>NC_064615.1:659339938-660589938 GCF_023898315.1 Schistocerca nitens | reverse complement strand
CAACAATGTCAGCAGGGAAACTTCACACGTGCATCCATCGCCTTGAATTTTAATCCTAGTCTTGAAACTTCCTTTTATTTTCGTCATTGCTTTTTCGACGTACATATTGCGCATCAGGAGCGAAAGAATACATCTCTGTCTTACATCCACCCTTATAGTTCCGTCCTGGTTCTTGCCCATATTGTACATTACCCCACCAGACTCTGTGGCCGAGCGGTTCTAGGCGCTTCAGTCCGGAGCCGCGCTGCTGTTACGGTCGCAGGTTCGAATCCTGCCTCAGGCAAGGATGTGTGTGATGTCCTTAGGTTCGTAAGGTTAAGTAGTTCTAAGTCTAGGGGACTGATGACCTCAGGTGTTAAGCCCCATAGTGCTTAGAGACATTTTGTATATTACCCCTTTTACCCTACGGTATACTCCCATTTTTCTCAAGATTTCGAACATCCTGCACGAATTTATGTTGTCGAGCGCTTTTTCTACATCGATAATCCTATAAACGCATATTGAATTTCCTTCAGTCTTGTTTCTATTATCATCCACAAGGTCAGAACTGCCGCTCTGATACCTTCGCCTTTCCTAAAGCTAAACGGATCGTCATCAATCAGATCGACAGTTTTCTTTTTTGCTCTTCTGTGTATTCTCATAAATTCTACACACCAACGTCAATAACCTTTTCTTGCCACCTTCCCCAAGGATTTTAGAAAACCAGATGGAATTGAAAAAATGGTTCAAATGGCTCTGAGCACTATGGGACTTAACATCTGAGGGCATCAGTCCCCTAGAACTTAGAACTAATTAGACCTAACTAACCTAAGGACATCACACACATCCATGCCAGAGGCAGGATTCGAACCTGCGACCGTAGCGGTTGCGCGGTTCCAGAATGAAGCGCCTAGAACGGCTCGGCCACTCCCGCCGGCCCCGATGGAATTATCTATCCCTTCTGGCTTATTCGATTTTAAGTCTTCCAATTCTGTTCTAAATCGTGATTGTCATATTACATTCCGTACCTCTTTCCTATCGACTAATGTTTCTTCTTCTATTGTGTCATCAGATACGGCCTTCCCCTCAGAGAGGCCCTCAGTTTACTCTTTGCAACTATCCTATCTCTCCGCTGCATTTAACATTGGAATTCCTGTCACTGTCTAATGTAAGAGCCCTTGTTTTTAATTTCACCGGAGGTTGCTTTGTGTCTCCTGTATACTAAGGCTGTCCTCCCGGCAATCATTTCTTTTGAGATTTCCTCATATTTTTCATGTAGCCATTTCGCTATAGATTACTTTTATTTCCCATTTACTACAATCCTAAGTGAATCCTGTCAACATGAAAATAAGACGTGGGGAACTGCATAACCTGCGAATTGGAGGGCCACACATTAGTTACGCAAATGCACGTAAAGAGAAACCATTCTGCCGAAGACATAAGACGTGGATTACTAAGCAATGGAGAAAAGTCTTTTGTTCTGATTAGTCTTGTTGTATACTCCACATTCTGGACGGGTCTGCGTAACAAGAGTGAAACACGGCGGCATACCGTGATGATTTGCGCCGCCGTGTGTTCGTATCGCTGTCATACCCCTGGTCTAGACATAGAATCTCAGACTTTCAATTAAAACGTCGTGGGTTCCGGGTTCCAACAAAACCAGTGCTTAAATTTTAAATAAAAATCATCAGCAAATGTGGCTAAAGACTTCCGCCTTAGTAAGTCACCTTTTCCTGCCAAAGGCATTGTCAGAGGACAGGGGAGCGGGCAGCGGTTTATGGCATCCTCTTGCCTGTAAAAGACAAATGAATTAGTAATTATCGACGGAATGAGGATCAAAAAGGCAATTAAAACCATTGTATTTGAGGAATATCAGATGTGTCCGTACGGCATATCCCTTGTAATTGATAAGAAGTCCAAAGTAATGAAGATCTCACTAGCTAAAGATTCCGGGTTGGTCCCCGCTTCGGATCTCCGAGAGAGGACTACAAAGGGGGAGCCCAACCCGAGAATACAACCAAAGAAAGAGTAACATTCTACCAGTTGGAGCATGGAATGTCAGCAGTCTGAAGCTAGAATATCGGGAAAGGGAAATGCAAAGTTGAAAGTAGATGTAGTGGGGATCAGTGAATGCAAAGAAAGCAAGGATTTCTTGTTAGAAGAATATAGGGTAAAATCAATAGCAGCAGAAAATGGTGTACAGGGAACGTGGTTCTTAACGGACAAGAAGGTGGGGAGGAGTGAGTTACTCTGAACAATTCAGTGATAGTATTGTTCTCACCAGATCTGACAGCGTATAAACGCGGACGACAGTATTAAAGGAAGTCATGCCGACGTCACAAGCAGAAGATGAAGAGGTAGGGCATGTACATGAGGGCATAAAGGGAGATGTTAATCTAACAGTTATGTGGCATCGGAATACGGTTGTAGGGAAAGGAGTAGTAGACAGAGTTACAGCAGAGTGTGAGGAGCTTCGTAGTAGGAATGAGAGGGCCTAATTATGTTCAGCTAGTAGTAGCGAATAATCTCTTCATGAATCACGAGGACGTACACATCGCAAAATCCTGGGGACACTGGACGATCCCTGCGGAATAATATCATGGTCAGAGAGAAATTCCGAAATCAGATATTAGATTGTAAGACACACCCACGTACAAATATAGGCTCACATCACAATTTTGTAACGACGAAAAGTAAACTGAAGTCTAACAGAACCATCCAGAACAACCAGCATAGCAGAAAGTGAGATAATGATGTACGAAGGAACGATGAGAAAAGTTTGAATTTGAACACTGCGATAAGGAAAAGCACAGTATGCAATTCAGTTGAAGAGGAGAGGACATCTATAAACGAGCCATCATGGATATTGAACAGACAAACATAGGTATAAGTATGATAACTGCGATGAAACCTTGGGTAACGGGAGAAATACTTCAACTGAATGACGAAAGAGAAAGAAAAAGAATGCTCAGAGAATGATAGGAATAAGGAGACGTAGATCACTTAGGAATGAATAAACAGGACGTGCAGGGAAACCAAGGTGAAATGGCCGCAGGAAAAGTCTGAAGAAATCTAAAAAGAAATGATGGAAAGGAATGATTCAGCATATAGAAAAGTGAATCTTTAGTCAAACAAATAGCAATGGTTGCAGCATTAAGAGCGGAATAGGAATATCACAGTTGAACCCACAGGAGAGAAGAAATAAGTGGAAAGAGTACATTGAAGGACTATATGAGGAGGGAGAAGTGTCCGATAACATGATAGAAGGAGAAACTTGAGTTGTAATGGAACAGGTAGGGGATCGTGTATTAAAGTCAGAATTTAAAAGAGCTTTGGGATAATTGAGATGAGATGAGATAGAAAGGATATTGAGCCGTGAACTGATCGTGTTTATCCCATTAATTGTTTGTCATCTTCTATTACAGTAGTGTCGCCTCCTTTTCTTATTCCATTTACTGGCATCATTAATTTCCTGCTTACTTGCCCATGAGTGGCAGCTGCAGCACGTATTGATAAGCACACTGTCATACCATCCCTGGAGCGACCGATAGTATTTCCGGGTCTTTGTGTGTCGGGTAGTCAGTGAAGGGAGACGCACCAGCCGTGCAGTTGCGACGGAGCAGCAGTCGCGGACAGACCAGCACTCCAGTCGGTAGGTTGGCGCGGAGTCGGGCTGGAGCCGCTGGCGGCCTGCACGCACGGTTGGAGTGTGAGGTGTTGCTTGCGAGTGCTACAAAGTTCGCCCGCCCACAGATCTTGGTCACGAAAGTTGAGTCCTCATTTAGATTACTATCGAGCCTCAACTGTTAACATTTCTTCGATTGACCGAGCGAGGTGGCGCAGTGGTTAGCACACTGGACTCGCATTCGGGAGGACGACGGTTGAATCCCGTCTCCGGCCATCCTGATTTAGGTTTTCCGTGATTTCCCTAAATCGCTTCAGGCAAATGCCGGGATGGTTCCTTCGAAAGGGCACGGCCGATTTCCTTCCCCATCCTTTCCTCACCCGAGCTTGCGCTCCGTCTCTAATGACCTCGTTGTCGACGGGACGTTAAACACTAATCTCCTCCCCCCCCCCCCCTTTCTTCGATTGATCCTGGTTCTCGCTTTTGGGACATTTCCGCGACCAAAAAGGTGTGTGTATTTAAGTCGGCTAAGATTCCAGCCGTCTTCCTGTGGCATTTAACTTAATTTATTCCCTGTTATACAAGTTCACCAGCGGTATCTTCTGCCTTGTGGCCGTTGACGTTCCGGTTACCAGCCCTGGTCGCTGACGTAATTTTAAGCAGTGTATTTTCCTCGTCATGTTGTTGCTGTCCACGGCAGCATGTAGTTCGACTGCTGAGGTGTTGCTGGTCGTTGTGGGCGCCAATACTCTGTGTGTCGTGTGTTGAAATCTTGTGGTCGTTCTGCTGGTTGCGTGGAACGGAACTCGTTTCGTTAATTGGTCTGACGGCTGTCTGTTGGCTGCGTTGCCTCCAGATTAAGAAGTCATTGGACAGGCTGCCTGTCTCACCAAAACGGGCGTTAGTGTTACAAACCCAGGCCGACCCTTAGAAATTTCTAAGCGCTGTTCCTTGTGATTTATGCAGTAATTTCACTGTTTGGATTTTAGTTATTTGGTTGATGTGTGGCTTTCAGCCGAGTATCAATATCTCTTAAATTTATGCAGTAATTTCACTGTTTGGATTTTAGTTATTTGGTTGATGTGTGGCTTTCAGCCGAGTATCAATATCTCTTAAATTATTGTTCTTGTCTTTCCGGTAAGGCATGAGATTGTTATATTTTTACATGGGGCCTTCAGCCGAATTTTACTGGAGGGGTTTTAAAATAGGGCCTTCTGCCTTTTAGATTGAGACTCGTTCTAGGCCTTAATCCGTTAAACATATTTTGTTGATATGTGGCCTTCAGCCGAGTATTAATATTTCTTAAATTAATGTCCTTGCATTGCCCTTAAGGCATGAGCTTGTTATCTTTTATTTTATATGAAATGTTTTAAGATACAGCCTTCTGCCCTTTAAAACTGAAATTCTTCTTCGTGGGCTTAAGCCGGTAAATTATTTGTTGGTGAGCGGCTTTCAGGCGAGTTTTAATGTCTCTTTAATTAAACTTCTTCTCTTGCCCTTAAGGCATAAGATTGTTCTGCTTTTGAATGGGGCCTTTAGCCCAATTTGCATGAAATGCTTTAGAATAATGACTTCTGCCTTTTGACTGAAACTCCTCTTATTGCTTAATACGCGACCTCCAGCCTAGTTCCACTAAAATTAAATTGATAACGACTTCAGCCGATTAGATTGAAGATTTAGAAAAAAATCTTATGTGATACCTCCAGAAGTTTTCAATTTTGCTTAAGCCTTATGTCTTGGATTTTGAATGTGGGCCGGTCGGTGTGGTCAAGCGGTTCTAGGTGCTACAGTCTGGAACAGCGCGACCGCTACGGTCGCAGGTTCGAATCCTGCCTCGGGCATGGATGTCTGTGATGTCCTTAGGTTACTTTGGTTTAAGTAATTCTAAGTTCTAGGGGACTGATGACCTCAGCCCCATACTGCTCAGAGCCATTTGAACCACTTTTTTTTTTATGTGGCCTTCGGCCGATCTAAAGTTAATCAAAGGAGGTCGATTAAAGTTTTGAGTGTTTTGCATACTTGTTGTAATATTGTGTGTTGATAAACAAAGTTTGTATGTGGAGTGCAAAAACAGGAACTCATTTTGGCCCTTTTCCATAACCTAATCCGCTATGTCCTGCTAGCACAGGTATTTTAGATACATAACATTCCATATGAATTTCTAGAATCATTGGGGGAAATGGCAGACAAACGATTATTCAAGTTGTTGTGTAGAGTCTATAAAACAGGCGAATTACAACCACACTTTCGAAAGAATGTGATAAGTAAGAGAACTATCGCACAATCAATTTAACAGCTCATGTATCCGAGTTGCTGCGAATAATAACACACAGAGGAATGGGAAAGAAGGTGGAGAATATATTAGATGACTATCAGTTTCGCTTTAGGAAAGGTAAAGGCACCAGATGGGTAGTCCTCATGATTTGATTGATAATGGAAGCAAAACTGAAGAAAAATCAAGACACGTTAATTGGATATATTCACCCAAAAAATGCGTTGGACAATGTTAAACGGTGTAACATGTCCGAAATTCTGAGAAACTTAAGTGTAATAAACAGGAAGTGAGTGATTTAAAATATGTTCTAGAACCAATAGTTGACAATAACATTGGGGACCCAAGAACGAAGTGCTCGTATTAAATTGAGTGGTAACAAGGGATGCAACCTTTCGCACCTACTGTTCAGTTCATACGTACATAAAGCAATGAGGGAAGAAAAATAAAGTTTCAAGAGCTGGATTCAGGATGAAGGATATTAAACAAACGATGAGCCAATGACATGGTTAGTCTTAGTTCAAATGAAGAAAAATTACATAATCTATTGAGTGGAATGAAGGGTCTGATGAGTGCAGAATATGGACTGAGAGTAAATGGGAGACAAAAATAATGATATGTAGGGGCAATGTGAACACTGAGAAGCTTAACATCAAAATTGGTAACCACGGACCAGACGTAGTAGAAATTCTGCTAACTTGGAAACAAAATAAACCATTACTTATGAAGCAATGAAGCTTATCAGGTCAATTTCTTCGTGTAACATTTGTTCCCCGATTGTGATGCTGTGTTAGAAGACGACGGGTCCCTGTTCACACGGCTCGATTCGTCAGGTACTGGTTTTATGAGAAAGAGGATGAACTGTCTCATCTCCCCTGGCCACAACAGTCACCAGATATGAATACTATTGAATTTTTGTTGTCTACTTTGGTGAGAGGAAGGAGTGATCGCTATCTAACTCCATCATCAATACAAGTTCCTACTTTTTTACGGGAAGAGAGGTAGTATAAGTTAATAAATCAGGTAACAAGCCTAGGAGTGTGTTTCTGCTAAAGGCAGATAAGCAGTTGTTGACATATCACTTAAACAGTGAACTGACATCACTTAGTTTCAGTAAGATGGATATAGAGGAATAATGTCGAAGTTTAATCAGACTGCAAATCGTGGTCTGGAGAGTTATGTGCCTAGTAAGTGGATGAAGGGTGAAAAACACCAACTTTGGTGTGGTAACGACTTTCGGAGGATGCTGAGGAAGCAGAGGTTGTTGCATTATAGATTCAAAAGGGAATGCACAAATGAAAAGCGAAGGCTGTTAGAGAATCGTGTGCCTGTGAAAACACCTATGAGTGAAGCATACAACAAGTACCACAGTCACACTTTAGCTAAAGATCTGGCAGAGAACCCTATAAAATCCTGATCTTAAGTAAACTCAATAAGCAGATCTAAGGCTTCCATTCTCTTGTTGACGAGACTTGGTGTGACAGTCGAAGTCATCAAAACGAAAGTTGATGTTTTAAATCTCATGTTCAAGAAATCGTTCGCAGAGGAGAATCGTACAAGCATATCGTCACTTTACCATCGGACAGGCTCCCGTGTCCGTGACATAGTAATAAACATCCCTGCCATAGAGAAGCAACTGAAAGATTTAAAACCAAGTAAATCACCAAGTCGGGATGGTATCACATTTCGGTTTTGCAAAGAGTACGTCATTGTACCCTTACCTGGCATGCATTTAGGTGAATCTGTCACCCAGTACAAAGTCCCAAGTGACTGGAAAAAAGCGCAGGTGATTCCAGTATGAAAGAAGGTTAAAAGGACGGACCCACCAAACTACAGACCAATACCCGTAACTTCTATTTGATGCAGAATCTTTGAACGTATTCTCAGTTCAAATACAATAAACTTTCTTGGGACTGAGAAGATGATGTCGACGAATCAACGTGGTCTTAAAAAGCATCGCTCGTGCGAAACTCAGCTTCCCTTTTCTCGCGTAATATACTACGAACAACGGATGGAGGGCAAGAGGCAGATTTCATATTTCTAGATTTCTGCAAAGCATTTAACACGGTTCCCCAGTGCAGGTTGTTAACTAAGATTGAGGGTGACATCTATTGAACTATACGGAATAAAATCTTCATAACTTCTGAACAGTTTTCGTTAGAACGTTCAAATTGTATGATTGGCTGCCAGCCATAATGGGAGTTAGTATGTGAATATGGTATGGCTTAGAGACGAAGCCCACTTTCATTTGGATGGTTCTTCAATAACCGAAACTGGCGCATTTGGGGGACTGAGAATCTGCGTTACGCGATCTAGAAATCTCTTCACCCTCAGCGGGTGACTGTGTAGTGAGCAGCGTCCCGTCAAGGAATAATCGATGCGATGTTCTTTGATGGCACGGTGACTACCGAACAGTAAGTGAAGGTATTGGAAGATGATTTCAACCCCATTATCCAAAGTGAAGCTGATTTCTACGAGAAGGTTTTATGCAAGACGAAGCTCGATCCCATCAGTTCAGGAGAGTGTTTCGTGTCCTGGAGGAGCACTACAGGGACCACATTATGTCTCTGGAGTACGCAGATGCCACTGACATGGGCCTCGATTGGCCGCCATATTCTCGGGATCTGACCGCTTGAAATTCTTTTCTTTGATGTTATATGAAGGACAAGGTGTACAACAGTAACCTCAAAACCATTGCTGATGGGCAGTAATCTTCGATTGTTTGCTGATGACGCTGCGATGTACGGTATGGTATTGAAGAAGAGGGGGTGCGTGAAGATACGAGTTAGACAAAATTTCCAGTTGGTGTGATGAATGGTAGCTAGCTCTAAATGTGGAAAAACGTAAGTTAATGCGGATTACTGAGAAGAGCAAACCTGTAAAGTTCGCATACAGTATTACTCGTGTGCTGTTTGACACAGTCAAGCCGTTTAAGTATCTTGGCGTAACGTTGAAAAGCGACATGAAATGGAACGAGCACATGAGAACTGTGGCAGGGTCGTAAAATGGTCGACTTCGGTGTATTGGGAGCGTTTTAGGAAAGAGTGGTTCACTAGTGAAGGAAATTGCATAAAGGACGCTGGTTCGTATTGAAGGTAGACATCGAAGCAATGCAGAGGTGGGCTGCTAGATATGTTATCGTTAGTTTCGAACAACGCGCAAGTGTTACGGAGATGCTTCGGGAACTCTAATGGGAATCCCTGGAGGGAAGACGACATCGTAATTGAGAAATGCTACTGAGATAATTTAGAAAACCAACATTTGAAGATAATTACCGAATGATTCTACTGCAGCCAATATACTGGGTGATCAAGAAGTCGGTATAAATTTGACAACTGAATAAATCACGGAATAATGTAGATAGAGAGGTACAAATTGACACACATGCTTGGAATGACATGGGTATTTATTAGAACCAAAACAATACAAAAGTTCAAAAAATGTCCTACAGAAGGCGCTTCATCTGGTCAGAGTAGCAATAATTAGCATAACAAAGTAAGACAAAGCAAAGATGATGTTCTTTACAGGAAATGCTCAATATGTCCGCCATCATTCCTCAACAATAGGAATAATGTTGAGAACAGCACTGTAAAGCATGTCAGGAGCTATGGTGAGGCATTGGCGTCGGATGTTGTCTTTCAGCATCCCTAGAGATGTCGGTCGATCACGATACACTTGCGACTTCAGGTAACCCCAAAGCCAATAATCGCACAGACTGAGGTCTGGGGACCCGGGAGGCCAAGCATGACGGAAGTGGCGGCTGAGCACTGAGCACACGATCATCACCAAACGACGCGCGCAAGAAATCTTTCACGCGTCTAGCAATATGGGGTGGAGCGCCAACCTGCATAAACATCGTACGTTCCAGTAGGTGTTTATCAGCCAGGCTGGCGATGATGCGATTCTGTAACATATCGGCGTACCTCTCACCTGTCTCGGTAGCGGTTACAAAACCAGAATCACGCATTTCCTCGAAGAAAAAAGGCCCGATAACGGTAGATGTGGTAAATCCAACCCATACCGTGACTTTCCTGTCGTGCAATCGAGTTTCCACGACAGTTCTAGGATTTTCGGTAGACCAAATTCTGCAGTTGTGGGCGTTGACAGACCCTCGGAGAGTGAAATGAGCTTCGTCGGTCCACAACACGTTACTCAACCAATCGTCATCTTCCGCGATCTTCTGAAACGCTCACACCGCAAATGCCCTCCGCTTCACTAAATCGCCAGGCCGATGGATTACGGATAGCATCGGAGGGTACGCCTCAGTGCCAACTAAACAGTAGTGTATGGAATGATGGTGCGACGTGCGCCTGCACGAGCGCTGACTTCCCCGTGCATAGACGAACCCGCTACAGTCTCTATTTCTTCCTGAACTGTCTCAGCAGCATTACGCCTTGTGCTCGGTCGGCCACTACTGGGTCTACCGTCTAAACAACACGTGACTTCGAACTTCGAAATCATTCTCGCCAGAGCTGCATTTGTCAGCGCACCTTCACCCGTTCGAATCCCCTTTCTATAGCGATAGGATCGTAACGCTGAACTAGCACATTCCCCATTCTGATAATACAGGTTCACTAAAAGCGCCTTTTCAGGTAACGTCAACATACTGCGACTGTTGGCGCATTTGATTCTCTCTCTAATTACAGCTCCTGTTATACGTTTTGCTCTCCAGCGCCATCTGTCGGAAATTGTGAACTTTGTTTTTTTTTCTTTTGGTTCTAATAAAACCCCATGTCATTCCAAGCATGTGTGTCAATTTTTACCTGTCTATCTACATTATTCCGTGGTTTATTAAGTTTTCAAATTTATACTGACTTTTTGATCACTCGGTATGTTAAGCGTAAGGACCACGTAGATAAGATACGTTAAATTGGGGCTCATACGGAAGCACGCAGACAGTCGGTTATCCCTTACTCCATTTGCGAGTGGAATAGGAAAGGAAATGGTTAGTAGTGGCACAGGGTACTCTCTGTCACTCGGCGTGCGGTGGCTTGCGGAGTATCTATGTCTGTAGATGTGCCCTTGAAAATAATATAGGACCTGTATTTATCTATTCCGAGAGGACTGGAAGCCGTTTTGAATGCCAGCACTATCGCTATACCAAGTCAGGCATGATAATGTGTTCTACTTTTGGTATATCCGTGTTCTTGTCAAAGTCCTGTACACCGTAACGGAATCAGATTGTCCACTAAACATGGGCCCCAAAAGGAGCTGTTTGCTGGTTGATGCATGATGGAGATGGTATGGTTACGAGTGACCACTGAAATCACTGTAAAAGCCGGTCAGCCATCGTGGGTGAAGCACCAGAAGACTAGCGACACACATATTTAGCTTTCTATGTTTTAATGGCTTAACTTTCAAGTTGATGGTGGTATGATGGATAGGGCGTGTGCGTGCTGTGTGTGGACTCAGGAGCAGCTGACAGTAATTCGCGAACAGCTGAAAACCTTTATGACCACGGTCGCCGATCTGCAGGTTGCTGCCTATGAGTGTGGCGGCTTCGCGTGGGGCATCTCGTTTCACCTGTGTCGTCCACGGGCTCTGCCGCCGTGACACCTTCCAGCGTACCCGACTCGATGGGATCCGCGCTCACTGCATGATGAGTGGCGGCATGTTACGCAGTTGCATTGCTTTAGGCAGAGAGTCAATGTGGGAAACATGCCGTCTGCTCTCTTCGATTCACCAAATAAGTGGACGGGTGGCCGGTACTTCAGCAGGTTCTAAGTAGGACTGTGTCTGACGGGGGCCCTCATCCGAGGTGTGAAGGAGGTCCTGTCCCATGCTATCCAGGATACAGTGTGCACTAGCCTGTGAGTTGTTGCACACGTCGGCAACAATGACACCTGTCGCATAGGTTCTGAGGACATTCTCAGTTCCTACGTGCGCTTGGCGGAATTGGTGAAGACAGCTGGCTTCCCTCGTTGCACGTAAGCAGAGCTCACCCTCGGCTGCATCATACCCAGTGTCCATGGGGATCATACCCAGAGTCCATGGGAGCCGAAGGTAGTGTCTCAACCACATTCTCCGCCAGTTCTGTGACTGTCACGGCTGCAGATTTATGGACCTGCGTTATGGGGTGCAGAGTTGTATGACTCCCCTGACAGGTCAGAAATGTATTACACAGCGGAAGCAGCTACTCAGGTAGTGGAGTACTGTTGGAGCGCACGTGGGAGGTTTTTACGCTAGGTGGTAGTTGACGTCGTCTGATGAACGATGACCAGTCGATATGCTGAGAGAGAAATCACACCTCGAACATTCTATAGACACTTCGACTGTCAAAATTTTAAGAGTCATTGTCGAAGTATTAATAACGAAGTTCTGGAATTTACTGTCTTTCAGGAAATTTCTCTCGCTCAAATTCTCGAGACCGATATCTTGCTAAAACCTGAAGAAGAATGTTCTGAGATGTTATGCTATTTATGGAACGTGTATCGGAAAGACTGATTAGACTCCATAGAAGTGGAAGTGTTAATGGCAGTTGACAAAAATATCGTCTCTACCGACGACGATTCTAATGTGACAGTGAAATTACCTGGACGCGTGTAACATATCTAGGATAAGTAAAATAATTGTTGGTTGGTTCTACCGGCCATCCGATTCCACTGTGACATTTATGTTAATGGCTCGAAGACGTTTTAAGTAACAGAACGCAGTACATGGTCCTCAGCGGCGACTCTTCATCACAAATAACCGTATCTAGGATTGCCCCAGCGAAATGTGACAGGACCGCTATTACTATCTATGTTCACAAATGACCTGCTCGTCAGTGTGAGCATTAATTTATGGCTGTGTACGTATGAGGCTATGGTGCACGGGAAGGTGTCGTCATTGAGTAACTGTAGGGCGACTGGGAAAAAATATCTAGTTGGTGTGATGAAAGGCAGCTAGCTCTAAATGCAGAAAAATGTAAGTTGATGTAGATGATTAGGAAAAACAGTCCCATAACATTCGAATAGAGTGTCAGTTGGGTGCAGCTTTTCACAGTAACTTCGATTAAATATCCAGGCGGAACGTTGCAAAGCAATCTAAAGTGGAATGAGCACGTCAGGTTGGTAGCAGGAAAAGCGAATACTCGACTCTGTTTTATTGTAAAAATTTTGGGAAACTGTAACACATCCATACTGGAAGCGGCCTATGTAATGCTAGTGCGAGCTATTCTTGAACACTATTCGCGTATTTGACATCCCCGACCGGTTGAATTAAAGGAAGACGAGGAATCAATTCAGAGGTGGGCTTCTGAATTTTTTACCGGTTGGTTCGATAAGGTCGCAAGTATTACAGAATTGCTTTGTGAAGTCCAGTGGGAATCCCTGGGGGGAAGACGATGCACTTTCCCCAAGGCAACATTGAGCAAATTTAGAGACCCACCGTTTGGGGCCGACTGCGGAACGTTTCCACTGTCGCCAGCGTACAATTCGCTTAAGAAAAATGAAGATAAGATGCGGGAAATTAAGTCTCGTATAGAGGATTTTAGACTGTCTTTTTCCCTCGATCTGTTTGCACGTCGTGCAGGAGAGGAAAGACTGGTGGTGGGTAGTACAAGCCACCATCCTCATTCACCGTATGGTGACTTGCGGAGTATGTATGAGAATGCAGATGTAGAAATATTGTCCTTCTTAACAAAAATTTATTTCAGATTTATTCTTCTTGAGTAAGTCACCACAAATTTTACTCTTTTCCCGTGGATAATGTTGGAGAAATAGCTATGTGCGTTATTTGGCACCGGCACATTTTTCTCCTTCTTCTTCTGTCATGCATTAAGCCATTCTCAGCGCGGTGCAGCTACTTTTGGTCCGTCCTTCATGTTGCTGGTCTTCCGATGAAACTTCTACCTTTCGGAATATGTTGCTTAGTATGTGGTGGTAATCTTGACTCCTCGATTCGCCACAAATGAGAAATGCATTTTACATTGAATACTTTCAATTTAATCCTAATATCTATTTTTCTTTTATAATCTTAGTTAGTGTATCCTATGTTCCTGAGGAACTTCGTTTAATTTCATTGTAATCTTATTTTATCCTTTTTTTCGTTAGTTATTCATGATTCACTCCCATTCAGGGACGTTGGAACTGACATGACTTTATAAAATTAAGGCTGTTTCTCGGTTTTCACCTCGTTTTGGAGAGACCTTATAGTATCGTGTTGGTAAATGAACTTCTCAGTTTTTGTGTTTTTGATCTATATCTCCTCTTTTCGTCAGCATGGTCCCCAAATTCATTTGCTCTCTGATCCTGTTTTCTGTTACTGTTACTGTTCTTACTGATTTTATTCCACAGAGAGCCAACCTTCAGTTTTTTTATTTTCCGCTGATATTGACATGTTATATATCCGACAAAATTTGCGTGGTTCATAAGCAGCTCTCTGTCATTCTTCTTTGCTGTTATAGATAAAGACTTAATGGTCTGCAAATAGAGCCTTAATTATATAAAAATGTCGGTTAAAATTGTATTTATAGTTCTGTAACTTTATTTTCCATCGCCGTAAAATTGCAACAGTTAATGTATTTAAGTGCAACGGCGAAAGGCTGCAGCCTTATCGAACTCTTAAGTTAACGTCTTCTTTTATTTTTTTATCATCCCCAAGTATTTTGATTCTTTTATTAATATAGACTTTGTGAATTACCATTATTACTTGTATTGTTATGATTCTTCGCCTAAATATTTCTTATCGTGATTGTTTCTTTTATGGAAGGTTTCTGTATAATGTATGAAAATGATATGTGCTCCTTTAGTGTATTGCGTGGGTTTCTCTGTAATTTGTTGCGTTGTAAATATATTGCTGTACGACTTCTTCCGTTTTTGAATCCATTTTATTTCTCTGCTGGAATCTATTAAGGACTTCAGTCTTTTTTATTACTCTAACATATATCTTAGATGCTGAGAGCAGCAATTATATACCTCTATAATTTTCGAGACTTGTTCTGTCGCCTTCTAAAATACTGGTTTTACGAGCAATGTCATCCATTGTTTTGGCATTTCTTTCCTTATCTAACAAAGACTCAGAAATCCCAGGACTCTTGATTTAAATCCGGCTCACGTTTATTTTATGAATTCGCTCACTCACTTTGTAGAACATGCTCTGATTCTTAATATTCAATGTGATTACCTTTAGATTCCAAGATTTCTTCATTTTGTACAGTCATATAATCTGAGAGATTTTTCTCCTGATGTGGAACGATACCTGAGTCTGGTCCAAGATGAGTAGGTCAAACATGGCCTACACCTTGACTTCCAAGATTACATGACTTCAGTTTCTGGATCTTAGCCACAGCCCATGTATGTGAAACTGCTGTATACTTATAGCCCACTAACAACGTCCGTCTGATGCAGTGGTAGCGAAAGTGGTCGTTACCGCCCACTAGTGGGCATCCCAGCTTTCATTGTGGGTGATGGGTACTGGGGGTTTAAAAAAAATTTCATTAGCTTTTCATAAAATTTTGACGAGATGTTTTGGCGTGTAAAAAAGATGACAAGGGTCAAGGGATGACGATATTAACAGGTAGAGATGAGGATAGGACGAATTACACAAGGTATAAGAGGGCATTACACTGGCGAAGCTGTCACTTCTACTCAGGTGATGCATGTGGGAAGGTTTCCCATGTGATTATGGCCGCACTATGGGGATTAACAGACTTTAAGCATGGAATGGTAATTGGAGCTAGACGCATGGGACATTCTGCTTCGGAGCTCGTAAGAGAATTCAGTATTCCGCGATCCACAGTGTCAAGAGTGTGCCGAGACTATCAGATATCAGGCATCACCTCTCACCACGACGACGTAGTCGCCGACGGCCTTCACATAACGGCCGAGAGAAGTGACGTTTGCGTAGAGTCGTCAGTGCTAAATGACAAGCAACACTGCATGAAGTAAGCGCAGAAATTAATCCTGGACGTACAGATAACTTATTGCGGCGAAATTTAGTGTTAACGGGCTGTGGCAGCAGCCGACGGACGCGAGTGCTTTTACTGACGGCACGACTTCGCTTGTAGCGCGTCTCCTGGGCTAGTGACCATATCGGTTCGAGCGTAGAGGACTGGAAAACCGTGACTTGGTCAGATGAGTACCGATTTCAGTTGGTAAGAGCTGACAGAAGGGTTCGGCTGTGGCATGAACCCCACAAAGCCGTGGACTATGGTTTTCAACAAGGCACTGTACAAGCTGGTGGTGGCTCCATAATGTGTGGGCTGTGTTGACATGGAATGAATGGGTCTTCTGGTCTAACGGATTGATCGTTGACTGGGAGTGTTTAGGTTCAGCTATTTGGAGATCATTTTCAGCCATTCATCGACTTCATGTTTCCAAACAATAATATAATTTTTATGGATTACTATGCGCCATGTCATCGCTCAACATCTGTTCGCAGTTGGTTTGAAGATCATTCTGAACAATTCAAGCGAATTATATGGCCACCCACAACGCCCAACATCAGTACCGTCGCACATTTATGGGACGTACACAAGAAGTCAGTTCACGTGCAAAATCTTGCACCGGCAACACTTTCACAAATATCGACTGCTATGACAACATTGCTCGATATTTTTCCAGGGGCCTCCAGCGACTTGTTGAGTTCATGCCACGTTGAGTTGCTGCACTACGCCAGGCGAAAGGAGGTCCGACGTGACATTAGGAGGTATTTCATGCCTTTTGTCACCTCAATATAGTTATTATTACATGCCTTAATTAGCTATAACTATGGTTTCTAAAGTTACTTTCCTACTTTATAAATTATCTATATTGTGGAACCGCTGGGCGGTTAGAAAAATTTGCTATTAACACAGATACAAAACAAGGTGATAGATAATAGAGACTATTCCTGATCTAATTGAACTCAACTTTTATCCACGACCTACCTTAAAAATAAGTACAACACTACGTCTGTTCATTATATGGTACAACCTGATGCCTATTCTTAGCTTTTAAAGGAAGTGTTCCACATTTCGCCCTAGCACTTGGATGCAGTACAGCAAGCGTCCCTACAGTGAGTTATGAATTCTTCCAGACGCTTCCGGATCATCTTGTAGGTCTTAACAAGAATGTACTGCTCGCTCCTTCAATTCTTCAGGTAAAAATAACCAATGATGGTCGAAGCAGGCAGCATATAAAATGCACCCTGGTAACAGGAAGAAAAGCATTTATGGGGGAAATCATTTTCTTAACTTCGAATAGAAATTCGAGTGCTAGAAAGAATTTTCTGGAGATATTTTAACGGAAGTGAAACGTGGACGATAAACAGTTCAGACATGAAGGGAAGAGAGAATTTTGAAATGTCGAGCTAAAGAAGAATGATGGAGATGTGAATGGGAGATCCTAACTGATGAGGAAATACTGAATCGAATTGGAGAAAGAAAATATGGCACAACTTGACTGAAGAAAGAATCCGTCGATGAAGTTCATCCTTAGAAATTATGGAATCATTAAGTTGATTATGGAGTGCACTGTGTGTTTAAGGAGTTGCAGGATGAAAATTTGTAGAGGGAGAACGAAGCTTGACTAAAGTAAGCAGGCTCAAATGGGTGAAAGCTTCAATAGTTACTCAGAGACGACTAGGCTTGCACAGAACATACTAGTATGGAAAACTGCATCAGTACAGTCTTCGGACTGAAAACAACAGTAATGAGGAATGAAACTAAAGGCCTACGTTTCAAATATTTATACTAACTAGGAAAATACTTCATACAGAAGTCGATGGCGGCTCATAAACACTCATTCACAGTAATCGCAAACAGCTGGTCTGTAGACCACTGATTGTAAGAGAGTTTTCGCTGTTATGCGGTGAACGTTCCCCCGTGTCAGTGTTCCCAAGAATGAAACACCCTGTAACTGCTAAATGAGACGTGGCGCCATTGAGTTAGTAGACTGTTCTGTCTCGCGCCAATGGCTCTGGTGTAGTACTGACTATCCCTCTTGGGGCCCCATTCCCAATATCTATGAGGAACAGTTGGTATCTGTGGGTTGTGTCCTTAGAAGGTCGTTGCTTGCCGACATCTATATGGTGTTCACTGGCCCAAGAAGGAGGCACGAAGTTTGGGAATTGGCGGTAGCGTCATGACAAGAGGTTGTAACGAGGTCCGAGCGACCGAACCACGGGCAGCGCAAGGAGGGCCTGCGCAGAGCTAAGATACCGGAGTACTTCACTGGCGTCAAAGACGACTTCAAGCAGCAGGCCGACATTCCGTCGGTTAGTTGCCAACATTCGTGTCGGAAGACCGCTCGTGGCCTGGCTGCCCTCTTCCAAACCGCTGCGATGCACCGTGGATCCATGGAACTGCTTGCTGATAAAGGGGAGTAACATTCTGTAATCCTCGTGGTGATGTGTTTCATCGTCTACCTGCCCTCCTTATTATTTTCTGGTTTCTACTTGACCCTTAGAGTTTTACTCGGTCGGCTCTTTAGTATTAGAGATAGGCAGTAGTACTGTACTAAGACACTAGTTGTCGTTTGAAAATTTGTTCCACTATTATATGCCTTTCCCTTTCTCGTTTGTACCCAATCATTATCGTTATATTTAATCAGCTCTTGCTGTAGAATCGAAGAGGGACCTTGTGGTTAGATTTAGCTGTTAACCCGTTCAAATCTTTGACTGTAATTGCATTTCTGAGTCATTAGTTATAATCTGAACAACCTGTTGTACTAAGCTGTTCGTTGGCGTGTTTGAATGACCCAGTCATTATAGGTGTATTTTATCTGTATCTTGCGGTTCTTTCGAGTGAGCTCTCTTGTAATAAGTGTTCGCCAGTGATGTTTTAAGACGTTCCTTCAGAGCGGTCTTAATAAGTATCAGTTTAACCTTAAAAATATTAACAACCAACTGTCACCAGGGCTTTAGTCAATTGTCAGAAGGGACGGGTTGGGATCCAGTCGCGCATTGGTTGCCGATTGAAATTAAGTGGTTGGTTGCTTTGTAGTAATCTTTATCATTGTCATTGTGTTTGCTAATCTGTTTAACGTCTAAGCAAAAGTGCGCATCTTAACACCGAACCTTTCGACATACAGCTTTCAAATTAAAAGTTAAATAATTTGTTTTGAGTAATAGAATCACTCTTGTCGTGCTTTTATAGTTTTCATTTATTACAGAAGGGCATTTATAAGACAGACAGTGTCCAGTGCAGTATTAGCTGCAGGTCCGGCCGTCTTGTAATCATTATCGTATTTAACAATACAGCACTTCAGATTTCTTTTTCAGAGATTAAAAGCTGATTCAGCTTAAGGTTTACGGTCGAAAGAATTTTGCAAATTTGTTCATTTTGCTATAGAAATTTTTATGGTTAAATGCTTCGATTATCTGTAAAACAAAGTTTATATATTGTTAAATAAATAAGTATTAGGTTGCGTGAAAATAAAGTTACATTGGTGGGGCCTCCCTTCCACGTTTTCCTTAATTCAAATAAGAACCACATATCATTAAATATGAGGGGTATCGTGCAAAGACGAACATGTCCACTATATGCAGTTTTTCACAATCAACATAAAACTTATTTTGGGCAAATGTAGGCGCCATTACGTTCGTACCAAAAGACGGTTGACACCTGCAAACCAAATTTACAATGAAAACATATCTTTAAAAAGCTCATTTAAACGTGGTAATGTTCCAGTTTGCATGAATCATTTGTAGATGTTTCGCTTTGAATGATTTTGAAAACCAAATACCTTCTTTTTACACAATATCTCACAACGTACTGTAGAATGCATGCTATACTATATCATATTAGATTCTGTAACTGTTTAGTGTGTGACAACATGGAAAATATTGTCAAATGGCAAGTGTAACAATGACAAAATGCCATTCCCTTACAGTGCTTTACCGAAGGTTCTGTTTTTAATTCTTGGTCCCCAATTATTTGAAATATTAGAAATCATCATTACATTAACTACTATTAGAAGGATTTTTTGAGATAACTGTTACACTTAAACATGTAAACATGTAAAGCCATTTCCTCTAGCTCTCTGTTGAACAACATGGGTGTATCGTCAATGATGGGTATATACCAACTAAAGTCGTCTTGATTTAGCCAGTCTTCTCTGAAAATAGTTTACAGTAAATCATCATCTTCTTTCTTCTTCTCATCTGATATTAGTTGACTGAGAAGTTTTTCAGCTCGTAGTTAAGGAAATAATTTCGTTATGGTTCAGTCCGTGATTGTAATGAGACATCCGTTCTAGCACATCGTGCTGGGATCCGTAAAATTCAGTTGCCTCCTCATCAACGTGTTTCCCACAGCTTCATACTTGTGTATAAAAAATTTGTGTTGTTTCACTAATGTGATTCACATTTTGTAGTCCTTTAGACAGGGATTCCAAATCTACCAGTATCCAGTCTTCACCAAAGTTTCTTAATTCACTCACTGATGAGTAGACCTCATTATATTCCTCTTATGTTGCAAATGTTGCCCTTTTTCGTAGAAGGTTCTCTGATCTACAGAAAATGCGGTCAACAAGTAACTAACTGTGTCCTCGTAGTAATACTCGTAATTATTAATATTTATATTATGAAAATTATTACGAGGGAACACAGAAGTACAAACTCTTGCTAACAGCTGCTTTGCGCAGGTCCTTCTGGTCGTGACCAGAATGGAAATCACATTATTGGATCAGCGTCCCCTTTGTACGAAATGTACCTGTGGACAGGTTCGTGTTTGTTCTGAAACATGTATTTTCATACGCTTGTATCGTATCACATTTTCCATTTCACTTAACTGTATTTATATTCTGCTTATTCTAAATGTACCTGTACCATACCAATCTATATCTCATTTCACAAACTATTATATTAGGGCAACCACAGTTGTTGAAAAGCATAATGTTAGGAAGAACTCCGCCTAAAGCTGGTAAAATTGTTGTTTACTAAAACACGACCGATTTCACGGCTTTAAGCCACATCAGGCGAACCTATATGGTAAAAAGCAAATTACAGTGTCACGGCATTTTGCGGGCATTAAAATTAGTAAAGAAACATCTGAAATATACACACAACTTTAAGAGATCATAGGCACACCAATCGCCATTAGTCAAAATTTGCTATTCAGAGAATATCGTTAATACTATGGCGAGCGAAAGTAAAGTAGAAGTTCCCCATGACTTAAAATTTACCTTCATCGAAATGGAAAAATAAAAAGATTTTATAGTGAGAGAACGATAAAAGTTCTTTCTTTAAAAAATGGCCAGATTGGAGACTGCGAACATGATTAGTCACGGCCCTCGTAAATTACAGTGTGGAAGGAATCAGGTGGTAGTGTCGTACCAGTATGACAGTAGGGCTGTTAAGCGCAGGCCAAGGTAAAAGCGGCCCGCACGAACGACAAATAGACACTAGCTGGCTGGCGGAATACAAGCTATCAACTGTGGCGTCATATACTCGTGCGTATAACTTGGGTCGCTACCTTTACAAGCCAGAATAGTACAGAATTATATTACATACTAGCACCTAATCATACAAACAATCAAAATTAGCCAAAATGCTATAGCGCTTTGATTCTAACTGGTTAATCAAGGTGAACTATGCGTTTTCTTTTTTATGTCTAAAAATTTCCACGTCCCCTAAAATATTCAAAACATCGCTGTTTTTCTTTTTTGTGAAGTATTTTTAAATTTTCTAAAGGGCTTGTGATGATGTACCTCTCTTCGCGTAAGTGTGCTGTTAATGCAAAGGGGGGATTTTTTAAGTTAAGGTGTTCCTGAAATCTTATTCGAAATGACCTACCGGTTTGTCCTAAGAAATATATAGGAGTGTGCCACGATTAATCATGTTAGCAGTGGCAATTATTCATCGCCAATCCAGCCTCTTTTTTTCCTTTTATAAATTATCATCCGCCCTGGGTAGCTGAGTGGTAAAAAGAATACTGGTCAGAGCGACAGAATGTCAATCCTAAGGGCCCGGGTTCAATTACCGGCTGAGTCGGAGATTTTCTTCGCTCAGGGATTATATGTTGTGTTGTCCTTATCATCATCATTTCATCCCCATCGACGCGGAAGTCAAAGAAGTGGCGTCAAATCAAAAGACTTGCACCCGGCGAAAGGTCTACCCGACGGGAGGCACTAGTCACATGACATTTATTTTACTATAAAATATTTTCTTTCTCTTTATAGATGAACGCAAATTTTAAAGAATGGGGCACTTCTACTTTACATTTCGCTCGCCATAGCTATGACGATATTCTGTAAATAGTAAATTTTGACTAGGAGCGATGAGTATGCCTATGATCTTTTAAAGTTGTGTGCATATTTTAGACATTCATTTACTAATTTTAATACCCGTAAAATGTGGTGACACTGTACTTTGGATTTTACCACATAGGTTCACCTGATGATACGGCTTAAAGCCACGAAACCATTTCTGTTTTCATAAAGAACAATTTTAACAGCAGTAAGCGGAGTTCTTCGTAACATCATGTATTTAATTTGTTTTAAATTGATCTGCGTCTCATTTGTTTTAAATTGTAGACATGTCCGTCTTTGGGTGTCACCTCGTCATACATAAAATTGATGAAACTCTAGTTTTCTTTATGGCAATGCTGGCTACGGCGTGCCTAACGGCTCACGAGCTAGGGGTGTGGGGCACTTGAGGGCCGAGGTTCGGCCTGTCTCGGCTTTTCCTTGGCCCCCTCAGGGGTACTCTGTACAGTGGGCCGTTTCAATTAGTACTGCGGGGTGGTATTTTTCTATCGCTACAACTCTCTTCAGTTGCGCAGAATCGTGCTTTCAGAGCTTTCTGCCATCAGTCTTTATTCGTGGTATGAATGACGTCCACAGATTCAGTGGCTGAGATGGCTGCTAATTTGCTATGAGACTAAATAGCATGCAGAACTAGTTTAAAGATTTTGTATGTAGTGAAGAGCAAAAAACTTTAACTGTCCTGGATAGCGTTCATTGTTCTGTGCATTAAGAAGCAAAATTTTCAGGCAGGGAGTAAGAGATGGAAAAGAGCCACCGTGGTACAACAACCGAGTTAGAAAACTGCTGCGGAAGCAAAGGGAACTTCACAGCAAATATAAACATAGCCAAAGCCTTGCAGACAAACAAAAATTACGCGAAGCGAAATGTAGTGTGAGGAGGGCTATGCCAGAGGCGTTCAATGAATTCGAAAGTAAAGTTCTATGTACTGACTTGGCAGAAAATCCTAAGAAATTCAGGTCTTATGTCAAAGTGGTAGGTGGATCAAATCAAAATGTCCAGACACTCTGTGACCAAAATTGTACTGAAACAGAGGATGACAGACAAAAGGCCGAAATACTAAACGTCTTTTTCCAAAGCTGTTTCACAGAGGAAGACTGCACTGTAGTTCCTTCTCTAGACTGTCGCATAGATGACAAAATGGTAGATATAGAAATAGACGACAGAGGGATAGAGAAACAATTAAAATCGCTCAAAAGAGGAAAGGCCGCTGGACCTGATGGGATACCAGTTCTATTTTACACAGAGTACACGAAGGAACTTGCTCCCCTTCTTGCAGCGGTGTACCGTAGGTCTCTAGAAGAGCGTAGCGTTCCAAAAGATTGGAAAAGGGCACAGGTCATCCCCGTTCTCTAGAAGGGACGTCGAACAGATGTGCAGAACTATAGACCTATATCTCTAACGTCGATCAGTTGTAGAATTTTGGAACACGTATTATGTTCGAGTATAATAACTTTCCTGGAGACTAGAAATCTACTCTGTAGGAATCAGCATGGGTTTCGAAAAAGACGGTCGTGTGAAACCCAGCTCGCGCTATTCGTCCACGAGACTCAGAGGGCCATAGACACAGGTTCACAGGTAGATGCCGTGTTTCTTGACTTCCACAGGGCGTTCGATACAGTTCCCCACAGTCGTTTAATGAACAAAGTAAGAGCATATGGACTATCAGACCAATTGTGTCGTCTCCCGAAGTAAGAGTGATTTCAGGTGTGCCGCAGGGGAGTGTCGTAGGACCGTTGCTATTCACGATATACATAAATTACCGTGTGGATAATATCAGAAGTTCACTGCGGCTTTTTGCGGATGATGCTGTGGTATATCGAGAAGTTGTTACAGTTCTGAAATGCAGGAGGATCTGCAACGAATTGACGCATGGTGCAGGGAATGGCAATTGAATCTCAATGTAGACAAGTGTAATGTGCTGCGAATACATAGAAAGAAAGATCCTTTACCATTTAGCTCAAATATAGCAGGTCAGCAGCTGGAAGCAGTTAATTCCATAAATTATCTGAGAGTAGGCATTAGGAGTGATTTAAAATGGAATGATCATATAAAGTTTATCGTCGGTAAAGCAGATGCCATGCTGAGATTCATTGGAAGAATCCTAAGGAAATGCAATCCGGAAACAAAGGAATTGGTTACAGTACATTTGTTTGCCCACTGCTTGAATACTGCTCAGCGGTGTGGGATCCGTAACAGATCGGATTGATAGAAGAGATAGAGGAGATCCAGCGGAGAAGAGCGCGATTCGTTACAGGATCATTTAGTAATCGCGAAAGCGTTACTGAGATGATAGACAAACTCCAGTGGAAGTTTCTGCTGGAGAGACGCTCAATAGCTCGGTACGGGCTTTTGTTGAAGTTTCGAGAACAAACCTTCACCGAGGAGTCAAGCAGTATATTGGTCCCTCCTACGTATATCTTGCGAAGAGACCAAGAGGTTAAAATCAGGGAGATTAGAGCCCACACAGAGGCATACCGACAATCCTTCTTTCCACGAACGATACGAGACTGTAATAGAAGGGAGAACCGATAGAGGTACTCAGGGTACCCTCCGCCACACACCGTCAGGTGGCTTGCGGAATATGGATGTAGATGTAGATGTAGATAAAAGGAATTGGTGGTACGAATAGGAAGATATGTGATGGCATGAGCATTATTCCAAAGTTGACAATGGAAATTAACCAAGAGTACGTAGACAATATACATGAGAAGTACTTTGACTGAGTCTAGGGGCACGCCGGCCGAAGTGGCCGAGCGGTTCTATGCGCGTCAGTCTGGAACCGCGCGACCGCTACGGTCGCAGTTTCGAATCCTGCCTCGGGCATGGATGTGTGTGATGTCCTTAGTTTAGTTATGTTTAAGTAGTTCTAAGTTCTAGGGGACTGATGACCTCAGATGTTAAGTCACATAGTGCTCAGAGCCATTTGAACTAATCTAGGGGCACATCTTGTACGATTTTCGATTTAATACCCACTATTGTTGAATTAATTGTTACGTACTAGCTCTAAATCAGGCAGCTGGCCGCAGAATTTCATAATTGCGAGACCTCGATCACTGTGTGTTCCTTGTGGGAGTGTCAACAAGCGCGACATGAAACGCAGAGTTTCCTCGCGTTAGCAGGTCAGGCGAGAAGCAGGGCATCAGCGCTTTGTGCGAACTGGCTAGCCAGTATCAGCAGGAGCTTAGTAAAGCAATACGACTGAGAGGTATCACGTGACCTTGCTACATGAAGGAAGAAGCCGCGTCGCTAACGCAAGAGAGCGCACTGAATACTGTTACTGACCAGTCTGTCCGTATAACAAATGTGTTCAGCAAATAGGGCACGATGTGAATCGCTGATACATTCTTATTAGAAAAACCTATGCGGTCACTACAATTGACGTTGGGTCAACACCACCCGATATTTCGCACTGTAAATACTCCATTATTTGAGTACTGAAGGGACTTGGTCAGGCGGATCGATGGTGTACGGGACGCGCATAGTCGATTCCCTGTCACGGTGTTAGTGCCGGCTACAAGTCTGTTGTAGATTTCCTGCTCGTACTCAACTCCGCCAACAGCCACAGGAGAGATGTCTTCCTCTCCGTAAGCACCAGTTACGAGTCCGGCGCTGCTGACAATTTCTAACGCAGATGGGAAGGCCTGGGCGTCTTCCGTGTCGACTTGGACTGGACACCAGCGTTCCTGACACTTCAGTGGAGCCACGAGGCCTACCTCCACGGCAGGCAGAGTCGGTGCACTTCTCGATCACACGACAACCGTCATCGCGGTTCAGAAAGGAGAGATGAGCCGCAGTTGCGGGAGGGGATCGAGGACCTCCTGGGCCGGCATGTGTAAGCCACATATACACGCCGTACCTTCTTCGAGTGTGAAGGGCTAGAGACCCAACGTCCAGTTCCCGAGTAGCTGCCGTGCGCTCGCTGCGCACCTAGAAGAGCAACGGCAGAGGACCGCCATAGGATCGCTAAAGGAGCGATGTATTTGCAGAAATAAATTGTTATAAGTCACTCATCGTTTACTGCGCCCGCCGGCGTACACAATTTACAACCTCCTCCTCTTCCCTGAGGAGCCGGCATGTGGCGAACTGGGAGAGTGCCTCCTGACACACCATGCATCTGCCACGCCTCCAATTAGTCGCCAGCTACATAATGAAGGAAAAGGAGGTGCAAGAAAGAAAATTAAAGCTTTGGGAATGTATTGGATAGTTTCCGTTTTAAGCGGACTAGACTGCGCGCTCCCCACAGCAAGACACTGAAAAATTAGTAAAAAGTAATTCCTGATTTGATGGGCATTCATTTAAAAAGAAAATGGCTTATTGGAACGGACAAGTTCTGACAAAAACATCTTCCATTTCCTTACGCTCACTTCCGTTAAAGAAAACGTCAGGTCTGAAGAATGCATTGTGGCCTTCAAAGACTTACAGGAATAGTTTTCTAAACTTTTTGATCACACTGTCAATTTTAAATCTTTTTCTGAGCTGTTTTCGATACCGTTTGCGCAGACGTAACTGATTGGTCTGGAATATAATTTCCAATTTAAAAACAGATACATTCATACTAAAACTGCCCAGGACGCCTCCATTATTTTTCTTAGCTACAGCTTCCACGCTTTCATAATGAGGTTACAAAAGTGCTATAATGTTTTGATGAAAACTTCAGTTGAAAGACCTGAGTTTCGGAATTTGTGAAATTATCCGCTTCTGTCAGTATACCGACAGTTTGTACCAGATAAAAATTATATTACTCCTTCAGTACTCCAAAAATAATTGAATCATTGGTACGTGGTTCCCTATTCGTACCACACTTACCCACAGTACCTTAGATAGCATAAAAGAGGAAGCGGGATGGAATCATGGTTGGTAGTCACAATTTATAATTAAGACAGTTTATTAACATTACGCCTTTTAACGAATTTGAAAATTACAAATTGTGGATGAGCCACTAGATAAAGCTTGGAAAATACAGTTAGAAAACCAACGTACTCAATACTCAAATAAACAGTCCCTTAAGAAAAGATTATAAAAAAAACCTTAATATGCCAGACATTTATAGAAACCTTAAGAATAGCAATTATCAATTACTTCGCGTAGCCACTTCATCACACTCCTTAAAAAAATTATTATATTAAGATGGCCACACTTAAGATTCTTCATTAAAATAGCCTTACTAACTTAATATTTAAGTATGTTAAAGAAACACTTGTTTAACTTTGCCGGACACTAATACCACTCGCTTTATTTTCCCTTATTAAGAAAAGAGTTACTGACAAACTTCAGAAATTAAAACTCCCACATACGATTTCCCTCAAAATGCATATAATGAAAACAGCTACCAATAAAGGGTGATATCATGCCACTTCAACACTAGTGCCAAGGTAAGACCCAATTACATAACATGATAGAACTACTTACATAAACACTACAGCAGAAACACTGATCTTTAAAAATGAATGTTCACGTGCTCAGACGTGTTAATAAAAGACTATTAGAAAGAGTTGCGCAAGGAACTCGGCAGATGCTACGCAATTTAATGATAGCCAGTTGCCAGTCGCTAATATTTAAGGAAACATGTTCGTATAAGAACAGGTTACATACAATATATAATTATATATCTACCAGTTTAACCCGCCTTGGCAGAAGGAAGATAAATACTAAACTTTGAAAGGCGGTATGTAAACAACACCCAGTAGGGGCCAGGATCTTAAACACGGCCAGGCATAGACCTCGGATGACATTTCACTCCCCGCCAAGGCGTTGGCACTATCAAAGGTTCTTCCGCGAATCACAAACTCTGAAACATAGAAACACACGGCAGAACTTGGACTCGATATATGGGTAAGCGTGTAAAGGAGCACGTTACACTACTGACATATTCTCAACTTTGACCTTAAGCATTTTACACATGGACAACTGTATAAATAGAGCACAGGCTTTGAAAATGCAAACATAAAATCATTTGATTACAAAAACACATAGCACTAGTAAAACTTCTGAGAAAACTTTCAAATAGCGGCCACCATTTAAATACGCCAACTGAACTCTTCCAAATCATATTAACGTTCGACTATGAACGTCTCACCACAATAATAAAATTTAAATGCCTCTTAGTGCGTCGGTCAACGAAACGCAATTACGGCCACTTACTTCATATCACGTATAGAGAAAGAAGGAGCGGGCGTGTTCCGCAGCTTCACCTCTTCACTTCAAATTTTGTTTCCAGCGAACTTACAGAACTTGTATCTCTAATCTGCCCATGTCGCCAAAAAGCCCGACCAATTTCACACCACAACATATAACGGTCATCACGCTCGTTCGGCAGCCGTTGTCACTCGTCTCCCAGCGAATGTCATGAGATCTCGAGGGTTATCCGTCGGAGGCTAACAACCAAATCGCTTCGCCCAACAACCCGGAGGATAAGAAACGCACAAAGGTTGAAATGGCTCTGAGCACTATGGGACTTAACTTCGGAGGCCATCAGTCACCTAGAACTTAGAACTACTTAAAACTAACTACCCTAAGGACACCACACACATCCATGGCCGAGGCAGGATTCGAACCTGCGACCACGGTCGGGCGTTTCCAGACTGTAGCGCCTAGAACCGATTGGCCATCCCTGTCGGCAGAAACGCGAAAAGCAAAGATAGCTTAGCTCAACCACAATCGATGTCAAAGGTACGTGAAAAAAATAACACTGGCGCCAGCTCGCCACGGCATAATCATTTTTTTTAATTATATTGTTGTAAAATGTGATACATAAAACCAAGTCGTATGCAGCGCCAATGCATCTCCATTGAAATATGGCACATTTGCGGTTCCCCCTCGACATCCTCCGACAGTGCGCCATGATGGTGGTGGATGTGTGTATACTGGCGTAATGTAGACAAAGACTTTTTCACCAACAGAGAGTAGAAACAAAGGGCGACTGCAATGCGAAAGAGGTAGCGCAGCTGTGCCGCTGCTTACGCGGTGCGAGCGCATATCAACAGCCTCGAAGGAGACTGCAGATCGCAAAATGCGGACATTCGTAAGAACGAGGCGGCGTTGCCTAATCCCCGGCGCGCCGCTGCCTGCCAGCCAAGTTGGCGCGGCTGGCGGCCGAGCGGAGCAGTTTTGCCGGCAGATCGCAGAGCGGCCGTGTTTATCCCGGGTTGGGAATCTCCTTAGAGCGGCCAAACGAGCGCCGGTTTTAAGCCGCGTTGTCTGCGCCAGCAAGACAGCGGCCTCCGTGCCCGGCCGCCGCTCCTGTCTCCGCGCTCCGCCGTAATCGGATTTGCGGCGCACTGCCTGCTGCCTGCTGTTGCTGCCGCTCGCTGCTCGTCAGCGCCACTACGCCACGGCGGCAGCGGGCAGTTATCGGGCTGTTGGCGGACGCAGTAGCTGCAGCGGGCCGGCTAGCGTGTGTGCGGCCCTGCATAAGCGGCGCGCCAAGCCAAAGGTCAGGCGAGCACGCACGCTCCGCGTGACGTCACGTCGGACGTCAGAGGCCGCACGTACGCTGCGCGAAAATAAATATGTCGTCGGGCTCTTTCAGTATGTAACGATTCAAAATCAAACGCACTTTCATTGTCACCCACTGTTTAAGTCAGCGGTATGTGACACGGTACTGAACACATTATGATACTTCCTATCAATTACACAATCATAAACGAAAAGAAAACACTTGAACATACCTCCACTCTAACAGTGCTCACTACCTTACATGCTTGAGCTATGAGCCATGTTCCTCGCTTTACACGAAATCAAATTACGAGAACACTTAATCGAGACACCATAACTTAGCTATCAAAACACCGATTACACCTAGCTTTACCTCCTGAATCACTACTCTTGCCTAACGGCACATATATTGCTACAGAGTGAGCCACACCTCTTGCTCGTGACACAGGTATCGACTGAATCATTCAGGTGAAAACTAACACATTTACACCTCCTGTCACACAGTGTACTGACAAACACAACTCAACCCTAGGCAAAACCCATTGCCTTACCACGACACTCGAAGTATATATATATATATATATATATATATATATATATATATATATAGAGAGAGAGAGAGAGAGAGAGAGAGAGAGAGACTGCATTCACCACACCATATGTCGATGAAACTGCATCCGTACATTAGCTGATTCATTTTCTTCATCCAAGCTGAATGTTGTGGGCGTTGTTTCTCCTACTGCTGTCACTAAACAGTAACGGCTCGGTGACTGGCTTCAAGATCGTCTGCTGACACAATTTGATGAGCGCAGGAGCACTCAGTAGGATGAGTGATGGCGACAATGGGCCAGCAGCACTGAGTCATCAAGCCTCCAGGGAACTGAAGGATGGTGCTTTATGGACACACCTGGTCTTGAAACCATGGTTGCAGGTGGTGATACCCTGTTGCCTTATCGTCTGGTATGCCCTGGCACTGTGGTACCGCTGATGGGCTCTGAAGTGCCTCTGTCTCAAAATTTTGACCTATTGATATGGCTAGAGCATGCATTTTTTACATTAAAAAAATGGCTCTGAGCACTATGGGACTTAACATCTGAGGTCATCAGTCCCATAGAACTTAAAACTAACTAACCGAAGGACATCACACACATCCATGCCCGAGGCAGGATTCGAACCTGCGACCGTAGCGGTCGCGTGGTTCCAGACTAAAGCACTTACAACCACTCGGCCACTCCGGCCGGCTGTTACATTAAAAGCTTTGCAACTTGGTCACATGGGGTATAGCTTGAATCTTGCCCTGCTATTGACCTACTCACTGCGGACATTACCGCTGCATTGTGCAATTATCTGCTGTGCTTGTGTAGCCCGTCTCACTATCTTGCTGCAGACACGTTATTCTGACCCACACGTCGCCACATTGTGGCTGTCAGACTATGGCTGCTGCTGAAGTTCTCCAGGGTAGTTTTCTTACCACTTCTTATTAATTTCAATAAAAACTGCGTAGCTTGCTCCAGAGGTAGGCAGCAGCAATAGAGAAGGTCTTTGCATTCGTATTTGCTTATGAATGGACGTAGTTGGGAAAACTGGTAAGTGAGACTTCATGTTGATATTACTGGACTGCAATTCAAGTATCTCCTTCATCCAATGTTCGACATAAAAGCTCAAGAGTAGTGCTGATATATTGAAAAGTTGCTTAAAATTTAAATTAAGAACATATTTTTGTCCTTACGTTATATCTGGCTTTCTCTCAAGTGGTTCATATAACACATAGATACGTCACTGCACCAATCAAGCAGTTCTTCTAGTCACATAGCTAACCAAATATAAAGTACACATTCAAATTAATTGCTTGGAGCGTAACGTTCCAACGATAAATTAAACCAACTTGAACCACTTGGTTTTCAGGAGGATTCTCCAGATTGTAAGTAAAGATCAGGAACTGGAAGTATTCACCGAAATGTTTTTAGTTAGGGTATTGTCTCACCTCCTATTTGGCTTAAGAGAACTGGTCTCAACAATGGATTTCATCTCTGGAAGACTGTTATAACTTTTGGAGTACTGACTCAAACTTATTTTAAAATTGCTGATTTATACACACACTGTACATGCAGTCTGCCTACACTTATCTTATCATTTATACATTACACTAACAGGAAAAAATCGCAACATTAAATTTTTTTTAATGAAATAACAAATTTTGCGAATACAATTGTCTAGGGGAAGTATTTAAGTGTTTAACACTTGAAGACCACAGGTTAATGTGAGCACGAGAGTAGCCTTTGCAAATATGAAATTCTGGTACTTTAATAACCAATTTAACGGCCAGACTATTGAATGCAGGCAAGCAAACGTTCATGCAATTTGTTGTACACGTGCCGGATATCAGTTTGTGGGACGGAGTTCCATGCCTGTCACGCTTTTTTGTCAAAACAGGGATGATTAATTCTGTTTGTGGTTGAAGCTGGAGTTGTCGTACGATGATGCCCCATAGGTACTCGATTCGATACAGATCTCATGATCAAGCAGACCAAGGTAACATGTCGGCACTCTATAGAGCGTGTTTGGTTACAACAGCAGTATGTGGGCACGCGGTATCCTGTTGGGAAACACCCCCTGAAATATTGTTCAAAATGGCAGCACAACAGATCGTATCAAAAGACAGACGTACAAATTAGCGTACAGGGTGCATGGGACAACCATTTGAATGCTGTTGGTGTCATACGAAATCGCAGTCCACACCATTACTCCAGGTGCAGTCCAGTATGTCTAGCACACAGGTTGGTTGTAGGCCCTTAACTGTCTTCTTTGAAATCGAGACGTGGCCATCACTGGCAAAGAGCCAAAACCAGCTTTCATCAGAGAACAACACACCTCTACTCTGCCCTCCAATTTGTAAAAGATCGCTGCATCACTGCGGTGCCAACTGCTCCTCAAATCACTGTTGCAGATGCAGTACGGAGCGCCGGAGCTACACGCCGAACTTTATATGGTCCTCTCTCTCGGTAGTGCCACGTGGCCGTCCGCGGGCTCGTCTTCTAGCGACCGTACATTCCCATGACCACCGATGCCAGTAATCACGTACCGTGGCAATATTCCTGCGAAGTCTTTTGCAATATAGGAAAAGGAACATCCAGCTTCTTGGAGGCCTATTACATGACTTCGTTCAAACTCGGTGAGGTGTTGATAACGCAGTCTTTGTCACCTCAAAGGCTAACATCAGCTCAGTATCTCCAGTCTCAAAGGTAATTAACGCTCACGACCGTTACAGTGTGTTTTGAAGCAAAACTGATTTGCATAACCTTAGTGGCGCCAACAGAGCCACACTTTTGCGACTGTCCCGAAATATGAATAGACAAAATCTTCCAGATACAGAAATACACCCACCAACTTTCATTTATGTTGCACAACTCCTCCGCGCTACATTTCTTATTTTTCATCAGTGTAGTATTCAGCAAGGGACCATAAACATATATAATGTTTACAAGATATTTTCAGGGTCAATTTTCCTAAAAAGTAACTTTTAGACTAGGAAAGTGAACAATATTTTCAGCTGGAGCTCTTGTTCTTGCCTTGCATATTTTATTCCAGTTCCAATTACCATTTTTCGCTAAGACGGTAAAAATCTGAATTTTGCCCTTCGTTGGCTACAAGACGTGACTCTGAAACATTGGACTCACATTCATGATCGCTTGAGATGAAGTCAGTTCTGCATCCGTTTCATCTTCTGTACCACAGTAGTATGGGTCACTGAGGATCGTTTTCAGGAAAAGAAATAGCTACTTACAGAAAAGATGATACATTCAATTGCAGACTGGAACAACAGGTGTCTTACCTGTTACCTTTCAGCCATAGCGTTTGTGAGAAAAGGAAACACACACACAATCATTCAAGCAAGCAACCACTCATGCACACATGACTGCCATCTCTGGCATATCGAACAAGAATACAGCTGTCATGTAGGATGGAAGCAGTAATCTGTAGAATGAAGGGAAAGGAAAGGGACAGTAGGGTACAGGTAGGAGTCGAGAAGAGCGAAATCTTGTGGAGCATGCAGGGACTAGACTGCTAACAGATGCAGCGTCAGGAGGCCGTGGGATAAAGAGGTGGAATGGGAGACGGGTGGAAACAGGGGACAAAAAAGAGAGGAATGGGGAAGGGGAAGACAGGTGGGTGTATTGGCATGGTATGGCACACAGAGACGGTGCAAGACAAAAGTAAGGAGGATATCATAGGAAGGAGAGGGGGGGGGGGACTGTTGGCTGGGGGATGTGGGGACAATATTTTACCATAGGTTGAGCATGGGATAATTTCTGGAGCAGAGAAGGTTTTGTAAGGATAAATCCCATCTGCACAGTTCAGAATAGCTGCTTATGGACGGGAGGATACAGATGGATTGGGCAAGCATTGAAATCAAGCACCTATGTATGATCAGCTGCATGTTGTGTCACATGGTGGTATACTTTCAACATGGCCACATTTTGGCAGTGGCTATTCATCTTCACGAAAAACTGGTTGGTAATCATACCAGTTTAAAAACCTATGCAATGGCTACAGCAGAGATGATATACGATGTGGCTCGTTTTCAGGTGACCTGGTCTCTAATAAACCTATGATAGGACTGGAACAGAAGATGTTGGGTGGGTTGATTGGGCAGGCATTGCATCTAGGTTTTCCACAGGAATGTGATAACTGTGGCAAGGGGTTGGATTAGAGTGTTGTGGAGGTTGTGTGGCGATGAAACACCGTTTTAGGAGGAGTGGTAAGGACCTTGGGTAGGATGTCTATTTCAGGGCTTGATGATAGGTAATCAACGCCTTGGAAAATGGCTCAGCTGTCCCAGTCTGAGCTATTATTGGGTGATGGGAAGGGGCACACGATTGTAACTGGTTCTTGGAGTACATGGGAGAATTCTGGCTATGAAGGGGAACGGCACAGGAGATATGTTTGTGGCCAAGGTCTGAGGGATAGTGCCTGTCTGTGAAGGTCTAGGTGAGACACTCAGCTTACTGGCCAAAGGAGTTCTTGGCACTGCAGATATGCCATCCATAGATGGCCAGAACCATATAGAAGGGATTTTTAGGTGCCAAAGGGATGTCAGTTGTCAAAATGCAGGTACTGTTGGTGATTTGTGTGTTTAATGTGGACAGAGGTATGGATGGAGCCGTCAGAGAGGAGGAGATCAATATCCAGCATCATGGCACACTGGGCTAAGGAGGAGCAGGTGAAGAAGATTGGAGAGATACTGTTTACGTTGTGGAGGAAGGAACATAGGGTGCCTTAGCACTGAGTCGACTTTGGAGAGATACTGTTGAGGTTGTGGAAGAAGGAACATAGGGTGTCTTAGCCCTGCGTCGACTTCTTGAAATTATCATCAATGAAACTGAACCAGACTAGGATTTGACGTTTTGTTAGGCTAGGAAGGTCTCCTCTAGATGGCCCACAAGAAGGTTGGCATATAAGGGTGCCATGCCAGTGCTCATTACTGTGCTGCGGATTTATTTCTTATAAATTCCCTGGAAAGGAGAAGAAATTGTCAGGAGTGTCGACATTGGTCGTTAAAGTAGAACATTTTATTTCTGTTACAGATCGATTGCAATCACTGTGGGAACACCATCAGCGCTACTATTAAGATATGTGGCCTCATAAACACAAACAGTAAAATTTTATTATCTACAAACATCAGTCAGACTGAAGTGGCATTTTTACCTCCTATCTGACAATTACTCTTCATTGATATGTGCAAATATTGTAGTTATGCTGCTTGTATTTGTGAGTCCATAGGGCTTTAGTACTGACACTGATTATGCTCATACAGTGATTTAAATCGATTTGTGACAGAAATAAGCATTTATACTTAATGACCAATGATAGCCCTCCTTTTGTTATTAATACTAGTTCGGTTGCTGTGGTGCATGCAACACCTGATGGTGCCCCATTCAAAAACATAAAATCAGTAAGGAATGTGAGGAATGGAGTAATGGGTCTGGAGTCTGAAGGACATTGGGAAAGGTAGTGTTCAGTAGCAATAAGGCCATGGGTATGACGGATGTTGGTGTAAATGGGAGGTGGCTTCCAGCCAGAAGATAATGGGGTGGGAATGGTGGAGTGTCAGTGAAGGAAGTGGTTTGTATGTTTGACATGGTAAACTAGATAATGGGCATTTGGTAGGAGGTGTTCGTCAATGAGAGCCAAAATTCTTTCAGTGGACAAAGTAGCCAGCTACAATGGCGCATCCAGGATTGTTCGGTTAGTGGATTTTGTGGGCCATATAGATGGCTGGTATGTGTGGGTTCATATGGGTGAAGACAAAAATGGATTTGGAGGAGTGGTTCTTGGAAGGGGAAATTGATGATCTAACTTGGAATGAAGTGGAAGAAGCCATAAAGAGGATGAAAGGGGGCAAGGTACCAGGTTGGGACGAAGTAACAGTGGATAGGATACGAGCAGCAGGAGAAGTAGGAACCCAGTGGCTATACAGAGTGCTGAGGGTGGTGTGGAAGGAGAACAGAATTCCTGAGGATTGGAAGAAAGGAATTATAGTCCCGATCTTCAAGAAAGGGGATAAACGGAGATGTGAGAACTACAGAGGAATCACCCTGCTATGCCACTGTGGAAAAATCTATGAAAAGATCCTGGAGAAGAGAATAAGAAGCAGTATTGAAAGTAGACTGCAAGAGGAGCAGTACGGTTTCAGACTGGGAAGATCAACAACGGACCTCATATTTGCGGTAAGGCAACTGCAGGAAAGGCACTATGAGTATGGGAAGGACTTAATCATGGCCTTTTTAGATATTGAGAAGGCGTATGACAGTATCTGTAGGGACAAGCTCTGGGATGTGCTGAACGCAAAAGGGATAGATGAAGAGATAACACGAAAAGTCAGAAAAATGTATGAGGGAAGTGAGAGTTGTGTGAAAGTGGGGAGGGAACGTACTGCATGGTTCAAGCTGGAAAATAGGCTGCGACAGGGAAGTGCACTTTCGCCTTTATTGTTTATTATTGTTATGGATGAAATCCTACAGCAAGTATCAGATGCAATTTGAGATCATAAAATGAAAGCAGTGCTTTTTTGCCGATGACCTGATGTTATGGGGAAATTGCGAGAATGAGGTGCAAGAGCAGTTAGATGCATGGGAGGCAACGGCAGCACAATATGGAATGCATTTCTCTGCAAAGAAAAGTGAAATAATTGTCACAACAAGGTAGAAGAATAGGCCAAATGTGGATATAGCTTGTGGAGGGGAAAAACTACAGGTGGTAGAGAACTTGAAGTACCTGGGAAGCATGATTGAAAGTAAGGGGGGAAACGCAATGGAAATAAATGAAAGGTGCAGAAAAGCAGGGCAGTTCTACAAATGCATTAGGGGGCTTATTTGGAGCAAGGAGGTGCCACAGAAATCCAAGGGAATTATATACCGAACCTACTTTGTCCCCATATTGGCATACGGAAGTGAGACATGGGTAATGCACAAAAGCGACAAAAGTAGAATACAGGCTAGTGAAATGAAGTTCCAGAGGAGCAGGTTGAGTGTAACAAGACGAGACAGATTGCGAAATGTGTATGTGAGGGAAAGACTAAAGGAGGAACCAGTACAGGACAGGATAGAAAAATCAAGACTGCAGTGGTATGGACACATGAAGAGAATGGATGAGGGAAGAATTCCAAAGAGGATGTTTGATCTGCAACTGGAGGGGAAGAGGCCCAGAGGAAGACCAAGAGATAGATGGGTGAAGGGAGTGAAGGAATGTGTGACGAGAAGAGGAGAGAACTGGACGAAGGTGGAAGAGGGGGAATGGTGGAAAGACAGAACACGATGGAGAGGCTTGTGTTCCCGACAGACCCAGCCAGTGGCTGGAAACTGTCCAAGATGATGATGATGTTCTGGGAAGGGTCTAAGGCCTTACGTGAGGACTGAAGTTTACGTTGGACTTTTGCAATGAGATCACTCTGGTAAACCCTGCCTTCCACTGGGCAGTCAGTGCAGTTCATAACAAAAGCTATGGGACCATTGACAGCAGGTATGCAAATTACATCGTGATTACTACTACCACTTGAGTTCTGTAATGAAGTTCAGCTAGTAGTAGCGAATACTCTGTGCAAGAATCACAAGAGGAAAAGGTATATTTAAAAAGGGTGCTCCCTGCCGCCGTTGGATAAGCAGCTGCAGCAGCAAGTTGTACACCCCTAGCTTACTTATTTGTTACATAGTTTAATTCTTAATTTCTTTGCGTGTTTTTGGGTACTTGCACTGTTTAATTCATAAATTTCGGGCGTATTATAGTATTTGAGAGATGTAGCATCGCGCTTTAGTGTTTACTTCGTAGATTCTTACTTAAATTGCGTGTGAGTTTCGTATAGGAGGTGTAATTTCGAGTTTTAGTTACTGTAATCGTAAATTCAGCAGACTGTAGCGCAGTCGTTAGACATTTGTACAGGTTAGTTAGTACATTCTTTGCGTATTTCCCTTGCGTTATCTAGGCATGGACTCGTGTTTCAGTAACTGTTGTTCAACATCGATTAGAATGGATAGGGACTGTGATTGCTGTGTTCGGATGAGGGCTGACTTGGCATCCCTTCGCTCACAGCTGCAAGCGGCGCTGACTTCGGTCGCGCAGCTTGAGGCTGTTGCCAATGGGCACCACTGTGGGGAGCCGGACTTGGGTATCACGGGGATGTCAACCTCGTCCCGTCTGTCCCCAGATCGGTCGCCGCTGTGGTTGCCCCGGTTTCTGCCCGCAGTGGGGCTGAGCCCTCGCCTGTGGTTGATTGGGAGGTCGCTCCAAGGCGTGGCAGGCAGCGAAAGACGTCCCTAGAGGCTGATCAGAAAGCCTCCCAGGTGCGTCTGACAAACAGGTTTCAGGCACTGTCTCTGGCTGAGCCAGATGCAGCTGCCTGCCCTGTTTCAAAGGATGATTCTCTGCCTTCAAGGTCCGGGCAATCACAGAGGGTGGGCTTATTGGTAGTTGGGAGCTGCAATGTTAGGCGCGTAATGGGGCCCCTTATGGATATGGCGGCTAAGGAGGGGAAGAAATCCAGTGTGCACTCCGTGTGCATTCCGGGTGGAGTCATTCCTGATGTGGAAAGGGTCCTTCCGGATGCCATGAAAAGCACAGGGTGCAGCCAGCTGCAGGTGGTGGCACATGTCGGCACTAATGACGTGTGTCGCTTTGGATCTGAGGAAATTCTCTCTGGATTCCAGCGGCTATCTGATTTGGTGAAGGCTGCCGGTGTTGCTTACGAGATGAAGGCAGAGCTCACCTTCTGCAGCATCATTGACAGAACCGATGCGGAACTTTGGTGCAGGGCCGGATGGACGGTTTGAATCAGAGGCTCAGACGGTTTTGTGACCATGTTGGCTGCAGATTCCTTGACTTGCGCCATAGGTCAGGAGTTCACTACACTTAGCTGGCGGCTACACGGGTACCGGAGGCTGTGTGGCGTGGACTGGGCGGTTTTTTAGGTTAGAAGGCCTCGGAAAAGCCGGGGTGGGCTGCAATCTCAAAGGGTGCATGGCAAATACAGGACGTGCTTGGATCAAGGCACAGTCGGAATTGTAGTTGTAAATTGTTGTAGTTTTGCTGGGAAAGTCCCTGAGCTTCAAGCGCTAATAGAAAGCACAGAAGCTGAAATCGTTATAGGTACAGAAAGCTGGCTAAAGCCTGAAATAAGTGCTGCAGAAATTTTCACGAAGTCTCAAACGGTGTTCAGGAAAGATAGATTAGGCAGAAATGGTGGTGGAGTGTTTGTGTCTGTCAGTAGTGGTTTATCTTGTAAAGAAGTCGAAGGAGATACTCCGTGCGAATTGGTATGGGTGGAGGTTATACTTAACAGCCGAACTAAGTTATTAATTGGCTCCTTCTACCGACCCCCTGGCTCCGATGATATACACTCCTGGAAATGGAAAAGAGAACACATTGACACCGGTGTGTCAGACCCACCATACTTGCTCCGGACACTGCGAGAGGGCTGTACAAGCAATGATCACATGCACGGCACAGCGGACACACCAGGAACCGCGGTGTTGGCCGTCGAATGGCGCTAGCTGCGCAGCATTTGTGCACCGCCGCCGTCAGTGTCAGCCAGTTTGCCGTGGCATACGGAGCTCCATCGCAGTCTTTAACACTGGTAGCATGCAGCGACAGCGTGGACGTGAACCGTATGTGCGGTTGACGGACTTTGAGCGAGGGCGTATAGTGGGCATGCAGGAGGCCGGGTGGACGTACCGCCGAATTGCTCAACACGTGGGGCGTGAGGTCTCCACAGTACATCGATGTTGTCGCCAGTGGTCGGCGGAAGGTGCACGTGCCCGTCGACCTGGGACCGGACCGCAGCGACGCACGGATGCACGCCAAGACCGTAGGATCCTACGCTGTGCCGTAGGGGACCGCACCGCCACTTCCCAGCAAATTAGGGACACTGTTGCTCCTGGGGTATCGGCGAGGACCATTCGCAACCGTCTCCATGAAGCTGGGCTACGGTCCCGCACACCGTTAGGCCGTCTTCCGCTCACGCCCCAACATCGTGCAGCCCGCCTCCAGTGGTGTCGCGACAGGCGTGAATGGAGGGACGAATGGAGACGTGTCGTCTTCAGCGATGAGAGTCGCTTCTGCCTTGGTGCCAATGATGGTCGTATGCGTGTTTGGCGCCGTGCAGGTGAGCGCCACAATCAGCACTGCATACGACCGAGGCACACAGGGCCAACACCCGGCATCATGGTGTGGGGAGCGATCTCCTACACTGGCCGTACACCACTGGTGATCGTCGAGGGGACACTGAATAGTGCACGGTACATCCAAACCGTCATCGAACCCATCGTTCTACCATTCCTAGACCGGCAAGGGAACTTGCTGTTCCAACAGGACAATGCACGTCCGCATGTATCCCGTGCCACCCAACGTGCTCTAGAAGGTGTAAGTCAACTACCCTGGCCAGCAAGATCTCCGGAGCTGTCCCCCATTGAGCATGTTTGGGACTGGATGAAGCGTCGTCTCACGCGGTCTGCACGTCCAGCACGAACGCTGGTGCAGCTGAGGCGCCAGGTGGAAATGGCATGGCAAGCCGTTCCACAGGACTACATCCAGCATCTCTACGATCGTCTCCATGGGAGAATAGCAGCCTGCATTGCTGCGAAAGGTGGATATACACTGTACTAGTGCCGACATTGTGCATGCTCTGTTGCCTGTGTCTATGTGCCTGTGGTTCTGTCAGTGTGATCATGTGATGTATCTGACCCCAGGAATGTGTCAATAAAGTTTCCCCGTCCTGGGACAATGAATTCACGGTGTTCTTATTTCAATTTCCAGGAGTGTAGTTGCTGAACAGTTCAGAGAAAATTTGAGTCTCGTAACAAATAAATACCTCACTCATACGGTTATAGTTGGTGGGGACTTCAACCTTCCCTCGATATGTTGGCAAAAATACTTGTTAAAAACCGGTGGTAGGTAGAGAATATCTTCCCAGATTGTCCTAAATGCTTTCTCCGAAAATTATTTCGAGCAGTTAGTCCACGAACCCACGCGAATTGTAAATGGTTGCGAAAACACACTTGACCTCTTAGCCACAAACAATCCAGAGCTGATAGAGAGCATAATGACTGATATAGGGATTAGTGATCACAAGGTCGTTGTAGCTAGGCTCAATACCGTTTCTTCCAAATCCACCAGAAACAAAATAAAAAATAAATTTATTTAAAAAAGCGGATAAAGTGTCACTAGAAGCCTTCCTAAGAGACAATCTCCATTCCTTCCGAACTGACTATGCAAATGTAGACGAGATGTGGCTCAAATACAAAGATATAGTAGCAACAGCAATTGACAGATTCATACCTCATAAATTGGTAAGAGATGGAACTGATCCCCCGTGGTACACAAAACAGGTCCGAACGCTGTTGCAGAGGCAACGGAAAAAGCATGCGCAGTTCAGAAGAACGCGAAATCCCGAAGATTGTCAAAAATTTACAGACGCGCGAAATTTGGCGCGGGCTTCAATGCCAGATGCCTTTAATAGGTTCCACAACGAAACATTGTCTTGAAATTTGGTAGAAAATCCGAAGAAATTCTGGTCGTATATAAAGTACACAAGCGGCAAGACGCAGTCAATACCTTCGCTGCGCAGTGCCGATGGTACTGTTACCGACGACTGTGCCGCTAAAGTGGTGTTATTGAACGCAGCTTTCCGAAATTCCTTCACCAGGGAAGACGAATGGAATATTCCAGAATTTGAAACATGAACAGCTGCTAACATGAGTTTCTTAGAAGTAGATACCTTAGGGGTTGCGAAGCAACTCAAATCGCTTGATACGGGCAAGTCTTCAGGTCCAGATTGTATACCTACATCTACATCTACATCTATACTCCGCGAGCCACCTTACGGTGTGTGGCGGAGGGTACTTATTGTACCACTATCTGATCCCCCCTTCCCTGTTCCATTCACGAATTGTGCGTGGGAAGAACGACTGCTTGTAAGTCTCAGTATTTGCTCTAATTTCTCGGATCTTTTCGTTGTGATCATTACGCGAGATATATGTGGGCGGTAGTAATATGTTGCCCATCTCTTCCCGGAATGTGCTCTCTCGTAATTTCGATAATAAACCTCTCCGTATTGCGTAACGCCTTTCTTGAAGTGTCTGCCACTGGAGCTTGTTCAGCATCTCCGTAACGCTCTCGCGCTGACTAAATGTCCCCATGACGAATCGCGCTGCTTTTCGCTGGATCATGTCTATCTCTTCTATTAATCCAACCTGGTAAGGGTCCCATACTGATGAGCAATACTCAAGAATCGGACGAACAAGCGTTTTGTAAGCTACTTCTTTCGTCGATGAGTCACATTTTCTTAGAATTCTTCCTATGAATCTCAACCTGGCGCCTGCTTTTAGGTTCCTTTCAGATTACGCTGATACAATAGCTCCCTACTTAGCAGTCATATACAACCGCTCGCTCACCGATAGATCTGTACCTACAGATTGGAAAATTGCGCATGTCGCACCAGTGTTTAAGAAGGGTAGTAGGAGTAATCCCTCGAACTACAGACGTATATCATTGACGTCGGTTTGCAGTAGGGTTTTGGAACATATACTGTATTCAAACATTATGAATCACCTCGAAGGGAACGATCTATTGATACGTAATCAGAATGGTTTCAGAAAACATCGTACTTGTGCAACGCAGCTAGCTTTTTACTCGCACGAAGTAATGGCTGCTATCGACAGGGGATCTCAAGTGGATTCCGTATTTCTAGATTTCCGGAAAGCTTTTGACACCGTTCCTCACAAGCGACTTCTAATCAAGCTGCGGGCCTATGGGCTATAGTCTCAGTTGTGCGACTGGATTCGTGATTTCCTGTCAGGAAGGTCGCAGTTCGTAGTAATAGATGGCAAATCATCGAGTAAAACTGAAGTGATATCAAGTGTTCCCCAGGCAAGCGTCCTGGGACCTCTGCTGTTCCTGATCTATATACATGACCTGGGTGACAATCCGAGCAGTTCTCTTAGGTTGTTCGCAGATGATTCTGTAATTTACCGTCTAGTAAGGTCATCCGAAGACCAGTATCAGTTGGAAAGCGATTTAGAAGAGGTTGCTGTATGGTGTGGCAGGTGGCAGTTGACGCTAAATAACGAAAAGTGTGATGTGATCCACCTGAGTTCCAAAAGAAATCCGTTGGAATTCGATTACTCGATAAATAGTACAATTCTCAAGGCTGTCAATTCAACTAATTACCTGGGTGTTAAAATTACGAACAACTTCAGTTGGAAAGACCACATAGATAATATTGTGGGGAAGGCGAGCCAAAGGTTTCGTTTCATTGGCAGGACACTTAGAAGATGCAACAAGTCCACTAAAGAGACAGCTTACACTACACTCGTTCGTCCTCTGTTGGAATATTGCTGCGCGGTGTGGGATCCTTACCAGGTGGGATTGACGGTGGACATCGAAAGGGTGCCAAAAGGGCAGCTCGTTTTGTATTATCACGTAATAGGGGAGAGAGTGTGGCAGATATGATACGCGAATTGGGATGGAAGTCATTAAAGCAAAAACGTTTCTCGTCGCGGCGAGATATATTTACGAAATTTCGGTCACCAACTTTCTCTTCCGAATGCGAAAATATTTTGTTGAGCCCAACCTACATAGGTAGGAATGATCATCAAAATAAAATAAGAGAAATCAGAGCTCGAACAGAAAGGTTTAGGTGTTCGTTTTTCCCGCGCGCTGTTAGGGAGTGGAATGGTAGAGAGATAGTATGATTGTGGTTCGATGAATCCTCTGCCAAGCACTTAAATGTGAATTGCAGATTGGTCATGTAGATGTAGATGTAGAAATTGCCGGCAGATACAGGAAGATTTCACATAGACTACATCTTGGTGAAGCAGACATTCCAATATCAAGTAATGGATTGTAAGGCATACCCAAGGACAGGTACAGATTGATACCATTGTTTGATAATGATGAAGAGTAGGTTGAAGTTTTAAAGACTAGTCAGGAAGAAGCAATGTTCAAAGAAGTGGGGTACAGAAGTACTAAGGAATGAGGAGATACGCTTGAAGTTGTGCAAGGTTACAGATACTGCGATAAGGAATAGGTCGCTAGGCTGTACATTTGAAGAGGTATGGACATCTCTAAAAGGGGCAATCACAGAACCTGGACTGCAGAACATAGGTACAATGAAAGTAACTGTGAAGAAACCATGGGTAACAGGAGAATTTCTTCAGCTGATAGATGAAGGAAGGAAGAGGTATAATTTTCAGGTACATTTAAGAATAAGGAATGAAACAAATAGCAGGGAACTTAAGGTGAAATGGTACATGAAAAATTCGAAAAATGTGTGAAAAGAAACGGTTGTCACGATTGACTCAGCATGTTGTTGTTGTGGTCTTCAGTCCAGAAACTGGTTTGATGCAGCTCTCCATGCTACTCTATCCTGTGCAAGGTTCTTCATCTCCCAGTACCTACTGTAGCCTACATCCTTCTGAATCTGTTTAGTGTATTCATCTCTTGGTCTCCCTCTACAATTTTTACCCTCCACGTTGCCCTCCAGTACTAAATTTGTGATCCCTTGATGCCTCAGAATATGCCCTACCAATCGATCCCTTCTTCTAGTGAAGTTGTGCCACAAATTTCTCTTCTCTCCAATTGTATTCAATACCTCCTCATTAGTTATGTAATCTACCCATCTAATCTTCAGCATTATTCTGTAGCACCACATTTCTGAAGCTTCTATTCTCTTCTTGTCTAAACTATTTACCGTCCATGTTTCACTTCCATACATGGCTACAGTCCATACAGAAACTCAGCATAAAGAAAAGAAAAACAGAACTTAACATTAAGGATGCAATGGGAATTCTATTGTTAAATGCAGAGGAGAGAGTGAACAGATGGAAACAGCACACTGAGGGAATATATGAGGGGAGAGCTTATCTGATGACGTGATAGAAGAAGAAACGAGAGTCAGTATTAGGATCAGAATGTAGAAGAACTTTGGAAAACATAGAATGAAATAGGGCATTAGGGACAGATAGCATTCCCTCGGAATTGCTGAAATCATTTGGGGATGTGGCAAAAAACCGATTATTCACGTTGGTGTGTAGAATGTATAAGACTGGCGATATACCAACAGAATTTCGGAAAAATCTCATTCACACAATTCCCAAGATTGTAATAGTCCACAAGTGCGAGAATTATCGCTCAATCAGCTCAAAAGCACATGCATCTACTCTGTTGACACGAATAATATACATAAAAATCAAACAGAAAATTGAGAATCTGTTAGATGGCCATCAGTTTATCATTAGGAAGGGTACTGGCACCAAAAGGCTGTATTCGTTTTGCGCTTGATAAAAAAAAGAAAGACCCAAGAAAAATCAAGACAAGTTCATAGGATTAGTTGAACTGGATAAAGCGTTTGACAGTGTAAAATGGTGCAAGATTATCGATATCCTGAGAAAAGTAAAGGTAGGCCTTAAGTTCAAATGGCTCTCAGCGCTATGGGACTTAACATTTGAGCTCATCAGTCCCCTAGACTTAGAACTACTTAAACCTAACTAACCTAATGACACCACACACGTCCATGCCCGAGGCAGGATTTGAACCTTCGACCGTAGCAGCAGCGCGGTTCCGTACTGAAGCGCATAGATCCGCTCGGCCACAACTGCCGGCTTAAGCCTTAGTGAAAGATGGGTAATATACACTATGTAGAAGAACAACGAGTGATTAATACGAGTGGAAAACCAAGAACGAAGTGTATGGATCAAAAAGGATGTAAGATGGGGATGTAATTTCTCGCCCCTGTTGCTCAACCTGTACAATGAAGAAGCATTAACGGAAATAGAAGAATGCTTCAAGAGTGGGATTAAAATTGAAGGTGAAAGGATATGAATGTTAAGAAAGGCAGATGACTTTGCTATCCTTAGTGAAAGGGAAGAAGTATTGCAGAACCTATTGAATGGAATGAACAGAATGTTGATTGAGGGTATTTCGAAGAAGGACGGAAATAATGGGAGGCAGCAGAAATGACACCAGCGAGAAAGTCAACATCGCAAGTGGTGATCACGAAGTAGATGAAAGAAAGAGCATTTAAAAAATTTTTTGAACATTTTCCCAGGAAAACAGCGATCTATTGAAATCATAACTTGATTAACGGATATAATCGTGACCTCATTTACGTCCTTAAGTTTTATCTTTTACGTGTCCAGTTTCGATCTTCTATGAGACCATCATCATAGCCACATTTCTTGATGACCGTAGGAACAGCTGGCGTGGAGCAGGTCCATCCTTGCTGGCGTTCAGAATACAAGTACGGACCTGCTCCACGCCAGCTCTTCCTGCTGTCATCAACAAATGTGGCTATGATGACGATCTCGTAGAAGGTAGAAACAGGTCATCTAAAAGATAAGAATTAACAACTTAAATGTAATCACGACTGTTTACTCAATAAGTTAAAAAGGGCATTCCTGGCCGAGAGAAGTCTACAAATAGCAAACTTAGGAATGGAACGAAGAAAATGCTGAGAATGTTCGTTCGGAGTACGCCATTGTATTACAGTGACTACTGTAATACAACGGAACACAAGAGAATCGTAGCATTTTAGATGTGGTGCAGCAAAATTGAAAACTATGTGGAGTGTTAATATAAAGAATGGGGACGTTCTCCGAGGAATCAGCGAGGAAAGGAATGTATGGGAAACAATTATAAGGAATGGAGTGGACGATAGGGCATCTGGTAAGATGCATGATACCAGAGGGAGATGTAGAGGGCAAAACTGTAGATAAAGACAGAGATCTGGATGTATGCAGCAAATAATTAAGGACATAGAATTAGATTTTCACTCTGCAGCGGAGTGTGCGCTGATATGAAACTTCCTGGCAGATTAAAACTGTGTACCGGACCGAGACTCGAACTCGGGACCTTTACCTTTCGCGGGCAAGTGCTCTACCATCTGAGCTACCCAAGCACGACTCACGCCCGGTCCTCACAGCTTTACTTCTGCCAGTATCTCGTCTCCTACATTCCAAACTTTACAGAAGCTCTCCTGCGAACCTTGCACACAGTTTTAATGTGCCAGGAAGTTTCATATAATTAAGGACATAGGTTGCAAGTGCTACCATGAGATGAAAAGGTTGGCAAAGGAAAGGAATTAATAGGGGGCCGCTTCAAACCGATCAGAAGGATGACGTTTCAAAAAAGAAAAGAAGAGGCCTTATTTCTGCTGAAATGTTGGTGTTTGAGGAAGGGGCCTTGGAAAGGGTGGTGAGGACAGGTTAGTGAAAAGGAATTTCGGGTAGGTGACCAATAGTTTCTTAGTTGGGAGGAGAGAGGGTCATGGTTGGATGGTATGGACAGGGTTCATCGTTGGGATTAGGTTGGATTTGGCTGTTTCGATTCCAGGAATCGGGAGAAAGAGTGTAGGGTTTTGACATGTAAAACATGGTTAAAATTGAGTGCAGGTCTAAAGGTGAAGCCTTTGGACAGGACTGAAACTTCTGTAGGTCTGAGGATGAGTTTCGATTCCAAGGATCGAGAGAAAGAGTGTAGGGTTTTGACATGTAGAACATGGTTATAATTGAGTGCAGGGCTAAAGGTGAAGCCTTTGGACAAGACTGGAACTTCTGTAGGTCTGAGGATTTAGGTGGAAAGGTTAACAACAGTGTCACAAGAATGTTTGGGCACTCGGTTTCGTGGAGTGTCGGTACGGGGTTTGGGGAATATGGCAAATTGGAAACGTCAGCTAGGTGGGGATTGGGTGCTATGAGGGATGACGAGGAGTAACACTTTGGGTAGGATAGAACCTGGATAGTGGTGCCACAACGCGACAGTAGGATGTCAGCATGTTGGATAACTTATGGAGGAGATGTCTGGAATGCTCCTCCAGGTGTTGTAGGGCAAGAGATTCAATTTCAGAGATGTGATGCATGTAGTAGGGATTGTACAGTAGCAGTACGTGCGGAGGGAGTAGAGGTGGTCCTAGGAGGCCTCTGCCATGGAGAAGTGTTTTTGAAGTACCAGGTTTGTGAGTGCCAGGGTCTGGGGAATCTGACAAGGTGAAGTTCACTAATACACCTCAATACGCCTCTACAAGGAATGACGAAGAAGGCCTGAGCAAAGGGGGTTAACATCATTAGAAAATGCACACTTGAGCTACAATTTAAAACATTACAAAATTACCCGTAACTCAACAAGTCTAAAAGATTGATCCCCAAAACCAAATGGTATAGTTATCAATCTCTAAATTAAGAGCAACGCTAGACAAAGATTTAGGTATGATGTACAAATAATCTGTACATCAATGAGCATTTGAGTTTAAAATTACATAATCTTAACGGCATAGGATTTAAATAAAATCAAACAACTCTTAAAAGTTCTTAGCAGTGAGTGATACAATGTACACAACCTCACAGTACCATCCAAATGAAACTTACAGGGCACATCCAGCAACATTAAAATCCATTTCTTTGCTTTAAGAAAAAACGTATACAACAACTGTAATAATAAATCTGAAGGCGTAATTTTTGCATATACAGCAACTGAATTAAGAAATTTGAAGCCGAAATCTTACAAAATATTCGGAGCAACCTTTCGGTATTGCAAGCGGTTCGCACCGCAAGAACGTGGCCCAACAGACTAAAAAACAGGTTCTAAAACATACACGAGACGTTATTACAAATACAATAAAATTAACATGCGCGATGTAGCGTCGCAACGAGTGTCTGAATCTCACACTCTGCGAGTTAGATTTAGAAAACTGCTTGAACGCTTCCTCCACAACCACTCTGTTTTAAAATATAAGGAAGGAAAAAAAAGTCTCTTACCGGGTGATATAACAGCGTGCTACAATAAATTAATATAATACTTCTTCATTTACAAGTAGTACACATTTCTTGTTGTTGTTGCAATACCCGCACTACAGGTGTGAATCAATCATTCTATTTACACTACGAGAACCCAAGTTGGGCCAACTCCATAAGGTTGGCCGCAAGAACTTAGATGGAGCGTTAAAACTCACGCGAAATTTTACACTGTTCACAATAACAAAATTCATTGAATGTCATATTTTATGCCCTTATTCACTTTTCTCACCAACGGATCAACGCAGTAAACAGCAAGCATGTAGTTAAAGGGACGTTTTACCAAGGAAGATTAGCCTTATCGAAGAAAACAAATGGTTTAAGTAGCAACATGATAATTAGCACCTATTGGCTTCTGTCAAAGGTCCATCCTGTTAATGAGGATTACACAAGTTAGCGCAGCTTACAAGACACTCGGCTGGTATAGCATGTCTTAACTGTTGTTACAATACTACTATTGCACTGCTAAATGTAAGCAACCACGTCAAGTTCCTTACTTGGTATTGAAGGAGAGACGTAAACAAGCTGCTGCTGTTCCGTGGCCGGCACGTGAAGTAGAGCTCTGGCACAAGTAGCGGTTAGCAGCAATAGTTTTTAGGTCGCGGTGGAAAAGGCCCCTCTTCCCGCGATATCAATAATTATGGCTAAAACGTGGCCTATACGCCCGACGCAGAAAGCCCAGCTGCCGACCCACGACTGCCAGGTGCTCTGTACGCTCCATGAGCTATCCAGCTAAGAACCACCTACCTCCACGGCGGACTGTCTGGGGGCGAACTCGATAACGACGTCTCACAAGCCGCCTGCGGACGCCCTCTAGGCAAAGTAAGAGCACACGAAAGCATGGCGCCATAGGTCGATTCGCGACACGACTCAGTCGTTGTGGAAGGAGGGACGGGATCCAGGGAAAGGAAATTTTATAGTTAGGTCGTGAAGTAGCGGACAGAGTTTCAGGGCGCCCTCTTGTTCTTGGGGTCGGAAACTGCCCCTAAAGGCGAAAGGGTTCAAACGGTTCGAATGGCTCTGAGGACTATGGGACTTAACATCTGAGGTCATCAGGCCCCTAGAAATACTTAAACCTAACAAACATAATAAGGACATCACACACATCCATGCCCGAGGCAGGATTCGAACCTGCGACCGTAGCGGTCGCGAGGTTCCAGACTGAAGCGCCTAGAGCCCCTCGGCCACACCGGCCCGGCAAAGGCGACAGATTCAGCAATGATATACGGGATGAGGATGCAGAAGGCAATGGAAACCACTGCATTAGAGACACCTAACGTGTATCCAAAGGACATGTGGGCTGTAATTGAAAAGATGTTATGATAATCTCTTCACTCGCAAAAGATTCCGGAATAGTCCCCCGTTCGGATCTGCAGGAAGGGACTGCCAAAGGGGAATGGGGAGGTGACCATGAGAAAGAAATTGAGGAACGAACGAAAAGATAACGTTCTACGAGTCTAGAAAATCTGAATAGGGAAATGCAAAGGCTCAATCAAGTTAGGGTCAGTGAAGTCAAATGGAAAGATGACAAGTATATCTTGCTAGATGACTACAGAGTAATATCGACAGCGGTAGAAAATGGTATACTTGGAGATGGGTTCGTTATGAATAGGAAGGTAGGGCAGAGAATGTATTGGTGTGAGCAGTTCAGTGATATGGTTGTTCATATCAGAATCGACAGCAAATCAACACCGATAGTTCAGGTATACATGCCGACGTCACAAGCTGAAGATGAAGAGATAGCGAAAGTATCTGCGGATATTGAAACGGTAATACAGTACGAAAAGAGAGATGAAAATCTAACAGTCAAGGGGGACTGAGATGTAGTTGTAGGGGAAGGAATGGATGAAAAAGTTACGGGAGAATAACGGCTTGGGAGAAGGAATGAGAGGGAGAAAGAATAATTGCGTTCTGTAATAAATTTCAGCTAGTAATAGCAAATTCTCTTTTCAAGTATCACTAGAGGAGGAGGTATGCTAGGAAAAGGCCGGGTGATACAGGAAGATTTCAGTTAGATTACATCATGGCCAGAGAGAGATTCCGATATCAGGTACTGGATTGTAAGACGAATCCAGGAGCAGATAGAGACTGAGATCACAATGTAGTGCTGATGAAGAGTAGGCTGAAGTTTAAGAGATTAGTCAGGAAGAATCAATACGCAAAAAAAGTGGAACACAGAAGTACTAAGGAATGACGAGATACGCTTGAAGTTTTCTAAGGCTATATATACAGTAATAAGGAATAGTTAAGTAGACAGTACTGGGTTATGTAGGTAGTATTGGGTTAAGTAGGCAATACGCTTGCAGATTCGTCAAGTTATTCCCTGGCAGAGGAATGGGCACTGCAGTAACCATTTAACATCTTGTGGTTGTTAGTGGCAGTATGCCAAACTTCAGTCTAGAGAGATCTGTAAGTTTAGTTTCGATAATGGTATCTCCCATATCACCACTGTTCCTTATTACCAGCAGTCTCCAGTTGTGGAGGGGTGAATAGTAACCGAGCATCCGCATTGATAATTTATCACGGAAATTCTCAAACCATCTAGGACAGGTCCTTGATCTGCCTCAATTTCACTATGAATCTCACAAGACAACCATGGCAAAGTTAATTCTGGGATATTGGACTAACTCACCAATTGCTAAAGTTTGGATCATTAATGATCTGTTCCCGGAGAAGATCGACCGCGAATTGATTAAAAAAATTGGGCAGGTGACTTAAAAATTATTCTGATTCAACGGCACAGGAGTTCAAATCATGGGTAGCAGCAAAACTATCCACCTTGGTTATATCGAGAGTGCAGGAGAGGTAGGCATTCAAGAAGCATGGCCAGATATTAGATTAAGGGATGGGAGGGTTGAGGCGGGTACTAGCTCACGATTTGATTCGGACATACTTTATACGGTATCTTTGCTCTACGTATGTTTCTCCCGCTCGCCGTGCGGACACCGGGGGCATGGTAGAAAGTGTGTACTCAGCGCCAAACGCCCCTCTGCGGAGAGAGGCGACCTCTTCCACACCGGGGCGGCAGTTTGTGGATGGGAAGACGGCTGGACACCAACGCTTGGCTAGCGGTGCCACTTCACTGATGGAAATCAAATGAGCGTTTGGCGTCATTGGCCGGGAGGCCCCTTGCGGGGCAGGTCCGACTGCCTTGGTGCAGGTCTTATTACATTCGACGTCACATTGTGCGACATGGGGATGAAATGATGATAAAGACAACACAACACCCAGTCCCTGAGCGGAGAAAATTTCCGACCCAGCCGGGAATCGAACCCGGGCCCCTAGGACGGCAATCCGTCACGATGACCACTTTTTTTTTCTTTTTAGCGCTAGCATCTCAACGTACAAAGGAACCACTTTTTTTTTTCAGTCAGGAACAGCTGTACTTTGCAAATTACCATCACGTAGGTTTCAGGTGTTACATTCTTTTTTTTTATTTATTTGGATACAAATTTAGGCAGTTCACAAACACTAAATGAAATGCATCCTCTGCAAAAAAAAAAAAAAAAAAAAAAAAAAAAAAAAAAAAAAAAAAAAAAACTAAAAAAAATCGTTGTAAAACAAATCACAAATGTAAAGGAACAGGGATACAGGGATGTTGTTTTCATTTATTTATTTTCCATAAGGACGACTCTCTTAAAAGGAACATGTAGATCATTTCATGGTACAGTATGTGCATTACATATGGAGCGGTGAGAGAAGCGTGAGGTTCATTATCAGCTGTCAAATGTGCACACCGACTGCACCCGGCACATCCCAACTACGTGGGGGGTCGAGGAAGACTGCCTGAAGATAGTTGGCAAAGGTTTTCCGATAGTGTGACCATCTATGAACCTCATTGTGGGCTTGCTGCAAGAAATACCAAAAGTAGAGTCGCGACTTGGCAGCATCCCCATAGAGGTACGCGATCGTCCAACCTTTGAACCAGAGGATCGACTGTGATTTAGTCGCCGGAAAGTAGTCACTCTCCGGATGAAAGAAAGAAGCAGGTGTAATATGTGGCGGGGTCACACGAAGGTAGCAAGCCACCATCTGTCTTCCTAGGAGCCATACGTCCTCCACCGCGATACAAGTTAAGCGGTGATGGTCGTCGTCCACTTGGCGACATTTTGGGCATAGTGGAGTGTCCACTAGTCCAATTGCATGGAGTCGTTGGTTGGTGTTGAACTTGCCACACGTGACAAAGAACCACAGTGCTCGAACGAAGGTAGGAAGGAATTTTTTGTGCACAGGTCTCCAAATCTTCGGCCAATGCAACTTGCGGTGTTTGAGTTCAATGACATTACGACTTATCCGTCGAAGCAGCCAAACATAAAAATCCTTCGCGCATGGCGGTCTCGTGCGCGGAAGCTCGTCTCTGATATAACTAAGTTCCACGATAAATGTTGATACATGCGCAAAATGTGGCGTAATGTTTACCACCGCCACCAGAGGTGTGAGGGACGTTGGAACTAGGAGATCCAGTAGGCGGGATGTAAGGGAATCACGCCCGCTACGCCATTGCTTGTACATCGTGGCTAGAAGGAGCGCCGTCGCTCGGCAGTGAACATTCGTGAGTCCGAGTCCCCCCTTGTCCGTAGGGAGCGTGAGCGTTGCGTATCGCACCTTGAGGGGCGACCCAATCATCACAAAATAGCCTAGTGCTGATTGAAGTCAACGTCCGAGCGTGAGTGGCAGGGGCAGGATCTGCGAAATATGCACCATTCGAGAAACCACATAAGTGTTCAGATATTCGACTCGCTGCAAAGGATCAAGGCGCCGTAGGAGATGTCGGACCATGGTACGTGTTGTCTGTAAAATACGTCGGTAGTTAACTGCCCCAGTATGTTTTACAGATGAGGTAAAGTCTATGCCGAGATAGCGGAATCGTTGCACATAAGGAAACGGACTGATTTCTTCCTGCGTAAGGCCCCTTCCAACCGGCATTGCTGCCGATTTGTTCATGTTCACTGCACTACCCGCCGTCACACTGTGGTCCAACAACAGTTCAAGGACCGTCTTCACCTCTTCCTCAGAACGAACGAGCAGCAGGAGGTCGTCCGCATAGGCACGACATTTGAAGGTGTAGCCCCGCAGTTCCATCCCAGAAAGAGAATTTGTTAGCCTCCCAGTCAATGGTTCCAACGGTATCGCGAACAGCAGCATCGAAAGAGGGCAGCCCTGTCGAATGGATCGTCGAATTTCAATGGGCCCTGCTATACGCCCATTAACCTGTACCAAGGATTGTGCGCCCCCATAAATCCTTCTAATGAGACCAGTAAAACGGTCTGGAAATCCCATTTGTTCCAGTACAGCGTACAGATAGTTGTGGCGCAACGTATCGAAAGCACTGTCAAAATCAACCGCCACCATCGCCGCTTTAAGCCGGCACTCCTCCGCCAGCGCTATCACATCACGGCATTCGCCAGTAGCTGTTCGCACATTCACCGATCCACCCGGTGTCGTCTGTTCTGGAGAGAGAACGCTACGAATTAACATACGACATCGGGACGCTAGCAACCGTGCAAAGATCTTATAGTCGGCATTAAGCAGGGTGATGGGGCGATAATGTGTGACCGTAATTCCTGGCTTCGGTTTAGTTACTGGCACCAAGAGGCCTTCCACAAAAGCCGGTGGAATAGACGCATCGGAATTTAACATCTCGTTGTACATTTCCGTCCATCGCGGTGCCATTTCGTTGCAAAATTCTCGATAAAATTCAGCAGAAAGTCCATCAATGCCTGGGGACCTATTCAACGCACCCTTTGCGATCGCATCATGTACTTCCTCACAGCTAATGGCTTCCAGTAAGGTTCCCGCGGCTTCCACCGTCAGTGTACGGGAGACGTACGTGGCTATACGTTCGAGGTCATCGACAGGGGCTGCTTCTTCCCGATAGATGTGTTGGTAATGGTCGACGAATGCAGAGACAATGTCCGCTTGACGCGTCACTCTTCGGTCTTCGCGGGTAATTAATTCCCGTACCAAAACGCGTCGTCGGTGCTTTCATTCATTCACGACGTGGTGCATGGAAGGAATCTCGTGCATTATCGTATCGTGACATATGGCACGCACCATGATTCCCTGAAGATGTTTCCGAGCTAAAGCCACTAGCTTAGCTTTTATCCTTTTGCGTTCGATCCAAACGTCCTGTCCCGGCGGACCATCATCCAGGTCGCGCAGCGCTGCAAAATAAAAGTCGGTCGTACGGCGGCGCCATTCTGCCATCTCCCTGCTATATGAGATCAACGTACGGCGAAGCGCCGGTTTAGTACAAGTCAGCCACCAATCAAGCTTCGTCGCATACCTCCCAACCCTTCGCTCGCACATCGTCCATGTCTCAAGGATCCGTTGACGGCATTCAGGATCATGTAGATGTTGAATGTTTAATTTCCACGGGGCCTTACTGTTCCACACCTCTCTACGGGGAAGAAGCTCCGTACAGATGTAAGTGCTGTGATCGGAAAATGCCAATGGCCAGCGTTCCGCGTCCTGGACATCATTTAAATGAGCCCGTGAGATATAAATGCGATCTAACCTGCTCGCCGAATGACTTGTCACATAGGTGTATCCCGGTGCATCTCCATGTCGTAATTCCCACGTGTCACTAAGTACAAGGTCGTTGACAACGATTCGCAACTCTTGGCTGGTGTTTGCTTGCGGCCATTGGTCTTTCTGGTTGAGAACACAGTTGAAATCTCCACCAATTATTACACATTCATAACGTCCATGGAAAAGTGGGGTAATTTCTTCTGCATAAAATCGCGCCCTTTCCCGCCGCCGATTGTTTCCCGACGGTGCATAAAGGTTGATGATGCGTGTCCCAAATATCGTGCAAGCCATTCCCCTGGCCGACGGAAGGTAACACACGTTTTCCACTGGGAATCCATCTCGCACGTAAACTGCCACCCCACTCCCATTGTGATCTCCATGTGACGAATAGGATTGGTAGCCTGCGATGTATGGGAGTGCAGCTATGTGGACTTCCTGCAGTAAAGCAATATCCACATCAGATGCCCAAATCGTTTCCTTCAGTAGGTGTATTTTGGCCAGTGAACGCACGTCATTTATATTTAATGTCGCAATACGGTTCGCATGGCGTTGAATCCCACTCTGTCGAGGCGCAACAACATCTCCCTGCATCGGCGCTGGGGGCTGAGTTAAAAGAAGTTCTCTCTCCCCTCTCCCTTCACCTTCAGCAATTATTAGGCCGTCTTCGTGAGTGCCGGCTGCCTCTGTATGACGTCCGGCGTCTCCTCAATATCGTCATACCACATCTTTGCAGGCAGTGATATATTCGTGTCCATAGCCACAGCATCTGCGTCTGGAGAGCCAACTGGTCATCAGCGGACGCAGTGAGGGCTTTGGCATAGGTGATCGGTAGTACTGTCATCGCCGGCGACGGCTCCCGGACACCTGAAGGCAGTTGCGTAATCCGCCGTTGCATACAGTTCGACCTGAGGTGTCCCTCCTGGCCACAGCCCAGAGTCTCTACATTCGGTACCGGGGTTGCGTAGACAAGGGCTTTCAAATGCACCCATAAATGAAAGTCATGAGGGTTGAGGTCAGGATAGCGTGGAGGCCATGGAATTGGTCCGCCTCTACCAATCCATCGGTCACCGAATCTGTTGTTGAGAAGCGTACGAACACTTCGACTGAAATGTGCAGGAGCTCCATCGTGCATGAACCACATGTTGTGTCGTACTTGTAAAGGCACATGTTATACCAGCACAGGTAGTGTATCCTGTATGAATTCATGATAACGCACTCCACTGAGCGTAGGTGGAAGAACATGGGGCCCAATCAAGACATCACCAACAATGCCTACCCAAACGTTCACAGAATTGTTGCGTCCTGCTGTCGTTACGAGCGTACTAATCATGCCACATTTCTGGCTCGGGTGATGGTTTGACCGTTTGTGCAGCTATCGGTCCGTGTGTGTCGGTTTTCGATACAGGCTGTGTCCCAGGTTTTCACCGTCCCTTGTGACCAGAAATGTCAGTTTCTTGTCCTTTTCTACTTCCATGGTAAATGTTATGTTGGCATGGAGGCTGTTCAAGTGTCTCAGGAAGTCACCGAGCTGTTCTTCACCATGGCTCCACACCATGAAAGTATCATCGACGTACCTGTACCATATCTTAGCTTGGCAAGTCTCCGAGTCCTGTGCCTGAGCTTGGAATTTTTCCATGAAAAAGTTGGCCACCACTGGACTGAGAGGACTACCCAAGCTACCTAAGACACTTGAACAGCCACGATGGCAACATAACATTTACCATGGAAGTAGAAAAGGACAAGAAACTGACATTTCTAGATGTGCTGGTCACAAAGGACGGCGAAGACCTGGGACACAGCCTGTATCGAAAACCGACACACACGGACCGATACCTGCACAAACTGTCAAAACACCTCCCGAGCCAGAAAAGAGGCATGATTAATACGCTCGTAACGAGAGCAGGACGAATATGTGAGCCGCAACAACTCAAACGAGAAATGCAACACCTGGAAACTCTTCTGAGGAGCAATGGGTACTCCACAAATTACATTAGAAGTGTAACAGAGCCAAACACTCGGCGAAGTAAGGAACCAGAAAAAGAAATGTCGGGTACGGCCTTTCTGCCATACATTCCCAGAGTGACGGACAGAATCGGCCGGATATTGCGCAAACATAGCGTAAAGACGATTTTCAAACCGACAAGGAAGATCAAAGAGTGTCTTTGATCGGCGAAGGAGAAAAGAGACCCACTTGCAATGTCGGGAATATACCTTATACACTCCTGGAAATTGAAATAAGAACACCGTGAATTCATTGTCCCAGGGTGGGGAAACTTTATTGACACATTCCTGGGGTCAGATACATCACATGATCACACTGACAGAACCACAGGCACATGGACACAGGCAACAGAGCATGCACAATGTCGGCACTAGTACAGTGTATATCCACCTTTCGCAGCAATGCAGGCTGCTATTCTCCCATGGAGACGATCGTAGAGATGCTGGATGTAGTCCTGTGGAACGGCTTGCCATGCCATTTCCACCTGGCGCCTCAGTTGGACCAGTGTTCGTGCTGGACGTGCAGACCGCGTGAGACGACGCTTCATCCAGTCCCAAACATGCTCAATGGGGGACAGCTCCGGAGATCTTGCTGGCCAGGGTAGTTGACTTACACCTTCTAGAGCACGTTGGGTGGCACGGGATACATGCGGACGTGCATTGTCCTGTTGGAACAGCAAGTTCCCTTGCCGGTCTAGGAATGGTAGAACGATGAGTTCGATGACGGTTTGGATGTACCGTGCACTATTCAGTGTCCCCTCGACGATCACCAGTGGTGTACGTCCAGTGTAGGAGATCGCTCCCCACACCATGATGCCGGGTGTTGGCCCTGTGTGCCTCGGTCGTATGCAGTCCTGATAGTGGCGCTCACCTGCACGCCGCCAAACACGCATACGACCATCATTGGCACCAAGGCAGAAGCGACTCTCATCGCTGAAGACGACACGTCTCCATTCGTCCCTCCATTCACGCCTGTCGCGACACCACTGGAGGCGGGCTGCACGATGTTGGGGCGTGAGCGGAAGACGGCCTAACGGTGTGCGGGACCGTAGCCCAGCTTCATGGAGACGGTTGCGAATGGTCCTCGCCGATACCCCAGGAGCAACAGTGTCCCTAATTTGCTGGGAAGTGGCGGTGCGGTCCCCTACGGCACTGCGTAGGATCCTACGGTCTTGGCGTGCATCCGTGCGTCGCTGCGGTCCGGTCCCAGGTCGACGGGCACGTGCACCTTCCGCCGACCACTGGCGACAACATCGATGTACTGTGGAGACCTCACGCCCCACGTGTTGAGCAATTCGGCGGTACGTCCACCCGGCCTCCCGCATGCCCACTATACGCCCTCGCTCAAAGTCCGTCAACTGCACATACGGTTCACGTCCACGCTGTCGCGGCATGCTACCAGTGTTTGCGATGGAGCTCCGTATGCCACGGCAAACTGGCTGACACTGACGGCGGCGGTGCACAAATGCTGCGCAGCTAGCGCCATTCGACGGCCAACACCGCGGTTCCTGGTGTGTCCGCTGTGCCGTGCATGTGATCATTGCTTGTACAGCCCTCTCGCAGTGTCCGGAGCAAGTATGGTGGGTCTGACACACCGGTGTCAATGTGTTCTTTTTTCCATTTCCAGGAGTGTACTATGCACATGCGGAAAAGTTTATGTCGGAATGACTGGACGATCAATTAACACCAGGATCAAAGAGCATAAGCGACATTGCAGCTTGGGGCAGGTGGAGAAATCGGTCTTGGCAGAGCACGCACTGAATGAGATCGACCACGTAATAAAATCCGCCGACGCGGAAGTTCTGGCTGTAGAGAAAGACTATCACACGCGCTTGTTCAGAGAAGCTGCAGAAATACTACAACACGCGAACAGCTTCAACAAGAAAGAGGAAAGTCTTAAGGAAAACGGATCCTGGCTTCCCGTACTGCAGCGAACGACCGTCGCAGGTAGCAAGAGGAGAACCGCACCGGAAATGACCGCGGAGAAGCCCTCGGACGTTGGCGCGCCACGTACATATAGTCTGCGGCCGCGAGCTCTGCTCCAGTTCGCCACCGACAATGGGGGGTGAAGCTTTGACAATGCCAGCCACTGGTGATGGCGAAACGTCAGAAAAATCATTAGATGAACGTCGGCCGAAGAACCCGAGACAGAAGCCAATAGGCAGTTTGTCAACAAGTGGCCACGAAAGCCTTAACAATTTTGTATTAGGCCTCTACGGGGAGGAGATTTGCAGATTGTACCGGCGCCTTGACCAACGACGGAAGAAAAAAGCGCGACTGATGTCCTCTCTCGCCTTTCTGTCACGGTGCCGAGATGAATGCGCTAACCCGAAGTTCTTGAGATGTAAGCGCCTATTCACCACAGCCCAAGCACATCGTATGTACGACAGAATGGAACGAGCTTTTATTCGTGAGCGAATACATACAACACTGAGAGACTTGGCAAGAACGGATCAGGAACTTCTGGACATTTTCTATCAACTAAGTAGCAGAATGCATCGAGACGACTGAGACAAGATCGACAGTATCACTCACAGGAGCATGCAGAACCAACTCAAGCGCTGCACCGAGCGGCAGAAGAGAAAGTTTGAAAGATGCCGGAAGCAGACCGACAAGGCGATTCCCGACATGTCACACACAGTGGTCAACCTCACTGAACGACAATTGACCGAAGAGGAAATGCCTGTTCTTCAAAAAGGAGGGAATTTCGCTATCATCCCGAGAACTATACCTAAGGAGGACATCATTGCCAACACCGAAGCAGCCATTCGGACCCTTCCTTGTGTAAGGGCAGAGGAAATACGCACTGACACAGCCAGGATACTGCGTCGAGCAAAACCACCAGCTTGCAACCTGAAGAAAGAAGAGGTACAAGCCATTAAGAATCTCAACGCCGACAAGAGTATATAGGTACTGCCTGCCGATAAGGGGAATGCGACCGTCGTAATGAAGACCGAAGATTATGAGCAAAAGATCCGAGACCTATTAGATCCGACGACGTACCGAAAACTAAGCGCAGATCCGAAGCAGCGTATCACTCGGAATACGAATCGGTTAATCATGGCGTCGTCTCTTCCGGCGGACATACAGGGAAACCTGCGCAACACAGAAGCACTACCACCTCTGCGTATGGATTACCCAAGGTCCATAAGAACAACGTTCCACTGATACCGATCGTTAGCGCTCCTGGCTCACCAACGTATAAACTGGCAAAACACTTGGCCTCTCTGCTCCAGCCACACGTGAGGAAGACCGACACATACATTAATAACTCAGGACGTTTCATTGAGAAGATGAAGAAACTGTAACTTGCACCAAACGACATCCTGGTCAGCTTTGATGTTGTTTCGTTATTTACGAAAGTGCCACTGAGTGACGTTCTGGAGCACATCGGTTCCATGTTCCCGGAAGACATCAAAAAGCTCTTCCATACATGTCTCACCACCAGCCATTTCACGTGGAATGGCGATTTCTACGAACAGCTGGAAGGCGTCACCTTGGGTAGTCCTCTCAGTCCAGTGGTGGCCAACTTTTTCATGGAACAATTCGAAGCTCAGGCACTGGTCTCGGCGACTTGCAAACCTAAGGTGTGGTACAGGTACGTCGATGATACTTTCGTGGCATGCAGCCATGCTGAAGAACAGCTCGGTGACTTCCTAAGACACTTGAACATCCTCCATGCCAACATAACATTTACCATGGAAGTAAAAAAGGACAAGAAACTGACATTTCCAGATGTGCTGGTCACAAGAGACGGCGAAAACCTGGGACACAGCCTGTATCGAAAACCGACACACACGGACTGACACCTGCACAAACTGTCAAACCACCATCCGAGCCAGAAAAGAGGCATGATTAGTACGCTCGTAACGAGACCTGGACGAATATGTGAGTCGCAACACCTCAAACTAGAATTGCAACACCTGGAAACTCTTCTGAGGAGCAATGGGTACTCCACAAATTACATTAGAAGTGTAACAGAGCCAAACACTCGGCGAAGTAAGGAACCAGAAAAAGAAATGTCGGGTACGGCCTTTCTGCCATACATTCCCAGAGTGACGGACAGAATAGGCCGGATACTGCGCAAACATGGCGTAAAGATGATTTTCAAACCGACAAGGAAGATCAAAGAGTGTCTTAGATCGGCGAAGGAGAAAAGAGACCCACTTGCAATGTCGGGAATATACCGTATACCATGCACATGCGGAAAAGTTTATGTCGGAATGACTGGACGATCAATTAACACCAGGATCAAAGAGCATAAGCGACATTGCAGGTTGGGGCAGGTGGAGAAATCGGCCGTGGCAGTGCACGCACTGAATGAGATCGACCACGTAATAAAATTCGCCGACACGGAAGTTCTGGCTGTAGAGAAGCACTATCACACGCGCTTGTTCAGAGAAGCTGTAGAAATAGTATAACACGCCAACAGTTTCAACAAGAAAGAGGAAAGCCTTACGGTAAACGGATCCTGGCTTCCCGTACTGCAGCGAACGACCGTTGCAGGTAGAGGAGAACCGCACCGGAAATGACCGCGGAGAAGCCCTCGGACGTTGGCGCGCCAGGTACATATAGTCTGCGGCCGCGAGCCCGGCTCCAGTTCACCACCGACAATGGGGGGTGAAGCTTTGACAATGCCAGCCACTGGTGCTGGCGAAACGTCAGAAAAATCATTAGATGAACGTCGGCCGAAGAACCCGAGACAGGAGCCAATAGGCGGTTTGTCAACAAGTGGCCACGAAAGCCTTAACAATTTTGAAACTCTTTTAGTTTGCTGCTATGGTACATCACACCGTTACATACCGGTGCTATTACTGCTACAAAAGATGCTCAATATGGTTCCCATCAGTATCCAGGAGAGTCTGAAAGCGGTGCATTGCATTCTGCTCAGCAGAAGGAAGCATGTTTGTAAGTATGCTGGCAACCTCTCTTGATATGCTGCGCATCAGATCAGTAAAAATGTGTATATTCGCCCGGTAAAGTCTGTCCTTTAGATAGCCCCCAACCAGAAATCCCAGGGGGTGAGCTCAGGTAATCCTGCCGGCCAAGCATTTGGAAACGATCGGCTGATAATTCGGTCGTTTCCAAATGTGTTTCGGAGAAACAGGTGAACTTCACGAACGATGTGCGGTGGGGCCCCATCTTCCGTGGAAACTGTTTTCAATACGTCTCCCTCCTGTATGACGGGTATGACATGCTCGCGAAGCAATCGCGGTAACGCTGGCCAGTCACACTGTACGTCTTCAGATAAGAATGGACCAATGATGAACGTAGCCGCGAAGTCACACTGTACGATGACACGAACACTATATAGAGGAACTTGATTCACAGTGACTGGAGGTGAAGAGCCCGACACCCAGCAAGTCCGTGTGTTCACCTCACCCGTCAGAGAAAGATGCGGTTCGTCAGTCTATAGGATAATCGGGGACTAGCCCTCGTCAACTTCAGTCCTTGCGAGAAAGCGGAGAGCGAAGACAACACGTCATTGTACGTTCTGTGGTGCAACATTCTGGACGATATGGATCTTGTGCGGATACCATCTGAAATGGTTCGAAGCACCTTCCGAACAGTATACCACCGGATGTTAAACTATCGTGACAGAACGCGCACTACCTGACGATTGGGAATTGCGCGCAGCGTTGTCAACTATAGCAACAGCTATTTCATCAACCACCTGTGGTGCAACCGGTTTACGACCTCTTCTTGGAGGAACGCCCAGTTCTCCAGTTGACTCAAACTTCTTCATCATGCTCCGCACAGCGGGTGGAGAAACAAGCCCCTTCCATAATCCTTTCAGCCGGCGACATACTCGAATTTTTGTTGTTGTGTTTACTGTTTTTTTGATGATAGATTCACCAATAACGCCCTGCTCCTTTTGTCCATGCTCATGTTGACACGATTAAAAGTGCACTGTGACTGGCCAGGTGTGTGAGACTATGAATTATGCTGACTAATTGCGGCACCTGTTGGCCATAATTGAAACTGGACGGTGGCGCTGTGACGCATGGAAATCATGCACCGCCTACTCTGGATATCAAGCTGCCAAGTTTGGTACTCGTACGGTAATTAGTATCCGTGTTATAACGTGCTGAATAGGAAAAATTTAAATATAACCACTCAGAACATTAGTAAATGATTCATGTTTCTTTTTAGGTGTAGAAAACGGCTAGTACATGGCTATTACGGTAAAGGGAAGTACCTATCGTTAAAGACCACGCACTAACGGCAAATGTATCATAAGGACCAAACGAAGGAAGGAAAACGTATTTTGAAAACTATTAGATTTCCATAATTAAAAAAGATGCTCTCAATTTATTGTTAAGCCAGATCAGGAAGCCACTGAAGTAGAAACATACAGTAAGATGGAAAGATGAAAATAAGGTGCTTGATGTAAGTTTATTATATTCACTGGTAGATTGTATGAAAGGATCTAGTCGTGTCAGTTCGAGTAAGACACTCGTGCTTTCGATGACTATCTCCGCCATGATCACGAGTAAGAACCTTATGGTTGTACAGGCGCGATTTCAGTATCTGGCAACAATAGCAGCTGCGGCCCGCCGCGGGTCCGAGTGACGTCAGATGGCGCGAGGGGCCAGCTCACTTTTGAAACTGCCGCCTCTCTAACATTCTGCGTGGTGTCTGTTTGTTCTATATCGTGTCTCCCTACCACTTTCGCGCAACGACGCTCTGAGGGCGTTTTTTAGGGAATTGACTAGTCTGAACCTGGGACCTGTTGCTGGTAAGGAGACGCCAGACCACACATGACATGTAGAGTTCAGAAGAGTTCAGTGAGACTAGCGATGATATAATCAAATACTTAATGATTTCAGCGTCAGCTCCACTGCACTCCCTGTAAAAGAATCTTAATACTAACGAAATTTGTTTGAAGGGGTTCAAGGATTTGCTATTTTTAGTTAGCTGGTAAAATAACGCCGATAAAGCAGTTAAGTTTACCATTGGAAATTTTATTCTACTCACAAAACATTGTTTATAAATTGCACTATTAATAAAAGGAAATATTTTAATACAGGATGATACAAACCAACTGCGTTGAACAAAAATGTGAACGAATATTCCCTGAACGGATTTCCAAGTTCTACAATGGATCGAAGGATGACCAATGCCATATCACATCTATAATCTAGGTTTAAATTAAGTTTCACAAAAGAGAAAACTATCAAAATGGTCTACAGTGACCCTCAATTATCTTTAATTACTTATCTAACTTGTCGTAAATTACAGTGGCTGATGTGGCTTCTCAATAATTATATAACAGAAAAATCATCGCGTTTCAGATTTTAACTTACGTAGCAAATGTGAATACCATGAGCTTTAATTGAAGATCGACACTAGTATTACGCAAAAAGGGGATGTAACAGATGAGACTTCTGCAGTTCTGAGTGAAGCCTTATGCGCTGTTATGCGGCATCGCGTGCGTTCATTAAGTTGTCGTTGGTTAGGCAGCGTCAGGGGCGGCGACGGCACAGCTCCACACCTCGCCGTCTCGGAAGCAACTCTCTCCTGACTTCTAATTACTACAATTTACCAAAGTTGGTTTAAAAAAAGCTATCTGGCTGTGTTTTCAACTGACCAATCAGGGTCTCAATGTTAACCTTAAGCTCCGCCTACAAAATTCTGTCCATCCAATGAGAAACGTTATACTTTTTGTGGTGGGGCAATGTTTTTAACGTTTGCAACGTAACAGAGACGCGAAAAAGTCTCACGCTAAAAACTTGCAGCTGGTGTGGCCCTTTTAGTGTTATCGTAAGATCTATACTGTTCTTCTGGAGGGCTCTATCTTTTAACATGGGCTGGGGGTTGGTTTCAGCGGTCGGCTGGCGACGTGGGTGTCCATCCCTTATCGTAGGGCCTCCTAGCCTACACGATTCTGCTCTCGGCTTCTGTTCTCGTTCCTCCCCTCGGAACTGCGTCTGTTTCACGGTGGGGAGGAATTACATGCATTTAGGCGTTCTTGTGTTAGTCTGTGGTATTGCATTTGCTCACTCGTTGATCGTATTACTTTGGTTAATTTAATGTCAGAATTTATTCGGAGCGATGTGACATACTGCCGGATTTGCTTATCATGTCAGGGTTTTCATGGAAAGTGTGGGATTTGCCTGACACCTTACACCTCCTTACAAGCGCCAGGCATTCACCTTTGCTCCCTTTCAGTTTCCAAAGCGCCTCCCCCCCTCCCTCCATCCCCACACCTACGAATTGTGTACCCCTGGTCCGTATTCAAGGCGAGGTGTGGAGCTGCGTCGTCGCCGCCCCTGACGCTGCCTAACCAACGACAACGTAATGAACGCATGCGATGCCGCATAACAGCGCATAAGGCTTCACTCAGAACTCATTTCCTGATCTAATCTCATCATCACCAGACTTAATTCGACTACATTCCATTATCCTCGTTTTGCTTTTGTTGATGTTCATCTTATATCCTCCTTTCAAGACACTATCCATTCCGTTCAACTGCTCTTCGAAGTCCTTTGCTGTCTCTGAGACAATATAAAGAAAATTTTAAGAAAGTTAATAAAATTTCTATAATTTGACATATTCGTTTCCGCTTACATGGGCACGATTGCAGTATCTGGCACCAGTCAGAGAGGGCCGGAGCGACCCGTGAGATGAAACCGAGTTCGGCAGTTCAAAGCAGCTGCAGCAAGCCGCGGGATCGAGCGAAGTCAAATCCGGTGTCACATTTGAAACTGCCGCTCCCGCCTCCTTGCAAGCGTCAAGCATCTGTCGTTGCTTCCCTTTGATATCTAAAGCCAGCCCCTACGCCCTTCTTACGTCTACACCCCAGGTCCCTGTTAGAATTGTTGATGTTTATTCTAAGCCGCTTCTTTTATAGCGAGATGTGGCGCCACGGTGAAATTGCATTGCCGCAGTTCGTCGATGACATGGACGGCGTCCATCTCACCATTAAATTTACTGTCGCTATGGAGAAGGATGAAGCTATCATTCTAGGATGATTTAGTTGATCGGAAGGCTGGAGGTTGTCTAGATCATTCAGTGTGGGAAACCAGCACACACTTATCCATACTTGAACGCGGACCGCTTTCACCATCGTATACCATCGTATACACAGGAAACTGGTGCTGAACAATATCTTAAACACTGCCGCGAAACAGAAACTGTGTTATTCTGAAGAGATTGAAAAATCAGCCAACAAGTCGCCAATAAACCTTTATTATCCATTCACCATGGTTTTTATATTTTTACAAATATGGAAACCACGTTCTGATTTTTTAAATCTCTTCGGTTCCGAACACGGTAGAACACAGAGCAAAGATTATTTCTGATGACGATCGTCTACAGTCTGACTTGCAGTATGTGAGACACGTATACTGAGAGAATGGCTATAGCAACAGGGACATTGCAAATGGATTCAGGTGCCACCGTCGCCTGGGCGTCTTGAGAATCGGCAGAAGAGTGCGAACCGGATGCACTCCTACCATACTGTGGGACAACGAGCAGCATGTAAGGACGTAGGCTGCAGAGACATGGAAGGAGACATGTATTTTGGGCCGGCCCCCAAGATACGAATGTGCTGCGTCCTGTTAAAGACGACATAGCTAAAATTTAAAAGGCTCTGAGGACTATGGGACTTAACATCTGAGGTCATCAGCCCCCTGGAACTTAGAACTATTTAAACCTAAGTAACCTAATGACATCACCACATCCATACCCGAGTCAGGATTCGAACCTGCGACCGTAGCAGTAGCGCGGTTCCGGACTGAAGCGCCTAGAACCGCTCGACCACATTGGCCGGCATGACATAGCTCTTCGTGTCCCCTGTGTGTATGATATCCCTTCCGAATGCCCCAGTATCAATATATGTCAAACAGTTAGCACGGTTGGGAATCGTAGTATCGAGGTACAAAGGGCGTTCCTAAAGTTTTGCACAGTAACCTTTTTTTTTTTTTTTTTTTTTTTTTTTTTTGAGGAGAATGAAAATTTTTGTGAACATACGTGGAACATTTAGGTATAGAATGAGATTTTCACTCTGCAGCGGAGTGTGCCCTGATATGAAACTTCCTGGCAGATTAAAACTGTGTGCCGGACAGTTTTAATCTGCCAGGAAGTTTCATATCAGCGCACACTGCACTCCAGAGTGAAAATCTCATTCTGGAAACATCCCCCAGGCTGTGGCTAAGCCATGTCTCCGCAATATCCTTTCTATCAGGAGTGCTAGTTCTGTAAGGTTCGCAGGAGAGCTTCTGTAAAGTTAGGAATGTAGGAGACGAGGTACTGGCAGAAGTAAAGCTGTGAGGACGGGGCGTGAGTTGTGCTTGGGTCGCTCAGTTGGTAGAGCACTTGCCCGCGAAAGGCAAAGATCCCGAGTTCGAGTCTCGGTCCGGCACACAGTTTTAATCTGCCGGGAAGTTTCATTTAGGTATAAGTTGGGACATAAAATTATTATCTTTTATTTACAGGTAAGCCATAATGAACCGTGAAGTAGATATCAGGTGATGGAGTTCAAGACCGGCGATGACTCTGCCACATCGATTCACAGGACGTTGCTCCCTGTTTATGTGTTTATGGGCAGGACACAGTGGATCGCAGCAGTATTATCCGGGCTCCACTTGGAAGAAGAAACCAAGACTTTCACGGGATTTTCTCCGCCTCGTGATGACTGGGTGTTGTTTGATGTCCTTAGGTTAGTTAGGTTTAAGTAGTTCTAAGTTCTAGGGGACTGATGACCATAGATGTTAAGTTCAAATGGTTCAAATGGCTCTGAGAACTATGCGACTTAATTTCTAAGATCATCAGTCGCCTAGAACTTAGACTAACTAAACATAACTAACCTAAGGACATCACACACATCCATGCCCGGGGCATGCGTAGGAGGAAAAACGAAGAAATCATTGAAAGATTCTCAATATTAAAGGGTAACATTTGTTAACTTCGTATCATGTTCGATATTATAGGTTAGAAACGTTGCTCAATTTGACGACCATCTGTCATTTACGACAGCATGAAACTGCACAAGAGATTGTTATGCTGCCGTTCCTAGGTCAAATGTTGTCAGCTTGAAGTCTTTCAAAAATTATAAAAGCGAAGCTGCTCAAATGTCTGAGTCACGTTGCAAATATTAGTAATGTGAAGTTGTTACGGATTCCGTTTCACAGTTCGTTGAGGTTTTAGAACGGTGAAACATGGAATGTTCATCTAGCGTGTCACACCTCGTACACTGCTTGAAGTTGGCACATTAGCCCAGCATTCTCAGCATGGCAACAGTAACTTCTCCGACAAAAGTTGCGTATCCATACGGTAAATAGTTCTCCGTCGACACTGGCTCAGGTCGCAAAAAGTTAATTTATACTGCTCTGTATAAGTGACAAAACTCTCCTTCTGTACATTTAATTCAAAACAACGTAACGAGTCATTAAAACTAATGTCTTTTCCCCTAAAACTCTAAGCCACGGTGCACAAATAGTGCACTGTAGCTTAGCACAACTTTTGGCTTTCTAAATGTAGTCTCCTCTAGTGACAACTGGCGTCTGTGGAATGTCATTACCTCTGTTTGTGGACAACAACCAGAATGATAGGACAAATATCTGATCACCACGCGCATCGCAATGATTTTACTAATTAAATAATAACGAAACCCTCGTTTATGACGTTATCTACACACGAAGAAAGTGAGTGAATGAAGCAAAATTCACTATGCGGAAACATCTGGGATACCATCCAATGGGTGTTGTGTGATGTCCTTAGGTTAGTTAGGTTTAAGTAGTTCTAAGTTCTAGGGGACTGATGACCATAGATGTTAAGTCCCATAGTGCTCAGAGCCATTTGAACCATTTGATACCATCCAAACACAACTCCATAGGATTATATTGCGATGGAATAGTGTTTCTGTCTATTCATGGTCTTCATAGAAGCCAATAATCGACTTCTGTAGACGCCTGTCGACATGAAAATACCACTGACACTTAATCAATGCCACTTCCTTCTATGTCCACGCAGGAAATTAATTCCAACCATTCTAGCAGTGCCTATGGGATATCATTACAGCAGTGCGACTGGATTCGTGTTCTCCTGTCAGAAAGGTCAATTAGATAGGAAGCCATCTAGTGAAACCGACGTGATATCTTGGGTTTCGTAAGAAGAAGTTGTAGATCCTCTGATGTAGATATACACAGGATGTAGGAAAACTCCTCAGCAGCTGTCTGAGACGGTTTGCAGATGATGCTGTTATTTGCCTTCTTAAAAGCCTTCAAAAGAAACCCAACTACAAAAGATCTAGGCAAAATATCTCCAAGGTGCGATTTGTCACATTGTTCGTTAAGAAGTGAATCGTCTGACGAAAGAACTGCTAAATTTTGGTTACATGATAATTTACTACAGTTATGAAGAAACTGGAACCATGACACAGAAGATTTTGAAGGGAACGCAAACCAAAAACTCGATTCTGTTGATAGAACACTTAAAAGGTGCCACAAATGTCGTGGACAGCATACGCTACGATTCTGCGATTGTGTGCCCTTTTCTGGAGTGTTACGGAATGGTACGGAATCCTTTAACCAGTGGTAATCAAAATGTCATAGATACCGGTTGCAAACTAAAACATTACTTAAATTTAGAATAAAAATCGTCAGCGCTGGCGGCCAAAGAAGTCACCCTCGTTCTGCCAAAGAGGAGGAGATGTCTGAGGTAAAGAGCACTCACCTGCCCTTGCGGTTACAAACTACCATTAAAGGTGCAGTAATCAGCTATGATCAACGGCATGAGGATGCAGAAGGCAATGTAAACCACTGCACTAAAGACAGATATTGTGTATCCACTGGACATCTGGCCTGTATTTGAAAAAGTGTCGCGATGACCTCTCAATTGGCTAAGATAACGAATTAGTCCCGCAATCGGATCTCAGAGAAGAGACTGCCTAGGGGGAGGTGGCCATGAAAAAAGATCGAATAGCCGTCAAAGCAATAATGTTCTACAAGCCAAGTCGGAACGTGGCAAGGAAACTAATAAATCTCATCATCATCTGCTTCCAAGGATTAGGTGTAATCACCTTTTCCGGAATCTATCCTTCATCCATTCATGCATATCTTACGAGGTCTACCTAGTTCTCTCTTTCCAGTCGGCCTATCTTGTTTGCCAATGTATTTCCTATTATTCTACAAACATGATCCTTCCATTTCATTCTGTTCTCTTCTATCTTGTCATTAACTGAAAACATTTCAAAATTTGACCTTATTGTTTCATTTGTTATTATATTCATTTTATTACAGCGTCTTACATACTTCATGAACGACATCTCTGCTGACTGTATACGGGACTTGACTTTTTTTGTTACTACAAATGATTCGGAACCGTATACAAGAGAAGGTACAGCCGTAACTTCATAGAATTTCATTTGCATTTCTATTCTTGATCTTCTTCCCAAAGCTCTTCCTATTGTTCCGCAGATAGCTTGATATTTATCAGCCTTCTTCTCAATGTCTTTGTCATAGTTAATGCTAATATCACGTCCTACATTACTGAAGTGGGATACTGATTCTGGAAGTTTCTCATTTGTTACTATTTTCAATATAACTAGAGTCTTTCCTTTGAAAGCCATCATCTCGGTCTTATTTGAAGATATATTTAAGTTGTAATACATTGCGTTTTGGCTCAATCTATATACTATTCTTCGCTAGTTATCTTCTGTTTCCAGTATAATTAATTATCTGGTTATACTCATGTAACATAGTATTTAAGGATATGTTAGATCCATTTTTCCACTTCGTAACTAGGTCGTCAATATATAAATTAAATAAGATGGTTGAAAGTCTGCACCTTTGTTGAACACCTTGATTTTTTAAACATCGTCAGACATTTTGGGAACTCGCTTGTATCTAGTTTTGTATTTACATACAGACTCTTTAAGGTATTAATGAGATGTTTTTAGGAAATGTTTTATTTACGGTATTTCCCACAAAAAGCCTTTCTAAAGCCTGATTGTTTTTCTGTCATCAATGCGTTAGCGATAATTTGTAGCCTTTGATTAAGAATTTACCCATTTATTTGTGTATCTTACAATTAGTAAACTTGTTCCTCTACAATTTCCTGTGTCGTTCCTATTGACTTTCTTAAACGTAGAAATAACCTTAGCAGTGTTCCATTCTTCAGGAACTAAACAGATCTTCCAACACATATTTTAAAAATGGAAGACGCTAAGTTCTAAAATGGTTCCTCCATATTCAATTAATTCAGCATTAACGCCATGGAAGCCAGTAGCTGCCATGGAAGCCAGTAGCTTTTCTGTTTTTTGTTATATTTAAGGTTGCTTTGAATTCTTTTACAGCAACTTGATATACAGAGTTATTATTAATTTTTATAGTACAACTTTCTTCACTATTTTCATCGTACGGTAAATTTTTTGCTGTGGTTTATCCATTGATTTTCTGTTATTATATTAATGTTTGCACTATCTCTCTCCGTATTATTCATATGTTTCATAAATTTAAACGCTAGAAAATCTGAAAAGGGAATTGAAAAGGATCAATCTAGATAATATGGGGTCTGTGAAGGGAAATAGGAAAAATAATAGGATTTCCTGTCAGACGAATATCATGAAATTTAAACAACAGAAAATTTCGTAAGTAAGATTCATTATAAATAGGAGAGTAGGGCAGTGCATAACTTAAATTTCTTTTATAAGGCTGTTCTCATGCGATTCGTCAACAACGATGGTCCAGATGTAAATGCCAGCGTCGTAAGCAGAGAATGAAGAAATAGAGTTAGTATATGAGGATGTTGAACGTATAATGTAGTACGTAAAGGATATATAAATCTAATAATTATGGAGGACTGCAACGCCATTGTAGGGGAAGGAATAGAAGAAAGTGTTAGGGGAAAATATGGGCTTGGCAGTAGAAATGGGACAGGAGAAAGACTGGGTTCTCCAGTAAATTTCAGATAATAATAGCAAATACTCTGTTCGACAATCACAAGAAGAGGAGGTAAACTTCTAAAAGAGCGTGAGTCACGGAAGGGTTCCAGCTGGATTATATCATGGTGAGACAGGTTCAGGAATCACTTGGATTGTAAGGGTTACGAAGAAGGACATATAGGACCAGATCAGTGTTAAGGAATGACGAAGAATAGCCCGACGTTTAAGAGAGTCGTACGGAAGAATCAGCGTCGAAGGAAGTTTTCAGAGTGATGAGGCGCGTTTGCGGTTGTCTAAGGACGAGGGTACTGCCATAACGAATACCACAATTGGCAGTTCAATTGATGTGGACATCTCTGAAATGGGCTCTCACATAGTTAGCCATACCCAAATAGATACAAGTCAGGTAACTGTGGATAAATCCAGGGTAACAACTGATAAGTATAGAAGGAAGTGTAAAAATGTTCAAGGGACAGTAAGAATGCAGCAGTATAAATCCCTTAGCAATGAAATAAATAGAAATGCAGGGAAACGAAGATGAAATGGCTAGAGCAAAGATGCAAAGAAAAGGAAAAAGACATGACCGTCGGAAGTGTCTTAGAGTACATAAAAAATAAAACAAATTAAAATTAAAATCAAGGGAGGCAGTATTAAGTGTACAGTGGGAGCTCTAAAGTTAAGTACAATGGAGAGAGTGGACAGGTGGAAAGAACGTACTGACGGCTTTTCCTTGAGGGGATTGAACTGTCTGATAACGTGATAGAAGAAACTGGACGCTATGTGGAATACATAGGGGATCCAGTACTAGATTCAAAATTTAAAACAGCTATGCAAGACTTGAGGTCAAATAACGTAGAAGGAATAAATGACATTCTATCGGAGATTCCATAATCTTCCGGGGAAGTGGCAACTAAACGACTACTTATGTTAGTGTGTAAATACTTGGAGACTGGTGATATACCATCAGATTTGCGCAAATATACCATCCATAAAATTCCGAGGATAGCAAGGTCAGACGTGTGTCAGAATTGAGGTACGAATATCTTAACAGTTTACGCAGCCAAGCTGCTGACAAGAGTAAAATACAGCAGAATGGAAAAGAAAACTGAGAATCTGTTAGATGACGATCGGTTTGGCTTTAGGAAAGGTAGAGGCTCAAGAGACATATTTGACGTTGTTTGCAATGCAAGCAAGACTGCACAAAATTCAAGACACGCTGTTAAGGTTTTTCGACGTAGAAAAAACCGTCCAATAATAGCAAATGGTGCAAGATGTTAGACATACTGATAAAACTGTAGTACGTAAGTTGTACTGGTACAATATTTACAAGGAGGAGGAAGACACAGTAAGACTGCAAGACGAAGAACGATTCACTCGGATGAAAGGGTGTAAGACAGCGATACAGCCTTTCGCTAAAACTGATCAGCCCACACGTCGCTGAAATAATGAGATAAAACGGAAAGTTCAAGAGGGTGATTAAAATTAGAGGTGATAAAATATCAATGGTAAGATTCGCTGATAACATCACTATCCTCAGTGGGAGTGAACAAAATGTACCGGTCTGTTGCATCGACTGATGTCTGATATGTACAGAATGTGGGTTGAGTGTAAGCAAGAAAAAGGCAGAAGTAATGAAAAATTACAGAAATAAAAACAGCGAGGCACCTAACATCGAAACTGATGGTCGCAAAATAGACGAAGTTAAGAAAATCTGCTATCTTGAACGTAACATAACACGCGACGGACGGAGCCAGGAGGAAAAAAAAGGCAATCTGGCACAGATAAATACCTATTCCTGGCCAAAAGACAGAGGACCTGATTTTAGCAACAAATTTCTAAGACTTCATGATTGGAGCACGGCAATATATGACAGTGAATAGTGGAAAAACCAGAACATAAGAGAAAACAGAACTGAAGTTTTTAAATCGTGGTGTTACGGAAGAATGTTGAAGATGAGATGGACTGATGAGGAATGAGGAGGTTTTCCGCAGACTCGGCGAAGAAAGAGATCTATGGAAAACAATGAAAAGGAGACGGGTCAGGATGATGGGACATGTGTTACGACATCAGGGAATAACCTCCATCTTACTAAAGGGAACTGCTGACGATAAAAAATGTAAGGGATAAATGAAGACATATGGTGCAAGAGAGTCTGAGATGAAAAGGTAGTGCAGAAGACGAATTTATGGCGGGCCTCATCAAACGAGTCAAAGAACTGATGACTCAAAAATGGGATTATTACTCGACAGTATTAACAGAGGAAATCCTGAAAGTTCAATAAAAGGCAATTGTTTTGTGTTATGGGGAAATACAGTACAGAGTGTCACGGGTATGATAAGTAAATTGGTGTGCCAAACATTAAAACAAAGGCACTTTCCGTTGCGGCAAGATTTTTCATGACATTTCACACAGAAACTTTTTCCACTGAACCTCAAAATATTTCTTGTCTCCAACCTTAATAGGGAGACGTGATCTTCATAATCAAAGAACAGAAATTACAGTTTGAATGGTATGATTTGGGTTTTCATTTTTCAGATATGCTATTCGAGAGTGGAACGGTCGGAAACAGTGTGAAAGTGTTTCTATGAACCCACTGTCAACCTGATTGCAGAACAATCATTTAGACGTAGGTATCCATGTAGTGGGTTCTGCAAACGGTCCATTTTGCCATACTTTCATTCACAGCCAGATTTCATGTAGTTTTTATATTATTTAACACTCCTAACGTTTCCACTTCAGTCCGGGAATACAATATGCATACAATATTTAGTAGACGGTGTCTCCTATACTGGTTCTACGGGAAGTAATTTATTTCTGTACATATTTTAATACACCTTTAATTTTATATAAAGAAGATAATACTGTGGAGTTTCTATGTAATCTCTATAGAAAATTTCTACATCTACATCTACATTTATACTCCGCAAGCCACCCAACGGTGTGTGGCGGAGGGCACTTTACGTGCCACTGTCATTACCTCCCTTTCCTGTTCCAGTCACGTATGGTTTGCGGGAAGAACGACTATCGGAAAGCCTCCGTGCGCGTTCGAATCTCTCTAATTTTACATTCGCGACCTCCTCGGGAGGTATAAGTAGGGGGAACAATATATTCGATACCTCATCCAGAAACGCACCCTCTCGAAACCTGGACAGCAAGCTACACCACGATGCAGAGCGCCTATCTTGCTCAGTCTGCCACTTGAGTTTGCTAAATCTCCGTAACGCTATCACGCTTACAAAATAACCCTGAGACGAAATGCACTTCTTTGGATCTTCTCTATCTCCTCTGTCAACCCGACCTGGTACGGATCCCACACTAATGAGCAATACTCAAGTATAGGTCGAACGAGTGTTTTGTAAGCCACCTCCTTTGTTGATGGACTACGTTTTCTAAGGACTCTCCCAATGAATCTCAACCTGGCACCCGCCTTACCAACAACTAATTTTATATGATCATTCCACTTCAAATCGTTCCGCAGGCATACTCCCAGATATTTTACAGAAGTAACTGCTACCAGTGTTCGTTCCGGAATGTCTGAATGACACCTAAGTTCCAGTCTGACACCAGTAATGGAAAATTAAGTTCTCGTTGAGACAAAATGGAGATATTACGTTATTTTGCTCACCTTTGTATGAAATTTGTTCCAATGATAACAGATTAATTGAAAGGTACCTTCGATTTCTGCATTTTAAACCGTGTTACGACTGAAAGACTCTAGTTTATATCCAGCAGATATCGTAAAGAAAATGTATTGTGATGATTATTGCTCTGACTAAGTTGTAAATATTGTCAAAATTCTCTGAGAACGTGCACTTTGGGCGAGATAATTTGCTGTAACAAAAGTTTTCTCACCTTTGGGTTCTAGATTGGCCTAAGTATTGGCAACACACAAGCACGACATAGACACGGAGGGTGAGAGTCTAGTGGGCACTCAGTGGCCACCGTCATTAAGGCAGAGCGTATAGGCGACGCGGGCCGGCAGCACACCGGGGCAATTAGCGGTGTGTTCCGGTGACTGGGTCAGATAACACCCCAGACGCCGCTGCACTATACGCTTAAGCGCTCACCAATCGATCTAGATTTGCCAGAGTGCGGCCGGAGCCATTGCACAGACAAGCACATTCGCGTCTGGGGAATGAAGCCGGCCAGGGACCTGAATCGAGGGCTAGCGTTGGCAGTTCATGTGGCATGCACAAGGTACAATCACACTGTACATTCAAGCATTTTCATCTGGGACTTGCCGACTTTAGAATATAAATGAGTAGTGTAGATATTATATTTGATATTAACTACTGACATTCAATCATTTTTCCCCTCTTGTGTTGACAGAATTTTTGTAGGAATGTCTATAACAGTTCGTAGGGCAATGCCTGTTAGGGGATTTTACCATTTTGAATCGTACAAGTTGCTATTACCACCGCACAACATCAAAGATACATCTCTTGAAATGGATTGAGGTATGTTGAAAATAGTTGAAAATTTAGAAATTACCATTTCAGATTTGTACATCAGCATCTGTGCTCTGCGAATTACAATGTATGAGTGGCAGACGTTACTTTTAATCGTAGTACGCATTACAATTACTTCCCGTTCCACTCGTGAGGGGAGCGATGGGAGAATTAAAGTTCATTTTACTGCGTGAGAGACGTATTAATGCTCAGACTTCATCCTCAAGCAAAAATGTAATATTTTAAAACTTTCGGTCAGACGAAATGTGTGTACCAGATGGCATCTCGACCGGGGAAACTTGCATTTTCCAACGAAGAGTGATATACTCCTATTTTTTCTGGCAGTTCCCCAGGCTGTGGCTTCTCAGTCTCTCCACGATACGCGTACCTCCTAGAGTTGTAGTATGCAGGAGAACTTCTGTTTGAAAAGTAGGAGGAACAGGTACTGGAGGTAGACTGTGACGGCGGATAGAGGACCGTTCCTAGATAGCTATAATGGGAAGAACATTTTAACTTATTCAAAGAAAAAGGAGATAATTCTATGTCTAACAAGAGGAAGGATTATGGTTTCATGAACATATGTTACATTTAATTTACTTCTCGAAGAAGTACCCCTTTCCTTGATTAGTTTGATTTCTAAAGCAGCAGACACAGTTGAAAAGAAAGTAACTGACAGTAAGTAGGTGGAAATTACTTTTTATAAAAATGTTCCTGAGAAGCTCGCCGTTAAAGGTATAACTGGAGGAAAAAAAGATAGCTCAGGTAGTGACAATACTGCCTGCTCAAGGCTAAGTTCCTGGTACAAACTCCGATCAGGTAAAACGTTTTAATTGTATAGATTTAAATTTGTCGTAACGCACTCTACGGGAACGAAACGTATATGGCCGAGAAACATTCGTAGATTTTGCCCACAAATCCGCTCTTGGAATTTGATTTTGGAGATATCAAATCTCCAAAGAGCTACATGTTTCAGACAGTGCAACATTTCGGTAAGTCTTCCGCGCCAATAAAACTCGCCTGTGTCCATTTCTCCTGTCTTTCTTTGTGTGCATTCAATTTCATTTGTTGCTACAAACTAGCGTCTATTTCAAAGTGTTAAAACTCATCCCCATGTCTCCTATACTAATGTTACTCAAACAGTTTTTCGGAGGCTGCCGTGTCCCGTTACGTAATGAGTAAACTGAAGCCTACAATTTCTTTGACTGGCACTATGCGTTCGTTTCATTCCATAGCTTCTTGCGCTGTTACTTGAGTGGTTCCAGTTATACCTTGTTAATTGATTGTAGGTTACTGTTTCGTGACGTGCGTGCCTCGTATAGCTCCAGTATCAAGTTTTGCATAATCCCAACACCGAAAGATAGGATTGAATTTTTACGCAAATAGCACTGTATCGTACACAGGGTGAACATTAATAAAACCGACAAACAGCAGGGACGGATTTCTGATTGGAAATGGAAGAAAAAGGGTCCTATGAACATGTGCCCGAAAATGCATCAATGCCACGATAGATGACGCTGACGAATGACGATTTCTCCGACCACGTGCCCTGTTTTTCTTGCATGGTGCAGGCTGTGTGACTGACGCAGAGTACTGTAAGCAGCAGAACTGGACCAGTGTTCATGTCGGAAGAAGCCGAGATGGTGTTTGTGTACGGTCGAGCAAATGGAAACGGTCGAGAGGCAGCACGGCTATAGAAAAGCAAGTACCCTCAGAGACACCAACACGAGATGTCAAGCCCTTTTTGGGCCTTTGTATGATCAAAGGTCCTTTCAGACCGACGAACGTGCAGGGATCTGGCGGGCTGTGCCACATCGGATTAGGCGAATCAGGTGCTACAGGATATTGAGACGAGCGCTCGTACAATCTCCAGGCAAGTGGCCCGCCAACGTGGAGTGTGTGAGTGTACGATTATGTGTATCTTGCATGTTAGCCGCTACTATCCCTATCACTTGCAGTCCATTGGAGGCCACTTTGAACATACGTTGTGACGTGAATGTCATGCAGCTTTATAGAACGATATATTGTCGTTGTACGCACACCGTTCGTTTTCGGACACAAGCTCATGGGAGTTTTTTCCTCCAATTATAGCCAGGTTTCTCTACAGTTTATCCGTTTTATTGATGTTTACCCCGTATAACTAAAGCTGAGACATATGTGAGGAAGTACTAATAGCATCTAGATACTTAAAAGCATGAAAAGTAGGCTGACTTACTGGCGGATGAGTAGGCAGCCTCTAATATTTTATAAAGACTAAAGGTAACTATCTCGTGTTGTGTAGAGTAATGAATGAATTTCCAAGTGATATGAGGCAGCTACAGAATAGAAGGTTTGTATGACACTCCAGAACCAAGGAAGAACAGTTATAACGTCGAAGATCTGTGCTTAGTTTACTGTGCAGACCCCAAGTGAAAATAGTTACATTGGTAAATAGAGATAGACATATTAATTTGAAGGTAGGTTGTGAAGACAGATTAGTTGTAAGCCCTGGTGCTTTCTTACTTGTAAGACAAAACTCAATGAAAATTGCGTCAACGAAGCTTGAAGGAAAGGTAATAGTACTCGCGAATAAGGATTGCAGCGTATCTCTTGCAACTGAAAATACTGAATAATATTTGAACTGCATAGATAATCTACTTGGCATTTAATTTACGTATTAGTGTAAATGAAACGAAGAAAAGATTCGAAAGGGAATAAAATGAAAACTGATACAGATGAAGATTTGAGCCAGTTCTGTTATTTAAAATGCAAAATTGTTATGGTTGAAGCAAGGTAGGTTGGTTCAAATGGCTCTGAGCGCTATGGGACTTAACATCTTAGGTCATCAGTCCCCTAGAACTTAGAACTAGTTAAACCTAACTAACCTAAGGCCATCACACACATCCATGCCCGAGGCAGGATTCGAACCTGCGACCGTAGGCCGCCGGATTATATCTTCAAAATTCCAAATATACTATGATGATTACTGAACGTAGAAGGCCATCGTGTTTTAAGATGCTAACAGGGCTGGTGGCCCATAAGGTTTACAGAAGGAGATAACGCAATAAGACAGCTGAGGGCCGCAAAGTTAAATTCTGCAAATTAAGTAAATATATATTGTAACAATCGGTAAAACAATACATTTAAAAATTTTCTTTTTGCAACGCCAACGGCGGAAGGCCCACAATAACTTGTAAAATCTTTCAGAGGAAATTACAATAACGTTTGAAGAGCAGAAGGCGATAATGTTTGGACCCGAACTGGCTTACGATAGACAACGACAGGGAAGTAGTAGCATTCGAGCAAAGATACTACGAGAGGCGATATATCGATGCGCGCCGCTAACGCCGTTCACGGTCAGATAAAGCGGCAACTGAGTGACAGTAGTAATTTAAATTAACGTAGTGAGATGGAAGTGTGTAAAATACCTGATGGCGGGAACACGAGCCACACACGTCTCAGAGTTGTCATCTACGCAATAATCAAAATATGTCGAGAATCATTTGGAAACAGCAAAAGTGTATAAAAGAACGATTGTCTTTCTGGAGTCACCCACAAACCAACCGTGATGTTCACGAAGTTAATAGTCAGCTGATTCTGCCAGTCTTGTGTCTGCGAATGTAACGAAGATTTGCAGGTGAATACTAGAAGTATCTGGGTCGTGCAAGTGTTACGATATCAAAAGTCACTTCAAACGCATTTTACTGTTTTTCAGTTTGTACGTTACATTAACTAGCAAGTAATTCAAACGACATTACAGGTATTTTTTCGTAGGAAAGCAGGTTTCCTAGATGTGTACGTTTTACGTAATCTGTTTGACGAGTACTTACAGAACAGCTCAACATAATCCTGTAAAATGAAGTAAAGTCTCAAGAGGTTTTGTCGTTTCACAGATGAGGTGGTTTTCATTTTTTCTACGGCGGCTCTCGTTTAGTAGCTTGTGGATTGTGGATGGTTTTCGCTGAAGACTCGATGCGCCAGAGCCGGTGTGGAGACGGGCCGGCACCTGGAGAGGGGAGGATGGCTGTCTTTACGGTCGCCTTTACGGCGCTGCCACCGACGCTGCTGGCTGGCTGGCTGGCTGTGTATTTTTTAATGAAGCTGCGCTGCCGCCACCTTCACCGCCTCCGGCACAGCCTTAAATCAGTTTTACCGTGAACGCAGCCAAGACGGAATGGCAATGCGGCCGCTGAGAGCTTTACTGGTAACTTCTTCGAAAAGATGGGCTCAGAAGTGTGGTTGTGTTTGACCTCTTCTACTGGGAATCAAGAGCTCGGTTCGTTTGTCTGTAGACAATTTGCTGCAACGCTATAGTTCGTTGTGATTCGTGAGCGGAAGTAACACTTTTCGTATCTCTTTTCTCGGCATTGTACTACTGATGTGCAATGCTAAAAAATTATTTGCTATTATGGTTTGGTGTCTCTCCTATCACGAATATTCACTCTTAAGGATAAAACTCTGCTTAGCTGTGTACCGCCATTGCGACCACCGAATATTTGGTTTAATTACACGGCGAACGGTGGCAAAGCAACATTACAGTAATTAAAGGAGCATGTAAGCATAATCATCTATCATCATCGACTCAATCATAATTACTAAAGACGGAGTGACCTATAGCTAACTGTGTCGTCGCCATTCTCAGCAAGAGTGCCGCTACGTTCTTCAAGGTCGTTCGAGTTAACTGTTTGTCTCATGTCCAATACACAGACCCATTTTTGCGATACCAGCCCATTAGATAATTGCTGGGGTAGCTGCAATAGGACTTACCAACATAATGCAACATCAGAAATTTTGTTCTTTAATATTATAGTACTATGGTATATGGAATATTACAGTAGAGCCTTGTTGTGACCAAATATTTATTCAATAAGAAATGAGGCCATGTTTGCTTCACCGCTATATCTGTCGCCTCTGCACGCACATCGTCGAAAACAATTATAATTATGTAAGGTGAGTCATAAATGAGGAAAAATATGTGGAGAATCACATGCTGCTATGCGTAACACGTGACGCACCGTTGTTAATTTCGTACTCCTCGGTTGTACGGTGTACGTAAAACAAAAACACCTGTTAACCATTGAACGAGAACCGACGAGCCTCACGATCACGACATGTCATTCACCCATAGATACAACACATGACACACCAATGAGCTAATGTGTATCTGCCAGCTTTGAAAGATACGAGAAAGAACAAATCCCATCGTAACTTGTAAATCACACATTGCCGGCGTTAACATAGTGTACAGTCCCATGTTAGGAATGTGTGTCTTGTAAGCGAAAAGAGTGGTCAACGGCGGAACCAAAACCGCGGCATGCATGCCGTGTTTACAACACCTCCGCGCTGCTCACTCTGCCCAATACTCACCGTGTCGACAGCTGTTAACGGCCGCGTCGCAGTGTTACTAAGGTACCAGGGCAAGTTTCACAAACGATGAATACGTCGACATCCACCTCACCTACGGGGTTGCAGATGGAAGAGCTGACGTTGCAAAGCAACTGTATCACGAGAGGTTTCCTAGCCAGCGTCTTCCATCCGCAAAAACATTTTACTCTGTGGACAGGCGCTTGAGGGAGTATGGCGTATGTGTAGCACCTCCAGGATTTAGTGATCTTGGTCGACCGTCGACGTACAGTGCGGATGACGAAGAAAAAGTGACACAAACTGTTGCGGAGGACCGAACAGTAAGTACCAGGTCTCTCGCCACTGCGGTCAGAATGTCACAATCTACTGTTATGCGAGTACTCCGTAGAAACCACTACCATCCCTTTCGCATGCAGAAGGTACAGGCATTATTGTCGGAAGACTACCAGAGGAGCCTGGACTTATACAACTTTACCCTACGTCGTGAGACCCACGACCAGCATTTTTCACGAACAATACTGTTCACCGACGAAGCCTATTTCACGAAGGAGGTTACAGTGAATTCGTATAATTGACACGAGTGGGCGGAAAAGACCCCACAATAGAGGATACGAGGGTACCAACAACGATGCGGTGTCAATAACTGGTGTGGTGTTATTGATCACCATCTCATAGAGCCACGTGTGCTACCACAAAGGCTTACAGAAGAGCGGTATCTGAACTGGATGCTACATTACCGGAATTGTTGGAAGACGATAGTTTGGCCTCCCGTATGAACATGTGGTACATGCAATATGATGCCCCTCTCACTTCAGAGGCACAGTGCGACGCCACCTAAACAATGCCTTCCCTTCGAAATGGATCGCTCGATGGGGCCCTGTAACATGGCCACTGGATTTCTTTTTGTGGGGGCATCTGAAATCTGTGATTTATATAGAAGAGTTTGTTGATGTCAACACCCTTCAATGCAGAATGGAACATGCCTGTGATATTACGCAAAGAGATACAGACATGTTGGACCGTCCTCACGTTCCTTTCCCTGTGCCAACTAGCCACGATACATAATACCGGCCAGCGTAACCGGTACGAGATAGATGAGGGCGCTGTCATTGCTCGCAGTTACACGCAGACCGTCGCCTGACGCCGCATGCCTCGCCTTCTCGTGAGCGGCTAGACTACCTACAACATTCGCATGTTGTGCCCTGTTGCCACTCTGTCTCCTTGGCCAATGTCGGCGCACAGTAGCACCCAAAAGTCCACTTCTTTCACCATTCAATTGAATTGGCATTTATTGACTTAGAATCATGCGGAAAACGAAAATTTGTTTGTATCTCAGTGTGTGACAATTTGCACGACATATTTTTCCTCATTTATGAATCACCCTATACATATATATCAGTTTTTTCGACAATGTGCGTGCAACGACGACAAATATTCTTATTCACTAAATATTTGTTGACAATAAGGCTCTAGTGTAATATTACATATTCTAGAGTACTATAATATTGAAGAAAAAAATTTCTGATGATTTATTATGTTGGTAGGTCCCATTGGAGGTAGCCCAGTAATTAATTATCTCATGGGCTGGTATCGCAGAAATATGTCTGTGTATTGGAGGTGAGACAAATAGTTAACCCCAAGGACTGTGAAGGACGTAGCAGCACTCCTGTTGAGAATGACGACAACACAGTAATCTGTAGGTCCCTCCGTCTTCAGTAATTATGATTGAGTCGATGATGATGAGATGATGATGTTGCGCAGGCTCCTTTAAATATCTGTAATGTTGCTTCAACACTGTTGGCTTTGATATATATCAACGTGCAACATGCAACGGCGGCAAATCGTCCCGGAACACAGTGCAGAGTTGTATCGATTCCACGACTCAAAAGTGTTCATAGTGGCCTCCACGGTACTGCAGGTGATAGGGATAGTAGCGGTTGTCATGCAGGATATATATATCATACTTTGGCTTACACCAGGTTGGTGGACCACTTGCATGGAATTTGCAGTGTGGTTTATCCAAATGTCCTGTAAAATGCGGTCCTCCAGATCTAGTAAACCCAGAGTCCGCCGCATCCTTGCACAGTCGTCTGTCTCAAAGGACCCATGATCACAAAAATTCCAGAAAAGGGGTCGAAATGGTATGCGATGACGCTGCTGTCTGTGAGGGTACTTGTTTCGGTACAGCCGTGCTGCTTCTAGACCGTTTCCATCTACCTAGTAATAAGCATAGTAATAAGCATTTCCGGCGTAGAGAAACAACTGAGAGATTTGAAAGCGAATAAATCACCAGGTCCGGATGGAATCCCAGCTCTATTTTGCAAAGAGTACCTGACAGCACTGGCCCCTTACCTAGCTAGCATTTATCGTGAATCTCTCGTCCAGCACGAAGTCCCAAGCGACCGGAAAAAGGCGCAGATGATTCCAGTACATAAAAAGAGTAAAACAACGGTCCCGAAAAATTACTGACTGACCAATATCCCTAATTTCTGTTCGCTCCAGAATCTTTGAAAATACTCTCAGTTCGAATGTGATATACTTTCTTGAGATTGAGAACCTTATTTCCACGAATCAGCATGATTTTAGAAGGAATCGCTCGTCCGAAACTCGGCTTGCCCATTTCTCACACTATATACTGCGAACTATGGAAGAAGGGAAACAGACAGATTCCATATTTCCTGATTTCTGGAAAGCATTTGGTGCGGTGCTCCTTTGCAGGCTGTTAACGAAGTTACGAGCATATGGAGTAAGTTCACAGATATATGAGTGGCTGGGAGACTTGTTAAGTAATAGAACACAGTACGCTGCCGCTAACGGCAACTGTTCAACGCAGACAAGGCTATCGTCAGGAGAGCTCCAGGCAAGGGTGATAGGTCCGCCGTTGTTCTCTACAAACATAAATGATTTGGCGGACATGGTGGGCAGCAATCTGCGATTATTTGCGCCGTGGGATACGGTATGGTATCGAAGTTGAGGGAGTATAGGGAGATAACGAGACGAGTCAGACAAATTTTCCACTTGGTGTGATGAATGGCAGCTAGCCATACATGTGGAAAAATGTAAGGTAATGCTGAAGAATAGGAATAACAAACCTGTAGAGTTTGGATACAGTGTTTACTGCATGATACAGTAAAGTCGTTTAAATATCTGAGCATAATGTTGCAATGAGATATTAGATGGAACGAGCGTATGAGAACTGTGATAGGGAAGGCAAGTGGTTGACTTCGGTTTATTGGGAGAATTTGAGGAAAGAGTGGTTTATCTGTAAAGGAGACTGCATGTAGGACGCTGGTGCGACGTATTCCTGAGTACTGCTCTAGAGTTTGGGATCCGTATCAGGTCGGACTGAAGGAGGACATCGAAGCAATTCAGATTGATTTGTTGGTTGATTTGGGAGAGGGGACCAAACAGCGAGGTCGTTGGTCCCATCGGATTACGGAAGGATGGGACGGAAATCGGCCGTGCCTTTTCGAAGGAACAATCCCGACATTTGCCCGAAGCGATTTAGGGAAATCACGGGAAATATAAGTCAGGATGGCCTTACGCAGGCTCGAGCTTTCGTCTTCCCGAATGCGAGTCAATTGTGATGACCACTGCGCCACCTCGCTCGGTAGCAGTTCAGGGGCGGTCTGTTAGATTTGTCTGAACGACACGTACGTGTTACGTAGACGCTTCGGAAACACAAATGGGAATCTTTGGAGGAAAGGCGACGTTCTTTCCGAGAAACACTGTCGAGAAAATTTAGAGAAACGGCATTTGAAGCTCACTGACAAATGATTCTACTGCCGCCAACATAGATTGCAGGTAAGGACCACGAAGGTGAGATGGGAGAAATTAGGGCTGATACGGAGGCATATAGGCCGTCGTTTTCCCCTCGCTCTATTTGCGAGTGTAACAGGAAAGCAAATAACCAGTAGTGGCACAGGGAACCCTCCGTCACACACCGTAAGGTGGCTTGTGACGTATCTATATAGATGTAGATGTAGATGTACCTAACTGTACACTAACACCATATCGGCCTGTTCCGGACATGAATACCTGACCACTCTGGTGCTTACAGTAGACTGCGTCAATCACACAGCCTGCAGCACACAAGAAACACATGGCACGCAGTCAGAGCAACTGTCATTCTTCAGCGCCGTCAACCGTGTCAATGAAGCCTTTTCGGACACTTGTTCATCGGACACGTTTTCCTCCATTTCCAGTCAGGAACCTGTCTCTGCTGTTTTTTCGGTATATATACAGTATATTTGCTAATTCTTCGACACAATTGTAATTGTCTTTATAATTGACCTTGTCTCTGAGGGCCATTTTGAGATCTATAAATAATAATCAAATTTCCTTTACAATATGAGATGTCATTTGTAAAGTAGGTCAAGTATTACTAAATAATGAGTGAATATAATTCTCAGACACATTTAATGCATTGTGAATGACATGCAGGCTTTAAATATGTCTCTACTGCAGAAGTAAATCGGTTACTTAGGACAGATGATGTCGTGCCTTGCGAAGTAGCGCTTTTCATTTGACAGCATCCAGAGGCTGGGTTTGAGATCTTTTCAATCGTGTGCACTACCAGGAGCTCATATGTGCACGGGCATCAAAGCTAGCACTTCTATTTCCAAGGTGTGGGGATAGAGAGAATGAGGTATAGCAGTGACTCTCTTAGCTCTTGGCGGCCAGCAGCCAAGGACATCAGCTGGGAGCTGTTGTACAGTGGAGGCATGCCGAGGTCTTCGTGAAGTGAGACCTGAGACTGCCCCTAGTGACGTAACGGCCTGAGTGCTACGCACAGACGAAGGCGCGACGTCTTTATCAGTTCACTGTGCCGTTTCCAGTTGGAAATTCCTCTGCAAAAGTTTAATCCGTTACGCATTGTACATTTCATTCAGATTACATAACAGCAGTAAAGGAGCTGAGAAAGGGAAATTGAAGCTATAATCACTTTAAGCAGTATCAATGCAACTTAGCTGAAAGGCGTTTACTTAATCGTGTACTTCCGTTTCCACCTTTCTTGAAACGCGCAATCGGAACATCAGACTACTATTTTTGTATCGCAGTTCGAAGGACAATCGCTACGAAAGAACTGAAAATTTAGACCACATAAACCTGCATTGATTTGGTAAATTTCAGTAAATTACAGCTACTGTTGGTTACAAGGCGGTTGTTCTTTATTTTTGAGTAATTACTTGTGAAAATATTTCCCAAAAAGTGACATGTTTTGGAAATGATTTCTTTCACGTGTTTACCACACGTTCATGTCTCTCAAAAGTGATCACGTTCATTTCCGGAAGCTGTTTGAATACTTTCATATGTATTGTGCTGTTTAGAAACAAACTTTCATGTCATCAGATACGTTTTCCGAATAATTTGTGTTCTTCAACGACAATTTGAAGTATGAAATCTGATGGTTGCTTTAAGGCACCCCTGCACCGATTGAATAAGTATGAGTTAATCTTACTGTTTATCCCGTTTGGACTGAATTCATCAGCACTAACCAGAAGTGCTTTACATTCACCGCACCAACTTACGAATTTTAATGTGCAGTGAGATACGTAACCTCCAATATTGAACAGCAGACTTGGATCGTTTTCAGAAGTTTTTATTTTATTTGAATGTTCATGAACGTGGTCTAGATTTCTAATATACACTTTTTCATCAGTATTGGTTAAAAACAGTCGTGGTTGAAATTTTAGTTTTTTAATTTTTTTTCCTTTTTTTCAACTACGCGTTTCGCCTTATTTAGGCATCTTCAGGTTGATCTTAATTTGGTATTTCTTAAAACGATCCTGTAGACAGTGAGCTAAAGGGTGTCATCGAATACATCAGACCAACATTGCCTTCGTTACACTCGGTAAAAACTTTTCTAGTTTTTACTGAGTTTGATGAATGCGATGTTGGCCTGATGCGTTCGACTATGCCCTTTGGCTACACTGTCTGAAGGATCGTTTTAGAAAATACCAAATTCAGATCAACCTGAAGATGCCTAAATAAGGCGAAATGGGTGGTTGAAAAAAAAAAAAAACCTAAAATTGCAACCAAGACTGTTTTTAATCAATACTGTTAAGCACTGGTTTGCTGTATGCCACATATGAATTGGAAGAATTTCTACTTGTTCATCGGGTGTTTCTACAGAACGCATTATCAGGTCTTTTGCACAGAAGACCCGAAATAAGGCAGATCTCATTTTTAACACACTCATTGTTGTCAGTTTCTTCCGGAGTCTAAGACGTGCGAAACTGATACATGGTGACATGCACCACACATTTATCTCTAGCGATCAAACCAACTCTCTAGAGAATTTGTCTGAAACTTACCTAATAACAAATGTTAGCAGCCCACAAATATGCTGAAAACGTATTCAGTTAAATGAATGATTGTTGTTGTGGTATGTACCGTGTGTTAATTTTACGGTATTTTTAAAGGGAGATGCAGGTTGTGGTACATTTTTCCAGTACATTAGGAACTTGGCAAACTTTTTCAGGTACTGAATACTGGCATCATCAACACAGCGTATTGGTCCTTGTAACGGGTCTATGACGCAACGACCAGTCTTAGAAGAAAGGACATTCACAATCTTCCAAAACAAAAGATAAATCTCAATTAATACTGCACTGCCAACGGAATATTGGTCCTTGAAAATCAAATGTAGATCTGACACGTCATTCCCATCAAAAAGACGTATTGCCAACGAAACTTTTCGAAGTTGAATGTTTAAGGGATGCAAAATTGTCTTCGATAATGATAGTGCTAATTTAACTAATTTGCTCTCTTCTGAATGATGAAGGAGCTTCAGCTTTATCAAACCAGCAGTTAAGACTTTAAAAATCCCTGGAACCAAGAAAATGCAAACGTTTGTTCTTCATCACACTGATTTAACCAGTTATTAGGAATACTTTTAAATATATGGACAGTGTCAATAAACAAAAGTATTTTGTCCTTAGGGTTAAATGGATTAGGTATGAAGTTCTTTATTGTTTCACCACAAATAAGTTGAAATAAATTACGGTTGATTCTGTGATTATCACTTACCAGTGACTACATGTTGTATCCAACGTCATTAAGAGTTTTAATGATCGTAAGAGTACGGTCTTTGAGCTTTAAGGAATTCATATCATCATTATCGGAATATAAAGAAGTCAGCATATATGCTTGGATTTTGGAACCAACTTCATTGTTTTCAGAAATTCCCTCTAAACGCTCTCCTTCATAGTAAACTTCGGCGAAATATGTATTTCATCTAAAAGGACACTCACAATTTTCTCACGTGGATGTAACCGATTACATTTCTTGTAAATAATGTATTTCAGCTATCAGTCGTCCTTTTCAAATTTTATTGGCAGATCTAGATTTCAGCTAGAAACTAGCTATTCTGAATACACTATCATTTTTGATCAATGCATGTAATGCCTGTTGGTCGGGGTTCATCCACAGTTCATTGAATGAGTATTCAGAGAACTGTGGATGAATCCCGACCAACAGGCATTAGATGCATTGATCAAAAATGATAGTGCATTGAGAATTGCTAGTTTCTAGCTGAAATCTAGACGTGACAATAAAATTTAAAAAGGACGACTGATAGCGGAAATCTATTATTTACAAGTCAATATAACAGTCGCTGCGTGCAACAGCCTTCTGAATGGAAGGTAACCTGATAACATTTCTCTCTTAAAAATGTGACCTGGCCCGATTTAAGTGCGATTTCGATCTTCATGTCGCCTGAAAATTTTCTCAAATACGACGGAAGGGGGTAACGATAACATGAATTCCTAACGTGTCAGTAAGAACCAGGAAATGGAACAAACACTAAAGAAACCCACACAGTAGTCTCTTGGGAATATCGTGATCGGTTAAGTATACCATTTTCAATTTGCTCCTTCTCAAAGTGTAGCTTGTTACTAAGCCTTAAATAATCACTGGTCATTCCTTACGTCACTAATGCATTAATTCATCGTGAAGCAAATATTGTATAGTATGACCTTAACATCTAAACAATTAGCATTCTGAAAGCTGCTTATATGGCAAAGTAAATTCTCTGATGCAGAGTACCTGCTACAACGTAGAGTATCACTTAATATCCATCTTCAGTTGCTGGCAGACACCTTACAGCTATTGGGACATATGTCTACACTGATATCACATAAAAGTTTTATAGAAGATAAAATAAACGTAATATCTTTGACACAAAGCCCGTAAAATAGTATAAAACCCGTGGTAGTTTATAGAGTTGTTGTTGTGGTCTTCAGTCCTGAGACTGGTTTGATGCAGCTCTCCATGCTACTCTATCCTGTGCAAGCTTCTTCATCTCCCAGTACCTACTGCAACCTACATCCTTCTGAATCTGCATAGTTTATTCATCTCTTGGTCTCCCCCTACGATTTTTACCCTCCACGATGCCCTCCAATACTAAATTGGTGACCCCTTGATGCCTCAGAACATGTCCTACCAACCGATACCTTCTTCTGATCAAGTTGTGCCACAAACTCCTCTTCTCCCCAATCCTATTCAGTACCTCCTCAATAGTTAAGTGATCTACCCACCTTATCTTCAGCATTCTTCTGTAGCACCACATTTCAAAAGCTTCTATTCTCTTCTTGTCCAAACTATTTACCGTCCATGTTTCACATCCATACATGGCTACACTCCATACAAATACTTTCAGAAATGACTTCCTGACACTTAAATCTATACTCGATGTTAACAAATTTCTCTTCTTCAGAAACGCTTTCCTTGCCATTGCCAGTCTACATTTTATATCCTCTCTACTTCGACCATCATCGGTTATTTTGCTCCCCAAATAGCAAAACTCTTTTACTACTTTAAGTGTCTCATTTCCTAATCTAATACCCTCAACATCACCCGACTTAATTCGACTACATTCCATTATCCTCGTTTTGCTTTTGTTGATGTTCATCTTATATCCTCCCTTCAAGACACCACCCATTCCGTTCAACTGCTCTTCCAAGTCCTTTGCTGTCTCTGACAGAATTACAATGTCATCGGCGAACCTCAAAGTTTTTATTTCTTCTCCATGGATTTTAATACCTACTCCGAATTTTTCTTTTGTTTCCTTTACTGCTTGCTCAATATACAGATTGAATGACATCGGGGAGAGGCTACAATCCTGTCTTACTCCCTTCCCAACCACTGCTTCCCTTTCATGTCCCTCGACTCTTATAACTGCCATCTGGTTTCTGTACAAATTGTAAATAGCCTTTCGCTCCCTGTATTTTACCCCTGCCACCTTTAGAATTTGAAAGAGAGTATTCCAGTCAACATTGTCAAAAGCTTTCTCTAAGTCTACAAATGCTAGAAACGTAGGTTTGCCTTTCCTTAATCTTTCTTCTAAGGTAAGTCGTAAGGTCAGTATTGCCTCACGTGTTCCAGTATTTCTACGGAATCCAAACTGATCTTCCCCGAGGCCGGCTTCTACTAGTTTTTCCATTCGTCTGTAAAGAATTCGTGTTAGTATTTTGCAGCTGTGGCTTATTAAACTGATTGTCCGGTAATTTTCACATCTGTCAACACCTGCTTTCTTTGGGATTGGAATTATTATATTCTTCTTGAAGTCTGAGGGTATTTCACCTGTTTCATACATCTTGCTCACCAGATGGTAGAGTTTTGTCAGGACTGGCTCTCCCAAGGCCGTCAGTAGTTCCAATGGAATGTTGTCTACTCCGGGGGCCTTGTTTCGACTCAGATCTTTCAGTACTCTGTCAAACTCTTCACGCAGTATCGTATCTCCCATTTCATCTTCATCTACATCCTCTTCCATTTCCATAATATTGTCGTCAAGTACATCGCCCTTGTATAAACCCTCTATATACTCCTTCCACCTTTCTGCCTTCCCTTCTTTGCTTAGAACTGGGTTGCCATCTGAGCTCTTGATATTCATACAAGTGGTTCTCTTATCTCCAAAGGTCTCTTTAATTTTCCTGTAGGCAGTATCTATCTTACCGCTAGTGAGAAAAGCTCTACATCCTTACATTTGTCCTCTAGCCATCCCTGCTTAGCCATTTTGCACTTCCTGTCGATCTCATTTTTGAGACGTTTGTATTCGTTTTTGCCTGCTTCATTTACTGCATTTTTATATTTTCTCCTTTCATCAATTAAATTCAATATTTCTTCTGTTACCCAAGGATTTCTACTAGCCCTCGTCTTTTTACCTATTTGATCCTCTGCTGCCTTCACTACTTCATCCCTCAAAGCTACCCATTCCTCTTCTACTGTATTTCTTTCCCCCATTCCTGTCAATTGTTCCCTTATGCTCTCCGTGAAACTCTGTACAACCTCTGGTTCTTTCAGTTCATCCAGGTCCCATCTCCTTAAATTCCCACCTTTTTGCAGTTTCTTCAGTTTTAATCTACAGGTCATAACCAATAGATTGTGGTCAGAGTCCACATCTGCCCCTGGAAATGTCTTACAATTTAAAACCTGGTTCCTAAATCTCTGTCTTACCATTATATAATCTATCTGATACCTTTTAGTATCTCCAGGGTTCTTCCATGTATACAACCTTCTATCATGATTCTTAAACCAAGTGTTAGCTATGATTAAGTTGTGCTCTGTGCAGAATTCTACCAGATGGCTTCCTCTGTCATTTCTTAGCCCCAATCCATATTCACCTACTACGTTTCCTTCTCTCCCCTTTCCTACACTCGAATTCCAGTCACCCATGACTATTAAATTTTCGTCTCCCTTCACTATCTGAATAATTTCTTTTATTTCATCATACATTTCTTCAATTTCTTCGTCATCTGCAGAGCTAGTTGGCATATAAACTTGTACTACTGTAGTAGGTGTGGGCTTCGTATCTATCTTGGCCACAATAATGCGTTCACTATGCTGTTTGTAGTAGCTTACCCGCATTCCTATTTTCCTATTCATTATTAAACCTACTCCTGCATTACCCCTTTTTGACTTTGTGTTGATAACCCTGTAGTCACCTGACCAGAAGTCTTGTTCCTCCTGCCACCGAACTTCACTAATTCCCACTATATTTAACTTTAACCTATCCATTTCCCTTTTTAAATTTTCTAACCTACCTTCCCGATTAAGGGATCTGACATTCCACGCTCCGAGCCGTAGAATGCCAGTTTTCTTTCTCATGATAACGACATCCTCTTGAGTAGTCCCCGCTCGGAGATTCGAATGGGGGACTATTTTACCTCCGGAATATTTTACCCAAGAGGACGCCATCATCATTTAATCATACAGTAAAGCTGCATGCCCTCGGGAAAAATTACGGCCGTAGTTTCCCTTTGCTTTCAGCCGTTCGCAGTACCAGTACAGCAAGGCCGTTTTGGTTATTGTTACAAGGCCAGATCAGTCAATCATCCAGACTGTTGCCCTTGCAACTACTGAAAAGGCTGCTGCCCCTCTTCAGGAACCACACGTTTGTCTGGCCTCTCAACAGATACCCCTCCGTTGTGGTTGTACCTACGGTACGGCTATCTGTATCGCTGAGGCACGCAAGCCTCCCCACCAACGGCAAGGTCCATGGTTCATGGGGGGGGGGGGGGGGAGTTTATAGAGAAAGACATTTAAACTCAGTTCATTTATTTTATATGTAAAAGAATTATAATTTCTAATCTCGTCCTGCACATATCTTACAATGAAATTTCGTTCTTCTCGACACAAATTCTTGTTTCGTCTTTCCACTGGCCATTTTCTTTCAGCAGACAGGTGAATAGACATGTAGGATGGTTGTCAAGGAAACAAAGAAGGACAGCGTTCGGTGCCACTTTGAGAACTGTCCTACGTCCTGTTAGCACAGAATCATCTGCTCTCCTAATTTTATATTTAGTAACTGTCTGTTTCTCGGCGATGTACTTGCCTTAAACTACAGATTTCTCCTCGTATGTGAAATCTCCACGATGAACAGCTCGCAACCACTTAGACCTATTGTTTGGATCTTTTGTAAATGAAAATACTGAAACACTTTTTTCCTTATTCGCCCAGTAATGTACAGCAAACATTTAGAACACCTACAACTAGTAAAGGGCCAATATACCTCTCTCAGAACCAAGAAAACCATGCTACTCGCGGTTAAGCAAAGACTTATCGTGCTTACTACTATCTCCATCAGTTTGTGGACTCTTTCCTAATATGAAAGCACACAATTCATGCAGAAAATTCAACTCAAAAAGAGCTTACATTTACACGGTGGTCCTCACAATGTCGTTAAAAGCTTAGTGAACGCACGAGTCTCGCACCGGATGCCGGGAGTAGCCCGCGACTTGCCGCTCAGTGGGGCCAACGAATTTCTGACGTCACGCTAGTAACGTTGTCCGATACACTTCGTGAACGCTTAAATGCGTGCAGTGCCCACGGTAAATCAGTATTTAATTATTGAGAAGTACCTCCCAGAAAACGATTTATTGACACATAGTCAGCAACGGTTCAGAAAATATCGTTCTTGCGAAGCACAACTAGCTCTTTATACTCATGAAGTAATGGGTACTATCGACAGGGGATGTCAAATTGATTCCATATTTTTAGAGTTTCACACGGCTTTTTACTCCGTTCCTCTCAAGCGTCTTCTAACGAAACATGTCACATCAGTTGTGCGACTGGATTCGTGATTTACTGTCAGAAAGGTCACAGTTCGTAGTAATAGACGAAAAGTCATCGAGTAAAACAGAAGTAATATTCGGCGTTCCCCAAGGAAGTGTTACAGACCCTCTATGTTCCTGATACTGGTGGAAGCCGACCTCGGGGAAGATCAGTTTGGATTCGGTAAAAATATTGCAACACGTGAGGTAATACTGACCCTACGACTTATCTTAGAAGCTAGATTAAGAAAAGGCAAACCTACGTTTATAGCATTTGTAGCCTTAGAGAAAGCTTTGACAATGTTGACTCGAATATTCTCTCTCAAATTCAGAAGGTGGCAGTGGTAAAATACAGGGGGCGAAAGGCTATTTACAATTTGTACAGAAACCAGATGGCATTTATAAGAGTCAAGGGACACGAAAGGGAAGCAGTGGTTGGGAAGGGAGTGAGACAGGGTTGTAGCCTCTCCCAGATTTTATTCAATCTGTATATTGAGCAATCAGTGAAGGAAACAAAAGAAAAATTCAGAGTATGTATGAAAATCCATGGAGAAGAAATAAAAACTTTGAGGTTTGCCGATGACATTGTAATTCTGTCAGAGACAGCAAAGGTCTTGGAAAAGCAGTTGAACGGAATGGACAGTGTCTTGAAAGGAGTGTATAAGATGAACATCAACAAAAGCAAAACGAGGATAATGGAATGTAGTCGAATTAAGTCGGGTGATGCTGAGCGAATTAGATTAGGAAATGTGACACTTAAAGTAGTAGAGGAGTTTTGCTATTTGGGGAGCAAAATAACTGATGATGGTCGAAGTAGAGAGGATATAAAATGTAAACTGGCAATGGCAACGAAAGAAGAAGAGAAATTTGTTAGCATCGAGTATAGACTTAAGTGTTAGGAAGTCGTTTCTGAAAGTATTTCTATGGAGTGTAGCCATGTATGGAAGTGAAACATAGACGACAAATGGTTTGGACAAGAAGAGAAGCTTTCGAAATGTGGCGCTACAGAAGAATGCTGAAGATTAGATGGGTAGATCACATGACTAAGAGGAGGTACTGAATAGAATTGGGGAGGAGAGGAGTTTGTGACAAAACTTGACTAGAAGAAGGGATCGGTTGGTAGGACATGTTCTGAGACATCAAGGGATCACCAGTATAGTATTGGAGGGTATCGTGAAGGGTAAAAATCGTAGAGGAGGACCTAGAGATGAATACACTAAGCAGATTCAGAAGGATGTAGACTGCAGTAAGTACTGGGAGATGAAGCAGCTTGCACAGGATAGATTAGCATGGAGAGCTCCATCAAACCAGTCTCAGGACTGAAGACCACAACAACAACAATTTTCCTGATCTATATTAACGACGTGGGAGACGATCTGAGTAGCCGTCTTAAATTGATTGCAGATGATGCTGTCATTTACTGTCTTGTAAATTCATCAGATGATCAAAACGAATTGCAAAATGATTTAGGTAAGACATCGTTATGGTGCGAGAAGTGGCAATTGACCCTGAGTAAAGAAAAGTGCGAAGTTATTCACATGAGTACTAAAAGAAATACGCTGAATTTCGATTACGCGATAAGTCACACAAATCTGAAGTCTGTAAATTCAACTAAATACTTAGGGATTACAATTAAAAATAATCTACATTGGAACGATCACATAGATATGTTGTGGCCAGAGCACACCATAGACAGCGATTCATTGGCAGAACACTTAGAAGGTGCAACAGGTCTTCTAAAGAGACTGGTTACATCACGCTTGTCCGCCCTGCTCTGGAGTATTGTTATGGAGTGTGGGATCCGCATCAGGTGGGACTCACGGATGACATCGAAAAAGTAGAAAGAAGAGCAGTTCGTTTTGTCTTACAGCGAAATAGGGGAGGTGGTGCCACAGGCATGATATGTGAATTGGAGTGGTAGGCATTAAAACAGAGTTGGCTTTTGTTGCGATGGGATCTCCTCATACAATTTCAATCACCCGTTTTCTCCTACGATTGCGAAGACATTTTGTTGGCACCCATCTATACAGGAAGAAATGATCATCACAATAAAATAAGAGAAATCAGGGCTCGCGCAGAAAAATGCTCGTTTATCCTGCGCGCCGTTCTAGAGTGGAACGGTAGATAGACAGCTTGTAATTGGTTCACTGAACTCTCATCCAGGCACTTTACTGCGAATAGCAGAGTAGTTCTGTTATGTGCCATGTCACGTTGGTACCCCAACGCTGTTGGGCGCGCCTCTAGATACGGAATCTCTTTGGAGTAGAATTGTCTTCAGTGATGAGTCCCGCCTCAAACTGAACCCCGACGACCAGCGAAGACGTGTCTGGAGATAGAACTATGCCACGTCTATGGCTCATCAGGCAATAGCTAGCCACTTGACCATCGAGCACCGGAAGTACTTTTTCTAGCCGTAGACACACAAAGCTTAACGGTTCGTGACTCCGACCACAGTCCAGTAATGATGCTCGGATTCGATCGCCGTTTCGGTCGTTTGGTGATCTGCGAGTATTTCGAGATACTACGGGAGAGCAGCAACGCCAACCGTGCGCTAAGATTCACCAAAATTTATCAACCTTCCCCCTCCCCCCCCCCCCTTCCCCAACCTGTTGTTGCCAAACCCTAGCTATTACGGTTCAGAATTCACCCTTCCAAGTGTTCTCCGTTCAGCTTATGTTGCTAGAGGTGAATACCTTTTTATGAATGTGTCTATGTCGTGGGAGGCCTCCCTGGTTTTAGAGTACGTTCTTTGCTAAATTCAGTATATATTTATTTGTGGTAGTTTCTAAATCTCTTATGTGTGTTGTGATTTTTACCACCTTCCTCTAGTAACCTTTCAAAGTAATGACGCTCTGCAAGCAGGGTCGTACTCTATGCTTTCCGACGGTTTGATGCCGGGTAGAATAATAACATGAGACTCCGACGGCCTAACGATATTTATCTCACTTGCTAGGTATGGAAACCATGACAGTCAGCTTAGGTGTGGTATGCTAACTTTGATTGTTTTCAGGCAGTGTAACACGGCACGCAAATACTCTGACTATATTCATCCAGTACTTCAGAATGAAAACATACAGAGGCTTCCGACAAACTTTGCATATAATTACAAATCTTTAGAAAACTTTTTTTCTCTGGCACCCTCTGCAAAGTGAAGAAAAGAAAAAAGTTTATCGCTTACAACATTTTCGCTGTTGATGCAGCTAATTTTCAGCATCAGACATCACGTCTGAATTAATTACTTCTTTACTACCGGCTCTATTTCCAACATACTCTGCAGACCGTATCTACTTATATAAAGGAATGCGCCAGCAAAATTATATCAGTGTACGAGACATAGCTCTGAATATATGGCATCATAAACATCGAGAATCTTTTGCTTCAAATGGGCAGTAAATCGCCAAGACTATATTCATGAAGTATTTCATAATCAGAGAATTTAGCAACTTCCAACGACGTGTAAGCATAATCTCGACCATATTCTGAACTTCTTCTCGCATACCTGCTTAAATGAAGTAATCAGACATAAGAAGATCTGTTACATAAGGGAATTCGATACTTTAAAGAATCAGTGACTTATTGTTGCAGAGCTAGTTATTCATTAAGACGATATCCAGGGCTTCTAATTTCTCTCGGTTGCTATATAACATTTTGTAGATACAAGTGTGCACATGAAACTGAAATAAATGTTCATTTTCAATACAGCGGCAAGACTATAATAAACGGATCCACCACAGCTTCGCATATATGATGCCACTTATAATAAACCTGATTCCATGATAGACAGCCATGAGACGGGGCACTGATATTTCACTTTCCTGCCCAAGCTAATTATCGAATGTGATATTACGTTATGACATGTTAAGTAGTGAATATCCTACTAAGATGGAAAATAGTCAGTGCAAAATTTTGAATTAATTGATGGAAAGCGCATATAAATCTAACTTTTTTTTTTATTCCTATGCAGTGTTAACGCTAGCAGAGCAGCTGAATTCAGGGTAGTGCAGGGAGTCATGTTGGCCACTATTCTAGATGGTGAGAGCAGAAAGGACCGGGCGACAAACGGGGCGCTGTTGTCGATAGATGCTGCATCATGTGGAGGACCAAAATGCCTTCTCGAACCTTCTAGAATTGTGTCGTATGGATATGCTCCCGGCGAAGCGAGCAGCAAAATGCAGTCTGAGCAGAGTATTAGTCCTGTCGTCCGGAGGACTGAAATCCTTCATGTCACTGAAATGGGAGGGACACGGTATAGTGCTTCCAAAAGGGTGCTGTTGGGACAGTAAATATATACAGTAAAGTCCTCGGAATAGTTGACCCGACTAGGGATCAACTTTCGCCAAAAAAGCTGACTTATCTGACGTCAGTGACGGGGATAAGTTTACTTGTTTGAGAAAGTTTATGACAGGTGATGACCGAGTGCAAGACGTGGAGCCGGATGTGCTCGAACCTCAGTCGCTCAAATAATTGAATTAGTAGTTTATTTTATTTAACCAAGTGACGTAAAATCGCGTAGGAAGTGACTCTTAATGGTGAAAAAAGTTTAACTTTGGATGGTGACAGTGATTACAGCGTTAGACGTGGTTAGACCAAATGAACGAACGTTATGCCGATCCACTGCAAAATGGAATTCTACTGCAGTAGTAAGAAATAGTCCTAAGATTGTTATTCACAAGTTTCAGTTGCCTTGTCCACAGTTCAGCTCACTGTGGGAAAAAAAATCAATTGTTACCCACTACTTTGAGGGTGAGACGAAGTAATGACGAAAAATTAAGAGTTCACTAAGGATAGTAATTGTATATATATTTCGAAATCTGCAATCCGTATTCATACTTACAAGCTCTTCATATTTTGTACCAATTGCAGAGAGGGAGGGAGAGAGAGAGGGAAGGAGAGAAAGAGAGAGAGAGAGAGAGAGACAGAGAGAGAGAGAGAGAGAGAGAGACATAGAGAGAAAGGGACCGGTGAAAACCGTTCCACAGTTAGGAAATATGTAAGTCACACAAAGAACGTATTTTGTTATGCGTCGTATCTGTTACTGTCGTTTTTGTAGCATGTGTTATTGATATACGTTAAGTTCTGTGTGGCATGACGCCTTTTACTATTCGCTATCCTATAGCAGTGTTCATCTCCTCCACAGGAGCATGAATATTACTTTAATGAGCACCAAGAAATAATCCTAAGTATGTTCGCAATAAATAAGTACAAAAGGTAAAACCTATGTAAATGTCCAGCAGTTGATTGTAAAGCTGCAGTGGCTGAAAAGAATTCCAAATAGGCAAATGAAAGTTATTAAAGAACTTTATGAAGTGACTCATCACAGTTTCTGTGCAAATCATCCACTATTTCAAATGCAAATGCCATGATTAGTATCCAGAATGAACGACATCAGCTGACTGGCTATATTTCACAGTCCTTCCAAAGTAATAAATAGGTAGATTTACTGCTAATTTTGCTCGAATAAAATGTTTATTGTAACACAGAAAACAACTGAAGAGAATCTGTTTCTCGCTCTGGAAGGAGAAGGACGTACACGTAACTGACCTGTGGGGAAAACCACTATGTCAGTTTCGCCGCCGGAATTTGCGCTGCTGCGAACCATGTTTCCCAGGCAAAGTTACGTTTATTGCGACAACGGGTAACGGCCAAACTGCAAACTCTAAAACCGGACTGCCTTGTTTCAGACCGTGTTCCACTAGATAATTCGGAAACAAGGGCGTACATGGTTCTTTGCAACAGCTACGAGTTTTTAATTTTACACAATAAATCCAAACTACTTGGAACTTAGAAAACGCTTTAATAATTGGGAAACTCCATTGATGCGGAAGCGGCAGGCGGTGGCGCAATTAAAAGTGCGCCGGGTTTTAAAACGAACGGCGGCCGCACAGCCGGGAGCGTAGTTAAACTTAATTAGCTAGTGCGGCTTGATTGAACAGCCGTGTCGCAGCAAAACGCTACATCACGCCCGGCCGTAACGAGGTTTCCGCGTGTTGTGGATTCATTTGTCACAGCCAACAACCCATTAGAACAAGCTATTGTTCCCAAGTACTACACCAGCATGAATTGCATAGTCTCGCTGAGGATGAAGAAATTGATTGCGCATTGCATTCACAGCGGCAACGCGTCCGCGAGTTCGTACGGGCCTTCAAGAGGAAGTGTAAACACCAGCAAATACAAAAATTGATGTGTGTTTTGCGAACCACCAACCAGATATCGATATGAGTCATACTATTAGTTCCATTATGTTTCTTGTGATTATATGAGCTCAGTATTTTCTCTACAGTAAAATTTTAAGTACATACAGACCAGAGTCAGTTGGTTAAGGGTACATTGAAATACATCTTCTTTGATCCACTGTTTTAACTGGTGATTGCTCATATCATCAGAATCAGACGACATACACCAACTGATCGTAAGAGTCCCAACAAATTTTAGTAGACAACAATGAAGTGCATAACCATATTTTACTTTTGTGATGGCTTGAACTCTGCTAGGAATTCTTTCAGTCAAGTTTCTGAACGTCCGTGGATATATGACAGCCCATTCTTCCTCGGAGCCGAAATCGGAGAAGATAGCGCTGTTGAACGCTGAGGCTTTAAGCGCTATGGACGCTCTAACTTATCTCAAAGGTGAGCCGACGTCGCCATTATTGGTATTAATGCTCATCTCTGATATGCCATTGTTCACAAGCCTCAGATGTTTCTGTATAAAAGGACGTATCCTCAGGGATCCTGGCGGAGATTCGAGTCCTCCCTCGGGCATGGGTGTGTGTGTTTGCCCCTAGGATAATTTAGGTTAAGTAGTGTGTCAGCTTAGGGACTGATGACCTTAGCAGTTTAAGTCCCATAAGATTTCACACACATCTGAACATTTTTTTACATCCTCAGGGTGATAGCAAAATTCATGGTCCCTCTGCTATACGCAATACACAACGGCGTAAAAGATGTTAACATTCTTCGATATTCGGCATGTTCTTAAACACAATAAAGGAAGTACACCCTGACCACGGAAACCACCCTTATACCTTAACACGATCTCCTCCATATTTCATTGTTGGCACTGTTCGTGATGATAGGTAACAGTCTCAAACATAAATCCACAGGGTATACCGTAATTCGGCTTAACACGATCTCCTCTATATTTCATTGTTCGCACCATTCATTATGACAGGTAACGGTCTCAAACCTAAATCCTACCGTCAGAATGCAACTGGGTATACTGTGATTCGCCTTAACACGATCTCCTCCATATTTCATTGTTTGCACTATTCGTAATGACAGGTAACAGTATCAAACCTAAAACCACAGCGTATACTATGATGCGCCATAGGACGATCTCCTCCATATTTCATTGTTGGCACTATTCACGATGACAGGTAATGGGCTCAAACCGAAATCCACTGGATATACCGTGATTCGCCGTAACACGATCTCCTCCATGTTACGTTGTTGGCACTATTGGTGATGATAGGTAACGGTCTCAAACCTAAATCCCACCATCGGAATGCCACAGGGTATATCGTGATTCGCCACTCCAAGCCATTCACTTCCAGAAACCCACTGCCTAATGCCGTCGCCTTTACACCACCTCAAGCGTTCCTCGGCGTTGACAACAGAAACGTGTGGTTTATCAGTAGCTGTAGACCACTCTATCACAAACTTTTTAACTCCCTACGAAACCAAATGTGTTTGTAGAATCAATGAGACTGGCCACAAACCATTCACACAATTTCAGAGATATCACATGTATATAAATGCGAAAACAATCGAACACATCACCTTAACAACTCATGCCTCCGAGTTGCTGCCAAGAATAACATACAGAACAATGAGAAAAGAAATTGGGATCTGTTAGATGACGAATAGTATGGCTTTATGACAGGTAAGGGCACCAGAAAGGCTGTACTGACGTTGCGTTTGATAATGGAAGCAAGACTGTATTACTTGAAGAGAGCACTTTTGGACAGACATTTTTGCCCATGGTGTGATTACATGTAATCCACGTAAATTTTTTTTATTCTGGTGTAGGTTGCCCTAGTGCTGTCGAAACAATGGTCAATTTGACAAACTTTTGTGCGACCGATGTGGCTATATATACATCCTGTAATTAAATTACGTACGGTTGCTGGATCTCAGCCAATAAAAAAGTTTAAAATTTCAAAACTGAAGAAAAATCAAAACACATTCACAGCATTTGTAGACCTGGGAACAGCGTTTCTACAGCGTAAAATGGTGCAAGATGTGACAAATTCTCAGAAAAAATAGGAGTGAGCTGTAGGCAAAGATGGAACACAATATTTATAAGAAACTCAGGGTATCAATGAAACTGGGAAACAACCAAGAACAATAAATGAAAAGCTCCAGTTTGCCTTTGTTCTACAATATTACTTTTATTGATAACCGGTTTTCGGCTTACAAGGCCATCTTCAGACAAGAACAAATTTATTGAATTAAAAAGAGTGTAAGACAGGGATGCAGTCTTCCGCCTTTACTGTTCAGTATATACATCTAAGAAGCAATGACGGTAATAGAAAAGATTGAAGGGTGGAATTAAGATTTTGAGTGAATGGATATCAATGATAAGGTTCGCCGACGAAATTGTTATCCTCAGCAAAGGTGTGGAAAAGTTAAAAGAAGATCTGTTGAATGGATCAACCATCGTATGAGCATAGAATAAAAAATGAGAAGAGGCAGAAATGAGAACAGCGAGAAATTTAACATCAAAATTGCTGATCATGAATTGGACGATGGATTTCTGTTACATTGGAAGCTAAATAACCCAAGATAAACGAGGCAAGGAGGACATAAAAAGCAAACTAGCAGAAGCAAAAAGGGAATTCCTATAATCAAACATAATGGATTATATCAAATCTTAAGGAAAGAATTTCTGAAGCATAGCAATGAATGATAGTGAAACATGAACTGAGGGAAGAAGAGAATCGAAGGATTGACAAGTGGTACTACACAAGAATTTGGAAAATGAGGTCAACAGATAATGTATGAGAATATTCTCCATATAAGGCGAACAAAGCAATATACAGAAAACACTGACAAGTGGAAGGTACGTGGTGATAGAAAATAATTTACGAAATCAGGGAATATTAGAGGCAGCTGTAGAGCGTAAAAACTGTAGAGGAAGACAGAGACTGGAATACAAACAGCAAAAAACTGACGACGAAGTTAGCTACTCTGAGATGAAGAGTTTCGTACAGCAGAGAAATTCGCACAGTCATTGTGCTAGCTGGCTTCCACGTAACACGTTGGAAGTCAAGAATGATACCTTCCGCTTATTTCGTGCGATACTTCACAACCGCTCTCCTCAACGCTCGGCGCCCTCAGTCCGACATTACATGAGGTCTGGCTGGTCTTGGTTTAACTGTGGTTGTCTCTTCGTGTTTCTAATTCACAATCACATAACAAGTAGTCATCTTGGGCATATTAGGGAAGGTTGAAATGTACCCCACTCAGGTGGCATCCAACGACCAGTCCACGTTCTAAGTCACTGAGGTCACCTGACCGACCTGTTTTGCATCTCATTATATCTAGCGTTCAGTTCAGCATTACATAGCCAGATACTTTTGTTCAGATATGGGAACTCTAAATTTCCCATTGTAATTTCACTATGGCTACAACTGTCAGAAGTGAAGGACTGCATATACTTTCCGGCACCATAAATATATTTTATTGATTGGCGACTCCATGTTGTCTTGTGCACTACGACCAGATAAGAGGTATATTTGAAAAAAGAGACAGCATTGGTCGTATATATATATATATATATATATATATATATATATATATATATATATATATATATATATATATTACTATTGCAAATTCGATTTTCTGTCACTGAGTGACCATCTTCAGTGCTATATTGTATAACTTAAATTGGGATGCACTGTTGTCACTAAGCTTAAGGCAATCACATAGACTGAGTCTATGTGATTGCCGTAAGCTTAGTGACAACAGTGCATCCCAATTTAAGTTATACAATATAGCACTGTAGATGGTCACTCAGTGACAGAAAATCGATTTTGCATTAGTAAAAAATATACGACCAATGCTGTCTCTTTTTTCAAATAAATATATTTGTTCACGTGAATATTTTGTTTTTGAATATGTCAAGACTATTTAAAAAGTTGTGTTTGGTAAGGGTGTCGATGACAATGGCATTAAAGTGCTGCATTGCACCATATGAGTAATGCCGCTATTTCGCATCAAAGTTAAAAGTCGTGTGGCAGTGATGGCTGAGAAAATGAACTGGATGGGATCAGAGGCCTGTCGAAAATGGTGTTCTTCCTCAGAGAACACTGCTGTGGACGATGAGAGCTGCTGCTTTCACCTGTCGCTTCGATCTTCAACAGCACCAGCTGGTCCATGTCGGACAGGCAGCATGACGGACACTAAAATTGCCCATGTGGCAGACTTAGTGATCAAGCCTTTCTTATCATTAGCCTTAAGACCCACAACAGTTCACTCTCCCATTCCCTACTACACCTCGATCTTACAGAAAGGAAGGAAAATGTACAGGTCACCTAGTCAGCATGATAGGAATTTACTGATTTTCTGTTTTGTTATTAATTTTAGCCGACGGCTTTGCCGTAGTGGTAGCACCGGTTCCCTTCAGATCACCGAAGTTAAGCGCTGTCGGGCTGGGCTGGCACTTCGATCGATGACCATCCGGTATGCCGAGCGCTGTTGGCCAGCGAGATGCACTCAGCCCTTGTGAGGCAAACTGAAGAGCCACTTGATTGAGAAGTTGCGGCTCCGGTCTCGGAAACTGACATACGGCCGGGAGACCGGTATGCTGACGACATGCCCCTCATATCCGCATCCAGTGACGCCTATGATCTGAGGATGGCTCTGAGCACTATGGGACTTAACTTTTCAGGTTATCAGTCCCCTAGAACTTAGAACTATTTAAACCTAACTAACCTAAGGACATCACATACATCCATGCCCGAGGCAGGATTCGAACCTGCGACCGTTAGCGGTCGCGCGGTTCCAGACTGTAGCGCCTAGAACCGCTCGGCCACTCCGGCCGGCATCTGAGGATGACATGGGAGTCGGTCGGTACCGTTGGGCCATCATGGCCAGTTCGGGAGGCTTTTTTTAATTAATTTTTCATTTTAATATATTCCTGTAATTTTCAAGTACAACTCACAGTAGGCTACATCTAAAGTAGAATCACTGCTGAAGTGGAGTTGTTTGTTTCTGCAGAAGGTAATTCTCTAGTAACATGCCCACATGCACCCATTACGGGTAGCGAATAGAAAGCTCGGGAGACCAATCACGAGCTGGCTCCTGGTCGCCTCCGAAGAACGTCAGCTAAAGCAAGAGCTGTCTTTCGCCCAGTCTTCCAGCTAACAATTACTTGAATCAGCTACTCCCTCTCTCGGACCTTGATTCCGACACCGAAACTAAATGAATGGATAGTGCCCTCACAGACCGATGTGGGAATGTTTGTATCCCGTACATTGGATACAGAGAACTGACCGATGTCCTGGCTGTTTGCTACCTTAACGTCAAAGCAACCGATCAAGCAATTGTAACGTTTAACAATTCCTTCGTCTGAAAAATCACTTGAGTTGCCCACATTATCTTGATTTCTAACATGGCCCTTCGATACCTGTTTGGGTCTAGCCACAGTCGCAGTGGTGCTCCGCTAGTCCTGCTCTCTCATGCTGCCCCAGTTGAACATACGGTGGCGGTACATCTTTATTGTGGTACTGAAATCTTTTGTTCATCCCTTATCAAATTGTGGAGCCCGAGGCCACGCCGGAGAAGAAGGGTTAAAATCTCCTTGAAGAACACATTGCCTTTTCGATTGCTGACGCTCTTGACTTAAGTGCTTCTGCAGAAGCTGTACTTTTGTTTAATTTCGTGTGTCTAACTTCCTGTTGAGGTTTGTAGCTCTTCTTACTGTGTAGTAGTTGATACCATTTGTCCAGAAGATATTCTGCAGCTCCTCCTATTCTTGTTTGATACTGTTTGCCTCGCTGATACAGTAAGCTCAGCGGTCAGCATTTGTAATTCGGAACACCTCTTGTCTTCAGGACGGTGATATTCTGTTTATGGTACCGGTTAGTGTGGATTGGCCTCTGGAAGAGCCTATGTGTAAGTTGTAATGAAGCTGACAGGAGCCCCAGGAGGCCACGAATTTTTCTCCCTTTTTTCGCCTCCTTAAGTTTCCTTTTGGTATTGCATTATCTTAGAGACGTTTCCAGCCGGTCCTTCGATTAGTCAACTCAGGGTTTGAAAGGTAAGGAAACAAAGGGTAAATCACAGGAGGAAACCGTGCGGCACCCCAGCAAGGCTCGGTAAGCTCTGGCGAGGTTCTCTTCTGCATTCGCGTTGCTGCGTCATGGGGCTTCCTTCGTAGCCGTGAGTGTGCGATGCGGCGGACGCAACGCCGGCAGACAGCTCTGGAATTGGCAACGGCGCCACATTCGTCCGCCATCCGAAATTGAAAACCGCAGCGCCCAGGGCGACGGTGGTCACGGGAGAAGCCGTGCGATCCCGTCCAGGCATTGAAACGCCGCTGTCAGTGTGACGTGATTTGCCAGGCTGCGCGATGCCCTGCGTAACGCGCCCTCCTGCTCATAATGTTGAAAGGATGAGCGGTCCGTAAAAGTGGTCTACACGTGCACTCGAATATAAGGCAAAACTGCAAAAACTTACCTACAGTTCGCAAACGCAGTTAATGTCATTGAGTGACTGTGGATAGATATATACATTTCATAACAATAGCATCAGTTTCTCACGTTTAGGAAATGGATGAGTGTTTTCGCAAATGACGTTTTAAGAAAACAAAACAAACCTTTAGACAGAGTTGGAGTCTTATGCAACAGGGCTAAACTTAAGATTGTTATTTGGCGCAAGACATGGGCAATAGTCTTCAACTTTTGCCAGAGGCATCTGTAGAGTTTTAGAGAAACAATAGTCATAAGCAAGCCACTTAGCAAGTCCAGTGTATGATCAAGTCCAGTGTAATTAATTCGTATCAGACGTGTATAGGTACTGGTTATGATACACTCCTGGAAATTGAAATAAGAACACCGTGAATTCATTGTCCCAGGAAGGGGAAACTTTATTGACACATTCCTGGGGTCAGATACATCACATGATCACACTGACAGAACCACAGGCACATAGACACAGGCAACAGAGCATGCACAATGTCGGCACTAGTACAGTGTATATCCACCTTTCGCAGCAATGCAGGCTGCTATTCTCCCATGGAGACGATCGTAGAGATGCTGGACGTAGTCCTGTGGAACGGCTTGCCATGCCATTTCCACCTGGCGCCTCAGTTGGACCAGCGTTCGTGCTGGACGTGCAGACCGCGTGAGACGACGCTTCATCCAGTCCCAAACATGCTCAATGGGGGACAGATCCGGAGATCTTGCTGGCCAGGGTAGTTGACTTACACCTTCTAGAGCACGTTGGGTAGCACGGGATACATGCGGACGTGCATTGTCCTGTTGGAACAGCAAGTTCCCTTGCCGGTCTAGGAATGGTAGAACGATGGGTTCGATGACGGTTTGGATGTACCGTGCACTATTCAGTGTCCCCTCGACGATCACCAGTGGTGTACGGCCAGTGTAGGAGATCGCTCCCCACACCATGATGCCGGGTGTTGGCCCTGTGTGCCTCGGTCGTATGCAGTCCTGATTGTGGCGCTCACCTGCACGGCGCCAAACACGCATACGACCATCATTGGCACCAAGGCAGAAGCGACTCTCATCGCTGAAGACGACACGTCTCCATTCGTCCCTCCATTCACGCCTGTCGCGACACCACTGGAGGCGGGCTGCACGATGTTGGGGCGTGAGCGGAAGACGGCCTAACGGTGTGCGGGACCGTAGCCCAGCTTCATGGAGACGGTTGCGAATGGTCCTCTCCGATACCCCAGGAGCAACAGTGTCCCTAATTTGCTGGGAAGTGGCGGTGCGGTCCCCTACGGCACTGCGTAGGATCCTACGGTCTTGGCGTGCATCCGTGCGTCGCTGCGGTCCGGTCCCAGGTCGACGGGCACGTGCACCTTCCGCCGACCACTGGCGACAACATCGATGTACTGTGGAGACCTCACGCCCAACGTGTTGAGCAATTCGGCGGTACGTCCACCCGGCCTCCCGCATGCCCACTATACGCCCTCGCTCAAAGTCCGTCAACTGCACATACGGTTCACGTCCACGCTGTCGCGGCATGCTACCAGTGTTAAAGACTGCGATGGAGCTCCGTATGCCACGGCAAACTGGCTGACACTGACGGCGGCGGTGCACAAATGCTGCGCAGCTAGCGCCATTCGACTGCCAACACCGCGGTTCCTGGTGTGTCCGCTGTGCCGTGCGTGTGATCATTGCTTGTACAGCCCTCTCGCAGTGTCCGGAGCAAGTATGGTGGGTCTGACACACCGGTGTCAATGTGTTCTTTTTTCCATTTCCAGGAGTGTATTTATTGTAATGGTAGCTGAGGTCCCAGATCTTGAATTGAGGACACAGTATACCGAAACATTAATTCAAAGACATTATACACTTTCAGGCGGAAGAAACATACCTTCAGTAATAATAATATAAGCGGAGAGGTCATACTTCCTACAGAAACAGAATACACATTGACAATATGGACAGGAATATATGTAATGGACGGTCATACGCATTAATCAATCGGAACAGCGTGATGAAACGCATATTTGTTTGCTACTGAATTAAACCCCAGCAAGCAAAACAATTTGTAGTCCACAGAAAAGCATCACGAAACTTACACTTGCATCCTAACATAGCCTAAAAGATCTGACACCACATGGCGCAATACCCACAGAAAAGAGCTTAAATTCACCTAATAAAATCCTAATCTAACTGAAATCACTGAGCACAAAGGTCATGAGATATTTTAAGAAAGTAGTGAAAGCAACTTAGAAACCGTTACACACGCTACAACTTGGATAAGCTGACCTGCAACCATTTGCTTTAAAAAGCAAAGGAAATGACATAAATTTAGCTAACTAGATCCGAATCCACACAAAATTCCAGAACGAGATTTTCACTCAGCAGTGGAGTGTTCCCTGATATGAAACCTGCTGGCATATTAAAACTGTGTGTCGGACCGAAACTCGGGTTCAGGGACCGTTGCTCTTCGCGGGCAAGTGATAGGTTCGGAGAGGAGCTTCTGTGAAGTTTGGAAGGTAGGAGACGAGGTACTGTCAAAATTAAAACTGTCAGGATTGGTCGTGAGACGTGCTTGAGTAGCTCAGTTGGTAGAGAACTTGCCCCCGAAAGGAAAAAGCCCCGAGTTCGAGTCTCGGTCCGGCACACAGTTTTAATCTGCCGGGAGGTTATACACAAAATTACGAAGCAAAACATTACTGAGATGTTTTATGTACAAAAACAAGCTGCAAGCATTTACTGATATTATAACGTGAATAGACTGACTTACAGCCATGTTGTTGAACACACGAAGAAAACATTAACCCACTTAATTAAATCGGAATCGGTGTGAAATCAACAATCGAGACACTTTGTGATACTTTCATCAGTTCAAACATACACAGAATTCTATGTGATGGAGACGTAAGAGCTCCTCACGCCGAACCAAAATATACCTGTGACGAGCAGCTGCACCTGCGTCTGCACACCAGTGACACAAAAGAGGGCGTGTCCTTTGACCGTAGGTGACACCGCTAGTTCCCCTAGACGTTACCGCCCCGCGTGGCATTGCGTTACCTTTTTATTGCTTGCCTTGGCAGTAAAGGCTTCTACTGATTCGGAATCTCATCTGGACTAAGACTTGTGTTTGCAAGCACATAATGAAATATTACCCGCACTGTTCCGTTTGAGAAGTGCTGTGGTTTCTACAAGTCGCTATCAGAAGAACGGAAATACTGTTATCAGATCATGATGAAAGGAACAGGGAACGTGCCTTCAATCCCAAGTACTAGCCATTTCTCCAATTATTAGATTATCGCATAAGTTCGTAGCATTTTTTCATAAGTTCAATAAACCACACAAATACATATAACACAGACGTTAGACATAAATAATATGTTCTGATTCACTATCTACAACAGTCTCCTAACGCTGGGGCAACTTTTCGATTACGCAACTGGAGAAATGACGTGGTTATGAGGCGAAGAACTCGTCGAGCCATATTCGGAATTTACTTTCATCCGGAAAGGAAGTCCTTTGAAGGTTGCATAGAGAGCTGGAAAGGTGAAAATGTGACAGCGCAAGATCAGGTAAATAAGCTTCCTTCGGAATGACTTCCCATCACAACCAGTTTTGTTAGTAAAGCAAAATGCCGGAGGGTATAATCGCGGAGTAGCACCACTCCACGTGGTCTTCCTGCTCATTATTCATGGATTGTTCCTAGAAGACGTCACAGTTGTTGACAATAAATTTCAGCAGTGATGACTATACCGCGGGGGTGCAATTCGTAACATACCGCAGCGTCGCTGTTCCGTCAGATGCGTAACAATATCGTTTTTGGAAGCGTACATGTCTTTGTACTGGGAGTTGTTGCTTTGTTGGGGCTTAACAATTCCATTACTTCCCTTGTATTAGCATAAAGGCAAGATTTCTCGTCACCATTAACGAGACAGGATAGGAATGGTCGGTGTTGTTTACGATCCATGACGAGCAGGTAGATCTGTGATTTTGGCGTAGAGCATGTGGTACCTAACTAACCGATTTTTGAGTCTTCCCCACTGCTTGCAGTAGTCGCTCGGTTGTGGAATCATCACTCTTCATCAAATTTGTAAGTTCTCGAGTATGCTGGCGTGTATCATTGTGCATTAATGCGTTTAAATGATCTTCACCAAACCCCGAAGGTCTTCCAGAACTAATGTCAAAACGATCCTCCTTTAAACAAGAAAGTCATTTTTTGCTTTACTCTGTCGAATAGCGCTATCCCCATGCATGGTGCAAATGTTTCTGCCTGCCTCCGCTGCTGTCACCTCTTTATTGAACTCAAATAGGTGAATATGCCGGAAATGTTCCTGTTCCTCCACTGGGTACTCTATTTTCTAGCGTCCACAGCTCCGTTTCCTGTCTTGAAACGACACAGTGACAGTATGTAAAGTCAGATGGCAACACTGAACTACAAATAAAATATGACAATTGATAAATAAACGAATAGCAATCGGATTCCCAAAATGCAAATCAAAAACACTACGAACTTATGCACCAACCTATTATATAGATCTCCTTCGCCTTCCAACGTCTGGGAAAACGTAATGTGTCTCGTCTTACGAGACCTGTCAGTAAGTTTGTGGCTGATGCGTTTCATCAAATGGAAACCCTTACAATATGGGCAGAGGATATGTTCATAATAGAATATTGAGGCAGGTCCACAACATTTTTATAGTGTTTTGTCGGCAAGTCTGCAAGGTGACAATATTTCGCGACAGCCGGCCGTGGAAGCCGTGCGGTTCTAGGCGCTACAGTCTGTAACTGCGGGACCGCTACGGTCGCAGGTTCGAGTCCTGCTTCGGGCATGGATGTGTGAGATGTCCTTAGGTTAGTTAGGTTTAAGTAGTTCTAAGTTCTAGGGGACTGATGACCTTAGAAGTTAAGTCCCATAGTGCTCAGAGCCATTTAAACCATTTAATATTTCGCGACAAATTGATTTCTGGTGGTGGGCACCCCAATGATGATGGGCACGCGCCAGCTGCGCCCTTCGAGGCTCAGTGTAAGGTGCGGCCTGTCATCTGGTTCTTCTCAGTGTAATTTCCTCGTTATACCTAATGCCGGATCGCAAGGAATTTCTGCCTAACGACAGCTGGTCCTACACCATTCCTATGCTACTTTTGGCAGATACAGTATTTGCACGTAATTTAAAAATGGATCAGGAACAGTCTCGACTGGAAAAACGCTTAGTTCGATGGTAACTGGTCTTGGTCAGTATTGAATGTAGGCGGTAGCAGTGAATGGAGCGGTTTTTGTTAACTCCACGAATGTCAAATGCACTCTGAGGATGGTCAGGTACTGACCGAATCAGGTCACCACCGAAATACATGCATTTTCGGTCGAGACTGTAAACCATTTTTAAAGTACTTAGACCCAGACCGTTGTTCCTCTAAGAGAAATGCTCTCAGAAATGACTATTTACATATATCATTATAACCTACAGGCAGATCCTAACATACAACTTATGCTTAGAGTGTTCAAAAAGTCTGAATGGAACTGCGAATGTACTATGAGTTTACACATCATCTTCGTAAGCTTTAATGTAACTGAAAACATAGAAGAACATGGTATTCACACCAAATGTCTAATGCAAAAAAGCTCATTGGTTACGTTAAGGAAAACAAAACCCGTTTCCTCAAAATTCTCATATTTATCAAATATTTGGTGTCCATGGTGCCCATTGTGTCTGTCTATGTGATCAATCGATTGAGATTCATATCTGCCCCATAAGTTCAGCAAGGGTGCCGTACACCAACTCTACAGCTATGATTAGCAATACAGGCTGTAGCATGCTGCGACGTTACGTACACGAAGATAAACTCTCCCACACATAATGTATCTCCATCTTCTGGTGGAGTATGGGGCTACGGCCGTTCAGTGTTCAATAACTCCCTGCCGCCGTTGGATAAGCAGCTGCAGCAGCAAGTCGTATACTCCTAGCTCACTCATTTGTTACATAGTTTAATTCTTAATTTATTTGCGTGTTTTTGGTACTTGCATTGTTTCATTCATAAATTTCGGGCGTATTATAGTATTTGAGAGTTGTAGCATCGCGTTTTAGTACCTGAATAGTGTAAAATCGCGTAGTCTCCTTCCGCCGCCGAGCAGTGTGTCAGCAGTGCGCAAGTAGCAGCAGTACTGCATTTACTAGGCGATCTTGTATTTTAATGTAAGCGTAGGCTTCCGCGGCCGTTGTCTTCTTCAATAAAATTCTTCAGGGTATCAGACCGCATCGTCATAATTTAAAATGCGCCAACGTTTCGGCCAGCGTTGCAGCTAGCCTTCATCAGGGCCTTACGTTAGCCATTTAAATTTTGTCGATTTGTTTGCGCTCTCTGTAGATTAGTTCAGACGTTCTTTGCACAACAGTTTTTATCATGGATAGGGACTGCAACTGCTGTGTTCGGATGCAGGCTGAGTTGGCATCCCTTCGCTCCGAGCTTCAGGCAGTGTTGGCTTCGGTCACACAGCTTGAGGCTGTTGCCAGTGGGCATCACTCTGGGGGTCCGGATGGGGGTTTGTCGGGGAAGGCCAGCTCGTCCCACGCATCCCCCGATAGGACTACGACTGTGGTTGCCCGGGATACTGCCCGCATTGAGGCTGATCCCTCACCTGTGGTAGAGTGGGAGGTCGTCTCAAGGTGTGGCAGGGGGCGAAAGACATTCCGGAGGGCTGAACGGAAGGCCTCTCCAGTTTGTCTGACGAACCGGTTTCTGGCTCTGTCTCAGGTTGATACTGATCTTCGGCCTGACATGGCTGCTTGTCCTGTTCCAGAGGTTGCCCCTCAGTCTGCAAGATCCGGGCGGTCACAGAGGGTGGGCTTACTGGTAGTTGGGAGCTCCAACGTCAGGCGCGTAATGGGGCCCCTTAGGGAAATGGCAGCAAGAGAGGGGAAGAAAACCAATGTACACTCCGTGTGCATACTGGGGGGAGTCATTCCAGATGTGGAAAGGGTCCTTCCGGATACCATGAATGGTACAGGGTGCACCCATTTGCAGGTGGTCGCTCATGTCGGCACCAATGATGTGTGTCGCTATGGATCAGATGAAATCCTCTCTGGCTTCCGGCGGCTATCTGATTTGGTGAAGACTACCAGTCTCGCTAGCGGGATGAAAGCAGAGCTCACCATCTGCAGCATCGTCGACAGGACTGACTGCGGACCTTTGGTACAGAGCCGAGTGGAGGGTCTGAATCAGAGGCTGAGGCGGTTCTGCGACCATGTGGGCTGCAGATTCCTCGACTTGTGCCATAGGGTGGTGGGGTTTCGGGTTCCGCTGGATAGGTCAGGAGTCCACTACACGCAACAAGCGGCTACATGGGTAGCAGGGGTTGTGTGGCGTGGGCTGGGCGGTTTTTTAGGTTAGATGGCCTTGGGCAAGTACAGAAAGGGCAACAGCCTCAACTGGTGCGGGGCAAAGTCAGGACATGCGGGGACCAGGCAGCAATCGGTATTGTAATTGTCAACTGTTGAAGCTGCGTTGGTAAAGTACCGGAACTTCAAGCGCTGATAGAAAGCACAGAAGCTGAAATCGTTATAGGTACAGAAAGCTGGCTGAAGCCAGAGATAAATTCTGCCGAAAATTTTACAAAGGTACACACGGTGTTTAGAAAGGATAGATTGCATGCAACCGGTGGTGGAGTGTTCGTCGCTGTTAGTAGTAGTTTATCCTGTAGTGAAGTAGAAGTGGATAGTTCCTGTGAATTATTATGGGTGGAGGTTACACTCAACAACCGAGCTAGGTTAATAATTGGCTCCTTTTACCGACCTCCCGACTCAGCAGCATTAGTGGCAGAACAACTGAGAGGAAATTTGGAATACATTTCACATACATTTTCTCAGCATGTTCTAGTCTTAGGTGGAGATTTCAATTTACCAAATATAGACTGGGACACTCAGATGTTTAGGACGGGTGGTAGGGACAGAGCATCGAGTGACATTATATTGAGTGCAATATCCGAAAATTACCTCGAGCAATTAAACAGAGAACACTCGTGGAGATAACATCTTGGACCTACTGATAACAAACAGACCCGAACTTTTCGAAACTGTATGTGCAGAACAGGGAATCAGTGATCTTAAGGCCGTTGCAGCATCCTTGAATATGGAAGTTAATAGGAATATAAAAAAAGGGAGGAAGGTTTATCTGGTTAGCAAGAGTAATAAAAGGCAGATTTCAGACTACCTAACAGATCAAAACGAAAATTTCTGTTCCGACACTGACAATGTTGAGTGTTTATGGAAAAAGTTCAAGGCAATCGTAAAATGCGTTTTAGACAGGTACGTGCCGAGTAAAACTGTGAGGGACGGGAAAAACCCACCGTGGTACAACAACAAAGTTACGAAACTACTGCGAAAGCAAAGATAGTTTCACTCCAAGTTTAAACGCAGCCAAAACCTCTCAGACAAACAGAAGCTAAACGATGTCAAAGTTAGCGTAAGGAGGGCTATGCGTGAAGCGTTCAGTGAATTCGAAAGTAAAATTCTATGTACCGACTTGACAGAAAATCCTAGGAAGTTCTGGTCTCACGTTAAATCAGTAAGTGGCTCGAAACAGCATATCCAGACACTCCGGGATGATGATGGCATTGAAACAGAGGACGACACGCGTAAAGCTGAAATACTAAACACCTTTTTCCAAAGCTGTTTCACAGAGGAAGACCGCACTGCAGTTCCTTCTCTAAATCCTCGCACAAACGAAAAAATGGCTTACATCGAAATAAGTGTCCAAGGAATAGAAAAGCAACTGAAATCACTCAACAGAGGAAAGTCCACTGGACCTGACGGGATACCAATTCGTTTCTACACAGAGTACGCGAAAGAACTTGCCCCCCTTCTAACAGCCGTGTACCGCAGGTCTCTAGAGGAACGGAGGGTTCCAAATGATTGGAAAAGAGCACAGGTAGTCCCAGTCTTCAAGAAGGGTCGTCGAGCAGATGCGCAAAACTATAGACCTATATCTCTGACGTGGATCTGTTGTAGAATTTTAGGACATGTTTTTTGCTCGAGTATCATGTCGTTTTTGGAAACCCAGAATCTACTATGTAGGAATCAACATGGATTCCGGAAACAGCGATCGTGTGAGACCCAACTTGCTTTATTTGTTCATGAGACCCAGAAAATATTAGATACGGGCTCCGAGGTAGATGCTATTTCTCTTGACTTCCGGAAGGCGTTCGATACAGTTCCGCACTGTCGCCTGATAAACAAAGTAAGAGCCTACGGAATATCAGACCAGCTGTGTGGCTGGATTGAAGAGTTTTTAGCAAACAGAACACAGCATGTTGTTATCAATGGAGAGACGTCTAGAGACGTTAAAGTAACCTCCGGCGTGCCACAGGGGAGTGTTATGGGACCATTGCTTTTCACAATATATATATATAAATGACCTAGTGGATAGTGTCGGAAGTTCCATGCGGTTTTTCGCGGATGAAGCTGTAGTATACAGAGATGTTGCAGCACTAGAAAATTGTAGCGAAATGCAGGAAGATCTGCAGCGGATAGGCACTTGGTGCAGGGAGTGGCAACTGTCCCTTAACATAGACAAATGTAATGTATTGCGAATACATAGAAAGAAGGATCCTTTATTGTATGATTATATGATAGCAGAACAAACACTGGTAGCAGTTACTTCTGTAAAATATCTGGGAGTATGCGTGCGGAACGATTTGAAGTGGAATGATCATATAAAATTAATTGTTGGTAAGGCGGGTACCAGGTTGAGATTCATTGGGAGAGTGCTTAGAAAATGTAGTCCATCAACAAAGGAGGTGGCTTACAAAACACTCGTTCGACCTATAGTTGAGTATTGCTCATCAGTGTGGGATCCGTACCAGATCGGGTTGACGGAGGAGATAGAGAAGATCCAAAGAAGAGCGGCGCGTTTCGTGACAGGGTTATTTGGTAACCGTGATAGCGTTACGGAGATGTTTAATAAACTCAAGTGGCAGACTCTGCAAGAGAGGCGCTCTGCATCGCGGTGAAGCTTGCTGTCTAGGTTTCGAGAGCGTGCGTTTCTGGATGAGGTATCATATATATTGCTTCCCCCTACTTATACCTCCCGAGGAGATCACGAATGTAAAATTAGAGAGATTAGAGCGCGCACGGAGGCTTTCAGACAGTCGTTCTTCCCGCGAACCATACGCGACTGGAACAGGAAAGGGAGGTAATGACAGTGGCACGTAAAGTGCCCTCCGCAACACCCCGTTGGGTGGCTTGCGGAGTATAAATGTAGATGTAGATGTTGATGTAAAAACGTTTATTTCTTTGCAATACAGATTGCCCAGAAATAGACCTATATAACGGCGATTGGTATTGTTTTTATTGAACTCTTACACCGATGTCGTCAAGCTCGCTCAGCGCTCAGTCTACTAAAGCTGATGGCTGACAGACCTCACATCACATAGCAAGTACCACGGGGTTGGCGAAGAGTTCTCGGGCTACCAGTCGGGTGGCGGTGTCTTCAAACTGCGACGTTTCGACGTGTGACACACGGCTGGAACCCCGAGAACTCTTTGCCAGCTGTATACGCCGGGAAAGCATACATTCACATTTACGACACCTCTACGGGGAGGAGATGCTCTGTAGCTTCAAGCTGGTGCAGAAAGAACGCAACATGAAAGCCAAATTGCTCAGCTAATTGGCTTTCCTCCAACGTAGCCGAGACAAGAACATCTTGCCACGATTTGCGGAATTAAGACATCCTGCGAAAACGAAGAAAACCGAACGTATTTTACGGCGAGCAGGTATGGCCATTGTCAGGGAACGCATTCACTACACACGGCAAGAACTGGACACGAATGCACGCATACTGATCGCATGTCACCTGAAAATGGTAGAAGCATTACCGGCACACGCTTGGGTGTGGGTTGACTGCAGCTCTCACGCCGACAGTGAGGTGCAGAAACGGCATGTTGCCGCAAAACAGATCGACAAATTCGACAGACTCTCTGGAGATCAGTCGACCCAGAAGGTGACAAATATCACCAGAGCTACTGTAAATTTGACAGATAAGGTGCTAGATGCAGCCACAACTACTGTCCTCACGAAAGGTTTGAAGTTTGCACCTGTACCAAGGACCTTACCGAAACGGGACATCATCAGCAGCGTAGAGGAAGCAATCCGGGGCCTACCCAAGGAGGAAGCTGAGCAGATCCGAAGGGAGACCTGCAGGATCATCGACAAGTCACGACTCCCTAAAGCCAACATTACTGCGCCGGAGCGAGAGGCTATCCGCGCACTGAGGGATGATGCTGACATCATGGTCCTCCCAGCGGACAAGGGAAATGCGACGGTGCTGATTCGCACAGTCGACTACCAACAGAAAATCTGCTCTCTGCTGCAAAACCCAGCCTACAGGGAACTGAACAAGGACCTTACATCGACGATGACCAGGAAAACCGTGGCGCTACTGAAGGACTCAGATCTACCAGAGGCAGTGCAGAAACGGCTGTATCCCAGAGCGCCAACGACACCGCGCCTGTATGGATTGCCCAAGATTCACAAAGATGGGATGCCTCTACGGCCGATTCTGGACACTATCAACTCGCACAGTTATGGACTGGCCAAATACCTGGCAACACCATTGAAACCACTGGTGCGACACTGCAGTCATCACGTGAAAACCTCCGCAGATTTCGTAAGAATACTGAAGGACATCCGAATACAGAGTGATGACCTACTCGTGGGCTTCGACGTCACCTCCTTGTTCACGAAAGTACCTCTCCAAGACGCCTTTGCACTCCTTAATCAGCACTTCGAGCCTGAAACAGTGAAGCTCTTTGAATATGCACTTACGACCACCTACATCAAGTGCAATGGAGAGCATTAAGAACAAGTGTATGGAGTGGCCATGGGATCTCCCCTTGCTCCAGGGATCGCGATCCTTTATATGGAACACTTTAAGGAGATGGCACTGCAAACTGCTCATCGTAAACCCAGGCACTTCTTGCGCTATGAGGACGACACTTTCGTGATTTTGCAGCATGGCAGGCAGGCACTGGAGGAGTTTATGGACCACCTAAACGGCATACATGAGAATATCACCTTCACGATGGAAGTAGAAGAGAATGGCTGTATTCCATTCCTGGACATACTGATCAGGAAGAAAGAGGATGGCACGCCGGGACATTCAGTATATAGAAAGAAGACGCACACAGACCTGTACCTCCATGCAACCAGCTGCCACCATCTGGCGCAACGCCAGTCAGTACTGACCACCTTGGAACATTCTGCGCGCGTCATTTGTGGCAAAGAAAGCCTCGCAGACGAATTACACCACCTAAGAGAGGTATTTCGGAAAAACGGGTGCAGTGAAACACAGATTGGCATGGCCTTCAAGAGGAGACAGGCTGACAAATTTCAGGAAGAGGAAGAGGAAGTTAACAAGAGACTCGCCTTTCTTCCATATTTGGGGCCCATAACAGCCAAAATCGTGAGGCTATTGAGAAAATCAAACATAAATACCGTCTTCCGACCACCGCCGAAGACGAAAGAGCTGCTGGGCTCAGCTAAAGACCCACTCAAACTAAACACACCTCGTATATACAGCATTGCCTGCGAATGTGGTGTGCAGTACATTGGACAAACGCAGTGCTGTGTCTTTAAAAGGTGCGAGGAACACATCAGGCATGTTCGACTTGGACAGATAGAGAAATCTGCTATAGCTGAACATAGCATCAAAGAAAACCACACCTTTGATTTTGAAAACACCAGGATGCCGACAGTCGGCAAGACTCAGCGGAGCAGCGCCTCTGAGGAAGTCCAGCGCAGTTCTGGACGAAACGTAAGGAGCAGAAAAGTTCTTGGACCACGACCTCACATCCCGGAAAGTATATCAACAGCCATGTCACCCGGTCGTGAAAGCCTTCATTCCACATTTTATGCGCCTCATAACGGCTGTAGTCGCCGCCGCACTGCATGTATGAGTGCAGATTGTAGACACATGGCGGTGGAGCTTGACCGAATAACCTTACTGTCAGGCGACCACTCGCGACAAGCGGGAAATTAGGTTTGTGTCCCAGTCCGGCAAAAGTTTCCATAGTAGTCATTCAACTACACGATTGGTGGGTGTCCATATTCTTAACTGCAAACACATTTGATGGCTTTCTGTCTGAGGTCGCTTGCCAGGCGGAAAGCTGTCCGCCCACAGCAGATGAACCAGCTCTTCGCCTTTTTTGGGTTTCTGATGACAACCTCCAAATGTCAGTCGTCCTTCCTTGAGATGTAACATAGATGTTTTCCTTACACAGTGTGTCCATTTACAGACCATGGACAGCGCTGGCCGTAGTGGCCGAGCGGTTCTAGGCGCTAGAGTCTCGAATCGCGCAACCGGTCTGGTCGCAGGTTTGAATCCTGCCTCGTGTATGGATGTGTGTGATGTCCTTAGGTTAGTCACGTTTAAGTAGTTCTAAGTTCTATGGGACTGATGACCTGAGAAGTTAAGTCTCATAGTGCTCAGAGCCATTTGAACCATCTTTGAACCATGGACAGCTGGTAGCAATGTTTGGGCCATACTCCCGGCTTCCAAAGGGGACAGCACAATAGCTCCAGTATTGAGCGCTTTTCTCATTTACTACAGTTATACCATAAATACAAACCCACAACACAAAAAGCAAATGCGCTACCATTGGGACCACACCTCGCATTTAACTGGATGGAAATCTTCTGATTCATCAACACACCTCGGACAGGATTCCTCTTACTGCTACACATATCACTGCAGGCATACGCTGTAACCCTGTTTCACGATGTGAATTGCACTATGTACTCACTCGATGGGCCACTTCTTTTTCCAAGTCCGCTGATCCCAAACTCCTGACCTGGGCTTGTCTCTTCCGCTAACTGTCAGTCGTCTCCAGTGACCTCTTGCTGGGTGCAGAGGTAAACAGTCAATGTACCATCAACTGTCCTTCTCTGTGCTCTCATGTTTAGCAACTCCTCCACTGAGGGCATTTAATGTTGTCACAGGTGGTAGCCCTCGTAAGGCGACATACATGTTAGCCAGGTCTAAACAAAGACGTGGAGATCATGGTGCACAGATGCTCTGCTTATTCACGGCACCACGTTGCTCCACCCCAATCTTCCCCCCCCCCCCCCCCCCGTCCAACAACATTTCATCGCTCTTGAGACTACATTCATCTGGATTTTGCCGGCCCCTTTTTGAGCTCTACAAGGCTTATTGTCGTGGGCGGATATTCTAATTACCAGTATGTAGTCAGCATGGCACTCTCAAAGCACCCACACAAACGGCTTTCAAACGACTCTACATTTTTATGGCATCAAGCAACTGTTAAGCTCACCACTTCACCCATCCTCCAATGGCAAAGTGGAGCATGTGGTGCTAACAGATGTTAAAAGTGGTGGGCAGTTCCACCACCACAGCTTTGCCCACCTGTCTACAACAGGATCCCAGCAGAGCTCTTCCATGGATAGCATGCAAGTACTCTCCATGTCCTGGACCCACAGCCCAGAGAAACATAGAACTGTAGAACTGCAAACCAGGTGTTTTCAACAGGGGTCATCTGCGTGAGCACACTTGCGTGGAGCGAAACCCTCGTGGATGCTGACCATGGTGGTTGTCACGGCCAGCAGCTTACAACAGTTGACACTCCATGTGGCTTTAAGCACCAGCGTATCAACCAGCTGAGCCTTCGCACTGCATCAGTACTGCTGGCTAGATCTGACCTTACCATTCCTGCTCCCACACATTAATGGGTACAATTAGCGCTCTAGCTGTTCTCTTGGATACAGACGTTAGCGTGGAATTCTCAGTGTGCTCTCTGACCCCTCTGACACCGTCGTTGCCCATGACACTGCGCCCCAGGACGTCGCAAGGCTCCCTGATTTTTTTTCTTTCTACAAGCCGGCAGTTTTCTGTTCCAGGACTCCACCTGTTCCAACAATTCACCTTCCGAAGCATCGTCTGGGACGCTTCCGGCTCTACATATCCATTTCAAGGAGGAGAGATCTGGTAAAGTACGGAACTTGATGACAGCCGTTGGACAGAGCAGCTACATCTGCAGGTGCTGGTGTCGCCATTGGAAACACCGCCATGAGGAAACGCTCGCATAGCAGGTATATCAGCACCTGCAGCTGCCCTTCAATGCCAGCAGTTCTGCAGTCAATCGTTATTTCTCTGCGCCGTTGTGTTGATCTTGCCACACATCATTGTCTTGTTTCTGAACTCGCTACGATTTTTCTCAATCTTTGTTTATTCGGTGGATTTATTAACTGCGGTGCCATCACCAACGTTGGTCTTTTCTCTCGTTGTTCTCCATCTGCTTACTCTCAGATGACTCACTGCGACGCTCTCGGCTGGTCGGGCAGTTTCTACCGGTTCTCGAGCCTTTCCTGGGCTTGTCAAATCCAGGTCACTACAGCCTGGGTCTATGATTCTGCCACTTTCCTCACTGATTCTGAGATCTGCGTCCAATGCTGCTCTCTCCCAAATTTCCATCAGTGTGTTCTTTCCGTTGCAACCCATGCACTCTTCTCTTATCGAACAAACGACTTATCAAGGTCAATTAAGATTAATCTGAATCTTCAGATCAGTCCTCTCAAAGCAAATGAGATATCTCATATGCTCCGTCGGATAAGTATTTATAAATAACTGGATCAGCTCTCCATCACTGTGTGGGAGGTCAAGGTACTGCTTTCGTTTTAAAATGTCATCGAAGTGTGTTGCGTACGAATTGAATTGTGGTGCAGAGGGTGGCGGAGTCCTCATAATCCTGATGTGCAACCTGTTCTGCTCTCAACATAACAATTTAATGAGTTCTGATTCTAATTCTTTGAACGTTGCGCAGTTTCTTATCATCGGCAACACATTCGCGATTACATCACGGCTCGTGTGGCTACTAATAATTTCTAATTTCCTCTGGACTCGCCAAAAGTTCGGTTAACTGTCTTTAAATAGTGCCACACAAATTTCGATTACTAGCTATCCACCAGCGGCATAAGGAAGAAATTTTCTCACGGAGAAGAATTTTATTCCGCTGCTGGACGCAGACCCCGTCAACGTGTCTGAATTTCTCGTAACTTTCCTGTCTGGTACCGAAAAAGTTACAGAATTTGATTTGCGGATTCTGATGAATCCTCTGCTCATTAATTCTCCTGATTCTACTCTCTGCCACTGATATTAGTGGCACCACAATTTGCCATAGCTCAGTTTCCTTTTTCAGCAGTTCTACATCGCGTACGAGGGACACAAATTGTTCGGTTTGTTCGTTTTGTACCGTTTCTGTCGCCTCTGACATTGCTCCCACAGAGCCAGCACTTTTCCACTTGTCTACCCTATCGGGAACAGCTTGCCTAAGGCGCTTTGCATTGTTTCAGAAACTGCCGTCCATTGATTTCGATTCGGAATAAAATTTTCTGCCTAACTTTGCTTTCTGTCCTCCTTTGATTCACTCTTATCTAGTTATACTCTGCTGCCTTTCTACTGTACTTCTTTCCTTTCTGCTCCGGTTTTCATTCTGTCTGCTTCAGCCATTTCATCTATCAGCTGTGCCTCATTTCTATCTGCTTCAGCTTTTTCTGTTTGAGCCAGAGAGGAATGTCCCCTACTATTCCTAAATTTGGGCTACTCTGGGCTACGTTTTGCCCATTTCTCAAGGAATGCTACTTTCACCTTGTACGGTTATCGATGCAGTTTCCCGTGTTTCAGGTAATGCAGTTGATTTCGACGGCTCTCCCTCAAAATTTTCAGAAATGAGTCCTTTCATCTGGTAATCTTTCCAACCTCCCTAGAATGCATTCTACTAGCCCTATCGATTTTGAACACATAACGATTTAAAACTCCACCGCTCAGTGAACTGTCAGTAAGTCATGTAAAAATGAAAAACTTCAAAAATATAAAACTCAAGGAAGACAATTTTCACGTGTTACATGTCAAAACCAGCTCCCCCAAAACACGACCACATTCAAGAAAATAAAATACACATAGCGCTATCGATGCTCCAGCGGCTAAACAATGATCAAGCAAAACCAAAAGGGGGCCATAAATGATTGTTGCAGCTGATTTTATACCCTAAGAACTGCCTCAATGTGCCGTTCTCACGGCCAACAAAAATCGAACTATCAGAAAAGAAAGATCATGGATAAGGATCGATATGAAAAGTTAGCGTCTTGTTTAAGTTACTGGTCTTACTGGGACAAACCTGCCCTCAGCACGTCTAAGACGATCTAAGTGCAACCGTAAACGCATATAAAAATGTTGTCATGGTTAGTAGTTACAGAAATGGGTTGACACCTGATTTTCAATGGAACACCATGACGTTGAGGAAAACTAGTTAGAAACAACAGGGTTACATTTACTGTCATAGAGTCGCCCAACCACTACCAATTGTAGGACAACAGTTTAGTGCTGAGAACAACTATTTGGTACCGAGATTAAAATCAAGTCTAAATGCAAAAAGTAATTTATTTATTTAAGATCTCTACCAATAGCAAATTCAAATGACAGACAATAGATAAGTTACCAACAAAATGAACATTAATTTCCGTAATGTCGACTGAGAAATTGCGCCAATGAAACGAGCACAAAATCGTCTACAACACTGAAACACTAAACTCTCTAAAGGTTCAGTTTGATCATGGATGTCCTGATAACGCTAATCTATGTGGAAGACAGCTTTGGAAACTCTACAAGCTTCCCTAATCCCTGCAGCACAAAAATGCAAAGTAAGCGAGTCCAAGACTGATGAAACAATACAGTTAACCAGGCACCTCTAGCAAATCCAGCAAATTGCGAACTGCACAGAAAGTGAATGCTACAGCTACTCAAATCTCAGCAAACGTGCGCCAGAACGTACCAGCCAGTGTGCCAGAATGTGCCAGTCAGCACCGGATAGAGACGGCCTTGATGGCGTCAGAAAAAAGCCGCCACCGACGTCCACCGTACCATAAGTGCCCCAGACGGCTTCCCTGTAAGAAAGACCACAAATTCTCCTCCTCTAACTCACGATCTTTCTAAAATCGTTACATGGAGGTGAAGGCACCCAGCCATTGCCACAGTACCCAGCAAAAACTTAGTATTGTTTACCTGGAGTGTTTCACTCGTTGGTCGAGCCACTCGAGGTAAGAACGGTAGCAGAAAAGCTTAGTCGATTGAAGAACATGGTTTGGAGTGAATTTTCTCACGTTGGCACAGTGGCACCATGTCGGTCCGGTCTAAGATCAGCGTACAGGGAAGTGAATTTATCATGCGCAGCTATGCTCAAATGTGCTGAAGTGACGTAACGGCAGCTGCCTTCAAACCAGAAAGCCATTTTCACCGCCAAAGCGAAGGGTGGGGCCTTATCGCAATCGCTTCCGCGAACTGCACTGCTGTGAGGACCCTCATACCCTTCTCTACAGCCTCTGTGACATATCCTCTGTGCTGAAACTAGGCCACAGGACGGTCACCTGACCCGCTCGTTTCCTAGCAAGATAATCTGAAACTTTCCTTCAGAGTTAGCATGCCTTGTACCACCCTCAAAAATAGCCAAGAAATGAGAGGAAAAATAAATATCACTCAGCGATATGTGACGACATGTCACAATACACGGGGTGCAGGGGTGTAAGTGCGGATACTTTTATTGGTGGCTGAGGACAGAGTGTTGAAGAACATTCCATCAGTATCTACTTCGTCCAGAGACTGATAACTAAAGCTACTAGAAACATTACGGTTTTTAAGGTGTTAGTTACATCCAAGTACAAGTGGCAAGAACAAGCCATTAATGCTTATTTCTCCATGGACAGCAGATCAGGCGTTGAAGAGTGGACACATGGACTACACACGGTTAGTCTATGCCGACATGCATATTCCACTCAGTGGTGCACTTAAGGCCGCGCAGAAAGCACCAAGTAGTAAATTACTTGACGTATTTGCTGGTAGACAGACGCAGAGGCAAAACAACAAACTCACTGAAGTGGGTACATAGTAAGGTAACAATAGTCACAATATTTGGAATTAAGGCCTAACACCTCGTATAATTCCATTAGACAAATACACTATATTGTGTCGGTTCAAAAAATGTTCAAATGTGTGTGAATTCCTAAGCGACCAAATTGCTGAGGGCATCGGTCCCTAGACTTATACACTACTTAAACTAATTTAAGCTACGAACAACACAGACTCGAAACTCGTGCGGGAGCGGATACTTAGAAAGTGTACTTTTTGTGCAAACAAACACTGCACAATGCCCATTGACATTAACAGACTAACAGTAGGGTAGATCAGAATGTCAGTGGAGTTTATTGCAGCATTCTAGTGCGAGTCGTTCACGAGATATCTTACTTGGAAAAGCTCCCACACCTTCGCTTGTTCAATATCTGTGGTAGCACATACTAAGGAACAACACAATGCATACATTTGTTACGCAGATTCCGATCAGAAACGAGACAGCTGATCATAACAAGTTATGTTCAAAATTACTACCGGCAGGGTAAATATAGGCTTCAAGTCTGGTATGAAACAACTTCTGCACACATGATAGCATTTCAGCGGGGGTATCCGAGCAAGCTGCAGTAATATGTTGTTGCACGTCATCGGGTGTAGCTGGTATGGGTTTGTAGACTGGATCTTTCAGTTTTTCTCTCAGAAAAAAGGCTGGCGGTGTCATTGCCGGGGAACGGACCTGCCAACGTACAGGTCCTCTGCGTCCGATCCAACTGTATGGAAACATTTCTTGAAGATGTAGTACTTCGTGCACTGCGGGCTGGACAGGTACCATACTTGTACCACAGATTCCTCCTAGTCTGCGGAATGTCTTCTACCCATGGAAGATGGTCTCTTAGGAGGGTGCTGTGCTTGTACGCATTCGGTGTTCCGTGATGGTTTACTGTCCCACAATACACATTTACGTTAATTGGAAGCCAACGAGGAATGTCAACAGACCAATAGAGCACGTTTCAGCGGTTTACCTGGCCATGATTGGTAAATGTGACTTCATTATTAAAAAACATACGTAGTAAGTCTGGACTATCCTGTTTTAATGCCCGTATACAGAAGTTAACACGATTCTCATAATCGTTTCCATGCAGCTCTTAACTGAGACAGGTGTGATATGGACGGGATTACATCGATGGAGAACGAGTAGAACATTTGCCTGATTCATGCAACTTCCTCGTGCTATTGCGCCGCAGCTAACGTGCAACTGCAACAGCCCGCATCCCGTGGTCGTGCGGTAGCGTTCTCGCTTCCCACGCCCGGGTTCCCGGGTTCGATTCCCGGCAGGGTCAGGGATTTTCTCTGCCTCGTGATGGCTGGGTGTTCTGTGATGTCCTTAGGTTAGTTAGGTTTAAGTAGTCCTAAGTTCTAGGGGACTGATGACCATGGATGTTAAGTCCCATAGTGCTCAGAGCCATTTGAACCATTTGAACTGCAACAGCAGCAACAACCTTCATTTTCACCCTCTTCTGACGTAACTTGGTTCCTCCTGATACGTTGTCTAAGTGTTACGCTACCACGTTCACGTAGCTGGTTGAAGACGTTGACAAATTATTGGAGATGAAGTTGACGTCTGTTGGGACATCTTGCCACATAAACCTACATGAAAGAACTACGTTACTGGTCATTAAAATTGCTACACGATGAAGATGACGTGATACAGACGCGAAATTTAACCGACAGGAAGAAGATGCTGTGATATGTAAATGATTAGTTTTTCAGAGCATTCACACAAGGTTGGCGCCGCTGGCGACACCTACAACGTGCTGACATGAGGAAAGTTTCCAGCCGATTTCTCATACAGAAACAGTAGTTGACCGGCGTAGCCTAGTGAAACGTTGTTGTGATGTCTCGTGTAAGGAGGAGAAATGCGTGCCATCACGTTTCCGACTTTGATAAAGGTCGGATTGCAGCCTATCGCGTTTACGGTTTATCGTATCGCGACAGTGCTGCTCGTGTTGGTCGAGATCCAATGACTGTTAGCAGAATATGGAATCGATGGGTTCAGGAGAGTAATACGGAACACCGTGCTGGATCCTAACGGCCTTGTATCACTAGCAGTCGAGATGACAAACATCTTATCCCCATGGCTGCAACGGATCGTGCAGCCACGTCTCGATCCCTGAGTCAACAGATGGGGACATTTGCAAGACAACAACCATCTGCACGAACAGTTCGACGACGTTTGCAGCAGCATGGACTATCAGCTCGGACACCATGACTGTGGTTATCCTTGACTCTGCATCACAGACAGGAGCGCCTCCGATGGTGTACTGAACGACGAACCTGGGTGCACGAATGGCAAAACGTCATTTTTTTGATGAATCCGGGTTCTGTTTACAGCATCATGATGGTCGCATCCCTGTTTGATGACATAGCGGTGAACGTACATTGGAAGCGTGTATTCGTCATCGCCATACTGACGTATCACCCGGCGTGATGGTATGGGGTGCCATTGGTTACACGTCTCGGTCACCTCTTGTTCGCATTGATGGTACTTTGAACAGTGGACGGTACATTTCAGATGTGTTACGACCTGTGGCTCTACCCTTCATTCTATCCTTGCGAAACCCTACTATTCAGCAGTTTAATGCACGGCCGCATGTTGCAGGTCCTGTACGGGCCTTTCTGGATACAGAAAATGTTCGACTGCTGCCCTGGCCAGCACATTCTCCAGATCTCTCACCAACTGAAAACGTCTGGTCAATGGTGGCCGAGCAACTGGCTCGTCACAATACGCCAGTCACTACTCATGATGAACTGTGGTATCGTGTTGAAGCTGCATGGGCAGCTGTACCTGTACACGCCATCCAAGCTCTGTTTGACCCAATGCCCAGGCGTATCAAGGCTGTTATTACGGCCAGAGGTGGTTGTTCTGGGTACTGATTTCTCAGGATCTGTGCACCCAAACTGCGTGAAAATGTAATAACATGTCAGTTCAAGTATAATATATATTTGTCTAATGAATACCAGTTTATCATCTGCATTTCTTCTTGGTGTAGCAATTTTAATGGCCAGTAGTGTATATACTGAAGTGTGTTTTTATAAATGTAATGTATAGTGTGCATGGGGGCTTAATTAAATAGAATGCAAATATTTTTAGTAGCTGTCTGTTCGGTTACGAAATCTCGTAACGGTTGGCCCTGACTAGTATTATTACGCAATCTGACTGCATAGAACAACAACAAAGAATGCAATGGAAATTTTCATTAACACAATTAATTAATTAAGTCCCCAGCAACTATAAAACCTACGAAACCAAAGCACAAGTGTAACTGTTCTGTGTGTGGGAGTATGACTCAACGTACGCATCTGGCACGGTTCTTCTTCAACAACACAAGAATTTTTAAATATCATTTATACTGAATTTATTAAAGAAAATAAAAATACCATAATTACTCAAGAAAACCAGAATTACACTCTAATACAAGAACACAAGCCAGATGCTTTGTTGACTGAACCTGTAATGACGCATTATTTAAAACATGGAAATAATGAAAAATAAATCAAGTTTCGTTACCTTCATATATTGACCAAAATCACTCTAATCATTAGAATATATCTCCACACCGACTCGCTATTACCACATCTCAACAAGAACTTTTCAGTATCACATCTCAGCAAGCACTCCCTACTAGCACATCTCAACAAACACTCTCTGCTACGAGTTCTTAACAAGCACTGACTACCACGAGCTCTCCCCAAGCACTGACTACTACGAGTTCTCAATAATCACTGCCAGTGGAGGCGGCGGAACAATACTCTCTAGCGCGATCTCTGGCGCTGTGGCTCAGTGTAGCCACCTTTCAAGTGTGCTATCAAGATACAGCTGGAAAGTAATCACAAATTATAAACAGGTATTTAGTAGGCTTTATACATATGAGAAATGGTGTAACACAGTTACCACATAATACATAAATATACTTCCCTACCTTTAAGTGTTAAAAGTACAAATAACACATTGCGTTCTCCACAATATTTCTTATGTAATGGTTAAATTTTAAATTGTTTCGAACTTATTTAAATCGAGTACTAGATTTGTGTAATTTATTTACAGCTGAAATTTGAGAGAATTTGTTTAGTACTCGAGTAATGACCTCGCGGGTTATGAAGGCAGGGTGAATGCCTACTTTCCCCATCACGCAGCTACCTGGTGTCAATAATTTTGCAGTTCGTTTCGATCTTCCGATGACATTACCTGACGGTGAGTAGCAGTATATTCTACAAACAATCTATCATCCAAACTAGAACATTTTGTGAAAATAACATAACTGTAATGTACCCTACTGCTACCGGTATATCCGATCCCTTTACAAATTATTAAAGGTGTACGTCGCTCTCTGATGCAGTTGCTTCATATTTAATAACTGTGAATAATAGAAGCACTGGATGCTGTAACGGTATCAAGTCTTTAAGCTATCGTCAACTATGAGAAAAGAGATATATAGATTTTCTTTTGTCTCTTCAAAGATAATTCAGAAGATATACTTGAACTCTGTAAAGCCTAAGTCATCGTTCAATGATTGGAAACGGTACTACTCCGCCCTACAATAAGTTAATGATTAAGAAAATTTTGTTGGATAAGAGTAACAGGTATAAAAAAGTGAATTGGATTATGTAGCATTAGCATCACTTCATAACCACCACAAGAACTAGAACAATTAATGTTTTAGTACTGCGAACTTAAATCGGAATATGTTCCCAATTCGTGTGCTCTGAAAGTCAATAGAACAATTGTCAGTTTAAAGTTTCCAACTTAATCATATATCCTTATAAGAGCTAGTCTGACCACTTGCAGCATTACAAAAGAATCACTGAAAGCATAATAAACCGATACTGAAGCCACATCGAAGAAATATTTAAATAAAAAACCACTGCCTTGTCCAATCCACAAGTCGCAGCACTGAAAATAATCAGTAAACCTTTGTAAAACAAGTGTACGTAGTATCTCATGAACGAAGTAGCTCTGTCACGAACAATGAACAAGCAAACACTGCAAGCAAACACTGTTTTGAAAGCCAACCGATACACATGAAAAGTTAGTTACTGATCTCTTCTGTTCAATTCATCCAAATTTAATAGTTATTTTATAGATACCAAAATACTAATGGATACTAACTGTCTATACTTCAACTTCAATAACTGTACGTGTTATTTCCAGTACTTTTTCTTCCAGTCATGATTGTTCGCCCTTCGTTTTATAGTCGTATTATGGCAACTCACAGCAATTTTTTTTTCAGAATAACGCTGAGTAACTTCTCCCTCACACTCAAAGACACGATGCAGCGGTATCTGAAAAAGTTCTCATCTGTTAGTAGCAATGTAAGATCGGAACACAAAAAATATTTTTTATAATTCCTCATAGAATGTTTTTAAGAGACTGGAACTCTATTAACTTGATGTCACTGTTTGTAGCTTTCATACAATAGTCACATCTCGAATTTACTACGAACTTAAACTCATATCAGACCCCCAACTACTTGCATTGGCGTCATTGACATTACGTATCTGAGCTCGTGTAAATACAGTCGTGAACATTGATCAGGCTGTCTACACCGAATCACTCATCCTTCTGCTAGATCACACTAATGTAGCTCAGAGCTGACCAGTTTAATGTCTTAATACATTTTAATACTTCTTTCCCACCAAAAACACTACTGCCAACATTGTGCAATTAGTACCTTCCGTATAAATTTGAATAATACTATTCTTGTCAAAAGTTCTCTTCTCACAACAGAAATGCTAACAATGTTTTGTTGTAAGGGTAAACCTTCCAAATATATAACCTCATTACACGATTTACAAACTAGACGTTCATGTTTTACCTATGTTAATAAATAAAAGTGATCCTAAGGTCTCACCCTGCTAGGATGATTACATTTACAACCACTAGCGCCATCTGGCGACAGTGAGTGAGGCGAGCGTACCAGTTGCACTACATCAATAAGACGTTCCGTGCACATTCAGAGGATACTTTGCTCCCGTAAAGTCGTTACTAGAGGCAAGCATGATTTGATGATGAGCTACAATGAGTATATTATTCCACAATATCAATAACCTCGGTTTACTAATGGCCGATATATGTTCTCGAGCAGTTTCATATTTTCTATTTTCGCTGGAAAACACAATACCTCACATGACAACGAAAGTCAGCCTTTCTTGGAGACTGACAGGCACTACACGTTCTGTCGGCTTTACATCCATTTTATATGTCGCAGGCCGAACCATTTTGGTGCATGACTCTCCGTCAGGTTGTTGATTATGCGTCTCTCAGTAACCTCGCTTAACCCACAGGTGAGTTGCACGCTACTGTGGCGGAGGTTGACTGCTGATTCGTCAGAATCATACACAGACTTGCCACGTATACTCGTCACGATGCACAAACTCCGATTGCAGAATGTTACGCCTCATTAACGTACAGAATTTACAAGGTCAGAAAATATATAAAGTTCTTAACGTCTTATCACTTCAGTTGATCGCTGGAATTAAACTGCAGTATACTTACGCGGAGAACACGGCAAGTGCCATAAACCGACTTCTCAGAAACTTCGCTCAGTGGAAGAGGAGTCAAAACAAGCGAACCAGTGTCTCGGCTTACCCATATATACGCGACCGTTTCTGAGAAAACGACGGTCAAAGCTTTGGAGGAACTTTATCTGTTCACCCTAAGCGATAGCACAGTGGGTAATCTCGCAGCTCCATAATTTTGCACGCCGTGTTTGAAACCTGGTTATTATTTACATTTTTGTTTTTCGTTTACCTACCCGTGTCCGTAGAAGACAGCCTCGCGAATGTTTTCTACTATACCCTGAAATAACGCTATCGTTGTTCATCTAGTAATTGTACGTCTGGTGGATCAATTGAAAAAAGAAAACAGTAAATGAATGAGAAAGTTATTTACAATTTTTTTCTGTGAAACTCCTGCAGTGTTCCTTGATTCAAAATCAATTACAATCCCCAGTATTCGGTAAAGTGACCCTCTACGTGTGGTGTTGCCGACAGATTACTGCCAACGCGATCTTCAGCCGTCTTAAATACGTTTCTTTCACGAGTGTGTGCCATACGAATAAAATGTCGCTGTGCCAGAAACGCTTTCACTCGCGGTACTCGCAATTTCGGTTTCGAATGCATCTGCGATCTGTATCACCCAAGAGACTGCACCAAATCCTTCTGAAGAATAAACACAAGAATAAAGTATAAGAATTAATGTAAGAATTGATATAATACTGAAATATAAGGTAATGAGAATTCATAAAGGTGTAACCTCTGAAAATACAGCACTTACATATAACATAAAGATATGACACTTATTGTGAAACCCATTTCTAATTTTACAATTTATGTAACGCACTTGTATCGCCTAATTTGATAAGAAACGTTCTGTAGCTACCTTTTACGGACGTGGGTAGATAAAGATAAATAAATAAATGAAAGTAAAAATAAAAATCGAGTTTCGGAAAAGGGTAGAAAAAACAATTTCGGCTGGCACTATAGTGCGCTAAATGGCACCTAAATTACATCGAAAATATTGACATCGTTTTCTCAGAAACGGGCGAGCATCTACGGATAATTCGATACACGCGTTTCGTTGTTTTGGCTCATCATCCGCTGAGCGAAGATTCTGAGAAATCGGGTTATGATTCCTCCGGTGTTCTCCTTGTCAGTGCAAGTATGGCACACAGTTCGTAAATATTTATAGATATTCATTCCTGTGGACCTCCAAGAGCTGTTGGCTAAATAAATCCGTCGCTTTTCACCAATATCGATCGAAACCACCATTATCGGACACCATGTATTTGTTACAGGCCGAGCGGTTCTAGGCGCTACAGTCTGGAATCCAGCGACCGCTACGGTCGCAGGTTCGAATCCTGCCTCGGGCATGGATGTGTGTGATGTCCTTAGGTTAGTTAGGTTTAATTAGTTCGAAGTTCTAGGTGACTGATGACCTCAGAAGTAAAGTCCCATAGTGCTCATAGCCTTTTCAACCATTTTGTGTTACAGTATCCTATTTGGCATCACAACAACTGTGTCACCAGCGAAAAGAAAAAATATATATATACATGTAAAACATCACTCTGCGTCATTCTCGTCAAGAGTAAAGTAGATTCATACAATTCAGTTACGATAGTGTCCTAACGTTTGTTCCCTTTCTGCTCTGCAGAGCGTAGTAGTCTTATTCAAGATTAATTTTTTTTCCTAAGATACAATAATTACGTACATGACAAAGCGTTCCCTGTTAGTTATTGCAGTCCAGTTGTAAAGTCTGAGTTAGCGCATTTCTAATGAATCACCGCTATTCTAAGAATAGTTTGAGTAGGAAGCTTCCGTAGGCGGAGACAGACGTTTCGGCAGTGCGGTGCTCGTCGTCCTCGGTAGCAGGCACAGCCGCAGCGCAGGCAGACGGGCAGCTGCGCGGGACTAATTAATGGCAGCGCGGTACTCTGTCAACGCCGGCTGCGCCTCCGCAGCTCATTAGCCGCGCCACGTGCCCTTACCTTACCTAAGGGGAGCCACTACTTCGTCAGCAGCTGCGGTTATGGCAATGCATAATACACAGCTAGCTGCTTGCAACCAGTGGCGCCCTTGTAGGTGCCAGTATGGCGCTGCCTCCTCTTCCTTAAATGAGCCACTGATTCTGCAGCCCTGTTCGTGCGGTAATCAGTCAACTAGATGCATATTCATACGTGTTCGAATTGATTAACGTCTAACTGTACATACATTAATAATTAAATATTACACGTCTCTGCCTTTACAATAGCAAATAGCCTCCCAAATATACCCATTTTTGTCGCCACGATATTGCACTGTTGGTTTTTTTCCTGTCAGCTGAAAGACTGTTGATATCCGAGTCTCCCTCATCTCCTCTGAGATTACTTGTAGTGGGTGGGCTACTGATCTTTTCTTTTAAGCAGAAACTATTAAGTTGGTGCATAGCGGTTATGTTTTGAGTCTTGGTATTCAGGTTGTTACGGACTTATATATCGATTGTCATCTTTTTTATTTATAGTTAATTCCTGTTACATGAGCCGGCTGGCGAGGCCGTGCGATTCTAGGCGTTTCAGTCTGGAACCGCGCGACCGCTACGGTCACAGGTTCGAATCCTGCCTCGGGCATGCATGTGTGTGATGTCCTCAGGTTGGTTAGGTTTAAGTAGTTCTAAGTTCTAGGGGACTGATGACCTCAGAAGTTAAGTCCCATAGCGCTCAGTGCCATTTGGTCACTTTGACAATAATAAGTCTCCACCTTCATGAAGAAATTCGGTGTCTGATGAATATCGTTTACACGCGTCAATCCACAATGATACACGTCAGTGTAGTCGCGAACTGGCAAACTTGGTGAACTGTGACCATTTTACTATCGTGCGATATTTTCATGCAGTGGCTTCAAATGGCTCTGAGCACTATGGGACTTATCTTCTGAGGTCATCAGTCCCCTAGAACTTAGAACTACTTAAACCTAACTAACCTAAGGACATAACACACATCCTTGCCCGAGGCAGGATTCGAACCTGCGACCGTATCGGTCGCGCGGTTCCCTCCTGTAGCGCCTAGAACCGCTCGGCCACCCCGGCCGGCCATGCATTGGAGAACGTTCAGATATCTGGAGTATGGGTGCCGTGTGCTCTAAGCCAATATCACAAGGTGAGAGCGTGGCCGTATGTGCACCTCTGCTTGCTCGTCATCAGTTGCCTCGTGAACAACACCAACCATTCCAATTCTGTACCTTTACTGGTGACGAGAAGTGGTGTTTTTATGCTAACGTAAGGAAAAGAAATGGATGGTTTATCCCAAACAAAGCACCAACTTCCCGCACAAAGACCTGCATGCATTCACAAAAGATAATACTATGCATCTGGTGGAACAGCGACTTTGTGGTGTACTACGTATTGCTTCCCCGTATATAGCCATTACTTCTTGCAGAAGCATCCAGGTACAACGACCAGGAAGACTGCGTGAAGTAATGCTGCCCCACGATCACGCCCGCTGCCTTCTGCTACACTGACACAAAACGTTGTACAAGAGTTGGGTTGGGAAGTCATTTCGCAGCCACCTTATTCACATTATCTTGCGCCCTCATATTTTCATCTTTTCCACTCCCTATCGAACAATCTTCAGGGAACTCCCTTCGCGGGTGAGAATGCGTTCCCAACATGACTTGATGAGTTCTGCGCCTCAAAAATATTTGATTTCTACTGTCGCGCAATCAAGAAGTTACCCCAACGTTGGCAGACTGTTGTAAATAATGATTACTGATGACTAAAGCCTCCCTAATGTGTATCTGTTGTTCTTATTGAACTTACAGGAAAATGATACGAGCTTATTCACCAACCTATTATTTCCGGAATGTAATTTTCACTCTGCAGCGGTGTGTGCGCTGATATGAAACTTCCTGGCAGATTAAAGCGGTGTGCCGGACCGAAACTCGAACTCTAGACCTTTACCTTTCACGGGAAAGTCATCTACCGACTGAGCTACCCAACCACTACCCGCTACCCTTCCTCACAGCTTCCGGCACACTTTTAACCTGCTAGGAAGTTATATATCAGCACACGCTCCGCTGCAGAGTGAAAATATCATCCCGCAGGCTGTGGCTTAGCCATGTCTCCCAACATCCTTTAAGCCAGGAGTGCTAGTTCTGCAAGGTTAGCAGAAGAGCGTCTGTGAATTTTGGAAGGTAGGAGACGAAATCCTGGCAGAACTGAAGCTGTGAGGACGGTTCGCCAGTAGTGTTGGGTAGCTCAGTCAGTAGAGCACTTTCCCGCTAAAGATGAAGGTCCCGAGTTTTGGTCTCGGTTCGCCACACAGTTTTTGTCTGCCAGGAAGTTTCAACCCGTTATTTGTACTAATAGCGACAAAGCTTGTGACGTGTTTTCAGTTTTCTATAGACCATCGTTGACACACTCTAAAAAAGGTAACTGTTCCTTATAACGATCGCACGACTATACCTGAGTATGCTGCAGCGTAACAATTTTCTGGAACAAGGCTCTTGGAAGTGAGACATGGATCGGTTCCTCTACAGCTGGCAGTTTAATTACTTGGGAGAGTCAACTAAGAATTCTCAAAGGGAAAGATAATTTTACGAACAAAATTCACTGTATGGAGTAGTCCATGAGACGTATTATTCAGTCAAATTATTCTCTTTAATTTCTTTGGAAAAATATATTAGTTCTCAACCTCTAATATCTGTATCATCTACAATATTAGTAATTACTCAAATTAGTGACACAAATTGTACAAAATATTCAATAGATACGCTTGGAGAGCAAACACAGATTCTAAAGTGCCATAAAAACAATTGTGTATCTCCTCCATTTTTATTGCAGTTGACATGTAAGGTTTCCTAAAACCTGCAGCATATTATAAACTACGTATTCTTTTACGTGAGGTAGTCATTGAGTTTTCGGTCTATGTTAGAGATATGGGTTTTCAGACAACCTTAAGCGGACTCTTACCATTAATGCTCGTGCTAGACATGTAGTGTGTGTGAGCATTTTTTATCCGCACTACAAGAATCATGTAACTGACTGTAATGCACCTAGAAAATGAACGGATGAGGAGAAAGACTTACGTTTAGTGCATTATACTATTATATGTCAGGATTTCTCGTGGATAATTATGACCTTTACTTGAAGTGCAATGTAGTATGTACTATGAGAGATCTCCATATACTTTGGCTATATTCATGAAATTGTAGTGGGTAATAAAATGTACTGATATATAGCCTAAAATTCTACGGATTAACCTCACGGAAACAACAAAAGTATCTGAATTCACTGTCGCAGCAGAATTACTATTAACTACGGCACTTGTGTGGAAGCATGAAACGACATTTTTTATTTCCTTTTTCTTGTGGTCTCTGTATATCATGTATCCATGTGGAAGCAAGGGTTGTTAAGGGGTATTTGAAGCGCGTGGTACAGTGAGAAATAAAGAGTGCACTGGAGAAAATATCTCTATTTGTGTTGTGCCAACCAAAAGTTAAAGCCTACTATATTTCTTACCATATTTAGATACTATCAAACGACGACTGGTTTTGCTGTATCATATGAGGAAAATTATGTAATACAAACATACAAATAATCAGCAAAGAACAGAGGTCTTATGATAAAGACAATGAAGTATCACTTATCAGTATCACCCCATGAGCATCAACGTTGGCTTCGGAATTGCAAGTTGCTGTAAGACGCCGATGGTGGTCATGTGGTATCAGCTGGACCCACTGGACTACGAGCGCGCACTGCCGTCGCAATATAGGATGGTCGGCAGCAGCTACATATCCCTCTCGCATTGGGAGCCTCTTCGCAATGTGAACCTACGCAGACGCCGCCCAGTCGCTTTAGTACATAGAGACCTTGTTGACACTGAGAGCAGGACGAGTTAGGTCGCACCTCGTTTTCTCAAGGTGTTTACAAAGAGAGAGTTATTGCTTAACGTTCGCGAGCCACTGCTAGTCAGATCTCACGATGATCTTCATTGAATTCTTGTAACCATATTGTTCTCAGTCCTTTAGCGATTTCCGTGTATTCAGAAGAACTCCACTATATCCTAGGCATTTTTATTCGTAAATAAAATAAAATGAAAATTTAATGAGTAGACGTCCAAATAAGAGATCAACCTCAATAAATTGATGTTTCCTTAATGAAAACCTATCGAAAATAGCAAAGTAGTGTCGTCGAGTTTTTAATACACAAAGTGACAGTAAAATTCAATGTTAGCTTCTATTTATGAAGATAAAATTGCAGCGCTTAATTCTGTAACTGACGTAAACTTTCTGAAATGGTTCCGTCACTGTAGTAAAAGAAAGTTTCATAGGAAAGATGCCAAATACAAATCAAACTTATCGAGAAAAGCAAAGCATTGTCGATAAATCCTTAATAAACTAAGCGAAATTAGTAAATCGCTAAAGCCTAGAAAAGTAAATTCGCTGTTAGTTTGTATTCGTAAATATGTCATTGCGGTGCTAAATTCTGTCATTGATGTAACCTTCCGAAAATTAATCTGTAGCTTCTTTGGTGTACTACGAACCTAAGAACGCCATCTTTTGATTCTTGGTATACTACAATGTGATCCGAGCTACTAAGCTGAGTAGACGATTTTAGATAGATTTTTAAATTACGATTCTTTCTTTTTTTTGGTTTTTTGATGAAATAAATCCTGTATATTGCCCAAAGCTACGCTCAAGTTAACTGTGAGAACCTCATTAAGATTTTGTCTAGTAGTTTTGAAGATTAGCGTATTCAAACAGACAAGTAGACTTAACGGTTTTCGATAAAAGTTGAAGTCACACTATCTTCTTTCTTTCATGATCCGATTTTGATGAAATTAGGCCTATACGATGCTCAAAGCTACCTTCAAGTTACCTGTGAAAACTCCATGCAAATCCATGACGTAGTTTTGGAGAGTAGCCTGTTCAGACAGACAAACACGACGGTTTTAGTGTTTTGTTATTAATATAGATAGGATTTACTGGCCAAGCGGATGCAGTCGAATATCTTTTTACACACAACAACGGACGACTACGCAAAGATTTAGTTGAGTAATGTGATATTTAATAATAGTTTACTGTCAGCTTTAATGAGTTCTTTGTTACTCATAGTAAGTAATTTCACAATAATTAATCTATTCACAGCCCACATAATCAAACACGAAAATAGTGGTATAGTCACTCTCTGTAACTGAGACAGCAACAGCTCTGTAGTTCACTCTCGTGAAATAATGCTATCATCTCCTTCATACACAGTCTTTGCTGGTGTATCAAATACGAGGTGTGGCTAGAAAAAAACCGGACTAGTACTGGTGAAACAATAAAACGAATGCAATAAGGCTGAGAGTCGCGTGGCCTGTCACGTGACTCTCGCTCCGCCTACTGCTCGAGTTTCATCTGCCTCCTGCACTCAGTCTGCCCGTGGCGTCTATTTTAAGTAGTTGACGTTTTGTCTGTGCGTCGGAAAATATTGAATGTACAGAAAGAACAGCGTGTTAACATCAAATTTTGTTTCAAACTAGGAAAATCTGCAAGTGAAACGTTTGTAATGTTACAACAAGTGTACGGCGATGATTGTTTATCGCGAACACAAGTGTTTGAGTGGTTTAAACGATTTAAAGATGGCCGCGAAGACACCAGTGATGACACTCGCACTGGCAGACCATTGTCAGCAAAAACTGATGCAAAAATTGAAAAAATCGGTAAACTTGTTCGACAAGATCGCCGTTTAACAATCAGAGCAGTGTCTGAGTTAACAGGAGTTGACAAGGAAAGTGTTAGGCAGATTCTTCATGAAAGTTTCAACATGAACAAAGTGTGTTCAGAAATGGTTCCAAAGTGTCTCACAATTGAACAGAAGGAACGCCGAAGAATGATTTGTTCTGACATCCTGGAAAACATTGAAAGTGATCCCACCTTCTTACAAAATGTTATTACTTGCGATGAATCGTGGTTTTTTACTTACGATCCCGAAACTAAACGCCAATCGATGCATTGAAAAACTCCTGGTTCTCCACGACAAAAAAAGCACGAATGTCCAAATCGAAATTCAAGGCAATGATGATTGTTTTTTTTTTGACATCAAAGGGATTGTGCACATTGATTGGGTACCAGAGGGACAAACAGTGAATCTGCATTACTACATTAGCGTCCTGGCTACCCTACGTGAGCGAGTACGGAGAAAACGGAACGATTTGTGGAGAAAAAAGTCATGGATCCTTCACCAAGACAATGCCCCAGCTCACAGTGCGTTGTCAGTGAAGACGTTTTTGGCAAAACACAACATTCCCATCTTAGATCATCCACCCTACTCACCTAATTTGGCCCCCTGCGACTTTTTTCTTTTCCCTAAAGTCAAGTCAGCTTTGAAAGGAACTAGATTTGAGACTGTTGAAGCAGTAAAAGAAAAAGCGACGGAAGTAATGTATGGACTTACCGAAAATGATCTGCAGCATTGCTATGAACAGTGGAAACATCGTATGGAGCGGTGTAGAGACCGAGGAGGAGAGTACATTGAAGGAGATAACATGAAATTGTAAATAATTGTAAATAAATGTTTTTTCCAGCATCAGTCCGGTTTTTTTCTAGCCGCACCTCGTATTCATATTCTTCTGATGAAAACAGTCTGCGACCGTCTGTACTTTGACGTTTTGTAAATCGCGACACCTTGTTGTCTTCTCCGCCGGTCCTTTTACAAAATATTGATATTTGATTCTTGTCTTTTGTGGTTTTCTCTCTTGGCCTTCTGATTTCGTTGATAATTTCAGATCACCATCTCTTCATAAAATTTGGTGATTCATTGTAACAGTGTAACAATTAGGCCGGTAATTTGTTCTGCTCAACTCAAAATTTTCAGGCTGCAAATACTACAAAACTTACTCTACGTTCCGACTGTTACCACACAGAAACTACCTCCTTTTCACAAAATAATAAGGTTTTCCATTGAATAAAACGAAACGTCCCTTCTATCTGAACATCTCAGCTTCAGCTGTTCCTCTTCATTTGTTAGTTGTCTCTTACTAAATTTTATGTAGATTACGTTTCTCCTATCCGACCAAAATGTACACTTTTACGTAAACACTGCATAGAAATAACATAAAACAAGACATGCATGCATTTATGTTACACTTCCTTTATATTCGTGTTAACATACATAGAATATTTAAAAGAACAATTTAATTTGACAAGTTTTATTAAATATGTAGTTTTAATTAACAATGGAGAAAATCTTCACTACAGACAAATTATTTACTGATACCGTTCTACAGAAATTTCTGTGATAATCAACTTCCCCTCAACGTAACGTCTTTCATTTCCAGGCAACTATTTGAAACTGTAGCCAATGAACACATCTCTTTCCAGTAAGATGTGGTATGAAACTAGTTATTTAATCCATAGTAATAAACTATTTTAGAATCTAGGGATCAACCTTCGGTGTTTATTGAGAGATTCGATATTATCTCTTATTTTACAGCTTTACAATGCTATTGCTCAGGTGTAATTTACAATAATGTCATTGGAAGAAGAACCCAAAGCAATAGTTCTAAAAATACTTTACGATAATTTATGTTGTTTTGTAAGCTCATTCATCACCTTATTAACATATTTGTATTGCAAATAACAGACTCGGTACCGACTCATTAGAATTTTGACGAAACGTTTGGAAGTTTTCCCTCTTAAATTGTTTGTGGTTTCAAATCACAATTGCAGTAACTATTGTACAACACATATTAATCATGTGTCATAGGCCACTTCCGCACAGTATCTATATGGATTTGTTACGATAATGGTTTGACTATAAGAGCTAACTTTCCAAAGCTGTTCGGGCTCACGTTCGGTTCTTCTTCGTCTAAAGTTTGAACCGCACGAGTCGCATTACACGCCATAACTTAGACACTTGTGACTCTTTGGTTAAATTGTCTGGCTGTAGGAAAGTTTGCGAAATACAAAGTTAACCTAACACATAATAACAGTAATATTAATATCGGGAACTAAATTAACGACCCACAAATTATGTAGGCAAACAGTAGCGATTTGGTTAGAGTAATGTGTAATCAGAAAGCAAACTAATAGCGAAAGTGGTCGCATTTAGTGTTACTGTTACACTCGAGCGCATATCCATGTGACACAGTTCGATCATTCACAATCTCATCGCGAATTACGAATTTGATGCTCCACCACGTTAACTAAAAAATTTGAGTTCAAACGAGGCGCGCAGCTGCTCCCGCCATACCACACAAAGCGAAATTTTGTAAGTCGTTCCACTTCCTAGCTACCTAAAGACGGACCGTCCGCTTCCGCGTTTCCACCAGCCACGTCTCCCTGGCCGCGTTTTCCGCGTGCTGAATATCGTCGCTCAACTGACTAGGGCGTTCCCTTTCCTGAAGCCATCCATCTGATTGGCTACATCTTATTCTACACTATTTTACATTTTAACATATTTAAATAATCAAAGCTTGACCACTTTCACGTTCATAATAAAGTAACAATACTATCCATTACACAATAAACGTTAAATTATTTTACTTAAAACCAATAAAATCTCCTTCCACTAATGTGTTTTCTGATAAATAAGTAAAGAACAAAAGTAACTATTACCGACTAAATTTTACAAGAAATATTCCACTACTTAATGATGCAATAAGATGTGTTTTGTGTGGAGGAAATGATGATCTGATGCTCAACTGAAAATACTATATCATTTAAACAAATTAAGTTACAGAATTGATATTTACAACGTTTGTCTATTTAATGAAGCGCTTCTATATAAAATGTCGATCGTTAAGATTTGTTCCAAAACTTGTCACTGTAACAGTAACTGCTAAACTATTATAGATATGATCATTGTTCAAGTTTTATTCGGATCACCATATGTTATGATGGATGGTAGATTAAAATAACTGTGGCTTAATTCCCTGCATTACTACATAATTAAACAGTTTTCACAAAGTTTCCCTTTATGGCCGATTGTAGGTTCGCCATATGTAACACTGCTACGTCTCCATGGCCACAAAAGCCTTCTACTGGGTTTCCTTATGACGTAGGTTCTCGTCTGTCTCATTCGCACACTACAGTGCTTAGGCCTCAACAGACAACAGACGACTGTGAGTTTCCCCATCTCGTGGTGATTCTGCGCCCTTTGTGGCATCCGGTCCTGGACGACAGGGTTCGTTTCACAATTCCTGAAGGCTGACTCTATCGGCCATACACTTAAATCAGTGCAAAATGCTCGATAACTCGCAACTACAGGTCTATATTTGCAAGGACAAAGCATTTCTACCCAAAACTGAAATTCTAAACGTTGTGCGTCAAGAGGAGTTCGGAATTTGTAAAGAGAGCAGCGCTGCCAGGCTCCACCCGAGCTGTTGAGCCGCTGCGTGTCTTCTGACTTCTCATGACGTAACACGCATACAGAGCGTTATTCTTCCCGTGGTTATCTTAATTCAGAACTGATTGGCGCTCGCTTGGGGTCAAATTTAATTCTACTTCCAGATAGTTGTACTCACTTTGGTTTACATTTAGAGAGGAATGGCTTCTCCAAGTATTTGCGAATCTTACAGCAAGTCTGAACTGAAACTTAATGTTTTCTTAACATGATGAGATTACATACACTACTAGCCATTAAAATTGCTACACCAAGAAGATGACGTGCTACAGACGCTAAATTTAACCAACAGGAAGAAGATACTGTGATATGTAAATGATTAGATGTTCAGAGCCTTTACACAAGGTTGGTGCTGGTGGCGACACCTAGAGCGTGCTGACATGAGGAAAGTTTCCAACCGATTTCTCAAACACAAATCGCAGCTGACCGGCGTTGCCTGGTGAAACGTTGTTGCGATGCCTCGTGTAAGGAAGGGAAATGCGAACCATCACGTTTCCGACTTTAATTAAGGTGGGATTGTAGCCTATCGCGATTGCGGTTTATCGTATCGCGACATTGCTGCTCGCGTTGGTTGAGATCCAAAGACTGCTAGCAGAATGTGGGATCGGTGGGTCCGGGAGGGTAATACGGAACGCCGTGGTGGATCCCAACGGCCTCGTATCAATAGCAGTGGTGATGACAGGCATCTTATCCACAGGGCCACCTCTCGACCCCAGAGTCAACAGATGCGGACGTTTGCAAGACAACAACCATCTGCACTAACAGTTCGACGACGTGTCCAGCAGCATGGACTATCAGCTCGGAGACCGTGGCTGCGGTTACCCTTCATGCTGCATCACAGACAGGAGCGCCTGCGATGGTGTGCTCAACGACGAACCTGGGTGCACGAAAGGCAAAAACTAGTTTTTTCGGATGAATGCAGGTTCTGTTAACAGCATCATGATGGTCGCATCGCTGTTTAGCGACATCGCGGTGAACGCACATTGGAAGCGTGTATTCGTCATCGCCATACTGGCGTATCACGCGGCGTGATGGTATGGGGTGCCATTGGTTACACGTCTCGGTCACCTCTTGTTCGTATTGATGGCACTTTGATCAGTGAAGGCTACATTTCAGATGTGTTACAACCCCTGGCTCTACCTTTCATTCGATCCCTGCGAAATTCCACATTTCAGCAGTGTAATGTACGACCGCATGTTGTAGGTCCTGTACGGGCCTTTCTGGATACAGAAAATGTTCGATTGCTGCCCTGCCAGCACATTCTCCAGATCTCTCACCAACGGAAAACGTCTGTTCGATGTGGCCGAGCAACTGGCTCGTCACAATACGCCAGTCACCATTCATGATGAAGTGTGGTATGGTGTTGAAGCTGCATGGGCAGCTGTACCTGTACACGCCATCCAAGCTCTGTTTGACTCAATGCCCAGGCGTATCAAGGCCGTTATTACGGCCAGAGGTGGTTGTTCTGGGTACTGATTTCTCAGGATCTATACACCCAAATTGCGTTAAAATGTAATCACATGTCAATTTTAGTATAATATGTCCAATGAATACCCGTTTATCATCTGCATTTCTTCTTGGTGTAGCAATTTTAATGGCGAGTAGTGCATATACAAGGAACTTACAGTATCTACGTAATTCTCACATGAATAACGTAAACATAAAATCCAGAAAAGTATTAAATAAAAAACATCGGAAGTTCGTTGTTGCACTTTGAACTACTTTTTTTTAATTTGTACCTGGTGTGAGTAATGAAGAAAGAAACAGCAAGTGTCCTACTGGAGTGAAGATTGCATCTATAAGATCTCTGATCTCACGGCTAAATGAAAAATTGATTCAGAATAAATGTTACACACAACCGTAAGAACGTACATCCTTCAACTGGAAGTGAATTTACATAAAACAAAAACGAATTAGTAGACGTGGCAGTAATAATCAGCTTACCTAAAATATATGTAAGTTTGTTCATTTTGGCGGCCGTTGTCACTGATGGTAATTTTCTTTAAATTGTTATTCCGTATAAAGTCATCCAATACTCGATCATTCGACTGCTATGCTGTGAACACATCCAGGAGTCTTCATGTGTCCCTGGCAACTTGAAAATCGTTCAAAATCTGTTTCGCAACCATTTTGTTAGGACTATTTTCCCCACACTTTTTGTAGAAGTGGAGCTGCTGAATAAAGATCCTCAGCCCTTGCAACATTTGCTTGTCAATTTTTTTATGTGGTATCTAACGTGCCTTGCAGGCCCAATTTAACCCTAGCCTGTTAAAATGATGCACCATGAATTCTTCTCCTGCGCTAACCTCCTCATATCTCAGTAGCTTTTGCACTAAGGGGTCCTCAATTATCTGTTGAATGTATTTTAATCTCTCTTTGTTCCCGCGGTGTTTTAGCTTCTACAGCGTCCTCTGACATCATGAAGTGATAGTGTGATGTCCTAACACATGTCTTGTCATCCTATTTCTTTATGTTTTCAGTGTTTCCCAAAGGCCACACTGGTCTAACATATCTTTTCCATTCTTCTGTATATTACTCTTGTCATTCAGCTAGGGTGCCTAAGCTGATGTCTGATAGTTCTTGCTCTTATCTGTCCTTGCTGTCCTTTGATTTGCTTGTGTGTTTCCATTTTCCGAAGTCTGATGGTACGTCACCAGTCTCACAGAATGTACAAATCAACTTGAATACTTGTTTCCACAATTGGTTTGGTTTTTCTATGCAATATTATCTATCACTTCCTTGTTATTTGTTTTGCACTTTTACTTTCTGACTCTCAAATAGGATTCCCTTTGTCTTCCCCTTCGTTGAGGCTTTCAGTGTATTCTTTCCACGTATCCACTTCCCCCGCTGCGTTTAACATCCCAGTTCACTCTTAATGTTACCAGCTTTGCTTTTAAGTTCTTCGAAGTTAGTTTTCACGTTTCTACTGTATATGCTAAGTCAGTCCTTCCGACGATCACGCCTCTTCCGATATTCGTTACCTTCCTTGTTCCTGCGTTTGGCTGCTCAAGATTAGTGACTGACAGTCTTTGTGATATCCACTCATCTTCAACTAAGTTGCGAAATCTGGTATTGCTTTTCACAGTATCCACATCATTGTTGATATATCTCACGTATGATATGCTTAAGATGCAACACGTTCCAGATCAACAAGGGAATGATTCATCACAACGCAACAGGATATTAGCTAAATAAGAAACTTTTTTCTTACAAACGCCATGACACTCACTGGCGGTCGAAGTCTTAGGAAGCGACGCCTTGGAGCTATGGATGCAGGCCACGCCTTTCGGTAGGAAGGGTTTCCAGTCCATCAATAGTACTGCTTCTATATGATGATTGTCGAACTTCAAACGTATCTCATCATCCCTCGTTACTGAAGTATCCCTCTCCGTTACACAAAAATTCTTTTGAACGATTCAAAAATGGTTCAAACAGCTCTGAGCACTATGGGACTTAACTTCTGAGGTAATCAGTCACCTAGAACTTATAACTACTTAAACCTAACTAACCTAAGGACATCACACACATTCATGCCCGAGGCAGGATTCGAACGTGCGACTGCAGCGGTCGCGCGGTTCCAGACTGTAGTGCCTAGAACCGCTCGGCCACACCGGCCAGCTGCTGAACGATTCTCTTGGTCTAACCTTCACCATCATTAGCTTGTGCTCTGTGTATATATTTGCACGCGTGTACGCCTTAAAATCCAATATCTGTTTCGGAATTTCTGTTGTGCCATGAAATAATCGATCTGGGATCTTCTCTTGCCTTTCGCGGGCAAGTGCTCTACCATCTGAGATACCGAAGCACGACTCTCGCCAGGTCCTCACAGCTTTACTTCTGCCAGTATGTCGTCTCCTACCTTCCAAACTTTACAGAAGCTCTCCTGCCATAGGCAAAGGTCCCGAGTTCGAGTCTCGGTCGGGCACACAGTTTTAATCTGCCAGGAAGTTTCATATCAGCGCACACTCCGCTGCAGAGTGAAAATCTCATTCTGGAAACATCCCCCAGGCTGTGGCTAAGCCATGTCTCCGCAGTATCCTTTCTTTCAGGAGTGCTGGTTCTGCAAGGTTCGCAGGAGAGCTTCTGTAAAGTTTGGAAGGTAGGAGTCGAGATACTGGCTGAAGTAAAGCTGTGAGGACCGGGCGAGAGTCGTGCTTCGGTAGCTCAGATGGCAGAGCACTTGCCCGCGAAATGCAAAGGTCCCGAGTTCGAGTCTCGGTCGGGCACACAGTTTTATTCTGCCAGGAAGTTTCAATAAGAATTAGTCAGTATATAAGAAACACAAAGAACTGTCAAAACGACGACCGTTTAAAACAGATCCTTACGAAAAATAATAAAACCAAAGTAAAATTATTCCAGTTATAAAGAATACATCCGTCGTCGAAAGATCTAAAACATACGCGAAACATCTTACTATTTAATTTTTTTAAAAATATAGAAAAAACTGAATATATAAGTGACACACGGCCGTTGATCACTCCAAGGACAAAACCCTAAAATCAACAATTAGCTCATTGGGAAAGTACACAAGCATACCGCAGAAAATACAGTGGAAGGTGGATGTGAAATGGGGAGGGGGAATGTAAGTTAACAATTAACGGCATAAAATTAGCTTTCATCAATTCAAAGACCTTTTGCTCAGCGATCAACTCATAATTTTGCATACTGCACAATTTTTCAACGTTGTCGCGTACCTCCCTCGTTGCTTTATATATCTCTATTAAAATTACGTTTACCCTTACGTATTTTAACTGTTACCCAGACTTTGTTTCAATGAGTATTACGTTCCTTAGCCAGCAGTAGTATGTTATTTAAATCTCTAACCTAGCCACATTTTACTTTGTGCCCAACTACTGCAGATTTCAAACACTGTTTTCACCACATGTTGCATTAAACTCTTTAATACATTCATTCATGTTCATCTCAGGTTTAGCATATACATACTCTGACGCAAGCGCACATCACTCCACGCATTCCAGCAATGTAGAGGCAAGCAATCATGTTCCATGGAAGCTGAAAAAAAAGTATTTTATTTTGTAGTAACGGAAAACTGTAGCCCTTACACCATCCTTTCGAAGAATTTTGATTATTCGGTGGATTAAATTTTGGTGATTAGTATCATAGGATACATAGTGCCTACTCTCTGAAGTATCTGTCTCTATATAAATATTTTAATAATTAATAGCCTAATTTAGATGCTCAGCAGTGGATTTCTGTGATATAACGAATTCGGTTTTTTCTGATCTTATAAATTAAGCCTATATATTTTGTATTCGCTGCGATCAACATAGATGAATGACTCGGTACCTCATTACACAATATGAGTTTCAAAATAGTCTGTGAAGAGATATGTAACCTAATTGTGAGCAATCGAAGTAAAGCAGGATAGAGTACACCTCACACAATTGTAGCGATTACTCCCCGGTAATAGAAGTAAGGAATTAGAAAGCTTTCTATGCGTTTCTGAAAGGCCATACGCTACTTCCATACGAAAGTGTTAGGGAAACTAGGAAAAATTCAGACATGAATGACAAGTCAACTACAACATATCGTAACACCACAATAATGCAAGAAGAGCTGAGGAAATTAATATGTACGGAATACGAGGTAAGTCACGAATGTATTGAATGGCGTACTCTTCATTCACCATTCAGTGCTCTTATTTCATATTTCTAATCGCAGCATTCTGGTATTCGGTAGTATAATAATTCAAGGCCTGTTAATAATTTCTATGGGTTGCCTAATTTATTTGACGATGTTTACAGTTTATCTCACACTGATCTGTGAGAGGAGCTTGGCGCTAGGAATTTTCTTTATTTATGGGTGAGGGCAGCAGTGTTCCTAGCAGCCATGATTGCTTCCCGTTTCCCATCCTTTCCCCGATCTCCAGGGTAGCACGTTGTGTCGTTTGAACGTTCAGTAGTGGCCAAAATTTCTCCTGTTCTCAGTTCCCCGACCCGCCTTACTAACTTTGGAACTGCTATTTCTGCTCGATTTTAACGTCGAGAGGTCGCCTCCATGTGAGATTCCGGCCCTCTGATTGGCCAGTTCAGGTGCGCGCCCGTTTTTCGCGGGTAGGCGCCAACCGCCCTCCGCGGGTGGATAGTGGACAAAGGGGCAGTAGGCAGTTCTAGTGTGACCGTGCCTGAGGCCGGAGGTGCTGCTTCCAGGAGATGAAGTTTCGGTAAGCATGAGCGCCGACGTGCACTGTAGCTTCACGTCCTGCGGCCCAGAAGGAACCTTATAGGTAATTTTTACTGATGTGAGTTCCTTAAATTGCGGTTTACGCAATTTTTCCGGGTTATAGGGCTGTAGGTTTTCCTTGTGCTGCTAGGCATAGTGTGCGCGACGTGTTGGTTAGTCATAGTAGCCTGCAGTTCGGCACTGCAGTGTATACTTTCATGATCACTTTTTCGTTTCGCCTAGCAGTAGCTCTTTCAGTTCTCCCGATCAAAATTTGACTTAGAATTTAGGTCTCCCTAGTTTGAAAACTTGTGCCCTTTGTCCTATGCCAGTTTGTGAGTGTCTGTCGCCTCTTCATGTTTCTTTAACGTAGTTGGACCGCGAGCCAAAGTTATCTAGTATCGCCTGTATGAATAGTTTCGCGTCTTGCTGGTTTTATTCCTTTAGTACAGGAGGCTACCTAGCGATTCACCCCCAGTAGCATCTTTCTTGGTCTTTGGCTGATTCCTGATGGTGGTGGTCGTTGCATGCCAGCAAACCCTCCCTTTAGTAAATTGAACTCCAGTGGATAATACGGCGATCGTTCCTATAATTCCTTTTCTCCTGGTATCGTGGTTTGTTATTAACGTACGTTGGGACAGGCTGCTGAACTCAATTCTTTCTCCCCCCACCCCCATTTGATTCTATAATTGTTCAATGTTCAACTGTTAACTAAATGAGTCCTTTAATCTTTACATTCTCCCTTTCATTACGTGAAATCACCCTTAATTTCACAATAGAATAATGTAGAACTATAACAGTTGCTATAAGGTCGTGCAGGTCTCGCACCTTTAATGATTGGATAAAGTTTCAATACCGCGTGTTTGGCACGATCATTGCACTCATGGTACCGATAATAATAATAATACAGGGTTATTACAAATGATTGAAGCGATTTCACAGCTCTACAATAACTTTATTATTTGAGATATTTTCACAATGCTTTGCACACACATACAAAAACTCAAAAAGTTTTTTTAGGCATTCACAAATGTTCGACATGTGCCCCTTTAGTGATTCGGCAGACATCAAGTCGATAATCAAGTTCTTCCCACACTCGGCGCAGCATGTCCCCATCAATGAGTTCGAAAGCATCGTTGATGCGAGCTCGCAGTTCTGGCACGTTTCTTGGTAGAGGAGGTTTAAACACTTCACCATTAAGAAAAAATGTTGCTTCATCACTGAAAACAAGTTTCGCACTGAACGCATCCTCTTCCATGAGCTGTTGCAACCGCGCCGAAAATTCAAAGCGTTTGACTTTGTCATCGGGTGTCAGGGCTCGTAGCAATTGTAAACGGTAAGGCTTCTGCTTTAGCCTTTTCCGTAAGATTTTCCAACGTCGGCTGTGGTACGTCTAGCTCCCTGCTTGGTTTATTCGTCGACTTCCGCGGGCTACGCGTGAAACTGGCCCGCACGCGTTCAACCGTTTCTTCGCTCACTGCAGGCCGACCCGTTGATTTCCCCTTACAGAGGCATCCAGAATCTTTAAACTGCACATACCATCGCCGAATGGAGTTAGCAGTTGGTGAATCTTTGTTGAACTTCGTCCTGAAGTGTCGTTGCACTGTTATGACTGACTGATGTGAGTGCATTTCAAGCACGACATACGCTTTCTCGGCTCCTGTCGCCATTTTGTCTCACTGCACTCTCGAGCGCTCTGGCAGCAGAAACCGGAAGTGCGGCTTCAGCCGAACAAAACTTTATGAGTTTTTCTACGTATCTGTAGTGTGTCGTGACCATATGTCAATGAATGGAGCTACAGTGAATTTATTAAATCGCTTCAATCATTTGTAATAGCCCTGTAATAATTTTCAAATACCCCCACTGATAAACTGGGAAGTGTTCGCGGCTCAGTGTGAGTACGTGAACACTAAATCCACTTGATGTGGTGGATGTAGTGGCCTCTGTTTTACTTTGCTGTTTTAGAAAAAATATCAAAATTACAGCCCCTACAGCAAGGCATAGTAACCTGTAAAGATAAAACGAGCCACCGCTTTTAGTCTCTAGAAGTAGATACTGCGGTACTGGAGTTCACACATGGAAAGAAGACGGAGTAAAGCTCGTGAAACAAGGGCCACCGGAACTAGAAAGACGATAAGAGATTTGTCTGCTAAATGGAGCAGTGAGTTGACCCATCTCTGCCAGAGAGGCGCCAGTGAAATGTTTTCTGTTTTATCTGTATTCAGAATGGAAGAATAGATAAGTAACACTTTGGGACCTCAAAATCTCAGCTTACTAACGATGAACATTTGCATGAAATTAGAAGCACTTAAGCGGTCCTTTCGGAAATTGTTATTTCTAACAACAGACATACACTTACGGAAAGTAAATGACACAGCACTTACGCCCAGCTTGTGAAAAGGGAGGAGCAGGGCACTCTTAACGGTGTTCCGCCTAATTGGGGCCCGGACTAGCGGCTCTGCTTCCTCCGCCCTCGCCATCGCCTCCCCGTCCCCTCTTCATGTACAGCCTCTGGTGCAGCCGCTATTTGCAAGTGAAAGTGTCTCCCAGGGGCCCTTGCAGGCCCCAGTTCCAGGCGTCGCCGTCAGAGGCGCTCGTGCTGCTACTACCGCTGCACCTCTCGGCTCCCTGCTGGAAACAAATTTTAAACTCGTCTCATCTGCTTTGCCATAAACGCTGAATTATATTACGCGTCCTCAGCGGCCTTACTGGCACCAACTATACCGCGAAAAATAAATGGAGAGCCACGAGTCCGCGAGCACAGAAGTTTTTACTTTTGCGTCTAAGTTTTGTTCGATGTTAAAGGAGCCGACGGTACCACCCCTTTTTTGTTTCAGTTTCTTTTGCTACGTTAAATCTCAGTTTTTAACTGTATGCCTTTTGGCTGTAACAAAGTAAAGAAAATTCTCGCCCAACCTGTGCATATAAACTTGCGAAGCGCGGAGCTTTCCTGAGAAATATTCAGGCAACAAGAACGTCCATGTTTTACGACTTCTCCCTTTACTGTTTAATAAAAACAATATCACGAACAGAGAGAGCGGAAGAAACAGCACCACCAACGAGACAATATCCAAGAATTTGCGAAGCGTCTTTTGTGCTACTCGACAATTTTAAATTAAAATGTAGCCAACTCAAGGCAGGCTATTAAAAAGCTATCAGACTTAATATTGCTCAGCTCTTCATCTCCCAGGAAAAATAAATAGAAGTAAGAGAAACGAATTAAGCGCCAATATTACATAAATATGCTTTCTGTATCTCGTGAATGAGTTATAGAAAGGTTAAGTCCGTTAGAGTGGTAGCTTTTATAACTAATAGAAGGTCGTTTTGGGCTGGTATAAAGCTGCAAGAAGGGGACAGGTAGAGGTTTGAGCTATGCATTTAGGCTACATGGAAGTCTCCCTAACGTATCACTATACGTTTATAAGAAATTCTCACTGTCATCAAATACCGAAATGACGTCTATCACAGACAACTTGATTCTGAAGGAGCTTTTATTCCATGGCAGCCACGAATAACATGCGTGTCGTATTTCTATGATGCGTAACAGTTATAAGTACTAGATAAACCAATTCATTATAAGTTCAATGAGAAAGCTAAAGTTGTAACGCTTGGATGAAATAAATGTGTGCTTGTACTGAAATTAATATTTTGGCACCAACACTAAATATTTTGAGAATGTCGCGAAGGGCAGCGAATAGTTACCAGCTACATTTTGATCACATCTGGAGAAAACGGCAGATAATATTCTTTTTAAAAGAAATATTGTGTAAAAGTCGATACCTGCTGTCTTCAATACAGTGTGTTCCGAAACTCTCATTACAAACTTGTGGGGCTTGTAGAGGGGAGTGAGTACGTACTGTTTTGAATAGGAATCCATGTCCGGAAACCTGCCGCTTACTTTCCACGACAGTTTCTATTCAGACGTGTAACGCGTCCCCGTCTGTGAGAGTTGCATGTGCTCGTGTGTAATATGGTAGACAGGATGACGTTTACTACGTCAGACGATCACCTGATAACACTTCACATATGCGAAGGTTAATTTACGAGACTTCTCTCGACAGAGGAATATCTGTTGCCAGGATTTATGCCTGCTGCACTAGAAATTTAAGAGACACCTGGTGGGAGGAGAGTGTGTACCACAACATGATTCCAAGGTACAATGCCTTTAACAAATTTGGTGGTCGCTAAAGCGTTAGAGAGACAGGACAAAGTTCACAATAGAAATGTGGCTTTACCCTAATATCATGTAGGACAATGGGCAAAACGAAAAGATTTGTATCCCGTTATCAAGGTCCTATCCAGGTGATCGAGATGACATCTCCGGTGAATGTAAAATTACAGCTTCCAACTTGCTCTACTACTGTGCATGTGAACCGAGTTAGACCTTTAAGGGAAATTTTGAGGAACTTCCTTCATTGCCTGCAGTAACTTCTAGTGGAGAGAAAGATGAATCTAAGAAAAAGAATGAGAAAGGAGTAGATAAACAAGAGAACCAAGTTAATTGTGGAAGCGATCAGACATGCTACTATGCTCTTAGGCCACGCGTAAAAAAGAAGAGCTAATATGAGTTGTTTTTCTTTTGTTTCTCAGGAGGCCTGACGTTCTGGTAAGACCAGCAGTTGCAGCGTCATGGGTTGCGATAAAGAGCGAAGGGGGAAGTTATTCTGTTTTGCTGTTGTAGCTTGGCTGAAGCCTTGAAGGTGCAGCCTATATCAAGTGGTCTTTTGTTCTCGCGACAAGTGGATGCTATTATGTCCGGGCATAAATGGACCTTAAGGCTGGACTGTAATATTTGGGCGGTTGAAGACGAAATCTGTATATTAGAGGATACATTTAATGAACTGCATTCCGTGGTGGCTAATAAGTCAAGGATTAATGACACACAGGGGGAATATCAGCTACTACGATCAGCTTTTGCACGTTTACAAGTTCAGATGCGGGAAACTGCAGGGTTAATCCCACACTTCTGTAGGAAAGGAGGATGGTTAGACGCAGGTGGCTGTATCCTAACTGTTTTAGGGACCGCTGGCGTGAAAGATATTAAAAGTATTAATAGAACGCTACAGCAGGTAAAGGATAATGTGAATAGCAACCAGGGAATGCTAGATTTTCACACAACCCAATTAGAGAGTTTGGAGGTAGATTTAGTTAATAATACGCGCCAATTGCGAGCTTTGGCCACGACCTTGATGTCCCACATTAAGGCCACAGCTGACACAACCAATCGCGACTTGGGTATAATCAAGTACCGGTTGGATAACATCGATCCACAGCTGATAATCGCTAAGCTGCTCCGTTTTCTTGCTGATAGTATTACGGAAGCACGCATAGAAGCCACGGAACTGCAGGAGGCTTTGTTGCACGCAATGCGCGGGCACCTAACCCCGGTACTGTTACCTTTGGAACAACTTCGGGAAGGATTACGGAAAGTTCAATCGGAACTGCCCGCATTCCTCGAGCTACTGACGACATTAACAGACGAACACTTATCTCTGTACTACAAAATGGCTACTGTTACCAGTACGCGGACGGGTACCCTGCAGATAATTCATATCATAATATGATTAACATGTAAGTATTGTATATTTGAATGTTATGCCTTGCATACGTATCCAGTGAAGTGGGTAATTTTGCAGATATTCGTGCAGTTAACAGTACTGGAAATACTGTTAGTGTCACGTAACAGACAAGCTCATGCGTTCCTCACTGCACAAGACTTGCAGCGTTGTCGAACAGGTCCAGTTACCATCTGCCGGCGAAATTGGTACACACTGTTCCCAAGTCTTGTGAGTATTCTCTATTCCGCTCTCAAGAACCAGTCGCGGAGTGCCCTAAGGAAATTATAGCAGGCACGGTACAGTTCTTTCAGCAACTGAGTAAATATTGGGTATTTTCAGTAATGGAAAACACAGTCGTTATTTGCGTTTATTACGAGCAGGGTAAGCAAGGGAGTACGCAAAGAATGGAATTGCAGGGGCAGGGACTGTTAATTAGCGGCATGCAGTGTGACATTTCAGGGCCAACTTTCCGTTTACCAGCCGTGATTACTGCAGCTACAATCAGGAACATTACACGCACATTGATCTATGTACCTGACCAACCGGTGCAATTCGTCACGAAAGAAAATCTCACTCTTTTGAATAGCACATTAGACCCCACTTTGCTCGCCTCTTTGGATCGGATGTTAGCAGCTTAGGTTGGACGTATAACTATGGAACATCTTTTTCAAAGAGTCCATGAGTACCGTAATGAGCATAAGCAACGCTTATTAGTTATTGGATCATCAACCACCGTCACCTGTATTTTTATCTTTGTCGTAGGATTAGTGTACTATCGGCTCAAGAGGAAGGTAGCCCAAATCCCGCCCCTTCCAACCTTTAACCTAAGGGTCCAGAGAAAATCACTGAGTAATGTTTATGGACAAAGATTAGACTGAGGATAGAAGTGAATGAACACAGTGTAAATAGTGAATCAATCGCATTTTGTGGTGTTTGTGAAGTGAACTGTACTTGTTTTTACTTTTGGTTGAATTCGGGGACGAATTCCTTTCATACAAGGGAGGAATTGTAGAGGACAAGGGCTATTTTTAGCCTCACAGCAGACGGCGGACGAAAGCTGGCCGGCGCGTTGCAGGTGACACAGTCTTGCAATGAGCGCCGGTGTGATTGTCCGTGCACAGCAGCGATCAACAGCCAGAATGCAGCATTAGCAGAATTATGCAAGCGTGGGCCGCGTGTGGCGCGGTTGCGTTAGCCAACTCATCTAGAACATTCTAAATAAACACAGCGCCACGTAATTGGCGGATTCAGCTTTTTTTTTCCTTTATTGAATTTCAATTCCCCGCGAAGGGGGCGGGCTGGCAGCAGCTTAGTATGCCGCTCTTCAGTCTACAGACTTTGTTAAAAAGATGAAGACAATAAATAATAAAAACAGGCAAAACATACAACAAAGGGATGATGATGCTAATAAAATACATACGAAACAGACAGGTAAAACAACAGACAGACAATTAAAAAACATTGCGACAGTCTGGTTTCTGTTCGCAATAGACAAAATTCACACCCAGCGACAGCATGGTTTCTGTTCGCAACACGAGAAAGACGAACAACACTGAATCACTGGAACACTGCACTAAAAAGTTAGCAAATGTGACATACCACAGCCGAGAGCAGGTGGGGGGAAAACTGGACAGATGATGGGAAAATAAAAAAGGGGGGAAGGAGAGGAAAAGCGAAGGGGGAAGGCGGGAAAGGAGCCGATGGAGGATGAGGACCCATAAGAGGGGTGGGGGGTACTGGGCAGACACGACAGGGAGTGGGGAAGGCAGAGGAGGGGAATAAAAAAGGACTCGGGGTGGGGGGGAGAAGGGAGGTAGGGAGAGGGTTGGTGGGGAGAAAACAGGATGGAAAGGGGGGACGGAAGAGGGAGCCAGGGAAAAGACAGAGGAAAGGAGGGTTGGTGAGGATCACAGTTGATAGGAGGGATAGATGGAGGTAGAGAGCGCATCATCCGGGAGGGGGAGTTGATGGAAACCACCTTGAGAAAGGAGATGAAGGGTGTAGAGGTGTAGAGTGGGGGGGGGGGGGGGGGGATGGATTCAGCAGCAGTCTGCACCATTTAAGGGCATCAGAGTTGCGCGTCGGCCTTCTCTTCGACTGATCGGGCGTTCGCTCGCTGTCACGTCGTCGTCATCAGTGACGCTGCCCCCGAGGACTGGGCGGCAGAGGGCATTGTCCGCTGCTGCACCGGCGACTCCCGGCGTCGTCACGAGCCGCAGCATCTGCAGGACGCGCTCTGGGCTGGGCCTCGTGCTGCTAACCTCCTACTGCCTGTGCAGCAGCTGACCGAGAGCGGCGTCGCATTCCCCGGGGCTGCGTGCACGTATCCACCACAACACGAGCGGTGGGGCTGAGCTACCGGAAATTGTATTGGAAGAACCAACAATAAAGAGGAAGATTGCTAAAAACAGCCACCTTCTTCTACCCAGCCACGCCCTACAACCCCAACCATGTCACCCAGTCTGGTCACCCTATTACATATCAAGTATTCATTCCCCTCTATGAGTCCACAAGTTTGTAAAGGGAAATTTCGAACACCCTGTATAACATGTGTCACCTAAGAGCGTCCACTTACATATTTTGTTTAATTTTGCAAAAGGCTTACTGTTATATTCCTATACAGAGAAATGTATTACGATATATAAATGTATACAGTCGATACCACCCTTCTGAGTGAAAATATGATCTGATTTAAAAACATGATCTGATATAAAACTGTGCTGGAGCAGAATGCTTTGTAAGTATTTGAAACATATACAGTGTAGCGTAAAATATTTCTGTCCAATGATGTATAACGTGAAAATTGAAATAGCGATCGGTCAGCGTACTGAGGTTCCCTGAATATACATTTAGTATTTTTATAATGAATCATTTACGTATCCTGCAGATATTGTGATAAAATTATTTTCCTCCAAACAAATGAATATTAAAATAACAAAAACTGCTTCATGTCATTGCCGAGAGGGACGTCGTGCATTAACTTTTTGTTGTACGAAACTCTGTTCTACAAGAAACGGCTATATGTACATAGACATTCGACTTCCATTGGCTACAGATTATTCTTGTGCAAGGCAGAGACCCTTCGTTAACAATAGAGTAGCAACAGACTTCAATAGCAGAAAAACTGTCTTTTTTTTTCTCGACATTACATGGGCTGCATGTTTTGCAAGTTGCATCTTATACGTGACTTTGTTACGAGCATCAGATGATTTAATAGCAAAGACTTCTTCCTCTTTGGAAAGTGAAACATATTTGTGAGCGATGTCTGCTGTTAGTATGCAAACAAATGAAAACCTAGTCACCCACTACGTGTTCTTCTCTACAAAGTTCAAGAAGTGTGCATCAACACATGATGAAGCCCGTGATTAACTGCTATGCGCTATATGGCACCGCCGAAGAACATACATGTGCACTTCCAAGTTGACAAAACAGTAACGGTACTGTGTGAAAATTCTCCATAAAAAGTACAGAAGAAAAGCAAACTACAATTCTACAATCATTTATGTTCCTCTACGTCTAAATACGATTTAGAAACACACAGTGCGCCTCAAAATGACTGGTGACTGGTCTGACGTGTGTATGCTAACAGGTTCTGCGAAAGCATGTAACATGTAGAAACAAGCCGAGAGGTTACACGAGGCATAGAACACAGTGACCTAGAGCAGATACATATGCTACGGTGAGTAGACTCTAACTAGTGTGGAAAATCGTGTCAGAATACGAGGAAGCAAAAGATCTTGTTTCCTTGGAAACTGCGGAAAACGGTGATGTATAGAACAGATTCAGTCAGTATAAAAATATTTTTGACTGATTTAAACACTATCCAAAGAGAAAATGTGTTGACGAAGAATGTTGTTCAACTGTGACAATTGTGGCACAAAATCGGCGACTGACTGGAAACCGAAAACTAAGTAACACTCAACTATTGTCAGCACTTACAGAGATACGTACAGGATGGGTGAACGTCCTGTGTCCTATGCCTCATATATCGACTAACAAACAGCAGGCAACACAAATAATTTTTTTTTGTTTTTATCGATAGTTGTAGCTGAAAACAACGTTGTCTGTAAGGCATCATGACGCGTGGTACGAGTTGGTACCGACAGTTTGTTCCGAAGCTATGTTAATAAATATGACGAATGAATACACAGTTGCTTGTTTTGCGCTTGGATTTAGATCGATTCCAAAATTAGTCTTCAATTTAAATTTTTATTTTCTTGTCCGCGTGAAATCGACAATGCTAGATATGAACCCAGGTATCCAGAACGGTGTACGTCACTAAGTAAGCAAACACAGTAATAGTCTCTTGGGGTGTAAGCCGGTACGTGTTTTGAGTTCTCTATTTTACACTAAAATGCTAGATTGCTTGTAGACTGCCGTGATCAGTGAGTCGATAAGGAGATCAGCCGAGTGACGATTCTCGAGATCGGCGGACGTCAGCGCACATCGTGCTCCGGCGAAAGGACGCGTCCTCAGTATCGGCGGAGGTCGGCGCTGGTCCGAGAATAATTCCCTATGAGTTTCTGCGGCATTCGGCGAGGGGATCTCCGTAGTGAAGCAGCGCAGATGGTGGACATCTGGCCACAGAGCGGTTCCCAGAGTTCAGCTGCCGTAGATCAGCTGAGCGGTGACCTGCGTAGCCACGTCGCGGATGAAAACAGCGAAAATTACTCAAGGGCTGGGCTTAGGCGGCCGCAATGTAGTGCCGATGGCAGCCAACAACGCGGATGGCGACAACTGGAGAACGTAATAAAGAGTCTGGACTTTTTATGTCGAACTGTTTATCTGAGAACGCAAGAGACCATTTAGCAAGTGGGCGCTTGCGGTACACGACTGTAACAAAGATAGCAGGACCTCAGGCGCTACCCTTACGATGTTTTATGAGACTACTACATCTCTATAAAAGTTCCGGAAGTATATCATGGTCTATGAGTTTGCGTTGAAGGTAAGTAACTGTATTTTGTTTGCAATCGATTTCAATCCTTGCGGCGAAATCAATTATCGCCATTATTTAACGGGGAAAGTATGGTAGGGTGATAGCGAAAAATTCGTGAGCGTCAGGCTTTCCGCCAGTGTCCTAAGCCACTCCAATGAGCCACAGGAGTAGATAATATTTATAACTTTCTTTTTGATACCGTTAAATGAATTTTATGATGTTGTTTATGTGTTGATGAGAGTACTTTTCTACATCTAGGAAATATCTCCAACGTTATCATTTAATATCACAACACTGTTTCACTTCTTGATACAAGGTTTCTATCTTATTTTTGGAGGTATATTTCTTTGTGACTTTTCTGACCTTTTATGTGGATGTACGGTAAAAATTCATTCAATGATTTAATGTACTGTATTTTTTGGAATTTTTATGTTTCTTTAAACCTTGTGATTTTTATACTAATGTTACCAGGGCAATAATTTAACAAAAAGTACTTTGTAAACTGCAAAAATATGTCAATATTTTGTCATCTTTGTAATTTATGTAATAAAGAAGCAGCCATTCGGCTTACTTTGCATCGTTTTCCTTCATTATTTTACCGAAGTTTACTTGGGTCCTCAAATGTAATAAGGAGGACACGCACTTAGTCGACACTTAGTACAGTAAATGTGACTGATAGTATGTACTGCAGCAGCCAGTAACGACCAAGGGACAATTAAGGGACAACATTCCTGTACTGTGAATATTGCTTGGAAGACTGCATGACGTACCAAGAGACCCGTCGTAAGCTAGGGTCGTCAGCGCAGTTCGGCACCAACTGTCGGTACAGCGCCACAAAAATCCTATGCCTAGGGCGACAGAATGCAATACCTGTGTAGAAACCACGGTAACTTGTTCTTCCCTGTCTATTAAATACTAGCTGAGTACCTGGCGTTCCCTGTATATGTATTTATTCCAATCTTATCTTCGTCCATCTCCTGCTCTGTCCATTTCCTCCACCCAGCCCCCACCCCTACCCCACACTGCCATTTTCCTCCTCTCCCTTCTCTGCTCATCACCTCCTGCCGCTCACTCTGTCCATTAGCTTTTCACCCGCCGCCACCCTGCCCATCTCTTAGTCTCTCTTTTCTCTGCCCATCTTCTTCTCCCCCTCTCAGCTCCTCCTCGCCATTCTCATTGTCCATATCATCCTCCCTCCTCTATCTGTCCATGTCTTCTGCTTTCCCCTCTCTCTATCCATCCCTCACTCTGACTCTCTCTGATCTCTCTCCCTGTCTCTCTCCATGTCTTTTTCTCTTTCTGTCCATCCACTCCTCCCTCTCTGCCCACCTCCCCCTCTTCCCTTTCTCAGTCCATTTCCTACTCTCCCTCTTTCTCCTCCCTTCCTGTATCTCTGTTTGTCTCCTCCTTCCCCATTCTGTCTGTCTGTATCCTTCTCCCCTCTTCTCTCTCCAAGTTATCTCCCCCACCCAAATAGGAACTTGCTGCTTCTTAACCCCACAGCATTTCTTTCTAGATAGTGAATAATTCGTGTATCAAATTTAGATGTAAAGCTACATGTGTTTAGGACGAGATCTTTACTCAGTGCTTTGCTTTGCTGACTTACGCCCATGTCACACTCACTTCACAATTTTTTAACATACACTGCTGGCCACCGTAAATGCAACACCCTGAAGGAAGCATCCGAATCAAGTGAAATTTACACCATGGGTTTGCAGCGATGAGATATGAAACTGATTGGAATTTCAGCGCAGACGCACATCACGCGCGCCTGTGGCGCCACCTCATAGCGCCATTTAAGGCTTGGCGATTTCGACGAGTGTACGTTCGGCACGTGTGTTTACCTTGTGGTTGTTTCACAAGACGATCAGTTATGCCTCGTAGACAGCGAACATCTTTTGATCAAGTATCCGAGTTCGACAGAGGAAGGATAGTGGCTTACCGAGATTGTGAATTATCATACAGAGAAATCGCTAGTCGTGTTGGACGAAACCAAACAACTGTAATGCGGATATGTGACCGTTGGATGCAGGAGGGTACGACGGACCGACATGGTCGATCGCATTCACCTCGGTGCACCACTGCACGTGCTGATAGGCAAATTGTGCGCATGGCAGTGATGGATCTCTCAGTGACATCCCGAATCATAGCACAGCACATTGCGTCTGTAACGCATCATCCAGTGTCTGCGCGTACCATTCTACGCCGTTTACAGCAGAGTGGTCTGTCTGCAAGACGTCCATTGCTTCGTCTACCATTGACGCAGAACCACAGACGTCTCCGTCGCCAATGGTGTGATGACAGACGGATGTGGACGGCAGAATGGAATGACGTTGTCTTTACTGACGAGGCACGCTTCTGTCTGCAGCACCACGATGGTCGGATTCGAGTGTGGAGACACCGTGGAGAGAGGATGCTGGACAGCTGCATTATGCACCGCCACACTGGTCTTTCACCGGGTATTATGGTATGGGGCGGTATTGGATATTACTCTCGCACGCCTCTAGTACGCATTGCCGGTACTTTAAATAGCCGGCGCTACATATCCGAGGTGCTGGAGCCAGTTGTCCTTCCTTACCTTCAGGGCTCGGCCACAGCCATATTTCAACAGGATAATGCGCGACCACACGTGGCACGCATTGTCCAAAGGTTCTTCGTCAATAACCAGATTGAATTGCTTCCCTGGCCGGCTCGCTCTCTGGAACTTTCGCCAATGGAAAACATGTGGTCCATGGTTGCTCAACGAGTGACCCAGATTACATCCCCAGCTGCCACAACAGATGATCTTTGGCAACGTGTGGAAGCTGCTTGGGCTGCTGTACCCCAGGAAGACATCCAACGTCTCTTTGACTCAATGCCGAGACGTGTGGCTGCGGTGATCTCCAACAATGGCGGCTACTCTGACTACTGATTCTGAAAGGAACCAGATGTCACAGACGTCTGTAAACGTAATCATTTGATACTTGGTCAACAAGTTATCTACAAAATAAATCTTCTTGTGCTACCTCTTGTCTTTCTTGGTGTTGCATTTACGGTGACCAGCAGTGTATTTCACATATATTTGTAAACATATGTTACCACTGCCTGTTTCGAAAATCGCGCTGAAGTGCGTCTTCACGCAACTCAGTGTCACCTCAACTATGTGTCGTACAGTGATATGGTTTTGCAGATACAAACAGTGATATAATTATCTGGACACTGTATGCCGAATTTGTTGCGAATAGACTTAGTAGTAAAGAATTAATCAATTATACGGTAATGCTTGCTACGAATGTATATGGCGTCATATCTCCTGAGCTATGTGTCGTACAATGATATAAATTTGTTGATACATTCTGTGGTGCATGTGAATGCTGTCTGCAAAATGTTTGCGAATATATTTAGAAATAATGAAGTAATAAATGAAAATGGCATGACTGATGCGGCAGTTTTACTGGATGAACAAGGAAAATTTAATCAGCGATAAATTTTTTCTCCTTTCATTACTTTGTGTTGGTTATCAAATAGGAAAAGTTTCCTGAAGGTTTGAAATTGTGTGTAAAGTTTCTTGTCAGTCACTGCGTTCCGTCATGGATGAATAAAGTTGGCTATTTGCGCGTCGTGAGCTACGTTACTTTTTCACCTCCACCCCTACTCTTCGATACATAAGTGGTTCTTATCTCCACAGTGATACTTTCCAGACAGTAAGTTATATGTGTACCCAGTTCGGTTGAAAACGCTACAGTGGTTTACGAGGAAATGTGGAATATACATACAGTCTTATATACATAAATACATATATACATACATCCACATTCTTTTAATATGTACGGATTTTTGCATTCTAGACTTAATACTTTAACTGATACGTTGTTACCTTGAAAAAGTTAATCAAGAAAGACACTGATTCAAAAAATCCTAGCACTCCTGATGAGCTGCATTTCACGGTAATAATTACGTATGTCCGGTGATTACCTCATAACACCACAACTCTAATGCTCCATTGATTTATTTTGCTATTTGTTTTATTTAATGTTACAACGTTGAGCTTCTGTAAATGTGTTTGACTGAATCAATAACACAAAATTGTGTACTCTTTTCTTTGTAAAAACTTTGATGTCTTTAAGAGTGTAGGAAGTGTAATCTCTGTAATATGTACAATATGAGCAAATTATATGTTTTGGCTTTGTGATACAATCTCTTTGGTTATCTTTAAAATCAAATAATTTTATTTAAATAATTTTGTGTAGAACTACCAATATATGCAAATGTTCTGTTTTATTTAAAATGTTTGTTTGCCGTTATGTAAACTGCTTACCTACACTTAGGGTTCGTAGTTATTTTGTATGTAAAAGGTGTTGTGGTTCCTCACGGGAACGGAACTGTGTAGCGCGCGCAAATTGTGGTTGGCCAAGGTAGAAAAGGTGGAACAAAGAGTCAGTCGGGGACGAGCTAACAATCTATCAACTGCTCATGTAAAAGTTGTATATTGTGCTGGTGCCGAGAGAGGCTTTCCGTGCAGCTTACCAATGCCTCGGCCGGATGGGTAAAGAGCTGGAACTATTCTGGAGTTGATATCTGTCATCACCACGAAGAACTGATAGAGTCCAGCAATTCTACCTGCAAATCCACCTACCGACATGCAATCGCCACCTAATTGCGCAACCACTGAAAAGGAACCAAGGAAGAGTAGAAATGTATGGTGAAGGATCAGCTCATTGGATGTTTTACTGTGCACAAATATAAGATAACAAATATTCGAACTCTTATACATACCTTGATTTTTTATTCCCAGTCACACAACCACTTAGGGTCCTTCACATGCTAAAGTGATTACCGAGTGTCGTTATTGAAAGAACATTATAGCTCGGTGTTTTAGCAGAACTGAGTAATATAGTTAACAATGCTTGCTGAAAATAATTTTTCCATTAAAACTGCTTATTAAAATTTGGTTGCCAACTTCTAAAGTGAAGGTTCTCAGAACAGGCTTCTAAGGTTTTGCTTAGTAAATGATCACAGTGCAGTCTGTTGAAAATCAACCAAAGGTGAGCTATTGTCTTATAACCACATCAAGTTGTGTTTTACTATACTAAGAGTTGAGAACTATTACTGTTGAAGGTTACATGTTCATATTTGTTAAGGGCTTGTTTCTTTAGTGTATTGAAAGTGTGTTTAGTATGCTCTGCTACAGTGGTCAAGATTAAGGGCCCCCCTCCACTGAAAGTAGTTCAAATGCACAAAGTTACTTAATTATAGCAAGTTTCAATTACTCTTGCTATTCAGGTGAAATTCTGTACACTATTGGGCTCCCCTTGAGTATTAAAAGTGCATATTAATCGTGTGACAGGGTCAACAGTTTGTCTATTGTGCTCATGCTAGATAACGATTAATAGAAAGACCACTTCCTATGAAAACAATAATTTCTATATTCAAAAGGCAGTGAGAAGTAATCTGTTAGTGAATTCCATTTAATTTTAATTCTAAGTATAAAGGTGTTTAGTAGTGAGAGACTTAATCTATGCACAGTAACTAAATTTGCTGTGGACCATATCCATATGTCATGTCAGAAAGTAATTTTTTTGAAAAGTAGTATTAAACCTATGTCCAATTTACGATTCTACAGTGAATGTTAACAGTAACGTTAGTGAGACCATTCGGTTTGACTAAGTCCTCAAGGTAATAGTGTGTTTTGTTATCTATATATTTATGCAAATAGCTTGTTCTGATCTGGTAGCTCCAACCTTAACGTAAACATATTGTATTCAGGTGCCAGAGTTCATTTCACTCGCGTGTGGCAAAGTATAGGTTGTGTTTGTCCGTTAAAGTTACTCATACCTATTTTCTTGAACAAGAATGTCAATCATTCTCATGCCTAATTAGGCTGGCGACCGTTTTCTTTATTCTTTGAACAGTGTAGATAGGTAAAATATTGTTTGTTACTGTTTAAATATTAACCTAATTCTGACCTTCACTTCCGATAAGCCACCTCCGTTAGGTATATCACGGTCAACACAACTAAATTCCTTTCAGAGGGTAACACTACTCTGCTTATTTATACTGTAATTGCTTTAATAAAAATAATTTAACTATACTTGGAAACGTTAAAATGAGAAGTCCTAACCCACCTGCCGTATCCTCCAGACATTGCTCCCTCTGACTATCAGCTGTTTACGTCAATGGCGCATGTCCTGGCTGACCAACACTTACGATCTCAAGAAGAAGTCACAAATTGGATCGATTCGTGGACCGCTTCAAAAGATGAACGTTTTTCTCGACGCAGGATTCGTACACTGCCCGAAAGATGGGAGAAAGTAGTGGCCAGCGATGGAAGATACTTTGTATGATACACGTGTAACCAATTTGTTTCATTAAAGCCTCAAATGTTGGGGCAAAAAAGGCGAAAGCAAAGTTGTACACCTTGTATAAGGGGTGAAAACAGCGTCAGGTGTTGAGTGATCAAACTGAAGGAGAAAGAGATTATGGTGGAGACGACGTTGTCAGCACCCGACGGAGTATGTAATTGACCTCATTGTCGATCTCCATTTGGCTGATTGGTCGAATAGTGCAATATCCAGATTTGGTGGGATATTCACATGTGATGGTGCCCGATGTTGGATTGCATGGAAACATGTCAGCATGCTTCCGGCCTGCCACATCTAACCACCACAAGAGATAGTAGCCGTGTTGTACACATGACGCATCTGCGCCTGCCAGTTGAGAACAAATAAAGGGCGCTCTGCAACAGTCTGTGTCGTCCTTCACCATTGGTCAGCGACTATCGGGAGCCGAACTAGACAATTATTGTCCCTTGCTTAAGATTTGTAGCGACAGCTGGGGTAGACAATTGTCGTCCTTTTCGTAGGTTTCCGTTAACATCACGACACAAACGGCTGTGTTTGGAGTGGTGCTGGGACCAGGAAGCATGCATGGATGATGGACGGCTTGACACTGTGATCAGCGATGAATTTTAGATGTGCGCGACTTCACGTGTCGTCTATGGTCTGTGAGATGGTGGCAACCTGTGGAGAGATCCCATCCACCCAACATTTTGGGGGAGCACAGAGATGTTACTACTGGCGTCACAGTGTGGGTGAGCCATCGAGTATGATTTCAGCACACGGCTGGAAAGATGGAAGTAACTCTGACGACACAAGGGTACTTCATGGACATGCACCGTCTTTTTAGTTTATTTCTCATGCGAAAGTATCATGGCGTTACAGGATAATGCTCGTCGTCAGACGGGACGAGTCTCTATGAACTCTCTGGCTGATGGTCATGCAGCCCTGTCGCTAGGAAGATCAACAGATATGTCTCTGATGGATCACATGTGGGACTACCACGGATGTATCGAGGATACGTTAGAAAATTTTTGGCCACAATGCCTCAGGAGAGCCTGAAAAGGCCTTATGAGACGTCTAGCAGCCGAATCAGTGCATGCATGGTTGTCAGAGGGGGTGCAGCCTCATAAGCGCTCATGTAGCCGAATTCTCTATAAATCTGTCTGGACTACGTAACTGCTGAAATAACATAGCATACCCTTAGAAGGAGAGACAGCATTGGTCGTATTGTTTTGTTTTATTAACCGCAAAATCGATTTTCGCTCACTTAGTGACCATCCTCAGTGCTGTAATATACAACTTAAATTGGTAGGCACTGGTGTCAACAAGCTTAGAGCGATCACATGTGTTGCGGAATCGTTTTACTTCAAACGCAGTCCTTTCAAAAGTCTCAGCCTTTAAATTAGGCGGTGTCAGTTATAATAATTAGAAACGTTAGGGCCGTTTGTGAATAAACAACTACCATCAATCGCGCTGGAAGTTGAGGACTTTCTGCAGATCTACGCTGACTTGGCACCAAGCCTCCGTAACGACCTGGTGCTGACGTAACCAGTCAGCGCGCTTCGCAGGCGAAGTGGGCCTTCTCCAGAGAACGGTGGCTGGAGCCTGAGGGCTGGCGGCGTGTACCACGGTACAGTATATATATATGCGTCACGGCGCCGGGCTAGCCGCGAGCTTGGCGCCGCAGCAGACGCCGGAATTAAATTCCCGATGATTGGATTATCCCGGGACTCGCTTGCTGGGGAAATGGCTTGGCGAGAGGCGCCTGCGCAGAGCTAGGCGGCCTGCCTCCCTCCCTCCCACTCAATCCTGTGACGCCGTCGCTGCCTCACGCACCGATCTCATCGTTCGTACAATCGGGTGGGGCTCCCATTTCCTCGAGAAATTCCCGGTCTCTTTTCCACGCACGTTAGCGTCTCCAGCGGAGTCACATATATCTATGGAAGCTTTTGTTGAAGTGCCGCAGTGGGGTGTTGATGGAAATCCTCTATCACAGTAGTTGCCAAATTTTTTCCATCAAGGTCCAATACTGACGTTGTGGGGCGGTAACTTGCGCCACGCTTTTGCCGACCTCATTTTCAATTAGTAACCCACTTAAATCCTTACGTTTTGAGCCGCCAGTATTCTACGTAGGACATGCCCAGGAGAGATGGACCACTGGATGCGAGGGACCAGTGGCTATTTCACAAATATGCCACTGGAGAGAAGCGTCCCACTACATGATACGAAGCTCTTTTGTGAATAAACGTGGTGCAGAAGCATTGCTGTAATTTTTGTGTTAGTTTTGGAAGACAAACACATCGTCTGAAAACTTTCACAGTGTAGATGCATTATTTTCGTTTACACAATACTGATGCAGTTTTTTTTATGTAATCTTGACAAATGCATATACACGAAACTAACATACAATGGCCACAAGTTCGCTACCTACAGTCAGAATTCGGCCTGATCCATCTTTCCTAGAAAATCGTGTGAGATTGACAAGTGTTATTTCGGAGAGATGGAACACTTGTTTTAATTTGAGAGAGATGAATTACAAATGAATTTAGCTTCAACGCGTGTACAAAATATAACTGAAGGTGATGGCAGTCTCGAACTACTCTTATCTGATGCAAGATATGTCTGTGCCAAAAAATGGAAGAGCAGAGTCTTACGCGCGGGTCAACAAACGCACTTCAAAGATCGTCAAAAGTCCTGCTGGTCACAAGCACATCAAAAGGGCAGAGTTATCCTCACAAGTCAAATTCGACCAGTGACAGAACTTCGCATCCACTCTTGCTAAACCTAAAACATTAAAGGTCACCATCTCAGAACTGACTACCCCTAAGCAAACAAAGACAAAAGCTCTGAAATGAATATCGCCTGTTCCTGCTGTTGATAAAACCATAATTTTGTCAGGGAGGTATCCAAAGGGCTAAACTCTGCTGAAAATATTGAAACTCTTCAGAAAGAGAGGGTCAGGAAAAGAAAGTAAACGGAAAGAAGGCACAAAACCATCACTAAAGGGAAATACTAGTAAAGAGAAAAAAGTACTGAATAAGCTAAAAACGAAAAAGGCTGCGAATAGCTCACAGTATTCATCATATGCATACATTGTAGAGGATTACGAAAATAACTTTGATGAATGGGATGAAGGTGAATGTGTTGAATGTGGTCAAATCTGTTAGCGAAGTAATAAATATGACGATTCGACTCACTGTGTCTCCAGTTCGCAACGATCACATGAAAGTTGTTTAACATTTGGTAACAGGTGTAACTGCTGTGGTGAGATAAATACAGGCTACTACTTGAACGACAGCAACAATTTCTTAGAAAAGCCAATGTTTATTCAAGATTTATGATAAAGTGATAAAAGTTTGTTGGACCAAAATATTTAATAGTATAACTTGGCATTTATTACAACATATTTCAAATAAAAACATGAAATTTTATTTGAGTCTTTTCTTCATGTACAGCTGCATCTCTCCCAATACACTGGTCAATCTCACCCATACAGCTGAGTGAGATGGACTACTCATTTATATTTCTATTTTATCATATCTCTTGTATTTTATGTACAAGTGCCTCATTAATATATTGTACTTAAGAGTATAGACACTCTATACGAACAGGCTGCCAGAAATAAAAAAAAAAATTGAAATACGCAAAATCTTGTGTTGAAGGAAGATAAAGTTACCTAAACCTACCGGACTTGAGCTCCAGCATGAGCACGGTAAGTTGGTCACCCCCCATCAGTTTCAAATTTCTACCACTCTCAGCGGCCCCACCATATTTATTACACTGTAGTTGTGCGACGAAATGATCATTATAGATTAATAACTGTATTTTTACTTGTATTTGAATGTCCTGTAAAATTTGAGACACGACCACTAATGTAAACTAATCGTTTTTAATGTCGCTTTTATTCTACTCACTGCGTTGCATTACAATAATCTTAGTTAATTTCATATTCCTAGGTACAAATTTGTACCGCATTTGATGTTGACTGTCTTTTGATATTGACTGTCTCTATAATGCGCTTTCACTAATCCATGGTACTTCCGTTTCAAGTACCATAGCAGCTGATTAGTAAGAGGCGCACACGGGCGTCACTAGTCACAGCTTGTAAGTAAAACACTAATATTCGCATCTCACATCTTCACAGTGGCCGCGCAATTTATTCCTCTATGCGTGGGATAAACAGCCAATTTCATTTATCTCACGGCCGAGTTCACCAGCGGTACCTAAAATTAAGCACATCTTAAAACAGCCTGTTACTCCCACTAAAAGAATATTTGTTTGTCGCTGAGCAGGAAAACTACAGTCTTAAGGAGCTCTTTAACATTACTTGACAATTTTTGATTTGACTTTTAGTTGTTCGATGCATATTGTTATAAAATTACGCACTGACGTTTTTCAATTCGGCTGTTGGTGGCTACATGCATATTGTAAAATGCAGCTGAGAATTGCGGCCCGCACGAATATTTGATTCGGACTGCAATTTGACGACCACTCCTGTGTAGCATGCACAACGAGATGGTGACATTAGATTCACAAATTATCTTAGATGTAATTTCGAAATTTGTGATATTTAGAAACTCTATGACAAGTATGTTTACGCACCGTAACGTTCATTAAATATACTACACTATACATTTTCGTGTCTGATTTGCGAAACATGTGTCTCAATACCTTTACAACGAACCTGTGACGATAGCAGATATCTTAACGCAACACGAATGGTGCTATTCAGCCCCCATACCCTGTCCACCCTCCCGACAAGCCCACATTGTGGCATCCCTGAGGTTATGTATTTCTTTGACAATGGTATTATGTCAATTTTTAGGTGTATGTAACGACATCATTATTAGAGAAACACTTAATTTCTGCACTTTAGTTACGAACACAGTATTTTCCGTCGGGTAATTCGTATTAGTCTTTGAAGAGCATTTTCAGAACTGGGTACAAATGACGTTTCTCGAGACAACATGTATGAACATGTTATGTGATAGAACAATTTACAAACAAATTTTTTCTGTGTGGATCTCACTTTATTTCTTCTAACTAAGAGTTCCGACCGACTGCCATCATCAGATTAATAATTCAAACGAGCAATACGACGTATAACGTCAAAGAGCACATATTCGTACAAAGTTTGAGCACATATTCTTGGTACGATCATTGACTATAATAGATCTGAAGATTGTCATCACATGTCGAAACTAATTACCTAGAGTAAAATATTGTGGTCCATAATTGGAATAATATGGAAACCCTTTCGTGGATCACTGTAGATTTTGCTCTGGCTAACTGGTATCTCGCTCAGGAGTTCACTACTTTCAAAAAGCTTATAATTTCATAAGTGGCTAATACACACTCATAAAACGCAAAACAAGAAGCAAATATCCACTGCAATAAAATGGTTACTGTATATACTAGCTGATATTGGACCAACATCTTCCACTGTAGCTCGACCAAATTATTTAACACTGAAGTATGGGAAACGTTTGAAAATTTGTATACTGTCATAATGTTGGAGTAGGGAGTTTGAACAGTATTGTCCATCTAGACACTATCATATAATTGCAGCACAGAACAAACTGACACACGAAGAATATTTCGTACATGTAGTATGCCAGGAATTCCTCTTTCAGACACGACGGGTCTGGTTTCGCAAGTGCAATACATATGAACGGGTTCAGCCTATGTGACGTCTCGAGTGCTAGTAGGCCTCTGACTTTTCAGGCAGTATATATGGCTTATGTTTTGGAAACGATGCTTTTTTCATTTTCTTTCAAGCAAGAGACCCTCCGGAAGACTTTCGCTTGTGACAAAATTTTTATTTTTACTAATTTTAGTTCCTTGGACTGTGGTTGGGGGTAGGATGTTTGGCATCCAACCGTTTGGGCAAGCGGCTTCTTTACGGCCAGATCCCAGCGAGGTGGGAGTGGCTACGGGTATTCCAAACCTTCCTCACATCATTATTGATTGACACGAGTGAAGAGCTGTGAGCTTTTTTTCAATGCTACCTATACTTATCCTGAAGTGGAAAATTTGAAAAATTCATGATCTGACGCCTGATAGATGAACACTTCTCTTCTGTTTATTCCACTTATTTAGTCAGCGTGGAATTTACATTCCTCGTGAAATGAATTTTCTCTTCCTCTCTGGAATCTCTGAATGGCGTTTCCTAAAATTGTTCAACAGTCTCAAAAACGTCACCAGCAGTAATATAAAAAATATCTTTACGAAGATACAGGCGTTCTTTTATTTCGAGTATTAACAACCCATCAGATGCGTATTTGTAAACAACACACGAAAGAAGACCAGGAATGGCTACAACTCTTCCAGACGAGGCTCCAGTAGTTACTTAAGTACATACGCATTCTGAACAGTAACGTCTCCAATTTCTTTCTACGAAAACTCTTAAGGCTTTATAAATAAAACAAATTTTACAAACATTGTACATCTTTATTCTTCAAGTGTACGTTTCTCCTGCCTTCTGTCGCTAGAGGACTCCGAATTGTAGGGTGTAACATGGCTGTGTATAACGAAAATACGTCAGTGTTTTAGAAACAGCATGCTTTATTCAAGAGTTCCTCCATGCTTGGAGTACTTTCTCCTTCAGAACGACAATGTCAGACCACCCACGAGCGCTGCGACATCCACAACCCGACGCCTTGGGTTCACTGTCATCGATAGTCCACCGACTTGCCCTCCTACGATTTTCATTAATTTACAGAAATTAAAGAACACCTTCTAGAACCTCACTTTGATAGTGAAGTACAAGAGGAAGCAGAGGCGAGTCTGTGGATCCGCCAACAAAAATTCCACAGTGACGGCTCCAGCAAACGGATGTGTCTTTAGAAGAGATGTGTTTGTCGCCAGGGTGACTGTGTTGAGACATATAAAAATAAAACAGACATGAAGAATTAAGACGTAAAGTATTAATAAGGTTTCTTTTATTAAAAAGCCTCAAGAGCTTTCAGATAAAATATTCGACGGAATCACTTTCCCACAAGCTTCGTAACTGGAGGAAACAGTGGTATACTTGGGCTACGGAAGAGAAGCATCCATAGTCATAGCTTATTTCTACCGAATCACTGAATAGTTTTCTGTCAAAGTAATTGCACTGCCCCTCATCTTCCGAAATCTTTCATTGCTAGAGTGCCCAAAAGTAGAAGGGATATGCATGTAAAAGATGAACTATCGTAACATAGGATTGTTCTTTTGAACATAAGAACTTTGTAATGCTACGAGTGATTTAAAAGTTTCTTCATGTTTCTATCTTCATTTATATAAATGGTAAGGTACTGAGGAACCGGATGAATCAATTGAAACACCCAGTTTTTCTAAGCCTGTCCCTTTGGATGCACAACAGAAGAATATGAAGGAAAGCATTGTTTGTTTCACTTTTAATAGATGTCTCATGTCTGACATGAAATGAAACCAGAGAAACATTCTGGAGTTTTTAACTTATGCCCTCTTTGATGATTGTAGTGCTTCCTAAGCCGAAAATGTTTTAATGAACTGCTAGTTTTCCTGTAATTCCTGGAGTGATTAAATTTGTATTCGAAAGAAGCTGTTAATGTGACTTGCCTACAGCCTGCGAATACGAATAACAATTAAAAAATAACAGACGAGCCGAGGCGTGCTACTCTTCCATCGTAGAGGACAGTTTATAAGATACAGAGATACTGCCTCTAAGCAATAAGTAGTATAGAATAAAAGTTTTACAATCAGAATAGAGCTGCGCTGATATGGTTAGCCTATCGCTGGGCATAAACTCGTCTTGGTTTGGTGTGGCATTCGTATCCTATCCGCTGGTGAGATAAATTATACTAAGGTGTCGAATCTCCAAACATTGTTGTAGAGATAACTCCGCAGATCGTGTTTTGCGTAAAGTAATCTCATCAGTTTAGTCCAGAGTACTAGTTAAACACGTAGCAGCGAATACTGTCAGGGCACAGAGTTTGTGCGCAATTCTAATTCCACTTGGTTATCAGAAAACACGTGACTGAGGAAATATTCAGTTGCTCTGACAGAAGCACTAAATAGCTCTTTTGATTTTTTTTTAATAGGAAGGATTCTACTTTTTCTGTAACTACTGGTTCTTGTTGCCTGAATGCAGAATTAGAAACCTTCATTCATTTTTGCGGCCTCAAGAGTTTGCTAGACAGCCGAAACAGAAACTATTGCCGGTAAGAGATTCTTACACAGAGTTACGTCACTTACTGAGTGAACTGCAGTTACAGTTATAACATTGACGCTCAGATATACATTTCGATAGAATTCGTAACTTAGGAGCACGTGGTGTACCGAAAAATCAAGTAGCTGGTTAAGCTGAAGTTTCGCCTGCTGTTAATATTTATTTTTTAGTTGTGTTATTTACGTTAATTATCTCAAGCTTCCTTGTTGTTAGGAATGGAGGAAAAAACAATAGTTGGTATGAAGGTGCACATACCTTATATTTCTGAAAGTACAAAGCACGTACATATCGAACTTTCATACAGAATTGTTGAGCGACCAAGTCGCTAGCAGCTGTGCATTCCCGGTATTTATACACAGAAGTTTACTGTCAGAACTGCGTTGTTATTCACCTCCCAGCTGGCTCAGTAACGTTTTCGTGCCCCGCCCCCCTTCCCCCTGAAAGTTTTATCTGTGACTCGATTTCGCTATCTATATACGTTAATACTAACTAAGACAAGCCACTGGAAATCATGAAGCATGAAAATAGTAAAATCTTGATTCATCTGAATATCCATTGTGCCATAATTGATAATTATTGCGCAGTTTGTTTGATTTCTGATAATGTCTCAATAGGTACAAGCAAAAGTATCAAAATGTATATAATAACTAAAGCACGGTATCATCGACGTACCTAGGCACCAAAATCTGGGTTGAAAACCACGTAGGGGCTTAGGATCACAGCAAACCACTACTTGAACACATTAATCAAAGAGTATTTCTCAGCTTATGCACAAAGTTCTCAAATACGCATGAAAAGAAATGTAGAACGGAACTGTTAAACACTTGTCAATTTCCTTCTAATAGTCATCTCCTCTTCTTTGGTATTACAAAATGATTGCGTTTCTCCGTTTATTATGCAGTATATCGTCATCATCGTCTTCGGAAAATACTTGTTAAACGTCTGTTTCTAAGACATCTTCTAAGAATTCTATGTACGAGATTTACATGCGTCGTCCATGGTTAATACTAGCTGAATACCACTACGCAGTTTGATTCATATACTACCACAGTAAGGGTAAGTACAATAACGAAACGCTGCAAAGAAAGTGAAGAGTTTCAGCAAAACCACCAAGATTGGAAAATTGGATAATCACGTTTTTATTTCATGGAACCCTGAATAGTGCACAGGTAGAAAATATTTAATACAGATCTTTCGATTACACTACAACGAACAATGGAAAACAGTGTTCTACGAGAGAGATGTGACAATCTAGCAACTAACTGTATGTGTTTCATAGTCAGGCGAATGGAAGCAAATAACTGCGTTTTCAAATTTACTGCTATTTAACGACTCTGCTATGCTTGTACGTTGACAGTGTACCTGTTCTAGTTACGTGGCAAGATTCAAAACTTCATGTGAAACAATGATAGGAACTGCTTTGTGCTAAACGGGGAATATCTTGCTGAAAGCGAGTCTCTTACAGAATAACTGAATTAAGACACTAAAATACGATTTGTTAGGTTGTGAACAGCTACTCGAAGTGGCTTGTATGGCGACTTCTTACAAGCCTTGATGTAAGGTTTACTACGTATTAATGAAACAAGAGAAAATTAAAAAAAAGTCATTATATGGATGAAGAACGTATTTACTGAGCTAGATTACGAATCAAATATAAAGTTTAGAGGGAAGGAAAACGGCGCACATTAATCTGAAATTCAAGTCGACATTGTTTCTAATACCACCTCCGTCCAGATAGGAACTCATTTCAGTATCTCTTGCAAAGTTCGCATTCTGTGCACAATCCTCATCGTAACCTCACACTCCGCGCGTAGTTGCCGCGAGGTTATAGGCGCCATGTCACGGACTGAGCGGCCACTCCCGCCGGAGAATCGAGTCCTCCCTCGGGCATGGGTGTGTGTGTTGTTCTTAGCATAAATTAGTTTACGTGGTGTGTAAGTGTAGGGACCGATGACCTCAGCAGTTTGGTCCCTTAGGGATTCACACACATTTGAAAATTTTAATTTCACACTTACAAATCCATGCTGCAGTCATACACAATTCTCCTTCCTTCTAAATACTTTTCAGAGCAGCCATGTTTCTTCCCACACCACAACAGCGAAAGCCAGAAAAGAATATCAATCAATGTTCATCTTCAAACCTGTATTTCCATGCTGTCCACCTAGACACCTTCAAATCACATAGAGTGAGTCCCGCTCGTCCCTAAGACCTTTTAAGACGAACCAGTGTGGCAGAAACAGAAATCGCTACATAGATAATTAACTAGTGGACATACAAATATCTCACGTGAAAGCAGATGCATGAAACATGATAACATGCTACGTGGAAGCCGGTAATAACAATGACAAGTTTGGATATATGTGCACTAAACGGTACAGTTACGTTCCATCTCAATTTATTGCACTGTGTGTAACAGTCTACAACCAGAAATACTTGAGAGTTATCGTTATTTATATAGAGGTAACGTAGGAAGATGTCCTTGAATCTGAAAGCTACGCAAGGGCTAGTAAGCTGTTTGCAGCCAGGAGACACCTGTATCAGTGTCCGAAAGACCTAACCATTTGATTAGCTCCTTATTGAACAATGATCCCAGTTGATATAAAAAGACACAAGGACGAAATACTAAACTCAGAGCATTGATTGAGTTAGTTAACAAGGACAAGATCATAGAAAACCCAGAGAAGTGTTATTATTTGACTGGAGACGTTCGTATGCTACATCCCCACCCTTTTGGACATAATATTCTTTGCAGCACTAACTTCCGACATGAAGGTTACCTGTGCATTAGATGGAAACTGGCACAAATAAAAATCACTCGGGCTATGTAAATAAAGCGCTATTCATTAGTAAACTGAGTATAAGTACTCGACGGATATGAGCAAGACCAGGTTAACCCATAATACATTCAACTCATGACTGTCAGGAAGAATGAACGAAATTAATGAGAAGAAATGGCTATGGTGACAGCGCTTGTTCCCTGTAGTTATAAAAAAGTACGTGTGCTATGCATGATGACGCAGCATTTTCATAGACAATCTAGAGACGGAATGCGACCTGCGAAGGGGCGCAGTGGTGCTTATATATGGCACGGATAGAGTAAAACAAAAAGCTGAAAATGTTCAGTGCGCAGCGCTACGAAAATATTTCTTGCCTCATGACAGAGTACAGACCAGCGTAATCGGGTAACATGATGCAAGGTAATTATGGTGTAACAAGGATTTATTGTAGGAACATTTAACGTTAATATTTATGTTGAAAGTTGTATCTAAATAAATGTGTTGTTATTTGTTATATGGCAAGTGTTGGAGTCGTATAAGCACGGCGCGGGCGTCGTCTTCAACTAGAAATCCAGAGACTTCATTCTGGCTGGTATAACAACTCGCGCGACAGCCATCCGCACGTAGAAGAATGCGAAGAACCTAGCGTAACACTCGTTTCACAACACTTCCCATGTATATGTCGTCATATTGACTTCACACGCAACATTGCATCCCACAGGAACTGCTATCGACTTTCGGGGTCTACTGAAGAACGGTATACAATCCGTCGGCTTTGACTAATGACGTCAGAATTTGCCAGAGATCATTTATTACACAGTTGTAACAGCTGAGAGGAGTGTTCAGAAACAAAGGAATAAAGGAGAGAAGAAATATGGTAGACATATATCAAGGCGAGTAATATTTCGACCTTAATAATAAGGATATCGCTTGTTTATATCCTAGTACTTCTGTAAAAAATGAAGGAGAAAAAAAGGGATAGAAGTAGCTGTAGCCTACAATACCTCAGTTGATATATATATATGATTTGTATCTCGAACTTCAGTCGATCTGTATAGGTTAACTGCAGTACGGGATACAAATTTAACGTACGTCGATTTCTTCGTTTCCGTTAGCATTAGTCTCCTGTTCTTCACTTGAACTGTATAGGTCAGCTGAAGTACGGGATACAAATTATACAGGTGTTTCTTTCACCTCCGCTATTACTAGCATTCTGTTCTTATGTAGATAGTACTACTAGCGAAGGCAAAAATCTACATATATAATATTTGTATCCCATACTTCAGTAGACTTATATAGGTCAACAGAAGAATCTGATACCACTGCTAACGAAAACGAGGAAATTCAAGTACGTAATCCTGGAAACCTGTACATCACTTCAACTACGCGAAGCCGAAGAAAAAGACACACACAAAATTTGTAACCCATACTTCAGTTGAGCTATAAAGGTAAAGTGAAGTACAGGACACCATTTTGTTTTCGTTTTTTGCTAACAACGACAAATAAACAACATTAGTGAAATTTGTATCCCGTTCTTCAGTTGTGCTATATAAGTCAACAGAAGAATAGGAAACTAGTACTAGCGAATGAGAAATAACGACATTTATAACGTGTCTGCCCTGTACTTACCTTATCTATGTAGGTCAACTGAAGAATAGGTTATTAGTGCTAGCGAAGGCGAAAAATAGCAACATACATAAGATTTGTATCCTGTTCTTCAGTTGACCTACATAGGTAAATCACATCAGTATTATATATGTCGCTTTTTTAGTTCAGCTAACACGAATATCCCGTCCTTTTGTTGACCTGTCTACGTCAACTGAAGTACGGGATACAAATTTTACGTATGTCTGTCTTTTTGCCTTGAGTAGTGCTAGTATAGATTCGAAAAATCGTAGTGATACCAGTGGTGGGAAAGGGAAGAAGAGCAATAGCTGCAAAATTTGTATTACTTACTGCAGTTGACGGAAACATGCGTAACGGTAAAAAAAGAAAAATATGAACGTACCACACGGAAACTCCACCGCAAAAATACCGAACCTCGCCTAGAAAGACATCAACAAGAATCACATACCCACATACACAAGAAACAAAACACTAGGAAAGCACACACACACACACACACACACACACACACACACACACACACACACACACACACACATTCAGCCACCCACCCCCACCCCCTATCCTAATCTTTAATCAACTTACAAATTTTGGATGATACATCTGCCCAACACGTTTAAGAAAACACTTAAATGGGCAATATGTATCGGGTACACTACGCCTCCATGTATATTCATCTAAGTGACTCTGTAGTGTCTAAATCCGTCGTTTCCTCCTCCTTACAAAAGATTTTGTAGCTGACCAATAACCTCCTATACTACTGATACAACCTCCAACTGATGAAGATCTGAATTAAATATTCTGCTTCATGACAAGATGCTGAAAACCCCTTTTACTCAAATCAGTATACGAAGAAAAACCATCTGAAATCACTACGGAACCCTCTGCAATATGACCTTCAATTAATGTGACCAACACTTCCTTCGGTCGATTGGGAACTACTTTAAAAACTACATCGTCACATTGTTGAATTGAAACTACAGCTCCCCAAACCCATAATCCCATCGGAGGTTCCCTCCTGTTGTACTTGCTTTTGCCTAAATGCGACTCGTCGACTTATAACACCCCCCCCCCTCACTACCTCAATGGCCCCCTATACTTTAAATATCCCCCATGAACTTCCCCACAAAACGAGTACCAATCTCCAACTGTACGCTGGCTCACACGACATTAATGCACAAAGAGCCACACAGGATACCTCACGAACAGTGTGTAATTTTTATGATATTCTTCAAGGCGAGCTTAGATTTCTCGAACCATGTTCCTCGTCTAACGGACCGCCACAACCGATCTTTGCTGCAGCGCCATACGAATAAATCGTGAGGACGGCGACTCGATACACTTGTCAGGCACATATGTTCGCCGCACTGACGACATCGAACGTAATCAGCAACAAGAACATACATTTGTAAAAATCGAATCTGGCCATCACGTCTGCGCCCATAGCCTTTAAATCATCCAGATTCATTGGAATAGATAAAATCATACCTACTAACGAAAATGAAAAACTAAAAATCCTCCTAAAATAAAAATCTATTAGTCCCCCGGTAGCTGAGTGGTCAGCGCGACAGACTGTCAATCCAAAGGGCCCGGATTCGATTCCCGGCTGGGTCGGAGATTTTCTCCGCTCAGGGACTGGGTGTTGTGTTGTCCTAATCATCATCATTTCATCCCCATCGATGCGCAAGTCGCCGAAGTGGCGTCAAATCGAAAGACTTGCACCAGGCGAACGGTCTGCCCGACGGGAGGCCCTCGTCACACGACATTTTTTTTTAATCTGAAACTGACTAAGAATGAAATTAAGTACCCAATGAATTGCAAACAACCAATTACTTATATCAATGCACACGAAAAAAAAAAAATTACGTAATATCTAGCGTTGTCTTTTAAAACCAGATTCATCTTTTTTTATGTACAGTGATGGCGCTTATCCGCAGCAGACAACCGATTTATTATCTATGGCAGGAAAGTATACACATTAATATCTGTTTGCAACCCATGACGTCATTGGTCATAGCCGACAAGTTGTATCCCGTCCTTCAGTAGACCCAACTTTAGTTAACATTTGATACGGGCTTCTTACAAGACTAAATACAAGAGTAGAGAAGACTTATTAAAACACATGATTCTTGGAAAGATTTACTATAATTATTGTTATAATTAAACACCACATAATGATTTATCGACGTTTAATGCGTTCATATTACAGTGTTCTTTGAGGAGAGAATTGTTATTGTTAATAATTTACAAATCACTCGAGGAACACTGTTGTATTGTAATGTGCAGTACGCCTATACCGTTCCAAGTTAACGGAGCACTGAAAATTTGTCACAGATACGTCAATATTATCACTAAATGTCAGTGTCATAATCCTTCAAGATATACCACGACAAGAGACAAGTGGATAACGTCCTAATTTCTAGAGTCGAAAGATGTAGGTTTGCATTTCGCCACATTCTTTTCTTTTCTTGTCTGCGTTGTCCACGCATTTTGGGATTTTTTTATGAATGTCATAGAAATATGTTCTGCCATATTCTACGTCATTTAGATTTCCACGTAAAAGGATAAAATAAAAATTTAGCGATTTCTGAGTGTATGGTTAGGCAGGAACCTAAGAGAACAACTTTAATTGCTGCGAGTGAATCGAGGAGTAACAACATTCATGTTCTACTCGTACCTTATCACAGAGTCGATAACCGATCGAGCTGTCATCGATATTTTGACGTCGCAAATGTGGGAGGTGTTTTGAAAGGAGTGTTGTCTTCCGATGCCTGGAAGGGGAAAAAAGAAAGGAGATGGCACTGTGAACTTACACTGTACCCTATCTTGATGCCAAAGCGGGAGGGGCCTGCCGTTATCTTACAGTATGTCATAGAAATATGTTCTGCCATATTCTACGTCATTTAGATTTCCACGTAAAAGGATAAAATAAATATTTAGCGATTTCTGAGTGTATGGTTAGGCAGGAACCTAAGAGAACAACTTTAATTGCTGCGAGCGAATCGAGGAGTAACAACATTCATGTTCTACTCGTACCTTATCACAGAGTCGATAACCGATCGAGCTGTCATCGATATTTTGACGTCGCAAATGTGGGAGGTGTTTTGAAAGGAGTGTTGTCTTCCGATGCCTGGAAGGGGAAAAAAGAAAGGAGATGGCACTGTGAACTTACACTGTACCCTATCTTGATGCCAAAGCGGGAGGGGCCTGCCGTTATCTTACAGTATCCCAAAACGTTAGCAAACTACTGTTTACAGTTGCTTCTTGTTCATTATTTCAGACGTGTTGACGAACGTAACTGCTTTAATACTAAAAATTACAGTGCTGGCATGAATAACTTAGTGCCAGGAAGCAATTTCGAAAGTTTTTCGGTTCTTGAAGGCGTATTTTCTCTACTAATAAGACACATTTAGCCTCGTTAATGTAACTTGTTTTTGTTAAATTATTTCGAATAACGAAGAAGAGAAGGAACTGATGTGAAAAGCAAGCTTTCGTAAACCATTAAATTCTACTTGTACAGTATTTGTATCGATTCCAAAAGAAGCTGGAGCATCGAAACCAGTGCTTGTTTCCTTACTGATACTGCCTCTTGTTCTTTACATTTTCAGCTTTCAGTTCGTAAGCACAACATTTTTAATGCTGACGTTTGCAAAAACCTTACGTTCGTGTTCTTTGTTAGTCCACAAACGGGTGCAATGAGAGAAGAAGCAAGGTATTCTATCGTATCTTGTGCCTGTCAACAAAGTGAACGATTATCGAAATGTCAAAGAAACAGAACTGCATAGAGCTGTACTTTCACGTAGAATAGGACTGGTGACACTGTGGTTTTGCCCCAACCGACCAACCATGCAGAATGGGTTCTCGTTTTAAAGTTTTTCAGTGTTCTGGTTTCACTGTAGTTTACACATCTTCTTACTTTGAAACCTTACCTATGAAGAGTCATTCATTGTGTGTTCAGTAATAGCAATTTACAGGGTAAAAACACGATACAACTTTTAAACATGTTCCATGATTGTGCAATGCTATAAAAATGATTAAGGGAATGCTCTCAAACGCTTAGGTACCGTAAAACGGATATTTTGCTTTAACACGTGTGTAAGTCTTTCTTTTTTTTTCTAGAAATGGTAGTCTAACCCGCGTAACATATAGAGCTACCATTCCAACATCAGTCTATTCGCTTCTTTTCCCGGTATATTTCTCTCCAGTAACTCTGTCAGTTTTTCAGGAATAACCAAACGTATCACAATTAGAATGTCATCTACTTTGATCATCTGCTTCATTCCAGTTTGGAGTTTCATTTTGAGGTTTTGAAAGTATATAAGTGTAAACCATTGTTTGTGATTCACCAATAGTTAATCAGTAAGTTACGTGTTCCATTTATCACTTGTACGATATATCGTGGTGATGTGAAACGAGTCATTTTATTTTAACATCAATTTTTTATGGAAATATGCGTCCATGCTGATCATTTAGTAGTCTCTGTTTTTTAATTAAAGACAGACAGGTGCTAGTCAGTAATTCCTACCTATCACCATTTACACATACAATAACAGATAGTCTTCCTCTTTATAGGTGTATTTGTTAAAGAGAATTATTTTCAGTCTAGTCTTAAATTTAACTTTCCTCTCTGTCAAGCATTTTATGTCACTAGGAAAGGGATCAAAACTTTTCTCTGCAGCCTTGTCAACTCTCGTTTGTGCTTGAGACAATATTAATGTGGCTTACTGAATGTCATTTTTTTCTTCTGGTATTGTAATTATGTACATCACAGTTCTTGTTAAAGTCCAGTGGATTATTTAGAGGGAAGTTCACGAGGGAATAACTATACTGTAAAGCTGATAGATTGGTATTCACAGACCGAACAGCAGGCCGACACGACGGAAAGAGTGCTCAAATAAGTCTTTGTCCAGAGCCTTCTTCAGAAAGGAAGTAAAGCATGCATACACATTCATACAGTCATACACATCCACATGACAGCTTTCTCCTGCTGTTCTAACCATAATCATTTTTAAAGAGCGAGGAAATGTGAATAATGAATAATTATGGGTGGGAGTAATTTTGAGCATGAGATGCTGTACCAACCATTAGTTGGGTAATGTAGCCGTTTGTTATGCGGGGACGAGACTGCTGATACAGTGTTGCTCGGACGTCGGAGCGTTGGATTAAAAAGACTGGATATTTTATGGTAATTGAATTTTAGAAGCTTTAACGATAATAAACTGATAATTACAGATTTATTCCAACACGTTGTTAGCATTCCACCGCCCCATTAATTGACGGGAATTTGACTACAACAAATAAACTAGCACTTGGTTTCAAGAGTTCGGGGATCCATTCAAGATTGTCTGGCAGTGCAGGTCATTATGTATAAATATCACAAATTTACTTTCAAATATGGCAATAGATATGGCTGATTGCATGTTACTATTTACAACAATGCACGAAGTTGGACATAACTACGACAGGCGACTAATTTTAAGTATATACAAGGACCGAAGTAATGAAATGAGTATTGGTTGCAGCAATAAAGAAGCAAAAATCACTACGGGATTAATATAGGGGAGCCTCTGTCGCTTTTCTTATTTAATATATTCATCGAGAAGTAAAAACGATGAATAAAACTAGAAACGACTGGAATCAAAAATAATGATTCCGTCCAAAAGAGAATCCGTCTACTGAACAAGCACATCAGTTAGCACGCTAAGAAAAGATTTGTAAAGGCCTTTGCGTGGAATGCTTTGAGATACGGATGTGAAACACAGACGTTAGTAAAGCAGGAGACAGGTCGCCTTGAACTTGCAGAAATGTTTTTCTGGAAGAGAATTACAAGAAATAGCTGGACTTCGAGATAGACTAACGAGATGGTTCTACAAGAAACAGGAGAGAAAAAAGAATTACTGACAGTTGTAGGCCAACGCAAGTCAAAACTTGCTGGAACGATTAGATTAGAATAGATTAGATTAGTACTTGTTCCATAAATCATGAATACGACACTTCGCAATGATGTGGAATGTATCAGACGTGATATGCTACTACGAAACCATTTCGAAGGCAAGATCGTTGGCAATAAAACGATGGAATGATCGATAAAATCCTATTAAAAAATTTAATGAGTGAGACGGGACGTTCTTCGTACATGGAGACGAAGAGGTCTCCTGAAGAGCGGAAGCTGTGACTGCAGAGACAAGGTTCACGATTTTGAAAGAAGAAGAAGAGTATTGACCTAGAGTGTAACGCACACGCTGCATATTGTCTAACGTATTAATAGACATACAACGAGACAATTATGGGAGTACACACTTTCTCGTCATTAAAGTAGGAGAATTTATATCGTCTACTAACCAAAGGCCAAATTCTCATGATACAAAACCTTCAGCGAAGTTCATTGCAATATAGTACCGTTTCTAGCGAATCTCAAGTATAAACCACTATTTTAAGTGCTGGGGTATTCAGCTTCTATGTACGCTGAATGTGAACTAACACATTGGCGACTCTAAATAAGGAGAGCACATGATAAGGGGAACACATGACAATTATAGAACGGAATAAATTCACTGCCATAGAAACCAATATCATTTCGTAGTTCTAAAACACCGTAGGACTCTGGCTCAATTATAATAGTGGCGTCGGATGGGTGAATTTACAGGAAAAATGAAAGCCAGAGTCCGAATTTGTTCATGTGTTCTCCAAAATCTGGCATTATTATAGTTGTCGCCCATACTTAATATCGCTCGGATTGGCACAACATGCATTCAACCTGTACTTCGCAATATTGAAGTACTGGCGTTGACTGTCGTATGTTTCATTTCATGAACACCTGTACTCATTATAACACACAAACTATTGCAAATATCGGGCCGACTACATTTCATTGCAAGCACAGTTTCCTAAAATGACACCTGCCCTTCAGCAATAACAACGTGGAGAATCAAAGTGATGTACTTTTAGGTTTATTCACTCTATTAGTGATCCCTAACAGGACAGCATAGCAGATGTGCCATAGATGAATTTTTATGTACATAAGGGCAGATCGAAATTGTATGCCGAACTGAAACCCAAATTTGGAACCTCGCTGGCGAGATTTCAGGTCCGAGATACTGTCCAGCACAACGTTTTAATCTGCAAGCAAGTTTTATGACAGCTCACACTCGGCGGAAGGTTAGAAAATCAGACTGAGAACAGTTACTGCTCATTTTCCTTCAATGCTCATGATTAGCAGTTTCGTGTCCTAGTCCTTGTTATCTTTCGTGCCACCTTGCCAACAACTATGTGTAGAGATTTTCTGTGCTCTCTACAGAGTCGGTGGGTCTTCGTGCTATGTGCCAGTACTTAACGTGTGCGTAATGTGAATGAAAAACATGTCTACTGGGTGAGTACAATAATATTTCACGAATCTTCTGTGGTTGTGTAAATTCGCCTGGAATATAATGTTTTTTGTATTGAGGCTTTTAAATAAAAACGATGATGTAGTGTACTGATTTTTAAGCAGAATACCAATTTGTACATTAACTTATGTTTGGTCGAAATTTTTATCATTAAACCACCAGATTCATGATGTTAAATGATAGTATCTACATTATCTACCGCCTCAAAAACTTATTTCGTTATACGAGGGCTATCCACAAAGTACATTACGTTTTCGTTTGTGTCCGTTAGGAGCGGGACTAGCACGGCCATCTAGGTGTCATGGCATTCGGCCGCTCAGTCGGCATCCTGCCGTGCTAGTCAGAGGTTCGTGCTGTACTCCGTTGAGTTACTGTGACAGTTTGAAATGTCGGCGTTAATTGAAAATGCCGCGAAGTGTGAAGTGCATGCTGTAATAAAGTTTCTGACTGCAAAAAACTGTACACCGGTAGAAATCTATCGGCAGCGTTGTGAACTGTATGGGGACAACATAATCACTGAAGGTGGAGTGCGTCAATGGGTCATAAAATTTAAAAATGGCCGAACTATCGTTCACGACGAAGAGTGAAGTGGAAGACCCAGCATAGTGACTGCCGAACTTGTCGAAAAAGTCGATGCCGCGGTCCGTGAAAATCGTAATTTCACAATAACGGAACTGTCTATGAGTTTTCCACAAATTTCATGAACTTTGTTGCACGAAATCATTACCGAAAAGCTTGGTTACCACAAGTTTTGTGCATGATGGATACCAAAAACCTTGACAGAGATTCACAAAAATCAGCGAATGGCTGCCGCGTTAAAGTTTTTGGACGCTTACGAGAAATATGGCGACTCATTACTCGAGCACATCGTTACTGGTGACGAAACATGGGTTAAGCATGTGAACTGCGAGACAAAATTGCAGTCAGTGTAGTGGGGGCACAGAAATTCCCCCCAAAACCCAAGAAATGCATGCAGACAATGTCGGCAGGAAGGTGATGGCGACTGTCTTTTGGGACAGAAAAGGTGTGATTTTTGTGGATTTCCTGGAAAGAGGCACTACAGTAAACTCTCAAAGGTATTGCCAAACTCTGCACAGCCTCAGAAGAGCAATACAAAACAAGCGCAGGGGAAAGTTGGGCTCAAAGATCTTGCTGATTCAGGACAACGCCCGGGCCCACACGGCAAATGCCACTCGTGAAGTTCTCGAATCTTTTAAGTGGGAGTTGTTTCCTCATCCGCCGTACAGTCCCGACCTCGCACCAAGCGACTTCCACTTATTCCCAGCAATGAAGAAGGCTATGCAGCGTTTTGATGACGAAGCACAGCTTCAAGAAGAGGTAACCACGTGGTTGAAGGCGCAGGCGACCGAATTTTACGACGAAGGAATTTCCAAACTCTTCCATCGCTACGATAAGTATCTTATTTTAAATGGCAACTATGTAGAAAAGTAGTATTTAAGTGTGGCTTTCATCTGTATATAATAAAAAAATTCCAATACTTTATTTATTTTTAATTCCAAAACGTAATGTACTTTGTGGATAGTCCTCGTATCAATCCCATACGCTTAGCTTCATTGTCATCACAGCAAAAGGCGAGCGCAACACCGACGCTTTAGATTCTCCCAAGTGTAACGTGGTCTCGAATAATAATACTACAAATTTTACGACTGTCGACAAAATATTCTTCCATTTACTTTAATACTATATCTGTCACTAAAAGTTATATCATCTAACAGAAGGCCTCACTATGGGTAACAGCCTAGCTTACACAATGTTTATGTGTTACTTCCTTACCTACTGACTCGGCTATCAGGGACCGCCAGATCTTGGTTGGTCTTACAAACTGCCCCCAGCAGATCCTGTCTCTTGCATCTTCCACCAGGTTTCCTATGAATCCTAGTTGCGGCCTTTCTACCTTCCGGATTAGGACCGTCTGTCATCCTCGTAACGGGTCCATCCCACGGCAGTCGCTTAACTTTCGCCTTTTGCGCGATATTGGGCTAGTTGATGATAGAATATATTTCATCATTTTACACTCTCCTCCACCTTGTTCATTCCTTTATTTCGTACAAACAGCGATCACATTCATCAGTTTTCTTGAGACGAAGTTCTTCAGTTCTCATCCTGAAATCTCCTAAAATATTATTGTATATTGTAGCTGTGTCGATGATACTATCGTTTAATTCGAAGATGGTAAATACGAAATCCTCAAACTTGATAATACCTTGAATACCATGTACACAGGTCTTTAATATTCATCACTCTGGCTTCGAAACATGATTAAATAGTCATTTTTACTTTTCATTTAAGAAGATAGATAACAAATAAGCAGAGGTATGCACGTTCTGATTAGCCTCTTGGAGCCTAAACACTCCTATTTTCGGGCCATGCTAAACAGGCCAGGAAAATTAATCTGTAACCACGGAGTCGGTACATGTGAACTTAATACTGTTCTGCATGTTCGGCAGGGCAATGGATACAGAGCAAGAAATATACTTCGGTTGCTCGATTCTCTCCCTTCGGGAAGAAATAAATTGTATTCATGTTTCCTTCACAGTCTGCCAAAGAAGACTAATAAATATGACACAGTTTGCGTTTGATACTTGGCATGTGCCAAGACTACTGTAGTGGGACGACGGGTCGTGACAACCAAACGTGATTTACTCAGTACAATTGCCGAGCGGTTGTAGGCGCTACAGTCTGGATCCGCACGACCGCAAAGTCGCAGGTTCGAATCCTGCCTCGGGCATGAATGTGTGTAATGTCCTTAGTTTAGTTAGGTTTAAGTAGTTGTAAGTTCTAGGGGACAGATGACCTCAGAAGTTAAGTCCCATAGTGCTCAGAGCCATTTTTTTTCTCAGCACAGTTACGCTAGTATTTTGTGGTGATAAGAGGCTTCCATCTTAGAGACAATGAGCAGTTATTACAGTGTATTAATAAAGTTATGGAAGCATTACGTTCTGTCCCGAAAGGCAATACGCACGGTGTCCTCGAGGAAATTAAAAACATTCACTTCAGCAGGAGTTGGTATGTTTCCTTATTCGACGACTTTTTAATCTCTGGGCAGAGTAGTTTAATCAGTCACCAATGCAGTGGATACTTAGCTTTGAGAAACTGCACAGCTAATGACACATTTTACTCAACGTTTTCAAGTCTTTTTCATGTGAACAGCTGTATCTGTATGAAAAAGGCTGCAGTTGTATTTAAAATTATTATACATTTCTACGGTTTATTTCGTATTCGGCGCTGTGCGCTGTGATCTGCAGCTGACGTGATGTTACTGCTGTGGCGCTGCTTTAGTTCGTTAGAGATGAAGGGCGGCAGCCCATTGGCGTTTTGTAATTGAGATTGCAGTGACTGATGAGTTCGTTATTTCCCAGTGACCCTGATGTTACAGTTGTAGCTGCTGCTAGACCATAAACATTGTTGATTCCTTTTAATCTTAATAAATGCCCATACATCATTCCTTTTCACTTTTTTTTCAAATTTTATTCTTTTATGATTTTATAATTTCGCTTACTGTGCACTATATATTTTTAAATAATTTCGTTAACATTTACATATTCAGCATTCCAATATGCGTCGTATTTCTGTTTTGAAATTCCAGGAGGATGAAGAATGGAGCGTGTGGCTTTGTTGGTAAAAATTTATAATTGCTATGACAGATATGTTCGGTATTTTGCATTGCAATTGTAATTACTAACGACCTCGATTTTACAAGTATTAGCAGCTACTACACCATAAATGCCATTGGTTACTTGTAATGATATGAACATATCTTATTTTTATGTTTTTTAGGGTGGTAAATCCAAACATGATACTTAAAAATCTGTATCACCCACTATTTCTTTACATTTTTCAGTTAAATTTATTAAATTAAGCGATTTTTAAAGAATTTAACAGTTTTTATATAGTTGAAATAATGTAAAAAGGAGGTGTAATTAATGTAGATGACGTTGGTAGCACTGCTGAAAAACATTTGATTGCAAAAAATGGTAGATTCTATTTTTATGTTAACGGATGGTGTTTTGTTTAATGTCAACCTAACCTCACTTTCCTGTTTCCTGTACAATGTCTAATCGTGGTTGTAAAAGCTCTGCTAGCAGTTTTTGTTATATTAGTGGTGAATTTGTGATTAAAAAATTCGAAAGAAACGTTATAGATTTTGGATCTAAACTTGGTGATCAAGACAAATCTTGGGCGCCACTTAAGGTACGTAATGCCTGTGTTGAAGGTCTGAGATACGGTCCTAATAGGAGAAAAAAAGCCTTTAGATCTGCTCTTTCTATGATATGGAGGGAGACAAGAAATCATTCCGATGATTGCTACTTCTGTAGTGTTGATATTACTGGTAATAATTCTAAAAACAAGAAGGTAATAGGCTACCCTAACCTTCTGTCCGCCATCCGACCAGTAAGGCATGGTGTAGGTTTGCCGGTTCCTGAACCACCAGATGATTTAAATTCTATTCCTACGGAAGTATTTTCTGATGTACAATGTGATCTAAATGAACCAGATGATGATGAATTCCATTGTAATACACAAAGTCTAGAGTCCAAATTGTTTACTCAGACCGAGCTTAACTATTTGGTTAGGGATGTGGGCTTAACGAAATAAAAATCTGAATTGCTTGGCTCTAGATTAAAAGAAAAGAGCTTATTGGCCGTTTGAACCAGCATACACACGCATAGAAAGAGAGGGCAGCATATTTTTCAAGTTTTTTCAACAAGAAGGTAATTTAGTGTACTGCTCAGACATTCCCAGTCTGATGAGTGGTATTGAATACAAAAAGGAAGACTGGAGACTGTTTACTGATTCATCCAAAACTAGTTTAAAGGCCGTTTTATTACACAATGGCTACATGAATGCATCTATACATGTTGGACATTCTGTACATGTGAAAGAAAGCTACGAAAATCTACAAATAGTGATAAATAAAATAGACTGATCTGCTCATGGTTGGATGATATATGGCGATCTAAAAGTTACATGCATGCTCCTTGGTCAGCTAGGTGGCTTTACCTAATTTCAATATTTCGTGTGTGAATGGGACAGTAGCGCTAGGGATCAACACTGGTGCCTGAGGGAGTCTTTAAAACCTGGTGAGAAGAACATTCTACGCAAAAACCAAAGAACATACTCGTACCACCTCTACATATAAAGTTAGCCCTAATGAAACAATTTGGAAAGGCTTTGCCTAAAGATGGACCATGGTTTAAGCATCTCTGCCAAAAGTATAGACACCTTTCAGAATTTAAACTAAAATAATGCCTTTTTGTCGGACCTGACATTAGAAAATTTATGTTTGATGTCAACTTTGAATTCACAATGACCTTAAATGAGAAAGAAGCATGGGTATCCTTCAAGAAAGTTGTTAAAAGGTTCTTAGGACATGATAAAGACCCAGTATATGTTTCTAACATAGTTACAATGTTAAAAAAACTTTACCATGTTTAATGTGCCTGAAAGTTCACTTTTAGAACAGTGTTAGTGATGAGCAAGGAGAGCGTTTTCACCAGGACATTAAAACGACGGTAAAACGCTACCAAGGCCGCTGGAACACCAACATGATAGGGGACCACTGTTGGTCACTTCACCGAGAAGTTCAGGAAGCGACTCATCGTAGAAAAAGCTACACAAGAAGCTTCTAAGAAAAAAGAGGAAGAAAATACAAACCAATTCCAGCTGACAATAGAAACGCCTATTAACACATTTCATTGTCTTAAGTAGCTTACTGTAAATATAAACCATGCTTATGTTGTAACAAAGCGTTTCATTAATGTCCCCGTTTACTGTGTAGCACAGGATTTTACTATGAGTGATACAAAACAAAGTAAGGCTATGTTTGGATTCAGCGCGTAAATATCTATAAAGATCAGCTATCAAAGTACAAAAAGGTTTCAAAAATATTTTTCGTTGGCATCTGCAATAAAAGTTTGAGATCCCTACCTTCCTCATTTTTAAAGTGTTATGTTTATACAGGTATTTGTAATTTTCATGACTCCTTGTAAGAATGCTTTTAAATATTCCTGTTGGAACTTTTTTACTGAGCTATTTCGATCTGTACAACTTTCGTATGTTCAAATTGCAACGGCTGTGGAGTTTTACAGTTACGGCTTTGTTAGTACGAATGTAGTCAATACATTACCAATATTGATTACAACTAGTATGTATATATGACATGTACCTTTAATATGCATTTGGGAGACGAAAATTTAATAGTCATGGGTGACTGGAATTCGAGTGTAGGAAAAGGGAGAGAAGGAAACGTAGTAGGTGAATATGGATTGGGGCTAAGAAATGAAAGAGGAAGCCGCCTGGTAGAATTTTGCACAGAGCACAACTTAATCATAGCTAACACTTGGTTTAAGAATCATGATAGAAGGTTGTATACATGGAAGAACCCTGGAGATACTAAAAGGTATCAGATAGGTTACATAATGGTAAGACAGAGATTTAGGAACCAGGTTTTAAATTGTAAGACATTTCCAGGGGCAGATGTGGACTCTGACCACAATCTATTGGTTATGACCTGTAGATTAAAACTGAAGAAACTGCAAAACGGTGGGAATTTAATGAGATGGGACCTGGATATACTGAAAGAACCAGAGGTTGTACAGAGTTTCAGGGAGAGCATAAGGGATCAATTGACAGGAATGGGGGAAAGAAATACAGTAGAAGAAGAATGGGTAGCATTGAGGGATGAAGTAGTGAAGGCAGCACAGGATCAAGTAGGTAAAAAGACGAGGGCTAGTAGAAATCCTTGGGTAACTGAAGAAATATTGAATTTAATTGATGAAAGGAGAAAATATAAAAATGCAGTAAATAAAGCAGGCAAAAAGGAATACAAACGTCTCAAAAATGAGATCGACAGGAAGTGCAAAATGGCTAAGCAGGGATGGCTAGAGGACAAATGTAAGGATGTAGAAGCTTATCTCACTAGGGGTAAGATAGATACTGCCTATAGGAAAATTAAAGAGACATTTGGAGAAGGAGAACCACTTGCATGAATATCAATAGCTTTGATGGAAACCCAGGTCTAAGCAAAGAAGGGAAATCAGAAAGGTGGAAGGAGTATATAGAGGGTCTATACAAGCGCGATGTACTTGACGACAATATTATGGAAATGGAAGAGGATGTAGATGAAGATGAAATGGGAGATACGATACTCCGTGAAGAGTTTGACAGAGCCCTGAAAGACCTGAGTCGAAACAAGGCTCCCGGAGTAGACAACATTCCATTGGAACTACTGACGGCCTTGGGAGAGCCAGTCATGACAAAACTCTACCATCTGGTGAGCAAGATGTATGAAACAGGCGAAATACCCTGAGACTTCAAGAAGAATATAATAATTCCAATCCCAAAGAAAGCAGGTGTTGACAGATGTGAGAATTACCGAACAATCAGTTTAATAAGCCACAGCTGCAAAATACTAACACGAATTCTTTACAGACGAATGGAAAAACTAGTAGAAGCCGACCTCGGAGAAGATCAGTTTGGATTCCGTAGAAATACTGGAACACGTGAGGCAATACTGACCTTACGACTTATCTTAGAAGAAAGATTAAGGAAAGGCAAACCTACGTTTCTAGCATTTGTAGACTTAGAGAAAGCTTTTGACAATGTTGACTGGAATACTCTCTTTCAAATTCTAAAGGTGGCAGGGGTAAAATACGGGGAGCGAAAAGCTATTTACAATTTGTACAGAAACCAGATGGCAGTTATAAGAGTCGAGGGACATGAAAGGGAAGCAGTGGTTGGGAAGGGAGTGAGACAGGGTTGTAGCCTGTCCCAGATGTTATTCAATCTGTATATTGAGCAAGCAGTAAAGGAAACAAAAGAAAATTTCGGAGTAGGTATTAAAATCCATGGAGAAGAAATAAAAACTTTGAGGTTCGCCGATGACATTGTTATTCTGTCAGAGACAGCAAAGGACTTGGAAGAGCAGTTGAACGGAATGGATGGTGTCTTGAAGGGAGGATATAAGATGAACATCAACGAAAGCAAAACGAGGATAATGGAATGTAGTCGAATTAAGTCGGGTGATGTTGAGGGTATTAGATTAGGAAATGAGACACTTAAAGTAGTAAAGGAGTTTTGCTATTTGGGGAGCAAAATAACTGATGTTGGTCGAAGTAGAGAGGATATAAAATGTAGACTGGCAGTGGCAAGGAAAGCGTTTCTGAAGAAGATAAATTTGTTATCATCGAGTATAGATTTAAGTGTCAGGAAGTCATTTCTGAAAGTATTTGTATGGAGTGTAGCCATGTATGGAAGTGAAACATGGACAGTATATAGTTTGGACAAGAAGAGAATAGAAGCTTTCGAAATGTGGTGCTACAGAAGAAAGCTGAAGATTAGATGGGTAGATCACATAACTAATGAGGAGGTACTGAATAGGATTGGGGGAGGAGGATTTTGTGGCACAACTTGACCAGAAGAAGGGATCGGTTGGTAGGACATGTTCTGAGGCATCAAGGGATCACCAATTTAGTATTGGAGGGCAGCGTGGAGGGTAAAAATCGTAGGGGGAGACCAAGAGATGCATACACTAAGCAGATTCAGAAGGATCTAGGTTGCAGTAGGTACTGGGAGATGAAGAAGCTTGCACAGGATAGAGTAGCATGGAGAGCTGCATCAAACCAGTCTCAGGACTGAAGACCACAACAACAACAACATGTAACAACTACACTTGATGTCACAAAACCTTTCTGTCACGCAACCCGCTGGTGAAACTTGGGGTGAACATAAAATTCTTCCCTACTGTCGGACATGAAATTACGAGTAGATGACTAATGACATTGTCCCCTGATGGAGCAAACAATTAATTGATATCAATAATTAAATTAAATCAAATACAAAAGTTTGGAGGTGAAGCGGTCAATGTATGAATGGAACATATTGCTTAGGTGAATAAAGCATTAAAATAAATGTATTTCTTTCAGTATCGTTTACACAAACCAAACCAATTTCAGGGCCGATTTAACTGAGCGTGGACACGATCAGCTATTAATGGGAAGGAGGGGGAGTGAGTCTTCTCAACGTTATTCGTGGTCATTCTTCGTGTATCACTTTTGGTGGCAGGCCCACGCGTCGGTACGACGCATCGCTTCGGTGCTGCGCTGCGCGAATCCGCAGGCTTCATCAGCAATACCACCTCCGTGTTGTCTGCCCGTTGTCGGTTGCGGCGCCGAAGCTGTGATATCACGGAGTCTGAAGGCGGATGTTGGCGGTGGATGGAAGAGACCTCGTGTCCTCTCGTTTCTGCGCCATCTCACTGACTCTCCTGTTTCGTTCCTCATCCATCTCTGAACTCAACTCCACTTCGAAATTTTCTTCGTTTCGGCCATCTCATTGGCAGAAATGAGTTTCAATCCAACTCAATGACAGATCGCAGTTTTATTGTCACGCCTGTCCATGCAGGGTGGATATTTCCTATCTTCAGTTGGCTGGTGTGTGCCTTGGGAACTGGTTTCTTTCTCACGATTTCACATTGCTACGATGTCTTTCTGCATTTCGCTATCTCTATGAGCGACCTAGATAAAGCTATATTTCGGCTTCATCTGAAGGATCGCTGGCGTTCGTGATTAACAAGAAACGTGCTTGCTGTCCAGAGAGACATGTTGTTAAAAACGTTGACTTCTTTCACACACCTCCTTGCACGAATTCTCCGTACTTTGTGTACTTTCCTCTCGGTGCCCTTGGGGTACTGGAATTGTCGGCAAATACCTGTTTTCTAGGGCAGGTAAAATGACTGTAAAATGAGTGCTACCGGGTCAGAAGAACTCACATACTTTCATCTGTACGTTCTCGAATGGCTGTAGGTGTCCATCAGTTCTCGGCATGCTTCTCATAGCCAGGCTCTTCGAAAAATGTCCATTCTTGAGCGAGGCGTGGGTGTCTGCCCGTTGTCGGCTTGCAGAATTACTGCAATGTCCTCTCCTGGGGCGCTCGTCACAGGCTGTCGGGCTCTGCGACTTTGCGAAAATCACGGTGGGCAGAGGTATCACAAACCGTTTAAACATGTACAATGTCGAACAGGTTATATCGGCTGGGAACTATTGATATTGTGGGATAGAAATTGACGAGATACTCTGTATAGATTTTGATAGCCGTGTTCTTACCTTTATTACGTTATTGCAATGTATTCCTCTGAATGTCTAGTATTGTATGTTTCATGCTGTCGATATGATGGTGGAAGCACTCCCGAAAAGTGGTAAGATGATAAAATTAAATTATTTTGGCAGTCAAGAAAAAATGTTTTAACATTTAACTGCACCTATAGGACACAATGCATTAGGGAAGTTGAGTGAATAGTGTTGATCCTTGACAGAGGTATCCTACATTTGCCGCATCTCCTTCAGGCTCTTACTAAAGTTACCTTTCACAGCCGCACCCATGTATATACAAACATAAACCAAGCAAGAGTAAGAAATAAAGCATGAAGTGTAAGAAAATGTGAATGAACTGTACCCATGTGCTTATAACTGCATTGTAACCGTGTAAACACATTTAGTCCACGTACTCAATCACAGCCGTTACCTGTGCCCCACAGAAGTTACTGCCATCTTCTGCGTCACTGTGATATTTATAACCAGCTGCCAGTCGTACGGATGTCACTAATTTAATTTATCGCACACTTGAACACTTCCTGCCACTGGCTTCTCTCAGTATTGTCTCTCTGAAACTGTCATTGATGGTTTCTCTAAACAGAATAGTTAGCCCTTAGATACGCTATCTGATCAGAAATATCGGGACACCATATCAATGGACCTTAACCTTCCTACTACAAAGTGGAATATCAGGACATGAAACTCAAGGTTGTGTCGTTCACGATACTTAGCTAAAAACCAGTTTTCCCCTATATAAATCACGGTCATGTGGTTTACATATATAAATTCGCGTTAAAGAAAAATATATATTTACAAAACGAAAAAAAATTATGTTTAATTAGGTAAAAATTTTATTTCATTAACAAAATGCAGTTTTTTTAATTCGGAACAAACTTAAACTTTTTTTAAGGAGGGAAGTTCTTATTTGTATTTACTGAATCATGTACATGACGGACGCTACACTTTCTTGTGTTTCCCACAATCACTTTTCTTGCACTTCGATTCTTTTTCCATCCACAAAAGGAAAATTTTCCTGAAGTTGCCGATGTTAAATCAATTAGTGATGGTGCGTCTTTGGGTATATGTATTCCTAGCATGTGGTATATTTCTCTCCCAATGTTTTGCTAACGTGCCATTTTGTCATCCTGTTCTTCATGTGTTGTGTAACTAATGGAAAATGAAGCTTATTAAAAAAATCGGCTCGGCAGTTGTTGCTTTTATGTTCTTGTGGCATATTTAGCTTGTAGCTTACATAGGCATTCAGTTCCGCTGCGTCTAAAATGCCAGAGAAGTATGTCACAGGCCACTGATATGTCACTCTTTTGCCATATTTTGCATGACATAACTTATCAAAAATATTCACGACCCCTTCAGTCAAATTATAGAAGTCAACTGCGGCAGGTTTTTGGCTGGTTTGGTCAGTTTCTCCTGTGGAAATCATGGCTGATATGAGGACTACAGTTTTATTTTTCTTCGTACGGAAAGAAACGCGCATCTTCAGATTATCATACAGAAATTTGAAGGATTCTTATTACGACCACTGGGATTCACCGTGTATGGACAAACTTTCTTTTCAATCTTACGGAGGGTACCGATTAAACTGCGGTTTCTTTAATTTTTCGAATAATTTACAAGAGTCGTCGGTTGTCGGTTGTCACATTTCTATTGTTTCCTTTTAGTGTCTCTGTAAGATGTATAACATACTTTGTTGGCAGTACTAACGTACTTTCGGGTCTATTCTCTCTACGATCGTAAGGAATACATCCATAAAAATTAAACGTTCTCGCATCACACATTGAAAGGATCTTGAAACTATTTATCTCTGGGTTTTTGGGCATGTACATACTAAAATGGCATGTGCCCCTAAAGCTCAGGGTTCCATAAGCAGTGGTGTATTCTGAATGGTTGTAGCAATTTTGATTAAAAAATTCGAAAAATCCCGGAATGCGGTATATTTATCGCTTTCTTTTCTAACATCCTTTATAATTTTTGTATTAACAAGTGCTGCTCCCAGTAGAAACTCAAATCTGCTTTTTGTCATCGAAGATGGAAAAAAATGTTGACCATAAATGTGACAGATCGTGTCCGTTACGGTAAATCTAGAAATTTTTTTAGGACTACATACGTGAACAACGGGGTTCACTGTGGCGGAATTGCCACCTACGAATACCTGCGTAATTACTTCTGCCGAAACGTTCAGGCACCAGTCTGTCCCATTACAACAGAAAGTCGAGAAAAAAGAAAAACTAAGTAAAATTGGTAATTATTTGTGCAGAGGAGCAATAGAATTCCATCCAGCCTCTCAGAAGAACGCAGGTTCCTAGAAACACTGCACGAAGCACTATGTCAACAATAAGTAGTCATATGCTTGATCGAATTGTTATTTACACCTTCCGGCACTATTGCACACCTTCAATTAAATGCATTACATAAAATGGCCATCAAAATACAACAGAGCGAACACACAAGCCAACTAACAGCTTACAAAGCGTCGTTATTCTAAAGAATTCTCCCAATATATGTATCGTATATATACGCAAATTAGCACGTAGGAATATTACACTAAACAATTAAAATGTCTCTTCTACCATTAATATATGGCCTTCGGTATCATGACAGTTAAGACCTTAACATTTATATACCATCAATTACTCACAAAGCCTTTAAGTGTTGAGTTGCGTCAGAATTTAGGTATTTTCGTAATGGAATCTGACATCCAAACCCAGAGATACAAACTAAGACGCAGTAAATAAACATAGGCACCATATCTGGTTATTTGTTATGCTAATAATAAAAATGTTTAGTATTCCTTTAGTAAGTCTTTCAGAAATATTCCGGCTAACTCTACTACTTCATTAATCGTAATGTTTCAGTGCCAGTCTCTTATGAAATGCTTTCATGTCTTAAGCTATAAGGTACTAGTGTTTGAAAATGACCATCTTTGGTTTTAACTATTCTCGGTTCAGTTGTTTAGATCTCATCGCTGACTTGAGCATGCTTACGTTACTTGCTAAATGTCAGAATTATAACTCTCACCTTCCTTTTTACATTCCTTCTCTTTTCTTTTACAATTAGCTACCGAAAGTTCGTGAAGAGTAAATGGTAACTCGGGTATAAAATATATTTTTTACAAATGAAGCATTATTTTTCTTTCCTATAAATGGAGATACCGTGTGGGTAGGGCCTCCCGTCGGGTAGACAGTTCGCCTGGTGCAAGTCTTTCGAGTTGACGCCACTTCGGCTGCTTGCTTGTCGATGGGGATGAAATGATGATGATAAGGACAACACAACATTCACTCCCTTAGCGAAGAAAATCTCCGACACAGCCGGGAATCGAACTCGGGCCGTTAGGTATGGCATTCCGTCGCACTGACCACTCAGCTAACAGGGGTGCACTTTCCTTTAAACGTAAATGCGTTATAATGAACAAATGTCGATTGTGAATGAGTGACTACAAAAACTAACGTCCCAACACAATGTCAGATGAGAAATAAAAAGAAAAACTTCAAAATAAATACTATGTGCCGCCGCCACCACCACATATATCAACTTAAAGTTCAGGTTTACAAAATAACTTCCTCTTTAGTTTCTGGCCTCTGGTGTACCCTCTAGCAGAACCTAAATGTAATTGTCACTCAACACATTTATACACAAATAATGGCAGCAGTTAAAATTTCCGCTTTAAAGTGGTCAACTATGACTATTTGGTGTTAATGTTTACGTCAATAACAATACGGAAAGGCAAAACACTCTCCCTACAACAATTCACCTCCGATCCGTGTGATCCCGTGCGTGATTCGCCGATCAAGAAGAGTTTCAGGAATATCGCTCGATAAGCAATTACTACACATATACAGTAACGTTGCTTACCCTACTACGACTCTGTACTCAGAAAAGCCGCACTCACTGCTGACACCCAAATACCTTAGATTGTGACCTCAAATCTCTAGTAACCATTTGCAAAACCCAAATCTACTAGCGTGTGTACTAACTAATATTAGAGGCAACACAACACGGATCACTTCAGACAAAATTACAAGACAAAACTTTAATGTCGACGTGTTTTATAGACTCGAGAATTCTATTGTAAATTACTGACAAAGTGTACAAGACACTCTTGACTAAGTCCGCATTTAAAATCACTTGACCTTTCGTCAAATTACACACAAAGTACGTGGAGCCCAGCTCTGACGAATCAGAAAATGACTGTACTCATCATGCCCTACATTAGTTACTGTATTCTTCACCTTGCATTTCAAACGCAACTCAGTCCAAGAACAACTTCCTAAACTCTTTCAACAAATTCGCGGAGAATTCCACACAGACGAAATAATCGATACAATTTTCTCGAGGTAGGTATCGATCACGATACTTGTAAACGTGTCCTAACTCATATGCAGTACACATATGTCGTCTTACCAACTCAAGTTCCCTATCTCCTCACTCTTTTAGACAAAGTCTGGTGTCGTATCTTTAACTTCTGGAAGGTGGGTATTACGTTTCTTCGTGGAATACGTGAAAACATATTTACAACAGGCTTATCTGACCAAATAGTTTCGAAATCCCGTCCCGTGTCATCAGAGAGTGAAGCGGTGTCTTCCACGTCGTCATAATTTTGTAACAGTACATTGCTCGTTTCGTTACACGAGTCGTTGATACCTTCGCTTTCGTGAACTGTATCTTCGTCCTGCTCTCATGATAGTTCTTGACAGATCTCGTCTTTCGGAGTAAATAGCTGATATTCTGCCATAGTGACCTGAACAACAACGGTAAATAATCAGGAAATAGCTCTTCAAGCTTTTTCTACATGATGAAAAATGTTAAAGTTAACCGTAAGCGACGCCGGGACAGATTGTGCTCTAACAGCATCTAAATTATGGAACAAATTGAAGGTCAACGGCTTACCTCTGCAAACTACTGTCTTGTGAACTACTGCCTGATAAGGTAATTCAAGGGCGTAGCCCCCCCCCCCCCCCAGCACTGGTGCTGTTTCCTGCCCAAACGAAAACAAACAAATCTTGTCTGATCCGAACCGCCTTGTGGTAGCAAGATTAATGTGGCATGTGTCCACTCTTCACGTGTATGATGGCCAGAACTTTGCCGGGGTCACTTCCATTGAGGTGGCTGGACGTCTGTGAAGGAATGGCAGCCTTATTGCTCAAGACGAGACGTCAGAGAAGGTAATGATGTTGGAAACTGAGATCTGGAGCGAAGTGGACGTTATAACTCGTCCCAAACGAGTCCATTGGGTTCAGGTCGTGTCCTTGAGTAGGCCATTCCTTTTCTACACTGTACGCAGTACACGTTGTTTAATGCTGTAAAATGTGTTCGCATCCTTCAGTATTTGGCTTTTCTTAACTACAACATTCATTCCTACTGTAAATAGATTTATTATTATTATAAATTACGTCCTAAAGATGAAAAACAACTCTTTACCACCTCCTCCGCATTTCATTGACGGCACTACGCACGAAGGCAGATAACGTTCTCCAGCTATTCGCCAAACCCAAACCTTTTCATTGAAATGCCACTGTGTGTACCGTATTTATCACCGCCAGTTTCCCACCATCCACAGTACAGTGACATCTCTCTTCACACCAGCTCAGCGTCACATAGCAATGGCTACGAACATTTTTGGATTATGAGAAGCTGCCTGATCATTGTACCCTTTATCTTGTAACTCCCTATGTACAGCCTTTGTGCTAGCTGGACTGTTGGAAGCACTTTGAATCTAGTGAGTGATTCCTTTCGCTGATTTCATGCAACAGTTTACAGTCATCCTCTGCAAAGTTCGACGGTCAATCTCCGTCAGTACATATCTACCTGGTCAAGATTTAACTGTTCTTGTTCAGCTTTATAAAGTTTGAAATATTCTGATGGATTTGTTTCTCATGTGCGAACTCACGTGCTAAAGCTACAGAGCAAGAACGAGCTCGTTTTGCCAACTTATTTATTAAGGAAAGCACAATAAACCACCAACGGTAACATACTCTTCAAAATCAGCAAAACAATAAGGATTGCTTCCGCGGATCAAGCAAATAACAACCAATTCATACAGTCAGAATTCTCTTCGACTCTCTATCCGTAGAATGTTCCACGTTGTAGTCGGCTTTTAACTGCTGGTAGCTAGCGTAACAAGAGGGAAGCGACGCATAATAATCGTTACGGAAGAGAGGATGGTCAAAGTGGCACACCGCTGGACCAGCCGATCTTCTTCGCACTCGGCGAGACGAGAACTGCCTGCTGAATGGCCGAGTGCCGGCTTATCTAGCCCGGACGGAAGGATATTTCCGGAACTATTTGCACACACTTGATCGCAAGGAAATAGTTCGTTGATCAACGCACCCCCTTCCTCTGCTGTTGATTGATACCCTCTTACAGACGGTGGGCGCACCTATGTGTTTGTTGCCAACTGTGGTTCTTGCTGGTTAACACTCTTGCGTTTCCCAGACTCGCAGCGTAGCCGGCAACCCGCCTCGCTCGTCTGTCTGCGGTGTCGCCGCTGCATTAGGCGTCTGGGGTGAGTGCAGCACAATGATCAGTCACTGAGACCGTCAATAGGTCGCTGTGATGTCCTGGCCAAACTGTTCTGCTGTTGTCGCTTTTTACTGACAATACAATACTACCCGCCTACTTTAATACTGACAGGTCCAACTCTGGCGACATCTGGTGGTCAATTACACCTTACATAGTTGTGTCCCTATTGTTTTTATCACACAGAACTGGTTGTTTGATGCGGGTTTTAGTATGGGAAACGTCGTTTTATATCTGATAGTCTCACTGCGTCTCTCCTTAATAGAGTTAGTGCTTCATAAATGACGCATCTAAACAATAATTCTGGTCACTTTTCTCGATTGAATACGTTTCAAGCCGTTCAAGCGGTTCTAGGCGCTACAGTCTGGAACCGCGCGACCGCTGCGGTCGCAGGTTCGAATCCTGCCTCGGGCATGGATGTGTGTGATGTCCTTAGGTTAGTTAGATTTGAGTAGTTCTAAGTTCTAGGGGACTCATGACCTCAGAAGTTAAGTCCCATAGTGCTCAGAGACATTTGAACCTTTTTTTTTTATTTTATTTATTTATTTATTTTTTTTTTGAAGTTTCAATAATGTACGAAAGCTCACCTTATATTTTTCTGGCGCCGCAGGAAACAAATGTGGATCTGTCAGTAGAGCGGTATGTAGTAGTCAGATTCACAAGAACTGAAACTAGGCCAGTAGTCAGGCTGGCTAGGCCAACAACTTCATTGGACAGCTCTTTCAACGCACAAAGATAATTATGTCATATGACTCACCTCGTTAGAGAAGACAGTATAATGAACATGTAAGAAATGGAAAGAAAGACTGATGATAATGATACATAGTTGAAAATGGTTTGACAATCTCAAACAAATTTAGTGCATCGAGGCGGACAGTCGAAAATCATATTGAAATTACAGAGCGTATTCTGCCAAAAACCGATCACATCCACGCTAAAATTAATGTGACTCATTTCTAGTCTCTCTCTGAATCGTTCATAGTGATATTATAATCATGACAAGCCATACATCTGTTGACTCGATTCCTTTTCAATTCATCAAGCCTCCACTTTCCACTTATCCCGTAACGCGTTCTCTTTTGTTAAGTCACATTTCGTTCCAGTTATTTTTGGTAGTGGTTGTTAAGTTCTATTCTCTGATATTCCTTATCTCCCTGCTCTGATTAATTTTGTGTACAAGCATTTTTTCTAGTATAAAACATGGCATAACGAATGGGGCCAATGGGGCAGATAATTCTCAGTTCTGTGTAATCCTTGTAGCAACTTTGATGGTGAGAAATGGATGTCCAAACTGTCTTCGTTGCAGTTAGGTACTACCTTAAAGTATTCAGTACCACAGAGGTCTATACCTTGAGTGTTAGGTTAGGCACTGCTGATGATCTTAGACAATATTGTGATTGAATAAAACAGTCTTGTCTGCCAAATGTATCCGTTTATTTCCCTACCGAAAATTAGTGGGTGTTTCTTCATATTTGGCGTTCCCATTGTCTTTTTGCTACATAGGACGTAACGGGTATACATGAAGATATTTTTAGGCGTGGTACTGTACCTCAATACGTACACACATCAGCGTTTATCAGTGTTTTCCTCTTTTTTTTCCTCTCTGTGTCGAATAGTCTTCCCACAAACACGACACAAAGCGTACGACCGGATATATTCAGCACGGTCGTACTGCATCACTAAGTGGACTACACCTGTCGGTGTAGACTGACCGTTTTGCGTCTTTGTGTCCACACGTAAGACCTGACCTGCTGCCCAGAGGAAAATCTCATAAGCATTAATGGGGTGCTCTTGCACAATATGCTCGGAGGTAATAACCAGCTTAAGAAACAGGACTTGCTATGGTTGTAATTATTAGTCCCGAAATGACGTAAAAACTGATGTAATGTTGTTCAGTACACCGTCCTCAGTCACCAATATAAATATCTGCTTTTGTATTCGTTACAGTCTGTACATTTGGATCTGCATCTGAGCCAGTGTAGACCAATGTAAACTCTCATTACTATAATCTCTTCTACGACCATAGTAATGAATAAAATTACCTAATGAGTAAACTTAAAAGACAAGATGACATCTGTGACCATTTGGAAGTAGGGATTACGAAAAAATAAGTTTCTGGTTCTTGCCTATGAGATTAAATGTTTGTTATCAAGCGCATCAGTCATTCGTTTGTACCCTCGTATAGTTAAATTAACCTCTCCACCAATTGATTTTGCGACATACCAGAAAACGTGGCTCTGTCCTTCGATCGGCAGAGTTGAAATGAAAATTAGCAGGGACAGTAACTGCTTCACCATGGTGTCCGCACAAGCTTTACTGACATGTAAATGCTGGAGCAATCACGTGGTCTCCTAAGTATCATGTACTGACCCACTTTTTAATTTCGGGCCACTCACTGGCTAAGCAAATTACACTGTATTCAGGGGATAAAATTAAGGTGAATTAGGAAGGAAATGGGAGAGATTCGTGATGTTTCCGAGCCATTAGAAAACCGCAGCAGCCTTGCAGCACACTAAACAGGGACAGCTGCTGCAGACTTGGAAATGAAGCCCTTTGCTAGCGCGGCGCCGTATGGGCGGTAGTCGGCCCGCCTGCATTACTCGTACACTCGAGGCGCAGGCGGAGGCCACGAGGGCAAGCATCGACCCCGGCGGTTTTCCCAGAGTATAGCTGCGCCAAAAGTTCCTAAGCGCATTACAGAGGATGAAAAAATAAGTAGAATTTATGAAGTTTGAAGTTCTCTACTCCAAGGAGTTGCGCCGAAATGTGCACTCGACGAGTTACGAAAAATCCCAGTAAACTTTGCCGCGCAGAGAAACAGAAATTGCCCTGTGTGGGTTTATCTGCTGGAAGCCGGCCGGCTATAAAGCCGATGGAACGAGTACCTCTGCTGGCGTAGTAGTTGCTGGAGAGTCTTCGTGTAGTTCGACAAGTAGACACGTCTTCAGACAGAAATTTAAATTACACTAAAATATAGTAGTTTTCTTTGTTTTGAACTGGTGTAACCTTCCCGTATAAAATAAAAATGATAATTTTTTTTGTTAATATCTTAACTCGTGAAAACTGATAAATTTTGACGTAAGCAGCACTACGCCATGATCCTGCCAAGTCAATTTGAATCTGTCAGTGAGAAATAAACTGCAAAATTCTTACCTCATGATGGTGTCGCTTGATAACGCTGTCTATATATCTGCTCGTAAATGGCACAACTTAGTGCAATGATGGCCGATCTACTAATGTTGGACAACATTTGTCTGAGATAATAAATATTAGAAAAACTGACTTTGCTTATTGACATAGCTGCACAGCTGGTCGTCTTATTACTAAAGAACTCATGACTATGATCTGCGAAAATTTTTAAAATATTTAAATTTAAATAAATGACTTTATCGGGACTGGCAATGACTTAAGGCAAAATTATTCCTTCCTTTTTTGTTGACTGGTATAAATTATATTCTGAAAATCTTTTACATTAATTGTAAAGACCTGAAATCAATTATATGAAAAACAGAATATTACAAATCTGAGTCAACTGGTGCTGACGAATCACAAAAAGATTGAAACAAATTCATATTAACATCTCAGACAAATGACTTAACTACGAGCTTGCCAAAAAAACAATAAAATTTACCTTACAATGCATGGCTGTGAACTGCGCTGTACCAGCAACAGACTACAACTGCACTGTAGCAGCGAACGACTGCAACTGCTCAGTAACAACTGCCGAGACTGCTCTGACCTGCGACTCTATTGCAGCACAGATATTTTCAGTCGCTGGCAGCGCGTGAGCAATACATCGAAATTGCATTTGCTCCAGCAGGGTGGTGGGCCCCTTACACTGATTCCTTGTAAAACTGATTTAATTAGCAGACGTGACCTACATTAAAATACGAAAACACATACCGTGCAGAAGACCAGCTTGCAGCCCTTCATTTTAAAATGATCCTTTGGAAGGAGAAGAGTCGTGAAACAGACAGTAAAAGAGCTAAGATGTGGAAACGAAGGGAGAATTTCTTGGTATAAACATCTAAAAAATACTCGATTTGTTAACGAGTGTTAGTCTCATAACTCTTCATTTGCAGTATAATACAGGTTTTCAAACAATAACCCTGTTGTCTGTGTTTACATCTACATCTATACTCCACAAGCTATCTCGCAGTGCACTGTCTCTTCCCTCTTTTTCCTGTTCCAGTCGTGTATCGTTCGCTGGACGAACGATTTCTGGTAAGCCTTCGTGTGGGCTCGAACCTCTCTACATTTACCTTCATGTGTTTTCCACGGTGGAAACAATGTGTTGCTTGACTCTTCTGGGATCGTTCGCTCTTGGAATTTTAACCTAGACCATACCATGATGCAGAGCTCTTTCCCTACGGCGTCTGTCACTGAAGTTGACTAAGCATGTCGATGAGACTTCCCCGCTTACTAAATGATTCCATTGAAGTTGACTAAGCATGTCGATGAAATGTCCCCGCATACTAAATGATTCTTTAACGAGAAGTTTTGTTCTTCTTTGATTCTCTTTTACTTCTACCAGTCCTGTCTGGTTCGGAACCCACAGTGACGAGCAATATTCATGTCAGGTCGAAGATGTCTTTTGTAAACTACTTCCTTTGTGTATGGAGAGTTCTTCTACTGAAAGTCAGTCGCCATCTGCCTTATTCGCAATTAGTTTTGTGTGGTCGTTCCACTTCAAATCGTTCCTTATTACTCCGACATATTCCATGGAAGTAATAAAGGATCTTTCTTCGTATTCGCAATATCCTAAATTTGTTTATGTAAAGGACAGATTGTCGCTTCCTGCACCTGGCAGACCTTCTGCAAGTCTTCCTCCAATTCGCTAGAGCTTCAGACGTTGTCCACGAGGCCATTTATATATTTGTGAGAAGTAATGGTTCTACAATACTCGCTTGGGGAACGCTCAAAATCAGTTTTACGTCCTAAGAATTTCTCCCATTCAGAATGGCATGCTCTGCTTTGTTTGCTAGAAGCTCCTGACTGCCATCGCACAGTTGGTCTGATATGCGAAACTTTATCGAACGCTTACTATAAGTCAAGTAACAAGGCATCTACCTGAGGTCCTGTGCCTACTGCTTTCCTGGTCTCATGAACGGAAAGAGTGAGTTGGGCTTGCACGATCGTTGCTTTCATAATGCATGTTCATTCCCACGGAAGACATTTTTGGACTGCAGAAATGTTCTAAAACAAGAGCAAAAACAAAAAAAGTTCCAAATTCTACAATAGAACGACGTCAGATAGACTTGTCTATAGGTTTGCGCTCGGTACGACCACCCTTATTGAAATCGGGGATGACCTGCGATTTTTTCCAGCCATTAGGTACGCCTCGCCCTACAGTACACTGCTGGTACAAGAGAGGCATACTCTGCGTAGAATCGAACTGGTGTCCAGTCAAGTCCAGTGGCCTTCCCTCTGTTGAGCGATTTGAGTTGCTTTTCAATCACTTGGTTCAAAATTGCTCTAAGCACTATGGGACTTAACAGCTGAGGTCATCAGTCCCCTAGAACTTACAACTACGTAAACCTAACTAACCTAAGGACATCACACACATCCATGTCCGAAGCAGAATTCGAACCTGCGACCGTAGTTGTCGCGCTGTTCCAGACTGAAGCACCTAGAACCGCTCGGCCACTCCGGCCGGCTTCTATCACTTGGTCACTGCTTTCAGTATCTGTCGTTATGTCGATCGTGAGACGATTTGAAAGAGGAACTCCAGAGCGATTTTCCTCCGTGAAATAGTTACGGAAGAAGACGTTTAAGTACCCTTTTGTAGACAGTGCTGATTTCCAGTTGATAGTTACATGTTCCAACCATTATATTCATTTTTATGAAAAATAATTATTCAGTGTTAGTTTACTCTTATTTAGAATGATAGCATGCATAAAAGTTTCGTCTCTGAATTTTAATTTTAACCGTTCATGTGTTCTTTATCTGCAAGTACAATATTCCAGATGACGCAGAACATAATTTTTTATACCGGAAGAATACTCTCAGAAAATTCTTATCGCTTGTAGACCGCGTTGTATCGTAAAATTTTGAAGCATCTCTTCATTCTGTATTACAAATGGTTGGTGGTGCGTATATAATCAATCTATAAAAGGCAAGCGGGTGCACATAAAGACACACTTTTCTCCATGGGCAACCACTGCACCTACTCGTGGATGTGGTTGCAAATGTCCTTGGCCTCGTGTTGTACGTAAGGGAGTATTGTCGCAGTGGGTGATAGTCGGTGAGTTTGAGTGGCAAAAATCGTTTTTTCACACATTATTTTTATAAATAACGTCTAAAATAACACCATTATCAATCATTACAATAAGTATTAAAAACTATAATCATGAGAAACATCTGTAATTAAAATTATACTGTTGTGTACTTATACACTTAAAATAAATCATAACGTATATGTTTCAATTTTTTTTTAATTTTTATAGAATGTTCTAGCAAATTATAAAATTTACAGTCACAGAAAATGCAAAAACAAATCAAAAAATTTTAGATTTCCATTGTGGAACATGCATAAGCCTTAATTCTTGTTACATTTCTTGAGTTTCCCAATTCGAGTTCTGTAGAGTAGCTTAACCTGATATAAAAAAAATTGATGATCTATCTAAGTTACAGCTCAGATTTTAACAACGACCAAAAGAGGATGGGAGAGACAAATACCAAAAAGTGAATATTCAATATTTCGGAAAATAATCTTCTGAGTATTCGAACGGTAATGTGAACTGGAAAAAGAATATAGTTTTTTTCTCTTTTTTTGTATTCAGTAGTTTTCTGAAATTTTTATCCAAGTGAATACAAAACATTTTTTTAAATTTATTGTTTACTGTTAATGATTCAGCAACAGGTGATTCCGAGGGCAGAAAAAATTTACGTGTCGATCTATACAATGACTGATGAAAAGGATATTGTAAATTTTCTCACTGAATATTAAAATTCGTTGAAAGCAGCAGGAATATCACTAACCTGCCTCAAATCAAAGACTGGTTCGCCAGTTATTTTACTGTGGACTATGAATACGTCTAAAACGTGTAATCGTACAAAACTCTCTACTAACAAATGCCGAACAGCATCATCGAAGCCAGTGTAATGACTGAAAGAAAAAGGTCAGACGGTATTTATACCACGGATACCTTTAATGTCAGCTGGGTTGCCCTTCAGTTTAAGGCGATTGCAATTTCCACTAAAGTTGGCTTACAGGATTACCATCAACAAGGCACACGGCAAAGGGGGTTCACTTACAGGAATCGCACTTTTCACATGGACAGTGTTCCGTTGCGTGATCACGAGTTGGATCACCTCAAAATTTTTTCGTTTGTAGTTCGGATAGTAAAGCTGAAAAAGCTGAAAATACATTCTATGAACAAGAACAAACAATTGCTGAGAATGAATATATATATATATATATATATATATATATATATATATATATATATATATATATGTGTGTGTGTGTGTGTGTGTGTGTGTGTGTGTGTGTGTAAGAATCAAGCTTCTTATGAAAATAATTAAGTTTTGACTCTTAATCGTTTTATTTAAATAATAGTGTTTAAGTAACATCGTTGATTAAAAACTTTAGCATAGACTCCATTCATCATATGTTTGATGGATATACATCTGTATATATCCGTGTATATAAAAGGAAATTTCCTCACTCAGTGATGTATCAGTTCCCAGTCCAGATCGCTAAGGATAAACTTGAACTTTGGCTACGGTTTTAAACTTATACCGTAGGCGTCGTTTAAGTAAGGATTTTTTGAAATTCTATCACTAAGATGATGAAGAGGGGGTGAAAGTCTTTTTGAAAACATATCGCTATTAAGGCAATTTTGAAGGTAGAACTACGAAAACTGGTGTTTGGTTTTTCGGTCAAACACAGCAAATATTTTTGGAAATTTAATTCCTATAGGAGTGAAATAGTGAGTGAGAATTGTTTCGAAAATGAAACATTATTAAAGAACTACTAAAGTGTTTTGAAAGCTATATCAATGAAAACTTGAAATTTGACTTCTCGGTTACAAATTTAAAAAAAAAATTGTTTCAATTGTTTTGGAAATTCAAGCCCCACAAGGGTCAAACACGGGACGATTTGTTTATAAATACGGGACGATTTGTTTACGAATGTTTTGATTATCAAAGCGTTTTAGAATTAAGTCTTTAAAATTGGCTTTTGATCTCTCCCTTTGAAAGAACACATGTTTCATTTTTTGTGGAATTGCAACGTCTAAGGAGGTGATATAGGGCCACACTGATTCACAGACTTTTTTGCCCAGGCCAAACTACTAAGGATAGAAATCTGAAATTTGGAGGGAATGTGGACCATATACGGTAGACATCGTTTGACAAGTTACTGTTCGAAATTTCACACCTACGGGCGTTAAATAGTGGATGAAAATCTTTTTGAAAAGATGACGCTATTAAGGAAATTTTGAAGCTAGAACTACAAAACACTATATTCTGACTTACTTTAGAATAGTAATTCGGTTCGACACAAAATGAAATGTTTAACTGAAAACTACAACGAAATCAACGCTGCCTTGAAACGATCTACTGCTCAACACGCAGAAATCATAGCTGACAACGTAGCTCAAAGAAACACATAGCAGGTCGGGTACACAGGTGATACAAATTCTGTATTAGTGTCACTAATTAGAAGCCGGTACAATATAGCCAACTCTGCCCTGCATTTCTTGAGTGTAGAACGGCGGTGTGCCATCTGACCTGAATAACGCACAGCGCCGAAACAGCTAAGAGGTGCCTCTCTGGAGAGCCTCCTTCCGCACAGCAGCGTGGCAGCACTTGCTGCGTCGCGACACAGCAGCAGGTAAAGGAGAGGCGGCGAAGCGAAGGAGGCGCACGGCGAGACCAGAAGGACAGGGCGCTGACGAAGCGACGCGTGGTATTTCAATTATCACCGTGTTCATTTGTCTCGCCGCCCGCCGCCGATCAAGATGGGGAACGTGGGGAGGACGGGGTGCGGCCGTCGGCGAGTTAAATTGAACTTTTATTTGGGCTTCCTGCGGCTTCCGAAGGCCTGATGCCTCTCAAGCTACGCGTATTACCTAACTTAAAGACTGAGCTGTAATCAGGAAAAGTACGCTGAAGTGATAATTCGATTGTCAAAAATACCAGTAGCCTGCTGGATATTACTGATAACGCGCCGCTTTATCGGATCACTAAACTGAAATAACCATTGTGGAATTGGTCCGGCTGGTGACGAGATTTTTCTACTGTAGCTAGAAATACAGTGTATAAGGGGCAATCATACGAAAATGAGACAGATCAAAACAAGGAACTAAACTTATAATTCCGAAAGTAGTTGCCGTAAGTAAATACATTTATCTCACTGTGAGACCAGAGAGTCACTGCCTTGTGGGAGGGCCCACTTGTCACGAATTTCGTTTCGACTAAGTTGCTGAAGTTTCACTGGGAAGCCATTAGGCCTACGCATCCTCTACAGAGTCCCAATCTCTCTCTATTCGATCTCCATATTTTGCAACCCTGAAGTATGATACTCGTGGACGTCGATTTGCCTCGGACGAAGAGGTGCGCGTCTGAATACAATAATGTTTCCGCAGGCAACCGCAAACATTTTCTATGAAGACATCGGCTGTCTTGTCTCACAGTGGATAGATGTGTTTACTGTTATAGTGATTACTTTTGAAGTAATAAACAGTTTACTTACTTTTATCCATCTATCTCGTTTATATTTCATTGTCCCTTACACTTTACGTAACACACCGATTTTTATTGCGAACTAAAGTTGTGTATCAGATTGTTATTCGGGTTCGGTTCCAAGAGAAAAGTTGTTTCCTTCTGAGCAGGTCGATGATAAAACTTTTTTCCAGACGTGCTAATCCACAATGATTGTGGGAATATTTGCAGCTCGAACAGCTAAAGAAGTGTTTAGTTAAATTAAAACTTTCAGTCGAGAATTTTCTTATCTTGTGCTAGTCCTTTCATAATGATTTACATAGTGTACTACGAGCATTATAAAAACTTTTTGAGCCTCTCGTGACTAATTACTGACGTATTGCCTGTTGCCGTCTTTCACGGCGATGCCGTCCAACTTTTATATAAAAATCTTCCTGCCTTTTCGACAACACGGGTAGCGGCCATTGTCAAAGGTTCACTTTCCTCCACTGGTAATGGAGAATCAACCTTTCGCAACGGCAGCCAGTAGTGCTCTCGAAACGTCAGGAAAATCGTTACACAGAAGGCAGCCGAAATCGCTGTGACAAGCCAACAGGCAGCACTCAACAGCACTTATACTCCAAAATACGTTTCAAAAAATGTTAACATTTGCTCGTTCTCCCTATTGCCTATTTGTCCTGCATTTCACCTTTTGGTGTAATTTTGAACATAATTTTTTAGCATTCTATGAGAAATTCTTCACTCTTATTTTCTGGACTGGTTTTCATGGCGTCGCTGCCGTTCTTACAGTACCGTGCTTACACTTTCCTATGCACCAGCAGACGCTTATGTAACAGGAACCTATTGGGCAATACCAGCCTACTTCCTTATTTGATCATCCTTATTTGATCATCCTGTATAGCTTTTCCTCCTTAATATGGTAATTCGTTTACTGTTTCTGCTCTTGCTTCGTCATCAGTTTCATTCTCCAACAAGATACAGTTCTTCTTGCGAATGCTCATCGCCAATTGTGTCTTAGTTTCCTTTATTATTTACCCGTATTCTGTCTTAAGTGTTCTCCAGATGGTTTCTACCGTTCCGTGTCTTTTATTTTCTACCCATTATAAGGCGTATGTTATCACCGTTAAGAGAACGAAACGTATCGCATCTTACATTGGAACAAAGTTTTCAACTTCCAGGCAGCAATTTAGGGCGTTTAATACTTCATAGAGTGCCAAAGTCTCCGTGGTCGTCTCAACTAGCATTACGAAAATTCATATGGTAGTAATACTCTGATGGTAGTATTGATGCTTGTGAGTTAACCCTCCGCTACTTGCGCGGGTTTTGACGACACAGATACTCGCGCGGAGTACAAATGTACTCCACTACTTTTTTTTGTTAAAAATAGTTTCTTCTCTACTTACTTAATTTATTTGTTTTTACGTCCTTTGCGATGCATGAGTAAATTCGTTACTAACACTTTTGAAACGAGGGAAGGAATTAAACATTTAATTTTTTAAAAGCAAAATGAGTTTTTGTCACTCGACCCATTTATTACTCACAACATGTTACATTACACAAGAAGTAATTAAACCATTCAAAATGTCTTAAACGAAGAAGCTCATAATACACAAAAAATACAATAAGAAATGACGTACGATTCTTAATACTACGCTTGATATCGAATGTTCAACACACACCCATTCGTTATATTTTGCACACACTCTTCGTGTTGATTTATGTCTTGATATGACACATATTTTACAACTTCCTTTGCCCTCTTTTTTTAGTTTAGCTATTTCCATTTTTTTCTTCTGAGTCCTCTCCTTACAACATCAGTTTTCGAATTTTTAGTTGTCTGGGTATTAAGGAATGTTTCATGTGTTCATGAATATGTGGTCTCACCATTTGCCGACTAATTTCGTCAAGAAAATCAGCTCGTTTCGCTTTGAAATAGTTTATGTTTGCTGAATAAATGCGTAAACCATTGATATAGGCGATATTTAAAATATTGTATAAAATTGTTGTTGGCCATCTTTTAGTAAATCTTGCTGTATCAGAATCTGAACAAAGTTGATCTAGTACGTCAACTCCAACTTTGGTGTGGTTGTAGAATGTAACAATCTCTGGTTTGATTTTTCAACTGGCGGACTTGTCATTCGCTGCATCATTGTGTCTACTTCAAAGTAAAATTACTGCTTTCTTTTTCCTTTCGCAGTAAGATACAAGTGTGCCATCATGTCTAAAGCCGAAAACAGAAGTGTTTATTTCTCAAGATTTGCTGGGTAAAAATTCCTGAGGTATTTCTTTTTAGTTGTGTCTCATTGTTCCGAAATAAGTTGTCTTTTTCTCAAGCAATTCTTGAAGCAGGGGATTGCTAGTAAACCAATATCGCCCGCGATGTTAATTCCTCTGCCTAAAATTAGTTTCGCAATTCTCATGATGACCTCCTTTCTATCTTCTACAATCCACTAATGCAAACACCTTCAGGCCACAACGAGCAGATTTACTAGGTATAAATTTTCTGAATGGACATATTCCACGAAAACCAACCAGCTGCTCATCGATTGTGAGGTACTCTCCTATACTACATCTGAATGTTTTCTAACACCAAATCTTTAACTTCTCGTATTTGTACCAATTTGTCGAGCTGTTTTCTCTCATTTCTGGTGCTTACGTCATCAAATCTTAGGCAACGAAGCAAGAAATGAAATCTGTTTGCTGGCCGTGCGGTTCTAGGCGCTTCAGTCTGGAACCGCGTGACCGCTACGGTCGCAGGTTCGAATCCTGTTAGGTTTAAGTAGTTCTAAGTTCTAGGGGACTGATGACCATAGATGTTAAGTCCCATGGTGCTCGGAGCCACTTTTTTTTTTAAATCTATTCGTCGACATAGTCAAATAGACTATACCTCTGCCTTTCTCATTGTCCCATGTTATGCAAGTATTCAACTTTGAAGACTTTAGCATTCCAGTGACATAAAGTATACCAAGAAGGCACGCATTTCACATTGATCTGTAAATTTTTCATCTCGTTCTCTAAAAAATTTGTGTCTGATTGTTTCTATACAAATATTGTTACCTTTCACGATGAAGTCTCTTATTCTGTCATCAATAATCAAGTTAATGCAATCGATTTCAGATTTTGCATTTTTTGCTCTCTTTTTGGACCAGGAACACTAAGAACGATATTGCTGGACTTTCATTTAACATTAGGACGAGGCGGTACTTCATTCCATTTTGTTTCATCTTATCCAAAATAAAATCTGATTCTTCACTTAGCCTGTTGAAGCTCCCTTCCATGTCCACATTGTCTTCTTCAGATTCTTCCACGACATTGTCTCCAGTTTGCTTGTCTGATCGATCATCATTCTCAATCAGATTCTTCACTTGCCCTGTTGAAGCTACCATCCATGTCCACATTGTCTTCTTCCGATTCTTCCACGACATTGTTTGCATTTTGCTCGTCTAGTCGATCATCACATCCATCGCACAGGTCAGAATCACAATCAGAAGGCTCATCAGTCTGCACTTCTTTCTCTAGCCATTGCATCAAAACACTTTCATCAGGAGTGCGATCTGCCCTTATACCTAAATCATAACGATAAATTCTCCCGCCGTAGGTTCGAGTCCTCCGTCGGGCATGGGTGTGAGTGTTGTCCTTAGCGTTACGTTAGTGTAAGTAGTGTGTAAGACTAGGGACCGATGACCTAAGCAGTTTGGTCCCTTAGGAATTCACACACATTTGAACATTTTGAATAACGGTAAATCAATACCACAATAGCAATTCAAACATATTAAAATATAAGGTAAATTAAAATGTTTGCTTACGATATAAAATATGTGCTGGTACTTCGATACTTACGTGAAGTACACGTGTATGCCAAACAGGGAACCCTCAAGACTTTCCTATCAGAATATCTGTACAGGACGGCGCACGCCACTTACTGTAGGTACAGGTTAGAACACAGACGCCACACTCTGAGAATTTCAGCCCCACTACTCTTGCCAACAATAAGATAATAACGTTTAGAACGACAATTGAGTACATTTGTACTCCGCTCCAGTAACCGAGGGTTAACGAGCATTTCGCTCAAATTTAAGTACATGGTCGAAAGAGTCACCCTTCAAGAATTGTGAAACGAACCATGTCGTCGAGGACCACAATGAGCCCTGATTCGCCACAAGATGGGGAAATTCACAGGCGTCTGTTGTGCTGAATGAGGCCTAAGTGCTGTAGTGTGCGAGTGAGACGGACGAGAACCTACGTCATAATGAAACCCTATGGAAGCTGTTTGTGGCCAGAGAGAATTAGCAGTGTTAAATACGGCGGACCTAAGATGGGCCATAAAGGGAAACATTTATGATTAACTATTTAATTCTGTAGTAATTCAGAGAATGAAGCCACAGTAATTTTAATCTACCATCATTCATAAATTTTCATTGTGATCCCAAAAAAACTGAATAGTGATCATATGTATAATAGTTTAGGATTTACCCTTAAAGTGAAATTAAAAACTTGTTTAAAAAAAGACCTGAATGCTAAAATCTGAACGCTTTGGTCAATCTTAACGATCGCCATTTCATATAGAAACGCATCATTAAAATGACGAATGTAGTAAGTAAATATCAACACTGTAACATTATTTGTTTAAAAGGTATCGTAAATTTAATTTATCGGTATTTTCAGATAAGCATCAGATCATCATTTACTCTACACAAAACACATTGAACGATGACAGCATGACACCTTATTGAATCATTAGGTAATAGAATATTTGTTGTAAAGTTTAGTGCATGGTATTTACTTCTGTTCTTTATTTATGTATCAGAAAGCACACTGCTGCAAGGCTGCTGGCAGTGACATTCAAAATTGAGAAGAAAATTGTATTGGTTTTATGTAAAGGAATTTAACATTTATTATGTAATGGATATTATTGGTACTTTATTTAGAACATGAAAGTGGTCAAGTTTGATTATTTAACTCTGTTAAAATGTAAAATAATGAGAAATAAGCTGTAGCCAATCAGATGGGCGGCTTCAGGGAAGGGAACTGCGCTAGTCAGTTGAGCGAGGATGTTAGGCATTCGGGAAACGCGGCAGGGGACGTGCAGAAGGTCTGTGCTGGTGGAGAGGAGAAAGCGAACAGTCTCTCTTTAGGTAGCTAGGAAGTGAAACGATTTAGAAAATTTCGCGTTCTGGAGTATCAAGGGACTTACTCTCTGAGAGGTGGGCAGCCGCGCTCCTGAACTCTTAACTTTTCGCAGAGTTAACGAGGTGGAGTATTGGACTTTTAATTCGCGATGGAATTGTGAATGATCGAACTGTGTCAAATGGATATGCGCTCGAGTGTAGTAGTAATTCTAAACACGACCACTTGCGCTATTATTTTGCTTTATCAATAAATATTATTCTAACAAAATCGCATCTGTGTGGCCTACATCATTTATGGGTCGTTAATTTAGCTCTATAGATTTTTATTACTGTTGTTATATGTTATATTAACGTTGTACGTTTCATACAATTTCTCAAACACGCCATCAGCCAGACAATTTAGCCAAAGGGTCACAAGTGCCTAATTTGGCACGTGTAGTGCGATACGTGCAGGAGCCAAGACATTTCGACGAAGAGGAACCGCATGTGAGCCCGAACATTTTTGGGATGTTCGCTTGCATGCTTTAAATAAATATAAAAGGCACTGATAGGATGTGATATGAGATACAATATAAGAAGTCCTCAATTTGGTATAAAAACAGAGTATTTACGTTGTGACTTTGTTACTTTTTTCAGGACTCAGGTTAAGAGGAAACCAGATTTTATTCAGCTTTATAAGCGCAGTACCTGCTTCCTTTTTATTAAAATTATCTTCACCGTCCCTACGAGTGGCGGACGTTGAGAGCGGAGGAACATGTCTGGTTTCTTTTTTTGACAGTGTTTGTTGAAATTTTGCAAGTAGGCTGTAGTGGAATAATTTGCGCCTATCTTTAAGTGTCAGCCAATTTATTGTTTTCAGTATTTCGTGAAAAGCTTCCGTGAGCCAGACGAACCTGTTTCCATGCCGCCTTTGATGGTATACGTTCATCGCACCCTGTTGGTCGTATTTGTTATGGGTTCCCAACACTTGTGTGATGTCCTAAGGTCGGGTGCAAGTGATTTTGGTATACCGTGTTAATGGCACAGACATACTGAACTCTAAAGAAGGGCGCGTATTTTTTGTCGTAAGGATCGATATTATCAAGTTCGTAAATAACCGGGATAAGGATAGTGGCACATTTTCATTGAAATTCATAGACTGTCTGTCTGTGGAGCTGCAGATATGAACTCTTTAGATATTACTTGAGCGGTAGAGAATTGCCTAGCGAGTGCATCCTTTTCGATCCGCCACAAACCAAAAATACATATCATTCGATTTATTTATAAAAGAGGAGGGGAACAGTGACCAGCATCAACGAATACGCGCGTTAAGAGGAAAATATATAAAGGTAGGAAAATACTTTAGCTTAGCAAATGTAACTGGAAAATTATTGAATGTTATCGGAGCTCTCGGCATTTAACATTAATCTCAGGAAACGAAAATTTGGAGTATGAACAGATACAGTTCAAACGTTTTGTGCAGGTACAGGGTTATATTTGCTGAACTTCACTATGGGCGGTAACTTACTAGAAACAGTAACAGTTATAAGATATCCTTGGAGTAACTGACCAGTTCCACAGCGAAACAACCACACTACTAAATCGAACTAATTAAATCAAAACCAGACAACAGTTTGATATTGAGTGGAACAATCGTAAGGATGTGTAGTTCTGCCTTAAAAGATGTAGTTTACAAAAGATTCAATCAACTGAAGCTTAAGTATCGTTCAGCCGTCTGGGAAATTCACCACGTAGTATTATTAGAGAATATGTAATAGGTTTAGTAAGCCGGAAAGCATCAGCGCGACACACAACGCACTCCGGCGGCAAATGCTACAGAAGATTCGTTGGTCATCATGATGATGTTAACTGTTAAAATTCAATAGCTTAAGCTCCAAAACTAGTTACGAAACATTCCACGTGCAACTTGCGGAATTTCACAATGGCAACGATCCACTAAGTCGGCTGAGAATGCTAGAATCGAAGACAGTTTTCGGACTTGAAGGATATGAAGCTTTGAATGAAGTTTGACGAGGACCAGCTGGACACAAAAATTAAATTTAATGTTGATGTTTTGAAAGATATCACTATCAACTATTCGAACAAGGAAAACGAAACTTTTTTGGGGTATTTAAGCGGAACAAATAAATTTTATCAAGCATAGTTGAAGGAAGAAAATGGAAACGAAGACCAAGGGGAGGTAAAAGCTAAAATACTAGGTCTATTGGAGGTAAGAAATGATAAGATATAAACACCACCGTACTAAAGGAAGAAGAGTGGCAGCAGAAAAGCCATAACTTTTAGAAGGTAGTAAACTGACCTTCGTTTTGTTTACTTATGATCATCGTGGCGTGTTACCGTCTAGCCAATAATAAAGCATTATTATTTCCACTCAAATACCAATGCGTATGGTCTGGTGCGAAGTATTTCACAGTTACGAAGACTTCCCGAAAAATTTTTATCATAAGGAAACTATTCGACATATTTTTAATTTGTATCTGGCGCGGAAATATAGCCGGCCGCTGTGGCCGAGTGGTTATAGGCGCTTCGGTCTCGAACCGCGCCGCTGCTACGGTCGCAGGTTCGAATCCTGCCTCGGGCATGTATGACTGACGTCCTGTAGGTTGGTTAGGTTTAAGTAGTTCTATAGTTCTAAGTCTAGGGGACTGAAGACCTCAGCTGTTAAGTCCCATAGTGATTAGAGTCATTTCAACCATTTGAACCGAAATACGAGTATATGCGTGCGCGCGGCGCGCGCGCGTGTGTGTGTAGGAAAATAATAAGTAATTTTGACAGAAATTTAAGGATCACTCGCAACGTTTTGGAGCGAGATATGTTTCTACGCAACTGGCACATGGCCCAGATTTCTGTTGCTATATCATATGAGATTTTATTTTAAGGGGTTATTCACTACAATGACACACTTAGATGTTCATGAATTGTTCTCCTTCAAATATCCTCCACTCATCCACGAAGAAGTATATTGTCCACGGGCTTCTATTAGACGCAGGAACGAAGCAACACAATTCAAGACAGCTGTACTACGCTAACACGATATAGCTGAGTTGCTGTTCCAATATTTCGATAATTGCCCATTGAACGACGAAAAACGAAGAAGGAAGACGAGGTTCAACGTTCCGTCGACATCGTGGTCATTAGAAGCGGACCACAAGTTCAGATTGTGTCTAGGATGGGGAAGAAAATCGACGGTGCCCTTTTGAAAGGAACCACCTCTGCATTTGTCTGGAGCGATTTTCGGGAAATCACGAGAAACCTTTATCTGGATAGCCAGATGGGGGTCTGAATCGTGGTCCTCCTGAATGCGAGTCCAGTGTGCTAACCACCGTACCAAGTCACTTGGTAGGTAACGGAAATTATTTAATATTTGGCTGGAGTAAGGCTTACATCGCGGTTTAGCCATTGATATTAATGTTTTACAATAACTCCTTAAATCACTTGAGAAATATACTAGTACATGTAGCTCGAAAGACCACGTTGGCTTCGCTGATAACTTTTTCCCCTCTCCACTTGTGCCCATTCTCTAATGCTGTCGACAATCCCACACCTCCATAATCGAGCCCAGCGGTAGTTGCTGAAGCACGTAGCGAGTTTCTAATCTCCGAGAACTGATGTCGACTCTAGCGTCACATTCGGTGTCCAAACTTCTCCAAATCTGTGTTCCATTAAATGATGTCAGTGACGGGAAGCGCAGGGTTTTTGAGGCAAAGCTTAGAATAGCGTGACGTTACGCACTAGGTACAGTATCGCAGACATGCCAGCTACATATTATGTAAAAACTGGAGAAATATTAGCTGAAATGAACATAGTGAATCGTATGGGAGATTTCACTACGAATTCCTTAGATATTCAATTTTAATACCGAGAAGTAAAGAAGACGCTGCTTCTATGATTCACTGAAACGAGTGGTAAGGCAACTGACGAAGCTACAATTTTCGAAAGCACGAGAGAAAGGTTACATACTTGCGGGCATAGAACAGACACTACAAACTTCAAAAAAATTTTGCATCACCTCGGGTCCGAGAGTTCCGCAACCTGTACAGAAAACTGCAATAGAGATCAACATAAACATCACTGCCGCCCTTTTTATTGCTCATGAAAACCACGCTTTCCATTTTGTACCACCATACAGCGAGACCTTCAGAGGTGGTGGTCCAGATTGCTGTACACACGGGTACGTCTAACAAACAGTAGCACGCTCTCTTACCTTCAGGCATGCCGTATTCGTCGCGGCATACTATCCACAAGTTCATCAAGGTACTGTTGGTCCAGATTGTCTTACATCTCAACGGCTATTCGGCTTAGATCCCTCTGAGTGATTGGTGGGTCACGTCGTCCCATCAACATCACTTTTCAATCCATCCCAGGCATGTCCGATAGGGTTCATGTATGGAGAACACGGTGGCCACTCTAGTCGAGCGATGACGTTATCTTGAAAGAAGTCATTGACAAGATATGCACAATGGGGGCGCGAATTGTCGTCCATGAAAACGAATGCCTCGCCAATACGCTGCCGATATGGTTGAGGTATAGGTCGTAGGATGGTATGTAGGATATCGTAAAGCCGTTTCGGCGCCACCCGTGAACACCAGCGGAGTACGTCGGCCACACGTAATGCCACCCCGAAACAGCAGGGAATCTCAACCTTGCTGCACTCGCTGGACAGTGTGTCTAATGCGTTCACCTTGACCGGGTTGTCTCCAAACACGTCTCCGACGATTGTCTGTTGAAGGCATATGTGACGTTCATCGGTAAAGGGAACGTGATGTCATTCCTGAGCAGTCCATTCGGCATGTCGTTGGCCCCATCCGTATCGCGCTGCATGGTGTCGTGTTTGCAAAGACGGACCTCGCCATGGACATCGGGATTGAAGTTGGGCATCATGCGGGCTATTGCGAACAGCTTGAGTTGTAACATTACGAGTGACCGTGTGGTTCTAGGCGCTACAGTCTGGAACCGAGCGACCGCTACGGTCGCAGGTTCGAATCCTGCCTCGGGCATGGATGTGTGTGATGTCCTTAGGTTAGTTAGGTTTAATTAGCTCTAAGTTCTAGGTGACTGATGACCTGAGAAGTTAAGTCGCATAGTGCTCAGAGCCATTTGAACCATTTGTAACATGACGTCCTGTGCCTGCACGAAATGCATTAATCAAAATGGTGGCGTTGCTGTCAGGGTTCCTCCGAACCATAATCATTAGGTAGCGGTTATCCGCTGCAGTAGTAGCCCTTGGGCGGACTGAGCGAGGCATGTCATCGACAGTACCTGTCTCTCTGTATCTTCTCCATGTCCGAACAACATCGCTTTGGTTCACTCCGAGATGCCTGGACGCTTTCCCAGTTGAGAACCCTTCCTGGCACAAAGTAACAATCCTGACGCGATCTAACCGCGGTATTGACCGTCTAGGCATGGTTGAACTATGGACAACACGAGCTGTGTACCTCCTTCCTGGTGGAATGACTGGAACTGAGTGGCTGTCGGACCCCCTCCGTCTAATAGGCGCTGTTCATGGATTGTTGTTTACATCTTTTATCGGGATTAGTGACATCTCTGTACAGCCAAAGGGACTGTGTCTGTGATACAATATCCACAGTAAACGTCTATCTTCAGGATTTCTGAGAACAGGGGCGATGCAAAACTTTTTTCGTTGTGTGTATACAGGGTGGTCCATTGATTGTGACCGGGCCAAATATCTCACGAAATAAGCGTCAAACGAAAAAAAAAAAAACTACAAAGAACGAAACTCGTCTAGCTTGAAGGGCGAAACCAGATGGCGCTATTGTTGGCCCGCTAGATGGCGCTGCCATAGGTCAAACGGATATAAACTTCGTTTTTGTAAATAGGAACCCCCATTTTATTTCATATTCGTGTAGTATGTAAAGCAATATGAATGTTTTAGTTGGACCACTTTTTTCGCTTTGTGATAGATGGCGCTGTAATAGTCACAAACATATGGCTCTCAATTTTAGACGAACAGTTGGTAACAGGTGGGTTTTTAAAATTAAAATACAGAACGTAGGTTTGTTTGAACATTTTATTTCGGTTGTTACAATGTGAAACAAGTGCCTTTGTTAACGTATCATTTATGAGAACGCATGCGGTTACAGCGTGATTACCTGTAAATACCACATCAATGCAATAAATGCTTAAAAGGATGTCCGTCAACCTCAATGCATTTGGCAATACGTGTAACGACATTCCTCTCAACAGCGAGTAGTTCGCCTTCCGTAATGTTCGCACATGCATTGACAATGCACTGACGCATGTTGTCAGGCGTTGTCGGCGGATCACGATAGCAAATATCCTTCAATCTTCCCCACAGAAGGAAATCCGAACACGTCATATCCGGTGAACGTGCGGGCCATGGTATGGTGCTTCGACGACCAATCCACCTGTCATGAAATATGCTATTCAATACCACTTCAATCGCACGCGAGCCATGTGCCGGACATCCATCATATTGGAAGTACATCGCCATTCTGTCACGCAGTGAAACATCTTGTAGTAACATCGGTAGAACATTACGTAGGAAATCAGCATACAGTGCACCATTTAGATTACCATCGATAAAATAGGGGCCAATTATCCTTCCTCCCATAATACCGCACCATATATTAACCCGCCAAGGTCGCTGATGTTCCATCGTGGATTCTCCGTTGCCCAATAGTGCATATTATCCCGGTTTACGTTACCGCTGCTGGTGAGTGGCGCTTCGTCGCTAAATAGAACGCGTGCAAAAAATCTGTCATCGTCCCGTAATTTATCTTGTGCCCAGTGGAAGAATTGCACACGACGTTCAAAGTCCTCGCCATGCAATTCGTGGTGCATAGAAATATGGTACGGGTGCAATCGAAGTTCTCAACACTGAAGTTTTTGAGATTCCCTATTCTGCCTCAATTTGCCTGCTACTAATGTGCGGATTAGCCGCGACAGCAGCTAAAACACCTACTTGGGCCATCATTTGTTGCAGGTCGTGGCTGACTTTTCATATGTGGCTAAACACTTCCTGTTTCCTTAAATGACGCAACTATCCGTCGAACGGTCCGGACACTTGGATGTTGTTGTCCAGGATACCGAGCAGCATACATAGCACATGCCCGTTGGGCATTTTTTATCACAGTAGCCATACATCAACACTATATCTACCTTTTCCGCAACTGATAAACGGTCCATTTTAACACGGGTAATGTATCACGAAGCAAATACCGTCCGCACTGGCGGAATGTTACGTGATACCATGTACTTATACGTTTGTGACTATTACAGTGCCATCTATCACAAAGCGAAAAAAGTTGTCCCACTAAAACATTCATATTTCTTTACGTACTACACGAATATGTAATAAAAAATGAGGGCTCCTATTTATAAGAAAACGCAGTTGATATTCGTTTGACCTATGGTAGCGCCATCTAGCGGGCCAACAATAGCGCCATCTGGTTTCCCCCATCAAGGTAGACGAGTTTCGTTGTTTGTAGTTTTTTCGTCTGATGCTTATTTCGTGAGATATTTGGCCCGGTCACTATCAATGGACCACCCTGTATATCGATATGCTTTTCATTATAGTTAAAGAAAACTGCGTCACGTCTTTGATTGACTTTACAGCACACTGTTGTCTGCCCAGGCAATTTTCTTCCCAATTCTCGCATGTGGCGCATTCATCGAATTTCGTTCAAAATAACAATTGAGTAATGGAATCTGAAAATCGCTTTAGGAGCTGCGACACGAATTTCAGTTGTTGCAACGTACAGAAAGTTAAGGTCATGGACGTTTTAATTATTTACCCTTGAAACCATTCGTTCGTGTTTCTGAAAAGTGACTGCAGAGTACACAGGCTGCTGGAGTGGTAGGAGTCAGCCCAATTGAGGATACAAAATATATTTAAAACTTTATTTTTGAAATCACAGCACCGAACACATACACTTGTTAACATATACAAATTTCTTTAAGATGAATGTGGACTGTGCCCTCAACAAATTTAACACTAAGATAAATACCCCTAAAATATTGCGGCAAAATTTTGGATAGAATGTTCGAAGATTGTTGCCCAAATAGACAGTAATATGCTACTCCAAAAACCTTTACAAATAAAGCATAGACTTAAATTCATTGCAGCAAGTTAATCAACAAGCAAATATTTGATTTAATTAGAAGAGCAAATCAAAAGTGCCTCGACTCACCAATATGCTACAAACATATTAATGAACGAGAGAAATTTACCACAAGAATTTAGATCAGCTTAATGTTACCAGGTTTAATTTAATTCACTCAGAGAACTTTCTTTAGAGGTTTATCTATCGCACCCTATTCGGCCTGAAAGCTAGAAAAGCATTTAATAATTTCTGAGAGAAACACAGGAGACTTACAGTTTAAAAAAAAACACGAATTAAGTAACACTAATGAAACAGTAAAAATTGTATGGTGACGGATACCCTAGAATGCGCATTCCTATAGCAAGGGGGCCCTCACGACTATTCTGGTGGCAACAACACCAACCACAGTATCATACATAGGTGTATGATGAACGCTATAACACAAAAACTAGATATTAATTACAAGACAGAAGAGGTGACGCTGTTAAGCAGTTACGCAAGGAAAGGAAATAAAATTACACCGGATTATCTAGACTGAATGCAACTTTAGCTCTTTCAGTTAGCTTAAATGACAGCATGAGCACAGGAGCGAGGCTACTTAGAACCTTCAAGCCAGTATCTACTCGTGGTATTAAAATGGGTTACTAAGTTCGTAAATGAAAACCGGCGGCTCTACAAATCTATGCACATAAATGCATTTATCTGCAACTTAGTGCAACGCAGAACAGGCTGCATGATATAGGATTCCTAAACTTGCACTGAGGACTTCAAATTTCATCAGAACATAACATTTAACATACAGCAGTAAAGTTAATAACTAAGTTTCTTGAAACACTTTCAATAAATACGTGCCTCTTTCTCAAGTAACGGAATTATCCTAAAGGAACACATGCACATGCACACACCGAAGGAGAGGCAATAGTATGAGGGTTCCGGTTTGAACGCACCCGAGTCAAATGACACGCAGTTTGCTAATACTGACACTGGGAATAAGGAATCACCGACGCCTAAGACGATTTTGCAGTATTAGTGTTGCACGACAAGCTAGAAATGCTCACCGTGCGAATAATTCCAACGGATGCAGCTATTTCCAAGTCGTCAGATACGGTTTACGACTGCAGGCGACGTATCGAAGTGTACCAGAACCGATGGCCCATGGACTGCACAGCTCTCTCAGCTAATGACAAGGTCCGCAATAACAGGCACGAGGCCCCCTACGTCCGCCGTCCAAACAGCTGAGCTCCAGGCCACACTGTGGCGAGCGCATCGCAACTGCATGTCCCACTTGGCAGCGCTGCTCGTCAGTGACTTCCAAGTTGGCTGCAGCGACTCAGTCCTCTCGCAGATAGCACTGGCACTCTCTCCGCCACACGTTTCTCCGCAAAAATTTGCTCCCCGTTATTGGGAACTTAACCCCTTAAGTAGCAAGTGTCCGCTTATCGCGAGCAGTCAAAGATGGCTTCGACGGGAAGGGCAGTCACACAGACGGTTCCAACGATGTTCTTTGACGCCACAGCTAATGTTATTATTGCATTACTGCTTTACGGAACCAATCAATTTCATCTTTTAATGTGGTTCAGTGGCGCGGTTCTCAGACCGTTATTTATGCATTTCTACATTTGACTTCGTCCGTGACTTCAAATTTATAATGTTAATTGGAAGCACTGTAAATCGTATTTATCCACCGACAACGGACGAGGGACTTACAATTAAAATGTCTCCCTGTACGGGAATATACATCCGTGAATAGTACACGGATTGCCTAATAATAAGGCGACCGCTCTTGATAAGGAGGAAATCGACTTCGGGTCTCTGGCACTTTCACTGTCGTGATTTCATTATACAGCTGATGGTTGTCCATATTAGCAATTGGGAATGCATTTAATTTATTTCATAACGGTTGTAATGGCCACAGGGCCTGTTCATTTGGTGATACATGCTTGTCCGAAGGAGTACGTCAGGCACTGCAGTACCGTAACAATAACTAAGGTGAGTGACGTAATGGGAAAATTTCTTATCGGAAAGTCAGAAAAAGGCTTTAACCCTGCTGTTCTGTTCGGGTCTATATGACCCGAAACGAATATGAACGTTATTTTACATTATGTAAATACCAATATATATTTATGAAACTTTGTGACTTTGTCTGAAAATGGATGAGCAGCATGTGTTTTAAAAGGTTTTAAAAAAGTTTAAGAAGTTTGGGCTTCAACTGTAATAGTTGCATATGTAATGTTCGGGTCATAATGACCCGACACAAATATGTTTAGTGTAACTCGTATTTATTTCTAAAATCTGGAAATGGCGAAAATTATTTTTGTTGTGTTGTGTGGGAATAGTGACTGCATCATTCCAACTTACTCTCAACAATCACCTAAAGCTCCATGCGTTCACAACAATGGGCTTGTTTGTTGCTTTCCCCAGGAAATAATAATTGGCAGTTCTCAATAATTGGAATGCTTTGTTTCTGCCCAGTTTGACTTGTGACACCATGGCGATGAGACCATTGAATGATCGTGAGTTGGAAGAAATAGTAAATGCCTCACCAGATGAAGGATCACTTTCTGAGTTTGAAGATCACATCAGCAATGCATCTGAAAGCGAGTGTTCCGATGACAGTTACGACAGTCCACAGCCCATACAAAATAGTGTAGAGACTTTTCTTTCTAAAAATGGGAATATAGAATGGCAGTTGCATCCACCAGCACAACATGGTCGCCTACCAGCTTCGAACATCATCAAGAGTACCCCAGGAGTTACCAGGTATGCAGTCAGCAGAATATCTGATGTAAAATGTTCATTTGAAGCAGTATTTCACACAGCGCTTCAAAATGAAATAATAGAGATGACAAATATTGAAGGGCAGCGAGTTTATGGTGAACAGTGGACAGATATTGATGGTTCTGTTTTCCATGCATACTTAGGACTCTTACTCCTAGCGGGTGTATATCGATCTCATGGGGAGTCTACAAAAAGTTTGTGGGATAAAGATACTGGGCGAAACATATTTCGAGCAACCATGTCTCATGAAACATTCTGTAAGATATCACGTGTCCTGCGATTTGACAAGAAATCTACTAGAGAGGAAAGACGACGTACTGACAAACTTGCCGCAATTCGTAGTATTTGGGAGAAGTGGGTAGAGGTCCTTCCTAAACTGTATAATCCAGGAGAAAATGTTACTGTTGACGAGCAGTTAGTAGCATTTAGAGGTCGCTGTCCATTCAAGCAGTATATCCCAAGTAAACCGGCAAAATATGGGATCAAAATATGGACCATGTGTGACAGCAAAACTTCATACGTACTGAAAGCCCAAATTTATACAGGAAAGGTGAGTGGAGCGGCACCAGAAAGAAATCAGGGAATGAGGGTGGTATCTGATCTCACTTCTGAGTTACGTGGTCAGAATATCACGTGTGACAACTTTTTTACGTCGTACAATTTGGGGCAGCTGCTTCTGAAAAGGAAATTGACTATGTTGGGAACTATACGGAAAAATAAGCCGGAGCTTCCACACAAAATGACCAACAAGGAGGTACACAGCTCTTCATTTTACTTCACAAATGACACTACTGTGGTTAATTATATTCCTAAGAGACACAAGAATGTTGTACTTATGAGCACTCTCCACCATGATGCGGAAATCAGTGACAGGGCTGATAAGAAGCCAAAAATGATTTTGGACTATAATTCAACCAAAGGTGCTGTAGACACGCTTGATCAGTTATTAGGTACATATACATGCAAACGAAAAAGTAATAGGTGGCCAATGATAGTTTTCTACAATATTCTTGATGTTTCTGCTTATAATGCATACGTTTTGTGGATTTCGGTTGACCCTAATTGGAATGCAAGCAAATTGACTAGAAGGAGAATATTCTTGGAGGAACTTGGAAAGTCACTGATAAAAGAACATATTGCATCAAGAACGCATTTCCCAAGAACAGAAGATTCTTTGAGAATGGTCACAAGCATCCAAAACCCGAATGATGTGGGTGGTGTGTCAGAATCGGTAACAACAAGAAAATCTACAAAACGTGCACGCTGTAAGTTCTGTCCATCAAGTAATGACAATAAAACAAACATGGTGTGTGGAAAATGTAGTAAACATATTTGCAAGAAACATGTAACCTACTTGTGTCCACAGTGCAAGCAGTAAGAAAAGAACTGTAGTATTTTATAAGATGATTGTATTGAAAATTCTGTTGTTTCAAATTTATGTGAATACTTGTGCCTAAACTACAATCAGTAAGAAGAGAGGATTCTAAAGTTGTAGTGCTTTCTATGTTGGAATGTAATAAAAAAACTGTAGTGTGTTCTGTACTGTAGTGTGCTCTAAGATGAATATCTGTAATGACAACTGTCTGTTGTTAGAAAATGTCAATACTTACGTCTAAACTGTCAACAATAAGAATAGAAGTATGGAAAAACTGTAGTGCTTTCTAAGTTGAATGCCTGTAATGGAAACTGTCTGTTGTTTCAAATTTATGTGCATATTTAAATGAAAAATATCCCTCAATAAAGTTGTATGCATTGTTATTATTATTATTATTACCATTATTATTATTATTATTATTATTATTATTATTACTAACAAGGTACTGGAATAGAACAACAATGTCGATAGCTAAAACTGTACCAAAATTTATGTTTCTAAAGCATTTTGATATGTCGGGTCATATTGACCCGAACAGTATATATGTCAAGTAAAAGTGAACAGAACAGCAGGGTTAACAGAAATGAAACCAGAGAATACTACAGAACCTCCTAAACAAAACTTGTGACTTGTAGCCAGTGCTGTTGTGCTTTTATTGAAAGTACGCTTCAAAGAACTGATCTTTACAGACAAATTTCAGAACTTTTAAGATGTGGCTATCATACAAGACCTTTCGACACCGAGAAACTCAGGCTCTGGTTCCTAAAATCCAGGTAGCCAAAAATAATAATAATTTAAATGGTACATTGCCGGATTTGTAAAGAAAAGGGAATCACGGAAGGTCACAGTAGTATCCCTATAACGGGACGACTTCACTGAGCATAAGTATTATACAATAAATTATAAAAATATATTAAAATATCAATATTGGCCTGATGGAAAGTGTTCGTGTCAAAGGAAATATGTAATTCAGTGTTTATCAATATGTGTAGAACAGAAAACGGAATATGATGCAAGTAATGACTATAAAAACGTAAATGAACGTAACAATCCCAGGGAACTGTATTTTGTTAAATTCAACTTTCCAACATTCATCCACGTAAGGCGTTGAACTTGAATGGGTTTTCCTTTGGCGCCTTTTTGGATGCCCTTGACGCAGCTATCAGTGTGCGGAAATAGTTGATATCTCTGGAGATGAGAATTGAAAAAGGGCTTAATTGTGCGTGAAAACATTTATAACGTGGTGCGGTTCTAGCGTACACATTTTTAAGTGTTCTCTCAATTTCATTTGCCACTGAAGCAAACATTTCCGGGCATACAACGTACCAAATTAACTGAGCCACTTCCGCAGTTGAAATAATGCCCGTGGAAGGCTTCGTGGCGTGCCACATTAATCCTAATTGTCAAAGACGTGAAGAAAATATGCAGAATTGATTACTTCCACAAATTTTGACTACATGGTAAGAAGATCTTTTGATTAACTGTGTACAACGAATTACAGTCATCCCAGTTAAAATGTTGGACATTGCTTTATTTGGGCAATGTAGGTTCTTTATATTCTCATTACTTCTAAATTTCACTTTGCCTAAAGACAATTCATAATCCCATTCCCTTTGTCGAGTTTCAGAGACGATCTGTATTAAAATTACGAGATAACAAATCATACTTACATAATACGACGATGTCTCATATTCGTACATGTAACAAAATGCTTATAGGATGTACCAGCCAGAGTGAATGTTAAGAAGTTCCTGTTGGTTGTCTTTTATACGCTAACAGACTTGTATGATATTCTCAAGTTAATATACTGTTCAATAATTATTCACCCGCAGTTTTCAACCAAGGTAACCAAACTGCTACGTAAGAAACATTACTGCGTGCGTTCAACTCGTTCTCAAGTATAATTACATAGATAAAAGAAATTGAACTTCTCATTTATTTAGTAGATTTCAGGACCAAGAAACAAAATTAACTCCTTCAGAACGTTGCTACCGTTCTCTCATAGTTTAGTATTTACTTCAGGGGAATTGTCTTACGGTTAACTAAAAGCTGCTCTCATCCCGTTGCTGAAAATAGCCACTGTTGTTTCGTAGGTATAAACATGTTACAAAACGATAATGATGGTACGAACTGATATCATCCCATGATTGTTTTGGTTTTGTGTTAGGTATTAAATCGAATCCCGTACCTACCTTACACTTCGGAATCTATTGTAAGTAGTTTCAATCTATGTTAAACACAGTTAAAATTGATCCAAATTGCTGTTAGTATAGCTTTCCCAATGCGGTAACAATACCTGTGCTCAATGAGTGGTAAAACAAATGTCAGATAAACCTTTTTTTTTCGAGGATAGAAGTTTAGGATGTATCTGAAAGTCAAGGTGAGGTACCGAGTGGTGCGCCAGGGAACATAAACAGAAGTTTTCGACCGTAAAATTTTTAAAAGACGGAACTGTGCCACACTTAGCTTATTGTAAAAGGCTTGGCTATACTTCAGTATCTGCATAGGAAGATCCCTGGTACCGGTACCCTGTCCATTCCTGAAATGATGAGACGCCTGAAACGAGTATCGAAAACAGCCGAACAGAACCACATTCTCAAAACAGTCATCTGGTATCGTAAGTTTAGATTTATACAATAGAAGACATTCTGATCTTTAACCAGTAGTAAGACTCGATTGACTGGGAGGTCTCGCTACAAATTCTTAATGAGTTAGCGGCTGAGCATAGATTTCTGGCATTTTATTGCTGTCATTCTACCAGGCACGACCTACAGGTTGAGCGTCCTAGAATGTCACTCACATCTCTTTGAAAGGGAAACAGATCAGCGGCACTGTATGTCTTCGTCGCATTTAAACCATTCTCTGAAAAATTTCGCCCATTCCCCATTTCAACGAACACCAAAAAAGTCGACTAGGGGAATAACTTGTGTACAATAGTAAGAGGGATAGTCATGGACAACAAAATAAATATCTTGAGCAATGCGGTGTGAGCATTGGAGGGTTGGTGTTGGAAAGGCCACTTTGTAATGTTTTTCTTGATTTCTCTAAAAAAAAAAAGCGGTCTCTAGCGAAAATGTTTCCCGGTACCAAATTAAACTACATTTAATGTCCAACAATAAAAGGTTGTATTCGTTTTTTCTCTATCACTACCAGTTCAGATGTTGCAGGGGATGGAAAAATCTCAGATTATCATAAATATTGTTTCAAGGTATAAAATTAATGTTGATCTTTAAAAGAAGCAAGAAATATGTTTACCTCGTCTCAGTGCACTAGAACCCTATAAAACTATAAATTTTTCCCCGGGGTTAACAGGATGACAGGAAGGCGAAGGGATGTGCGAGGCACGTTATATCGCCGGATTGTGTTCACGCACTTCATAGGCCAGGAAACTGAAGGTCGAGTGAGTCATTCCTCACTCTGTATGCCCCAATACGTCGCAAGAAGTCGCTACAGGGTGTATCAGCTATACTGGTCTTTCTCAGCGAACCTTAGAATCACTGACAATGCAGTGAGCTGACATGCTAGTGGGTAGATGGGGGGGGGGGCGCTTACTTTCCCTAAAATGAGTTAAAACTACGTGAAACGCATACATGAGTTGCTGATAACACTAGAACGAGAGAACTATACGAACAGAAGCTACGTAAATCTCTGTACGCTGTACCACACTGCTAGAGTGGTTATTCACTCTTAGTCATCGTGTACAACAGTTCTAGCGCTTTTTTGCGAATGGCAGTTTCCCCCATCACACCGCATCTCACTTTTATGTATACTGCAACCTGTCAGCATATTCTGTCTAGTGTTTTTTTAATTTTTTTTAATGTGATTAGTCAAAACAGCTTCACCGAGCTCGTGTTTATACAGTGGTGATATTTTTACTTCAGTAACTAAGTACATGTTTGCAGTTGTTATATGAGCTGTTATATCAAAATGCCTAACAGCTGGAGCTGTCACCTGCCTACCGCCCTGAAAAAAATATCGTCGTCGAGTTGAGAAAGTAACAAAGTGCAATCCGTTCTGCTTAACATTGCACTTATTTACGTAACGTTAAGAACGAGGCAGTCAACGGTATTATACAAACATAGGTACAAAGATAAAGCGCTCAGAACTATTATGTATAACGTCGGTTATCTTCCACACCCTCCCCACCCTGTTTGACTTCCAGAGGACTGTCCTGGTAAGATTTCTCCCATCCGAGGTACCGAGGACGACAGTCGATGTAGTATGTCTCGACCTATTCGTAGTTCTTTGATTATTGCTCTCTTCCACATGAGGCGGGGAAGTCATTCCCTTAAAGAAGCACAATATCTCCGGTCCGAGCCTTCAGTGATTTGCCAATGATATTAACTTGATGGAAGTTCCGAGGGAGCAATAATTAGTCTTTGCAGTCTTTGCTCCACCGCTTCCAAAAGTCATCCGGTATCTTATGCAGCGGCTAAAATTGCCTTACCAAATCTGTTGTTGTTAGTGGCTCAGAGCCCTCCGATTGGACTGTACTCTTCCTTCCCCGAAAATTTGCTGGAGTAAGCACTTCGCCCTCGCTTTCTGTGATGCGTCTTGAATTGAGGGCGGCATCTGTGCTCAAAAATATAGTTTGTAGCCCTTCCTACCGTGGCTCAGTACCTTGCGGAGGCACCGTTTGATTGAAGCAAACATCCGCTCCCCGAACCTCCCCACACCCCACAGAGTCGCTCGTGGCGTTACGAAAATCCATGGGACACCCCGTTGTGTAAAATACTGGCATGTCTTCTCAATTAAGATAGCTGTCAATATTTCTGTTACCTCTCCATTAACAGCATGGGAAGTTGAGCGTGGCCGGCCGCGGTGGTCTCGCGGTTCTAGGCGCGCAGTCCGGAACCGTGCGACTGCTACGGTCGCGGGTTCGAAACCTGCCTCGGGCATGGCTGTGTGTGATGTCCTCAGGTTAGTTAGGTTTAAGTAGTTCTAAGTTCTAGGGGACTGATCACAGCAGTTGAGTCCCATAGTGCTCAGAGCCATTTGAACCATTTGAAGTTGAGCGTTATCACTACACACAGTATGTGGAATACCAAGTTGAACAACAAACCTCTGAAAGGCTAGTAAGAAGCAGTCTCTTTTCGAGATGGTTGTTAGTTCCAAATAAACCGCTCTAGCTACAGAACAGGTGATTAATTGGTTATAACACCGATATATAACGATGTCTGATTTTGAGTATAGATTCAATGCGAAAGAAATTTCAGAAACTCCAGATGGGTTGTAATGTCTCACTGTATCAGCTGGTGGTGGCGCGTCTATCCGCTGGCCAGCGGATTTAAGTGAAATTTTACGGGGAAGACAACTGCGTAGGACAGTTTCGTTCGCACAATGGGTGAGTAGTATCCAGAAAGACTCTATTACTTATACAAAAATCCAGTACTACTTCACGATATGCGTGCACAAGTTCGGACGTTCCGTGAAGCGATGGTTTCGTTCTTCGACAGACTCCTCGACGTGTTGTAGGTGACTTCCTTAACGTAGTAAATCGCAATCTAAATATTGGTTGAAACATTTTATCTTGGATGTACTACGAAGTGGAAGACAGTTTCTTAGAGCAGTGATTTCTGAGGGGAAGTTTTCTTGCTGCACGGCTTCTGCTTCCTTGTGCGGTGAATTCTTCGTATGTGTCGCTCCTCTCAAGGAGTTTTCGTATAAAGTGGAGAACGTAAGCAGTGCTTCGTAACTGTTTTCAGTAAAAGCTGATTCTATTTCCGTCTGTGATCGGTTGTGCAGACTGAATGTGGAAACAGATGAAATCTATATATCTTATAAGGACGGACAGGAGAACAGCCATCAGTCGCATTCCCATAGCCTGCTTATTATTTTAGCATATCCATATTTCAGCTATAAATAGCCATCTTCAGTACATTTGAGTTATAATCCAACAGTCTCCCAGCAGTACAAGTCACCATACGACTTTATTGGTGTGTAGGCAGCAGGAAACACAATAAGTTACGCAAGAATAATAAAAACCAACGGACTGCAACTGATTGCTTTACTCCCATCCTTATAATAATATACAGTCACTGTGCACAACGGTTCCGCATGGAATCAAAGTTGGTAATCGCCCTAGCTTTCTAGATTACAATAGATGAGTGATTGCTCGCTATGCATTAGGATGTTGTAATAGCTATGGTGACCCGTTCTAACAGCTGTCCAGTGTTAGCAACATGTGAGATTTGGATCCTGGTTTGTCATTGCCTGGACAGTGTATCCACCGAGACTGTTTGCTGAGTGTTTGTGTTTCTGACACTGTTGCATACAAATGCTTTGTAATTGGTGGGATCAGTCTTTATTCATCCAGGAGTTACAACGGAATCAGTCCAAGGTGTCGCTGTCCTAAAGCCAGATGTTTTGACCTTGCAAGACGCAATACTAGTATAGTAGTCTGTCTTCTGTCAGCCCTGATAGCGGTTCAAGCTGAGGAAGTGTTATTTTCTTTACAGACGTTAATCTACTTCTACTACACATTAGATTGGATATGTTATCGGTCAAAGTGATATACCGGGTGATCAAAAATTCAGAATAAATTTGAAAACTTAATAAACCACAGAATAATGTAGATAGAGAGATAAAAATTGACACACATGCTTGGAATAACATGGGGTTTTATTAGGAAAAAAAAACAAAGTTCACAAAATGTCCATCAGATGGCGCTGGACAGCAAAACGTCTGTGACTGCGCATGAGAATCGTGTATAAAAGGAGCTGTAATGGGAGAGAGAATAAGATGCGCCAGCAGTCGCACCATGTTGACGTTACCTGAAAAGGCGCTTTTAGTGAAGCTGTATTATCAGAATAAGAATCTCTTCCGCGTCCTTTGGTGATGATCGAGTGCTCAGCCACCACTTTCGTCATGCTTAGCGTCCCAGGTCCCCAGACCTCAGTCCGTGTGATTATTAGCTTTGGGGTTACCTGAAGTCGCTAGTGTATCGTGATCGACCGACATCTCTAGGGATGCTGAAAGACAACATCCGACGCCAATGGCTCACCATAACTCCGGAGATGCTTTACACTGCTGTTCACAACATTATTCCTCGGCTACAGCTATTGCTGAGGAATGATGGTGGACTTAATGAGCATTTCTTGTAAAGAACATCATCTTTGCTTTGTCTTACTTCGTTATGCTTATTATTACTATTCTGATCAGATGAAGCGCCATCTGTCGGACATTTTTTGAACGTTTGTATTTTTTTGGTTCTTATAAAACCCCATGTCACTCCAAGCATGTGTGTCAATTTGTACCTCTCTATCTATATTATTCCGTGATTTATACAATTTTCAAATTTGTACTGACTTGTTGATCACACGAAGCGCCCTATGTTCTCTCGGAGGCATCACGGATAAAGTGAATATAGGAACGATCGTTGTCTGGCAACTGGATCAATGTTGGAATAGTAATTTAGATAGCAGGGGAAGGTTTGACACCCAGGTGCACCATCCAACTTATAGCCCGACTAACAGATAGTCTGAGCAGCAGGTTGTCTTAAAACAGTATTTTTCCTACAACGACTGTCGGAGTTGTTAATCCCAGAGAGTCATAAAGACTTGCTGTTGCTCGTAGTAAACTTCTTTTTGTTGCAATTGTCTCCGAAAATCTCTAGTGATTTATCACTGACTCACTGAGAATGTGTCTTCTCCCAAGTGCTATGTCATTCCATTCTTTTGGATATATCTTACTGTCAACTCAAAATTGCTTATAATTGTTGATAATTAGTCGCCCACTTTGACAGTTTCAATTTTACTCGTAATATGCTGTGATTAGGCTGCTTTGCAATCCAGTTCCTGTACCAAAGTCATCGACGTTCGTGTTCTGATGCATTGAGGCAGCTGCTGCAGGGAACTGCTAGTTCACGAATGGATGCTGAATGCAGAAACGAACTACCTGCGAGGCCGCAAGGAAGACGTGAGAACCAATAATTTGCCTTTGTCTTGCACCTCGTTCCTGTGAGGAACCATTATAGACTATTCGCAATTTTGCGCTTCACTGTCTTAGCTCATCATTTCTGTACAGTCTTTCCAGTAAGGCAGCAAAACGCCTCTCGGCATTCTGGAAGTTGTGACGTAGAACGACAGCGTATTTTCCGGAAAAGCAAACTACTCGCCGCTGGTCCGAAAGCATGTACGTCGCGCGGAAGTTTCTCAATACCGCTGACTCTTTCTCACCCGTTAGTCTTTCTTGATCGGTGCTGATGCCGATTGATTCTACGTCCTAAAATCTGCATATAGTATAATCATTCGTTTGTTCAGTAGTTAAATTAATGAGATTAACAGTTGCGTGTTAAGCTTAAACAAGAGTATCGATAACATTTAGGTTTAGATTGTTCATACCATTTCGGCCAATGAACGTTGATTGGCTGCCTGCGTCCACAATACAACCTGCGATTCAGCTTTCTCTTGTGGATCCTCGTGCAAACACGCTTTCCGTGTGAAGGTGCATGAAACTTGGACGTCCCGTGACGACATTGCCCACTAAACTATTGACGGAGCTGCTGAGAGAATCAAATTGTTTGCGGAATAGCTTAGGTTGGCCCAAAACGTCACAAATTGGTCGCTGATGACCAGTACTTTGAGGCGCAGAGGAATATCCTTTACCGTTTTGCAGTCTTCTGCCCACTTCACAAGAAACGCAGCTAAGCTTCACGGTAAGTGTGATCTTATGTTTCGATCGATCTTGCTTGAAGTTAACGTTGAGTGTGTCTGCGGCAGGAGTTTATGTTCTCGAAGGACCTCATCTGTTCGTGACTGGCTTTTACTTACGTACCAAATGGGCAGTGAGTGTAATATCGACTACTTCTTCTAAATATTCCATTAAACATCGTATGTCTGCCACGGATTGTTTCTCCCTCTGACATGAATTATCCAACCCGGCAATGTCTGCGGGGATAACGCGCAAAATTTTTGGCGTGGGAGCATTGCCGTAACTATTTAAATCATCACTCACGGATTTCAGTGATTGGGTATGTTTACTACATTTTGTGAAAGTTGTAATAATGTTGTTGTTGTGGTCTTCAGTCCTGAGACTCGTTTGATGCAGCACTCCATGCTACTCTATCCTGTGCAAGCTTCTTCATCTCCCAGTACCTACTGCAACCTACATCATTCTGATTCTGCTTAGTGTATTCATCTCTTGCTCTCCCTCTACGATTTTTACCCTCCACGCTGCCCTCCAATGCTAAATTTGTGATACCTTGATGCCTCAAAACATGTCCTACCAACCGATCCCCTCTTCTAGTCAAGTTGTGCCACAAACTTCTCTTCTCCCCAATCCTATTCAATACCTCCTCATTAGTTACGTGATCTACCCACCTTATCTTCAGCATTCTTCTGTAATTCCACATTTTGAAAGCTTCTATTCTCTTCTTGTCCAAACTGGTTATCGTCCATGTTTCACTTCCATACATGGCTACACTCCATACAAATACTTTCAGAAACGACTTCCTGACACTTACATCTATACTCGATGTTAACAAATTTCTCTTCTTCAGAAACGATTTTCTTGCCATTCCCAGTCTACATTTTATATCCTCTCTACTTCGACCATCATCAGTTATTTTACTCCCTAAATAGCTAAACTCCTTTACTACTTTAAGTGTCTCATTTCCTAATCTAATCCCCTCAGCATCACCCGATTTAATTTGACTACATTCCATTATCCTCGTTTTGCTTTTGTTGATGTTCATCTTATATCCTCCTTTCAAGACACTGTCCATTCCGTTCAACTGCTCTTCCAAGTCCTTTGCTGTCTCTGACAGAATTACCATGTCATCGGCGAACCTCAAAGTTTTTACTTCTTCTCCATGAATTTTAATACCTACTCCGAATTTTTCTTTTGTTTCCATCACTGCTTGCTCAATATACAGATTGAATAACATCGGGGAGAGGCTACAACCCTGTCTCACCCCTTTCCCAACCACTGCTTCCCTTTCATGCCCCTCGACTCTTATAACTGCCATCTGGTTTCTGTACAAATTGTAAATAGCCCTCCGCTCCTTGTATTTTACCCCTGCCACCTTCAGAATTTGAAAGAGAGTATTCCAGTTAACGTTGTCAAAAGCTTTCTCTAAGTCTACAAATGCTAGAAACGTAGGTTTGCCTTTTCTTAATCTTTCTTCTAAGATAAGTCGTAAGGTTAGTATTGCCGCACGTGTTCCAACATTTCTACGGAATCCAAACTGATCTTCCCCGAGGTCCGCTTCTACCAGTTTTTCCATTCGTCTGTAAAGAATTCGCGTTAGTATTTTGCAGCTGTGACTTATTAAACTGATAGTTCGGTAATTTTCACATCTGTCAACACCTGCTTTCTTTGGGATTGGAATTATTATATTCTTCTTGAAGTCCGAGGGTATTTCGCCTGTTTCATACATCATTCTCACCAGATGGTAGAGTTTTGTCAGGACTGTTGGCTACTCTCGGGGCCTTGTTTCGACTCAGGTCCTTCAGTGCTCTGTCAAACTCTTCACGCAGTATCTTATCTCCAATTTCATCTTCATTTACATCCTCTTCCATTTCCATAATATTGTCCTCAAGTACATCGCCCTTGTATAGACCATCTATATACTCCTTCCACCTTTCTGCCTTCCCTTCTTTGCTTAGAACTGGGTTGCCATCTGAGCTCTTGATATTCATACAAGTGGTTCTCTTCTCTCCAAAGGTCTCTTTAATTTTCCTGTAGGCAGTATCTATCTTACCCCTAGTGAGATATGCCTCTACATCCTTACATTTGTCCTCTAGCCATCCCTGTTTAGCCATTTTGCACTTCCTGTCGATTTCATTTTTGAGACGTTTGTATGCCTTTTTGCCTGCTTCATTTACTGCATTTTTATATTTTCTCCTTTCATCAATTAAATTCAATATTTCTTCTGTTACCCAAGGATTTCTATTAGCCCTCGTCTTTTTACCTACTTGATCCTCTGCTGCCTTCACTACTTCATCCCTCAGAGCTACCCATTCTTCTTCTACTGTATTTCTTTCTCCCATTCCTGTCAATTTTTCCCTTATGCTCTCCCTGAAACTCTCTACAACCTCTGGTTCTTTCAGTTTATCCAGGTCCCATCTCCTTAAATGCCCACCTTTTTGCAGTGTCTTCAGTTTCAATCTGCAGTTCATAACCAATAGCTTGTGGTCAGAATCTACATCTGCCCCTGGAAATGTCTTACAATTTAAAACCTGGTTCCTAAATCTCTGTCTTACCATTATATCATCTATCTTATACCTTTTAGTGTCTCCAGGATTGTTCCAGGTATACAACCTTCTTTTATGATTCTTGAACCAAGTGTTAGCTATGATTAAGTTATGCTTTGTGCAAAATTCTACAAGGCGGCTTCCTCTTTCATTTCTTCCCCCCAATCCATATTCACCTACTATGTTTCCTTCTCTCCCTTTTCCTACTGACGAATTCCAGTCACCCACGACTATTAAATTTTCGTCTCCCTTCACTACCTGAATAATTTCTTTTATCTCGTCATACATTTCATCAATTTCTTCATCACCTGCAGAGCTAGTTGGCATATAAACTTGTACTACTGTAGTAGGCATGGGCTTTGTGTCTATCTTGGCCACAATAATGCGTTCACTATGCTGTTTGTAGTAGCTAACCCGCACTCCTATTTTTTTATTCGTTATTAAACCTACTCCTGCATTACCCCTATTTGATTTTGTATTTATAACCCTGTAATCACCTGACCAAAAGTCTTGTTCCTCCTGCCACCGAACTTCACTAATTCCCACTATATCTAACTTTAACCTATCCATTTCCCTTTTTAAATTTTCTAACCTACCTGCCCGATTAAGGGATCTGACATTCCACGCTCCGATCCGCAGAACGCCAGTTTTGTTTCTCCTGATAACGACGTCCTCTTGTGTAGTCCCCGCCCGGAGATCCGAATGGGGGACTATTTTACCTCCGGAATATTTTACCCAAGAGGACGCCATCATCATTTAATCATACAGTAAAGCTGCATGTCCTCGGGAAAAATTACGGCTGTAGTTTCCCCTTGCTTTCAGCCGTTCGCAGTACCAGCACAGCAAGGCCGTTTTGGTTAATGTTACAAGGCCAGATCAGTCAATCATCCAGACTGTTGCCTCTGCAACTACTGAAAAGGCTGCTGCCCCTCTTCAGGAACCACATGTTTGTCTGGCCTCTCAACAGATACCCCTCCGTTGCGGTTGCACCTACGGTACGGCCATCTGTATCGCTGAGGCACGCAAGCCTCCCCACCAACGGCAAGGTCCATGGTTCATGGGGGAAGGTTGTAATAATAGTTTCAGAATATTCAACTCTAATGCGTTCTTCTAGGTGGGCCTGTGCTATGCGGCTGCGGTTTCCATATCTTGCCTGAAGAATTCGCTTCGTGGCTTAGTAAGTAGAGACAATCGCTTTAACGTCATCGACGAGTTGTTTAGGCTCACCTACGAGACATCCTCTTAGGAACACTTGTTTATTAATAGTACACACGGAAGTAATCCTATAGATACCGCTTTCAAACTTTTCCCAAACTGAAGGCCAGTTCTCATTGTCTCCAGCAAAAGGTTTGGGTTCAAGAGAGGGCAGCTTAACTGTCGTAGAGGTCTGAATCACAGACCAGACTATATCAGTCGCATGCGATGTCACACGTAGAAGTAGACATTTTTTTTTTGGTACTCGTTGAGGCCTTGAAAACTGTTTGCTTTTCCTGTCAAGATACTCGCCGCAATGAACTAAGTCCGTGGTATTCTCCTCGTCCAAGAAATGGTTCCGTAAAGTGTCGTCAAGCTGTGAGAGAAATTACAACGCTTTTCCTAATGGTACCTTGCGATATTTAATATCTTTTAGCGGTGTGTCATCTGAAACTTCTTCAGTCGTGGATACCAGATGAGTGGTAAGTCCTCTCTGATGAGATCGTTTTCTCTTCCAGTCTTGTAGCTCATCAGGAGGGGTTGTTATTCTTAACCTTCAAATAATACGATACGCGCGCTGGCAAAATATTCCACTGTTTGAAGTAAGCAAAGATTGACTACGTGAAGCAATTTGCTGCTGTCCGGAGACGCCAGTGCCTACGGTGTGCGACAGCTGACAGGCAATTTTAAATTAAATACCATGGAGGTACGAATAAGCGAAGTTGTTATGACGTCAAAAGCTTGAAGCCGACGTCATACCAGTTGAACTAAAACATTTCCTTCAAGTATTCTGCCCTCAGCTGGAACCATGAAATACACGGAGATCGCACCCACGAGCAGACAAAATTTCCGAACAGAAGCGCCACAAAACTGAACGCACTTCATCAGGTACTTTGTTGGAAAGTGTTTCGTCATATGTAAAATAAAAAAAAAGACTTCCCAGAAGAAAGAAGAAAGAATATTGAATGAATAAAACAGTAACTGCCTGTCGTAGTAGAGGTTCATTGGTTGAAATTTAGGAAGCGGAAAATACTTGTGGTAATCCATACAGATTGCTTTATTAATCACAGATATTCTGAGCCACAAACGTACTGAACATATAATCTTCTAAAACAACTTGTGTGCTTTTCTCTTATGGAGTCCATTTTAAATCGTTGGCTGCAGTTCCAGGTTAATCAGAGTTCATATAAGTTGCAGCTTTCCGTTGTTTAGCTGTAAATCAAGTTGAGAACAGTCGGCTCTAAATTTGTCACACAATGAACATGGTAACTATCGAATATTAAGCTCTTCTCTTAAACATAATCGTTTGCTGTCATGAATGCTTTAATATAAATTACGGCCTTTCAGTGTTTGTATAATTTGGCCGGCCGGTGTGGCCGAGCGGTTCTAAGCGCTTCAGTCTGGAGCCGCGCAACCACTACGGTCGCAGGTTCGAATCCTGCCTCGGGCATGGATGTGTGTGATGTCCTTAGGTTAGTTAGGTTTAAGTAGTTATAATTTCTAGGGGACTGATGACCTCAGCTGTTAAGTCCCATAGTGCTCAGAGCCAAATCAAGTTGAGAACAGTCGGCTCTAGATTTGTCACACAATGAACATGGTAACTATCGAATATTAAGTTCTTCTCGTAAACATAACCGTTTGCTGTCATGAATGCTTTAATGTAAATTACGGCCTCTCAGTGATTGTATACGTTGGCCGGCCGGTGTGGCCGAGCGGTTCTAGGCGCTTCAGTCTGGAGCCACGCAACCACTATGGCCGCAGGTTCGAATCCTGCCTCGAGCATGGATGTATGTGATGTCCTTAGGTTAGGTTAGGTTTAAGTAGTTCTAAGTCTAGGTGACTGATGACCTCAGCTGTTAAGTCCCATAGTGCTCAGAGCCATTTGAACCATTTGTATACATTGATCCACTTTAGATAAGGTTTCTCCATACATGTTGATGCACTTTAGGTATGGTTGCTCCTCTATTTGGTCTAGTGGTTTGTTTTGCTTGCTGTCCACGTGTACGTTACTTGTAGTATTTTAATACGAATAAGACGTCTGCTGGTAGTAGCATGCACTGACAAGCATGCTGGCTGAAATACATGAACATCCTGTAACTGTCCATGCGCGTTAATACGCACCTTTTAGGAAAAATCGTAACATGCAACTTCTCCTAACTTCTCTTTTAGGTGAGGTTCGTGTATAAAAGGAAGCCATCTGATTGAATTCCTTCTTTTATCTATTCCTTTCTATAAATGAAACATTCTGAAACATCTCAATCGTAAGCATTTATCAATCGTCGCCTGTAATTTAACTCATCTTGTATTCAGCACCGGACTAGAATTATCTTCATTTTCCGGCATTTCTGATGCTTTGATTTCCCTTAAGAAGTAACTAAGTGCAATCTTGGTAACAACAACGCAAGTGTTTCTGCTCAACTTACAGAGAGAAACACGTTTTCCAGTCTACTTTGACCGCACAATGTGGTGCAATTTTATATTGGTCTTTGCTTTATTGCTAAACAGTGAAACAATTCGAACTTCGTTTACAATGTGTGAGTGACTGACGAGTCTCGTTGGAAAGCAGTAACATGAAGGTACAGCATTATAAGATTAAACATAAAAGGAGGAGGAAGAAGTTCTACAATGAAAATGGGTCTTTATCGTTCCACGTCAGCACGAAGTTGACCTTGGTCGTTTTTCACTAGTACCCTTCATATATAATTAATATTTCTTATCCTCCACACATATGTCCACAGTATGTTGTACCACATTTGAGGTCCTATATAATGGATGAATAAATAAATGAAAACAGTGGTTGTATGACATCCTAGTACTTTTATTGGTTTATCAAAAGGCGTGATGTGGGCTTATGTACTTTGAAAACCTGAAGATGAAATTCAAAAGTGAAATCAGGTGGCTTATTACTGAAAACTTGCCACACAGAGGTATTGGCCATGGAGAATGAAGAATGAAGAAAATATGTACTGTTAAAAAGATACAATAATTTATTTTAAAAAACAAGTATGAAACAATTTGCTGTTACTATGTATGTATTAAAATATAAGTGAAGCACATGTTTAAGAAGCATGTACATGATACAGATGTTTTGCTATCATTGCTGAAAGTTGTTGAAGCAAGAAATCCTCTCTACAGGGCTATTGAGGCCGAGGCCGTTCGCTCATTCAGAAGTTCGTCCTTTGCACATAGGAGATGTTAGTTTAAATGACCATTAATACCATCAGAACTATCAGGTGGTGACATTGATTGAATTGCTAATTGATGGAACTACTTTCAAAAATGTATTTTTAGTTATTTTGCTATTATTGGCCCCACACTGAATGACAGTTCGTAGGCTGAGAAGCTGTGTGAACTACCATGGCACTGGTGGACTGACTATCTAATAAAACCAGCACTCATATCTGCATCGAGATACATCTGCACGCTGTTCGTTTCAACACCTGAAGAATATTTCACATTGTTGGTATCCATTAGTCATAATAGCATCATTGCTTTCTTCTTTCCTCTCTGCACACACCTTGGGCTAGCAAAGAAAACTTAGGTAAATTTTTTGTAAACTTTAACATTAAATGTGCTGTGCATATGATCTGAAAGTTGAAAACGTAACGGGTAAGAATCGGTAGCAGTACGCAAAACCAGCATCGTTTTCGAAGCTTTATCAGCCATCGGTGGAAATACAATGAAAGAGGATTTAAATTCATTACGAAAGCATCTTTCTCACTTCACACAGGCCCTACTTGTTTTCTTGGTTATTTGAAATACATAAACAAAAAGAATGTTACATTTACGAGGGCAAATGCTTCTTACTACTCAATAAAATACGCATTTAACACCAGATAAACGTTTAAAAATGCCTCCCTAGCACAATGTTTCTATCGAAAGAACGGTAATATTTACTACATAGTAGCCCTGAGCAAAAGATAGCCGCATTCGAAAGGGTCTGATACAGTACAGGGCGTTCGATACAGTATCGAGCTTATTCGAAAAATCACGTGAGATATGTGTCGCAAGGAGAGTGTAAGAGATAAGCAAGAAACTACGAACTAGCCACAACATTAAGCTGTGGGTTTGTTAAGAATTTAAAAATTGACAATTTTTTGAAACAATGGAGGAAATAGCATTAATTCCTACCACTGCAAATATACGAATCTTGTTTGAACAACTTTATAATACGAGTTCTCATACGTTGCCTGCATGTATAGATTAATAAGAAAGTAAACTGATTTTCTTATAAACGTAAGACAAGAATATACCCATCAAAAAATATTACTTAGCTGAACCCAATACAGTATTTTCTTTGTTAATGAGAGACGGTAATGACAAACCACGTAGGTTGCAAATGAACAATTCTGTCTGCTTTCACATATTAGAAATACAGGCAAACGCTTTACCAGATTTTAATCAGTTTGAAAACAAGATGGCAAGATTCGGATGAAACAGTAAAGAAAATTAAGCAAAAATCAAATGCCAAGTAGAAGAAACATAGCGTAAAATAAAGTGACAGTAATTTTTCTCGCGAGAAGGAATTACTGCGGCAAGACGCCTCTTGGAAATACACTCCCGGAAATTGAAATAAGAACACCGTGAATTCATTGTACCAGGAAGGGGAAACTTTATTGACACATTCCTGGGGTCAGATACATCACATGATCACACTGACAGAACCACAGGCACATAGACACAGGCAACAGAGCATGCACAATGTCGGCACTAGTACAGTGTATATCCACCTTTCGCAGCAATGCAGGCTGCTATTCTCCCATGGAGACGATCGTAGAGATGCTGGATGTAGTCCTGTGGAACGGCTTGCCATGCCATTTCCACCTGGCGCCTCAGTTGGACCAGCGTTCGTGCTGGACGTGCAGACCGCGTGAGACGACGCTTCATCCAGTCCCAAACATGCTCAATGGGGAACAGATCCGGAGATCTTGCTGGCCAGGGTAGTTGACTTACACCTTCTAGAGCACGTTGTGTGGCACGGGATACATGCGGACGTGCATTGTCCTGTTGGAACAGCAAGTTCCCTTGCCCGTCTAGGAATGGTAGAACGATGGGTTCGATGACGGTTTGGATGTACCGTGCACTATTCAGTGTCCCCTCGACGATCACCAGTGGTGTACGGCCAGTGTAGGAGATCGCTCCCCACACCATGATGTCGGGTGTTGGCCCTGTGTGCCTCGGTCGTATGGAGTCCTGATTGTGGCGCTCACCTGCACGGCGCCAAACACGCATACGACCATCATTGGCACCAAGGCAGAAGCGACTCTCATCGCTGAAGACGACACGTCTCCATTCGTCCCTCCATTCACGCCTGTCGCGACACCACTGGAGGCGGGCTGCACGATGTTGGGGCGTGAGCGGAAGACGGCCTAACGGTGTGCGGGACCATAGCCCAGCTTCATGGAGACGGTTGCGAATGGTCCTCGCCGATACCCCAGGAGCAACAGTGTCCCTAATTTGCTGGGAAGTGGCGGTGCGGTCCCCTACGGCACTGCGTAGGATCCTACGGTCTTGGCGTGCATCCGTGCGTCGCTGCGGTCCGGTCCCAGGTCGACGGGCACGTGCACCTTCCGCCGACCACTGGCGACAACATCGATGTACTGTGAAGACCTCACGCCCCACGTGTTGAGCAATTCGGCGGTACGTCCACCCGGCCTCCCGCATGCCCACTATACGCCCTCCCTCAAAGTTCGTCAACTGCACATACGGTTCACGTCCACGCTGTCGCGGCATGCTACCAGTGTTAAAGACTGCGATGGAGCTCCGTATGCCACGGCAAACTGGCTGACACTGACGGCGGCGGTGCACAAATGCTGCGCATCTAGCGCCATTCGACGGCCAACACCGCGGTTCCTGGTGTGTCCGCTGTGCCGTGCGTGTGATCATTGCTTGTACAGCCCTCTCGCAGTGTCCGGAGCAAGTATGGTGGGTCTGACACACCGGTGTCAATGTGTTCTTTTTTCCATTTCCAGGAGTGTAGTATCATCAGACGTCGCTTGATCACCGTACTAGCGAAAGCTTGAGCATTGGACAGAATCATGACTGAAATCCTTTATTTATTTAATAGTTCCCGTTGATACGCATTGCAGACTTTCTAATAACTACGCACCCTCTAACTCAACGTAGCAATATTAAAATTTTGACTGGTTTCGTTGTCTAGGGGCTGGGATACGTAGTTCCCGCATGACAGGCCAAATACTGCTGAGGCTACAGTATACAGTATGAGTGTACACATAAATCGAATGGTCGAGGTTTCCTGTCTGTCAGCAATTGCGAATTTTGAACGTAACAAAGACGTTTATAAATGAAAAATTGCACTCAATTAAAATCTGCAGGTACTTTCTTGAGGACTTTAAATGATGAGTACGACAGTAGAAGTACTTTTGAGAATGCGGTATATTTCTGCAAAACTCTTATTGGTGTCGATGGTCTAGCAATTAAGCAAAATACAAGTTGAATCACAGGGAGACAATAGATTCCTACTGCACATAATTAGTCATGAACAACAACATAGCTCACGAGCTATTAACTTCTAAACGCTTAGTACGTCTTCACTGCAAAAGCCACGGAAGTCTCACAAGTACACAAATCGGCACTAGGAAATGATTCTATCTCCCGCGACCACGCGCAAACTGCTCCACACCCTGCAAGTCTTTCCCGCGACTCCGCATCCGTCGTACCGTCGCGTCCAGTACTTCCCGACCTGTCCCGCCCTCCATAACTGCCAGCGCCCTTCACCCGAACTCGCATCCATCCAGTCTCCCCATTCACGAGCGCCGTGATTGGCTAGAGAGCTCGAGTCAAGTCTTCATGCCAACGCACACACAAAAACATAATGAATCACATTCGAAGTACTGGATTTACATTTAAATAACTTGAAATTATGTAAATATTCCAACGGCTGGGCCATGAACACGCTCTAACACACATTATTAGATACATAAACAAATTAAATAAACATATGTCAAAGGAACAGAACAAAAGGTATGCCAGTAGTCTAATGTGTCTGTGCTTTCTAAAACACAGTCAATATTTAACCAATTTCTTCACGAATAACATATATCGGATAGAAACAAAGACATAGATGAATAAATATATTTATAAGCAGGCTGCTACAATTTTTTCGTATAACTGTGGAGTACTTATGGCCTGACGCGAGCGATAGTAATCGGCCACTTTGACCTCCAATAACTCATGTACTATTCACGTTACATGCCTGTAATTCATCAAAATTTAGGTTAACGACTCGCCCGTTACCTTACAACATTGACTGGACCCTAGTCCGGGTTGCAGAATTACATCTATTAACAAAACTCGTGGTATCTTAAAACGTTAAGAGGATCGTTCTAATAATATAAGTGAAAGTTACTAGATAGCTGGTTGAATATAAGATCGAACAGAACCAGAGATTTCACGAACGGTGACGTAAGCGGTTTGAATAGTTCGAGTCTTGTTCAAACACTGCTCTACTATTTAGGACATTTATCGTGTCCTCACGACAGAAATTACAAAGTAAAAGCACTTGTAAAGGATCTACATGTAAACGATTGTCTGTTAATGTTTTGAGGCATCTAACATGGCGACGCTGGCTTCAAAACAATGTGTGGTGAAGTTTGTAGGGACATCTTCCCTTCTTTCTATGTAAATGTTAAATACTTACAGCTGTATGATGTTTTTTGGCTAGACAAAGCACAGTCTAGTGTTTTCTAACGGCAACAGCAGGCTTCGCGGGCTTGACTATTTTCCTCTCAGCTGCAAGAGCAGGAAGCAGCGTCAATAACCTTCCTGTAGCGTGGCTACTCAACAGTGCCCACTTTCGTCATACTTTTTAAATACTACAGCAGCTCCGTCCTCCGTCAGTGGCAAGAAGGTGGCAGTGTATCGTCGATGACAGCCCACGGGCTCCCAATTCCTGAGTTTCGGCACAAAGAAATATCGCCGTCGAGTTGAGAAAGTACGGAATTAGGTAATTTCTATGAAAGATTACCTATCGAACGCGCGGGCCGCTGACAATATACAAACATCGAACGTGCGAATCATTGTCGACCACACGTTTCTAGTTGTGCGATTATCGGTACTGTTTACAGCGATCACTGAAGTAGTGACAAAAGACGAATGTTTACTAGGTTACAATTTATTAGAAATGGAACCATTAACTTTTCTGGCTTTACTCATCAGCTAAGCCTTCTTCATGCACTATACCTCGTGTTGTATAATCTTCCGGCAATAATCCCCTCTTTGCGTAAACCAGGTATATGCTTGCTATGCCAGTCAGAAATATCGTGAGAGTATCAAATGGTTCAAATGGCTCTGAGCACTATGGGACTTAACAGCTATGGTCATCGGTCCCCTAGAACTTAGAACTACTTAAACCTAACTAACCTAAGGGCATCACACAACATCCAGTCATCACGAGGCAGAGAAAATCCCTGACCCCGCCGGGAATGGAACCCGGGAACCCGGGCGCGGGAAGCGAGAACGCTACCGTACGACCACGAGTTGCGGACGTGAGAGCATCAGAAGGGTCAATTTTTCCACGTAACCACCAGTTGTGGAAATACAGGTATGTGAAGAGTTAGGGTTCGTCCCTACGTTCTGAATGCCCCTCTCATTTTGTCAACGATTTGACAGGTTTCCACAAGCGCTCGACGTTCTGTGTGTGGACAGATAAACCCATGACGAAAATCCAATAGAATGATTCACAGATTCATGTTGAAGTCCTTATTTGTGTGACGTGTTGTACGACTTAAAGCCGTCTGCTATCCGTTTCGTGCCTAGCGATATCAAGTGTTTTACAAGAGAGAGTCCCCTCGAATGAACTCTAAAAGCATAGAGCTGTTACTGCACTCTCTTTTAATGCCACCAAACACAAAAAAACGAGTATGTTCAGCTTTATTTTTCAATAAGCGTCCTGTCTGGTATTTCCTAGGAGCTATATGCAATTCCTCTATTTCGACAACCTTGTTTTGTTCACCGTCTGGAAGACTCTCGTTCGTGACTGACATAACGGACTTCTCGGCAGAAACCGAAGTAGTCACACACGGGGTTCATGGACAATTGTGTTTCCCAGGCTGTAGTTTGCAGCGTATAATCTCTTATTCAACTAGAAACCAAAATAACGTTCTTTTCGATCGATAACTTGCAACTGCCAATCATTTGTCCTTTCTTATGTATGTTCGCTTGTGATAACGGGCGCAGTACAATTGCAAAGAAACTCGTACAATTGCAAAGGAAACTCAGCATCCACACATTTCTTGAAAGGTTTCACGAAGTTGAGTTTATAACATCCTACAGAATTCCTGCTATCCTCATTTGGCAGCAATCAGAAGCCCCAACAGAATGTGAAACAACATAGCCGAGTAATTAGATTTCACCATCTAAGAGTATCTGCACTCGAAACTTCAATGCCTTCACTCATGGCTATTCGCTACCGAAAACGATAAAACTGTGTTCCTCTGACAACACAATTAACATCTGCTATAATTCACGCCACCAGCGTCGTGTTGTCGACATATAATCGAATGTTCGATATACATCGTTAGGGCCCACGCGTTCGGTAGGCAATCATTCTTGGAAGGTATCCGGAGACACAAGTCGATTACTTTAACGGAGTGTTTATTTATGTAACTATAACGACAAGGCAGTAAACGATATTATACAAACGTAAGTACTAAGATAAAGTGCTCAGGACAAACGACGTACAACGTCGCCTGTGCAAAACGTAACATGCCGTCAGTATGTGTTAAGAATTGTCGATTTCATTGTCTCCACTGTCAATTGATTACTTTTCTGTCCATGAGGGGTATGGAATGCTTCATCATAGTCCTAGCTTTCCCAATATCTGAGGAGGCCCAAAGGCTTAACCCACAGGTGGGCGCATGGCAACACTTAGTGCTGGCACGTTGATGTGTGTGTGATAAGTGGTAGTGAAGGTGTTTGAATCATCTAGAGTCATACGGTACCTGCAGTCGGCTATACTGCCAATACAATCAATGCACCAGATACCGTTTTCCTTCCTTGTAGCAGTAACCAGGCAAGATCGAACGCGAGTACTCCACTTTGGCAGCACTCCGTGCCGCGTGCGCCCGCTCATATACGTAAATTTGCTTTTCGAATATTGGTGAATGGTTATTGTTTTGTGATAGGCTTTGGCTCTCATTGGTTTTTTATTGTTGTACAACATTTTTACCTTAAATTATTTAATAGAAGTATGTATGTAGATCAATGTTTTTCATACAATCAAACAGAATATAATGGGTTAGCTATTTCATCTATCCATATACTGTTACATTCACATCAGCAGTGTACTATAAATTGGTATATCTACTACCTACCCATCATATGACAATTGCACCTACTATATATTTTTACCTATCTATGTCTGTTAGTCTTCGCCGTCGTATGTTGTATCTAGTGCGAAACGTGACACTTCCGATGAGGATATCAGGCGAATTGTTAAGCACTTGGACCCTGACGAAAAGAGGCGGGTTCCAAAAGAGGCACAGAATAGTGATGAAGATATAGACGGCTCATATGTTGGTTCAGAGGTTTCTGAAGAGGAAGCAGATGAAATGGAGATTGATGATACTGGTGAGGATTTCTTTTTTTTACATCGGAATAGACAAGGTATTTGGTACAGCAAACCCCCTGTGAAAGCTGCTTCAAGAGTGCCGCCGAAGAATATCATCAACATTTTTCCCCGCCCAAAGCGGATTTGCAGGGATACTCCGAAACCCGTCGATGCATTTCTAAAATTTATAAGCCTTGACATTATTGATACAATTATAGACTGTACCTTCGCTTTTATTGCTAACAAAAGTGAAGAAGTAAAATACTCCAGAAATCGGGAGTCCCGGACACTACACTGAATGAGATTATGGGTATTTTGGGTCTTATATTTCTAGTTAGAGTGAAGTATGGGATTCATGCGAACTGCAGAGAGCAATGGAAAGATGATGGAACATGTATTATGATTACACGGGTGAATTGCAGTTACAAGCGATTCCTGTTCTTGCTTCCATCAGTGAGGTTTGATTATCTGTATACAAGAGTGGAGGGAGAAAAGACTGACAGGCTCGCTGCCGTCCGCAATATTTATGACAAGGTTTTTCGCTAACTGTAGAAATAATTACAGTCATGGTGAATTCACACCAATCGACGAGATGCTGTTCGTATTTAGAGGTAGATGTGGTTTTGTCCAATATATGCCTAGCAAAAGTGCCAAATATGGACTGAAATATTATGTAACATGTGAGAGGAAAACATGTTATACATCAGATTTCGAGGTCTGCTATGGAAAGCAGTATCCAGGCCCTAGGGATGTGTCAAATAAATCATACGACGTAGTTCAAAGACTTTTTTCAAGAGATTGAACGTTGCAACAGGAACATTACAATGGACAGCTGCTACACTAGTGTGCCAATAGCTGATATCCTTCTTGAGAAGGGACTGACTGTCATTGGTACCCTCAAAGACAACAAAAGAGGATTCCGTCCTGAATTTATCTCAAAATCATGGAAAAATCAGTTAATGTCTTTATGGGTTTCATTACGATAAAACACTTGTTTCTATCTAGACCAAGAGAAGGAAATGTGTATTCCTTCTATCGACTATGCATGACCACAAAGTTATCGATGAAATGACGGGTAAACCACTGATCAACGCCGATTATAATTCCACCAAGGGAAGTGTTGATACAGTCGATAAAATGTGCATTGTTTACTCATCTGCACGGCTAACAAGGAGATGGCCTCTAAGGATTTTTTAAGTTTTTTAGACGTGGCTGGCATAAATTCAGCAGTGGTGTTTCTCCCAAATAACACCGAATGCACGATCCGCCGTCGCGACTTTCCCAGTCAATTAGTGCTCGACATTTCCAAAAGACGTCCGACTGTTTCTTGTAAAATACCACTTGCCACCCCAACAAATTTCAGCCCCAGTCACCGCAAGAAGAAGTAGACCATGTCATCTATGTGGAGGAGAAAAGTGAAATCGTACAACTATTATGTGTAATGATTGCAAATAATTTGTTTGTAAGAAACACTCAGGACATATTGCAACGTGTAGAGACTGTGATACGTTTGAAAATCCTGCATTCTAATGTTTTCTGTTTATCTCGAGTTTCAATGAGAACCTTACGAGCCTACAAATTATTTCAGACCGGTGGTGGTCTATTCAATTACTGTACTCTTATGCAGTGTTGTTTATTCTGATAATGTTCTCAGCGTAAGCAGCTACCTACTATTTTGCCTGTCAAATTCAGGTTATATTTTATCACAGGTTTGATTTGTAATCTTGTGAAATTGGCTTTATTCAAAAGGTGTACGTTCTTTCTTTGAAAAGGTTATGTTTCTGCTGATAGCGAAATATGTTTTCGCTTTAGTTACTTGCGTTTGATACGTTATAGTTTATTGAGGAAAACTTTCTAGTTTACATTGAAAAATACATTATATTCAAAGGCTGCAATGTCCTCAAGAATCAATTGTATAATTTAGTTCTATATCGCGATTTGTTTTTAATGATTTTACCTAGTTTACATCGAAAACAGGGCAGCAACATGAGTGGAAAAGCCGATTTTCTTGGAGGCAGTAGTGAGTGCTGCTCACGATCACTCGTGCGAGTCTCACAGGCGCGCCTCCCGGAAATATAAATTATCCGCCTCTGGAATAGCTATAGGTCAGTCAGGTGCTACAGAAAACCAGATATTTCAACATAGCTGAAGCAATGCATTATGCAGATGAATGTTATAGAACTTAACGGGGTCAGCCCCATTCCATCAGGCATTCACATCCATCCTGGATCTGTATGAGCGGTATGTGGCTCCACTTAGTGCAGCCTACTCTACAAGTGCCAGCAATTTATGCATGCAAAATATTTATGCACTCTGCCATTACCTCAATTAATGGTGAGAGAAGTGCAGTAACATTCTGGCCATTCATTAATTCACCGGCAAGTGACTACAACAATTACACCGTAGCTGACGCCACATTTACTAATGCAGTCACTTAACCACTAGCACTACATACATCACTGAGAACATCTCACTTATAAATTGAACATTTCTCAACCACTACTCACGGGAAAGTCTTTCCCTTAAAATCTCACTGAACAGTTGCAAATCAGAACTAATTTAATAAATTGAAAATAACTTCAGTATATAGACACGCACTCAGTGAGGTTATGTTCTCCATTCACATAGGAGAACTGGACAGGAATTGATCGGAGGTATACTCTGTCTGCAAAGCGAAAGTCGAACAGCGCTCGTGATGGAGTAAGTCACCTTTGCTGGAAGAACAGTACAGCTGTCATACAGGAGGACTAACAATTAATTTACCTCTAGCAGTATAGGACAGTGCGCACAAATTTACATAGATTCTGTCCACATGCGTTTCCTGCGTTGTGTAATTGGTAACTCGTATGCGCACTCCATGTTGTGTTAAAGGGTTGTACGTAAAATTAACTCCACCGCCTCACTACTACGTCGCTACTGATTAATAAGGCGCATTACTGAGGGTCGGTGTAGCTTTGTGAAACATGCTGTTGTTGTTTCTTGTGATGTAGTGAGGTAGGCAGAGTGGGAAATAACTTTCTTGACCTTCAGTTTGGGGATCTATTAAGGAGGGAAGTGCATGAACACAATCAGGCGGCATATCTTCCCTCGTGCTTCCACCCCACACAACCCAGTCCCGCATTCACCCACCCTCTTGCATCCGCCGGGAAACAATTTATCCATCGATACGGATCTTCTGCACTTACACGCGGTATGCATTTTTAATATTTGTTTTAACTGAATTCTTTTAAATTGGTCATTGGTTTTATATCATTAAAAAACTTTTCAATAATTTGCGAGTTTTCCATTTCATGCAACGTGGAAACAGGTAGTCATACAGGAAAAAATGAAGAGAATCTACTTTGTAGGGATATTAATGTACCATAATGTAATCTGGTACCAGAAAAAAAGTATTAATAGAAACATTGATTTTCGAGTTTTTCAAGAAAACCATTAAAAAAAGTTATTTTTAAACCCGCCCCTTACCCAAACCCTCCCAACCCATCGTTCCGGGTTTTCAGTGTTTTGTTCATGATTTTCGCTACTATCACTGTACAAAATTTTGAGATTACATGAATTATTCATCTGATGTTCCTTCGTTGGGTGGACTACCGGACCTGGTTGAATAGAAACAACAAACAGCATCTGCAGCGTATTGCAAATAGAACTGAATTTTAAGTTGATCGCGGTACAATGCCTGACGTTTGATGACATCGGTATCCTACCGAGTAACATGGGTTTATACACCAGAACACTATGACCAATGCCCAGCGGGAGAGTGATGCTGCTTGGGGCACTGGGGGCTAATGTATCCTAAGGAAAGTGGATCAGAGACAAACAGGGACTCGTTCTAGCGACGACACGGGCCGAGAATGGGAAAATCCACTGAGATAAACAATTGCAACAAAGGACAGAATGTTAAAGCCAGGTGCCGTGGAACGAAAATCTCGGAAACAGAGAAGTTCACAACTAAATTTACATCTACATCTACAGCTACATCTATATGGGTACACTGGAGATCACACTTAAGTGGCTGGCAGAGGGCTCATCGAACCACCTACACAATAATTCTCTGTTTTTCAACCCCCGAACAGTTCGCGGAAGAAACGAACACCTTTATCGTTCCGTGCTAGCTCTGATTACCCTCATTTTGTGTTGGTATTTTTCGTATTTGAAGGAGAAAGTTGGTGACTGAAGTTTCGTGAGAAAATCCCGGCGCAACGAGAAAAGCCTTTTTTGCAATGATGTCCGCCCCAAATCCAGTATCATGTCCATGACAAACTATCCCCTATTTCTCGACAATACAAAACGTGCTGCTCTTCTTTGAACTTTCTCGATGTACTCCATTTATCCTATCTGGTAAGGATCCCACACCGCACAGCTGTGCCCCAAAAGTGGGCGGACAAGAGTAATGCAGGAGTGTAGTTAGTAGATCTGTTGCATCTTCTAAGCGTTCTGCCAACAAATCGCCGCCTTTAGTTGCTACTGTTATGAACACAAATGGTTAAAGGAAGGTGGGCGACGTGATTTTGGATGTCCACCCGTCATCACTGAACGTTCTCTGTTACTCGTTGTTCTGTGAAGTAGGATGCTGCGGCCATCTGAATCAGGTCTGGCGACAAAGTAAAACCTTGTTGCAAGCAGAAGTGTTTCATAGAACACCGTTTAGCGCACATTGCTGTACATTGCGCTCCACAGCAGACGACGCATACCTGTTTTCATGTTGACTGAACTGTATCGTCTTTAACGACAGTAGTGGGCACGGAATCATGGAGACTGGACATTGAATCAATGGAAACGTGTCTCCAGTTAGGATGTAACACATGTCTTGTTGCACCAGGTCGACGTTTCAGGTGAAAGGCTGCTCGAAACCTGCACCGAACTATGGACGCACGACGGTGGCGACAGTATTATGTTATGGGCGACGTTAACCTCGACATCCATGGAACCTGGGGTAATCACAGATGGCCCCAAGACACCTGTGGACAACATGAACTTTATTGCAGCCATGTGTATCTTCTCGTACGTTATATCTTCGACCGGCCGGAGTGGCCGAGTGGTTCTAGGCACTACAATCTGGAACCGCGCGACCGCTACGGTCAAAGGTTTGAATCCTCCCTCGGTCATGGGTGTGTGTGATGTCCTTATGTTAGTTAGGTTTAAGTAGTTCTAAGTTCTAGGGGACTGATGACCTCTGAAGTTAACTCCCATAGTGCTCAGAGCCATTTGAGCCATTATATCTTCACTGACGGCGATGGCATCTTCCGGCAAGATAACTGTCGATGTCACAAGAGCAGGATCGTGCTACAGTTGTTTGTGGAGCACGAAAGCCAACTCACGTAGCCTCATTTAAATCCGATGGAATACATCTGGGACGTTATCGGGAGGCAATTCCGCATCCACAACACACAGTCCTGTATTTCGTGAGAGGTGCATGACCTGTGCCTAACCATCTGGTAACATATACCTCCTAAAGCCTTCTTGCCAAATCCAGTCTACGCACACTCCTTGCTGTATTGAGTTCAAAAGGTGGATCAACGTGCCGTTAAGTAGGTGGACATAAAGTTTAGGGGAATTACCAGATGAGTTGCTAACAAATATGGTTTGAGGCAAAAAGTCAGATATGTCCCATCAAACCCCAACATAAAATTTTTTCAAGAAAGTGAAAGTATCTAGTACAGATAACTACAAAAAATCTGTTTAATACAGAAAATCAGAATGTCACTACACAAGGGTTTTGTATGAAGCAAAAACTGTATAAAGGACTTCTCGACGTGCAGGAAAAGAAAGTGCGTAAAAAGATGTAGGAGATGACATTCCTTATACGTTACTTCTATTTTCTCCAGCACAATAAAAATTCATTTGAGTATTATCAAATACTCCACATTAAGCTCACGGCCTAATTCTTTTTGCGGGATTGGTGGACAGTGTTATGTGAGTAGCAAATAACGATACAGTAGAAGATAACACAACGGGTATTTACTGTATCTTGCGCATTACAATATGTTTACTTTGATAGTGCTGGGAGATGACTAAGATTATTTCATTTAAATCATCGTAGATCTTGAATATTGTGTAAATGGTTCAAATGGCTCTGAGCACTAAGGGACTTAACATCTATGGTCATCAGTCCCCTGGAACTCAGAACTACTTAAACCTAACTAACCTAAGGACACCACACAACACCCAGTCATCACGAGGCAGAGAAAATCCCTGACCCCGCCGGGAATCGAACCCGGGAACCCGGGCGTGGGAAGCGTGAACGCTACCGCACGACCACGAGCTGCGGACGAACATTGTGTATATAGAGATGAAATAGTTACTGTGGACTATTTTCTTCTAATAGAGAATATTGCCATGAGAATTCGTTCCCTTGATTGTAATAGTTTTTATGAAGTTCTCCTCCACATGAGGGACGTGGTTTCACAATCAGCGAACAACACTAGCAGGTTACAGCTAAACTATTTTCTGTCCAAATTTTTGGGTGTTCGTAGCACTGAGCTGCAGTGTTATGTATTTTCGAGTAGTATGCTTGACGGGGATCACATTGCAGCTAAGCGAAAATACATCAGAAAATACATCAGATTAATCTCATCAGGTACCGAATTTTACTGAGTATTTTACTTCGGGAGTTGCCAGTCAGTGATTAATTCCATATTTATATTATTTCACAATAGTTTCATTGACAAGAAGCAAATTCTAGCTAAGCACAAATATGTCAGAATTATCTCATCATCTCAGGTTCTTAATTTTACTGAGTATTTTACTTCGGCAGTTGCCCCTCAGTGCTTAATTGTCTTTTTATATTATTTCACAATATCGCCATTTATTCCAGAAGAAACGTCTTGTAATTGCAATATTTATTTCTTCTACCAGTCAACAAGTATCAAATTGGCGAGGAGCATATGCTAAAGTTCATTTAAAACTTGAGAGTTAAGTATAGAAAAGAATTTAATCGCGTGGTCAGCAAGTTGGAAAGCCAAGAACAATATACACTAACTTCGTGTCCTGGCAGATTTAATGGGAGCTTTGCAGCTGTTGAGAAGCCAGGCGTTCATTATGTATATTAGCGCTATAAGCTTACAACTTTGAAACGGGTAGAAACTTGCGGCAACGTAAGTCAGATGTATCTGGGGATTCACGTGCTGGCTCTACATCATGTCTACATAAGTTTTCGTGTATGCAGAAAGACATTTAAATCTTACGGTAGAGTTTACGGTATTGTTCAGCAGGCACTGGAAATCTTAAACGAGGACCACAAGCACAGCTGGAAATGAACAGAATAGCAAATAGATGTTAATTTATTCAAAGGAATCTCTTTAGAATTCGGTTAAGGGAATTTACGGTAACCATTTGGAAATACTATTAATATAAGAAGAAGTTTGGGACAGCCATACAACAACATAGAGCAATTATTTACACTTAAAGAACATGTAAGATACAGCAGTGAAACATGTGTACTTGAGGAGTGACATTGCCTGCCAGCAAAGATATATTTATACCACTCTCTGTCTTTGATAAACGAAGGTGTGCAAATTATTTCCACAGCTACGGAGTTATTGATTCTGGATGCCCTTAAATATACTTATCATCTGTCTCCATTGTATAATAAGTAACAAAACAAATTTTAAAATATAGAAGTATTGTAACGTTAAACAAAACACTTCAGAGTCAATTTATGTTTCGTAATGTTGACCTGAAGACTGATCTTATCACATACGAAAATAATTATAAATTCAGTATTTCATGGTAACGGACATTTATTAATCATTTAGATGTTAGGCCTAGTTAGGAGGAAACCATAAAAGCATTTCGTGACATACCAGGTAAAAGGAACGAGTTATTCAGATTGTGCAGTTACACAGTGAAATTACGGACCGATATTTAATGAAAGGATCTCGACTGGAGATGGTGCAATAAAATTCTGGTATGTTAAAATGAAGAACATTATTATTCGTCGACCTGTTATCACGTTATGCCAGTGCAACGTAGACAGAATGTAATGCGTGAATAGAGGCTATGATGCAAATATTGGTTATTGATAGTATTCTAGACGATTTACTGGCAAAATTGGGGAAGAATTAATTTCAACAGTTAGTATTTTCCAAACTCCAGTGAAACTGAAATACGATTCCATACGACTGAATTATGTAATACAATAATCTCCCACGATGAATGTAATTGCCTACGTATTTTAATGTAGATTAGAATTACATGTTCACACATAAATTTTTAATGTAATCTGTCGGAACCAAATCCGTCTCGGTCGTATGTTAGCCGTCCAGTTTGTAGCGTGAGAGGTGTAATGTAATGATGGCTTTGAGTATGCATCATGATAATGTTTTTCATTCGTTGATGAAATTAGGAAAATATAATGAATGCGTTTTGTGACGTACAAGATAAATGAAGCGATTTATTCTAGTTGCGCAATTACATATTGAGATTGCATATAGTTATTTAATGGACGTATGTTGAATCGTGAAGGTCGATGTCATGGGAAGGTCCGTGCTAAAGAGTACGGGAGACTGGGAAAAGGAATCTAAAATTGTGTAGTAGGAGCTCAGTATAGGTAAAGGAAATATATCACAGAAGCATGGTCATGTACATCTAGAATAATTTCAAGAGGAGGGAATAAAATAGGAGTAGTTTAGTCTCTGCTATAGCTGAAAGGGTAGGTAGACATCAGGCTGTACTCTGTGACCTGTTAATTGGTACACAAGCGACAGCATGCTCTACCTAATATGTTATGAAACGCCGCTCATGAAAAGGATTCTTATTGGACTCTGTGACCTGTTAATTGGTACACAAGCGACAGCATGCTCTACCTAATATGTTTTGAAACGCCGTCCATGGAAAGGATTCTTATTGGACTCGCACCTTGGGATCTGATGGTGATAGAAAAGCAAGGTAAGGTGTTCTGGATTGCCCTTTGGCTAGGCACTATTTGTATACCCAACAGAAGGATCGGCTTAGTGTCACTATCCTACAGTGAAGGGAAGAAATATGAATATTACACACTTCCTCCTACTTAGGCAAATGGAACAAATACTTTGGCTATTTTATTACGTTTCTGTTTTTAAATTCGTGGTATGTTACTATGGCACCAAACTGCTGAGGTCATCGGTCCATTGGCTTACACATTACTTTAATCTAACTAACTTAAGCTAAGGACAACACACACACCCATGCCCGGGGGAGGTATCGAACCTCCGACGGGGGGAGCGGCGCGAACCGTGGCAAAGCGCCCAATACCGCTCGGTTACCACGCGCTTCTTTTATTATGTGATGTGCTCTACGGTGTGACCAAGGGATGATTAGTTCATGAGCGGTTCCTTATAAAAACCCCAAGAAATTTGTTTATACCATTTTTTCGCACCGAGACCGAGCCAACGTATCTACGAGAAGCAAAGGGCTGAAATTTGGGCGATGTATTCCTAAGATCCTTTTCTCGAGCTGACTTGAAAGATTTCTTGATATATTTATCCTTTTCAGAGATACAGAGGTTTGAAGTTACCCTAATTCTAAATGCAAAATACACACGTAATGTTCGGTGACTACCGAAAGCGTAGTTTACAAAGTGACGTATCACTGCGAAATGTGCTATATAGTGTTTCCATTAACATCAGATGTGTTCTGGGAACCCCACGTTGTAGTGATGAAGCACATGCAAAAATTGTGTGCACGTAAAATCCAGTCTGAGGGTAAAATTAGTTTTGCGTTATTTCAGTTTCACAAAAGTAAACTATCGAAATTTTACTGACCCATAAGTTTTTATATGAGCGACACCACTGTTGTGGCAAAGATGAAAGGAAGGAAATCATAGGAAAAGTTGGTCCCATCGGAGCACAGAAAAAGGCGAATATGCTCCTGTTTAAAAGAATGACTGTGAAGTGGAATACCAGCTGCCTCCTCAGCACATTCAAAAACTTCCCCCAAAGTTTTGGCTTGCGAACATATTCGCGTTTTATTGTGCTGAGAGCGAAGGAGACAGTAACAGTGGGAAATAAGCGGAAGAGTAGTAGATACCGAAAGCAAGTAGACAGTGGTTGTGGCATGGTAAGAGCGAAGGAGACAACGGCAGTATGGAAGAAAGAGGACACCTTGGCATTGGAACCTAGTCGACAATGACAGAACAGCGCTAGGAAAAGAGTGTAGAAGACAATGTCAGTGGGAGACGAATAAAGAGAAGGAGACAGTGGAAGAGGGTGAGAGGAAGTGATAATGTGACACAGAGTTACAACAATGACAATGAGGAAGAGAGAGATAGTGACAGTTAGATGACAGAAGTGGGAAGGAATTAATGAAATAACAGCAGTGAGAGGAGTCAGTAAGAGCAGTAGTAGTACTAGTAGTAGGACAGAACGAAGGAGACTGTGTTGTGAGATAGAGAGAAACAAAGAGATAATGACAATAACTTGGGCTGAATGAGTAAGTGAATATGGGGAAGTGGGAGTGAATGTGTATGAGATACTTACAACTATGGACTAGTGGGAGTTGAGTGATTTGCAGTGAGGGGATCTTATGGGAGCGAGAGGTGAGTTGCACCTTCAAAAGAGCACGAATATGTTCAATGCCAAAATTAATGGGACAATTTTAAAAGTGCTGAGGAAGGTAGACTGAAGCAATTAGCACCATACTTTTCAGTCAGTCTTTTAAACAGTGGAATATTCGCCTCTTTTGTGCTCCGCAGGCCATAGAAGTTTCAGTGGGTACTGATGAAGATGGAGAGTAGATGTTGAATTGGTGGACTTTATTCGTGTAAGAATTAACAAATACTAGGATAGTACAAACTAAAGGTACAAATGGCGGTTTGTATCAAGTCTATAAGAGTTTTGAGGCATGTTAATATTAGTTAGCATTCTTAGGCTCCATAGTCAGGGAGCCTCCCATAAGAGTCGTCACGTACATTTACCCTTGTCTTTCAATGGGTATATGTAATTTTACTTTTGCAATGTGCAGATGCGTTCGACCGAGACAAATGCTTCTCATCAGTTTTTTCATGCGAGGCCGAGTGTGAACGGAAAATATCTGTTTGATGAATATGATGGAGAGAGTTGTATGGGCGCACTACAGAAAGGTCTTCAGCGCCCGCTCAGTAACAGATTGAGACGGGTGTCAAGAAAAGAGAACAGTAAGATAAAACAGAATGTAAAACACAGGTAACATGCTTGGAAATATATGTGCCTACCCACACCAAAGTGTGGGACGAAGCATGCCGCCAGCAGTAAAACATTGGCAACACAGGAAGAAACTGGCAGAGGGAGCTAAAACAATATAACAGATGGAAGTGGCTGGCTGACCGCAAGGAAAAAGGGAGGAGCCAGCCACTGTGCAATATACTAAAACCTCCAGCCTGAAAGTTTAGGCCAGAGTCAAGACACATCACAAAACTTTAAAACCCTAGACACACAGGGCAGATCCCCATCAACTTGTGTTTCTGTCCATGCATCACAGTATAAAATGCAGTCTGTTAAAATGTGGCGGACAGAGATATGCACACCGCAAGCATCACAAAAAGTGGGATCCTCCCGCCGTAATAAAAAGCTATGTGTGAGAGGACAGTGCCCAATCAGAAGACGTGTAAGGGCCACTTCTTCCCGCCTGAGCAACCGGCAGGAGGAACGCCACGGCCGAGTTGTTGACTTCACCAACCGCAGTTTTTTGGCCGTCACCGCCAGCCATCCTTCCGCCCACAACTCCATGCACTTCTTGTTGAGTGGAGAAATGACAGACTGCAAGGCAATAGGACACTGGACCACACCCTGCTCTCTGCAGGCTTCCTTGGCAGACCGATAGGCCTGGTCATTGCCCCATGTTCCTATGTGACTAGGCACCCAGGAGAAGGGCACCTCCTTACCCCGCCGTTGGAGCAAGTACAGTTGGTCATACATCAGCTGTACCATCTCCTCAGTTGGGTACAGATTCTGAAATGATTGTAAGGCACTAAAAGAACCGGAGCAGAGGAGAAATCGATTGCCCCAAACACGATTCATCCGCTCTAGTGCCTTCAGGATCGCGTGTAGCTCTGCTGCGAAAACGGTAATTTCATTAGGGAGACGAATCCGGGTAACATGATCAATGTCGGTTTATTCCTGCTACAGACATTTTTTTAAAGCGAAATTACACGTGTCCATTCGATAGAGTTTTCCAGATTAGTCTGGTGCGATATTAAGTTTAGAACTATGTGTGTTAACTTTAAAACGTGAAGAACAACCCGTTCCCCAGCAGTGAGTGAGTAGCGCTGCTGCAACGCGTTAGGTGTCAGCATGGGGCAAGGCGGCACATGAGACGGGCCGAGTCAGGCGAGTACGGCATCTGGAATGCATAAAAATATCCTTAGTGGCAATAAAAAATATAGTGGTAGGTAGCATCTGTTGCATACAAGCAATTTTAAATGCTTAATTTACCAAACGAATCACATGTGGAGCAGTTTACTCTGTGTGGTTTCTCGCTCTCCGACATTCTGTGTATTAGTATTTAACACTGTAATGAATTCGTTACCATGAGTAAGTTATTTTACATTTGTAGTGCTGATATCTGTTAGAAACCCATATTAATACCGTTTACTGAGCACCTTTTTGAACTCCGAATTTTTTTAATTTTATCTGTGCCTAGTTGAATCATTTAAAACTGTACTTGACATTCGTTTTAAATGTTGTCAATTGTAAGTGTTGCTGCCGGTAACAGCATTACATTCGTAAAAAAAGGTAAAACAAACCATATTCCCTCACAATTCATGATTTTTAATTTTAATACACGACGCATTTTGAATCTCTGCGGGCTCATCTTAGATGTTTAATAACTCTACATCTTACGACCATAGCTCAGATATGCAGAAAAATTTTTTCTGTATGACATCAGTGTGTAAGTAATAATGTGACATCTTTATATCAAGTAGAATTTTTGGAACTTTAACACTTACGGGGGTGAAATAGTGGGTTTAATTTTTAATTTAATCTTATGCCTAGGGCCCCCCGTCGGGCAGACCGTTCGCCAGGTGCCGATCTTTCAATTTGACGCCACTTCAGTGACCTGCCGTCGATGAGGATGATAGGATGATGATGAGGACTGCACAACACCCAGTCCTTGGGCGGAGAAAATTCCCCGTCCCAGGCGGGAATCGAACCCGGGCCCAGAGGATTGACAATCCGTCACGCTGACCATTCAGCTACCGGGGGCGGACAAAAACAGTGGGTGAAATTCTTCTGCAAATAGGTCCTAATTAAAAAACTTCTGAAACATTTTTAAAGCTACATCTATGAGAATTGGTATTAGCCTTCTCCATCAGAAATAATGAAAATTTGTGTCTTAGCATCGCCCAGCCAAAACCGCTGAAATTTCTAAAATCATTGGGGTAATGACAAAAAACGACTATTTACAATGGTGTGTGGAGTGTATGAGTACGGCGATATATCGTCTTACTTTTCGAAAAACATCATTGTCAAAATTCTGAAAACTGCAAGGACCAATATGTGCGAGATTATCAGCTTAACAGGTCGTGCATACAAGTTGCTGACAAGAATAATACACAGAAGAATGGAGAAGAAAATTGAGAATCTCTCAGATAATGACCAGTATAGCTTTAGGGAAGGTGAAGGAGCCAGAGAGGGAATTCTGAACTTCCGGTTGATAATGGAAGCAAGACGGAAGAAAAAGTAGGGCATGTTCATAGAATTTGTTGACCTGGTAAAAGCTTCGACAAATTAAAATGGTGCAGCGTATTCAGAATCCTTAGAATAATGGGGGCGAGCTATAGAGACAGGTAATATACAATATGTAAAAGAACGAAGAGGGAAAAATAAGAGTGGAAGACCAAGAATGAAGTGGTCTGGTTGAAAATGGTGTAAGAGAGGGCTGTAGTCTTTTTCCCCTACTCTTCAATCTACACATCGAAGAGGCAATGATGGAATTAAGAGGAAGATTAAAGAATGCGATTAAAACGTAAGATGAAAGGAAATCAACAACAACACTCGCTGATGACATTGCTATCCTCAGTGTTAGTGAAGAACAATTACAGGATCTGCTGATGAAACGAACAGTCAAATGAGAACAGAATATTGACTGAGAATAAATCGAAGAACGACGAAAATAATGGGAAGTAGCAAAAATGAGAAGAGAGAAAATTAACATCAGAATTGGTGATCATGAGATTGATGGAGTTAAGGAATTCTGACACCTACGCTGCAAAATAACCCATCATAGTCGGAGCAGGAAGACATGAAAAGCAGACTAGCACTAGAAAAAGGGGCATTCCTGGCCAGCATTGGCCTTAATTTGATAAAGAAATTTCCGGGAATATTCATCTGGAGCACAACATTGTATGGTAGTGAAATATCAACAGCAGGAAAACCAGAAAAGAAAAGAATCGTAACGTTTGAGATGTGGTGAGACATAAGAACGTTGAAAAGTATGTGGACTGATAAGGTAAGGAATGAGGAGGTTCTGCCCAGAGTCTGAGAGGAGAGGAAAATGTATAAAACACTAATAAGCAGAAGGGACAGGATGATTGGATGTCTATTAAGACGTCAGGAAATGACTTCCATGGTACTAGAGGGAGCTGTAGAGTGCAACTGTACATAAAGACAGAGACTGGAGTAACTGCGGGCGTAGGTTGTCAGTTCTAGTCTGAGATGAGGAGGTTGGCACAGGAGATGAACTTGTGGTGGGCCACATCAAACCAGTTAGAAGACTGACGTCTGATCAAAAAATCAGGAAGATATAATAGGGCCTTGCCTGATCACTGATGCGTTATCGCCCAGCCCAAACGGCTAAGAGTAGAAACTTGAGATATGGAGAGGGAACTGATCTGACACTGAGGGCATTGTTTAAGAAGGGACTGTCCGAGATTATTCTCCCAAGGTGGTAAAATAGGGATGAAACTCTTTTTGAAAGTATATCGATTTTACAGCAATTTTGAAGCTGCATCTACGAAAATCGATATTTGGTTCACAAAAGATATAAAGAAACATGTGTTTCAGCATACTTGGAAAATCAATCCATAAGAGTGTAAAATAAGCGGGTGAAAGTTTCTTGAAAACAGATCATTGTTAAATAATTGGTACAGCATTTTAAGGCAACATGTAAGAAGACTGGTGTTTGACTTCTCGGTTAGAAATAAAAACTGCTTCATTGTACTCTGAACATTCAGCCACTATCGTGGTGTAATAGGGAATAAAGTTTTTATGGAAACATTTTGTTATTAAAGCATTTTAGAAACTAAGTCTATGATTATTTGTATTTGTATTAAGAATAGCCTCTGACTCCATCTACCAGAATAAGTTTGTTGTCAGAAATTGTAAGGGATCCATGATCCCACGAACATAAATGCTAGTATCCGACACCCAGGTCGATCGGAGTCGATTGTCGAGCGCTGCAAGAGGCAGTGAGACAAGTGTCGAGTGAGCAGTAGTACTGGAGAGACGGGCAAGAATGGTGGTCGAGTGAGGAGTAAACGGTAAATTCACCAGAGTATGACAAATGAGCGACTCCCCCTGATCGTCGTGGGGTGGACCCTCATCGATACCGATTCGCGAGCGATATGAAACCAAAAGTGACAAGTGCCGAATTACGTGTTTCGCGTCGACCAGCAACAACCATGCACTGCAGTGAGGGTTGTTGTGAATGTTAACCATGATCATTGCGCGTGACGAAGTACCTAAAATCAGTAACCAATTAAAAATATAATCATAATTAAACGTGTAAGGCGACGGTAGCAACTGCCTCAGAATTTGTGTGTTAGTAGAAAAATATATATCAGTTTGTACATCGCAACCTTTGTGGTCTTTAATAATAGACAAACTTTCAATCATTAACTATTCCGTCTCAGAATAGCTGCACTCGGTTGAAATACCCCTGAGGCCACAGCAGAAAAACCGATAGCCTTTCATCCATTAAGCACACGGTCATATAATCATAATAATTAACTTTTGGTGGCTTCGGCAAATCACACAAAACCCAATAAAGGAAATAACCGGGATGTTTCAAAATACATTCGAAATAAACAGAGCTTCAGTGGCTTCAATTAGCGTGAAAAGTTCAGAAAGTGTTGCAGTTTTTGAACAGCATAAAATTCAGTTGAAGGAAAACAAAAAGAAAAAAAGATAAACGAAATCCGTGCAGACCATATAGTCAATGCGAGCGAAGCAGCGGGCGGTAAACTAGTCTGCTTGTATAGGGAAATGTAGCGCCTGTAAATTTGATTGTTCGTTGGTTTGTTTGAGTCTGGTTTAGAAATATGCTGTGAGACTAAATGTGTTTGAATGTAAATAAGTACGTTTACACATACCACGCCTAAAGAGTATGTAGTCACAGTTCTGTTGGAAACAGTAAGTACTTGTCATTTATATTTTAGTTTCAAAAAATTGTATTGGAATATACCTATAAACTTTTGACAAGACTAGTAACAACCCAGAAAATGAGATAACTGATCAAGCACCGGAAGATAAGTCCCAAGGTCTCTACATGAAACACCGAAATACAGATTTGTGACTCAAGATTGTCTATTTGTTTTGAAAACTGAAATGAAGGTCATGTATATGATTTAAATAAAAGCTTTCTATGATGTAAGACAAATTTTTAGTAAGGATGTACCTTTTCTTTTTCTCAGGCCTTTGTTCCACATCAGCCAAGCGTCAGGATGGTTACTAACGGATTTGCCATGGTTAGCTCAATAGGTAGCCGGTTTCTCTTCCTGTCGCCAGACGTTAAGCCTGCTGGAAGAAACATGTGTGCCTCACCTGTCTGCATGTAATGTTAGTTAGCGAAAGTGAGCTAACGTTTATCTAAGTATGTAACTGACGTAGGACTTTCGTACCAGCGTGGTATTCACTCAGTGGGGCGTGAGAAACAACCTACAAACCAAATCCCGGCTTGTGGGGACCCTGACCGCCTTTGCTGATTCGATCCATGGCCAGCGTATCTCCCCGTCCCGTAAGCGGCACTTCAATACGCACGGTTATCTAGGTAAGTCAAAGAAAGGATGAATATTTTGTTGATTACGATTATCAGGTATAGAACAGGTTAGGGATGTGCTGACTTTGGAAAGATTGTGGAGATCGTGTAGGCGAACGTTTAGACGTATACGTATTATGGGAAATGCAAGAAACCGTCAGGTGTTAAGTGTGGGACAGGAAAATTTCAAAACCTAATTCAAAATTAGTCCAGGAGAGAATCACAAAGGCTGAGAGATGTGAATTCAAGATTTTGGATGAAATTACGAAATATTGTGAGATCGTGCGTCTGATGAAAGGGGACTAAATTTCTATTATTTTTCGGTCTCCATTTCAGTGCTTCGGGTACGTTGTTTTTAGCCAACTACGACCAAGATTTGAATGAAGAAAGGTTTCTCAACTGTGTATGAATGTGAGTGGCTCATTGGATTATAACTTCCAGTATAAGCTGTACTCTCAAAATCACTCCCCCGCTCCAACTTCATAAAAAAGACGTTCACAACGTAGGTCGGAATTGCTCTCTTTTATACGTGACAAAGCTTCCCATATGAAAATGTGTGTGCCGGCCGCGGTGGTCTCGCGGTTCTAGGCGCGCAGTCCGGAACCGTGCGACTGCTACGGTCGCAGGTTCGAATCCTGCCTCGGGCATGGATGTGTGTGATGTCCTTAGGTTGGTTAGGTTTAAGTAGTTCTAAGTTCTAGGGGACTAATAACCACAGCAGTTGAGTCCCATAGTGCTCAGAGCCATTTGAACCATTTGAAAATGTGTGTAAATACTTTTTAGTGTAGGTCTTTCATCAGTTGTAATGTGGAGTGGAGAATTTTGGACATGTGTTGAAAGGGACATATATACTGCATGTACTTTTCTACAGGTATTTAACTGAACTGTAGCCTTGTTTGGAATTGATTCGTAATTGATAAGAAGTTCAGATAAGAAGACAATAAAATCTTTTTAAATGTTGTGCTCTACAAGAATTCAGGGGATTAGTTGGGTAGGTAGCGTAAGTAATGAGGAGCTAATGAATAGAATTGGGGGAAAACGGAATTTGTAGCAGAAGTGATTAAAAGAAAGGATCGCTTCATAGGATATTCACTTCAGTGATATTTAGTATTGTACGAAAATGTGTGGAGCGAAGTGTGATATAGCAGATGGAGACCAAGAGACGAATGGAGTAAGCAGGTTCAAATGGATCTAGTAGCAGTAGTTATTCAGACATGCAGAAGTTTCCACATGATAGAATAGCGCGGAGATCTGCATAAATCAGTCTTCGGAGGGACGACCACAACAACAACAAAAAACCGCACGTGTGTTTATGTGCAGGCCGGAATCTCCTAGAAGAGTGAAAACGGTCTCTAAACCAACGCCACGCGCTGTGTGCTCCGCCGTAAGGTCTGCACCCCTGTGGTCTTCGGCCGACAGCAACGCTGCCCCACGGCGGGGCACTCAATCATAAGACCCGGGCGGGCGATCCCAGCCGGAAAGCTCTAACGGCCCGATACATTTTTCATTCTCCGCGGCGGATCCCGGGCCACGGAACATCCAATTTCCCCGACACGCTGCGAGATCCACACGGGTAAAAGATATGCGGCCCGGGAGTGCGAGCATCGTGGTCTCTCGAGCATCCACTCAAGCAACATAACCCGTTCTCGCATCGTTTGCTCTGCTGTAACAACAAAGTGAACGAGGGATCCCTGCCGAAAGTCCTCGATAACGACAACTAGTGCCTGACTGGCAAGCAGAGTGGCCAAGATACATAAAAACGTATAATATCATTTTAAAGAAAATCAAAAAATAGTGCTGACGTAATCATCAGATTTGGGTCCGAAATTTTCTGTAACCTAACATTTTTATCTCTCAGTGACTGTCTCCTAGGTGTGGTCGAGCCCTCCAACGTCTCTGCATTACATTTCTGTCCCTTCTTCGAATTTTAGGATAAACATGAGAAAGCTTCGCAAAACTTTAAATGAATCACAGTTTATGAACCATGTTTCACATATTTGTATATTTATATACCATGAACGTAGAAGGAATGTATACATCATGCAGTTGCAGAACGTTAGAGTGTGTCACTTGTAGTTTTTGGAACAGGCTGATTCAACCAAATTTTGCGGAACTACCAGATGTCTCATATTACTTGTTAGAAGTGCGTAGAACAAGTGTTTGATGATCTCTGCGGAATGAAAACTATCAGCAGCACTGTTTGATGTGTTGAATCTTCCAAAGATCTGGGTCTCATTATCAATGCTTCTTTCTTCTTGAAAGGCTTTCGATTTGACAGAGTTACGTTACAAATCGGCCATCAATTTGCTCAAGCAGCTTCTCATTTGGCTGCACGAGTAGCTCCGTTTCAGATTTCATCATCTTAAATAAAGCCTAAATTGTCACAGGAAACCTGACGCCTTACCTTCGTGTCAGGGTCTAGGGAATCTATTCACGAGACTACGTATACGACCAAAGGCCATTTTGAAACGAACCACGTATACTATGCAACTGCAACTGCGATACCCTAAATCAGGCTGGAACTTGAGTTATTTGCTGTGTAAAATAATAGCGTTGGGAACACTAAACCTATGTTATGTAAATCAACTGCTCATCCCGAAGTGTGCTGGATTATTTATTATGAACTTCATTACAGAAGTATGGAGTTAAAATGCGTAATTTCTTCAAACGAAACCTACAAGAATGTCATAAATTATCCTTACTGCTCGCTTTTGGACAAACAATACTTTTTAAGTGATGAACTAACGCAGATAGTTAATGCACAGTGAGTGCATTATTGAGTGAAATTATGCCAAATATGTAAGAAAGTTAATTCGTTTTCTCTAAGACTAGCAATTTAACAAGGAGACAAAGTAGCTGCCCTTAATGTTTTCAGCAGGTCAGTAGTACACTTCTCGCAATTTACGTTTTCGTCAGTATGTACACTAAAAAATTTGAATCATTCTCTACTCTTTAATGACTCCTGTTCCTGTGCAACATTAGTTTTCGGTATGACTGGATTTACTATACTGAAATGAATATAGTTTGTTTCCTAACACTTTTCAGAGTGTTCATTTTCAGAGAACCACTCAGAAACTCTTTAAGTAACATCGTTAATGATCTCTCTTTAATGGGATTTATTGTGTCACTAGTGCCGTCTGCAAAGAGTACCAATCCTGCTAGATGAATGTTAGGGGGAATAGTATAAGAAACAGGACTGAATCCGAAATTTGACCTTCTGTGACGACGTTATTTTAAATTGCGGGCAACCACCACCAAATTTTCACATTTTGAAAGAATCAGCTCTGGCTGTAGAATACTTTTTATTAAATATCGCGACCAGTTTCGCGCCACTAGAAGACGCATCCTTAGGTGATAAAGATCTTTTTAACAAGTCATCGCCGAAAAGTAACTGCCTTAGAGCCACTCCCTATCATTCACGTCAAGATGTAAGCAAATACCGTGCTAAACTCTGTAGCCCATATTTAAAACGAAAGGGATTGCAGAACCGCACCACAGGCAATCACCGTCGTGATTTCGCTATAGTCACTAAAATTTTCTCTACTATGAACATTGAATTATTCAACACAGCTAATTCATTAAATTTCGGGCATGTCCGAAATATAATGGATTATTCATTACGCAGCGAGAAGTTGAAAATGCACATTCAACACAGCTATTTGTATTTGGCCAATCAAATCAGTAATTTCTAAAGTCCCCTAACTCAACATTCTCTAAGAGGTGGGTACTTTGAGAAAATTAGAGACATTACAGCTAATACAGTTGCTTACCGGTCATCGGTCTTGCCGCACGCCGTTCGGGACTGGAACCGGGAAGAGGAGATCAGTACCCCTCCGCCACACACCGTCAGATGGCTTGCGGTGTATTGACGTAGATTCAGATCATAAGCCTTGTAGAGATTACCGTTGACATTTTTGTCACCATTCAGTTTCGCCTCGTCTGCGAGCTACCTGGAATACCCGCTCAAAGGTCCTAGTGTTGACTGCGCAAACCGGTGGAGAATCGTTTCACGACACTCCATGGCTGTATTCCACGATGGTGCTTTCCGCGGTGGTCTCTGTTCCTGTTGTGCGGCCAACATGGAAACGTCTGTTGGACAACACGTGACAACTGGTACTCATCAACCGATTTTAAAGCTGACGTATGTGTTTGAGGAATTGTCTGATCTTCAGGCTTCCAAGTATTATTGGAGTTTTCGTTCGGTAGAAACCTGGTCATACAGGGTGTTACAAAAAGGTACGGCCACACTTTCAGGAAACATTCCTCACACACAAAGAAAGAAAATATGTTATGTGGACATGTGTCCGGAAACGCTTACTTTCCATGTTAGAGCTCATTTTATTACTTCTCTTCAAATCACATTAATCATGGAATGGAAACACACAGCAACAGAACGTATCAGCGTGACTTCAAACACTTTGTTACAGGAAATGTTCAAAATGTCATCCGTTAGCGAGGATACATGCATCCACCCTCCGTCGCAATGGAATCCCTGATGCGCTGATGCAGCCCTGGAGAATGGCGTATTGTGTTGATGACGTGATTGCACAATTGCGTGCGGATTCTCGTCAGCCCACACATGTTGATTGTGAAAATTTACAATTTGATCACGTTGGAATGAAGCCTCATCCGTAAAGAGAACATTTGCACTGAAATGAGGATTGACATATTGATGGATGAACCATTCGCAGAAGTGTACCCGTGGAGGCCAATCAGCTGCTGATAGTGCCTGCACACGCTGTACATGGTACAGAAATAACTGGTTCTCCCGTAGCACTCTCCATACAGTGACGTGGTCAACGTTACCTTGTACAGCAGCAACTTCTCTGATGCTGACATTATGGTTATCGTCAACTGCACGAAGAATTGCCTCGTCCATTGGAGGTGTCCTCGTCGTTCTAGGTCTTCCCCAGTCGCGAGTCATAGGCTGGAATGTTCCGTGCTCCCTAAGTCGCCGATCAATTGCTTCGAACGTCTTCCTGTCGGGACACCTTCGTTCTGGAAATCTGTCTCGATACAAACGCACCGCGCCACGGCTATTGCCCCGTGCTAATCCATACATCAAGTGGGCATTTGCCAACTCCGTATTTGTAAACATTGCACTGACTGCAAAACCACATTCGTGGTGAACACTAACCTGTTGATGCTACGTACTGATGTGCTGTACTGTAGAGCAGTGAGCCGCATGTCAACACAAGCATCGAAGTCAACATTATCTTCCATCAATTGGGCCAACTGGCGGTGAATCGAGGAAGTACGGTACATACTGACGAAACTAAAATGAGCTCTAACATGGAAATTAAGCGTTTCCGGACACATGTCAACATAACATCTTTCCTTTATTTGTGTGTGAGGAATGTTTCCTGAAAGTTTGGCCATACCTTTTTTTAACACCCTGTATATCTATTTACAGAAAATAAAATTATATATATATTTTTTTATACGTAGCAGACCCTGCGGTCTTGGGCTGTAATAAGAATGATGCAGAGAAGATTTCATTGTTCGTTCATTCTCGTCGCCGTATTTTGCGTACATTCCAGCTTCAGTCCAAAGATAGTCGGTAATTTCTCCTTTTTAAGTTGATCCCGACCTTTTTTGTATTTTTTAACATCTTATATAATTTTTTTACAAAGTAGGATATGACAAGAGGGACTGTGCTTATTGTGAGATGATTCAGGGAGAGTTGTATACTGTCTGTAATCAGTTAGATGCTGCATTGGTCATGGTCGACAGGCTTCTGGCTAACGCTCAAAGTTGCGGCATGGCGGGGCGCCGGTAACGAGACCTGTACAAATTTTGCTATCACTGAAATCTCCTGGTGATCTGGTTGTAGTTCCGTTTTGTAATATGCTACATCTGACTGGTCTGTCCTCACCCACTGATGAACGGGAAACAGCGGTGGGGTTGTGTGCCACTTGGCAGAAAGTGAAAGAGGGAACGGTTCACACGGGTCGCTCCTTACGCCTTACGAGGGAAGCACCCTATCGCGTTCCCCTCAGATTTAGTGGTATAACGGCCCAGTGGATAGTCCGACAGAACCTGAACACAGATCAAGCATGAAAACAGAAATAATGTGCACTGAACAGTAAAAAAAGAAGAAAAATAAATCCAATGACTTCTCCAAGCTCAAGATGTACAACATCGAGTGAATGTCAGTAGCCACACCATCGTTGTTATGTAGTCACGTTGTTGAGCTGCTAAGGGGGCGATCCGCGATCAAATCTCCATCGTGTCTCTTTTTCTTTTTCACAAAATTATGAACTTTCAGTCCCATCATTGAAGTGTCTGTTCTCCTTTCACGTTATTGGCAGTTGTCATGCTATACATTGGTTACAAAATATGAGTCATGTGGTAAGAATATATTTCGGTCGCAAATATATGTGATGAGTAGTGAGAGCATAAATTTCTCACACAAACGGAAACAACAAACAAATGCGTACGAACTATGTTACAAAAAAGAAATTTAAAGAGTGTAAACTTGCAAAACGGAACGAGCGTCATAATATGTGGTATTTGTGTAGAACGAGTAGAACGCTCATACACTTGGAGTTCCCTTCCTTAAACCTCGCAGTTGCAAACGGACGTTGCACCACGGCATAGACACTAATTCGAATACTGCGAACAGACACGTCACTGATCAGAAGGGCAGACGTAATTTAGTGAAAAAAAGTATGACACGAGGTAGATTTTAACACTGGTGTCTCCTTCGCAATCCAAAAACCACGATTCTGCGCCCTGACAAGCCCGTCCGATGTTGTACATGTTGAGCTTGGACCGTTCACTGTTTCTATTTTTCTTCTTTTTTCACAGTTGAGTACACCTCCTGGTGTTTTCATGCTTGATCTGTGTTAAATTTCTGACAGGATATCCATTGGGCCATCTTACCGGTAAATTCGAGTGGACTGCGATAGGAAGTTTCCCTTGTTTGCAACAGGTACTAGATGCTACCGAGTGAGCCGGATGGAATGCCTCCCCTGTTGGGCCAGTGGCCGATTTTACTGCTTACTCCGGACAAGTACAGAGGGTGTGTAAGCAAGTCGGTTGGGAGCTTGACCTTAAGCAGGTGATGATTCCCCCCAGGGAAATAACATACACGGCCGGAAAGAATGTCAGTGTGTACACTGTATGTTTGCAGAGAGGTTTCCTTCGTGACGGAGAGGAGACGCTATGGATGTCAGCACGAATGGTGCCTGCCGCTTAGGTTCTGAGACTTTCCACGCCTCATTTCGGTGGATGGCTAATTTAATAAAGGCAACTAGCATTGCACGCAGAGTGCAGGTTAAGCGGTCTATTTGTAGCATTGTACCCGGAGTCGATTGTGCCCTTCTAGTTGGAGGAAAGAAGTAGGTCTAAACCAGAGGCTATTAAGAATCTGGGAAGGCATAAAATGCTTATTTTCTCGACCTACGTTACCGAGTGGAGAATTGAAGGGTTCCCATTAATAGGTCATGCGTGCACTAAATGTGGGAAACGGCTACTAGAGTAGGGAAATGTGGCACGCTCAAGGTGCTTTTTTAGGTTAGGGAAATCCTGCTTGGCGTCAGCGACTAACTGCCGTCCAAAATCGATGTTACATCAACCATAGTGCTTTCAGAGAATCTTCATTCTTGAAGATCTGGTGAAAATGTTAATATGGTATTAGTAAATTTCAGGAGTAATTTACTAATACCATATTAACATTTTTTGATACTGATGACTCAAATACTCTCTTTCAAATTCTGAAGGCAGCGAGGTAAAATACAGGGATCAAAACGCTATTTATAACTTGTACAGAAAACAGATGGCAATTACTAGAGTTGAGGGGCTTGAAAAGGAAGCAGAGGCTGAGAAAGGAGTGAGAGCCTGATGTTATTCAATACGTACACCGAACAGGCAGAAAAGAAACCCAAACAAAAATTTAGAGTAGGAGTTAAAGTTCAGAGACAAGCAAAGGACTGGGAACAGCAGTTGAAAGGAATAGACATTGTCCTCAAACTAGGGTATAAGATGAACATCAGCAAAAGGAAAATAAGGATAATGGAACGTCGTCGAATTAAATCAGGTGATGATAAGGGAATAATATTAGGAAATGAAACTCTTAAAGTAATAGATGAGTTTTGCTATTTGGGCAGCAAAATAACTGATAATGGCCGAAATAGAGAGGGTATAAAATGTAGATTCACAACAACGAGAGAAGCATTTCTGATGAAGAGAAATTTGTTCATATCAAATATAGATTCAAGTGTTAGTAATTCTTTCCACGATATATTTGTCTGAAGTACAGCCATGCATGGAAGTGAAACATGGATGATAAAGAGTTTAAAAAATAGAAGCTTTCGAAATGTGGTGCAACGGAAGAATCCTGGAGATTCGGTGGGGAGATCACTATCTAATGAAGAGGTACTGAATAAAATTTGGGAGACAGGTAATTTGTTTAACAGCTTGACCAGAAAAAGGTTCAGTAGATAGACACATTCTGAGATATCAAGGGATCGCCAGTTTAGTATTGGAGAATAGTGCAGGAGGTAAAAATCATAGAAATGAATGCAGTAAGCAGATTCAGAAAAATGTAGATTACAGTAGCTATACGGCGATGAGAGAAGCTTACACAAGATAGAATAGCATGGAGAGCTGCATCAAACCAATCTTCAAACTGAAGACTACAACAACGAACTGCAAGAAAATCGAAGGAACGTCGCAGAATTAGTATCGCTTATTGAAGATTGTAATGCCCAGATAGTATCAGCAACAGAACGTTGGCTGGAACCTGAAGTGAGTAGCAATGAAATATTGAGTTCAGATTGGAACATTTATCGTAAGGACAGGTTGCTTCCCAATGGTGGCGGCGCATTTATTGTAATAAAGAACTCGATAATACCTAGCGAGGTTATCAGAGATAGCTAATGTGAATTAATCTGGATGAAGTTAAGCTTAAAAGGTCGGTAAAAACTTGCAGCCGAGTTCCTTTGTAGACCAGCTAGGTCTGAAGGTTTAGGGTAGAGCGCTTCAGACAGAACTTAAAGAATATTGTTAGAAATTTTTATGATCATGCTCTTGTAAAGGGGATGACTTCAACTTGCCAGGAATAGATTGGGAGAGTCACGCTGTCGAAACTGGGGCCAGACACCATTGTGTGACATTATGCGGGATATGTTGTACGAAAATTAGTTTGAACAAATACAGAAACAAATCGTGAAGGTAACATCATAGCAACAAACAGATTTGAATTCATCGAATCAGTTAACGTATAGGAAGATAGTGATCATGAAGCTGTAATAGCAGCTGTAATAGCAGGCTTTTACAAAAAATGTTAAGAGAGAAAGCAAGATATTTTTGCTTAACAGGAGTAACAGGATACACACTGCAGAGCAGAGTAGTCAGCATCAAATATTCAGTGATGAGGCCAGAGATGTGGATCCAAAATGGAAACAATTCAAAAATATTGGTCAGTGTACCGCAAAAAAGTATTTCCGAGCAAGATGGGAAAGATCCCCCGTGATTTAACAGCCGCGTAAGCAAACTGCCACGTAAACAAAGAAAGATTCATCTCAGACTCAAGAGGAGTCAAAATATAGCTGGCAAACAGTAGCTGAACGTAGTGAAAATGATCGCAAGGAGAGCAGTGATAGAAGCGTTCAATGACGTTGAATGTAAAATATGTCAACCAATCTGAATAAACACTCTAAGTGTTTTGGGTCTTAGGTGCCATCAGTTAACAGTTCGAATGCAACTATTCATTCACTCAATGACCATACTCGTACCGAAACAGAAGGTATCAGAGAAAGGCGTAAATACTGAATACGATCTTCATCGAGTGATGCACTACGTATCATCGTAACGTGTACCCTACTCTCAATCAACTTCCGAACGTCGATATGGCCGACATTTAGGTAACGGATCGCGAAACAGAAAGGCAACTACAATCGCTTAGTAGTGAAATGGCTTCAGGAGCGGATGAGATACCTATAATATTATACAGAGATTACGCGAAAAAACTAGCTCCCTTCGAGCAACACTTTCTCCTACATCGCTGGAGGAACGAAGAGTACTTAGCGACTGAAAAAAAAAAAAGCTCAGTCACTCCCGTTTTCAAGAAGGGCAGTGGCACAGAAACACTTTCGATGCTCAAGAATTATAATGTTTTTGGAAAACGAAAATGTCCTGTATGAATATTTACATCGATTCTGCAACCAGAGATCTTGCAAAACTCAGCTCGGTGCGTTCTTCCATGAGATTCATAGCGTTATAGACAACGGCGCTGAGGTTCATGCCGTGTTCCTTCACATCAGGAAGGCGTTTGCCATCGTCACACATTGTTGTTAAGTGAAAAAAAACACGAGTTTATCGGGTATCGCAACAGATTTTTTGTGGCCGCATTGAAGACTTACAGATAGACCTCCATATATCGCTCGTTGTTCTTGTTGTTGTGGTCTTCAGTCCTGAGACTGGTTTGATGCAGCTCTCCATGCTACTCTATCCTGTGCAAGCTTCTTCATCTCCCAGTACCTACTGCAACCTACATCCTTCTGAATCTGCTTAGTGTATTCATCTCTTGGTCTCCCTCTACGATTTTTCCCCTCCACGCTGCCCTCCAATGCTAAATTTGTGATCCCTTGATGCCTCAAAACATGTCCTACCAACCGATCCCTTCTTCTAGCCAAGTTGTGCCACAAACTTCTCTTCTCCCCAATCGTATTCAATACCTCCTCATTAGTTACGTGATCTACCCACCTTATCTTCAGCATTCCTCTGTAGCACCACATTTCGAAAGCTTCTATTCTCTTCTTGTCCAAACTGGTTATCGTCCATGTTTCACTTCCATACATGGCTACACTCCATACAAATACTTTCAGAAACGACTTCCTGACACTTAAATCTATACTCGATGTTAACAAATTTCTCTTCTTCAGAAACGATTTCCTTGCCATTGCCAGTCTACATTTTATATCCTCTCTACTTCGACCATCATCAGTTATTTTACTCCCTAAATACCAAAATTCCTTTACTCCTTTAAGTGTCTCATTTCCTAATCTAATCCCCTCAGCATCACCCGATTTAATTTGACTACATTCCATTATCCTCGTTTTGATTTTGTTGATGTTCATCTTATATCCTCCTTTCAAGACACTGTCCATTCCGTTCAACTGCTCTTCCAAGTCCTTTGCTGTCTCTGACAGAATTACAATGTCATCGGTGAACCTCAAAGTTTTTACTACTTCTCCATGAATTTTAATACCTACTCCGAATTTTTCTTTTGTTTCCTTTACTGCTTGCTCAATATACAGATTGAATAACATCGGGGAGAGGCTACAACCCTGTCTCACTCCCTTCCCAACCACTGCTTCCCTTTCATGCCCCTCGACTCTTATAACTGCCATCTGGTTTCTGTCCAAATTGTAAATAGCCTTTCGCTCCCTGTATTTTACCCCTGCCACCTTCAGAATTTGAAAGAGAGTATTCCAGTTAACGTTGTCAAAAGCTTTCTCTAAGTCTACAAATGCTAGAAACGTAGGTTTGCCTTTTCTTAATCTTTCTTCTAAGATAAGTCGTAAGGTTAGTATTGCCTCACGAGTTCCAACATTTCTACGGAATCGAAACTGATCTTCCCCGAGGTCCGCTTCCACCAGTTTTTCCATTCGTCAGTAAAGAATTCGCGTTAGTATTTTGCAGCTGTGACTTATTAAACTGATAGTTCGGTAATTTTCACATCTGTCAACACCTGCTTTCTTTGGGATTGGAATTATTATATTCTTCTTGAAGTCTGAGGGTATTTCGCCTGTCTCATACATCTTGCTCACCAGATGGTAGAGTTTTGTCATGACTGGCTCTCCCAAGGCCATCAGTAGTTCTAATGGAATGTTGTCTACTCCCGGGGCCTTGTTTCGACTCAGGTCTTTCAGTGCTCTGTCAAACTCTTCACGCAGTATCATATCTCCCATTTCATTTTCATCTACATCCTCTTCCATTTCCATAATATTGTCCTCAAGTACATCGCCCTTGTATAAACCCTCTATATTCTCCATCCACCTTTCTGCCTTCCCTTCTTTGCTTAGAACTGGATTGCCATCTGAGCTCTTGATATTCATACAAGTGGTTCTCTTCCCTCCAAAGGTCTCTTTAATTTTTCTGTAGGCAGTACCTATCTTACCCCTACTGAGACAAGCCTCTACTTCCTTACATTTGTCCTCTAGCCATCCCTGCTTTGCCATTTTGCACTTCCTGTCGATCTCATTTTTGAGACGTTTGTATTCCTTTTTGCCTGCTTCATTTACTGCATTTTCATATTTTCTCCTTTCATCAATTAAATTCAATATTTCTTCTGTTACCCGAGGATTTCTATTACCCCTCGTCTTTTTACCTACTTGATCCTCTGCTACCTTCACTACTTCATCCCTCACAGCTACCCATTCTTCTTCTACTGTATTTCTTTCCCCCATTCCTGTCAATTGTTCCCTTATGCTCTCCCTGAAACTCTCTACAACCTCTGGTTCTTTCAGTTTATCCAGGTTTCATCTCCTTAAATTCCCACCTTTTTGCAGTTTCTTCAGTTTCAATCTGCAGTTCATAACCAATAGATTGTGGACAGAATCCACATCTGCCCCTGGAAATGTCTTACAATTTAAAACCTGGTTCCTAAATCTCTGTCTTACCATTATATAATCTATCTGATACCTTTCAGTATCTCCAGGATTCTTCCAGGTATACAACCTTCTTTTATGATTCTTGAACCAAGTGTTAGCTATGATTAAGTTATGCTCTGTGCAAAATTCTACAAGGCGGCTTCCTCTTTCATTTCTTCCCCCCCAATCCATATTCAGCTGCTATGTTTCCTTCTCTCCCTTTTCCTACTGACGAATTCCAGTCACTCATGACTATTAAATTTTCGTCTCCCGTCACTACCTGAATAATTTCTTTTATCTCGTCATACATTTCATCAATTTCTTCATCATCTGCAGAGCTAGTTGGCATATAAACTTGTACTACTGTAGTAGGCACGGGCTTTGTGTCTATCTTGGCCACAATAATGCGTTCACTATGCTGTTTGTAGTAGCCAACCCGCACTCATATTTTTTTATTCATTATTAAACCTACTCCTCCATTACCCCTATTTGATTTTGTATTTATAACCCGGTAATCACCTGACCAAAAGTCTTGTTCCTCCTGCCACCGAACTTCACTAATTCCCACTATATCTAACTTTAACCTATCCATTTCCCTTTTTAAATTTTCTAACCTACCTGCCCGATTAAGGGATCTGACATTCCACGCTCCGCATCATCATTTAATCATACAGTAAAGCTGCATGTCCTCGGGAAAAATTACGGCTGTAGTTTCCCCTTGCTTTTAGCCGTTCGCAGTACCATCACAGCAAGGCCGTTTTGGTTAATGTTACAAGGCCAGATCAGTCAATCATCCAGACTGTGGCCCCTGCAACTACAGAAAAGGCTGCTGCCCCTCTTCAGGAACCACATGTTTGTCTGGCCTCTCAACAGATACCCCTCCGTTGTGGTTGCACTTACGGTACGGCCATCTGTATCGCTGAGGTACGCAAGCCTCCCCACCAACGGCAAGGTCCATGGTAGCGGAAATAAATCGATAGTTGTAATTTCCGGAGTACCTCAAGGAAGTCTGATAGGAACGTTACTGTTTACAATGTATATAAATTATCTAGTATGAAGCGTCAGATGCTCTTTAAGACTACTCGCAGATGATGTGATTGTCTACAGCAAAGTGGCACCGCCAGAATACAGTATCGCGTTGCATAATGACCTGCAGAGGAGTGAAGAATAGTTCAGGTTCTGGCAGTTGACCTTAAAGCAAATAAACGCTATACATTGCGGATGCATAGGAATAGGAGACCAACACTATTGGCGACAAACTACTGGAAACAGCATCCACCGTAAAATATGTAGGAGTAACTATCCAGAGTGACGTTAACTGGAATGATCAGATAAAAAAAGTAGTGGGAAAAGCAGTTGCCAGATTGAAATTCGTAGGAGAATCTTAAGGAAATGTAACTCGTCCACGAAGAACGTGGCTCATGAAGTTCTTTTTCTACATATTCTTCAGTATTGTTCGTCAGTCTGATAGAAGAGATGGATAAGTTCCAAAAGAGAGCAGCGCGTTTCGTCACGGGATATTTTAGTCGGTGCGAGAGTGTTACCGAGATGCTCAACAAACTCCACTGGTGGACATTACAATAGATTTGTTGTGTATCACGGAATTTCAAAATACCACTTTCCAGATAGATACGTACAACATATATACTCTCACATACGTCTCGCGTAATGACCACGACGTGAAAATTAGAGATATTATATAGAGGCTTACCGATAGTCGTTTTTACAATGTGCCACGCGCCATTCGTGAGTGAAATGGGGTAGGGGGATTAAGTTAGTAGTACCAAAAGTACCGTCTCCGACACACCATTAGGTGGCTTGCAGAGTATGACATAGCTGTAGGTGTTGAGTGCCAAGGTGCACTGGGTTATGGACGTTTGGTGAACACTGTTGCCAAGTTGAAAGGTGATGGTACTTCCTACAAACGCTTTCTATTCATTAGCTCCATGCGTGGCCTGTTGAATAACCGCTGCTATGGATTCTTGCTAGAATGATTGTAATTCTTGATTACAATTTTTAGGGCGGTTGATGTGACTATTATGTAATTTGTTTGCCCTTATGCAAAATGACACATTCCTTCACACCTTTGATGGTTATCATATGTAGATGGTTTTATGTAACTGCCACTATTGATTTGAAACCGTATGTACGTTTTTAAAACCGACGTTGTTTTAAAAAGGAATGTACTTGATGACATAAATCCATGATCTCAAACCTAACTCTTTGAAAATCTGGTCTAACCAATTAGCCGTATTCACAGTTTAAATTTTTGTAAATTCTATAACGACCCATGTGAGTAGTGTTACCTTCTGTCTTTTTATGATTGAGTTTTGCGGTTGTTATATATTATGGTACTAAAATATTGTGGTCTGATTGGGACTTCCTTTCTTCAATGAGTTCGAATGTATGCTTTGTTCTGACAACAAATTTGATTTTTTCTTCTTTTTTTTAAACTGTTGTGCACAGCTCTCAAACCGTCGACATCACCCCCTGCTGCCCTCTTATTCTGATACAAGAGTTCAGTAACGTGTGTTGCATTCTGTGTGTGTAACTATAATTTAGTAGGGATGGGGGTGCTGAGTTATAAAACTTAAATTTTTTTTAACATTTTAATAAGTAGCTTTTATGTGTTTATTTTTCTTGGTCTTTGAGAAAATATACTCACTTGTTGTTGTGTTTCGTAATGACTGAGAGGAAGGTGTCTGGTGTTGCAGACATGCACAAGGAGAACATTATGAACTGTTCATTACAAGTTGCGACATTTCTGAGAGCATGGCTGGGGTGGTGTGCTGGCTGAGGGGTGCATCTGAATGCGTCATGGCCCCACCTAACATAAAACTAACCAAGTTGAATAACACCATTGCTAGCATTCAGTCTAAACTAAGCGAACTAATTTGTTAATTACTTTCGAAATGGCTGACTCATCACACTCGCAAATTATCAAAATTAGGACCAGCTGTGGTTCATTACGCTAACAGGGCTCAGGATTTGCATATAGTCAACACAGAATATACTTTCTGTAAGCAGTTGCGGAAGTTAATTGATGAGTTAGTCGTCAGAACGCAGACGATAATGAGTTGTACTGCTGACTCTAGAGTAGAGGGGTACCCTTATCCATTGAAGCAGAGCACAATGAGCAAACTAGGTAAGAACTGTTTGTCTGTTTGTCGAGGATTTTTACTAAGTTATCTAACACTTCCGAGGAACTGCAGTTGGGAGGGCATGTATTCTCTATGATGTGCAGTGTATGGATTTTCAGGATCTTAGGGAAATGCTTGGTTAGAGTCACGAGACGTTTTGAAAATTTTTTCCAATGGTCAGTAGGTACATGGATTATTCTTTAAACGAGGCGCTGAAGAATAATTCGCCTTTTTTTGGCATTTAGGTTGTCAATATGTAGGAACTACTTGGCAGCATAAGTGCGCCGTCAATTGAGAGAAAGAATTACTTTCTTGCTCGGTGACACATGTGGTACTGGAAAAGTTCATAAGGAATCAAGAACACATTCAGCAGTAAATGTTTAGTTTTTCAGGAACATGAGATTATTTACAATATTTTGGAGGGAGTTGTAAGGGGTCCGTAGGCCCTTACTGTAAGTATGCACTCGGCACAGGTTGATAGGGCAAACAATCGATAGTGTCGGGTTGCGAGAGCGAGTGAGAGTTGAGTCAGTCTGTTCCCAGGTTGCGGACCGAGCCGTGCGGAGGCCGGTTGCTGTGATACAAGGCTTACCGACAAAGGGAGTGGCCATCGCCGCGGTTTAACCCCTTTGTGTTAGAATAATACGGGAAAGTGAAGAAGTTTAATTACGAGAGTGATCAGTGATATTTTTGTGACGATATTTATTTGGTTTCGCGTCTACTGCGCCGGCATCATTTGGATTGCAGTGTTGGATTGCAGTGTGGGATTACAGTGATTGAATTTGCGTGTGACGATTATGAATAACGAAGAAGCCTGTGCTGAGATTAGCCGTAATTAAATATGTATGACGAAGGCAGTGGCTGTCTCCTCTTTCTTGTGTTTTAGAGACGAATATAGGTTCTTGATTAATGAAGCTGTGTTGGCGTTCTTCTTGTCACCAGACATTTCATTATTACAGCATTTGAGAAGGACAAAATGGAATGTAACAACTCCACAGCAGTCCATTCCGATTGCCATCCCAATTAGGTACACGGTCACAATAATTAATATTTATTTGGGCTGCTATTCAGATCCCGATCGAGTGGGATATATTAAAAATTGGAGTGTTACACCCTTGGCTTACCGTGAAAGGACAAGTGCAATTTTCGGACGATAGTAAGAACAATAGGTAATTTTACCTTGCTTAACGCAAGAAAATATTTTTCCAATTTTGGATCGAGACAGAGCTTAAACTTTAAAATCGCGACAAGGAACAGTGCATTATTGAACAATACGAAGTAATAGCATCGTACAATTGTGAGTAAACTCTTTACTCACCATATTAAATAAGAACAATAGTGTCAATAGACTGTGTTATAATGTGCAAACGCGTAAATCCGCACGAAAAACTGTGAAAAGTGAACACTAAAGAAAGACACGTGTGAACATTAAAATAGCAAAACGAGCCAAGAATTCGTCACGGAAGTTTTTAAAGAAGTGTTTAGTGATAATATTTTGACCGAAATTGCCTTTTGAATAGTGAAAATCGGACAGCTTCGTGTGGACCCATAAACTGTTATGTGGACAACAATTTATTGTGGCGACGCAATTGTTGAGTGACGTCACGCAGACCTGTGTAGCAGTTGCGCCAAGGAGCTTCGATCCGCGAGGTGATTTCACACGTCATCCCGACTACCTGTGCAAGGAGTAGTTCAAGCACAGACGCACTACACCAACGGTCTTCAGCGCGGCTTCGAGACACCGAGCGCCGACCCGGCATCTAGCGTCCGAACTACAAACTACGCCCGCCTGCAACGCCACGGAGCGGCCGGCTGAGAACTACGACGTCCCGCCACAGCGAGCAGAGCAACTTCGAGACACCGAGCGCCGACCCAGCATCTAGCAGCCGAACTACAAACTACGCCCGCCTGCAGCGCCACGGAGCAGCCGACGGAGAACTACGACGACTCACTGCAGATCTTCAGCGCGACTTCACCCAGCTCCGGCGGCAGTACAGCGCCACGCCCACTTCAAACGTCAAAACATCGCGACTCGTGGTAACGTCAGTTGGTGAGTGAAGACGACTGGTTGACATAACATTAAATAGTAATGTGCAGTCTTTGCAGTAAGTAAGCATTTGTAAATTGAGTTTCACATTAGGAAAAGTGCCCAATTAAAGTAATTTCCGAAAAGTTTGCGAAATATACTCTGAAATATAGCACACTTATATATGTATACTGCATTGTCTAAATGGTAGTTATACAGATATGCTTATTGTTTTTGGGGATTTTACATTTATAGATTTTATGAGTGGTGTGATTTATCTTATTTAGAACATTTTGCATAAGCTGTGTATGTGAGAATTGATATTTGAAGTTATTAGGTTTTGAGAGTTGTTATGTTCGGTATTCATACGTATTGTATCAAGTTTGGGATTAACTGAAAATACTGCAGGTACTGTTTGATTAGTTTCATGGTAATTAGGAGGGTTTTGGGTTACTAGAGGTTATTTTATATTACTTACCTGTGCATTAAAAATAAACTAAAGATGTCTACTGTAGATAAGCAGGTTTGTGAGGCAGTAGTTGAAAGGAAAGGGATAGGACAGGGAGATAGAGATGATTCGGGAATCACTGATTATGGAGTGTCATTAGATAACCCATTAGCACATTCAACTAGTTATCCCGAGACACCGGGACCGACGGCGAGAAATAAGTCAGTTTCAGAGGATGTAGATAAGTGGTCGATGTTGATAGACTTGACAAAGGAGACTAACACATCATTAAGGAAAGATTTACAAGAAACTAGAGAAGAGGGAAGAATAACCCACGAATCGTTAGAGAAAGGTTTCAATGCATCATTGGAGAAAGGTTTACAAGAGATCAAAACATCGCAAATGAAGATGGAATGTAATCTGAAGAAGGAAATGCAGGAGTTACAAGTACGGCTGAAGATGGACATCGACGAGAGAGAGAGGAAGCTACAGAAGAGCATAGACCAAGTCCAGGGAGATGTGGAGAAGATGGAAGGAAAGTTCACAAAAAAAATAGAAGACGATATTGAAGAAACGAAAGCCGAATTGGGAGAGAGAATCAACGAAGTGGAAACAAATTGCAATCATCGAATCGCCGAGGTGACGCAGATGCAGAAACAATGCAATGATGCTGTTAAGGGGATAGGAGATAGGCAAAACCAACTGGCTGTCAACCTGAGGAATGCTATAGCCGTGCAACGAGAAGAGGATAACAAGAGAGTTGCAATGGAGGTCAGACAATTACAACAGGGAGTGCAGCAATTGGAGAGCAAGACAGAAGAAATTGATAAACGAATTAGCAATGCCACTTTAACCGTTGGGGAAGGTAGAGTCGTTACCTTGATGAGCAGTGATAATCGGTACGTCCAAAATAATACAGGGCAGAAATTTAGACCGAAAGGAGGGTTGCACCCAATGATATTTATGAAATGGTTAAAAGGAGTTTTCCCAGCACATCTTAAAGACTCAGACAAAATTCAATTTGCAACAGATAGAATGGAAGGTGAGGCCTTCACTTGGGGAGTCAGGAAGAAGGAAGGGACTACTAGTTATGATCAGTTTGAAGAGGAATTCTTGAAGAAATACTGGTCCAAAAGTCATCAGTGTGCAGCAATTGAGGACCTACTCCACCGCAAGTCACTTAGTACATGGAGAGGAACGTTGAGAGAGTTTGCCGAACATTTGTGGGAATTGAACGAGACCTTGGAACAACCCCTGAGTGATGATGTAATGATATCAGCGATAAAAAGAAGAATGAGCCGGAGAATGCAAGAAACTGTATCCGGGAGCCTAATTAAAGATAGGGAGGCCTTAATGGAAATACTGGAACAATTGGAATCTGTTCGATCACAGGAACACAATCAAGCTAATGATCAGAACCGAGGGGGAAGTAATGACCCAAGGAATCATTTTGGCAATTCGTCTAATTATAGAGGAAGAGGTGGTGGCCATAGGTACAGGAACCATGGTGGTGAACGGCAATGGAGAAATGATTGGAGAAGGAGTGAAGAACCAAGAGATCATGAAAGAGGATGGGATAGGCGAATGAATGACACAGTGCATATGGAAGAGGTGGAGAGACCGGAAAACTGAATGACTCTCCAGATGAGGTCCGGTCAGGAGTGAGAGCTACAAGGACCAGAGTAAACCTACTAAGACACGACAATGGTGGAGATCTGAGAGAAGATCTACTGGAGGAAAGAAGTAGGATTCCCAAAGTACCCATACTACCCATGATAAGGATCAAGCTATGTGGGCTGAATATCGAGGCATTAGTCGATACAGGAAGTGAAGCATGTGCAGTATCCAAGAGGTTATATGAACAGGTACTAAAAGCAAACATTAGCTTGCCTAGTTTCCCGGTGAGTGGAGTGAGAATTGTGAATGTGTTGGGTGCAAAGAGTAAACCTATTAAAGAACAAGTGTTGATTACCTTCGAGATAGAGGGAGAAGAATACGAAGCAACATTTTTGGTGGTGGCCGGATTGAACACATCAATTATTTTAGGGATAGATTGGTTGAATGAAGCTGATACAGTAGTGAGTTTTGATGAAGGTACTATCAAGGTCAAAGGAAGAAAGGGAGAAGAGAAAAGGTTAAAGTTTGCTGAGGGGAGTGCAATCGAAGAAGAGGAGGAATTCAGAACGATAAATTTGTGTCATGAAGAGGAACCCACCATGGGATACGGGGAAGAGGAACTAGGAGAAGAAGTGTTGATATACCTTGAGGGATTAGCATGAGAGGATAGACATAAAGAGGATAAGATCAGCAAAAAGATGGAGATGACTCACCTAGATGAGGGGACTAAGAAGAAATTAGCCACAGTAATATACAGGCGTTGTAAAGTATTTTCTCAACGGCCAGGTATCATGAAAGGGGTGGAGTGTAAGCTAAATATAAAGAACCCTAAACCGTTCAATATAAAACAGTATTCCATTCCGCAGGCGAAACGAAGAGCAGTGGATGAAGAGATACAGAGGATGATGGATTTTGGTGTTATAGAAAGGGCCAACAGTCAATATAACAACCCCTTATTTGTTGTTGATAAGAAGGACGGAAAGCTGAGGATAGTTTTGGATGCACAAACAGTGAACAAAATCATCAAGCCGGAGCGGGACAAACCTGAGACTATAGAAGAACTGATTCAAAAATTCCGAGGAGCAAAGGTGCTTAGTAGTATCGACTTAACTGCTGGTTACTGGCAAATTCCATTGGCCGCAGAATCCTGCCAGTATACAGCATTTACTAATGGAGGAAGGTGCTATCAATTTAGAGTGTTGCCATTTGGGCTTAATGTGTCAGTGTCTGAATTCATAAGAGCGATGGATAAGATACTAGGCAAGGAGTTACTTAAGAATGTCACCGTCTACGTGGATGACCTCTTGATAGCAAGCGAATCATGGGAAGAACATTTGAATAGATTGGATGCAATCTTGGCAGTTTTTGAAACCGCAGGGGTAACTGTAAACCTGGACAAATCGGAATTTGGCAAATCAAAGATAAAATTCCTGGGCCATTTAATATCCGAGGAGGGTATCTATCCTGATCCTAGTAAAATGGAGGCTATTAGAAATTTTCGGACACCCCATAGTAAGAAACAGTTGTGAGCATTCTTTGGGGTTTGTGAGTTTTATAGACAATTTGTCAAAGGATCTGTACTTAATGCCCCGAGTACGTGAGAATTGACCAAGGCAAGGATGCCGTGACATTGGAGTGCAGAGTGCCAAACCGAGTTTGAGAATATCAAGGAAGCACTATATAGTGCAGACATATTGTACCACCCGGATTTTTCCAAGGAGTTTTATTTAGGAGCAGACAGCTTTGACTATGGACTAGGAATACATTTGTACCAAATAGAGAGGAGCGGAAATGGTGAGAGTGTAAGAACAATAGCGTTCGGTAGCAGAAGTTTAAATGCTTGGGAGAGGAAATATTCGATTACTGAAAGGGAGGCATTGGCAATTGTGTGGGGGTTTAAGCGTTTCCAATATTATTTGGCCGGAAGACATGTGAAAGTAGTGACTGACCATAAGGCCCTTACATTTCTGACCACAAGCAAGTTGAGGAATAGCAGACTAACGCGATGGGCCCTGGCATTACAGGACTATGACTTCGAGATAATTTATGAACCAGGAGCAACACATATAATACCTGATGCTTTATCAAGATTACCAGCTGACTCGAGAGGAATGTTGGTGGACAGGCCAGAAGGAGAAGGAGTTAGAATTAACCTGATGAAGGGAGTACAGTATGAAGAATTCATAAGGAACTTCCAAAAGAACGTGCACAGGGAACAGAACGAGGACGAGTAATTAAAGACAATTAAAAACAAATACAGGTGTGCAGGAGAGGAAAGAATTCGCACATTTTATTATATTAATAATGGGATACTTTATAAAAGAAACAAGGAGAGTGAGGAGAACTGGAAACTCTGTGTGCCTGAGCATCTGGTAGAAAAATTAATTTGGTATACGCACTATAGTAATGCGCATTATGGACCGAAGAAGTGTCTGAAAAAGTTTAAGTTAGATTGTGCCTTCAACAACATGGGAAGGCGTATACGTAAGATAGTGAGTACATGTGACACCTGTCAAAAATCTAAAACGACTACAGTACAGCACAAAGGATATATGCATCCAATTTTACCAACAGCAATTAAGGACATAGTTGCAGTGGATCTCTGTGGGCCACTTCCTGCCTCACGAGGGAATTACACACAAATCTTAGTAGTGGAAGAATTGGTTTCCAAGTACATAAAATTTTACCTGTTGAAGAAAGCCACTAGTAGAGCCATCATTAACCATTTTGAGAAAGACTATTTTCAAAAGATGTGTATTCCTAAGCGAATTTTGGGTGATAATGTGTCACAATTTAGGTCAAAGGAGTGGACAGAGATGCTAAATGAGCACAGAATAGAGCAAATTGCCATTTCTAGCTATAGGCCAGCTTCTAACCCGGCAGAACGAACAATGAAGGAATTGAACCGTTTATGCCGAACATACCGTCATAGGAAGCATGGTTCATGCAAAGAATATCTGGAAGAGTTTGAGCGGGTCAGGAATCACCTCCCACATGATTCTACAGGGTTTGCACCATGTGAAGTATTGCTCAATCAAGAACCCGACAGTATTTTTCGTGAGTTGTTAGTCTATCCACCAGGAAGTTCATTGACTTGGGAAAGGAAATTGGAGCTAGTGGAATTGAGTATGAAGGAGAAGGCTAGGAAAAGACAGGAAAGACACGACAAGCTAGTGAAACCGATAACTTACCGAGTAGGAGACTTGGTACTAGTAAAGGTTCATGCAAAATCAAAGAAAATAAACTCTGAAATATATAAATTCAACCATGTTTATAAGGGACCATACAGGATTATAAAAACTGGTCATCCTAAGACTGTGGATTTGGAATATGCACGGACAAAGAGAGTGCATGGTAAGGAACATGTGGAAAACATAAAAAGGTACTACTCACACGAGAACAGGGATAACCCAGATGAGGAAGGGGTGCTCGATTATGGCAAATGTCTGAAATGAGAGTGTTCAAGCTCCTTGATGTAGTTGGATAGGACATGTTTAGAACAATTTAGTTGTTAAACGGACATTTGGAAAAGGAAAATGTTTATTTACATTGTGTTTTCTGATGTATTATAACTAGAACTTCATATTTCATATCGACGACTACCTGAGAATGGGTGTAAAAACCTGTAACAACTAATTTATAGTATAATAATTCATATGTCATGTGTTTAAGTAATAATTTTTGATTGTATGTTGTGTGTTTCATTCAATATTGGACTATAGAGGACTATTGCTGTTTGATATAAAAATTGCAATTTGGACAATGCCATGTTTATGAGATGTAATAACCTTTTGTAGAAATTATTGTGGAGGCAGACCACTACCGGAGTCGAGGGATTATTTTGGTGAATTGTAATTTCATTAATTATTTACACTGTGTGTTTTGTTCAAATGTAGCAATGTTTAATTCCCTAGCCGATTCTTTTACGCCTGTGGCTCCAAAGAAATTTTCGAGGGCGGGGATGTAAGGGGTCCGTAGGCCCTTACTGTAAGTTTGCACTCGGCACAGGTCGATAGGGCAAACAATCGATAGTGTCGGGTTGCGAGAGCGAGTGAGAGTTGAGTCAGTCTGTTCCCAGGTTGCGGGCCGAGCCGTGCGGAGGCCGGTTGCTGTGATACAAGGCTTACCGACAAAGGGAGTGGCCATCGCCGCTGTTTAACCCCTTTGTGTTAGAATAATACGGGAAAGTGAAGAAGTTTAATTACGAGAGTGATCAGTGATATTTTTGTGACGATATTTATTTGGTTTCGCGTCTACCGCGCCGGCATCATTTGGATTGCAGTGTTGGATTGCAGTGTGGGATTACAGTGATTGAATTTGCGTGTGACGATTATGAATAACGAAGAAGCCTGTGCTGAGATTAGCCGTAATTAAATATGTATGACGAAGGAAGTGGCTGTCTCCTCTTTCTTGTGTTTTAGAGACGAATATAGGTTCTTGATTAATGAAGCTGTGTTGGCGTTCTTCTTGTCACCAGACATTTCATTATTACAGCATTTGAGAAGGACAAAATGGAATGTAACAACTCCGCAGCAGTCCATTCCGATTGCCAGCCCCATTAGGTACACGGTCACATTAATTAATATTTATTTGGGCTGCTATTCAGATGCCGATCGAGCGGGGGACATAAAATCGGAGTGTTACAGAGTGCATCTATCTCAGTGACCGGTCTACAGTCGCTTTTAACGAACGATTATGGAGCTTCCAGCAGCTGGAAAGTTTGATTTCAGAGGTACAGACTGTGTGCCATGCTCAGGGCACTCATGTGTGGCGTTGATTAAGGAGTCAGTAGCCGTATGATAAGCACGTGCCACTTAATAAATAACGATTATCTGATATCAGGTGGTTCTGGTGCTATAGTAAGGGCTACAGGACAGTCTGCTGTATGACAATACAGGAAGTGTCTTGCCTTGGGTCCTGTTTTCTAAGAGGATACAAGTTATGTGTGGAGTTTTAACGAAGAACCCCTACGTGCAACTTGGTATTCCAGGAGTACTTGAAGACTGTTTGTCGAATGTTGGCCTCTGGCACAACATGAATATTGGGACAAATCTGTTTCTGGCAGACTTTGCATTGTTGCTAGATGTATCCAAGATGGCGGCTATGAAGTCATCCAATATGGCGGAATGTAGACTTGGTAACAGCGCATGACGTCATCAAAGATGGCGACCATGACGTCATTCAAGATGGCTTGTTTTGGTGGGAAGTTTGAATTTTGGCAGGAAGACAGGTCAATTGGGCTACCTCCACTAACCTAACCCCCTCCCCTCCCCAGAAAATGGTGGCAAGTTCAAATTCCATCAGAAAATTTCAACACACCTCTACTAACTTAAGAAAATGGCGGGAAGATAGGTCAAATGGGCTACCTCCACTAACCTAAGTCAACTGACCACCACCTCATCCTAGGGATTGGCGGTAAGTCTGAATTTTGGCAATAAAGAAAGGTCACTGGGGCTCTCTTCACTAATCTAAGAAAATGGAGGGAAAGAAGGGCACTTGGGCAACTTACACTAACCTAAGTCACCCGACCACCACCTTGTCCTAGGAAATGGTGGGGAGATGACTCGACCTATGCTGGGCAAAATCAAGTCTTTATTGTTTTGCATGCACTATTTATTTACAGAATTTGATGCAGTACAGCCATCCAGTGTGTTCACCAAGAGGTCTGGACTCCAACTGACCTAGTACAAGTACCAACACCAGCGGGCACTCTCATCCGTGACGTAATCCAAGATGGTAGTCATGACATCAGCCAATGACGGAAGTATCATTATCCAAGATGGCACGAAACAGTGTGTTCACCATGAGATCTGGGTCTAGTACACAGTACTACCACTGGAGAGCGCTGTCTTCCATTCCATGATGTAATCCAAGATGGTGGGGGAAAATGGTGGGAACCAATAAGAACCCTTAGTCAAGTCACGTTTTAGATTTCATCCAGTAGTATTTCACTATCTGTTGACGTCATTGAAGGGGTAAGGGGAGGCTCAGCAGCTCTGGGACCTCAGTCTTGCTCAGTCAGTCAGCAGCAGCAGCAGCAGCAGAAGAAGAAGAAGAAGAACCATGAAGCTTCAACAGCAGTCGCAATCCAACACAGCCCTGCAGAACAGGAGGAAATGGAAAAGTAAGTAGCCCACGTCACATCTCTCTCTGTGGTTAGCATTACTGTTATAATTATAATTATAATAATTATTATTCATTGTTTTCCCGTATTGGTCCATGTCTAATGCTTCCTCGTCTTTGTTCAGCAGTAACCCTCGGGGCATCCAAGCCCGCAGGGTCGAGTGCCAACACCAATCTCTGCCAAGTCCAGACCTGCGGCAACCTCGCCTACCATCCTGTCGAGAACTGCAGTGACCTCTAGAACTGTGGCAGTAGAAACCTCAGGCACGCCTGAACCTGTAGCGGCCACATGGGATCCTGTAGTGCACTTAGCCCACTTGCTCGAGCGGGACAAGGAGCTGCTGTTGTCCATCCCACTCATTGATTTTTGTGATGAGGACAAGTAATCTGCCCTGACACATCGAATGCTGCTGCTGGTAGTCCTAAACAAAATCAAGATGGAGGACAGTTCAGGTCACTGACATATGACCCATCACAGCAGAATATCCCTGTGGTAGTGAAACCACAGAGTGCAGATACTGTGGAGAAGAAGGCTTCGTGTGCACCAATGATTTTCACTTTCACGTACACCTTAACTCCCAGCGGAAAGGAACGTGTAAATGTTGGTATAGAAGCACATCACGTCTGGAGCCTGCATGCAAGAAAGGAAACTGAATATTTATCGAGGGGTGTTAAAGTACAAATTCCCGACTCCAACTTTGATGAAATATGTCGTGCAGAGGGCTACATCAATCAGAAGGTGACTACATAGTATTATCCAACTCGTTCTTCCACAGTAATTTGCCTTACTAGTGTGTCACTTTCTATTACAACTTTGTATGATGACTGTGCATTATGTGTGAAATCGGGTGATACTGTGTTTATCTGTGGCATGCCTCAGTTATGAAGTTATACGATCCGGAAACTGCGCAACGTCTCGCATTAGAGAGACTGAATCGTTAGCTGCCTAGCATAGACTCAGCATATAATGATGTTGTAAACTCACTATGTGTGAAGCTGAAGTTAAAATCTTCTGGGTTATTAGGCCACGTCATGTTTCTTCTAAAATGTTCGACGTTTCGACCCCTCTGCTGGGATCTTCCTCAGGATCTTTTGGTGTCCACTACTGCTAGAACACTCTGTGTGCATAGTGTGTGCATAGTGTAAATGTTGATGATCTTAAGTAGCATCCTTGTTTGCACATAAACGCTGAACCTAAAGAGAAACAGATTAGATCTGTGTCTGAAAAACTTGACACTGTGAGGCATCTATTGGCATGAGTGATATACATGCTGAATGTATTGCATGTCAAAACGCTTTATTTGGCAAATACTGTAAAGGTGCGAAGAAGAAGATGCATACAGATTGTAATGATATTCCTGAAATATTACGTCCTACGTATGATATTTAAATAGATAAATAATTTATGTTTATATAATCTCAAACCGGGTTTGTGTTTTATTTCATATCTCTCTCATTATGATAAAGTACTACAGTTAATAATTTTTTTCAGTACTATACCAGTTATTGAGATGATTGATCACGCTGCTCTTCATGGGTAAAATATCCAGCTGTTTTCTCTGTGTAGTCAATGTAGCTCAGTCGGTTAAGTGATGGAACTATAGTGGTTACACATACTATTATTGTCCTGTCCAATGTACCTTTCCATATATATCCACTACTTGTCCATACCTGGCGTAGTTAGTATCATTGCAACGTCGGTGAAACGTCCTCATCACAAGGACTTTGGTGTGGGTGACTGGTCCTGTGAAGACGCGAAAGAAGACCTGATGAAGAAGAAGAAAAACGGAATTCTCCTTCCTGATAATATACGAGCAATTATTGTAGGTCCTCATGACTTTGCTAACACATGGAGATGGAGTCCGATTGGAGCATGTTTGTGTATTTTCAAAAACACTGTTTCAACCCAAGTATCAGCTATTGCAGTAGATATTGCGCGGTGTACATGGTGTTACATACACGACATTCGGTGAAAGCGGTGATATCCCTCCACCTTCATATTTGACGATGTTACAGTGGAAAACCCAGATCAAATTCGAGATTATTTCTGTTTCGGTTGTCATATGGATGCTGATGTATTTTATCTAAACCAGACATATTCCAGAATCCCGAAACAGTTAGTTAGGGATAATGCAAACCTCTTACAGCCTTCAAACAAGACAATCTGAATTATAAACACATTTAACAGACACATGTCGGAACTGACATATCGTTCACTGATTTTGTAAAGATATGTGATGATTGGTGGAATCATTCACAGTATGGTTTTCTTGTTATTGATAAAACAAGGAAACTCAGTGATGGTAGGTACAGGCGATACTTTCAAGAGCTTTTGCATATTTAGCGCGATAAGAGAGGTTAGTACACCAGTATACGCTGTACCATGGACGTATTCTCGCGTATGTCTAGCTCTCAACCCGAGAGAATGAGTGTACACAGACAGATCATTCACCTATACAAGGATCGCGAAAATTCGGGTTATTGTGAATAAAGTTGGAGTTATGCGCAGGGAACTAGAGACATATTACCAGACTCTTTTGAGAACGGTGAATGCGTTAAATGAGTTAGTCAATGAAGTGGGTAACAAAGTATCTGATTTAACTGAAAAGTTCGAGGCTATTGAGGGGAAAATAGATGTAGAGTTTCTTGTTGTAGAGATGGAGGAGCAGGTACATACCAAGAGGAAGAAGAAAATTACCGGATGTATAAAGCCTCACTCTGCGGAGATGTCTGATTAGTATACACCGAGATGTCGACGAAGCAGAAAGCGATTCAAGCGCGGAAAGCAGTTCGTGAGAAATTACTGTTGCTGATGTTAGGGCACATGGATCGACAGCAAACACTAACAGAGACCTTTAGGACGGTTACTGAATCCCTCCGACAGCTCTCAGCAAAAACAAAACCACACGATAACGAGGGTGCTGCCATTAACGACTTCATTATCCATCACAACCACGATCAGATAGATAGAACATTCGGCGTTAGCAGCGGAGGACCGTACATGTTGGGTACGCTTTCTATAACTGGAACTGATGACACAATACGGATTGGTGATAAACGGTTTGAGAGAACACTCGGCTTAATGAATCTTATTTTCCTAAGACACCCAAAAAAACTATAAATTATTCAGTTAACATTAGGGAAACATACCGTGAAGTACTGCATCTGACTGGTGTACATAAGATCACGAAAAGCCTGACCAACAAGAAATATAAAACATTTATAAAACCAATACTTGAAGGCGAAAACAACAACAGCAGCAGCGGTAATGGGACTGACATTGAGCATAAAGCAGTGAACAATCGAATCCCTCAGTACATATATTACGACGACCCCAACGAGGTAATAGATCGACTACGGCTGCTCATCGCATCAGCCGCTGCAGGTAATACAGCTCATTCGAATGAGGTTGTTTCAATAATTTCGGAGCTTAGAGAGACAGAGATATCATCGAATAAGTAGGGAGACAGTAGTTCGAAAACTGCACAAACCAGCGGGCAAAACATACCCTCGTAGACATGTCACGATTAAAGGATTGGATGACTTATGGCAAGCTGATGTTGTAGATATGAGGAAATATTCATATGACAATAATGGATTCAAATATATTTTCATGGTTGTTGATACATACTCCAAATTTGCCTGGGCATTACTTGTCAAAATAAAAACGGGTACAAATGTCGCGTATGTTTTTGAGAATTTGCTACAGACAGGGACGAATCGATGGCCAGACAACCTCCACATCGATCACAGTGGGGAGTTCTACAATAGGTATTTCAAGATCGTGATGCACCTACACGGAATACATCACTACTCAACATTCACTCACCTGAAGGCAAGTATCGTGGAGCATCTGAACAGAACAATAAAAGATCGAATGCGGATGCGTTTTAACCTTCGCGGCTCATACAAATGGACAGACATCCTCCCAGAAATAATTGCTCAGTATAATCTAACCACACATACCACAACAAAAAAAGAAGGAAATCGATGTTCGAGATAATGGACTCATGGATACGGTGTACTATAGCATTAAGATGCTGGATCCACGCAGACAGAAATTTAATGTAGGTGATTTGGTGCGTATCTCAAAATACAAGACGGCATTTGAGAAATGATACCTACCGAACTGTTCAACTGAGATATATACAGTTTCAAAGATGCAAAGAACGAATCGTAGAACTTATATATTGAAGGATAGTAAAGGTTAAGAAACTGCGGGCTGCTTCTACACCGAGGAGTTGTAGAAAAGCTCAGAACCTTTTTTTTTTTTTTTTCTCGTGGAGAGATTCATTAGACGTCGGGGAAATAAAGCACAAGTCGATCAGTGTATGTATGTTCAGTACTCTCAACATGTTTTGGAGATATGTTACCGTACCACACGTAATTTAGCACTAATCGGAACGAAAACAACTTTCGTCAAGTTCTGTACAGCATGAACCGTCCAACGCACACGCAGTTTTTGTGCACAGGCTTCTTCGTAGTTAACACGTCCAACCCTTTACATTTCCTTTTCATTGGTCGGTTGTTCCATAGCAATTTTAGATTTTTCCTTACCAGTTGCCAGTCGTTCCTTAGCAAGTGTCAGTTGTTCCTTAGTAATTATTGATCAATGTATGTATGTGCAGTTCTGTCAATCCTTGCGAAGTACACTTTTACCAGCTGGTGAAAAAATTCTTTCATTGATTTCAGAAGTGCCCTCTTCAATTCACGTAGCAAAATGAAATCACAAGTAGAAGCGAAGCAATGAAAATAAACATCTTAAAGTATAATCAAATGTAGACACTAGATTTGGAGGAAATGCTTCAAATATGCACGTCATGCTGCGAAACTATCGCCAGATGGTGGGGAGTTTAGCATCGTTAAGAAGACTGCTTTCACGTACTTCCGCTGAAGGAAAAGAAACAAGGCACAAGAATTTGGAACTGGGTCCGCTGCCAGTACGGTATCGTCTACCTTCATTTTATTCCACGTGTGCGAAGTGGTGTGAAAACTGTGACTGTAATTTTCTCGGAAACTACTGAATGTTGGCACATAAGCCGAAGTATCGGTCGGTTTATTTGTACTATTCTTTGCACTATTGTTTATTTGTACTATTGTTTCACCCAGCGGGGTTCCGGATTTGTCAGAAGCCCATTTTCCCCCTATAAGACTCAAAAGTTCTCATGCATCTTGAGGTGCCGTGGGAAGAATAAGGTCCCTCTGCCACCTTCGAAGTGTTGCGGAACTGGAAGCTCGGGAGAGCGCCGCGAGCAGTTGGCAGCCGTGTAATGTACGGAGTGGAATAAGTCGGCGCGCCGCCGGAGCACTCTGGCGGTAATTGCTGGCGGCCGTGATGACTGGCGCTCCGCCTAACGACCACTTGTCTCGCTGCCGCTGCCGGCTGGGCTCGGCCTATCCTTCACGGCGATCGAGCGAGCGAAGCTGAGCGCTGCGCCCTGGAACAAGCGTCGCAATTTAACCGACTTGGCCGCTGTCTCTCGTTCTTCCGCTACCTCCGCGCAACTTTGTCCTCCGATAACACTCCACTTTCCTATATCGAACAGCCAAATTCGTGACAATTATCAATTCACAGTGTGCTTCAATGGGCGATAAGATCAGCGTCTAATGTGTCGTCCTATTTATTCCTCTGGTAGGCTTAGGAGAAATCGTTTTGCTAGTGGTCGTTTGTAATTTGCGTACTGTTATTGGCTCATGTACACTAATTAAACCGCAACCGATTATATTGATTAGATAATGGTTGCCATTATGAGACATACGTCTTGGATCAAGCACATAGTAATACATTACAATTAAAAGAAGGTGAAATGCGAAAAGAAATAGGATTCTAAGTGGAATCAGTTTATTGCAATGCTTTTCCTGTTTCAATATATGAATATAAATTTGATCACGATATCTATATGAAGATCGGAAATACCAGCAACACTCAATGAATAATCACTTAGCATGAGACACATTAACGTTGAGAAAAAGACCTCAAGGTAACGGAAACATTGGAGGCCTTCATCTAATAAAGCAGATTTGAAAGTACAAACTTGTAGTGTCTCTTCAGTGATTGCGGGAAAACGCCGAAAGAATGGTTACCCAAAACATGCATACTACGTCAAAGGATGAATAGTGTATGAGCTCACAAACTTTCCACGAAATTACAAGGCCCGCAACAGTTGCTCCCTCCTATCATCGCTCCTATACGTAGCATCTGAATATTCTCATCCTTCTGTCGTTTCAATTATCAGTCATGTGACGGTTTTGATGCGGTCCTTCACAAATTCCTCTCCTGTGCCAACCTTTTCATCTCAGAATAACAGTTGCAACCAAAGTCCTCATTTATTTACTGGATTCTCACTCTGTGTTCCTCTACAGATTTTTCTCTCTACAGCTCCTTCCAGTGTCATGAAAATTATTTCATAATGTCTTAACAGATGTCCTATCATCCCATCCCTTCTTCATGTCAGTGCTTTTCATATACTACTATCCTCGCCAATTCTGCGGAGAACCTCTTCCTTCCTTACCTTATCAGTCCGCACAATTTTCAACGTTCTTCTGTAGTGGCACTTCTCAAAGGCATTGATTCTCTTTTTTTTCGGTTCTCTGATAGCCCATGTTTCACAACCATACAATGCTTTGCTCGAACCTACACTCTCAGGAACTTCTTACTCAAATTTAGATCTATGTTTGACACCAGCAGACTTCTCTTGGCCATTAATGCCCTTTCTGCCAATGCTAGTCTGCCTTTGATGTCCTCCTCACTCTGTCCGACATTGTTATTTTGCTTTCTAGGAAACAGAATTCCTTATCTTCAACTACTTGATGACCATTAATCCTGACGTTTTCTCACTGCTTTCAATTCCACTACTTCTCATTAGTTCCGTCTTTTTGATTTAGAGGTAAAGGTGGATAAATGGACCCCCACTTTGTTTTTTTACATAACACCATTTATTTTTGGTATAATCACCTGAAAGTAACATAAAACATTTCTCTAGTATGTCCTGCAATAGTTAAGACATGTTTTGGCTCAACTTTTTAATATTTAAAACAAAAATTTTTTTCCTTACAGTCTGCATTTTGTTGCGCCAAGAATATGTGCTGGTAATATGGGCCCCAATGTAGTTTGAAATAAAAAGAAACAAAAATTTTAAAAACATAATTTTATTCTATTTTTGTGTATAATGAGAGAAAGATTCACTCTGAACATTGTTAATTAGTCTACTGGAGGGATGATTTTCACAGCCTACGCTTAGTCTATTTACAACAGTCACACACATAAGCATCTTTTTCGCATCCAGCACATTCATTGTGAGCCCACATCTCACAGGCTATACACTGGACACAGAGTTCACCTTTTGTGTCCTTTGAAAAAACCCCTTCACAAAATAGACATACAGCGTCATCAACATCAGGGACAGAAACACCAACTTCGATGTCTGGGAGTGATTCTCCCGAATCAAAACCGACACTTGCCTCTTCACCTTCTTCATCTGGTTCATGTTCAAACACTAACTTATTTCTCCTACTTATTGAGAATTTTGTTGGTTTTCATTGCCGCCGTTCTTCATTGTACTGCTCTTTCCTTTTCCGTCTTGTTTCTTCTTAGTTTTCTTATTTTTCTTTTCTTCTGCCTCTTCTAGTGCACGTTTATAAGGAGAAGAAATTACTACAGCACAAGTAATGGGTTTAGGGCCTTTGTTTGTCAATTTTCTTTTAGTTCTTGGTATCGGCAATACGTCTTGGGGAGAAACATGACCAAAACATTGTTGGGAAGAGCATCCTGAGGGCCCAACTTCTGCCAAGTCTCTTGAAGATGGTGCAGTTAATGTAGATTATGTGACAGGATGAATGCATTGAGCTGATTGACTTGAAGGCTTGTCCTTAGGAGTTCGCCCTTTACTGGCTTTCAGAGCATCTACAGTCAGACTTTGAACGTCAATATCTTCAGAGGGAGCAAAGTCAATATCATTAAAACACTTTGCGATTTACAGGAAACATTCCTGTGACTCTGAACTCTGAAATGGCTATCTCAGCTGTTTGACATTTCAGGAATGCATTCCCAAGTAGCTCAGAAATATCGTATGGTCCAAGATGCCTATTGTTGTGCAGCATCCATTGCCTTATGTAGTCACTATAAAGACTCTTAAGGGGTCCCATGAACCTCTTGTGTAGTGGTTGCAGCTTGTGTGTAGTGTGCAGAGGCAAGCTAACTATTATAACGTGGTGTTCACGAGCTATGTCAATAACGTCAGTATTCTTTGTGTGGGTATGGTGGCCATCTAAAATAAGCAAAATAGGATCACCTTCTGATGGCTTTGATTTAGAGGTAAAATGTATTAACCAATCAGTAAAAAGGTTGCTCTGAATCCAACCAGAGGGTTGAAACGTTTCTATAGAGCCAGGCGGAGCTCCTTTCATCAGTGTATCCGTCATATTTTTCCTGGGGAAAATTAGCATCGTGGGACGAAAGTACAAGACGCGCTCATTCAGAACACACACGTTAAAAGTGATCCTCTTTCAGCTGCAGATAGTGCACCAACTTGTGTTTGTCCCCTCAGGCCGATGACACGAGAAATATTGCTTTGAATGACACTAAGGCCTGACTCGTCTACATTAAAAACTCTGTCCGCAGGATATTTGTAATTACTACACGCAGCTTCAAGTAAATTGAAGAAATTGTCTACAGCTAGTTTATTAAACCCCTTGTTTATTAAACCCATTAGCTCGTGAAATCGAAGTTGCGGATGGCTTCAAAATAGACAGAATATTTTTGTGCCGTGACATAAAACGGTCAAACCAAGCTCGACCAGCAACTTCGCCCTTTACAAATGGATGAGGGATTTTGTTTCTTGTGCAAATCATTTAGCTCTTCTTCATTTTCACTCGTGATAGCAATGACATCAGCGAATAGTATCATTGATCGTAGTAGAACAAGGAGAGCATTGCCCCACTTACATCACCCAAGATGGCGGCTGTGATATCAGCCGATAATATCAGTAGCGTTATCCAAGATGGCGGCCGTGACGTCAGATGATGACGAGAATACCGTCATCCAAGATGGCGGCTCTTGGCGGGTAAGTGCCACGGCACCTGGTGGGAAGTTTGAATTTCGGCGGGAAATTGAATTGTGTGCTTCTTCGGGTCCCCCTTAAAAACTTTTTGCATGATGGTGCCTCATCCTCTTGGAAAAAGGGCGGGAATTTCGAATTTCGCTGGGAATTTTGCTCTTAGAGCTTACTTCTGCAGCTGAGGTGAGTTAGTAAGGTGTTGCCACCACTTGCTCATGATGCAGTTCATTTCGAATATAATTTGTTTAAATTTATTGTCTACCTACAGCATTAGTGTCTTGTTACTGCCACAAGAGGCTAAGTTATCAGTTGTCGGTGTGGAACGAGCAAGAGGAAATGTTGTTGCCAGAGGGGGAGTTTTGATAGCTGTATTACATGCACTCATTCAGCCAATGAGTGCACCCATAGCCTCCTACATGAAGAATGTGAGTGAGTATCAATGCTTGAACAAATGAAGAGGAAGAATACGGTCCTGAAAATAAATGCTTAGCATAACACAGCACATGGAAACAGCTGTCTCAGGTCCCACCTCACTAGAGACAACTGCCTCCGATAGAACCGACCGAAGAACTGGGCTGGTTCACTAATTAACCACTAGACTGCACCACAATAGGTCAGGTGCATGCTGCATATGTCGCCCCTTTCTCAGCCACCCAGGCGACCAAGTCTGTGGATACCTCTTAAGAAGAACAAAGGACTCGCCTGTTATCAGTCAAGCCAGCAGTGGTGGGCTGCTATCTCTAAGAACACTCTCAGGCCCACTGGTGGGCTGCTATCACTAAGAACACTCTCACGTCCACTGGTGCTGGCTGGACACAAACAGCTAGGCATCTGGGCGTGCTGCTACCTGCGGAAGTCTGAGAATGATTTCATAATAGTGACAACAAAGGCAACACGAGCTCCTTAAAAGGTTTGAGATATTTATCTGTTTCATAACAGTAATGACGTAAACAAAGGTGATGCACTACTAGGGAACACACACAACTGTTCTTAACAGTGCTCAACAAAGAGCCCCTTCAAAGCTCTTCAGTCGTTCTGCTTCATAACATTGAGAAAACATTTCCAGACTTATCGAAGCATTGAAAGACTATCAAAAGGGTCTATCAAACACGTTAGGTATTTAACTCCAGTTCTAAAGAGTTTGAAACATATAACACATCAGCATATAAGTTGTAAATACGCATTTTGAGAAATTTTTTTTCCATCATCCTGCTACATGCGTGACAGAACCAGAGAATTATAATTTAAAGTGGGGTATATCTTTCCATCTAGTGTTCATCGCTTTATTATTCACTTGCAATTATCACTCTACCACTCAATTAAAACGATACTCACCTTTGAGAAACATTTCCAGAATAATTAGACAATTGAAGACATCTACTAAATACACTAGATATTTAACTCCAGTGCTAAAGAGTTCAAAACATACGAGGATTGGAACTTTATTGGTGGCAACTATTTATTTACAGCTCGCACAAAATACGTATGCGCTTCAAAGTTTTACTAACCTTCAAAGTAGTCGCCAGCATTGTGTGTAACCCACTGCCAGCGATGTGGAAGACATAGCATACTCTTAGCAGTGGCAATTGTGTTGACAGTTTGAGCGACGCCGTCTATTGCCTGACGAATTTGTAGAAGTTTTGAAGCGAATGCCATGAAGTGTTTCCTTCAGTTTAGAAATCGAGATGAACTTACGATGGCTTAAATGAGGGGAGTTTAGTAGGTGATATAGAACTCAGCAGCCCCATCAGTCATACAAATAAGTACCAGCTTGCACTGTACATGATTGAGTATTGGCCTGCAAAATGATGGTCGGGTCCAGCAGGAAGTGTTATCACTTCTGTCTGTAAGGTAGTTGTAGCCTGTGTTCCTAAAATGAACAGAGAGACACAGAAGTGATGACACTGTCTGCAGGACATGACCATTATTTTGTAGGACAATGCTCAAGCATGTACAGTGCAAACTGCTACAGATTTGTTTGACTGATGAGGCGCCGGCCGAAGTGGCCGTGCGGTTAAAGGCGCTGCAGTCTGGAACCGCAAGACCGCTACGGTCGCAGGTTCGAATCCTGCCTCGGGCATGGATGTTTGTGATGTCCTTAGGTTAGTTAGGTTTAACTAGTTCTAAGTTCTAGGGGACTAATGACCTCAGCAGTTGAGTCCCATAGTGCTCAGAGCCCTTTGAACCATTTGACTGATGAGGCTGCTAAGCGGTATACCACCTACTGCACTCCCCTGACTTAAGCCCTCGTGACTTAAACTCGATTTCTAAACTGAAGAAATCACTTCATGACATTCGCTTCGGAACTGCTAAAAAATCGTGTGGCAATAGACCGCGCCGATCGAACTGTCAACATAACTGGCACTGCTAAGAGTATCCTCCGACTTCCACATCGCTGGCAACGGGTTATGCACAATGATGGTGACTACTGTGAAGGTCAATAAAACTTTGAAAGACGTATTTATTTTGTACAATCTAAAAATAAGTAGTTGCCATTATTAAAGTTCCAACCCTCGTATAGCAATTACTTTTGAATACATTGTAGGATCAAATAGTGATCAATGTTATTACTAATATTTACTATCAGAAACAGTCTTGACCACAAATTATTTATTCTGGTGACCAGTTTCGACCACAACTGTGGTCATGTTCAGACCTAAAAGCCAAATACAAAGTTTAATATTAAAGAAAATATATAAAGCTACAAAGTTATAAAACGATGAATTACCGATGAGCAAGAACCTCCTTCTGGCGGTAAACCACTACTGGAGAAACCAGTGCAGTCTTACTACATATCCTGGAGGCTCAACCCACTTCTGGCAGAATGATGTCATCGTTAAGGAAAGCGCCCTGATATAGCGTCTATCGTTTCCATAAAAATATGCTGCTGCTCAATAGTATGTCGTCTGAAGTGACAGTGTTGGCGATTCGATTTTCACAACAACTTCGTTGGAAAGTAGCCTCCTGCCACATCTTTGTAATAGCGTCCATCCTCACCATGGCAACCACTAGTTTACCGTCAAAACGATATTCATTTATCTTAGATGTTTAAATATTTTTAACGCTTCTTAACTAACAATAGCTGTTGAACAAGCTAAGTTTTAGGTGTGTTTATTTTTCTTTCTTGTCAATGTTCTTTTAACTAAGAAATTGTACGTTGTTATTCGACCTATAACCCATTGGTTAGTGATGACGTTATTCTTTCAGAAGTGGGTGGAGCCTCCAGTATATATAATAAGACAAGCACTGGTTTCTCCTTGCTCATTGGTAATTCATCGTGTTATAACATTTTAGCTTCATATATTTTCCTTTAATGTATGTAGCTCTCTGATCAAACTTTGTATTTGACTTGTAGGTCTGAAGATGACCACAGTTGCAGTCGAAAGCGGTCACTTACAAACGTGTTCAAATTTAGTTAGAACTATACGTTTCGAGAAATTCGGCGTAATAATTTTCCAGCATCATGGCAGAATACTTTACTTAACTATCAGCGTTCATATAAGCCGTCGATTCCACCGACAGCGCAACTTGAAATTTCATCTTTTTCACTGCATACCTTTCCTAAATAGTAAAATTCTCCGTTCTATCATCTGAAGACTTTGTAAATCATTTGCTTAAGCGTTTACGAAGCTGTGCGTGTGTGTGTGTGTGTGTGTGTGTGTGTGTGTCTTGGGGCCTACGGGGGCTCAACGTCGATGTCTTCAGCGCCCTGACACACGTTAAAAGAAACGAATGTGGACAGAGTTAGCAAATCGTAAGCAAACACGCAAAGAAAGCAGGAGAAGAAGGAAATGCTGTAGGTTACGAAGCTAAGCTAAATGTAAGAAACATTAGTGTTAATACGAGCAACATAGAATTTCTGCTATATAAAATACACCGTTGAAAAACCACGCCCGCGCGGGATTAGCCGAGCGGTCTCAGGCGCTGCAGTCACGGACTGTGCGGCTGGTCCCGGCGGAGGTTCGAGTCCTCCCTCGGGCATGGGTGTGTGTGTTTGTCCTTAGGATAATTTAGGTTAAGTAGTGTGTAAGCTTAGGGACTGATGACCTTAGCAGTTAAGTCCCATAAGATTTCACATACATTTGAACATTGCTTTTGAAAAATCACGAAGCTCGCAGACTTCGAGGGAGATGCGATATCTCATCAGCCGCACAATAAGTGTTGAAAACATTATCGTATCCAGTATGGTTCTAAAAATAAAAATACCCTTCCTCCATCCACAATATTTCTAAAGTGTTCAGAGCTCTAATTCCATTCTCCGCAGCTGAAATATCTGCTGAATGCACTGAGCTCATAATACACAAAATGACTCCATATGCAGAGGCTGAAATCAATAGCATCCAGCGTGTATCCAATATAGCATCCTTACTCGTAGTATGAATTCCATCGCTGTAAATCCAATAATCAGAGACTCAGGTCTCTTCGAGGTTTTGGACGCATCTGGCTAATTCATGTTCCAGTGGACAGGGATGCTAGTGGGCTCAACCCAGGAAACCAACGCCTATTGCTTAGCGTCTTGGTCTCGTGGGAGGATGCTCACCCATACTGTTTAAACCCCAGCATCCTAGTGTTCCTCCTCATTCCGATACAGTCAGCCAGTCCTTTTGTCTGCATTTTGTTTTCGCAATTATCATAAAGAGATCTCCAGCAAACTGCAGTGGTGAAGGGTAGCGTCCTTGCCTGAACAAGGACCCATATAAGTTATTATTTTAGTATGAGTGTTATTTAGTATGTGAAGCCCCGTTTAGAATACAGAACTGCTCTGTGCAGCATTGAAATTGATTTTGTTTTTCTCCTCATTTCAGCATTCTTCGCTGAGTTGCTGGACACGCTAGATGATGCGCTGCGGATGGGGAAACCGACCCCGACAGCTCAGAGACGTATGAAATTTTTTGGTGTTTTCCTAATGTTTCGAGTGTGCAAATACTATAATATAACGTATACTTCATTGTTGTTGTAGATGTATCGGATGCAGTCCAGTCCTCTAATTTAGACCAAGGTATTCTTCTTCGCCAGGGGGACGAGCCATCTCTCCTGCTTAGGATTAGGTTACATCGATATGTAAATACATATTTTTCTGTGCATATATTTTCTCTAATTCTAATTTTTTTCTTTTTCTTTTTGCTACAGGTGATTTGGATCGGCTCGGCGATTTAAATGCGCAATTTCAGAACGATGCATTTATCCACGTCCAGTTTGCGGCAGATGGGGACTTCGTTCCCGAAATTTATGATGAAGGTCTGGCTGCTGTGACTGAGCCGTGGTCTTAGAACGAACAAGGTGACTATTATCAGAGATTTCATATTCTTACTATCATTCATACTTCCATACCGGTCTATTTATAATTATTCAAACATGCTCTATAATGATACACTTTTTTCACACAGGTGAAGCCTCAGATGGTCGTAGGACATGTCGGGTCGTGGCACACTGTCATTAGAGCTGCAGTAGGGCGAGCGGTGCCGTGCTTCGATACCATCACCATGAAGCTATAGGCCGACATTCAACCCGTGTGGACCTGCGCATCAATGGAGTCAGCCATGGTGAGGTCGCCACCCCGCTTCTGCCCCACCCTTGGTCGCCAGTGGAGGTGCCAGGCAGCAGCACCAGACGACCCCCGACGCCTCAGCCATTGGTGGTGGTGGACTGGCCACTTCCGGGGAGAGTCTGCAGCCTCAGGCCAGCATTATCAACTACGACCCACCCAGAGATGGGTCCAGCTGATCCCACTGGCTTGACACCGGCGCCTCAGCACTGGCTCTGCCCACCCACCTACAGGTACTGCAGACCACATTGCAAGCTCAACCTGGTATGATAGTGAACCCATGACTAGTGGCACTTCCCTCTCCCGTCGGGCATCAGGTCAGTGATACCACACTGCAGTTAGAATACCCAGTGATTGCAGACGCACCAGGATTGAGAACCCGGCAGGAGGGTACCGCGGCCCTGTAGGTTTTCTAAATGCGTGCCTTCTTGTCTTGGAAACGGAGCTCCTCAACGTAGTCAATGATGTGGTATTCCGCCATTAAATGCAGTGTAGTGGTTTGCATGGAAATATCGCAACCCCTCCCCCCCCTCCCCCCAAAAGCTGCATCAGGTGTTGAAGAGATAACTCTTCACCATCTTTGGGGGGGAGGGGATGGCGTGATAAGGCGGAGCACATCAATCGTTGAGTGGTTTCGTAAACCCTCCTGGAGTGCTATACTGTCCTTGTTTTCCGAGATGGAAGTTAGAGGTTCAGTTAAATCATTCAGCTGAGTACATATGTCTACGATCTGGTAAATGGAGGGTCAAGCTACATCAAGTACCCTAAAGATATAGTTCACAAGAGGGCATGCATTAATGCCAAAAATAGAAACGATCACGCTTGTTTTGCGTGGTCAATCCTGGCTTACAAAAGAAAGTACGATCGAAAGGATCGTCCTGAGCATGCAAGTACGTATGATGTAGGTGATAGTATTCGTGGCTGTTATAATATTCATGGTATAGAGTTCCCCATCAAGGTATAGGAATACCGTAATTTGAGACGCAGAATACCGGTATATCGGTTCATGATTATGGCGTGAAGAAGAAAAGCAAGTCAGATGGGCAAGACAAATATATTGTCGTCGGCCCGCTCCATTTCTCAAAACATGCCGGTGAGCATAGGTTACATGTAAACATGCTGCTCTTCTCCAAAGGTGGTAATTAATGCTATGCTGGGATCAAAGACCCGTCCCGAGTCTTTTCCACCTAACTACGTAATCATAATGGTAAGCAGCATACTTGCTTAACGTGCCTCAGTTATTTCTCCTCAGACAAGTTATTAGTGGCGCATCTAGTAGACTGCACTGCCCAGGAACCGGTACTTGTTATTATGCCTACTGAGGACAACAAATTCATTAAGTTACAGAATGCTTACCACCAGGAGCGATGCCTGTTTGCAGTGTACACCAACTTTGAATGACTCCTCGGCCCTGTGACCCGCTGTGAATGTGACCCTATAGACTCACACACAACCTTTACAGAAAAACATGTACCATATATTGGAGTGTACTAAATTGTATGATTCCAGACTTAACCACTACAAATCTTATGTCAGGGATAATCCTGCGGTTTGACTTCTCACTGAGCTCAAAAAACTTTCATGGGATGTTGATAGTTCCCATGACCAAATCGGAGGAGAATGGATATTTGTATAGTAATACAGGTGATTGTCATATTTGCGGGCTGCCATTAGACAGAAAAGCAGAAACTCCTAATAGGGACCACTGGCATCTTATGGGGAAGTTACGTTGCACAGCTTACAATGTGTGGAATTTGAAATACCAGCTACCTAGACACATATCCGTTTTCTTCCACAATTTAAGTGAGTATGATGCTCACTCTTTAGCGGAGCACTTGCGTGATATCGGTTGGGAGAAAAATCAGGTCAGTGTCTTACCTGAGACCGTCAAGAAACTCTTTCATTCTCCAAATGAATGACGCCAAGAATTACTCTCCACTTCCTTGATAGGCTACATTTTATGATGGCACCACGCCAGAAACTCGTTGAAACTCTACCTCAGGGAATATGTACACTCCTGGAAATTGAAATAAGAACACCGTGAATTCATTGTCCCAGGAAGGGGAAACTTTATTGACACATTCCTGGGGTCAGATACATCACATGATCACACTGACAGAACCACAGGCACATAGACACAGGCAACAGAGCATGCACAATGTCGGCACTAGTACAGTGTATATCCACCTTTCGCAGCAATGCAGGCTGCTATTCTCCCATGGAGACGATCGTAGAGATGCTGGATGTAATCCTGTGAAACGGCTTGCCATCCCATTTCCACCTGGCGCCTCAGTTGGACCAGCGTTCGTGCTGGACGTGCAGACCGCGTGAGACGACGCTTCATCCAGTCCCAAACATGCTCAATGGGGGACAGATCCGGAGATCTTGCTGGCCAGGGTAGTTGACTTACACCTTCTAGAGCACGTTGGGTGACACGGGATACATGCGGACGTGCATTGTCCTGTTGGAACAGCAAGTTCCCTTGCCGGTCTAGGAATGGTAGAACGATGGGTTCGATGACGGTTTGGATGTACCGTGCACTATTCAGTGTCCCCTCGACGATCACCAGTGGTGTACGGCCAGTGTAGGAGATCGCTCCCCACACCATGATGCCGGGTGTTGGCTCTGTGTGCCTCGGTCGTATGCAGTCCTGATTGTGGCGCTCACCTGCACGGCGCCAAACACGCATACGACCATCATTGGCACCGAGGCAGAAGCGACTCTTATCGCTGAAGACGACACGTCTCCATTCGTCCCTCCATTCACGCCTGTCGCGACACCACTGGAGGCGGGCTGCACGATGTTGGGGCGTGAGCGGAAGACGGCCTAACGGTGTGCGGGACCGTAGCCCAGCTTCATGGAGACGGTTGCGAATGGTCCTCGCCGATACCCCAGGAGCAACAGTGTCCCTAATTTGCTGGGAAGTGGCGGTGCGGTCCCCTACGGCACTGCGTAGGATCCTACGGTCTTGGCGTGCATCCGTGCGTTGCTGCGGTCCGGTCCCAGGTCGACGGGCACGTGCACCTTCCGCCGACCACTGTGGAGACCTCACGCCCCACGTGTTGAGCAATTCGGCGGTACGTCCACCCGGCCTCCCGCATGCCCACTATACGCCCTCGCTCAAAGTCCGTCAACTGCACATACGGTTCACGTCCACGCTGTCGCGGCATGCTACCGGTGTTAAAGACTGCGATGGAGCTCCGTATGCCACGGCAAACTGGCTGACACTGACGGCGGCGGTGCACAAATGCTGCGCAGCTAGCGCCATTCGACGGCCAACACCGCGGTTCCTGGTGTGTCCGCTGTGCCGTGCGTGTGATCATTGCCTGTACAGCCCTCTCGCAGTGTCCGGAGCAAGTATGGTGGGTCTGACACACCGATGTCAATGTGTTCTTTTTTCCATTTCCAGGAGTGTATATCACATGAGCCATTTCCTGACGAGGAAAAGCTCTAACTTGTGATTAGGAAGGCGGTTTTCCCATATGAGTATGTAGATAGCTTTGCGAAACTCAATGTGTGTGTGTGTGTGTGTGTGTGTGTGTGTGAAATCTTATGGGACTTAACTGCTAAGGTCATCAGTCCCTAAGCTTACACACTACTTAACCTAAATTACCCTAAGGACAAATACACACACACCCATGCCCGAGGGAGGACTCGAACCACCGCCGGGACCAGCCTCACAGTCCACGACTGCAGCGCCTTAGACCGCTTGGCTAATTCCGCGCGGCGAAACTCAATTATACCAGGCAACCCAACATAACTGCATTCTGCAGCAACGTTACAGGCGATGCTATAATGGATGCAGAGTATGGGCATGCCGTGAATGTCTGACGGGAATTCAGTATTTCAAACTTAGGGGAATATGCACGGCTTTACATAGACACAGACGTGCGCTTGCTTGTGGACGTTTTCGAGAAATTCTGGAGTCTATGCGTGACAACATATCCTCTGGATCCCGCCTTTTATTATACGGCACCTGGGTCGTCTTGGGATGCAGTGCTCAAGAAAACGAAGTGCTGCATTGAATTATTGACCGATGAGGACATGTTTCTTTTCTTTGAACGAGGCATCCCTGAGGACTTTGTCAATGTGTCCATAGGCATGTGAAGGCAAATAACCCGTGGATGGGTGACAGGTTCATTGCAGCCCTTGATTCGAGTTACATCATGTATCTGGATGTGAATAACTTATATGGGCACACCATGCAGCCATTAGTGCCAATTGGTGAGTCTTGATGGGTGCCCAATGAGGAATGCAAGGTGTTAAGTGGAAATACCATGTGGGTGGGGGGAGGGGGAGGGTTATGACAGCTGATTCTCGTGTAGGGTATGTGGTGGAGGCAGAACTCACATACCCTATTAGTTTGCACTATGCACACGCCGATTTGCCGCTGTGTCCTGAGCTAACTAGCTCTGCAAGGAAGCTCCACGCCAAAACTGAGGACAATGCTGGGTGATAAGTGGAGAAACATTATTCATTATCTTAACCTCCAGCACTGTCTCAGCTAGGGTATGGAGCTGGTTACAATCACCCAGGCTTTCTCCTTCAAGCAGTCCCCCTGGTTGAAGGAGTATATTTCTGTACGAGACAGAGAGCTTCCACGGCGTGTGACTTTGAAAAAGATTTTTATAAATTAGGAGTAATTCAATTTTCGGTAAAACAATAGAGAATTTGATGGAATGACGTGAAATTTCCATGGGATGGGCGTTATGGCGTAAGAAAATGCATTGCCAGAAAAAATGGTAAGTGGGTCACCATACTCAGTAAGACCTTTGTTGCTGTGTAGATGGCGAAGACTGCAGTAGAGTTTACGAAACCTAATTGTGTAAGGATGTTCATATTAGACCTATCTAAAGTCCACATGTACCGCTTTCTTTATGAGTTTACCAAAACACATTTTGCAGATTCTAAATTTCTTTATATGGATACAGATAGCTTCATCTATTGGGTGAAGAGCTGCAATCCATATGAAGTATTGGGGTGCCACGGTAATGAATCCGACACGTCCTCATACATGGCTGATAATCCTTATGGTATTATTGCACAGAAGAAGAAGGTTATCCGTCTTACAAAGGACGAGACGAATGGATTGCCGATTACGGAGTTTGTAGGTCTACACTCAAAATGTGTGCGTATTGCACATTGAAAGGTGTGAGCTAAGGGTGGGCATCATATGGCACCCGGAGCCCTCTCTATCGAAGACTATTTGCGGGATCTGTGCATCTGTGTTCGTGATGCGGCATCCCAACCACCATATATGGCACGTCAGACCAGTATTCGATCGAGAGGACACGAGGTGAACACAGTGCTGCAGTCTAAAATCGGTCTTTTGTCATTTGTAATGATGGGATTGAAACTTTCCCATACTCACACTAGTGACTTGTAGCGAGAGAAGTGGTGGAGGTCTCTGATTGTGTGCTAGTGTCAGAGAGAGAGAGAGTGAGAGAGAGAGAGAGAGAGAGAGAGTCTGCAGAGTAGTAGTATGACCCTTTTATCATAGTGTAAGTAATTTTGTGTGTGTGTGTCTTGTATATATTTTTGTATACTATGTACACATGTATATACATACATAGAGAGGGAGAATGTATGGAAAAGAAAGGATGAAAAGAACAAAATTTATATTTGTAAATGAACACCATGTGTGTGTGAAAGAAAGAAAAAGTATAAACAAAAAATTAATTAAGCAAAAAAAATCATGTATTGATTTATTTGTTCATAGGCAATGTTTCTGTAGCCTTTATATATATATATATATATATATATATATATATATATATATATATATATATATCATGTGGGTGTTGTAAATAGAACAGATTTTAAACTTTTCTCCTGCCGCTAGCCATCCAAGTCAGAATAGTTTTTAAGTGTATATATAGCTCTCAGTCCTTCAGAATTGTTATTCGAAAAATTTTTGCTATTGTTGACTGATGAAATTATATTGTAAGGGTGCACACTCCATTAGAATTATTGTAAAAGCGATGCTACTGAAGCTGTGGAATTTAGCTGCAATAGCAGTGAAAGTTATCTCCGCATTAACTTTTAGCGTAGATTTATATAAAAAAATTCCTACCAGTATTAATGTTGAAGGGTGTAAGATAAAAGTATATTCGCATTGAAAAAGCAGGGTCAATTTGTACCACAAGAATACTATATTATACCTCAAAAACTACATTGTACCTCAAGAACTATATTGTATTTGCATGAACTGAATAAATCAAGAAAAATAATTAGTCACCATAAGTCTTTGTTGTTATTTACCTAACCCCTATCCCCTATTGCATTACGTATATAATGGCTATAGGGGATATAAAGGCTTAGTAAAAGAGGCGCTTAAAGTAGGGAAATGAAGTTTGCTATTTGGGGAGCAAAATAACTGATGATGGTCGAAGTAGAGATGATACAAATGTAGACTGGCAATGGCAAGGAAAGCGTTTCTGAAGAAGAGAAATTTGTTAACATGGAGTATAGATTTAAGTGCCAGGAAGTCGTTTCTGAAAGTATTTGTATGGAGTGTAGATATCTATGGAAGTGAAACGTATACGATAAATAGTTTAGACAAAAAGAGAATAGAAGCTTTCGAACTGTGGTGCTACAGAAGAATGCTGAAGATTAGATGGGTAGATCATGAAACTAATGAGGAGGTACTGAATAGAATTGGGGAAAAGAGAAATTTGTGGCACAACTCGGCTAGAAGAAGGGATTGGTTGGTAGGACATATTCTGAGGTATAAAGGGATCACCAATTTAGTATTGTAGCGCAATGCAGAGGATAAAAATCGTAGAGGGAGACCAAGAGATGAATACACTAAACAGATTTAGACGGATGTAGGTTGCAGTAGTTACTGGGAGATGAAGAACCTTGCACAGGATAAAGTAGCATGGAGAGCTGCATCAAACCAGTCTCTGGACTGAAGACCACAACAACAACAACATATAAAGGCTGTGCATGTTTCAAATGACATTACTTTTCTGAAGATGAGTACTATTAAGGAGTAGAAGTGTAAGATAGTAGATACCAAAATATATTTATTGATTGCATGGGACTTCGCCAATCGTGCTGCACGTATAGGTTTCTGGGAACAGGTGGCGTGTGATAGTGTCCGCTTCCAAAGACATGTAGCAAACATGGCTAAAATTGTATCTCCTTTGCTTCAACAATGGCACAGATAAAGGATGTGGGCAAAGCTAAGTGCTACATAAGTAGGAGCTAGATAGTAAAAAAGAAAATTTGAGGTAGAAAATTCATTTATTTTCATTAATCTAACTTAAAAGTAATTTTACATTTTCTTAAGCAGATGCAACACAATTTCTACACACCTTCTTCTTGTTGAGCTTATGGATAGCAGGACACCTGTAGGATTCCAGGTCTTGAATAGATACAGACTTCAAGATTCGCTGCTTCCATAGATCTTCTCCTTACTTTTGACGTAGATGATGGTCTCAGGATGATCGAATATTCGAAGTGACCTCATCATTTCTTAATGTGGTATACCAGGATCGTCCCAGTGGAGTCCATGAAACAAACGTGTTAGCCACTTTGCACTTACTCTTATTTTAACGCACTTGACATCCTTGAAAGGTTTCTGCGATGCGACGCTTGCTGCGAATGTTTCTATTATTCCATCACTTTGTGTGAAGGCTATTATTGCACAGTCTTTAATTATGAATTGCTTGTGTTCGTTGTAATAGAACCCTTGAACGTCAGCTGAGATCCCTACACCCTGGGGTAACATCGTGAACCGTGCTGGAGCTAGCAGAGCCCCTATTAATTTATACAACTTGCTGTGCAACACCTGTGAGTGAATAATAGTTAAACACACGATCATGCAGGAATAGAGCATAAGCTGCAGTGTGATCTGGGAAGTTTGTTGTAGATTCAAATTCAGTCCATACATCTACCAGTCCTGATATAGTTATCTCATTCTGTTTTGAGCAGTCAATCACGATTGTTGGTGACAACTTCTTGAAAGTCTGTGGACTGAGTAGACATCTCTCATTTTCAACTCTTTCATAGGAAGATGCACGGAATCTCGCATACATGTCATATGCTAGACTGTATACGTTGCTGTCCCACTGTAGATGTAAATTCTCGTATGGTTGGTATTCGGAATTCAAGTAGACTCTGGCGTTAGTTAACTTGCAGTGCTCAAAATCACTTGAGTCTTTTGGTATGTTCCCTCGCCTTTGAGTCTAAAATGCAAGTATGATGACTCGAGGTGCCTCCAATGGAACTGATGTTTAAATAGCCGACGTATGTGTTGATGCTGTAGGTAAGGCAGGGTATTCAAAAAGCTCCCATGACCTGAAAGTTAGCGGCAGGTAAGTACCGGCATTCAGAACTTTTCAAAATTTCAAGAAGTCCTTGTCAGCAACACTGATGCGAGGCATTTTCCATGCTTCACTATTAATCTTAATTTCGATGTCCTCTGCCTCTGTTTCAGTTTATGAATTGACATCACTTGCACTCGGCACCAAAATAAGTTCCTGTGTGGCGTTGATAATTTTTCGCTGCATGTCCTCATATTAACCCATAAGCATTTTTAGAGGCATCCAAGCAGTAAATCAACTGTATCCGACATCTGGTGCGTCTATGAATTAGCCTGCATTTTCCAAGCTGTTCGAATCAGAGGTTGAGGCTGAAACGTACGTCTTAAGGGTTGATACGAGCCCGATATAGTGTGCGCGATCGATTTCTATTCCATTAAGTTCATAACGGATCCCGTGAAACAGGAATACTGGAGCATTACTTGTCAGCTTCGAGAGCTTTACCCGAGCGCCATCAGTTTTCTTAAATGTGGAGTCCAGATGTAAGAAGCTCTTGCAAGGTAGTGTTAAAGCGTCCTGGTGTTGAATAACAATCCTAATTTCTTCATTTTTGTTAAATGTTGTGGAAGCGTAGGCCTTATGTGAGTGGAATTCATGACGTATAATTCGATCATCATACTCGGCTGACTACGTTACGTTGAGTGACGTCATCGCACGACTTGAGACCAATTGAAATAAGGAACTCGTAATTAAGGCGTGTTATCACCTGGCGCTTCTGTGGCACGCTGACTGACTGTGAGCTCTGCGTGCTAGCTTTATATCTTTCCCCCATCTTGTCTTAGATGCAGACCTACAATGATTTGTTCACCCCGAAAGTCGACAAGTCGATTATTCTGGTCCACAATACGTAGTTCCAGGAAGTCCAATGTCTGACCAATGTCTGAACTGTCACCAGGATGAATATCGCGTTTGTGGGGGTCTGAAATATCTTATACCCGGTTTCAAATGTAGGGAAGAATCCGTATATAGAGTTAATCAACTTATCGCTAAGATATGAGTTTGTTGTTATGTTACATTCAACGTGCGTTGGGCTGACGTAGTATGTCCACAGCCTGATCTGATGCGTAAAATTTACTGGAATTCTTCACCAAAATTCGGTCTTTCGCAAAACTTAGCAGTGAACCTATTGAACTGTTCTGTATAAAGTCGATCGTCGCATTCTCTGTTCGCATTTAAGATTTAAGCGAATTTTTGTTTGCGTGTTGTTCAATTTCTTTTCCAAAGTGTTTTAAGGCTTGGTTTAAATCATCAATGTTGTAGGCCTCAGACTGTATTTCTAGAATCTCCTTCTGACCGTCAGTTGCCAGATGCTGTTTATTGTAGGCCTTTGCGATGTTTGGGATGCTCTTATACGTCTCCTGAGCTATCAGCGTAATATTCCAAGCACCAGAACTGAAATCAATCGGAGAAAAGTAATTTGCTCGTTCTTTTAACGACAGAGTGTACGACATCGCATCCAAGCCTCAACTGAGGGGAAGCGATAGACGGGGGGACGGAGGGGGGGGGGGACAGTTCATTCATGGCTCTTATATACATCAATTGTCCTGGAGGTTGAGCATGCACTTATCTTTGGTGTAGTTTTACATGCTGTTTCATGAAGGATTTGAGGAGGAACATGATGCAGAGATGTCCACACAAGTAAGTGTTAAAGTCCTGATATCGCTGAAAATTGTAGGAGACTCATCTTTTGCTGGTGAAGTATCGTTTCAACTCTTTAGGTGGCTATAAACCTCCACATTAATCAAAATAATAAAATGTATTCGCATTTTTCTTCAGATATGACACCAAATGCTTTCCTGGACCGTCTGCAACACCCAAATTCACAATTCCGTATTCATTAGTTCGCTACATTGTCTTCGATAATGTATCAAACATAAAGGCACCATGGGATCCTGAAATGTGGAGTTTTTCATTAACAACCTTAAGGAGATCTTTATTCGTGAGCGCTTGATCAGTTAGAATAGCTAAAAGACTTTTTTTTAATTTATTTATGAAGAGGCCCAGTCCTTTCTTGTACGGTTTCAAGTATAGACCCTTTCCAATGGCTGCAGCTTCCATGACACGATTATGCCTTCTTGCCTCCTCTTGGCTGTGCTTGGGCGTTTTGAGCACTCTTGGCCGTTTTCGCTACAGCTGCAGCCCCTCCTGTGAGTGAGCCTTTTGCTGATAGAGCCGCAAGATCTGGAACGAGGAACGGGATAATTCCACCTGTTGTATTGGGTAAAGGTAGAACACGAGGTGGTTTAACTGTACCCTGCTTGTTGTTGTTATTGTTCTTCTTCTTCTTACTCAACACTGCATGTTTAGCTGCACACATCGATGTGAGAATGTAGCTTTTCAGGCAGCCTGATCTCTTCTTCCCCAAAGCGGGCCGCGCTGCTTTCAAAATGGTTCAAATGGCTCGGAGCACTATGGGACTCAACTTCTGAGGTCATTAGTCCCCTAGAACATAGAACTAGTTAAACCTAACTAACCTAAGGACATCACAAACATCCATGCCCGAGGCAGGATTCGAACCTGCGACCGTAGCGGTCTTGCGGTTCCAGACTGCAGCGCCTTTAACCGCACGGCCACTTCGGCCGGCGCGCTGCTTTCATTATTCGTTTGATTTTCATCAGTCCGAAGCCTAACTTAATTTTACCACGCATGGTTTTATCAACAAGGAATGCAGCCACATGTTGACTTATAACAATTTTTCTTCGTCTTATTTCCTTGGCTCTATTAGCTAAAATTCTGTCTGCGACGTGACATGCGGGAGATATTTATTTGCGGAGTAGGCTAGGTTGTGCTCCAGGTAGGTTTCGTCGAGTGGGTTAATACCTCTATTGTCATGTGCCAAGCGCTTCTGAAGCTTTGTTCCTGGTCCTCAGAAGTTATACCCAGGAATGTGTAATTCAACTGGTAATTTGTCGAGAATACCACCTCCACCTCTTGTTTTGGTGCGTCTCCTATAATGCATTGTACGCTACTGAGGTGATTGAGGTCTACGCATCCTATTATACACTAATTCGTAGGCATCAATTCAGCTGTTTCCTGATGAAGGAAATCCCTACCGTTTAACTAGCGCTTTATTCCCACGACGTCCTATTACACGTTCGATGACGAATACATCTGGTACAGAGCACTTCTGCAATTGCTCTGTGTAAAACCATCCTGCAATTTCTTCACCTTTGCTATCCTTTAAGATAAATGTTCGGCGATTTATCCTCAGCACTTTTGAGACTGTGAATATTTCATCTGAGCAGTTTGGTAGGTACGATTTCTCAAATGCAATCTTGTGCTTTGAAATACGTACAAAGTCACCTTTGTGAGCATGGATCCAGCATTTTAATGCGGAAATATACCGATACCATGATTGAATTATCACGAAAATCAATCGGTCTCATTTTTATTGTATTATGTTTGGTTCATTATAACTTGCTATTATCTGCGGTAGGAAATCCGTCCACTTGTACGAGCTACGAAGATTAAATCGCTTCCACATCCGAACTTTCACTTTTCTGTTCAGACGCTGCAAAGTACTCGATTTCAGGTGGGTAAACGTTGAGTAGTGGTGTATTCTGTACCACTCCATCACAGCCTTAAAATGTTTGTTGTAAAACTCCCATCATCATCGGTTTGAAGGTAACCCGGACATCGATTCGTTCCTGTTTGTAGCAAACACTCGAACACCACAGCAACATCTCTCCCTGTCTTTGCTTTCACAGGTAATGCCCATGAGAATTTACAATATGTATCAATGACCATTAAAATATAATTGAAACCTTGTACAGACACATATGCACAAGATCCGCCTGCCATAAGTCATCCAATCCATTAATCATCAGATGTCTGGGAGGTTATATTCTGCGTGCTGGTTTGTGCAGCTCCTGAACTACTGTTTCCATACTATTATCATTATTCGATAATTCCTCTTTCTCTAAGTTCTGAATTTATTTATACAACCTCATTAGAATGTAATGTATTACCTGCTGCAGCTGAAGACAACAACAGCCGAAGTCTGTCTATTAAGCCGGCCGTTGTGGCCGAGCGTTTCTAGGCACTTCAGTCCGTAACCGCTCTACTGTTACAGTCGCAGGTTCAAATCCTGCCTCGGGCATGGATGTGTGTGATGTCCTTAGGTTAGTTACGTTTAAAAAGTTCTATGTCTAGGCGACTGATGACCTCTGCTGTTAAGTCGCATAGTGCTTAGAGCCATTTGAACCATCTATCTATTAGTTCATCTGCCTCATCATAATATATAAAGGGTGGTCCATTGATCGTGACCGGGCCAAATATTTCACGAAATAAGCGTCAAACGAAAAAACTACAAAGACGAAACTTGTCTAGCTTGAAGGGGGAAACCAGATGGCGCTATGGTTGGCCCGTTAGATTGTGCTGCCATAGGTCAAACGGATATCAACTGCGTTTTTTTTCAATAGGAACCCCCATTTTTATTACATATTCCTGTAGTACGTAAAGAAATATGAATGTTTTAGTTGGACCACTTTTTTCGCTTTGTGTCAGATGGCGTTGTAATAGTCACAAACATATGGCTCACAATTTTAGACGAACAGTTGGTAGCAGGTAGGCTTTTTAAATTAAAATACAGAACGTAAGTACGTTTTAACATTTTATTTCGGTTGTTCCAATGTAATACATGTACCTCTTTGAACTTATTATTTCTGAGAACGTATGCTGTTTCAGCGTGATTACCTGTAATTACCACATTAATGCAATAAATGCTCAAAATGATGTCCGCCAACCTCAATGCATATGGCAATACGTGTAACGACACTCCTCTCAACAGCGAGTAGTTCGCCTCCCGCAATATTCGCACATGCATTGACAATGCGCTGAGGCGTGTTGTCAGGCGTTGTCGGTGGATCACGATTGCAAATATCCTTCAACTTTCCCCACAGAAACAAATCCGTGGACGTCAGATCCCGTGAACGTCCGGGCTATGGTATGGTGCTTCGACGACCAATCCACCTGTCATGAAATATGCTATTCAATACCGCTTCAACCGCTCGCGAACTATGTGCCGGACATCCATCGTGTTGGATGTACATCGCCATTCCGCCATGCAGTGAAACATCTTGTAGTAACATCGGTAGAACAATGCGCAGGAAATCAGCATACATTGCACCATGTCGATTGTCATCGAAAAAATGGGGGCCAATTATCCTTCCTCCCATAATGCCGCACCATACATTAACCCGCCAGGGTCGCTGATGTTCCACTTGTCGCAGCCATAGTTGATTTTCCGTTGCCCAACGGTGCATATTATGCCCGTTTACGTTACCGCTCTTGGTGAATGACACTTCGTCGCTAAATTGAACGCGTGCAAAAAATCTGCCATCGTCCCGTAATTTCTCTTGTGCCCAGTGGCAGAACTGTACAAGACGTTCAAAGTCGTCGCCATGCAATTCCTGGTGCATAGAAATAGGGTACGGATGCAATTGATGTTGATGTAGCATTCTCAACACCGACGTTTTTGAGATTCCCGATTCTCGCGCGTTTTACCTACTACTGATGTGCGCATTAGCCGCGAGAGCAGCTAAAACACATACTTGGGCATCATCATTTGTTGCAGCTCGTTGCTGACGTTTCACGTGCGGCTGAACACTTCCTGTTTCCTTAAATAACGTAACTATCCGGCGGACGGTCGGGACACTTGGATGATGTCAAAATGGCTCTGAGCACTATGCGACTTAACTGCTGAGGTCATCAGTCGCCTAGAACTTAGAACTAATTAAACCTAACTAACCTAAGGACATCACACACATCCATGCCCGAGGCAGGATTCGAACCTGCGACCGTAGCGGTCACGCGGTTCCAGACTGAAGCGCCTTTAACCGCACGGCCACACCGGCCGGCTTGGATGATGTCGTCCAGGAAACCAAGCAGCATACGTTGCACACTCCCGCACATCAACACGATATTGACGTTTTCCGCAATTGGTAAACGGTCTATTTTAACACGGGTAATGCATCACGAAGCAAATACCGTCCGCACTGGTGGAATGTTACATGATAACATGTATTTATACGTTTGTGACTATTACAGCGCCATCTACGACAAAGCGAAAAAAGTGGTCCAACTAAAACATTCATATTTCTTTAAGTACTGCCGAATATGTAATAAAAAAAGGGGGGGTCCTATTTTAAATAACGCAGTTGATAACCGTTTGACCTATGGCAGCGCCATCTGGTTTCCCCCTTCAAGCTAGACGAGTTTCTCTGTAGTCTTTTCGTTTGGTGCTTATTTCGTGAGATATTTGGCCCGGTAACTATCAATGGACCACCCCGTATACAGGTGAGGGGGGGGGGGGAATTGGCTGCTCAGTCGTTATGTTGAATGTCAAGACTTTCACAAATGCTTTCGGGTTGCTCATTCAGTAAAGGTTGTATAATGCTAGTGTATTTAGAGTTTTGCGCGCCTTTCAGTGTTCCGTTTGCATTCCTATATACTTCAGTCAACTGTAGCATTTCTCCTCAGGCCTTGCAATCACTGGCAGAGTATTTTAAGTTTTTTGACGCTCTTAGGAAGATGAGTTTCGTTGAGCCAGGTGTTCTTTTAAACTCTTTACCACCGATCAGACTGAGAGCCGAGCCTGTACTGTCTCTCCTCACTGACACCGAATGTTCTGTCTATCCTAGTCGTGTACAGGTTAGTGAGGTCAGCAGTTGTATCGTTCTCAACATTGCCATCATCTCGTGATGCTAGCTTTCTGATTGATTTGGTAACTGGCCTAAATGTCTCTCATAGTGTTTGCTCCCTCTCCATATACCCTATCCTCAACAAACGAAATTTTTCTCGAACAGCTTTACGCTTAATATATGCTTTGTTCTTCTTCTTATTTCCCGTATCCTGCTCCCCATATTACTCAATAAAAAGAATCTCAGCTTTATTTTCCCTTCAATTGCTCTAATTATTTTCTCTAGCCAGTGTTGGTCATGCGCAAAACCTTTCTGATTGTCCTTCAAGTCCTAAGAGTTTGAAATTTCATATCAGCATACATGCGGGCATTTTGTTTATGTAAACCTAACGTTTCAGACTGAGCGACCTGCAAATGGTGTGTGCGAACAAATGATGCATTCACCTATTTTGTATGAAACCCCTGGAAGTTCTGACTGTACCTACCGTCATTCAGTTTTCGAGTCTTATCCACTATGAGAAACCCGTGCTGTGAGTGCTTGCAGCAATCTCCACATATCTTTATAAATTCATTATATGACATGTCAGTCCCCACATGGGCCTGGTAAATGTGTTTTAAATTGAGATTGTCTTGTTTGAATGCTGTAATGAGGTTGGCGTTATCCCCGACCAACTGTTTTGGGATCCTGGAATATGTTTGACTCAGATAAAATATGTCAACACCTAAATGACGAACAAAGTAGAAATATCTACATATTTGGTCCTGCTTTTTAACAGCCACGTCGTCAAATATGAACACCCATTTTGGCTTTACTTCTTCAGGATATTTGCTTTCACTGAATGCCCTGTACGTTATTCCAATTACCCCATCCAATACTCTTGCAGTAACTGATACTTGGGTTGAAATAATGGTTTGGGGAATATGTAGACATGCTCGAAGCGAATTCCATCAGTCTCTGTTAGCAGAGCCATGAGAAGATTTGTCTTGCCACAGTTTGAAGGACCTACAATTATAGCTCGTATGCTGTCAGGAAGGAGCATGACATTCTCCTTAGTCTTCTTCAGTGGATCTTCATCGTCACAGGACCAGTTACCCACAGTAAAGTTCTTGTCGTGATGCTGCTTCACCCACCCTGTGTTAGGTCCTGGCGTGCAATAGGTTTTTATATAAAAGAGAAAATGTGTTTAATCACATGTAGCATTATATGCACGGTCAGTTTGTCTAGAGAAATAACACAAACGCAAATTTGAGATAGTAAATATATTTCTTTATTCATGATTGACAATTATACATTGCATTATCACCATCAAAATAATTCACTTGCTTCTTCTTTTTTTTTTTTTTTTTTTTTTAATTGGTGCAGCAGCAATGCAGTATTTGGGAAATAGCTGCTTCTTATTACCCTCAAATTCCGCACGTATATCCTGCAATGATATCGGTGCATTGCAATAGTCTGGTATTCCACCAGTAAAATTAATTTCAACATTTTCCACATGTACTCGATGAATTGCGAGAGACTTTGGCACTGCACCTATATAGGTACTGAACCAGTGATCCATATCTTCTATGTGAACGTTACATGAGCGAAGCCAGTTCATGATATCAACGTATACAGCTTAAACATAAGGGAGCCATCTATTTAGTCGTTCCATCGTAGTAGTTATTGCTGAGTGCAGATTGAACCAGTTATCAACTGGTGAGTGCTGCGTGGAGATACTCTGCCCATTGGAACATTTAGTTCTTAGTGTAGCATCATCATACATTGAAAATATACTCACAGTTAGGCCTCAGAAGTAGATGTCCTGGTAGGATTGGGCCAGAACATATTCTGTAGTCATATGCCTCTTGATAAAAGCTATTGTGCGACAGAGTCCATTCCACTCTTAGTCTAAAAAACGCAAATTAATGTTCCTTGGCAAATTTCGAGTACCAACACAGCTGACACTTCACAGTCTTAAGAAACTTCAATTCGTAGATGAAGACGTTTTGAACAGCTAATTGTTAAGGTGTAGCATGAGGCGAATAGTGAAGGGGACGGTGTGTACGTTGGAGCCGAGACGATGTTGCACCCTCGACAGTATCGAGCAGCACAAACAATAGAGTCTCATTGTCCTGATTCAGCATGCTGAGAAGCTGCATTAGGGGATCTGCCGATGCCCCAGGTGTGGATCCCTGTGGGTTGGAACCTGCAGACCCTGACAGGCTGGAGCTTGCTGCCTCCCCGTGTGTGAGACCCGACAGGATGGAACTTGCTGGTATTGGCAGGTTGGATCTTGCTGGGGTGGAACTTGCTGGTTGCGACCGGTTGGATCTTGCCAAAATGTGTGCTGAACCCGACAGGCTGGATGAGGACGCTGTGGATACATTTGGTGGAGAGAGAATAATAATCATTAGCATCAAACGTTGCTGCTACAGAAATAATAATAATAATAATAATAATAATAATAATAATAATGCAGAGGTGACATATCAAGCTAAAACTAAACAAAGGTCTCTACACTATGCATACATTGATTACCAAAAAGCTTTTGATAGTGTACCCCACTCATGGTTACTACAAATATTGGAAATATACAAAGTAGATCCTAAATTGATACAGTTCCTAAACATAGTAATGAAAAACTGGAAAACCACACTTAATATCCAAACAAATTCAGATAATATCACATCACAGCCAATACAGATTAAGCGTGGAATATACCAAGGAGACTCATTAAGTCCTTTCTGGTTCTGCCTTGCTCTGAACCCACTATCCAACATGCTAAATAATACAAATTATGGATACAATATTACTGGAACATACCCACACAAAATCACACATTTGCTATACATGGATGATCTAAAACTACTGGCAGCAACAAATCAACAACTCAACCAATTACTAAAGATAACAGAAGTATTCAGCAATGATATAAGTATGGCGTTTGGAACAGACAAATGTAAGAAAAATAGCATAGTCAAGGGAAAACGCACTAAACAAGAAGATTACATATTGGATAACCACAGCGACTGCATAGAAGCGATGGAAAAAACGGATGCCTATAAATATCTAGGATGCAGACAAAAAATAGGAATAGATAATACAAATATTAAAGAAGAACTAAAAGAAAAATATAGACAAAGACTAACAAAAATACTGAAATCAGAATTGACAGCAAGAAACAAGACCAAAGCTATAAATACTTATGCCATACCAATATTGACCTACTCATTTGGAGTAGTGAAATGGAGTAACACAGACCTAGAAGCACTCAATACACTTACACGATCACAATGCCATAAATATAGAATACATCACATACATTCAGCAACAGAAAGATTCACATTAAGCAGAAAGGAAGGAGGAAGGGGATTTATCGATATAAAAAACCTACATTATGGACAGGTAGACAATTTAAGAAAATTCTTTATAGAACGAGCAGAAACTAGCAAAATACACAAAGCAATCACTCATATAAATACATCGGCTACACCACTACAATTTCATAACCACCTCTACAACCCGTTAGACCACATAACATCAACAGATACGAAGAAAGTAAATTGGAAAAAGAAAACACTTCATGGCAAGCACCCGTATCATCTAACACAGCCACACATCGATCAAGACGCATCCAACACATGGCTAAGAAAAGGCAATATATACAGTGAGACAGAAGGATTCATGATTGCAATACAGGATCAAACAATAAACACCAGGTATTACAGCAAGCATATTATTAAAGATCCCAATACCACAACAGATAAATGCAGACTTTGTAAACAACAAATAGAAACAGTAGATCACATCACAAGCGGATGTACAATACTAGCAAATACAGAATACCCCAGAAGACATGACAATGTCGCAAAAATAATACATCAACAGCTTGCCTTACAACATAAACTTTTAAAACAACAAGTTCCTACATACAAGTATGCACCACAAAATGTACTGGAGAATGATGAATACAAATTATACTGGAACAGAACCATTATAACAGATAAAACAACGCCACATAACAAACCTGACATCATACTCACCAATAAAAAGAAGAAATTAACACAACTAATCGAAATATCCATACCCAATACAACAAATATACAAAAGAAAACAGGAGAAAAAATTGAAAAATACATCCAACTGGCTGAGGAAGTCAAAGACATGTGGCATCAGGATAAAGTTGACATCATACCAATTATACTATCAACTACAGGAGTCATACCACACAATATCCACCAGTACATCAATGCAATAGAGCTACATCCAAACGTATATATACAACTACAGAAATCAGTAATTATTGATACATGTTCAATTACCCGAAAGTTCCTAAATGCAATATAACACATACCATACAGTTAAAAGGAAGTGACGCCTGATCAAGGTCCGCGTCACTTTTCATTTTTAACCAGACTTAAAAACGTCTGAGAAAGTAAAGAATAATAATAATACATCATTTCAAGATTTTAAACATGGCTGCAGCAGCAACTGTTAAAATTCTTCAGAATAAAGGATGACAGCCAGAAACAGTTGCAGGATAGAATTTTTTTATTAAAACTCTTGACCACGGTTTCGGTACATATAAACATACCTTCATCAGAAGTAAAACTTCTAAAATTACATCATGCCATGGAGATTAATAAAAAAATAATTATGCCAAAGGCATAATTATTAGAAGTTTTACTTCTGATGAAGGTATGTTTATATGTACCGAAACCGTGGTCAAGAGTTTTAATAAAAAAATTCTATCCTGCAACTGTTTCTGGCTGTCATCCTTTATTCTGAATAATAATAATAATAATAATACAGTAAACTAGGTACCTACTTTTCTGCTGATTCCTCCTCCTGTTCTGCTGGGTTGACTGGCACTTCATCATCCTGGCTGACTGACTGACTGACAGCGACAGATTTTGAGCAGCTGTTGGGTTCTCCTTATATACACCATGCCTACGTCATCACAATGCTGTGCTCCTATTGGCTGAACTGCATGATCATGTGGTCTATTGCAGCACCCTCTAGCAGTGAACTCTCAAACTAGGTCAGTTCTTTGGTCTGCTGGATCGGAGGCAGTTGTCTCTTGTGGGGTTGAAGCTTATATGTAGGTTTTAGAAATGACATACAGTTCCAGCAGTGACAGATGTTTCCATGCCTTGTGCAATGCATCTTTAATGCATCTCAATGCAAAGCATTTACTTGCAGGACCGTATTCTTCCTCTTCATATGTTCAAGATTAATGCTTACTTCCATTCTACACGTAGGAGGCTATGGGTGCAGTCCTTGGCTATATGCTTACAAGTAACATGGCTGTTAAAATCCTCCCAGTCAGGCACCAATAGCTCTTTGATAGAACACATTCAGCACAGCCACAAGGATGGGGATGAGCAGATGCTCTTCAATGGTATGTATTGCATTTACAAATTTGCTTCCACTCAAGCAAATTGACATCAACTGTCCACCTCCTCCATTTTGGGAGACTGAATGCTTCATGTTGAATATCTCCACAGTTTGCACATATGCATTATCATGAGTTGGTTACAACATGCAACTTGGCTCCATCCCTCTGCATTGTCGCAATCTGCTGAACTGAATTCTTCTGCTACTTTCTCCTACACTCTCCCATTATCGTACTCTTCCATACCTCATGTAGTGAACTTGGCTACAGTCCTCCTTCCTATGTGTACATGTAATTGAATGCTGCTCTAGCCTTCACATTCATGTCGATGATCGAACACATCAACATGGTTCCAGACCGACAGCTCAGCAAACACTGAATGTGTGCCATCAATTCTGGTCACATGAGTGGAGGAAAAAAAACCCTCCAAAATTCGAAATTCCCGCCCATTTTCCAAGAGGATGACGTACCATCAAACAAAAAAGTCGGAAAGTGGATTCTTAGAAGCACATAATTCAATTTCCAGCCAAAATTCAAACTTCCCGCCAGGGGGTGTAGCACTTTCCCGCCAAAAGCCGCCATATTGGATAACGGTATTTGCTGATGTCATGGCCGCCATCTTGGATGACATCAGTGGAGCGTTGCTCTTCTCGTTCTACTACTATTCATATCCTTTCACCTTGCACTTTAATTCAGTTCTTCAACCTTTCTTTTATTTCCATCACTGATTATTCGAAGCACAGATTGAACAGCAGGGAGGAAAGACTATCTCCCCATCATACATCCTTTTAAATCAGAACAGTTCGATCTTGGTCTTCCACTCTTATTAATCCCTCTTTTCCCTGCTTCATATCGTATGTAATGCGTCTCTCCCTACATCTTACCATATTTTTATCAGAACTTCGAATATCTTGCACTAATTTACACTGTCGAACGCTTTCCCCAGGTCTACAAATGCTATGAGCGCGTCTTGATTTTTGTTTAGTCTTGCTTCCTTTATTAACCGCAATATCAGAATTACCTCTCTGCTGCCTTTTCCTTTCGGTAAAACCAAACTGATCGTTATCTACCACATCCTCAATTTTCTTTTCCACTCTTCTGCATATTATTCATGAAAGCAACTGTGATGCATGAACTGATTATGAGGCAATTCTCGCACTTTTTAGCTCTTGCAGCCTTCGGAATTGTGTGACAATATTTTTCCAAAAGTCAGATAGTATGTCGCCAGACTCATACATTCTACACACCACCGTTATTAGTCGTTTTGTTGCCTGTTTCCCCAATGATTATAGAGATTCTGTAGGAATGTTATGTATCCCTTCCGCCTTATTTGATCTTAAGTCCTCCAAAGCTCTCCTATAACCTGTTTCCAATAGTGGATACCTTATCTCTTCTAAATCGGCTCCTTTTCTTCTTCTACCACATCGGACAAATATTCCCCCTTAGAAACCTTCAATGTACTCTTTGCAACCATCCATTCTGTCCTCTGCTTTTAACCGTGGAATTGCCGTTGCATTCTTAATGTAGCCAACCCTGCTTTTAATTTCAACAAAGATCGTTTTGACTTACCTAGTCAGTCCTTCCGCAATAATTTCCTTTCCGATTTCTTCACGTTTTCCATACAGCCATTTCGTCTTAGCTTCCCTGCCTATTTATTTCATTTCTCACTGACTTATTTCTGTATTCCTGAATTTGTCTGAACATTTTTATAGTTCCTTCTTTCATCGATTAAGTGAAGTGTTTCTTGTGTTACTCATGGTTTCTTCGCAGTTTCCTTCTTTATACCTAGTTTTTTTTTTCAACATCTGTGATTGTCCTTCTAAAGGTTTTCCAGTCCTTCTCAACTGTACTATCTACTGAACTATTTTTTATGGCTGCATCTGTAGCGTTAGAGAACTTCAAGCGTTTCTCGTCATTCCTTAGTACTTGCGTATTCAATTTCTTTGCGTATTGATTCTTCATGGCTGATTTATTAAAATTCAGCCTACTCTTCATCACTAGTACGTTATGACCTGAATCTATATCTGATCCTGTGTACACTTTACAGTCCAGTATCTGATTCCTGAATCTAGTACTGACCATGATTTAATTTAACGTAAATGTTCCCGTATCACCCGGCCTTTTCCAAGTATGCCTCCACTTCTTGTGATTCTAGAACAGAGTATTCGCTGTTACTAGCTGAAACCCATTACCGGACTCAATTAGTCTTCTTACTCTCTTATTCCTTGACCCAATCCCATACACTCCTGTAACTCTTCCTTCTACTCCTTCCCCTACAAGTGGATTCCAGTCCCCCCCCCCCCCCCCCTTGAGTATTAGATTTTCGTCACCCTTTACGTACTGCATTACGCAATTCAATTTTTCATATATATTCTCTATCTCTTCATCTTGAGACGTCGGCGTATATACCTGAACTATCGTGAGTGTTGGTTTGCTGTCAATTATGACACTAACAAGCTTGTTACTAGACTGTTCACAGTAACACTCTCTTCCCTACCTTCCTATTCATAACGAATCCTATTCCCATTATACCATTTCCTGCTGCTGTTGATATTACCCTACAATCATCTTCCCAGAAATTCTTTTCTCCTTTCCATTTCACTTCACTGACTCCTACTATATCTAGATTGAGGCTTTGCATTTCCCTTTTCAGTTTTTCTAGCTTCCATACCACGTTCAAGCTTCTGGCATTCCACGCCCCAACTCGCAGAACGTTATTTTTTCGTTGGTTATTCAATCTGTTTCTCACGGCCATCTCCACCTTCCGGAGATCCAGATTGGGCCTATTACTGAATCTTTTGCCAATGGAGAGATCATCATGATACTTTTTCAGCTACAGGCGACATGTCCTATGGATACACCGTATGTGTCTAATGCAGTGGTTTCCATTGCTTTCTGCATCCTCACACCGTTGATCATTGCTGATTCCTCCGCCTTTAGAAGCAGTTTCCCACCCCAAGGAGAAGAGAGTGCTCTGAAGCTCTGCCCACTCCTCCACCCTCCTCGACAAGGTCGTTCGCAGATTGAAGGTGACTTCTTATGCCGGAATTCTTCTGCCACCAATGCTAATTATTAATCAAAATTTAAGTACTGACGTGTTTTAAACCCTGGTCCGCAGACGTTTTCATTTCTTAGGAAAGAAGGTATCTCTAGCCAACAGTTTAAGTGTGTATTTTGTAGCTGCAGCATTATAAAGCATTGATACCTTGAAACGGAGAAGGTAATAGAATTTGTTTTGAACCCTTATCGTACGTGGAGACTTGTCCACAGAGATGATCGACCTGTTGCCGGGGCAATGAATTTGCTACTTAGCGCTGTTTTATGTTTTGAGGTGTCACATTCGAACGAATCTCTAGAACATCAACAGAATATTTTTAATAGTATATTTACGTATACCATTTTTCCCCTGATTAGGTTTCAAAGCAAACCACTCACAAAACTTTACACACACTTGAAAGCGTGCGTATCTCTTCTTAATCCTATCGTGACATTCCTTGCAAGATATATCCTACATGTCTGGGTATTTTTGCAATTACACATCCAAACTGGCTGCATTCGTGACTTGCTGACCGCAGCTGCTACTGTGATTGCGAACTCGAGTGCACTGCCCTCTTCTCCTACGACTGCTGCTTGATGGCAATCGGTGAAATCGCTGCGATGCAGAAATTGTTGGCGGTAGTTGGAGAGCGCAATTCTCTCGCCAGGTTGTCGAGGTGGAGCCCTGTTGTGGGCGGCTCCATTGTTTCACATGGGCTGTTGAAACGCGTGAGGAAACGACTCTGCAAGTTGGCGATAGTAATCGCTCATGTGCATCGAGCTTAAGATGAATAGGGGCAGCTGCTTCGGGCGCCTGCCACAACCAGTTATTCAAAGTGGTTACCTTTATGTTTCTGTGGCAACATTTCAACGTTACTACTCTGCTAAGCAGTTGGTGTTTTCAGCCAATGTTGTGGCAAATGAGATATCCGTTTCAATACTATAGCTCTGGTCAGGCGTAGTGGCAGATGGCTATTAGCAGCGCAGTGTTGCCAGACAATGAGTCACATACACTTCGTAGCCACGTGCATTTCTATCAGTTGTCGTGATAATTGTATTGACTTTCATCAAAGCAGAAACTATGTTTTTGCGGTGAAATATTCACTTAGGCACTGTTACTCATATTGTTATATTAGCCATGTAAGTGCATATTACATGAATGTAAAAACATTTTAAAAGCCTCATCATTCAATTCCTTATGTGCCGTGTGCGACGTATAAAATTATAATAAACAACAACAGGCATTATACGTTTATATGAAGTGGAAATGTAAGTAAATCTGTAACAAAAATTTGTATCGCGATAAAAGTATAACTACTGGAATATCAAACAAATTAGCGCACGAACGAAAATGCATAACTGATATGTATGACACGTTCGAAACGCACTGGTTTTAGTTGTATGATATCTGATATCTAGATCTGCATAGAAACATGATTTTGTATTCGACAGAGAGCCTTAGCCCCGGCATAGCCCTCAGTGGTTTCAACCCCACAACAGGCCACAGTGGTCCACCCACCCAACCGCTGCGCCGCCCCACACCGGACCTAGGGTTATTATGCGGTTCGGCCCCCAGTGGACACCCCCCCCCCCCCCGGGAACGTCTCATACTAGTAGACGAGTGTAACCCCAAATGTTTGCCTGGTAGAGTAATTATGGTTTCGAGTTCGTGGAGCGGAATATGGGGAAACAGCCCGCATTCGCAGAGGCAGTTGGAAATCCGCCTAAAAACCATCCAAATTGACGAACCTACTAACTCAATAAGATATGATAAAGAAAAGCTGTGCGAAATGAGCACACCGTCTCCCTACTGATGCTCAACTGGCGCTCGAACTGGACAACTACAGACACTCAGCGTTGCTTTTTTCGAATGTTAGAGGGAGAGAGACAGGGAGGGGAAAGAGAGAGAGAGAGAGAGAGAGGGAGAGAGAGAAAAAGAGAGTGAGAGAGAGAGCTACACGCAACGAGGCACAATTGCGGCATCACCGCGCTAACAGCCCTCGGCCAGAACGTCTGGCTAAAGCTGTAGCCGTGATGCCATACTTTAACTATTGCGTACTCTCCCTTTTTATATTACGTGGATAACTGAATGCTTCTCTGTCATCAGTAACCCACAGAGCCAAGCCGTTATATTCAAGAAATGATATGACGTTGTAATCAGTCTTCAAATGTATTAAAAATCGATCAGTATTCATGAAATGGTGTCTTCGTAACATCGAAATATATAGCTTTAAAATGTTTTCTTCTCAAACGACAGTGAATATTTGCGATATGAAAGTGAGATTTGATGCCCCTTAAAATTTCTATGTCCACGTTCTCGTCAAACATATCTACAATCTAAAACTGTTAATAAATAAGCTTCACAGATTTTATAGATTGAAGTAAACTTCTCGTAGTTTCATTGATCTGTCATTACTTATCACTGACCACCAAGATCAAATTAGCGCCCAAGCACTAACAAGAAAGTATTCCGCTGTACTGTTGTATGTCCATCACTTAACAGGAAATTAAGTTTCTCCTTTACGTAATTTTCAAGAATTTTAGTTCTGATGCTTCTTCAGAATCTGAAAACACTTTCAATATAGGTTCCGTATAGCTTGTTGGCACAATTACTATGCTACTCAACAGACGATGCCAACACACATTAATTTAAACAAGCTATGTGATTGGCGCCCTCCATCGGTAATAATGGAATATTATAAGGTGTTGGCCCACCCTTAGCCTTGATGACAGCTTCCACTCTCGTAGGCATACGTTCAATCAGGTGCTGGAAGATTTCTTGGGAAATGGCAGCTCATTCTTCACGGAGTTCTGCACAGAGGAGAGGTATCGATGTCGGTCGGTGACGCCTGGCACGAAGTCGGAGTTCCAAAACATCCCAAAGGTGTTCTCTAGGATTCAGGTCAGGACTCTGTGCAGGCCAGTCCATTACAGGGATGTTATTGTCGTGTAACCACTCTGACACAGGCCGTGCATTATGAACAGGGGCTCGATCCTGTTGAAAGAAGCAATCGCCATCTCCGAATTGCTCTTCAGCAGTGGGAAGCAAGAAGGTGCTCAAAACATCAATTTAGGGCTGTTCTGTGATAGTGCCACTCAAAACAACAATGGGTGCTAGCCCCCTCCATGAAAAACACGACCACACCATAACACCACCACCTTCGAATTTTACTGTTGGTACTACACACGCTGCCAGATGATGTTCAGCGGGAATTCGCCATACCCACACCCTGCCATCGGATCGCCACATTGGGTACCGTGGTTCGTCACTCCACACAACGTTTTCCCACTGTTTAATCGTCCAATTTTTAAGCTCCAAACACCTAGCGAGGCGTCGTTTGGCATTTACCGGTGTGATGTGTGGCTTATGAGCAGCTGCTCCACCTTAAAAACCAAGTTTTCTCATCTCCCGCCTAACTGTCATAGTATTTGCAGTGGATCCCCATGCAGTCCGGAATTCCTGTGCGATGGTCTGGATAGATGTCTGCCTATTACACATTACGAACCTCTTCAACTATTGGCGGTTTCTGTCAGTCAACAGACGAGGTCGGCCTGTACGCTTTTGTGCTGTACACGCCTCTTCACGTTTCCACTTCACTATCACATCGGAAACATTGGGGCTAGGGATGTTTAAGAGTGTGGAAATCTCGCACACAGTCGTATGACAGAAGTGACACCCAATCACGTGACCATATTCGAAGCCCGTGAGTTCCGCGGTGCGCCTATTCTGCTCTCTTACGATGTCTAATGACTACTGAGGTCACTGATATGGAGTACCTGGCAATAGGTGGCTTCACAATGCACCTAGCATTGTCCGGATACTTCTGATCACATAGTGTACGATGAAATAACATATAGTGCTCATAAAAGCTGGAGACCTACTTATGAAATGATACACACTCATGTAATCATTTTAAACACCAACTTTACAATAATTCATAGGACGGTTGTACACAATGATGACCCGATGTTCTCTCCGACTATCGGCTCTCTTGTGGTTAGTGACCCGTACCGCCGATTTGTTGCGTCGGTGGAACACCGATGAATCACCTGCCAGGATCTCCTTCGTGTGACATGAAACAGACAGAGAAACAGCAACATTTTAGCACACACGTCATATAACAAATTACTTAATTAAATTGTTTACTTATATGGCTTACATGCTGTTGCTCACGAGAGAAATATGTACGGTGCTACTCACTTAAAGCTGGAGCACCACACAACCGTTTGGACTTCTTTGTTAAAAGCTAGCAACAGCGCCGCAACCTGTTCGGTATCTACTTTCGTCGCGCGGAGTAATGTCGTCATTTTTAAGTGCTGTGAGCTCTTGGCGGACAGTGTGACGTGCTAACTGCCTACAAACTTGAAGAGGAAGCTTTAGATTTTCATCATTACTTACTGCGTGATACTAAATGTACAGAAAATAAAGAAGAAGCGGCGATGTTCTGTACTGTTTCGATTACGAGTACTTTATACAGGCGGCACATACCTCTTGTGACAAGTGTACCACTTTCCTCCTTAGTCCTCAGTTCTAACACACAGTTCACAGTGCTGCTACCAGCAAAGATTCATAAGAAATTTTCAAAATTTCTGATCCCATTAACATAGGAAAATGTTATTTATAAATGCTAATAAGTATAATATCAGCCAACGTTCCGAGTGTATTAACGACTGTTTAGATAGCACTGGTGTTTCTCTTCATGAGTGTAAGGGACATAAGGGAGCGTGGAAACTAGTCTCGGAACACAGCTAATCTCGAACAGTGCGAGGATTGGACTCATCGTCCCCAGACAACTGTCAGATGACAAACTAGTAGTCGAATGCCCTCACTGCATGGTAAACTGTGGGGAAGTTGACAATTTATCCCTGTATGTCACAACGAAGACTGACGATGAGGAAAATTCACGCTCTTGCTAATTGCCACCTTTCCAGTAAATAACGCCAAACACATTTTGCTGGATTCTGTCCATCCATTTCCGAGAAGATAGTGGCCTTGGTTACAGATCGCGCTGTTCGTCTTCTGCTGTCTGTTGTTATTTAATCGAGGGAAAATTTTGGATGTTTTGTAATACATACATCATAAAGGGTTTGGCATTGTGGTGTCACCGCCAGACACCACACTTGCTAGGTGGTAGCTTAAATCGGCCGCGGTCCATTAGTACATGTCGGACCCGCGTGTCGCCACTGTGTGATCGCAGACCGAGCGCCACCACACGGCAGGTCTAGAGAGACGTACGAGCACTCGCCCCAGTTGTACGACGACGTTGCTAGCGACTACACTGACGAAGCCTTTCTCTCATTTGCCGAGAGACAGTTAGAATAGCCTTCAGCTAAGTTAATGGCTACGACCTAGCAAGGCGCCATTTGTACCATTGCATGTATCTCAAGATAGTCTCACTTGTATCATCAAGAATGCTGTATACCAAAGGACGATATAAAAGTTAAGTGTTCTGGTAGCTACGTTCTTTTCTTTATCACATTCATTACGAATCCTGTTCCAGACTTCGCGCCAGTCGGCGTGTGTGTACGTGTGCCCTCTCGGCTACCCGTCTCTGTGGACTGGCTGCCTTGTCAGTCCACTACATTGGCGACGAGTCTAAAAAGGGACTTTAGCGTTCTTATTGCACTAATTTGTTTGTGTCATGGCTTCGCCACATTCTCCAGATGTACTGTCCGAATTTTATCGCTTGCAGAATCAGCAGACGCAGGCCTTATTGGATGCCCTTGGACAGCTCGTCCAGGGTCAACGTGCGCTGCAAAACGATGCGGCCGCCGCCGCTTCATCGCTACCGCAGCCACACCATGCTCTTGCACCTCAATTTAGGCCCTACGAGGCGGCCAACGAGACATGGCCGGAATGGTCCCGACAATCTGGATTTCATTTCGCCGCCTACAGAATTCAAGGTAATGAGCGGCAGCCGTTTTTGCTTTCGTGTGTAGGTGTGTCCACCTACCGTGTGATAGTGAAATTGTTTCCCCGACGCGACGTAGCAACTCTGTCCTACGAAGAAATTTTGTCAGCGTTAGATGCCTATTTCAAAGAAACAGTTAATGTCGTTGCAAAAAGTATACGTTCTTTCGTACCAAACGTACGGCCGGTCAGACTAATATGGAGTGGGTTGCAACTTTGCAAGGACTTACTCGGGATTGTGCATTTGAATGTGACTGTGGCCTCCCTTATTCAGATACTATGGTGCGTGATGCAATAGCACAGAACGTTTCTGATGTTCGCATACGGGAACAGATTTTGAAACTAGTTAATCCCTCCCTTCAACAATTGATAGACATATTGGATAGGCAAGACACACTTGACTTTGCTCAGGAATCATTTGCAACTTCGCCAGCCGTGTGTCACATTACCCGGCCCGCCGGGCCCGCTGCACGGAACGCTAACCTGCCCTCGCGCACGTCTGCGCAGCCACGTGTGCCGCGCAAGCAAGCAAATGCAGTGAAATCATGCCCGCGGTGTGCAACTAGACATTCGCGTGAGAATTGCCCGTCACGCCAAGCTATTTGCTTTTTCTTTAATAAGAAAGGACATGTTCAACGTGTTTGCCAGAAAAAGCTCAGATCAGACAATCACAACCATTCCAGGCACTTTGCTTCGCGCCGGAATCGAACCACGGACACTCGGGCTCGGGAACCTTCGCCCATGGACATTCATGTCGTTACTGCCACTCCGCCCAGTGTTCCTCTCGCAAACAGTGACTGTGTTCGTCCCACCAAGAGTGTGCGTCGACGTCGACGCAAATACCGTCACGTCGCGCGTGATTCTGTTCCAGAGTCTGTTCAAGTTGCACAAAGCAGTCGCTCTTGTCGTCAGCAGGTCAATAAACTTTTTGTAGATTTGGACTTTGCCGGACAAGTGATACCGTTCCAGCTCGATACCGGAGCTGCAGTTTCATTGCTCAATCACGCCACGTACAAACAACTGGGCGCACCTCCATTGCGTGCTGCAAATGTTCGGCTCACTAGTTATTCTGGACAGCTTCTCCCTGTGTTGGGACAGCGCAGCCTTCTTGCAACATACAAGGGACAAACAAAACTTGTGTCTTTTTACGTTCTTCGTTCTTCTTCGGCTGTGAACTTGTTTGGTTTAGATTTATTTCAGTTGTTTAACTTGTCTATAGTAAATCAGGTCCTCTCAGTGAATCAGACTGTGCCTTCCGCCAGTGTTTCTCGTCTATGTGAAGAATTTGCAGACATTTTTGCACTGGGCCTCGGTTGCGCTGAGAACTATGAAGCACAATTGGAACTGACAGTGAACGCACAACCGCAATTTTTCCGAGCACGCAATGTTCCCCACGCATTGCGTGTGGCGGTAGCGAGAACATTCAATGAATTAGAATCGCAAGGTGTGATTGAACGTGTGCAGACTATTGTTTCCGGCAATGGCCCACAATTCATGTCTGCCGAATTTCAGTCATTCTGCAAGGCCAATGGTATTCAACATCTGACATCCGCGCCGTTTTCGCCACAGTCAAACGGTGCCGCTGAACGATTGGTCCGGGCTTTCAAGTCACAGATGTTGAAATTGAAAGAGTCGCATTCTCGGGAGGACGCGTTATTGCTCTTTTTGTCCTCGTCTCGCTCTCAGCCCCGCGATGGTCGCTCGCCCGCTGAGTTGCTCCACGGTCGTCCTCATCGAACCTTGATGTCTTTGCTGCATCCGCCGCATCAGGTTCCTGTGCAGCGGCAGACTCCTGCTTTTGCTCCTGGCGACGTTGTCTTCTATCGCAACTATCGAGGTTCACGGCGTTGGCTCGCAGGGCGCATTCTTCGCTGCCTCGGCCGCGCGATGTATTTGGTTTTGGGGGCCTCTGGTGAGGTGCGTCGGCATCTCAATCAGCTGCGCCTCTGTCGTCGCCTGGGTTCTGCCGCTCCCCGTCTGCTTTCAGCGACGGTGCCGTCCGGTCAGCGCCCTGGGGACCCATCTACTGGCTCGCCTCATCCCCAGGTGTTACCGACGCTGCCTTCCCTATTGCCTAGTGGCGACATGCCGCCGCCGCCGACGCCTGTTCTCCCGCCGGCGCCGCCTGCAGTGGACGCTTCGCTGCAGCCGCCCAGCGCCTCCCTGGGTCACGCGCCGCCGATCGCTTCTCGTGAACATCTGTCCTCCGCCATGGAACTCTTGCCCGCTCCGGCCCAGATGTCGTCATCGCGCGTCGGATCCCCCGACGCAATGGAGGTCGACCCTTCGGCCCCTCCTGTCTCATTACAGGCGCATACACCGCATGTTGACGTGCACCCTGGACTAGGTTTTCAGGCGTTTCCTAGCTCCCCTCGGACCGAATGGCAGGGTGCGGGTGGCACGGCCTCGCCTGTTGTTAGGCTCCCCACCCCATCGCATACGTCAACATGGGGTCCTCCCCACAGCGGGCGGAAGCCTTATCACACGACCGTTCGCCGATTTGCGGGGGAGGAATGTGGTGTCACCGCCAGACACCACACTTGCTAGGTGGTAGCTTAAATCGGCCGCGGTCCATTAGTACATGTCGGACCCGCGTGTCGCCACTGTGTGATCGCCACGACACGGCAGGTCTAGAGAGACGTACGAGCACTCGCCCCAGTTGTACGACGACGTTGCTAGCGACTACACTGACGAAGCCTTTCTCTCATTTGCCGAGAGACAGTTAGAATAGCCTTCAGCTAAGTTAATGGCTACGACCTAGCAAGGCGCCATTTGTACCATTGCATGTATCTCAAGATAGTCTCACTTGTATCATCAAGAATGCTGTATACCAAAGGACGATATAAAATTTAAGTGTTCTAGTAGCTACGTTCTTTTCTTTATCACATTCATTACGAATCCTGTTCCAGACTTCGCGCCAGTCGGCGTGTGTGTACGTGTGCCCTCTCGGCTACCCGTCTCTGTGGACTGGCTGCCTTGTCAGTCCACTACAGGCATCACCCCGGTTCCCAGAATTTCTGAGAATAGACGTTGACTGTGGAGATTGTATCACAGACACAGTCCCTTTCACTGTTCAGAGATGTCACTAACCCCCCCCCCCACCCCCACTCCCACACCCAAAGATGTATACAACCATGCATGAGCAGCTCCTATTAGACGAAGGAGGTCCGACAGCCGATTACTTTCAGTCATTCCACCAGGAAGAAGGTACATGGCTTGTGTTGTCTGTAGTTCAACCATGAATACACGGTCAATACCGCAGTTCGACCGCGTCCCCATTTTTACTTTGTGCCAGAAAGGATTCTCAAGTGTCCAGGCGTCTCGGAGTGAATGACAGCGATGTTGTTCGGACATGGGGGAGATACAGAGAAACAGGAACTGTAGATGACATGCCTCGGTCAGGCCTCCTAAGGGCTACTACTGCAATGGATAACCACTATCTGTGGATTTTGGCTCGGAAGAACTCTGACAACAACGCCACCATGTTGAATAATGCTTTTAGTGCAGCCACAGGACGCGGTTTTACAACTCAAACAGTGTGTAATAGGCTGCATGATGCGCAACTTCAATCCCGACGTTCATGGCGAGGTCCATCTTCGCAATCACGACACCATGCAGCGCGCCACAGATGTGCCAACAACATGTCGAATGGACCGCTCAGGATTGGCATCACGTTTTCTTCACCGATGAATGACGCATATGCCTTCAACCAGACAGTCGTCGGCGACATGTTTGGAGGCAACCCAGACAAGCTGAACGTCTTAGACACACTGTCCAGCGAGTGCAGCAATGTCGGGGTTCCCTGATGTTTTGGGATGGCATCATGTGGGGCCGACGTACGACGCTGGTGGTCATGGAAGGCGCCTAAACGGCTGTATGATGCGTGAATTCCATCCTTCAACCGATAGTGCAACCATAACGGCAGCATATTGGCGAGGCATTCGTCTTCATGGACGAAAATTCGCTCCCCCATTGTGCATATCTTGTGAATGACTTCCTTCAGAATAACGACATCGCTTAACTAGAGTGACCATTATATTCTCCAGACATGAACCCTATCGGACAACCCTGGGATACATTGAAAGGGGCTGTTTATGGACGACGTGACCCACCAACCATTCTGAGGGACCCAAGCAGAATTGCTGTTGAGGAGTGGGACAGTCTGGACCCACAGTGTCTTGATGAACTTACGGATAGTATGCCACGATGAATGCAGGCATGCATCAATGCAAGAGGACGTGCTACTGGGTATTAGAGTCACTGGTGTGTACGGCAATCTGGACCACCACCTCTGGAGGTCTCTCTGTAAGGTGGAACAACATGTGATGTGTGGTTTTCATGAGCAATAAAAAGGGGGGAAATGATGTTTATGTTGATCTCTATTCCCAGTTTCTGTACAGGTTCTGGAACTCTCGGAACCGAGGTGATGCAAAACTTTTTTTTTATGTGTGTACTTGTGATTGGCCTGCACAGGCAACGTGATACTGTATCACTTGTGAGAAGTATACAAATCTGAACCTGAAGCTTATTCTGGTTAGTGAATTATTGTGTTATCATGAAACGTGTAAATGCTGAGATATACTTCGTAAAATCGTCTTACAGTCGCAAATCTCCATAAACCGAATTTTTTGAATAACGTCATCGACTGCACCCTGCACTTATTTCTGTTTCACAGTACAAAACTTGAAACACAATGATCGCACACTCGTTCAGGAATTTCATTTCCTTTTTAAACCCATCTCTTCCCCCCTCCCCCACCCGTAGTCACGAAGACCACCACTTAATCGAGGGCAACAGGCATTAGAAGTATTATTCACTTCCCCCTCAGTCTGCAGAACCACACTGTTCCACGCCTGGGTTCCCGGGTTCGATTCCCGGCGGGGTCAGGGATTTTCTCTGCCTCGTGATGGCTGGGTGTTGTGTGGTGTCCTTAGGTTAGTTAGGTTTAAGTAGTTCTAAGTTCTAGGGGACTTATGACCACAGCAGTTGAGTCCCATAGTGCTCAGAGCCATTTGAACCACACTGTTCCAGTAACCGGTACATTGTTAAACGGTTATACTTACACAAATGTTTTCTGCCTTGATCGCTCTTTATCTCTTCAATTGGATTACGCTTTCCACAGGCTACCAACATCAGATGAGAAGGCAAATAATAAATACATTGTACTGTATAAAGTAGTACACGATCATAACGTGTATAAAGGCATACCAGTAAGCGCCTATACTCAGTACGTAATACAAAAAATGGCTCTGAGCACTATGGGACTTACTATCTAAAGTCATCAGTCCCCTAGAACTTAAAACTTACCAACCTAAGGACATCACACAAATCCATGCCCGAGGCAGGATTCGAACGTGCGACCGTAGCGGTCGCGCTGTTCCAGACTGAAGCACCTAGAACCGCTCGGCCACAACAGCCAGCTTGACGTAATACGGTGTATTCATTCTTTACTATATGATCTGACGATGGCCTAACTTTTGAAGCAGGTGACCCATTTGAAGAAACAGAATGCGATCTAGACAGAAAATGTTTCTATGACTGCATTACGGTCGCATATCGCTATAAAGACTGCCTTTAGTCCATCTACATCTACATGGATACTCTGCAAATCACGTTTAAATGCCTGGCAGAGGATTCATCGAATACATTGTCAGGCTTGTGATATATTTAGCCAAAGGGAAGCTGAAGATGTTTCATCATCTAAGCATGTGGGCAGCAGAAAAGCATGAGCTAATGCTATCATATCTTCCTTAATATTGATCCTCTGCCTGCAATGAAGGACATGTTTTTCTTTGATCTGTACTGACGGAAAAAACGATTACAGCTTCGAAAAACGTCGGTCTTATACAATTTACTCTAAATCTGTGATTAACAGATGTACGCAGAGCATATTATACCATCTATCTTCATCCTGCTGTAATATATGAGGTGTCTCACATGGAAATTAGACGTCTGAGAAGTTTGCTTAACAGAATTTAAAATAAAATTGTAATAAAGAAGAAAAGCAGTAGACAACGCATGTTCGGAATTAACCAGTACGACCGGTGTTCTTTAAAGAATCGAACTCTCGCGCATTGAAGAGTTTGAATCTGTTGATTACGTAACATATGTGCTACTGTGTTAAATATTTGATGCTAGGCATGTAAGCGACAAAAAGTTTATAAAAGGTTTGAAATTTTGCTTAAGGTTTGTTGGAAGTTGGAAAGTGCTCTTGTTATCAAACGCTGGATGAATACAGTCTGGATAATCTGCGCTCCATTTTATGTGATAGCAAGTACCTCGCTCATTTCAATGTTTATATATCATCAATTATGTGTCAAAGAATTATATATTTTTGCAGGTACATTCAGCGATATATGTATAAACTGACTAGAACTAATAGTAAAAAGTAATGGATTGAAACACCTTGTTTGATGTTGAAGTTTCACTGTACACCATTTTGTGCAGATGCTAGCCTGTTTCTGTGGCGTCAAATCTCCTGAAGTATGTTTCGTATAATTGTAATCTGGCTGAGATGGTCGTTCATTGTGGTAAAGATTTTTATTAAGGTCTCACTCATGGATATGAATTGTCACGGGGGTCGAATTTGTTTAAAGGCACCAGTTAATAGTGAAGTCCGCTGGTGCGGTTCAAAGGTATTATGTGGTACTTGGATAAAATATAGTGCTACTGCGCCAGAGGCGCCGTGTAATCAATCGAGTTACTGCAAGAATGAAATGATGAACTGAATTATGCTGTTGATTTGCGGAAAACGAATACCCCTGCTACTATCGCTGGAATTAAATATGTAACTGTTTTAAGATATTATGCCGTGTGTGGTAATGTTGTCTTTTTTTCTGTTTTAGAGCCCTAAAACTTAATTGTATCGTTATATTTGTTTAAATCTAGTGGAAAAGCCTGTTGACACCTGTGGCGAATGTAAATAATTCTTGCACCAGCATCTAAGTCTAACTTCCTTCGTCGGCTATTGGCCTGTTTACTTATTGTGATTAAGTTGTGGATTATAATTTATCTTCAGTTATATAATTTCTGTCAGTTACTAAGTCAGAATTAATTGAAAGCTGAGGAAAAGAGAGCCTTTTAAGGGAGGGTGTTTTGATTTTTAAAGAATGTAATTTTAAGAATTCAGTAATTACCCTGCGAACTTAACAATCTACTGCGCTCAGGTTACCAGCGTGTGCCTCACGTACCGCTGTAGGTGTTAGATGAAACGTGAAATTTTATGTTGCAGAGTTTGCGCTTGACTGCTTACCACACCTGGATCCCTACATTCTTACCATTTCAATAGCCAGACAGAAAAAGAGTCCGCATCTCTTAATAATAGAATCAAAAAGTTCGTTTTACAAATACCGATCATTATTCCGCCTTTTCACGGAACATGAGCTGAACAATTAGCTCAACAGCTGCCGAGTGAAACTACCAACTAAGACATCGCAACGAATATAGTGGCGAATAATTATCATTACGTAGTTCACTTCCCCGTTCTGCCTTCGGCACGCCGATAGAGACGCTCAGCTGTGTACAAAGTATGAGATCGACAGGCAATACCAACAGTATTTCAAGGTTGACAAAAACGTTTGGGGCAGCTAATACAAATTCCTGCCACATTCCCGGAACTGGTTAAATTCGCTAATGACAAACACATGGTATTATGTTATTCGTGTTTCATTTGGCCGTAGCACCTGCACAAACTTACCGAGCCGGCTTTATAATCCTATTTTTCGATCAGACACTAACTGACCGTCAGTCGCTGTATGAAGTGGACAGTGTGCTGGGCTGTGATCCTGACTATACACGTGCCTCACATCCTCAAGCTGTATCATGAGACACACCGAGAATGTCGAGGATGAAAGCGTTGGCAACGTGTCATGTCTATTGGACAGCCTTTGACACCGAACGTGCGGTCTGAGCATGCCAAAAAATATGTGCGAAAAAGCCCTTGAGAACTTCCCAAACATGTCACTACTGATATCAGCAGTACAGTTCCGGCCCTGGTAACAATTATCGCCAAACTGGGAGTGCCACATGGCATGCTGTCCGACAATTTCTCACTGTTTTCATGGAAGAGGTTTTTTTTTCATTTCGTAAAAGAATACTATAGCACATCTGAGCACCGCTAGTTTTAGCCATGTATCAGACTCGGAAGCTAAGTGGTTAATGACGAAGAAGACGAATTCTAAGGCATCTTTGACGTCCTTCCTCACTACATATCGATTCAGCCCCGTACGCCGCCACTGATGAAGTCAAACCACAGACGATGCCAAATGTTGCGCGAGGACACATAACGCACTTTTTTCGATCCCCTATGCCAGAACCCGCATGGCCAGTCTTGACAGCTAAGCTCGTGGCACCGTACAGGTTCTCTCGTCTGCACTCGAGTTCACGACCTCGCAAGGGGTGAACTCAGGGACTCCTAGCAGCTTGTATAGGGTTTCATTGTCTTAAGAAACAGATCAACAGAAGAGCTCGTGTGACATTGAAATCCGCTTCTTAAAAGCCCAAACATGATTTAATTAGGAAGTCAGTAGCCTTCTGAGACTTCCACCATTGCCGTCACAACCGGTCGTTGAGATGTGCATCAAAATGAGGGCGCACACACTCCTATGTTAAGGCAAGTAAAATAAAACTGAAATACGACACTTAATATTTCATTATATTTGAATGGGTGGTTAATTTACGACGCTTCATGAATGAAAGACTTCTCTGTTTAAACGAGTTACGTCCTTCAATAATTACGAAACCAGAAATCACCGAAGTGTGATAAAATTCTTCAGGGAGTATTATAAACTTTTGGAACCGCAGGTAATAAAGAACTAAAAAATAAGTAAATGCTGTAAAACAGTAATACCGGCCTGTTCCTTATCATGTTTCTCAATTCGGACAACCGGAGCTGCAGATTAAAATACATCGCTCATGGTCTCGACATCACTAGGACGTGAAATTCTAATGTAACATTTATGCTCTGCTAAAGTAAAAATACAGCAGGGTACGTGAGGAGTAATTGCAAGCAGGAATTACAAAACTCCCTCTGGTTTTATATCTCTGAGCTGCAAACGAAATTAAGCACATCCAGCGCACTCATTAAGTTCTTTGTTTTGGCGTTGAACTGTTTCAGTGTACCATTCTGGACAGTCATGTGAATGAGAATGCTCTGCACAACTGCCGGCCTAATTACCACACAAAATTTTTCTTTCCATGTTAAAACACATGCAGTTGATACAGTTCACTGAAATATATTTCAGATATATCTGTCTGCGTCTATTCATGAGGACTGACATAATAATTTTGAAGTTTTGCAAATCATTTTGGTCTAAGTTTCCTGTGAAAAATAAATGAACATGAAATGCAATACAAACAAAAATTGCATTTCAACTCGTAGTTTAGAATGTTAACACTGTATCTGTTACGAAGCCAATCGATTTCTAATCATTAACAACGCAGCAGGCTGAATTTCTGTAACAGTTTAACAACTAAAGTATAGTCCGGTTTAACAACTAAAGTATGGTCCTTCACATTTTTCATATAAATTTCATTTAGAAGTGTCGCCTGTGCGTACAGTCGCATTTGATACATAAGCCATTTAGTTAATTTCATCGCAGCGATTATTCAGATGTTAGTATTAAGTATGTTACAACTGTTGCTTATCTGCTGAGTAATAATGACACGTCGTCATTGTCTCCACGTGGAAATAGAAGGACGCGTATATCGAATTCATCAGAACCAGTGCGGTTAAAAATTTCTTTGATTTGTAGTTACCGAGTGAGTTCGAACAGTCCTTAAGGAAGCTTCGTTTTCAGAAATGGTAATAAATCATCATTGTCTCCAGATCAAAATAGAAGGGAGCATATAAAGAAATTAACATAAAAGTGCGTTTAAAAATTTCTTTAATTGGAGTTTACTGAGTGAGTTTGCACGGTCTATGTGGCTCCTGTACTCCGGAATCACTTAAGGTCAATTTTGGGACACTTCGTTTATAGAAGACAAGACTGATTTACCATCCCATCCTACACAATTGGAATTGTGGTCTGTGTTTAGAGCCTTCGTCTTCGACATATCCTTAAACCTCTGCCATCACTTGTTGTTTCGCAGTGTACATAATGGTCTTTACTGGCACTCCATTCATTTATAAAAGTTAATGAGCAAAATCTATTTGCACAAAACAAAATTTCAGGCAAACAGTCGGAAGTCAGACCATTACAGTTCTTCAGTCATTTAATAAATCTAACAATTTTTCCACATGTCTGAGCTTTATCTGGCAGACGGAGACAATTAAGATGTTTCGTAGGTCAACTAATTTATATGTTAATCTGGAGCAGACAAGCTATTTCCATATTGATTTTCTAGAAAATTGTGTGTTATATTTATTTGCAATATTTGCTATTTTTGGCTTCATATTCACGTACTTAGGCACAGTCATAGCAATGAAATTCACAGACATGTATATCTTGATAGCGTACTGTCACGTAAACACAAGATTAAATTTGTTATGTATGAGGCGGAACTATGGACCTCTTGGAGAAAGGTTGACCCGGCTGAGTCACGCAATTTGACACTTAGTCTGATCACGAGGGGTGGCCATTAATTGTACGCGTTGATCACGTAGGCTGACGTGAGGATCAATGAACTGTACTTGACGGGATGCATCTGGAACTTCTTAGTTGATTAGCAAGTTAGTAGACAGGAATACTATTAAATAGCTTTAATTCAGCATCAGCGGTGAACTTCGATCTTGACTTTGTACAATAATATTTACAAGTGCATTCATATAATGAACTGCGAATACTTCTTTACAATTCTGATCGCTTCATACATACGGAACAATTGTCAATGCATAAACTGTATGTGGCGCCTGGCTACGTCGAAGCTACTGACTTAGCTGAACGCCATGCTAACTATCGTCTCTGCAAATGAGATCTCTGAAGCTATAACAAGTGAACCATTCGTATTTAAGTCGGCCGTAGAACTGGCCAGTGCGTTAACTTGTCTCCTAAGACCAGCCGAGAGGCGACGGTCGGTCTGCTATCGTCGACAGTGGCGACTCGCGGGTCCGATGTGTAATGACGGACCGCGGCCGATTTGAAGCCTACAACCTAGCAAGTGTATTGCCTTACGGTCACACCACAAAATTAATCTACAACACTTGACCTACAGCTGTATGAGTGCGCCGCCGCTCAAAATTAAAGCAACAAACCACGATTTCTCCGTTCTGTGTCTAATTCACGATATAATCATGTAAACTGTCAACAGATGTCCGTACGACCGTGCTCTACACGGAAGATAGCTTTCTGGTCAATGTAGTGAAAACACTTTCCACATACTCTGACCGTGAAAAAATCAGAACACAGAGACGGAGTTGTGCGACATAATGGAAAGTTGGTAGGAATGTTTCTGCACCTGAAAGATAATGTCTAGTCAAATTTCGGGGCACTCGCATGAGAGTGACGCTACTACCACCAATATGAGGATGCAAATAAGGTTTGCTCTAAGTATACACTAACGAATACACGCTGTAACGTTAGTAAGCATTAGTTACGTTAGAGAATGGACGTGGTGAGCTGATGTCAATCAAGAATGGTTTTAAGGCGACAAAGATGCCATTCCAGCAACTCACTGGGTTTCACCGAGGTCGTGTAATAGGGCTATGAGAAACTGGAACTTCCTGCTCTGATATTACAGAAAGACATGGCATGAATGTAGCCAAAGCATCTGATCGCTGGCATCGGTGGTCACGAGAATACACGGTTCCCAAGAAGACCAGGCACCGGATGGCAGCGTGAAACTACAGAGAAGGAAAACCATTGTGCCCGACGCATGGTTCTGTCGTTTCATACTGAGCCTCTAGCAGCAATTTGAACAGCAGTTGTGACCACAGTGTCACGACAACTGTAACAAATGTTTTACTTTAAGGACAGCTGCGAGTCAAATTCCCTGCAGCCTGCATTCCATTGACTCCACCTCCATTTGCGACTTCGGTGGTGTCAAGAGAGAGTTCATTGGAGGGCAGGGTGAAGGTGTGTTGTGTTTCCTGGTGGAGCTGGTTCTGCCTGGGTGGCAGTGATGGCCGTGTGGTGGTTAGGAGGAGGCCAGTTGAGGGCCTTTAACCAGCCACTGGACCTACACCTGGAGTTATGGTCTGGGATGCGATTTCGTATGACAGCAGGAACGCTCTCGTTGGTATCCCACGCACCCTGACTGCTAATTTGTTCATCAGTCTGGTGATGCGCCCTTGACCTGCCATTCAAGAACATCATTCGAGGATAAGTTTTCCAACCGAATAACACTCGCCCACATACCGCTGTGTTAACCCAATATACTCTACAGAGAATCGAATTGTCGGCTTGTCCTGCTCGGTCACGAGGTCTGTCTCCAATCGAGCACATTGGGACATGATCGGACGACAAGTCTAGCGTCATCCACTTACAGTATTGATCGTTCGTATGTTTACCGAGCGAGTGTAACAGGCTTGGAACGTCATTCCACAAACTGACATCCGTCACCTGTACAACACAACGCATGTACGTTTCCGTACTTGCATTGAACATTTTGGCGATTACACCGGTTGTTAATGTAGCAGAATTTCACATTCGTAATGGGTTATCTCGCGCTTACATTAACCTGTGATCTTGCAATGTTAAATATTTAACTATGTTATCTAGAGAAATGTATTTACGTAATTGCATTACTCTACAATCATTGTTTTTTGGTGTTGCGATTTTTTCAATCTGTGTAAACACAACAGCTGTTCGCCTCTGTTGTTCCGAATTCTGTTTCGGGATAGGTCGTCTGCATTTGGTGTCCACGACTACTTTTGTACGAGAAATTATATGTTTAGACACAACATTGTGACATTCTTGCTAGTATGTCTCTATGACAGTTCAATCTGGTATAGTCCCGTAGGCTGAAGTTCTTTAATAAAATGTGGCCCTTTTTTGATTACACGGAATTGTATTACTATCCCCTGCTACTGTTTAAATCCAAAGTTCTTTTACTAAAGAGCAGAGTTCTTTCAAACGGCGACAGATTTACAGTTTCTTCATCGAAGACAGTCTGTACACTTTTCCATTACTTCATCCGAAAACTGCATTAATTCTGTTGTGTCATGTGGTTAATGCAGCTGCGCCAATTCTTATTTAATAGTTTTCTAGGCTACTGGACAAATGAAAGAAGAAAACTGACGATTACATCCAGGTACGTAGGCGGTTGTTGAACTCCACCGTGTGCCTGAAAACCACCTACACACTGTTTCCTAAGCTCGTGGGGATCTACATTTAATGATACTTAGAAATGCTGAAAGACACGCCATGGAAACAGTTTATTAATTATTGGGAAAAGAGAACGGTTCCTAATCCAACTCAGACGCAAATTCTCAGCACTCACTCGGTCTAGCGGCAACTTAAAATTTAACTTGATTTGTCATTTCTGAAGTGTTAAACTGACTAATACATAATATAACGTCTTCCAAGATCCGATAACACCGACGGTTACTTCGCTAATGTCGAAACATCCATGCGTCATTAATGAACAGTGATACTAATTTACTAGCAAGAACTTGCATCAGCAGTTGAACAGTAAGTGTAGTGTCCCTTTAAAATAGGCTATAAAATGAATATAAAAGGCAATAAAACTAGGATAGTGAACCGTAGACGAACTAAATGCGCTGATAGAAATAGATAATCATATAATAACTAAAAGTAGTTGACGCGTTTGCTGTTGGGGCAGCAAGTAGAAATCATATCAAATGCAGGTAGGTAATAGCAGGGAAAGTATGTCTGAAAAGAGAAACGTTTAACGTCAAATATAAATTAACAAGTTGGGAAGTCTTCTCTGATGGTATCTGGAGAGTATTCTTGCACAGATGTGAAAATATAGGTTTAATAATTCTGATAAAAGGTGTGGAAGAAGGATGTTGAAGACTGCATGGTGCGTCAAATAAGGAATGGTTGAATTTTATTGAAGAGAATATTCCTTGAACAGCCTCAGATGGAACAATCTGACAGGTTTTGAGGTCCATAAATGTTGCTGTCGACACTTTTAAACAGTACCCCATAAAGGGATTCCTGGTTGGTTTATTTGGGGGAGGGGACCAAACAGCGATGTCATCAGTCCCATCCGATTAGGGAAGAATGGGAAAGGAAGTCAGCAGCGTAGTTTTCAAAGGAACAATTATTGTTTTCATTGAGGATCATAAATAGTTACCTGAGAATTAAAAGATATTAACCATTTGCGTGAAGCGATTTAGGGAACTCACGGGAAACGTAAATCAGGATGGCCGGACGCGGGCTGGAACCGCCGTCCTCCCGAATGCGAGTTCAGTGTGCAAACCACTGCGTCACCTCGCTCGGTAAGGATTCTCCTAACGTTATGGAGATACGAGTTTAGGAAGTTCTGGACGAAGAACGATTGTTGTTTTCGTTGAGGATCATAAATAGTTACCTGAGAATTAAAAGATGTTAACCCTTTATCTGCATAGCGATTAAAGTTCACAGATCTGGTCCGTTGTCCTTGATAGCGTGCCAATCAGCTCTATCGAAATAAATCGTACCGAAATGTCAATTTCAGAGATTGATAGTGGACTACGTCAGGGTGCATAACTCTTAACGAAAAATCTTAACGCATCTCGTTCTATATCAACAGTTGCCTTGAAAGTGGCTCTAACACCATTAAAACACGGAGACTCTAAAGTCAAGATACTTCGATACAAAAAAGCATCAGCTCAGATAAAGTAATTGTTATTCCATGCTTCTCCTCTGATGTACGTTAGTTATTCCTACCAAGCAAGTTTTAACCCTTGGATGTCCAAGCTTTTTTTTTCCTTTTTTTAGGATCGATGCTGAAAGATGGTTCGTGCGCGGGGGAGGGGGGGCATCGGTGAAGACACTGGTATTAAGGTAGTCTACTGATAAAAATTAAAACTTTCTACGTAATGGTTTTAAATATTCTGCTGAGTTAAAAAAAATCACCATATTAGAATTAAAGGTGCAGATCTGTTGATGTATTAAACCACTCCCAGTCCTAAACTTCAAGGCAGGAGACACACGACACAATTCTTTCTGAACGTGTTAAATACACGTTTCTGTCAGTCTGCAGAATACTGTTTTTCTTTACTTAGATTGTTATACTTCTGCTTCGTTGATTTAACTTCTTTGACACAAAGTTCGCGCCGACCTTTCCTTCAGGATGCCGACCTGCATGTGTTGTCTTCATTGATTTTCTTTCGTAAAATACTTTCCATGATGTACCACATGTGCACACTTTCACTAAATAACCATCTTATTTCGTTACTTTTCTGTTACGTGAGTTCTCCCTAGTTCCGTCCCAGCTTGCAGAAGAAAAAACTTCCATTTGTGTTTCTTCTCATTCAATCTTGGATGTTGCTGGAAGAATACGGTGGTTGCACTCATAGCACAGATATCGCTGAGAGAGTAAAATGGTGGTAGAGGCCATCTCCTGGTTCTCCTCTTGCAGGTGTGCATACCGCCCATTTGACCAATGTTATCAGTTTTGCATTTAGTGGAATTATAACATGTGTTTATATGGGTTTTAGTCTCCTCCACTGCGGGACCGATGACCTAGCAGTTTGGTCCCCCCCCCCCGCCATTTTCAACCAACCAGCCAATCCTCCCCTCTGCCAAACCTTCATCTTCGTACATTGTAGGTAACGTCAGCAAGTTTTTATTTGGTTTTAATTTTATATGTAGGGTACCAGACTAACTGGTGGCCTACCTTTTTCTGAGTCTGTACAAGAACTCTGACTAATGTAGCTCTCAGATGTATCGTTCATTATATGTGGAATGTGTTACCCGTTAGACTGTAGATTTCGTACTATAGTTACTTTGTAGTCTTGATATAACTCTTCTACCAAATCCACTGATTTGTAGCGTTGGACTGTAACAATTTTTCGATCAGTTTATTTCACAGACCCTGCCAGACACTTAAAGACAGCTGTTGAACCTCGTTCTTCCTTGGAGGAACGCTGCACTTTACCTACGTAGGGTTCCATTCTCATTACGTATATGTCTGTTGTGCCTGACATCATGTGTACAAGTATGCCATATTTGCCCGGTTCCTCCCTCGTCGATACTTCGAACGAGCAGCGTCCTCCAAACAATTTAAGCATCTCTTCAGTGTTGAGGTACACTTCCAGTGTATACTTCACTATCGTTCACTCTGTTGCAAATGCCATGAATTGCTGTGAAACTGTCTGCTTCCTTACTTTGCTGGTGGGTAGTTTTCTACTCAAAATTAAATTTTCTAATGAGTTCCTTGAAACGTTCCCTCGTCGTGATACACTTACCAACAGGCCAACCCATTAGTTTGAACAAGAGATCGTGCACAATGACAGAATTGTCCGTATTTGCATCCGTAAGTGTCAGTATTCCTATACAGGCATAAATTCTTCCCCATTAGTAGACGTAAAATTTAGCCTAGCTGCCTCTGCATTTGTATGTTTTACTACAACTTCCATGGTGACAGGTGTATAAAGCAGTATCTCTAGGAGAGTGGGAAATACTTGCTTGAAATACTCCTCCCTTTACCGTTACCATATTTTCAAGAGGCCACCTACGTATTCTGTGCTCTATGATTACATTCTTCCTTCCAAGCGTGCCCACAGTCACATCAAGATGGTCACTAGCTGAAATTACATTACTTTCATCGCCCTCTTTGCCTCTAACGTCCACGTAACTTCCCTCACCTCAATCATACCCCATATCACCATCCTCATCTACACGTTTTTAAAAGAATTTAAAATATCATTCACACGTCTTTCTAAATATGATTCAAACGTTGTTTTAGACATTACTGAGTCTCGATGTAAACAACAGGAAACTGAACTACATCTATGGATGTTTACAAGATAAATAACAGCTGAATGCCATCAACAGTCAATAATCTTAAAAATAAACTCTGTGGGAGTTTGTTAAACCCGCATAGAAAGTTTTATTTATTCTAAGTCCATGGGACGTTTTTATATAACATTAACTGGCACATCAGTTTCGAATTGTATCCAATATTCAATAATTCAAATGCAAAATTCTGTTCGACATTTACTTGGGCAGAAACTAAAGAACATAAACAATTATGGGTTCAAAGAGCCCCTTCCACTCCCATTAGGCGTCTTAAGGTTAGCTATCAGATTAACAGAAATTATCCTAAGAAATAAAAGGTCTCTCACAGAGGAACTTATTTTAGTGTATTCATCTCTTGGTCTCCCTCTACGATTTTTACCCTCCACGCTGCCCTCCAATACTACATTGGTCATCTCTTGATGCCTCAGAACATGTCCTACCAACCGATCCCTTCTTCTAGTCAAGTTGATCCACAAACTCCTCTTCTCCCCAATTCTATTCAATAACTTCTCATTAGTTACGTGATCTATCCATCTACACTTCAGTATTCTTCTCTAGCACCGCATTTTGAAAGCTTCTATTCTCTTCTTGTCCAAACTATTTATCGTCCATGTTTCACTTCCATACATGGCTACGCCCCATACAAATACTTTCACAAACGACTTCCTGGCAAATCTATACTCGATGTTAACAAATTTCTTTTCTTGAGAAATTCTTTCCTTGCCATTGCCAGTCTACATTTTATATCGTCTCTACTTCGACCATCAGTTATTTTGCTCCCAAAATAGCAAAACTCCTTTACTGCTTTAAGTGTCTCATTTCCTAATCTAATTTCCTCAGCATTACGCGAGTAAACTCGACTACATTCCATTATCCTCGTTTTGCTTTTGTTGATGTTCATCTTATATCCTCCTTTCAAGACAGTGTCCATTCCGTTCAACTGCTCTTCCAAGTCCTTTCCTGTCTCTGACACAATTACAATGTCATCGACGAACCTTAAAATTTTTATTTCTTCCCCGTGGATTTAAGACCTCTTCCGAATTTTACTTTTGTTTCCTTTACTGCTTGCTCAATATACAGATTAAATAACATCGGGGAGAGGCAACAATTCTGTCACGCTCCCTTCCCAAGCACTGTTTCCCTTTCATGTCCCTCGACCCTTATAACTGCCATCTGGTTTCTGTACAAATTGTAAATAGCCTTTCGCTCCTTGTATTTTACCGCTGCCACCTTCAGAATTTGAAAGAGAGTATTCCAGTCAACATTGTCAAAAGCTTTCGCTAAGCCTACAAATGCTAGAAACGTAGGTTGGCCTTTTCTTAATTTTTGTGTACATAGTTCCCCGTAGTCAGCGCGTACACAACTTTCCCACTAGAGCGCGCCCTGCTAAGCACAACAGTGCAGGCACAGCGCTCGTCTGTCTCCGCACTACGAGATGATGCTGCCATAGAGACGGACCAAATTCTGCTTCCGCCGATCCGCGTATAGATATGTAACGCAGCCAATGAGATTGCTGCTAACGTAGAACCTTTTCTCCTCGCGGATCACACTCGTGCATTGATACATGAACGCGCGAGGCATTATAACAAGTGTACAGACCTCCGTTTAGTGAGTCTGCATTTGTCTGCACCAGTCTGTACCAGTCTGCATTAGACTGTATCAGTCTGTACGAGCTCTACCTTTGTCTGTACCAGTGTATAGTCATGTTTTACTCTATGCCTAATTAGATTACCATATTCCTGTATATAGCCTTGAAGATAAATGTATAGACACCTTTGTCAAGTATCAGAGACATATGTGAGAATAAGTTTAACGTACCAATACCAAAGGAACTTTCGATTGTCAATTGTAAATAGCATCCAAAACGAAGGTAAGTAATTTTTATGTTTGTTATTATTTAATAAATGTGTGTGAAAATTAATCAAGTTCTGTTTAATGTTGGTCACCATCAATCTGCTACTCTATGCGCAAGTGGCTTTTCTATCGTCTGACCAAACGGCAGAAGATAAACACGCCACGATAAGACCACGAGACATATTGCTGACACTCGCCTACTTCGTTAGAGTGATAAGTCAAATAATCTGATGGTGTGTGTACTGAAGGTCTTACAGTACGCACAGCTCACTAATCTAGATTCTAAGATGTCGTAGGGTCAGTATTGACTCATGTGTTCCAATATTTCTACGGAATCCAAACTTATCTTCCCTGAGGTCGGCTTCTACCAGTTTTCCCATTCGTCTGTAAAGAATTTGCGTTAGTATTTTGCAGCCGTGACTTATTAAACTGATAGTTCGGTAATTTTCAGATCTGTCAACACCTGCTTTCTTTGGGATTGGAATTATTATATTCTTATTGAGTCTATCATTATATATCATTGGATAAGTCATAAAAGATTAGTGTCAGCATTGAAAATCCCTTTTTTATGCTAAATCGACCCTAATGTAAATAATTTAATGTTAAGAATATTTCTGGTTATGTGAGTATATATATACTATGAAGCAGTAGTCAAAAAATGCCTAATTTATTAAAAAGATATCTACATGATGTTCGTTTGGTTAATACCACATGTTATTCATACACTATGTTTCACAACAATTGATGTCGTCCCATATGACATTAGACAAAGAAAATATGCTTGATGTGTAAACTTACTTACTTGTCTCCCACACGACTTTCAATTATTCTAACTGGAAAACTGGGCGGTTTAAGCAGTGTGAGAATAAATAATATTCAATTTCAAAATCACAACAATACAGGCACATAAATATTTTTAAGTTTCATTTTTGATATTTTACATTTGTCATTGGTATTTCTAGATGTGCATATCGTAATACATTGTCTCTCTTTCAAATTGAGAGTGAGAATATTGGTAGAAGCACACTCAATATTATTTTGAAGAAAATTATTTACTGCTCTTTGTGTTGCCGTACGTATATTTGAATTGATTACGGTGTCAGTGTAAGCTGCTAAAGGAAGTAATTCTACATGTTCTATATTGGATGGAAAGCCATATTTGACGTGTGGCATACAAAAGTGGAAGTGTGATTCGTCATTGTGAAATCCCACAATCTATTTATGTGCAATATCCCTGGTTACTTTGGTTGAATTATTAAGCCTAACTTACTTTTTTCTCTTGGGCGATAAGACATTACTCTTTGGTTGTATATACGATTAATTCCTTAAACTCCTCGTTTATGTAAGAGAATATTGCTATTCACAAAAACTAAGGCCTCAGATAAGTCTCAGAAGGTATCAACCAGTGGTATATTTGAGACTCCCTGCTTACCCTGCAGGACAGGACAGGTAGTTTAAATTGTGGAAAAGGGGCCAAAATAAGGGGCTGTTAGTTACACTCGAACATACGTCTTTATTATATAATCAACCATTATATAATCTAACATTACAAGATTAAAACTGAAGAAACTGCAAAAAGGTGGGAATTTAAGGAGATGGGACCTGGATAAACTGAAAGAACCAGAGGTTGTACAGAGTTTCAGGGAGAGCATAAGGGAACAATTGACAGGAATGTGGGAAAGAAATACAGTAGAAGAAGATTGGATAGCTTTGAGGGATTAAGTAGGTAAAAAGACGAGGCTTAGTAGAAATCCTTGGGTAACAGAGGATGTATTGAATTTAATTGATGAAAGGAGGAAATATAAAAATGCAGTAAATGAAGGAGGCAAAAAGGAATACAAACGTCTCAAAAATGGGATCGACTGGAAGTGAAAAATGGCTAAGCAGGGATGGCTAGAGGACAAATGTAAGGATGTAGAGGCTTATCTCACGAGGGGTAAGATAGATACTGCCTACAGGAGGATTAAAAAGACCTTTGGGGATAAGAGAACCACTTGCATGAATATCAAGAGCTGAGATGGAAACCCAGTTCTAACCAAAGAAGGGAAAGCATAAAAGTGGAAGGAGTATATAGAAACTCTATACAAGGGAGATGTACTTGAGGACAATAATATGGAATTGAAAGAGGATGTAGATGAAGATGAAATGGGAGACATGATACTGCGTGAAGAGTTTGACAGAGCACTGAAAGACCTGAGTCGAAACAAGGCCCCCGGAGTAGACAACATTCCATTGGAACTACTGACGGCCTTGGGAGAGGCAGTCCTGACCAAACTCTACCATCTGGTGAAAATGATGTATGAAACAGGCGAAATACCCTCAGACTTCAAGAAGAATGTAATAATTCCAATCCCAAAGAAAGCAGGTGTTGACAGATGTGAAAATTACCGAACGATCAGTTTAATAAGTCACAGCTCCAAAATACTAAGGCGAATTCTTCATAGAAGAATGGAAAAACTAGTAGAAGCCGACCTCGGGGAAGATCAGTTTGGATTTCGTAGAAATGTTGGAACACGTGAGGCAATACTGACCCTACGACTCATCTTAGAATCTAGATTAAGGAAGGGCAAACCTTCGTTTCTAGCATTTGTAGACTTAGAGAAAGCTTTTGACAATGTTGAATTGAATGCTCTCTTTCAAATTCTGAAGGTGGCAGGGGTAAAATACAGGGAGAGAAAGGCTATTTACAATTTGTACAAAAACCAGATGACAATTATAAGAATCGAGGGGCATGAAAGGGAAGCACTGGTTGGGAAGGGAGAGAGACAGGGCTGTAGCCTACCCCGATGTTATACAATCTGTATATTGAGCAAGCAGTGATGGAAACAAAAGAAAAATTCGGAGTAGGTATTAAAATCCAAGGAGAAGAATAAAAACATTGAGGTTCGCCGATGACATTGTAATTCTGTCAGAGACGTCAAAGGACTTGGAAGAGCAGTTGGACGGAATGGATAGTGTCTTGAAAGGAGGATATAAGAGAACATCAACAAAAGCAAAACGAGGATAATGGAATGTAGTCGAATTAAGTCGGGTGATGCTGAGGGAACTAGATTAGGAAACGAGACACTTAAATTAGTAAAGGAAGTTTGCTATTTGCGGAGCAAAATAACTGATGATGGTCGAAGTAGAGAGGATATAAAATGTAGACTGGTAATGGAAAGGAAAGCGTTTCTGAAGAAGAAAATTTGTTAACATCGAGTATAGATTTAAGTGTCAGGAATTCATTTCTGAAAGTAGTTGTATAGAGTGTAGCCATGTATGGAAGTGAAACATGGACGATAAATAGTTTGGACAAGAAGAGAATAGAAGCTTTTGAAATGTGGTGCTACAGAAGAATGCTGAAGATTAGATGGGTAGATCATATAACTAACGAGGAGGTATGGGATAGGATTGGGGAGAAGAGATGTTTGTTTCACAACTTGACTAGAAGAAGGGATCGGTTGGTAGGACATGTTCTGAGGCATCAAGGGATCATCAATTTCGTATTGGAGGGCAGCGTGGAGGGTAAAAATCGTAGAGGGAGAGCAAGAGATGAATACACTAAGCAGATTCAGAAGGTTGCGATAGGTACTGGGAGATGAAGAGGCTTGCACAGGATAGAGTAGCATGGAGAGCTGCATCAAACCAGTCTCAGTACTGAAGACCACAACGACAACAATACAAGAGCCCAAAAAAATTTATTTTAAACACACAGATTTAATCTTTGGGACTTATTTGCTGGTTGAAAGCACTTTAATGTAAAACGGCTGAAGGCCAATAATTTAAAACGCAAGCATAATGAGAAATTTAAAAGGCAAGCCTTATCTTAAAACAGCTCCTTGTTTAGGCTGACTGTCCAATGAATCTAAGATTTTCAGAGCAAACAATTTGAATTCAAAATTGGCTGAAAGCCCAACACTTAAGGCTAAACAACATTAAAATTTTTAAAATTCCAAAGCTCTTACGTGAAACAGTTCTTTAAATTAGGTTCAAATGGTTCAAATTGCTCTGAGCACTATGGGAATAACATCTATGGTCATCAGTCCCCTAGAACGTAGAACTACTTAAACCAAACTAACCTAAGGACACCACACACATCCATGCCCGAGGCAGGATTCGAACCTGCGACCGTAGCGGTCACGCGATTCCAAACTGAAGCGCTTAGAACCGCACGGCCACACCGGCGGGTTTTAAATTAGCCTGAAGGCCTATAGAATCTTACGGCTTAAGGGCATAACAACCTTATTTGAAGAAAAATCGCCTAGAAGCCATACAAGTACAAACAACAATACCAAAAAAAAAGAAAGGCAGTAACCCAACGGCGCTCAGATATTCGAGGGTCGGCGTGGATTTCAAACACAAACGCTCGCTTGGATGATACAGGCAGCCAGGCCAACCATTCACGATTCGACGACAACCCAACCCTACCAACAGTCAACGGACTCACCGACAAGGTAACTTCCACTTCATCCTACCAGCGCACAAAAGGGAGTTCAACGGAACAACGTAGAAGATATTGGTGCCCACAACCAATCACACATGGAGCTGTCAAACTACGCGCCATGCTGGACAGCAGCAACATGATGAGGAAACAACAGCGCCTGAAATTTACGTCAACGGCCAGGGCAGGTAACCGGAACTTTAACGACCATAAGGCAGAAGATTCCGCTGGTGCACTTCAATTCAAATAACCAAATACAGTGAAACTCCAGCGGAGGGTGGCTAGAATTTTCCAACTTGAAAACCACATTCTTGCTCGCAGGAATATCCCAACAGCCGACAACGTATTCCAAACGACACCATGGTTCAAATGGCTCTGAGCACTATGGGACTTAACACCTATGTTCATCAGTCACCTAGAAATTAGAACTACTTAAACCTACCTAACCTAAGGACATCACACAACACTCAGTCATCACGAGGCAGAGAAAATCCCTGACCCCGCCGGGAATCGAACCCGGGATCCCGGGCGCGGGAAGCGAGAACGCTACCGCACGACCACGAGCTGCGGACAAACGACACCATGTGAAAAGTCTTGACTTGTGGGTAGATTAAATGAAAAGTCAACTTTCTTGTCCACGGTCGGTGAGCCACGGACCTCGTAGCAATGGCAACTGCCCCACACACTCAGACACCGTGTAGAGACCGCCAGCGGCCGTTGCCAAACTACGTCCTGCGGAGAATCCGTCACTGCTCCAGGCCAACCGACCGACTGGTAGCACACCAACCAGCCGGCCACGCCAACTGACCGACTCCCCAGGACTAAATATACTTCGGTCGATGAGATGACCAACCGAACGACCAACCAACGGTCCAACCTCCCTCCGTCCGACAGTTCATGTGTGTCGCCAGCGGTTCGGCGGTCACTAGCTGTCGGCGCCTCTCCGGCGCTCCGTCTGCGACAACACAGCTGGTCCGTCCCGAACTGACTGCCAGACGCACGACGACCCGGAAATACTATCAATCGCTCGAGAGATGGTACGACAGGGCACTTGTCGATACGCGCTGCTGCTGCCGCTTACGGGCAAGTAAGGCAGGAAGTTAGTGTCGCCAGTAAATGGAATAAGAAAACGAAGTGGCCGTACCATAATAGATCACAAACAACAAAAGGGATAAACGCGAGCCGTGCACAGCTTAGTATTATTATTTAATGCTTGTAAAATTTGATAAGTAAACTTGTAAGCAGCATTCTCTCTTCTGAAATAAAAATTTCGATTCACTATGGAGACTGTTGTTGTTCCGATAGGATAGTATTCTAAACTAAATCACCTTCTCAAGAAGACAGAAAATGATGTCCTAACGAACAATACCGGTGGTTACTTATCACCTCACAGCGTCCTTCTTATAGAGTGGTTTAACAATGGCGTATTTCAACCTGTTTGGAAAAACTGCCTACGATTACTGATACGTTACATATTTCACGAGATACAGTACTTGGTAAGTAACACTACCACTTCAGTATTCTGCTGGAAGTCCTTCCTCGGGTACGGGTGTATGTGTTGTCCTTAGCGTAAGTTAGTTAAAATTAGATTAAGTAGTGTGTAAGCCTAGGGACCGATAACCTCAGCAGTTTGGTCCATAGGATCTTAAACAAATTTACTAGCATCATCAACTACAGATATTTTTGACGGAATATGTAATTACGTCAATTTCTGAAGGGGTTGCGAGTGGGACAGCAACCTGGTTGATTGCTATGAGAATCAAGTTTCCAGTATACTGCTTCAATTTTTTATTGAAATGCTTTCCTCAGTTCCTTCTTTAAATATACCTGTTACCTTTTACTGAACAGTATAAATTTGAAAACTTAATAAACCACGGAATAATGTATCTAGAGAGGTAAAAATTGACACACATGCTAGGAATGACATGGGGTTTTATTAGAACCACCCTGTATTGCTAGACGCGTGAAAGATCTCTTGCGCGCTTCGTTTGGTAATGATCGTGTGCTCAGCCGCCACTTTCGTGATCCTTGGCCTCCTAGGTCCCCAGACCTCAGTCCGTGAGATTATTGGCTTTGGGGTTACCTGAAGTCGCAAGTGTATCGTGATCGACCGACATCTCTAGGGATGCTGAAAGACAACATCCGACGCCAATGCCTCACCATAACTCCGGATATGCTTTACAGTACTGTTCACAACATTATTCCTCGACTACAGCTATTGTTGAGGAATGGTGGTGGACATATTGAGAATGTCCTGTAAAGAACATCATCTTTGCTTTGTCTCACTTTGTTATCCTAATTATTGCTGTTCGGATCAGATGAAGCGCCAACTGTTGGACATTTTTTGAACGTTTGTATATTTTTGGTTCTAATAAAACCCCATGTCATTCCAAGCAAGTGTGTCAATTTGTACCTCTCTATCTACATTATTCCGTGATTTATTCAGTTTTTAAATTTATACTGACTTTTGATCACCCGGTATATCTGTTTCCACTTCGGTCCTAAATATTTCACATATAGTTTGTCCTTAGGAGTTTGTCCGTAGGACCGCACTCCCGAATGTAACTGAAAAGACATCTACGGGTGTTATGGCTAGGCTTAGCAATCTTACAATCCTCACACTGGGCGACAATTTTCTAATATCCGAATACAAGATCGGCCACGTGAAGCGTTCTATAACCTTTTCCATCGTTTTATACGTCCCCAGGTGTCTACACAATCACCTATGAAAATAATGAAAGACAGCCTGACCAACTGCTTGGGAACAAAAATTTTTGGTTTTCCGTCATTTTTATAAGATATAATAACACTGATTTTCTTAAATGGTTCCCACGTGACGACTTTGCCTCCCTTATCTGTCTCTTGATTTCTCCCCAGCGTACGTCCTCTTGCTGCTTCAGGGGAAAATCCTGGAAAAGTTGGGGATCTTTGTCAACAGAGTTGCGCTAATGAATGCCTCCTCATGACCTTAGAGAACTTCAGGCTCAGATTTCTTAAGTTCGAAGTTGCGACTCAATGAATCGATCACGGCATTATGTGATGCTCTGATGTGTTTGACTGAAAACAAATGCGGAGTTGCACACGGCATAGCGGGATTTCGGCCAGTTCTACATGGCCTTGCAAGTACCATGCTCACAGCTTGACTGTCTGTCTCCAATCTCAAGCTTTTGTGCTCAAGATGAAAACGGAGCTTCAAGTTCAAACACGGAGTACTTAATCTCCGCCTCAGTCAACCACCTAGACGCATAAGCAATGGCCCGACGGTGTCCATCTTGCTCTTGCGAGAGTACCGCTGCTATGCAAACATCAGAAATTTCGGTTGCAGAATAAACTCCTTGTCAACAACGGGAGTCTTTCAAACGGGAGCGGTTCTTAGTGTTTCCTTTTGGACGCAAAGCGCCGCCTGTAGTGTCTCGGTCCAGTTGAATGGTCGGCCGTTCCTCCGAAGTAAATATAGAGGTGCTGCGAAATGGGCAAAACTCTGATTACATTTTCTTAGGAAATTTATTATTCATACAAAACATATGGATACTTTACTCTGTAGTCTGTCTAGAGTTACGGCGTTTCCTTTATTATCATTACCTAGGGACAGATCACGGGTTGGTTGGCTGGTTGGTTTGGGGTTGTCCCAAAGAGGTCATTAATCCCATAGGATAAGGAAGGAAGGAGAAGGAATTCGGCCGTGCCCTTTCAACGAAACCGTCCCGGAATTTGCCTGAAGCGATTCAGGCGAATCACGGAAAACCTAAATCAGGATGTCCGGAAGCGAGTTTGAAGCGTCGTCCAGCCGAATGCGAGTGCTAACCACTTCCCCACTCCGCTGGGTAGTCCCGGATTCTGTTAGCCACATGACTAAGATGAGAGTTAATATGTATTATCCACTCACGGATAAGATGAATATCTTCCATGAATTCAATATTGGCTTGCATCGCAAGGAGATATACGGAACACTGGGTATCTGCTGCAACTACCACAGCTGGATGAGACAAGCGAAAGCACTGCGACGCTTCCTTCCGTATCCTGGTCCCTGATACTTAATTCATACTGGAGAAATTCCATTTTCAAATGAGATATGCCGATCACTTCTCGTGTACCCACTTTTACCGAATGTATCCTGAAACAAGCCACACACAATGTCAAGTACTATAATTTGCATAATAATATTCCTTAAAATACCTGGTAGTTATAATTAAACTTTCCCTATTTCACACGTTATAGCACGGAAACTAATTACCGTACGAGTACCAAACTTGGTAGCATTAATGTCTAGAGTATGTGCTGCATGATTTCCATGTGTCACAGGGCCACCGTCCATTTCTAACTATGGCCACCAGGTGCCGTGATCAGTCATCGTGATTCATAGTGTCACACACCTGATCAGTCGCAGTGCACTTATTCACGTGTCAACATGGACTTGGAGAAATGGAGCAGTGCATTATTGGTGAAGTACTGTAATAAAAACAACAGTAAAGCTATAGCTGCACCTCGAGAATATCGCGGACTGAAAGGATTATGGAAGGATCCTCTTTTTCCACCTCCTGTGCGGAGCATGATGAAGAATTCCGAATCAACTGGAGAACTGGGCGTCCCTCCTGGAAGAGGCCGATGACAGGTTGCACCACAGGTGGTTGATGAAATCGCTGTAGCTATGGCAGACAGCGTTGGGCACAATTCCCGATAGTCAGACAGTGCGCGTTCTATGTCACGACAGTTGAAGGTTCCGTGGGCCACTGTACAGAAGGTGCTTCGAACCATTCTCAAATAGTACCCGTTCAAGATCCATATCGTACAGCAGCTTGCACCACAGCAAGCACGACGACGTGTTGACTTCGCTCTCCACTTTCTCGTAAGGACTGAAGTTACCGAAAGCTGGCCCTGGCCAATCCTATGGACAGACGTAGTTCACTTTTCTCTGACGGGTGAGCTGAACATATAGGACTACCGTGTGTGGGGATCTTCATCTCCAGTCACTGTGCATGAATTCCTCTGTATGGTGAACGTGTCACCATATGGCGTGGTTTCACGGCTACATTCATCATTGGCCAATTCTCGTTTTGAACAGATTGACTCTCAAAGACAAAGCCGTGCACTGTGAATAGCCAGATTTACTGCGATATGCTTCGCGAACATGTCATACCCGCCCTAAAGAAGAGAAACGCAATGCACTTAACAGATTTTATGCAAGATGGGGCCCCACCGCACATCGCTAGTGAAGTCCACCTGCTTCTCCGAAACACATTTACAAACGATTGAACTATCACCCGATGGTTTCCAAATGTTTGGCCGGCGCCATCATCTGGTCTCACTCCCTGTGACATCACACTCCGCAAGTCACCTAATGGTGTGTGGCGGAGGGTGCTTTCGGTACCACTATCTGACCCCACCAACCATATTCCACTCGCGAATAGTGCGTGGGAAGAATGATTGTCGGTAAGCCTTTTTGTATTGGCTCTAATTTCTCGAATTTTCTCCTCGTGGTCAATACGTGAGATGTATGTGCGGGAAAGTAATATGTTGCCTGACTCCTCTTAAAAGGTGCTGTCCCGAAATTTCAATAGTAAATCTCTCCGTGATGGACAACGTTTCTCCTCTAACGTCTGCACTGGAGTTTGTTTGGCAACTCCGTAACGCTCTCTCGCCAGCTAAACGATCCCGTGACGAATCGTGCCGCTCTTCGTTGGATCTTCTCTATCAGTTCTACCTGATAGGAATCCCAGATAGATGATCAATCCTCAGTAATCGGGCGAACAAGCGCCTTATAAAAAATGGTTCAAATGGCTCTAAGCACTATGGGACTTAACATCTGTGGTCATCAGCCCCTAGACTTAGAACTACTTAAACCTGACTAACCTAACGACATCATACACATCCATGCCTGAGGCAGGATTCGAACCTGCGACCGCAGCAGCCCCCTGCTTCCGGACTGAAGCGCCTAGAAACGCTCGGTCACCGCGGCCGGCAAGCGCCTTATAAGCCACTTCTTTCGTGGATGAGTTACATTTCCTTAAGCTTCTTCCGATGAATCTGGGTCTGGTGTCTGCTTTCCGACTATCTGTTTTATATGGTCATTCCACTTAAGGTCGCTCTGGATTGTTATGCCTAGCTGTTTGTCATCAATAGTGTACCTGTACGGTAGTGGATTTATTTATCATATATGCAAAGTATGTTACATTAATTTATGTTCATGGTCAGCTGCCAGGGTCTGGACCATTCATCAATTCTCTGCAGGTCGTTCTGCAAATTCTTACTATCTTCTGGCGTTGCTACTTTGGTATAGACAACAGCATCATCTGCGAATAACCCTAAAGAGCATCCGATGCTTTCTAACAGATCATTTATATACAGGGTGTCTCACCTGACAACAATAGATAATCAAAAACTGTTTTCACCAGCATGTACCTAAGGCAGGGGCTTAGGAAACCATATACTATGAGAAATTTTAAAACATAAACAAATACTATTTTCAACAAAACTTTTCTATTTTTGAGTGGACGCCCCCTATTATTTCGTATGCAATCAATAGCATGAAAAATCACATAAATAATGGCGTTGGTTGCATCACAATACGTCATTTACATCCCGTGAAATTGAGAAGCGAAGATGACGCTTGAAATAAATGATGGACTCGTCCTGAGACTAAACCGAGCACCTCACGCTGCCGGTAATCGCGATGTGTTTGACGTACTACGTCAGTGGCGTGTTGAGGTATGGTGTGGTATTGTATGACAAACATTATTGGCCCACATTTCATTGATGGCATTCCTAAAGGGGGATATTTTAGCCCCTTCTTAAGCTGTACCTTGCTTGAACGGGTCCATCTCTTATGATGTGTCAAACAGTGCGGTATCAGAATGATGGATGTCCAGTGCAAATGTTTATTGTTGCGAAATGACAACAGGAGGTACAAGCAGTGGTAACACAGATTGTTTCACGTTTCTAAGCGTCATAGGTCCTGAAATATGTGGCTTGTAAAGGATAGTAACGACGTCACAGTAATGCATGCATGTAGTACTGTGCTCAGAGCAGGGGTTGCGTGCACTGGCGCCTGTATCCTGTGGTTAACATACCAACGTCACCACGGCAAGCTCTACCTACAATGTGCAAGTGTCTCCTAAGCTGGTCTGCTGAACTGCTCTAATACTGTAACGTAATTCACATATGTTGCCACATTAAAACCTGTTTTCTTGTGGCTTGTTACATTTGCCGTTATCTAGTCGATATGCCGGCCTTCAGTAATGAAGATAAACTACATATTGTTTTAATTTATGGCGAATATCACAGAAATGCTACCGCAGCTGTGACACTGTACGCTGACCCCTACCCAGATCGGCGGTGTCCGTCATGTCGAACCATTGGCAACATCTGCGAGACACTCACGGAAACAGGAAACTGGGCTCAAACAAAACATTGACGTACAACGCCAGCGACTGGCAACGGAAACGTAATTGCTGTTATGGCTGCTGTAGCGCACAGTTCACAGGTGGGTGTACGAGAAATTGCACGAGATGTAGGCATAAGCCATCGTAGAGTGGGCAGAATCTTGCATCGGCATCGGTTTCATCTGTTCCATATCTCACTGCACCACGCACTGTATGGGAATGACTTTGAATCCCGCACTGCATTCTGTCGTTTTGCACTTCAGCAGTTACAAAGTAATCTAGTATTCCTAAGCAATATCATGTTTACGGACGAGGCTTCATTTACAAATCATGGTAATGTGAATCTGCGGAACGTGCACTACTGGTCAGTGCAAAATCCTTGCTGGATTCCGCCTAGTTGCTCATCAACGACAGTGGAGTGTCAATGTTTGTGGGGTATCATTGCTAACTGTATTGAAGGTCCCTACTTTTACCGTGGAACATTGAGTGGACCGCGATATGCATCATCTGCAACACACACTAGCGCTGCTCATCGAGGATCTAGGACTGGAAACTCGTCAATCAGTATGGTTCCAACATGATGAATGTCCTACACACAATGAAAAAGTTGCCAGAGACGTTCTAGATGCGACATTTCCAAGTGGGTGGATGGGGCGGGGAGGTACTGTGCGATGGCCAGCACGGTAGCGCGGACCCCCGACATGACGCCATTAGACTTCTTTCTCTGGGGCGCAGTGAGAGACAGAGTGCATCAAGAACACCCAACGACAGTTGGGGTTCTTGACATACTACATCGTATTACTGCGGCGTGTGCGGCATTATCTGTAGAAACTACAATCTGTGCAACTCTCTCTCGCTACCAGTCTGCAAATTTGTATTGATGCAAACGGAGGGCACTCCGAACATATGTTCAGAAGACACGGTTTCATTGGTCAAGGTGTGCGTGTATTTTCTATGCTGGATGTAATGCACAACAATACAGTTTCTGTGGGTGACAGGGCACTAGTAAATGTGTTTAGCAAAGTGCATTCAAGTGCATTATACGTAATTGTAGATGTAGTTATCATTTCGCTATAATAAACATACATTTACAGTTTGAAAAACATAATTTTGTGTTGGCCTTGTAAAGTTTATTTTTGTGGATTGTGCATATCTTCCCATTGTGTGAGCCTCTGACACAGACAGCATGAGGTGCATGCTTGAGTCTCAGGATGTGCGCTAGCTGTGCGCTTCATTTATTTCAAGCGTCAACTTCGCTTCGCAATTTCTCGGGATGTAATTGACGTATTACGATGTAACCAACGCCATTATTTTTGTGATTTTTCATGCTATTTATTGCAAACGAAATAATATTGGGTGTCCAGGTGAACACTCAGAAGTTTGTGTTGAAAATAGCATTTGTTTACGTTTTAAATTTCGCATACTTTTTGGTGTCCTAAGCCCTTCCCTTACTTTCATGCTAGTGAAAACCGTTTTTGAATATCTTTTGTTGTTCCTGAGATATTTTAGGTGGCGGAGTTAGGTGAGACACTGAAATAGGAAATTTGTGGTAAAGTCGTATGGGACCAAACTGCTGAGGTCATCGGTCCCTAAGCCTACACACTACTTAATTTAACTAACGATACTTACGGATAACACACACACCCATGCCCGGGGGAGGACTCGAACCTCGGACGGGGGGAGCCGTAAGCACCGTGACAAGGCGCCTAGACCGCGCGGCTACCCTGCGCGGCAGGTGAGACACCCTGTATACTGGAAACAGCAACGGTCCTATCACACTTCCCTGTGGTAATCCGGATATTACCTTTGTATCTGTCGATTTAGTTCCGTTAGTTATACCTACGGATATGCTTCGTTCTGCTGTGCAGAATGCAAACCTGGGCTTTCAGACTCTTCTGGACACTTATGGGCGCCTTATTGAGCCCCTTTTGTAGTACTAACGTTACCGGCTTGTAATGCTATTATATGCCGTTGCAGCACTTTAAAAGTATTTCAGGTGAATTGATTCTGCGTTATTTATGTCCCTCAAGTCCTTTACAGTAATGCTACCAAGTTCGGTCCTCATACGGTAGTTAGTTTCTGTGTTGTAACGTATTTAACATGGAAAGTTTAATTATAGCCAGCCGATATTTGTCAAGACTGCACGTCCTCGTAGTGCTCCACACTCATTGGTCACTCTTTACACATGGGTCGCAGTGTCTAGCAGTACCTATCGTAAGAACCATCTCATGGGTAAAGAATCTCACTTCTCCCATAGGCTCGACTACACTGCACGCCTGAGGTCAGAGGCAAAGCTCGTGACGAACGCTACTCAAAGATCTTTGGTACTGCGAGATAGATGAGAGCCGAACACGGCTCAGAAGTTTCGGTGGAGGGCCTAATAATCAAGAAAGAAACCTTTTTCTGCCTTTGTCATATAATGCGCTCTATTTTGTGGAATACGCTTCAATTACAATGAAATGAAATGTCGTGTGACGAGGGCCTCCCGTCGGGTAGACCGTTCGCCTGGTGCAAGTCTTTCGATTTGACGCCACTTCGGCGACTTGCGCGTCGATGGGGATGAAATGATGATGATTAGGACAACACAACACCCAGTCCCTGAGCGGAGAAAATCTCCGACCCAGCCGGGAATCGAACCAGGGCCCTTTGGATTGACAGTCTGTCGCGCTGACCACTCAGCTACCGGGGGCGGACTCAATTACAATGAAGTAAGAGAACAAAAGGATGTTAAGACAAGAAAATACATCTTTTTATGATTACAACTAAAATATTGTGACCACTTGCTTGATAACTTGTTTGCCGGTCTTTGGAACGAAATAAATCACAAATTTTCCATTATCAGGGATCCGAAAGTTTGTTCGTAGCTTTTTGTCATTAGATGTCCACGCCCAGGTTATGTAATTCGCAAAAGAACAGGAGCTGATTTGCGTATCCCGTGATGGCGCATGATAGCGACTCTCACGGGTTTCATTAGATTTACATTAGGCGAATTTGGTCATCGAGACATCAATTTGAGTTCCCTATAATGCTCCTCAAACCACTGTAGCACGATTCTGGCTCCGAGTCACAGACAATTGTACAGCTGAAAGATGTCATCGCCGTCGGATAAGACATCAAGCATGAACGGATGCAGGTGGTTTGAGCTAAAGCATGTCTTCAATTACTACTACCGGTCTCTTACAAGCGCAGGAGAATGTCTCCCATAGCATATTACTGCACCCACCTGCCTGTGTCAATCACATGCTGCACGTTTCGACCCGCCGTTTACCCCGCTGATGACTCTTGTCGAGAAGACCATCAACCCCGAGTAGCAAAAATGTGATTTATCCGAAGAACCGACACGTTTACATTGATCGACGGTTGAATTCCGATGGTCCCGTGCGAACTGCAATCTTAACTGACGATGTTGTTTGGTCAACATGTGAACGCGTAGTGGTTGTCTGCTTCGAAGCTCCGCGTTAAACAGTGTACGACTTACGGTGTGCTCCAAAACATTGCTGAGTGCACCAGCAGTGTACTCTTACGGCAGAGGACCGCAGATCACCCTATATCCTACTCGTACATTATAGAGCAGATAGGCCTCCGAACGCCTTGTTCTGTGAAGAGTCGTGGACGCCCAACCATTTAGCGCCTAGTCATAGTTTCACTGTCCTATCTCTTGCCGCAGCTGCTCACGACAGTAGTACCTGAACATGCGTGATAATAATCCCATTTGCAGCCCATATCTTCGCTAGTGTAATACCCCGTCCGTGTCTGCTCCGCTTCCACAAACTTGTCTCTTCGCGTTCCCGCAACGCCACCAAACGGCATCCAAAGTTGCAGTGGGCAATGGTCATAATGAAACTTCCTGGCAGATTAAAACTGTGTGCCGGACCGAGACTCCTGCGAGCAGGAGAGCTTCTGTAAAGTCTAGAAGGTAGGAGACGAGGTACTGGCAGCAGTAAAGCTGTGAGGGCGGGGTGTGAGTCGTGCTTGGGTAGCTCATTTGGTAGAGCAATTGACCGCGAAAGGCAAAGGTCCCGAGTTCGAGTCTCGGTCTGGCACACAGTTTTAATCTGCCAGGAAGTTTCATATCAGTGCACACTCCACTTCAGAGTGAAAATCTCATTAATGATCATAATGTTTTCGATGATCTGTGTTTAATCTAACGTGAAACCCAGCAGGCTGCAGTTTAGTTCACTCGAGCTTACGAATGAAGACCGCCTGACACGTAACATCTTCCACCTCTTCCACGTGCTAAGAGCACTACCCAGTTAAGATCAGCAACAATCGCTGGAGCATCCTGTTGAAGATCTATCCCAACAGCGCCCATGTTCCATGACCATATGTCAGGAGAATGCGCAGTCGTTCGTTTAAGAAATGTCCCACGCCACATGCTGCCGAGCATTCTCCTCCAGAGTCATGGCATGCCTACTTGCCTCCTCGCTACAGCGATGGCTGCCCACTTTGCAGTGAGGACGTAGATACATCGAATGAAGTCTGTAGACATCCATATCTACATCTACATGTATACTCCGCTAGCCACCAAGCGGTGTGTGTCGGAGGGCACAATTCGCGCCAAAATCATATTTCCCCCCCTCTGTTTCACTCGCAGATCGCTCGAGGGAGAAACGACCCTCTGAACGCCTCAGTACGAGCTCTAATTTTCCGTTATCTTTGAATGGTGATCATTGCTCGATTTGAAAGTTGGTGGTAATAACATATGCTCTACGTCCTCGGCGATGATCGGATTTCGGGATTTAGTGAGCAGCCTCTTCCGCTTAGCACGTCGTCTATCTGCAAGTACGTCCCACTTCAAACTTTCTATGAGATTTGTAACGCTCTAGCGATAGCTAAATGTACCAGTCACGAATCTTGCCGCTCTTCTTTGGACCTTCTCAATCTCTTGAATCAGACCCAACTGGTAAGGGTCCCATACAGACGAGCAATACTCCAAACTGGACGAACTAACGCATTGTAAGCAATTTCCTTTGATGAAGGACTGCATCTCTTCAGGATTCTACCAATAAACCGCAATCTAGAGTTCGCCTTACCCATTACTTGTGTAATCTCATCATTCCATTTGAGATAATGCTGCTGTCATCACCATCAACCAGATCGTTTATGTAAATCGTAAAAAGCAGCGGACCGAATTACGCTGCCCTGGGACACACCTGGTGTTACCCTTGTTTCTGTTGAAGTCACCCCGTTCAGGACGACATACTGCTCTCTGTCTGTTAGAAAACTTTCTATCCAACCGCATATATCATCGGACAGATCGTAAGGGCGCACTTTTTGGAGCAGGCGACAGTGCTGAACTTAGATTAACGCCTTTCAAAAGTCGAGAAATATGGCATCAATCTGGGAGCCGGTATCTAGAGCCTGTTGTAAATCATGCGCAAAGTGGGCTAGCTGTGTTTCGCATGACCGCCGCTTCCTAAAATCGTGCTGGTTTCTGCAGACGAGCTTCTCAGAGTCTAGAAAGGTGAACACAAAATATGTTCCATTCTTCTACAACAAAACGAAGTCAGTGAAATTGGCCGGTAATTATGCGCATCTGATTTTCTACCCTTTTTATGACTTGGGCCTTCTTCCAGTCCCGTGGAACTTCCGCTGTTCCAATGATCTCTGATAGATGATGGATACGAATGGTGCTATATTTGTAGCATAGTCAACATACAGGGTGTTTCAAAAATGACCGGTATATTTGAAACGGCAATAAAAACTAAACGAGCAGCGATAGAAATACACCGTTTGTTGCAATATGCTTGGGACAACAGTACATTTTCAGGCGGACAAACTTTCGAAATTACAGTAGTTACAATTTTCAACAACAGATGGCGCTGCAAGTGATGTGAAAGATATAGAAGACAACGCAGTCTGTGGGTGCGCCATTCTGTACGTCGTCTTTCTGCTGTAAGCGTGTGCTGTTCACAACGTGCAAGTGTGCTGTAGACAACATGGTTTATTCCTTAGAACAGAGGATTTTTCTGGTGTTGGAATTCCGCCGCCTAGAACACAGTGTTGTTGCAACAAGACGGAGTTTTCAACGGAGGTTTAATGTAACCAAAGGACCGAAAAGCGATACAATGAAGGATCTGTTTCAAAAATTTCAACGGACTGGGAACGTGACGGATGAACGTGCTGGAAAGGTAGGGCGACCGCGTACGGCAACCACAGAGGGCAACGCGCAGCTAGTGCAGCAGGTGATCCAACAGCGGCCTCGGGTTTCCGTTCGCCGTGTTGCAGCTGCGGTCCAAATGACGCCAACGTCCACGTATCGTCTCATGCGCCAGAGTTTACACCTCTATCCATACAAAATTCAAACGCGGCAACCCTTCAGTGCCGCTACCATTGCTGCACGAGAGACATTCGCTAACGATATAGTGCACAGGATTGATGACGGCGATATGCATGTGGGCAGCATTTGGTTTACTGACGAAGCTTATTTTTACCTGGACGGCTTCGTCAATAAACAGAACTGGCGCATATGGGGAACCGAAAAGCCCCATGTTGCAGTCCCATCGTCCCTGCATCCTCAAAAAGTACTGGTCTGGGCCGCCATTTCTTCCAAAGGAATCATTGGCCCATTTTTCAGATCCGAAACGATTACTGCATCACGCTATCTGGACATTCTTCGTGAATTTGTGGCGGTACAAACTGCCTTAGACGACACTGCGAACACCTCGTGGTTTATGCAAGATGGTGCCCGGCCACATCGCACGGCCGACGTCTTTAATTTCCTGAATGAATATTTCGATGATCGCGTGATTGCTTTGGGCTATCCGAAACATACAGGAGGCGGCGTGGATTGGCCTCCCTATTCGCCAGATATGAACCCCTGTGACTTTTTTCTGTGGGGACACTTGAAAGACCAGGTGTACCGCCAGAATCCAGAAACAATTGAACAGCTGAAGCAGTACATCCCATCTGCATGTGAAGCCATTCCGCCAGACACGTTGTCAAAGGTTTCGGGTAATTTCATTCAGAGACTACGCCATATTATTGCTACGCATGGTGGATATGTGGAAAATATCGTACTATAGAGTTTCCCAGACCGTAGCGCCATCTGTTGTTGAAAATTGTAACTACTGTAATTTCGAAAGTTTGTCTGCCTGAAAACGTACTGTTGTCCCAAGCATATTGCAACAAACGGTGTATTTCTATCGCTGCTCGTTTAGTTTTTATTGCCGTTTCAAATATACCGTTCATTTTTGAAACACCCTGTATAATCTTACGGGGATGCCGACTGGGCCAGATGCCTTCCTGGAGTCTAAGCATCTTGACTTTTTACAATCCCAGATACACTAAACACTATGTCAGCCATCCTTGCGTTTGTTTGATGATTGAAAGGGGGAATGATGCTGCAGTCTTCTAACGTAAACGAGTTTTTGAAAGCTAGGTTTAGAATTTCGGCCTTCTGTTTATCATCATCCGTTACATTACCTGGTCCAGCCACTGTTTCAAGGCTTACATTACCGCTACCAGGCGACCTGTGACGATACGAGTACGTATAAGCTAGAGCCTGCTGATTCTCGGACATACAGAAACACTCGCATTACGTCCGTTCTCGTCGACATAGTCCTCTGGGACTTGCTTACACCTTTCCTCTCCCAAAGTTGCCTCTTCACTGTCATATGTAAACACGGGAGGCCACTGCTTGCTTGTGTGCTAATTTCATTTTCTTGGAACACAGACATTGTGGTCATTCACGGATAGAAACTTTATCAAAGGGAAAACTTAAATGCCCGTTTCCTGTCATATTAAATAACAAAATTTAAGCGCCAAGGTGTAAGCACATTTTCGTCTTCAGTGCTTCAGTTCCTGGCCAAGGAATTTCGTTGTGATATCAGCGACGCAATAAAGCACGCCTGTGAGAGGTTGTGACATATTTCCAATTGAAATTCATAATGTTGCACTGGGGCGTACATTACAAGAAATTATGGTAGAATGAGTGTAGTATAATCTACCTGTAAATGTATGTGATTTCTCCTGCGTATGAAGAATCCCCCGCTTGTTAATTTCACTCGAACATGTATATTAGAGTTTTAAAACACAGCGCTACAAATATCGAACATCCGCGCAATTTAAATAGAGATTTTAGTTATTTAGATATGATATACCACTTATATAGTAGACGAGCATAACGCAATATTTTAAAAAAGTAATTATGTGCTCTTTAGAAAAATAACATCGTCTGACGTAAGATTCAAATTAATTTTAAAATTTAGTATAACTGATTGAAAAATGTATTTGTATTATTGAACAATGATTATGGTTTGATAAACAATTACGTTTTAAAATGCTCTCTCGGATATGCATCTTTCACCATATCGGGGAATGTGATAAAGGAAGTGAAAAGTAGGAAACAGGAGAAATTGGAAAAAAAATTGGTCGAGAAAACCGTAATAGTACGTGTGTGTGTGTGTGTGTGTGTGCGTGTGTGTGTGTGTGTGTGTGTGTGTGTGTGTGGGTGGGTGGGTGTGTGTCTGTGATAGAGAGACGGGAGGGTGAGAGAGAGGGGGGTGGGAGGGAGAGGGACTATATACACTGAAGGACCACAGAAATTTATACACCTGCCTTATACCGTGTACCCCCCACGCGAGGACCAGAAATGCCGCAACACGTGGCAGGATGGACTCGACTAATGTCTGAAGTAGTACTGGAGGCATTTGACATCATGAATCGTGCAGGACCGTCCATAAACCTGTAAGAGTGTAGCACGTTGCAAGGCATCCCAGGTATGCTCAATAATATTCATGTCTGGGGAGTTTGGTTGCCAGCGGAAGTGTTTAAACTCAGAAGAGTGTTCCTGGAGCCATCCTGCAGAAATTCTGGACGTCTGAGGTGTCACATTGTCATTCTGGAATCATCCAAGTCCGTCCGAATGCACAATGGACATGAATGGATGTAGGTGATCATACAGGATGCTTACGTACGTGTAACCTGTCAGAGTCGTATCTAGACGTATCAGGGGTCTCATATCACTCCAACTGCACACGCCCCACACCATTACAGAACCTCCACCAGCTTGAACAGTCCGTAGGTTCATAAGGTTGTCTCCATACCTGTACTCGTCCATCCGCTCGATACCATCCGAAACGAGACTCGTCCGACCAGGCAACAATTCTGCAGTCATCAACAGTGCAGAGTCGGTGTTGAGGGGCCCAGGTGAGGCGTAAAGCTTTGTGTCGTGCAGTCATCAGGTTTGGGCCTTCCACTCAGAAAGCTCAAATCGATGATGTTTCGTTGAATGGTTTGCATACTTACACTTGTTGACGGTCCACCATTGAAATCTGCAGCAGTTTGCGGAAGTTCTACACTCCGGTCACATTTAATTATTCCCTTCAGTCGTTCTCAGTCCCGTTCTTGCAGATCATTATTCGGGAGCAGCGATGTCAGAGAACTAATGTTTTACCGGATTCCTCATGTACATGGTATACTCATGAAATCGTTGTACAGGAAAATTACCACTTCATCGCTACTTCGGAGAAGACGTGTCCCATCACTCGTACGCTGACTATAGCACCACGTTAAAACTCACTTAAATCTTGACAGGCTGCCATTGCAGCTGCAGTAACGGACATAGCATCTGCGATAGACACTTGTCTTATATAGGCGTCGCCGACCTCAGCGTCATATTCTGCCTGTTTACACATCTCTGTATTTGAATACGCAAGCCTATACCGTTTTCTTTGGCCCTTCACTCTTTGTTTATACAGAGCGTCTGTGGACGAATAGTCAGTATTTGGGTATATGACAGAAAAGATCATCCAAACAAAAAGTGTAGTAAACATGGGCTCTAAAAGTACACCTTAAGCACTTTGAGCACTTTTTCATATTCGATATTGTTGAACGAATTTCTTCTACCGCGAAGTCTATTTCGCGTATTTTGAGTGAGCGGTTGTAATATGAACCAAAACAGGAAACAATTCGGGCAAACATTATTTCTAAAGTGCTTACCTTACGAGCTATGAGCACATATTTGTATTTCTTATTGTAAGAAAACATTTCTTCTGACCAACAAGTACTCTTAGCTCTTAAGTTATGCGTTTGAGAGCTCATGTTTACCAGAAAATATTTTCTTGCACTGGCCGATACAGCCTCCCCCACCCAAAATTTGTGGAAAGCGAAGAGCTTGCAGTAGTTGGGACTTTTTTCACAGAATCGGAGATGAAGAAATGTTCATAGCTCTTAAGGTATTCATTTAGGGCCTACGTTTGCTAGACATTTTTGCTTCAAATGATCGTTCATGCCCTATCCTTAACTATTGACATTCCTCCTGGGACACACTTTATGTTGAGGATTATCCTGAATATTATGTTGGACACCACTGAATTTGATTTCAATACTTTCCGTTGAGAGGGTGCGACGTGATCTGCATCGCTATTTCTGGGGTTTCTCAAATTTGCTGTATAAGGATCTTATATTGGCCATGTAACAATTTCATGTCCGTTTCTATGTTGTAGTTTTCTCGCAATTTTGAGTGCGCTAGTATAAACTATTTTATTCTGGTCAGAACAGAGAGTAGTGCCTCTTTTACTTTTTTGGAAAAATTACTCCCAGATTATTTTATGTGGAAGCTGTTAAAATTCTGACAAGGGATTTTGTAGACAGCATAGAAAGAAAGAGAAATTTTATCTTCGTTGTTTTGCATCTAATATCAACGTCATGAAAATTACCATTACACCACCTCTGAGACAAAATGCTGTGTAACCACTTTCTCCATTCATTGTCTCGAGGGATAATCTGTAGTAACATTCCTTTTTAGAGATTAAGTGTAAGTAGTTTTTAATTGGGCCAGAAGAACACCGCCGTTTGCTGGATTTTTCGCGTCTGTAACTGTGTTCGGCGTAGCACGCCTGAGCTCTTTCCGGGCGAAGTCCAAATAACAACGCAACGAGAAAAGAGAACAGCGAGAGATTACTGCCTCGCAGAAAGGTTAAATGTCGCCAGAGACAAAACACTGGTTCTGGTGGTGCTGTGCAGCGAAGTACATTTCTGCTCTCAGATGGAATGAAGTAGGAGGCATGCAGAGCTGAAATGCGTAAATCTTTATAGATCAAAGTGTATGCAGTATCCGAGTCATGTACAGTAGCAAGAAATGTGGAACGAAACATTCTCAACACACTTATTTTAAATACTTCTGGCAGCAGTAGTAGCTATCAATCAATTTATGTGGTATCTCTGCTTCTGTTTCTTCTTATGTTTGTACACTAATGCAAAATAATCGCTACACCAGAAAATAGCGTAGAGCAATGAAATTTCATTAAGACGTTTGTCTAGGTAACATGTCTAAGTGATCAACATTTACGAGATAACAGTTAAATGTGAGCACGAGAACAGCCACTGCAAATGTGAAGTGCTGGTCTATCCTCCACATTGTCGAATACCAGCATGCAAACGAGCATGTATTGTCTTGGATAAGTGCCGCATGTCAGTTTTTGACATGAGATTCCATAACTGTTGCACTTGGTTGATTAATACAGGGACAGATGCCGGCCGGTGTGGCCGAGCGGTTCTAGGCGCTTTAGTCTGGAACCGCGCGACCGCTACGGTCGCAGGTTCGAATCCTGCATCGGGCCTTAGGTTAGTTAGGTTTAAGTAGTTCTAGGGGACTGATAGGACCCGTGTTCTAGAGGTAGCGTCTTTGATTTCTAATCAAAATGTTTTCGGTCCCGGGTTCGATCCCCGCCACTGCCTAAATTTTGATAAATAATCAGCATTGGCGGCCGAAGACTTCCGGCATAAGAAGTCAGCCTCATTCTGCTAACGGCCTTGTCAAAGAGGGCGGAGGAGCGGTTAGAGGTTCAGGGCACTCTCTTGTCCTAGGGGTGGGAAATTGCTCCTAAAGGCGGAAGAATCAGCAATGATCAACGACATGAGGATGCAGAAGGCAATTGAAACCACTGCATTAAAGACACGTAACGTGTATCCACAGGACATGTGGCCTGTAATTGAAGAAGTATCCTGATGATCTCTCCATTGGCAAAAGATTCCGGAGTAGTCCCCCATTCGGATCTCCGGGAGGGGACTGCCAAGGGGGAGGTTACCATGAGAAAAAGATTGAATAATCAACGAAAGGATAACGTTCTACGAGTCGGGGCGTGGAATGTCAGAAGCTTGGACGTGGTAGGGAAACTAGAAAATCTGAAAAGGCAAATGCAAAAGCTCAATCTAGATATAGTAGGGGTCAGTGAAGTGAAGTGGAAGGAAGACAAGGATTTCTGGTCAGATGAGTATCGAGTAATATCAACAGCAGCAGAAAATAGTATAACCGGTGTAGGATTCGTTATGAATAGGAAGGTAGGGCAGAGGGTGTGTAACTGTGAACAGTTCACTGACCGGGTTGTTCTAATCAGAATCGACAGCATACCAACACCGACAACGATAGTTCAGGTATACATGCCGACGTCGCAAGCTGGAGATGAACAGATAGAGAAAGTGTATGAGGATATTGAAAGGGTAATGCAGTATGTAAAGGGGGACGAAAATCTAATAGTCATGGGCGACTGGAATGCAGTTGTAGGGGACGGAGTAGAAGAAAAGGTTACAGGAGAATATGGGCTTGGGACAAGGAATGAAAGAGGTCAGACAGAGATTCCGAAATCAGGTACTGGACTGTAAGGCGTACCCAGGAGCATATATAGACTCAGATCACAATATAGTAGTGATGAAGAGTAGGCTGAAGTTCAAGACATTAGTCAGGAAGAACCAATACGCAAAGAAGTGGGATACGGAGGTACTAAGGAATGACGAGATACGTTTGAAGTTCTCTAACGCTATAGATACAGCAATAAGGAATAGCGCAGTAGGCACTACAGTTGAAGAGGAATGGACATCTCTAAAAAGGGCCATTACAGAAGTTGGGAAGGAAAACATAGGTACAAAGAACGTAGCTGCGAAGAAACCATGGATAACAGAAGAAATACTTCAGTTGATTGATGAAAGGAGGAAGTACAAACATGTTCCGGGAAAATCAGGAATACAGAAATACAAGTCGCTGAGGAATGAAATAAATAGGAAGTGCAGGGAAGCTAAGACGAAATGGCTGCAGGAAAAATTTGAAGACATCGAAAAAGATATGATTGTCGGAAGGACAGACTCAGCATACAGGAAGTCAAAACAACCTTTGGTGACACTAAAAAAAGCAACGATGGTAACATTAAGAGTGCAACGGGAATTCCACTGTTAAATGCAGAGGAGAGAGCAGATAGGTGGAAAGAATACATTGAAAGCCTCTATTAGGGTGAATATTTGTCTGATGTGATAGAAGAAGAAACAGGAGTCGATTTAGAAGAGATAGGGGATCCAGTATTAGAATCGGAATTTAAAAGAGCTTTGGAGGACTTACGGTCAAATAAGGCAGAAGGGATAGATAACATTCCATCAGAATTTCTTAAATCATTGGGGGAAGTGGCAACAAAACGACTATTCACGTTGGTGTGTAGAATATATGAGTCTGGCGACATACCATCTGACTTTGGGAAAAGCATCATCCACACAATTCCGAAGACGGCAAGAGCTGACAAGTGCGAGAATTATCGCACAATCAGCTTAACAGCTCATGCATCGAAGGTGCTTACAAGAATAATATACAGAAGAATGGAAAAGAAAATTGAGAGTGCGCTAGGTGACGATCAGTTCGACTTTAGGAAATGTAAAGGGACGAGAGAGGCAATTCTGACGTTACGGCTAATAATGGAAGCAAGGCTAAAGAAAAATCAAGACACTTTCATAGGATTTGTCTACCTGGAAAAAGCGTTCGACAATATAAAATGGTGCAAGTTGTTCGAGATTCTGAAAAAAGTTGGGGTAAGATATAGGGAGAGACGGGTCATATACAATATGTACAACAACCAAGAGGGAATAATAAGAGTGGACGATCAAGAACGAAGTGCTCGTATTAAGAAGGGTGTAAGACAAGGCTGTAGCCTTTCGCCCCTACTCTTCAATCTGTACATCGAGGAAGCAATGATGGAAATAAAAGAAAGGTTCAGGAGTGGAATTAAAATACAAGGTGAAAGGATATCAATGATACGATTCGCTGATGACATTGCTATCCTGAGTGAAAGTGAAGAAGAATTAAATGATCTGCTGAACGGAATGAACAGTCTAATGAGTACACAGTACGGTTCGAGAGTAAATCGGAGAAAGACGAAGGTAATGAGAAGTAGTAGAAATGAGAACAGCGAGAAACTTAACATCAGGATTGATTGTCACGAAGTCAATGAAGTTAAGGAATTCTGCTACCTAGGCAGTAAAATAACCAATGACGCAAGGAGCAAGGAGGACATCAAAAGCAAACTCGCTATGGCAAAAAAGGCATTTCTGGCCAAGAGAAGTCTACTAATATCAAATACCGGCCTTAATTTGAGGAAGAAATTTCTGAGGATGTACGTCTGGAGTACAGTATTGTATGGTAGTGAAACATGGACTGTGGGAAAACCGGAACAGAAGAGAATCGAAGCATTTGAGATGTGGTGCTATAGAAGAATGTTGAAAATTAGGTGGACTGATAAGGTAAGGAATGAGGAGTTTCTACGCCGAATCGGAGAGGAAATGAATATGTGGAAAACACAAAGAGAAGGGACAGGATGATAGGACATCTGCTAAGACATGAGGGAATGACCTCCATGGCACTAGAGGGAGCTGTAGAGGGCAAAAACTGTAGAGGAAGACAGAGATTGGAATACGTCAAGCAAATAATTGAGGACGTAGGTTGCGAGTGCTACTCTGAGATGAAGAGGTTGGCACAGGAAAGGAATTCGTGGCAGGCCGCATGAAACCAGTCAGTAGACTGATGACCAAAAAAAAAAAAAAAAGGTGACTGATGACCTCAGATGTCATAGTGCTCAGAGCCATTTAAACCATTTGAACAGGGCAATTAATAATGTACGATTCGGGAGTTGTCGCCCGATGATATCGTGCATGTGGTCGACTGGAGGCAGATTTAGGGTCGAGCAGGTTAAGCCAACATGTTGATACTCTGTAGAGCATGTTGGACTGAAACAGCGGTATCGAACATTATCCTTTTGGGAAAAACTCCTGCAGTGCTGTTCATGAGCACAGCAGGTCGAATCACCAGGCTGACGTACAAATTTCCATGCAGAGTGCGTGGGATATCACGAGAGTGCTCATGCTGTAATACGAATGGACCCCAGATCACAGCTCCAGGTGTAGGTCCAGTATAACTAACTCGTAGTCAGGTATGTTACAGGCCCATAACTGGACTTCTTCTAACCAACACACGGCCATCACTGGCACCGAGACAGAAACAGTTTACCTCAGAAAAAGAAACAGATCTGCACCCTTACGTAAAATGAGCTCTTAAATGACGCCACTAAAGTCCCAAATGGCGGTGGTTTCAGATCAGCGGAATGCACGCAGCAGGACGTCTGCTTCAGAGCTATTCATGAACTGACCCATTTGTGAGTATTCCTTGTGTCACTCTGGTGCAAACTGCCGCTCAAATTGCTGCTGCAGACGCAGTACGATGCGCCGGAACCCTTCACCGAACACAATGGTATTCACTCTCGGTAGTTGCACGTGGCCGTCGGCAGTCCGGTCTTCTTTCGAGTATACATTCTCGGGGCCGCGGTTGACACCAATCACGTGCAGAGACTACGTTTCTGCCAAGTCTTTCGTCAGTACTGCAATAAGAGTTATGTATGTTCTCGTATTCCTATCTAACGACCTCGTTTAAACTTAGTGAGGAGTTCATAATGGCGAATTTGTCGGCTTAAAGGCATTCTTGACTAACATCAACTCATCACGTCCAGACTTGAGGTAACAAACGCTCAAGACCGTTACAGTGATTATTTAAAGCAAACCTGATTTGCATCGTCACACCCTCTTATGCGACTGACACAAAAATGTAGATGTAGAAACACGCCAGCCAACTTTCGTTTATGTCGCACAACTGCTTCTTGGTGTTGCGATATTTTTTGCCGTTAGTTTATTAAGTAATTCTACAGACGGAAAGTAAAAATGGAAGAAAAAGGTAATGATTTTCTATTAACTCTCTGGAAGCTTCGAATTACATAAAGCGATTGTCATGAGTACCTCGCGCGCGTGCGCGCACACACATACACTCTCTCTCTCTCTCTCTCTCTCTCTCTCTCTCTCTCTCACACACACACACACACACACACACTTCAAAAACTGTAACTCTGAAAACAAGACAATTTCTTTTTAAAACACACTGAAAATAGAGGTTTAGTTACTACTACTGTTCCAATTATTAGTCGTTATTCATCCTCACACCAATCACAGCAATCTGGAGTCTCAACACCAACTCCTGTCTCCTACTTTCAATTACAGGTTTTGATCTCTGGTACCATAAAGAAGAACCTTGTAGAAGTATTTGTATTCAATTTCTAGGAACTACATCAAATTACGAAGATCTCGTGTGTTAGCTGGCTGAATATCTGAATTATTGCTGTACAACTACAAAATACTATATTCTGCAGTAGGACTTCTCTCGGCAATCATATTCCGATTCCCTGGGCCAAAGTAAGAGTTTCGTAATGACATAGAAAACCAGCACTTTGGATAGTGCTGCCGCGACTGGAGGAGAGGTGGAGGGGTCTCCTCGTGTAGACCCCAGCCGTGTGTTGAGGCTGTGAACAAATATCAGTGACATAATAGGAAGAGTGTCGCAGCTGGTTCTGGTACGCCAATGGCGCCCATTGGGGGCCCCACGAGAGACAGGCTTTGGAGCGTGCGTCACAGCACGTGACATAGGAGGCCTTGAGGAGTGGTCACAATCGTCTCTGGCGGAGAGCGAGTAACTATTTCACACGAGTTTAATAATTCTTGGCTGCATGTTTGAATGCTTGTAAGTTCTCTATAGCACTTGACAAAATTAAGACCTTTAGTGGGTAGTATTGATTTCCCGTGGGCCCGGCACGCATTCGAGCTTCACGAAGTGTTGCGGAGATGCTGACTACTGTGACGTCATAAGTTCGTTGCGGTGCTCCTATATTTCACTGGCCTCGAGCACGGTGGAACCTTGTATGACATGAGATGAACGTCCAATGTTTTTTATAATGATAACATTTTCCCAGCGCTGTTTCTTCCAAAATTTCTTAAAGACGGATGTATCCTGCTGCTGAAAGTTTGTTTGACCAGGCGCAACGAGAAGTTTCCGCGAAGGCCTCAGAAGGTCTAACAGGTGGTCGTCTACGACTGCCTAATAATTATACCGGTGGCTTCCTGTCATGCGGCAAGAAATGGTAGGAAGACAGAAAAACATTTAAGGCTTGTACCCATGTAAAGCACAAATTATGTTTCTCCACAAGATTTATGAAACTTCAGCGGTACCACTAGTTCGGCGGTGAAAATGTACAGTAGCCAAATGGTGGATGCCTTTCACGCCACAAAACGATTAACAATCGTTCGACGTGATTTTTGGTCCATTGTCTCATTGTCTGCGTAATCGAGGTAGTGGGGGTGTTATGTGGAAGAAAAAACGAAATGTCTACGTTTTCCAGAACGGACACGGGAAATCAGTACGAACGCGTTGCCATGATCCGGAACGGACGTGGTCACGAAAAAAATGGTTGCAGCGAAGCTGACAGGAGTTGTGCACACACTTCGCAACGAGACAACATGGGCTCAATCTGAGAATCCAGTCGTTGCCAGCTACAATGACGTCTGGCAAAACCTCCAGCTGGAGGGAGTGAGGAACTGCAACACGCACTTCGTAGTTCTCTGTAAGCAACAGGAGAACACCTGACAGCACGGGTAGTACGTGATGAAAAACAGTGACACACCACTGGGTGAGAAGTTTCCTTTAAACTGTTTGACCGCGCATGGTGCGCATGATTTCTCAAATGTATCAAATGCAGTGTTGGTACCGATCGGTAACCGAGACAAGAAGTCAGCGTTCAAATGTTCGGCAGTGAGCCTGTGCAACAACTCACAGATAATTAGCAATATCAGATAACAGCGTTTCAATTTTTGCGCTGTCCGACATGGGACAGGATTCAATGATTGGACGAGACTGTTAAAGGCAGATGACCTGTAATCTAACAGAACTTCAGGGCGTGCAAATGTTGGCGGAGAATTGTTGCACCATAGACAATAAAGAACTCGTTTTTTTCAGGTGGACTGTAATTACACTGTGCTTTAAGAGATTTCGAGTGAAAAGCAAATAGGTCTATCAGAAGACCCAGTTCTGTTGGAAAGCACGTCTATAATTCCCTAAGAGGCTGCAGCCGCAGCCAACACAACAGGCTTAGTCGGATCAAAATTCCTCAGACAACGACGGCCTGTAGTTACTGCAATGCATCCTGCCAGTCTTGGGACCATACAAAAGGGACACTTTTCTAGCCAAGCCGGTTCATTGAAGCATCAATTTTGGCTGCTTTTCTAATGAATTTGATCTAATAGGTAAGCGTCCCCGTGACAGATTGAAGATCCTTAATGTTTCGCTGATTTTTTTTATCGCAGACATGTGCGAAGTAGGAGAATGAATTCCCTGTGCATTAATGTGTCATAAACAGTCAGATTCTTGTTAGAAGAATGAGTAGCTCTCACTTATAAGCCCGGTGCAGAAAGAAATCAAAACAGTATAAATTTTTCAGTTATTCAGCATGTGTACCACCCGCGACCAAAACATCACCTAAATGGTTTGTCGTCGAAGAGACGCACGAGCTTAAGCACATCTGAACTGTAGTCTTTGAAACTGTAGTATATGTGAGTGAGTGTTGGTCACCAAACATTGCTTGGACTGCTCATTCGCTAAGTATGTCTCAAGTAATTCAGTCTTAGAAATGAATTTTCCCTGTCTCACTCGATCCATCAATTCTTGAGGTCGTGGGAGAGGAAAACAATCCAAGACGGTTTGTGAGTTTGCTGTTGCTTTAAGACCACACACAGGCGTAAACCACCAGGTAGCTCTCTGAGATTTACTAAGTGTAATCCCCACTGACTTACAGGAACGGGTTGGAGAACGCCATTATCTTTCCGTCTTCGCTGTTCCTGAGCAACTTGCTAACGTAGTGCAGGGGGGACAGGCCATGCAGGATAAAACTGTGGTTGCACATAGCCTCCAACAGAAGCGTGCACATCAAAATCGTTAGCCGTGATTCTGACGGTTCTTTGAACTCATTACACTGTTCAGGAATCAGATAAGTTTGTGTGGGGCACTGAAACACCGATTTGTAATACACAGTCTTGCACAAAGGGAACAAATCGAAAAAATCTACCCAAATACATTTGCTCTGTTTCTAGAACTGAGTATATGAAACGATACAGATTTCGTAACTGCACGATAAGTTCTTGGTAAACTGCACAATTAAGCACTGGAATTTCATGCCCATTGTATGCAGACAAAACAGAAGTAGGCCGCCGTAGCTGTGGGCTACTTATCCTTTAAAGTGTGGCTTTATTAATAAGGTAAGCAGACGCACCAATGCCTTAAACCAATTTAATAGCCTTTTGAGCCACTCATAAATGAATAAAATGTTGTTTTTTCTCGTGACTGTGGAGTGCAGTAGAAGAGCTGGAAGACGCAGAAGCTCAAGTCGTTGCTTGAGCTGACTTTAATGGCCTCGGTGATAGAGAATGCACTTGTTGACAGCTATGTTCAAAAATTTCTCTGAGCACTATGGGACTTAACATCTGAGGGCATCAGTCCCCTAGAACTTAGAACTACTTAAACCTAAGCAACCTAAGGACGTCACACACATCCATGCCCGAGGCAGGATTCGAACCTGCGACCGTAGCGGTCTCTCGGTTCCAGACTGACGTGCCTAGTACCGCTCGGTCACTCCGGCCGGCGACAGCTATGTTGCGGTTATGCGCCTGCAATGAGTAGGCGTTGTCACGTAAACACATTGTTTTCCACACCGGAAACATTTTACACCATCACAAAGTTTTTCGTTTATGATTCAAAATGCGCTGAGGACAAGTCTTCTTCTCGGTATTGTGTAGCACGCTGCGTGTACCACGACACTGAAAGTTTTTACTTCTACGTTGATTGTTTGTCTGAGCCCTATTGTAATTCACCATAATGCTGCCATTAACCTTAGACACAGTGTGATGTGCACTTTGAACATCATAAATACATCAAGCCTATAAATCAACTTTACTGGTATCAATAACAGTTTTAGATTCAACAATAGGCAGAACTGTATTTAGATTGGGATCCAGTAATTTGAAAACAGCAGCGTGAGTGCATGCGTCTGACATTTTGTGGCAATGTATCACGTAACATGACATCACTATAGCTGAGACCACAAGAACACTTGAACCTATTATGTCTTCGTAGCCCTTAGAGTTCGGCAAATCCATTGTTTCAAAGTTTGTTCAGGCTTCTCACTGAGTTGAAAAAAAATTGAGCCTTGCTGCTGTGACATGCAGCTGAGTGTCACAATGGTCGCTCAGCAGCCGAACAATTTCGTCGTGACTAGTAGTCTCTGGACGAGAGTAGGGCACAGTTTTAAGCACAGATTGTAGATGTTGTCTCCGACCATCGACAGAGAGAATACTTTGCTTGCCATACCTGTAATACTGTGTGCGATGAAGTTGGCTTCGAGCCACGCATTTTATCACTAGACTACTATCCCCTGCTACAGAGTAACACTAGTAGACAAACCTGGCATGTCCCAGGCATTCATTTTGCCAAAGGTTGCTGCTTCTCATGTCTACAACGCGATTTTGTAAACTTCTGTATGGAAACGTCTCTTCGAAGCTCTATAGACGGCTATTGTTTTTGCCCACATTCGTTTGTGCTTCGCAGTTGAAAGCTGTCAAAAGCGATGCCAAGTGTTAGACATTTTCGTAAGTTTAGTCGATTGCAGAAGTGTCTCAGGAGTAAAGAAAAAATGTATTAAAACTTCATGCATGATGCAGCAATTTGTGACAAATCCCGTGGTTATGACATCATATCTCTTGATGTATGTGTCGTGCGATAACATATTTGTGTAAGTACATTCTGCAAAACGTGTTGCGAATAGAGTTAGTCGTCAAAAAATAATAAATTTAAACGTCCTGCACGATTCGGCATTTTTTCACGCGACTTATTGTTTATGACATCGAATCTCCTGAACTATGTGTGGTGCCATGACAATTTTGCAGGCGCGTTTAGGGGCATATGGAAATCCTTTCTTCGAAACGTACTGTAAATAGAGTTGCTAACGTAGAAGAAATAAATTTAAACATCCTACATGATCGGGGCAGTTTTTCAAGCATCTCATAGAGGGTCTTGCCTGACAGTAAGGGATGTGTACCAATTTTGGTTGAGATCGGTCCAGTGATTTAGAAGTTTGGAAGGAGATGTGGAAAACACACAACACACGCACACTCATGTACGCTCACACACACATAGATTTACCCATGTTTGTGATCAGTATGGATTAGGCTAAAGGCCGGCCGGAGTGGCCGTGCGGTTATAGGTGCTACAGTCTGGAACCGAGCGACCGCTAAGGTCGCAGGTTCGAATCCTGCTTCGGCCATGGATGTGTGTGATGTCCTTAGGTTAGTTAGGTTTAATTAGTTGTAAGTTCTAGGGGACTGATGACCTCAGAAGTTAAGTCGCATAGTGCTCAGAGCCATTGATTAGGCTAAGGGTGAGTCAAAAGGAAAGTAAACAGAAATGAACAAAGATGAATTCGTTAAGTCATGGCATATATGAGGAGTTAAAAGGAAAGTAAACAGAGATTCTTAAAGAAGAGCTCGCTACGTTAGGGCATAAGAGTTCTTTATTAGGAAACAAAAGAGTAGTATTGAAGAGAATGAAACAACCCTTACAGTAGTCCGTTCGAGAGGGTACTCTGTACCTGAACTACAAGTGAGTTTTGCGAAGTACGACAATATTTTTGAGATTTCACGATATTCATGTATGGGTACATTTGCTATTAGTCACTATTTATTACGTGTAGCGCATTTCTCAATATACAGTGTTTGTATGTGGGAGTAGGATATTACTTCGAATTGCGAAGTTCAGTTTTTCTTCGTAAGTGGTGGGAGGGGGTGTAGAAATCTATCCACGCCTATCGCCTGGAATGCTGTTGAATGTGTTGACGAGCATGCTTGTCGGTGTGGCGGTTAAGCACAAAAAACTCTTTGCATGTCACCTCGAAATAAGTCCCCTGTGTATGGATTAAAGATCAGGTAGACAGGCTCGGTGAGACCAATACAAGGACAGCTGAGTAGCAGCGGATACGCGTCGAAGGAGGCTTCCCGATTACACGGTGAAGCGTGGCGCCGCCGTAAGGCGCGATGGGGAGCAAAGTGGCGGGTACGGCGTGGGGGTGGTGGGAGGGTGGAGGGTGGAGGGAGGAGCAGCAGATGCGATGCGGCCACCTGGTCCCTAGCACTCGTTCCAGCGCGGCAACGGCGGTGGCGCTCATGAATATTGAACAGGAGGCGTCCCTGCAGCGCCACACCAGCCTCTCTTCCGGGATCAAAGTGCTGCGCGACAAGTGGGCCTGCCCCGGCGACGTCTGTGTCATCGCTTTGCTTCTCATTGCCGTGTTTCACGACTTAAAACGCAGTAGCGGCACCCTCAAGAGCTGGCGTCAGGCATCGAGAGAGCAGGACGTCACACGTGCACCGCTACAGCTTTTCATTGCTCAGATAGGCAAATCCTTTAACACCAGATACAGAGTACATGACTGGCCCAAAGGAATAACAGGCCACACCTCTCACTTTTTTTTGGTCAGCAGTGTGACGCACACCGGCAAATACCTCACTCTCAGTGAGTTGCACACAAAACAAAAGGCCAGGGACTTGATACTTCCTGGCGATTTAAAAGTATGTGCTGGATTGGGGATTCAAACCCGGAACCTTGACATGCGAAAGGCTATTACATTTATTGTACTGGAATACAACGAACTGCAAATGTTGATCACTGACGCAACCATTACCAGAACATTTTTCAAATTATGTAAATTAATTACGGAGTAAATTAATTTTAAGAGCCTAATAGTTTAATTGTAATCGAAGTGAGGCTACTTGGACCTGCTGGTGAGGTCAGTGACATCTGCATCAGATTAGATGACAACAGTCAATGTCGAGGTAACATTCTACTTTATTAAAATTGGTACCGCGTTTTGGTTATGAAGTCATTTGATTTAGGAAGAAAAAAGTATAAGCAAAAATCATATCAATAGATTGATAAGAAATGAACATGGACATTAAAGGTGCGGAAAAAGAAAAAGTTACCTCAGATTAAAAGAAGTGAGAAGTGGGAGCATAGCCAATACGTAAGAGAAAACAGCACTTAGGCGGTTGGGGGGGGGGGAGGGCCAATCTTAGATAAAGTAAAATATGCAATTATCGGCACAAGTCGCGCTGGTGAAATACCGTTATACACAACTGATATTACATGTGCCCCTGTGTTGAAAGCGATGGGGAACTGGTGTTGTGTGGTAAGGTACTGGATCAGCATTAGTTTATTCATATTTAAACAAATCACTTTTTAAACAAACAAAACTTTTCAAGTCAAAACAAAAATTGAGGCAAGTTTAAAACACATCAAGTCCAAACAGTACATAAAACCCGAATTTATTAATATGACTTTACAGAATGGTACTTGTGACAAAACTTACTGAACACCCCACCGCAGCAATTAATTGATATAAATATTAAACAACGCTGTCAACAATGATTACTGTCAGAGCTTAAAAAAGCAAGTCTAGGCATTACAAATTTGAGCACCAATTTACTAAACATTAAAAAAATCCAAGGATAGCCAGGGTTACTCTGGCGGTTCCATCAAACCAACACTCAACAGTTTCAATAAGAACAATTCTTGACATCAGGTATTAAGCATCACCAACAACAAGCTTTTTCAATTGCAACTTAAGAAAAGCAACTGATGATGCAACCAATTTGAGCACACACCGCAAGAGAATTTATTACGGTGTTTTATGAAAAGCAACTGCTGGCAAAAACCATTCAACGAACACAAAATAAACAGTATGTATCAACAAGATATCCTTTTACAAATTAATAAAGCAACTGTTGGCAGAGTTTAATAGAATTATTAAATCAGTACAATGTTAATGAGTACTAGCGAACAAAACAACAATTTCTTAAGAAAATTTGTCTGATAAAAAATATTTTCGTTTCACACTGACAGTTTAATAGAAACAATGTCATTCAGTAATTTTTTTTTTGAGTCATCAGTCTTCTGACTGGTTTGGTGGAGCCTGCCAAGAGTTCCTGTGCCAACTTCTTCATTTCAGAGTAGCACTGCATTTTTATGAGCTGCAGCCCCCGAGAACTCGGCAAAATTCCGGAACCTGAAGAAACAGTGAGTCGAGGACCAGTTGAAGCGATCATGCAAATGTGTAATCAGGATTGACTACAAGATCACCCTTTTTTATTTTCAAATACATTACGTAGAGGGATGAACTTACAAATTACGAAGCAATCATACTTTTAATCATTTATTTGCTACTGTAAGGGGTGTTTTTATACCTTTTTTATAAGTTGAAGGAAAAGGAACACTGAGCTTCTTTCTTTCAGTTTAACTTTGAGCTTCATTTATCTTTCCCTCGTAAAGGTATGTGATGATAACAGCGGTAAAATTAGATTTGACTTTGTTAATCTGCATTTATTTTCTATTGATCATGTTTAAGAATATATATTGGTAAATCTAATTTTTAAGTTAGTCCTAGGCCTCTGTGTTCTTTTTCCATTACACATGTGTTAACGTATGATTTAATTCGTACCCTCCCCGTTCCATTGTTTGTGAATAAAAGAACTTAAGGTAGTTACAGCTGTTTTTGTTTATATTAGATCTCATAATTCGTTACTGTGGCGATAAATTGGGAGGAAGGGGGGTTTGGGATGAGGGGAGGGGAGGATCGAATTACAATGATGCTACCCATAATGGTAGAGTGCCTACGTACGTCCTTCTTCACGAACCTAGACGGTATCCACAAGTGCTCTGTCGTTCTATAACTTCCTCCAATAGGCTGAAAAGAACAAAAAGTAATTGGGCAACATTTTTGGTACCTAAATGGCGTACATAATAAAATTAGATGTGGAGCGCAACACACATCATCTTCTTCTCCATCACTTCTCCATCACTTACAAAATAACGGTGCACCAAAGACACCAGGAGAGGAACGGTGGAGAGGGTAACTGCTAGTATATATAGGGCGCCGAGAGGAACGGCACAGCAGTCGTCAGGAACCACCTGAAGATGGCAGCGTGTACGTCTGCCGAAATATTGTGGAGAAATTACGACGCTACACGGTAAGATACCCGAGAACTGTTCAAAATAAACAATGTTACACTAAAGAATACTTTTCCCTTACAGAATTTTCATTTGTAGAGCAAAAGCAATCTTATCAAAAGTATACGGACACTTCAAAAACATACATTTTTCGTATTAGGTGCATTATGCTGCCGAATACTACCAGGTTCTCCATATAAGCGACCCCAGTATGCATTAGACATCGTGAGAGGGCAGAATGAGGCGCTCCACGAAGCTCACGACTTAGAACGTCGCCAGGTGATTGGGTGTTACTTGTGTCATATGTCTGCACGCGAGATTTCCACACTCCTAAACATCCCTAGGTCCACTGTTTCCAATGGGATAGTGAAGTGGAAACGTGAAGAGCACAAAAGGGTACAGGCTGACCTCATCTGTTGACCGACAGAGACTGCCAGCATTTGAAAAGGGTCATAATGTGTAATACGCAGATATCTATCCAGACCATCACACAGGAATTCCAAACTGCATGAGGATCCACTGCAAGTACTATGACAGAAAGGCGGAAGTGAGAAAAGTTGGATTTCATGATCGAGCGGTTGCTCATAAGCCACACATCACGCCTCGGTTGGTGTAAACATTGGGCGATTGAGCAGTGGCAAAACGTTGTGCTGAGTGACGAATCACGATACACAATGTGGGGAACCGATGTTAGGGTGTGGTTATGGCGAATGCCCAGCGAACGTCAACTGCCAGCGTTTGTAGTGCCAAGAGTAAAATTTGGAGGCTGTGGTTTTGTGGTGTGGTCATGTTTTTCTTCGACGGGGCTTGCACACCTTGTTGTTTTGCGTGGCACTATCACAGCACACACCTATATTGATGTTTCAAGCACCTTCTTGGTTCCCACTATTGAAGAGCAACTCGGGGATGGAGATTGCATCTTTCAACACGATCGAGCGACTGTTCAAAATACACGGCCTGTGTCAGAGTGGTTACACGGCAATAACATCCATGTAATGGACTGGCCTGCGCAGAGTCCTGACCTGAATCCTACAGAACACTTTTGGGATGTTTTGGAACGCCGACTTCGAGTCACGCCTCACAGACCGACATCGATACCTCTCCTCAGTGCAGCACTCCTTGAAGAATGGGCTGCCATTCCCCAAGAAACCTTCCAGTACATGACTGAGTGGAAGCTGTCATCTAGGCTAAGGGTGGGCCAACACCATATTGAATTCCAGCATTACCTATGGAGGGCGCCTCGAACTTGTAAGTCATTTTCAGCGAGGTGTCGGGAAACTTTTGATCACATAGTGTATGTTCCTCGTAATTCTTAAAAAAAAAGAAACTTAACTCTCTTGTTTCATCAGATGATGTTATTACTGGTTTAAATATGAGCTCTTCGATATCATTTACGAAAGTTAATCTATTCTGAGAACCATACACAGTCAGCTGTACATAGACGAACCATGTCTGGTTTCCAGAGGAGATCTGAGAACCTAATATTACAGTGACAAAAAGTTGGAATTTTTCTCTGTACAGTGGCAACGACAACGTTGAATAGTGAGTGTGCTGTGTTAAAAATTTGGAGGCCAGTGCGTGATCGTTTTGGTGGTCCACGTGTTATGGTGTGGGAAGGCATAGTGTTGCATGGGTGCACTGACCTCCAAATTTTTGATAAAGCTACAAGCGGCCAACGTTATAATGACGCTGTACTGCTACTATTCTGAAGTACTGCGTCTTTTCGGGGTCATGTTCGGTTCTGATTACATTTTTATGGATGACCATATCGAACTGCACGAGCGGAGGAGCTCTTGGCGCGAGATGACATTCGCCGAATGCACTTGTCTGCCCGTTCTCTTGACTTAAATATCGTCGCGCATGTGTGGGATTTGATGGGAAGACGTATTGCAGTACGTGCACATGAACTAACGAACGCTCAGCTGTTGTCACCCTCGTTGGTAGAGGAATGGAAGGCCTTGCCCCAAGAACACCTTTCCAGCCTTGTGGCTGACATGAGAATATGCTGCTGACCAGGCAGTTCTGTCCACTGTGATTACACATCTATAGAGAACTGCGTATCGTCTTAATGTCCAGAGCATCATCATCAATCACGATGAATTCAGAGTAGTTATTACTTTTCAGTAAAAGTATCTTAAATGAATTTACCCATGTGACTCGCTCAGATAGAGAAATAGACACATTATTTCTACACAGACAAATTTATAACTTTTAATTCTGGTTCCGCTCCATGACTTAATTTTTCTCATTACTTAAAATTAGACTGACTTCATCTCCATACGCCTTGGCTACGAAGTTTCCATCACAGACAGAACGTCCGATCAGTGCAGTCTGTAATCTTCGGTGTAAAAGCCCCGTTTCTATCGCATAGAAGGGAGGAGACAAAGGACAGCCCTGTCGGAGAGCCTTCTAAATCTATCCACTCCGAAAGATTTTCATTAACCTCCATTCGGGCCCACGCATGCTCCAAGCACTGCTCATTGTGACGGAACAGCGCATAAAATCCAATTTTTTCCATGGCTCTTTCAGCAAAGCCTAATCATAGCCTATCGCAAGCGTTTTTGACATTGAGAAATGCAGTTATCGAAGTTGTTCGCCATATCCTAGTGTGATGGACATGGTCTCGATTGTCTGCCACTGTATCAGTCATTCGACCTTGTTCGACGATATAATTTTCTTAGTGTCCTAAGACAATGGGCGATGCAGTTTTTACTTGACTGTTAGGGCCGTAGATAATATTTTGTAGTCATAATTGGTTACGGCGTTACACTATGATTATCTTCAGGATTAGCGCGGTTACAGCATCTGTGAATTCCGCTTTTGGTAGTATACCTCACAGGATTTCATTGCAGAGCTTGTCTGGTGTGTCTCCAAGCATATGCTACCGTCAACCGCGTGACCGCTACGGTCGCAGGTTCGAATCCTGCCTCGGGCACGGATGTGTGTGATGTCCTTAGGTTAGTCAGTTTAAGTAGTTCTAAGTTCTAGGGGACTGATGACCACAGATGTTAAGTCTCATAGTGCTCAGAGCCATTTGAACCATTTGAACCAATAATTGGAGCTAGTTGGTTCATGCTCTTCGATAACCTGAGATACAGATCCAGCGTTGTTTAACCAGTCCTCAGTCCATGAGGTTGCCGCTCCTTCAATAGAATACTACGAGTCGAAATCTTGCGACCCGCCGTCACAGCAGGTGAGACAAGATTCAGGGTCTCAGACGTGGACCGGCTCAGAGTTATACTTCAGCAGTGGGTGCAGTGTACCAAACTTAGATGCTGAGTGAAATAGTCATTCTGAGAAACAGAACGGAGTCAGAATACTTATCTTCACTGTGGAATTGAGTTTTATTTGATTCTAGAACGGCGTCCTAAACATTGCTGTTCGAAATTTAATTCAAAGGAAGACATAATGAGTAGGTTATGTATTAGTTAATTACAATTATTAGATCTCCAATGGCATGTTACATACAAAATTAAGTACAATATACGATGTTCTATATCCTATGGCAATTATAAATTGCAATTATAATTTAGTAATGAAACGTTATCAATAATTTTTTCATATCCATCCCTATATAACATCTTTTCTACTGTAGCGGGAATATCGGCTGCTACATTGTTATTCTTCTCTGGAGTGGATGCTATAATTTGGTACTTATATTCTGATAGCGGGCATCTAGACGAATCCAATGAAATTTAATAGTGAGGGCTTTGAAGGACAATGAAGGTCACAAAGGTGGCATGAACGTCCATTTAAAGAAGGTGTTGAAAGTGATGACCATTGGTATCAATGCTGTGCTGCAATCTTTGTATGCCTGTAAGTTTTCAGGAGGTTTACGTGGTGCAGTGGATACGCTACTGTACTCACACTCGGGAGGAGTTCTTGACTGTACAAATTAAATATTTACTGCTGTATTCACATATAATCTATTTCATTTTTATTTGGCTGTTGATTACAGGTGCCAGTTGATACCCATCGTAGCTTCACGTACCGGCACATCACGTCATCTTCAGCCCCTGGTCTGAAGATAGTGATCATACGAAGGAAAATCGGTAACCGAAATTAAATATAAGTAATTTATTGCGATCTGGACAATTAAGTGTTAAAATCGTAACATACGATCACTGTGTTTTCACAGTGACGTCAGAAGTTACAACAATACTGTATATCAGCGGTCGACATCAGCTACCAAGCTCAAGAGAAAAAGATTTCGTCCTCTCCAATGGATCCTCCGAAAGCCTATTATTTGTGGTCTACATGACCTTAATAAAAAGTTCTCCTCTGCAGACCGTCCACCTCCCTCTCTCTCTTTCTTTCTTTCTCCTTCGCTTATGTCTGTTAGTCCACTCTTGACATTTCTAGTCGCTTTTGTCACTCTCATCTTAACTGGGTAAAGTGATAATCACAACTCTTCCAGTTGGTCGCACACGCCGTTCGTAACCATTATTTTATTTACATATTGTTTCGAAAGTCAAGTTCCCTTTGATCCCCCTTTTCTAGGTACTTTCAGGGGCCACAACACGCTTCTTATCAACACGGAAATTCTTCTGGAAGGAATATTCGACTTAGTTCTCTCGAAACCCACTGTTACTTATATCGGAAACTTAATACATACTGGAGGCCATACAATTTTTATTACCTTTCTGGTACATTATATTCCACACGCTACCAATTTGCCGTTTTCTGGCTTTCCAATAACCAAGAAATCATTCTCATTACAGCTGATTAAAGACTGTTAAACTAAGTCATATCAGTATTTTCTACAAACAGAGAACTTTTATTAAGTAAAGTTTTCTTCTTAGGCAACGGCGTGGATGCATTCTATGTGGCCTATGTGAAGAAGAAACACTCGCATCAGACTATGAAAGTAGGAAGGACGGGCACATTTCTGTAGAGGATGCATTGTGAATGTTTACTATCGCTATGGAGCATGCTCTGAGTACGAAAAGAAAAATGAACTCGGCTCTGACGAGCCAAACTTGACAAATGACGAACAATGAGAAAAAGTTTCGGGCATATGATAATTACAATTTAGCAGTCTGTATTGCTAGTTACCTGACATAATGATAGCTGTAAGAAATGACTGAATTCGCAAAATTCCGGTTACCCAGAACCATGTGACATCAGTGACATGAATTCACAGCATTGGTGAGCGAGAGAGGGATCATTTCAGCTACGAATTCAGCGATATCAGTATTGTAACGGACAGAAGCGGGTGTGCTTTTATTAGATGTAGGCGTCTCGTTTGCTGGAGAGAATTGTTCGGCACATTTGGTCCAATTTGTCACCTCTGGTATCGTTTCCTGCACCAAAATCGCTTTTAGACATTTGGTATGGCTATCAGCGGATACAAACAGGTTAGTGTGAAATTTCAGTTGAATCACTTTTGTGAGTTTCGAGTAGTATGGGTTGCTATATCCAAAAAATAAATGCAATTATATTAAATCGATATATTCTTAAATTATGCATGCACTTCGATATTGCGCATTTGCAGTGTAGTAATTTCACTTACTATTGAAATTTTTTGGCAGAGTAAAACTGTGTACTAGACCGAAACTCGGACACGGGATCATTGCCCTTCGCGTTCAAGTGCTGTAGCGACAAAGCTACCCAGGTACGACTCCCCAGCCTTCCCCATAGTTGCACTACGCCAGGATCTCATCTCCTATCTTCCAAACTTCATAGAAGCACTGCCACAAAACTTGCAAGACTAGCTTCCCTAGAAGAAAGGATGGCGCGGAGTTTCGCAGGAGAGCTTCAGTGAAGTTTGAAGGTAGGAGATGAGGTTCTGGCGGAAGGAGTGCTGCAGGGAGGGCTCGTGAGTGGTGGCTGGGTAGCTCAGTCGGTAGAACTCTTGCCCGAAAAGGCAAAGGCCCGCAGTTTTAGTATCGATTCGGCACACAGTTTTAAACTGCGAGGTTGTTCCACATCAGCGCGCACTCCGCCGCAGGATGAAAATTCATTCTGGAAACAATCGCCACGCTGTGGCTAAGTCATGTCTCTGCAGGAGTGCTCGTCTTTCAAGTTTCACAGGAGAGCTTCTATGACGTTCAGAAGATAGGAGATGAGGTGCTGGTGGATGTAAAGCTGCAGGAAGGGATGGTGAATCGTGCTTAGATGGCTCATTTGGAAGCTGGCACTGTAGTTCAGCATGTTCGGTCAGAGGGTTAACTGCCCTGTGTAATAAAATAACTGAGTTATTTTATGAACCAATAACTTGAACATGCGTCATGGGACGTCCGCCCCGAACAAACACAATGAACAATAACGAACAAAATGAGATCAATAAAAAAAAGGTCTATAGTGCACTGCCCTCGATAGGCTAAGATCCCGATTTCGATTCTGGATCAGGCACACAGATTTACTGTCAGGAAGTTTCAGGTCAGCGCACACTCCGTGCAGAATGAAAATGTGTTTCCCTACTATCATTTATCACTCTATGTTATAAACTGAAGTTTTCCGCCACTTTTTTCTTGTGTGTGTTTGGAGGCTAATCTCAGGAGGGTTTTTGATGTGCTTTTCACTAGTGGAGAGAGTGATATACAAGGAAAGTTTCTGTGTATGATTTGTGAATATTTTGTGCAAATTGGGTGCAATATGAGGAATTAAATTCTCTGACCACAATTTTCTGTGTTTTGTGAATTTTGACCTCGGGAAGCTTTGTGATTTTAGTATGCTGTTCACTTAATAGGCTGATTCATGAGGAAGGTTTATGTGTATAATTTATTACATGTACGAGAGACAAGTCGTCTGCCCGTGTATACATAGCGCTCGTATCATATCAATGTTTCTACTATCCACAACTTGCTTACATAATATTCTTCGTTTGAAATTCATAAACCATGAGAAATCGCCTAAATTTACACTTCTAATAATCACGCACCCAATATAGAGAGGCAATTTACTCTTGGTATTGTATTATATTTGTTTCTATTTGCATCTAAAAGAGGAGCTTAGACCATAGGATGTCGAGTTATATACGCATGGACTGAAACTACATACAAAAGGTTACAGGCCGCTCCCCCGGGGAAAGTCCGTAGTAGGCGTACGCGCTAACGATAATAAGCCAAGTATCCTTTTTGTAGAAAGTTGTGAATTTCTAGGATGTTGGAGAAGCTTCATAAATTCCACAGCGTCAGAGATGCTCCCGGTGGCATATCTATAGGGAGGTCCCCTTTGGAGGTCAACAGGGGTTGTTAATGAGATTATCAAACCATGTCACAAAGTAGTGCTTCTTTCACTCAGCCCTTCACGTTAATTAATATAGCAGCTTCTTATAATCTGACGACATCGCTCTAGCCACCCAGAGCAGAGATTCTGAATCAGTGGAGAGCAACATCACGAATGCCCTTGGAGGGCTATCCAGATACTACACCACAAACCAGCTTAAACCAAACCCTTCAAAGATTCAAGTGTGTGCATTTCATTTGAGAAACAAGGAAGCCACTCGCAAGTTGAAAATAGTATGGTGGATGGTCGAACTGGAACACTGCCTAGGAGTGACACTTGACAGATCTCTCACTTTAAAAAAGCACTGCACAAAATGCAAGTCGAAAGTTTCCGTCAGGAACAATCTCCTACGGAAACCAGCTGGATGACAGTAGGGTAGTCAACCAGAAACAATCGGAAGATTTGCAATGGCACTATGCTGTTCTACGGCAGAGTATGGCTGTCCTGTTTGGCATAATTCAACTCATGCCAAACAGGTGGATGTAGCTCTCGACCAAACCTACAGAATTATAACAGGCTGCTTGAAGTCCAGTCGAGTCGAATGGCTTTACCAAAAAAAAAAAAAAAAAAAAAAAAAATGGCTCTGAGCACTATGGGACTTAACATCTTAGGTCATCAGTCCCTTAGAACGTAGAACTACTTAAACCTAACTAACCTCAGAACATCACACACATCCATGCCCGAGGCAGGATTCGAACCTGCTACCGTAGCAGTCCCGTGGTTCCGGACTGAAGCGCCTAGAACCGCACGGCCACCGCGGCGGGCAATGCCTTTACCACCTCGCAGGAATAGCACCACCACCTGTCCGAAGAGAGATAGCTACGAACAAGGAAAGAAAGGCAGTGGAACAAGAAAGTACCCATCCTCTGTATGGGCATGAACCGCAACCGCAACCGCAACGACTGAAGTCAAGGAAGACTTTCCTTAGGAACTCAAAGGAACTTAGAACCACTACTGCAGAAGCTAGTTTACAAATATGGAGTGCTAAGACCTACCTTCCCCCAGGTTGAAAAAGAGTTGTTGAAGCCTTACCTCCTGGCCAAGACGGGGAATGGGCAACTTGGAGGTCCCTGAAGAGACTGCGATCTGGAGATGGAAGATCAAAAGTTAACTTGGCACGATGGGAACACACTGATCAAATGATATCCGGTGTGACTTTGGAGAAGACAGTTCGGCATATGTTTCGGTATCGATTGTGATCAGTCTCCTGTAAAGAAGATGATCTTCAACACGCAACAGAAAATGCACCGGAAGTACCCAAGTTTTGGTGAAAAGTAACTTAATTATAAATGTTTAAAATGAATGTACATGTACCTGTAAGTTTCTGACCGAGAGAATAATAACAAAGATAATTAATATATCGTTAATCTCAAAGAATATCTATGTGCGGAAAATGACCCTAGTAGATCGTTTACACGTATCTCGTTGATGTTGGATCACTAGTCTGTGATTTCGGTGTTTGCACATGTACGCAAACCGGAAAAGACGTATGCTGGCAGACAGAACTCTATGGCCTTCTTCCATATTGAATCGACGTTTTCAATACGCTTCATGTGGTACTGGCCTCGCTATTAGTGATGAACATCTAAGACAGACTCCAAATCGTATTCCGCGTATCCTAAACGTATTTTGAGTTGAGGCAGAAAGTAGATCCACGCACATTCGCAACAGACGCGAGTCCTATAGGTGGTGAACTTTTGTATGGGAAAAAATTATAAGTTGGCGTATCAGAAAATCAGAAGGACAACAGTTCTGATTCTCATTTTATAGTATTTCCAGTACACGCCGGTAAGCCAAGAGTAATTGTAAAAATCTTATGTCGTCTTGGAACGGTATCAAGTCCGCTTGGTATGATGAGTTCAAGTTAAACTGGACGGATTCCATTCTTTAGTTTGTCTTTTAGTTGATTTTCGGCTAACGTCAACTCTCTGTCCTCTTGTCGGTACTACGCTTATTTTTATTTAGGGAACATGGTTGGTGGATGTCTCGTGAAGACGCTCTTGGACAGTAAAGGAATGGCTGAAATCATGTTCATTTGCTCCAACAACTCATGTGCCGAAAATGTCCGTAATGTGGCTAAATTCATATATAAACATATTGCCGATTTGTTAGACTGTGTTCTTCGTCAATAAAACTCATCTTATCTGGGAATCTTAGATACAGTATTCAGTGACTTACCTTTTCCATCCCTGGCCCATTCGTTTAAGGTATTTCAGTAGTAGCTACGGCGTGAGTCAGAGAGAACATTGCTGTGCGACTCACTTGCTTCCAGATTTACAGTAAGCGATTGTCTGGTGATGGTAAGGAGCTTGCAGAAGCGTTACCACATGGTGGTCTCGTAGGCAAGCTGCTTAGGTATCAAAGTCCCAAAGCCCCAATGTGTCCTAATTTCAGGACCTGATGCCCAGCAAAGTAATACTTTCTGTTGTGGCCAACTAATAAGTATTCCGGAATTATTCATCAGTCTGACAACCGTGGCAGTTATTGAACTCACTGCGTTCCACAGTGATACACATAGTAAACAAAGCAGAAAAAGGTTCTCAGCTGTGTCCTACATAGACATAGTCAATATAATAAAAAAGTCTGAAATGCGACAGTAATTCTATTCCTTGCAGTTGTGACAACTTTTCAAATATTAATTATTGCTTTCATGTAGCATTCATGTTCACGATTTCATTGATGTGGTCAGTTAATATCAGTATCGCCGAAAGAGAGAGATAAAGGGAGGTTGGGGGGAGGGGGGGAGGGGACTGAGATTGAATGTGGGAAAAGAGAGAAAGAAAGAAATAAAATTTTCTCCCCCTTAGTGAATATTGTGGAAAATTGGTTGCACGCAGGATTTTGTTTTCATCTCCTGTTTTCTAGTTGCAGTGATTAGCATTTCACCATTCCTCAGTCCGACAACCTTCGACAGTTCCGAGACGCAGTCGTCTCCTTTCCCAAGGCGAACGGATCCCTATCCCCTCCACGCGTGCGAGCAGTGGCACATGATTTACGGGTGCGGCGCGTCGCCCGCCGGCCTCATTCTAATGACTATGTAAGTGCTCGTAAACGTAACTCAGTGCCCCAGATTTACGGCTCATAATCTGCGCTGCTAATGCGCCGTCCGTGTCCGCGTTAACTGGCTGCCCGGCCAAGATGCGTGCGCTGCCCGGCGCCTGGTAACACATGTTACGCTCAACTCATCTGCTCAACTCCACGACATCTGGGTGACTGAAAATTGACAGTGAAGCTGGCTGATTACGAAAGACATTTTCGTTGATGATAATTTCTGCTTTAATTCTGGAAGGATTATCGATCGAACTGGTCTTAGACGGCATAGATTTGAATTTTGTTATTAGTAAATGTTCATTTTACTGAAATGACTCGCTGACAAACAAAAAATTGCCAACTTTCTGTTAGGAACATAAAGAAAAAATTAACTGTCTGGAGTTTAATATACCGGACAGTTTCTGTACAGCCATTTCTGCTACTCAGTTGAAAGTCGCCAAAAGCACTGCCAGGTGTCAAGGATTACCTTGACTCGACCGTAGAACTGTCTTAGTAGTAAAGAATAACTGCATTTCAACTTCACTCATTGTGCACCATTTCATCATGCATCTCAGTTTTTATGACGTCATATCTCTCGACCTGTGTGTTCTACAACGATATAATCGTGTAGGGACGTTCAGCTTCGTATGTGGATACTGCCTGAGAAATATATTCCGAATAGTGTTATTAGCAAAGAAGTAATAAACATGATGTATGACGTGGCTGTTTTTCAAGAATTTCAGTATTTATGACGTCGCACTCAGAACTATGTGTGGTATACGTGATATAATTTTGTAGGTTCATTCAGCTGCGTGTGTATACACTGGCGCAAAATTTTTTTGCGAATTGAGTTTATAGCACAGAGTTAATAAATGTAACCTTGATGCACAATGTGGCAATTTTTCACACATTTCACTGTTTATGATATGATATATCGTGAACTATGATAAGTAAGTGAAATCGGTCTGTTGATTAAGGTGGAGATGTGCAACATACTCGTACATAAATACATAAATACAGACAAATACACACATACATAGAATTTATAATATGTCTTGTTCACGACAGTTAAGCAGAGAAACCGTTCACGCTGGAATTTATTATGTCACTTCCACTCCTTGATGGCAGGAGAAATGTGCTAATGAAAGGCGAATACCTGCTCTCTTTGCAAAATGAATTTCGTAAAGCATCACCCTGGAACGGTAGTCGGTTGTGTTACAAAATAATGTTAGATAGCAGTTGTGTTGTTGATAGGTCTTCGTTGTTGGTATGTGTGTAGATAGCAACAATATTCGTTGGTTGTTCAAGTAATGCCTTTAAGTACAGAGGAACATAAATGAGTTCACTGCGCACAAATATGAGGTTGTCTCACACTTTCTCTTCGTTGACTATAATGTCTATCGGCCTCAAGCTATTATATAGATTGCGTTTCACGCATATCAATGACAACACTCCTACTGTTGACCAGACCGGATCTGAAAACCTGTGGAACAAGTCTCAAATGCAGATGAAGACGAACTGCAGCTAATTAGCTGCTCTGAGCTCTGTTCCTGACTTCCATACAGTTTCCCTTCGGGAAGGCCAGTACTGCTCTAACAGTAACGGCTCCTCTGCGTTTGAGAGCTATTTGTGACCGAATTTCACAGTAATTATTTTGTTTCTGTGAAATATGATATTCTAATTTGTTCCTTTCTTCTACTAGCGTATTTCATTTGTGGACATTGTTAATTACATCCTTAGAACAACAATAACACCACGTGTCTTGAATTTGTACTTCAGGTTAGTATGTAATTCTGTCAACTCCCCGTCCAGGACATCCTCATAAGGCTTAAATGTAACATATGTACGCATCAGTAGATAAAAATGAGGCATGAGCATTTTCGTTGCATCTCCGTCGCTTCGACTCATTCCATAATCGATTCATCTGTTGATTAATAAAAGATATTACCCTATGCGAGAACTTCTTTCTGCTTAGGAACTAAAAGGTCACATTAGTGTAACTACAAAATAAGTTGCTTGAACTATCATAATGATTCCAGAATGAGATTTTCACTCTGCAGCGGAGTGTGCCCTGATATGAAAGTTCCTTGCAGATTAAAACTGTGTACCGGACCGAGAGTCGAACTCGGGACTTTTGCCTTTCGCGGGCAAGTACTCTACCATCTGAGCTACCCAAACACGACTCAAGACCGGCCCTCACAGCTTCAATTCTGCCAGTACCTCGTCTCTTACATTCAAAACTTCACAGAAGCACTTCTGCGAACCTGGAAGAGCTTCTGTGAAGTTTGGAAGGCAGGAGACGGGGTAATGGCAGAATTGAAGCTCTGAGGCTGTGAGGACGGGTCGTGAGTCGTGCTTGGGTAGCTCAGATGGTGGAGCACTTGCCCGCAAAAGGCAAAGGACCCGAGTACGAGTCTCGGCTGGCACATAGTTTTAATCTGCTAGGAAGTCTCAAATCATAATGGTTTTAATAGTTTCGACGTTGTCAAAGGCCACACTGGTGTAGATTATTTGCACCAGGCTTAAATTCTATGTACCACAAATACGAGGATAGTTCAGTAAGTACTGCAGATAGACCATGTGCCCGCGAAAGGAAATGGTCGTGAGATCGAGTAACGGTAAAGTACACAGTCTTAAAGTGCCAGGAAATTTCAAATCAGTGCGCACTCCACTGCAGAGTGAAATTTCGTTCCGGAGTACTGTAATACGTTAGTATTTGGAAATAAGCAATATCGTATTCAGGGTGAAAAGTATTTAAACCGACAAACTCTGGGAGGATGTAGGGGACATCAAAACAAATATTTTTCCCTAATGTCATTTTTTCCTATGAGGATTATTTAAACCGGTGGAGGCCGTATTACGCTCTTCAGTTGTTAGAGGGCGTGTTAGCTCTTCAGTTGTAGGCAACTGCTGTCCACCAGTGCAGTAGTGCATTGTCTCTGTTTACTAATGTAGCGATACACCTGGAGTGAGTACACTGATATGGTTAGTGCGTACTACATAGCGCACCACAACGGACGTGCTGCACAGCGGGTTTATCAACAACAATATCCTAATCGCCGTATCACGCATCATACGACCTTTGCTGCTGTGTAACAACGTCTGTGTGAGACCGGGTCATTTAGCAGATTACCTGGACATGGACACCGTCGCACGGTAAGTACGCTGAAAGTTGAGGAAGGTGTCTTGCAGCATGTGGAGTGGGATCCCTCAATCAGCACTCGTGCAATTGTACGTAACATGGGGACGAATCAGACGAATATAAGAACAGTCCTTCGAGAGCAATCGTTACGTCCATTTCACTTACAGCGTGTCCACAACCTGGAACCAGTTGATTATCCACCCAGAGCACATTTCTGCCTCTGTTTTGTTTATCGATGAAGCAATGTTCGGGGGTGATGGAGTCTTCAACATGCACAATTGGCATGATTGGAGTGAGGATAACAGACATGCCACAGTTACTAGCGCTCATCAAGTGCGGTTCTTCGTTAATGTGTGGGTCGGTGTTGTTGGGGGCTGTTTAATTGGGCTGTATCTGCTATCTAGTTGTTGTCACTTGGTCATAAAAAATGGAAAAGTGTTGGTTGGTTTAATTAATTTGCCGCCAGAGAAATCTTCCTCTACCGGTTTAAATACTCCTCATAGGACAAACCACTTTAGGAGAAAATAATTGTTTTGATGTCCCCTACAACCTGCCAGAGTTTGTCGGTTTAAATACTTTTCACACTGTATAGCGCCTAATGATCAATTGCTATACATGGTGGACAATAATAAAACCAACAAATTGCAGGGTCCGGTTCCTGACTGGAAATGGAGAACAAAAGGTCCTGTTAACATTTGTTTGGAAATGCACCGTGGCCTCAGTAGAAGTCACTGACGAATGACAGTTCATCTGACCACGTGCTGTGTGTTCCTTCTGTGTTACAGGCTGTATGACTGACGCAGAATACAGTAAGCAGCATTATGGTCCGGTATTCACATCGGGAACAAGCCGAGACGGTGTTTCTCTACAGATGAAAACGGTCGAGAAGCTGCACGGCTCTACCAAAACAAGTACCCTCATACACAGCATCCACGTCACAGGAAATTCCAAGCCCTTTCTGCGTGTTTATGTGCGATCACGGGACCTCTCACACGGAAGAAAATGTAAGGAGACGGCGGGCTATGTGTGCACCAGATCTGGTGGACCGGGATCTGTTACAGGATATTGAGAGGACGCTCCAGGCAAGTGGCTTGGCGACGTGGTGAAAGCTAAACTACGATTACGTGCATCCTACATGATAAGCGCTACAATCCCTATCACCTGCCGTCCCATACAGGCCACTCTGAACATCTATTGTGTCTTGGATTCGATGCAGTTCTGTAGTGTTTCCCAGGACGATTTGTTATTGTTGCACGCACACTGTCCATATCCAAACACATGTTCATAGGACCTTTTTTCCTCCATGTCTAGTCAGGCATCCGTCCCTACAGTTTGACAGTTTTATTAGTGGTTAACCTGTATAATAATTTATTACACCGTAACTCGTTTCGGCAAATTATTGCCTCCTTCAGATGCAGCTAATACACTAATAACTTCGTCTTGCTATTTTTACCTTGTCCACTCACACTGATCTGACCGCCAGTCAAAAGCCTGAATAACCAGCTTCTGCAGCACGGCCCACTGTGGGACATGCAGGAAGAGAGGCAGTGAGTTTCTGGAAGATACCGTGGCGACTCCAGTGCCGTGGCTGCCTGAGCTATATGTAATGGTTGAGGATCAAGGATGCGAACAGTGCGTTCACGGCGGTCCCACAGGTTCTAGATTGGGGGGGGGGGGTACCTTGGTGGGCAGTGGAGTGCTGCAAATGCATCCTGGTTCTCTTCGAACAACGCGCTTACACCGCGAGGTGCGACACGTTGCATCGTCCTGCTGCACCCTTCCGACGATTGTTGCAGAGTGTTTGCTTTCCGTCCGATGGAACATAAGACTTGATTCATCCGAAAATGGGACTCAGTGGATGTCCAATTGCACTATTAGGTTACAAAGGCCAGCCTTTGTCTCCAGTGAACAGTAGTAGGATGGGTGCGTGAACCAGGTAGCTGCTGCAGAGACCCATACGCAGCAAACATCGCTGACGAGTCGTTCAAGACACTGCTGGTCTCTCTGTTCATTTCGTTAGCTGCTCAACAGTTGAACGTCTCTTCGCCCCTACTCCTCCTCGCAGCCGTCTTTGCCTCGGTGTCAGTTTTGGAACGCGCCATTTTTCCGTGCGCGGTATACTTCAACGACGGCGGTATGCCAACAGTTTACAAATTTAGGCGTTTCGGAAATGCTTTCAGCCTTTCCCAAAAAACAATGAACATACTCATTTGGATTTAAGGTGAAACATTCCGTTGCGGCAGTTTTTACTGCTTCTCCCTAACATGCTTTGTATACCCCAATGATGCTACCTATCGTCTGTGAGTGGTTAACGCACGTTGACTTCGAACATAGGCGGTGGGTACATTTATGTGACTTGATCGTGTATATTACGTGACGGAACTGTTAGTGGATTAATCGAAACTGAAGACAGCACTAAACTGCGTAATCCGGTAACGAGAAACTGTAGTTATCAAGCGATCTTAACGTAGTAAATTACTGTATAACATTTATTAGGTCGCATACTTCTGTTTCACAATATGTTATTTCTTAAATAATTATCTACTGTTCTTCAGAAATTCAGAGATTCTCAGCGCTAATGCTTCCGACAAAATAACGCTGGAAATAACTGAAAATTGCAAGACACAAGTACACTGTGTACGTCTCATAGTTAATAAGATTATACGATGTTTTATAGATCAGTTTCACTATTGCTGTTGGGTACTGGATTCGTTATTGTCATATTACGTAAATCATTTGCATGAGTGCTATCGTAATTATATGGCACGCGTTAGTTTACAAGCTGCGAAACATTATTTGTTTCTGTATGTGACAACAGGCTGTCCGTGTACGGAATACCCTATAGCGCATCGGCTTTTATTTAATAACAAGAATTAAGATATTAGTGTTTGGCAAAGGAAACAGAACGCTACCAGTGACCAACAGAAAAATGTACTTTTCCGAACATCTCTTAATTTTTTATCAATGGTCCATATGATAGTGGCCATGTACAGTGCCTGCGCCTTCTACCTATTGGAATTTCAGTTGTTTCACCTCGTAACCAAAGAATTTAGGCGGTTCTGGCAATTCGAACTCCATCTTAACGATGGGAGACCGTGTACTTTACGGAAGCAGTGTTAAATTATTTATACGCCTGAGGATGCGATTAAATCATCCCGAAACCGGTTGAACGACATCCTGTAATAAAAGAACTGTTAATAGGTAATGCGAGTACCAAAAATATTTTTAGAAGATTTTAATAGATTTAGACAAATGCAATGCATATCACTTTCAACATTGGCTTCGTAGTGTTGTGGGGTTGGATGCACAATTGGCGACTCAGTCTCAATTTAACAGAATTGCAGGGGGGTCACTCGTACAATGTATCATGCCATGAAATAGAAATCACGATGCACAATTGAATTCCGGCCGGTCTCGCCGCAACAGAGGGCGCATTTGTAGGCAAAATGAGGTAGGCTGCGCCACGCGAAGCCGTGCTGAGGTGCCACAAAACAGCTGTTGACTACCTGTCGATACGACACGAAGGTGACTACATCCTGAAACCTGCCCCGGGCCCGATAGCCAGCAGCATTGTACAGGACCTTGCATGCAGTACTGTTCCATGCAACGTGTGCCGCTGGGTCCTGTTTTATCCTCAGGCTGGAGATTTGCTGCCTGACGTCTGTAGCAGCTGGACATTAAGTCTGCAGTACGGAGCGGAATTATCGATATCATCTTGAGTCATCTTTTAGGGGTTGGGGTGGAAGACGGAGGAGAGGCGTTCTCGGTACTAGCGGACACGCCTTGTGCTTAGCTCCGGCTTGTGATCGTCTTTGCTATGGGCGTGACTGGCTACAGAGTTACACTGGAGTCATCATTGGAATAGTGACTTTACGCCGGAGAAAAGAGACATACTTTGGAGAAGAGCACATTGTGTGGAGGCAGCAGACGAATGGGACTTAATATGTCAACACGGAAGTTACATGGGCATCGTTTGGCTGTAGCAGACAGTACTTCCAAAAGTTAAGGTATCTGGCAGCCATGAAGGAATAGCGGGAAGAGTTTCTATTACGACGATTCAAAAGCGGTGCATAAGAGTAATTTGCGTCCTTGAGTATGCAGCCGGCCGTGGTGGCCAAGCGGTTAAAGGCGCTACAGTCTGGAACCGCGTGACCGCTACGGTCGCAGGTTGGAATCCTGCCTCGGGCATGGATGTGTGTGATGTTCTTAGGTTAGTTAGGTTTAAGTAGTTCTAAGTTCTAGGGGACTGATGACCTTAGAAGTTAAGTCCCATAGTGCTCAGAGCCATTTGAACCATTTGAGTATGCCCCCAACTGCATGTGTGGTCGCATTAGATAGTGACAACAATTTCCATTTTCATAAGGAAGCGGGCACGTGTTGCGTGTGTATTGGTACAACTGTGCTTATATAACGGTAATTGAATTACAAGAACACGCTGAGGCCGTGGTGTGGTCTGATTGTATTGTAGTTCTAATTGAAGTGACGAGGCACAGCCTGGCTGGTGGAGTGTGTGTAATTGCGTTACAGAGATAAGATTTGTACATCTACAGGTTGTTACAAAAAGGTACGCCCAAACTTTCAGGAAACATTCCTCACACACAAATAGAGAAAAGATGTTATGTGGACATGTGTCCGGAAACGCTTAATTTCCATGATAGAGCTCATATTAGTTTCGTCAGTATGTACTGTACTTCCTCGATTCACCACCAGTTGGCCCAATTGAAGGAAGGTAATGTTGACTTCGGTGCTTGTGTTGAGATGCGACTCGTTGCTCTACAGTACTAGCACCAAGCACATCAGTATGTAGCATGAACAGGTTAGTGTTCATCACGAACGTGGTTTTGCAGTCAGTGCAATGTTTACAAATGCGGAGTTGGCAGATGCCCATTTGATGTATGGATTAGCACGGGGCAATAACCGTGGCGCGGTACGTTTGTATCGCGACAGATGTCCAGAACGAAGGTGTCCCGACAGGAAGACGTTCGAAGCAATTGATCGGTGTCTTAGGGAGCACGGAACATTCCAGCCTATGACTCGCGACTGGGAAAGACCTAAAACGACGAGGACACCTGCAATGGACGAGGCAATTCTTCGTGCAGTTGACGATAACCCTAATGCCAGCGTCAGAGAAGTTGCTGCTGTACAAGGTAACGTTGACCACGTCACTGTATGGAGAGTACTACGGGAGAACCAGTTGTTTCCGTACCATGTGCAGCTGATTGGCCTCCACGGGTACACTTCTGCGAATGGTTCATCTAACAATGTGTTAATCCTCATTTCAGTGCAAATGTTCGCTTTACGGGTGAGGCTTCATTCCAACGTGATCAAATTGTAAATTTTCACAATCAACATGTGTGGGCTGACAAGAATCCGCACGCAAATTGTGCAATCACGTCATCAACACAGATTTTCTGTGAACGTTTGGGCAGGCATTGTTGGTGATGTCTTGATTGGGCCCCATGTTCTTCCACCACTGCTTAATGGAGCACGTTATCATGATTTCATACGGGATACTCTACCTACGCTGCTAGAACATGTGCCTTTACAAGTACGACACAACATGTGGTTCATGCACAATGGAGCTTCTGCTCATTTCAGTCGAAGTGTTCGTACGCTTCTGAACAGCAGATTCGGTGACCGATGGATTGGTAGAGGCGGACCAATTCCATGGCCTCCACGCTCTCCTGACCTCAACCCTCTTGACTTTCATTTATGGGGGCTTTTGAAAGCTCTTGTCTACGCAACCCCGGTACCAAATGTAGAGACTCTTCGTGCTCGTATTGTGGACGGCTGTGATACAATACGCCATTCTCCAGGGCTGCATCAGCGCTTCAGGGATTCCATGCGACGGAGGGTGGATGCATGTATCCTCGCTAACGGAGGACATTTCGAACATTTCCTGTAACAAAGCGTTTGAAGTCACGCTGGATCGTTCTGTTGCTATATGTTTCCATTCCATGATTAATGTGATTTGAAGAGAAGTAATAAAATGAGCTCTAACATGGAAAGTAAGCGTTTCCGGACACATGTCCACATAACATATTTTCTTTCTTTGTGTGTGAGGAATGTTGGTTGGTTGGTTGGTTTGGGGAAGGAGACCAGACAGCGAGGTCATCGGTCTCATCGGATTAAAGAAGGACGGGGCAGTAAGTCGGCCGTGCCCTTTGAAAGGAACCATCCCGGCATTTGCCTGGAGCAATTTAGGGAAATCACGGAAAACTGAAATCAGGATGGCCGGACGCGGGATCGAACAGTCGTCCTCCCGAATGCGAGTCCAGTGAGGAATGTTTCCTGAAAGTTTGTCCGTACCTTTTTGTAACACCCTGTATAACCAGTTTGTGCTTGATTGTTATTTAGCTTGTTGGGTAATTGTAGACTGTGGCGTCAGGGTATGTTGTCTGTCTGGTGTGTAGATAAGGTGTTGGTTGCAGATGAGTGTTGTTGAATTTTCTGATATGTTGGAGTTGTTTTACAGTATTCCGTCAGTGTCTCTAGTAAGTTTAAATTATGTGGGCCAAAAAACAATTTCTCAGCCATGAGTTGTATACATGTGTCTTAGGTTCAGTCAATTTAGTAATCTTAGTGCTCCCATTGAAGCCATAATTATTTCTGTTTAAATTTTAATTGTAGTTTGAATATAAGTTAGTTAATCTGAAAATCGATAGGAAGTAGTGCTTGCCTTGTTCATTTATGTAAGCGATCTGGCACTGTAATTGTTGTTAATAAAGCGAAACATTTGGTCAAAAGCCCACGCTTACACAATGCCCAGCAGTATCCACGCCCACTGAAATTCTGTAATGCAGCGTATAAGTTCGCAGACATATGTGTACGCTCAGCATCTTAAAATAAGCGACTGTTCTTATTAGTTTCTCTTAATGCACTTTCATTTCTGTTGCACTACTGGTTTATTAGTTAACATACTGAGCTTCTTTTCCTGAGTTCCAACAAGTCTTACGTGATAGATACAAACTCTCACTCAGAATAGTTATAAATAGTAAAGGGTTGTATGAACTGCTCCAAAACGTTTTAGCTGCACGTGCGTCTCTAGGAACATAGGTGAACCGAGACTCAAAGGCGCAGAAAATGAAAAATTATCCCATGAACTTAACAACAAGTAGTTTTCATAGTAAAATAAGTGCGCGGGCTAGGCGCACGGTGTAGTCGCCTTGTCATGGTTCGCGCGGATCTCTCAATCGGAGGTTCGAGTACTCCCTAGGGCATGGGTGTGTGTGTGTTGTCCTTAGCGTAAATTTGTTTAATTAGTGTGTAACCTTAGGGACCGATTACCTCAGCAGTTTGGTCCCATAGAACTTACCACCATTGTATAATGAAACATAAAATCCTAAATTCAGACAGTGTGTTCGAGAGGCCACCTTTTTTACTGAAGTTCTGGTCTATTGCTGCTTAACATCCAGTAGCACTTTCCTCCATGCCTGTTGTGAAAACTGCTTGGCATGTGGTCCGTCGGGTGGTGGTACACTCTTCGACGGTGGTTCTGTTGATGTTTATGAGAGTTACAGTGACACTGAAATGTAAGATTTAAAAGTTCCCTAACATGCTGAATCGGTTTAACGCCTGCAGACACCACAGGCCATTCGCTTCGGTTGATTCCTGTCCCATAGTTGAAAGTGGTCACTATAAGGAAGCTCTCTTTTTGTAGGTTGGTATCTTGAAGAAGCCAGTGACAAATGTTGACTATCGAACTGTACGTGTTGACGATCCGGTCACGGTACTGCAGAGGCCTCGGATTACCATGAGTAGTGTTGAGAGGCGTCTGACATTAATAAATGATACTAGCCCAGAACAACATGGCATCATCTCCCCTTTGAACTATGCGACATGCATTTGTACGTGTGTAACCTCAACTTCACTTGTCGACCTTAATGAAAGTGGAAAATTAAACCGCGTGCACCTAATGGAAATTTGGGAAAAGCAATCGTCACCGAAGTTAATTTGTCGGTAAAGAGGGAGGAAAGGGTTACATATAAATGAAAGGAAAAATGCAAATGAAATTGGTGGAAATTAATTTTGAGAAAATGGTAAAATTAATAAAGAAAGTAAATGTGCGGTCGTTACATTAACAATTAATTGGCGTTAATTACATATTTGAGATTTGGGAAAAATTACGGTCGCCAGTCCTATGGACAACTACTATAATAACTGAAAATGAAACATTAATGCACATACAATTAGCACTAAAAGTGTGGCAATTGAAGGTTGACACGTGTTGTGTGAAAACTGAATGTTTGTCAGAAGTAATAAATTTCGCTACACTATGACTTAATTTAGCAAAAGAATTAATAAAACAGGAAAATTGAAAGTTAATTTAGTGACTGATATTAATAGTGAACTTTGTTTCTGAAGCACTATGAAATTCATTAAAATAAGGTTAGTCTTGGGCTACCTCAACAATCATTTCAAAACCTACTTGAATCTACGCAATTTAGAAATAAGAGAGTTAACTTTGAACTTGAATTAAATGATTATGAACAATAAACAATAGTAAAATTTAGTACGTACCAGGCTGAGCTGCAGTCACAGGTAAGCTAAAATATGGTAACAAAGCTCGCACTCTTAATTTGTGCTTGTGTAATCTAAATATTGTAGCCAGCTGTGAATACTTTAACTGAACTTTGAAATTAAAGCAGTGAAATGGAATGATATTACTTTAATGCTGGCGTTTGAATGTCAACGACACTTGGGTTCCTTCCGGAAAACGAAGGGACCCTGTTTGGTAATGCAATTGGGACAATGAGCAACAAAGGTTCATGCTACGTTGCTGTAATTTTGTGAGGCACATTGAACAGTTTGAAAAGCTGAGGTCTGCCATACAGTTCTAAAACTTTACGTGCTTCGAGTCTTCCTTGTTGGTCACACAACACACCTGATCCACCGCCCTATTCCAGCCAGATCCCCTCTGCCGCGCTTCTTGTGGCAGAGTTAACACTCCCAAAGATCCTAAATACTTTTGTTCTCCACACGACCTATCGATGTAATCGTTCGATAGCATAGTTTTCCCTAGGCCAGACCCAGTGTAAAAATACAAATAATATTTACAAAACAAACCAATTATACATCCACACACACACACACACACACACACACACACACACAAACACACACACACACACACACACACACACACACACACACACACACACACACACACACACACATATATATATATATATATATATATATATATATATATATATATATATATATATATATATATATATAGTTACAATACATAAAGACACAGAAACGACATATCTTCAGGTAACAAAATAAGGAAAATAATTTATACTACAATAGATGGAAATAGGAGGATATGCATTTCCGTTGTTACACGTGGGTACCCTCACACATATCTATGGACAAAGTCTACTAGTCTGAATATATAGTCAGTAGACATGCATTTTTGTTGTGAAACGCGGGAAACTATTAGAAGAAAAATAAGAAAGATATTCACTGGTTTGTGTCTCATGGCGTTGGTAGAAATTTGCAGTGACGCTGTGACACATTCCAGTACCGCGCTGATCGTAGCATTTCTATTCACTTCTCCAGGTGTAGTGACTTTTAAATAACATACGAAAACTGCATCGTTCTGTTCGCAATTGAAATGGTTCAAATGGCTCTGAGCACTATGGGACTTGACTTCTGAGGTCATCAGTCACCTAGAACGTAGAACTACTTAAACCTAACTAACCTAAGGACATTACACACATCCATGCCCGAGGCAGGATTCGAGCCTGCGACCGTAGCGGTCGCGCAGTTCCAGACTGTAGCGCCTAGAACCGCTCGGCCACTCGGGCCGGCCGCAATTGAAAGCAGCGTTTTTCACAGAGCAGCTTTGAGAAAGGAGACTTACCTTTAATACCAATACATAATTGTCTGTATTTAACTAACTTTGCTACGGACAACAGGGGGTCTAAAAGAAGTTTCCTGTCAAAAATGCACGAACTACGTGAGCCTTGACAGTGGTGAAACATTTTTAACTATAAATGTAAAAGCAAATATTTACTGTTGGCCGTTAAACTGACAGCGCTGTGATGATGACATACGGGAAATTTAAAACTGGCGTGTAGTGTAATACAAGCAAACGATCAGCAGTGTAGTCTTACAAAGCACGTATAAGTAAGCCGTCCTGTTCATTTTAGAACGAAATATTGCACAGTAGATTTCTCATTCAGGTATCGAATATGAATGTTGATTAATTGTGAAAAGTTTGAGTGAGACCTCTTGTGAGAAGGATGAACGTCTAGCAGCAAGTGTGGCAGTCGCCTATCGATACTGTGGTTTATCGTTTTGCTATACTGCTGCTTGCGCTGGCTGGACGCCTACGACTATCAAGGGAATATGGATGCTTCAAATGGCTCTGAGCACTATGGGACTTAACATCTGAGGTCATCAGTCCCCTAGAACGTAGAACTACTTAAACCTAACTAACCTAAGGGCATCACACACGTCCATGCCCGAGGCCGGATTCGAACCTGCGACTGTTGCAGTCGCGCGGTTGTGGACTGAAGCGCCTAGAACCGCTCGGCCCCCGTGGCCGTCGAGAACATGTAGTTGAAGAGTCCAGGATGGTAACCATGCGGGATCGTAACAGACGACAGATTCCTGGACAATTTCCGTTATAACTTTTCATAGTATAGTCGTAAGGACCATTGTTTTTTATAATATGTTTGTGTCATGTAAAGTGCATACTCAAACGGAATCGGTGGTAACATGTTGCTATTATGTAATAGCGTACAGCTAAGACTCACTTTGGAGGAGCTGATGAGGAACCTCCACTGATCACTTTTATAGTCAATGCCCAAAGGTGCTATGGGCCCTGTACATTACTACAAACTGTGAAGTTCTTTTCACTTTCGAAAAATGGAACATGTCGCTTAGGATCGCACAGATATTTATAGTCAAGTGTTGTAGTTTTGACGCCAACAGTTAAGCTTCACCAATTTGCTACTCCAGATATCTCACTAGATCACTAGGTTCATACTGTGTTACATTGTGAATCTCTGTAGACTCATAGTTGCACATAAAATCAGGATCTTTCGAAGAACCAGGTTATGAAGGTGCAGCACTAGTATCACTACCGCCCTCGTAACCATCATAGTCAGATGGGATAGGAACAGGCAGCTTTGTGAGGCATTACTCGCATGGCCTATGGTTTGTTAGGATGTCTTCCTTCTTGCAAATGCCGTCTATTAGAGAAATTGCCTTACAAAAGTGATAATCATTTACATGCTTTGATGATTCTCGCAGATCATGGATATAGCAAAGCGTTATCCTGTTCCCATTTTCACAGCCAAAGTACAGTCTGTACACGCTCCTAATATGAGGTGTTATTGGCCGCCTTTGCTATTTCACTGTAGCCTGGATGCAAATGTACCAAAAATTGTCAGCACTGTTTACGTATTTTCGAGACGCATTTTAGAGGTACACTGAATCACAGGAATTACAGTAACCACACGGATCGACTAAACATCAGTAATAGCAACGAGCAGAAAATAGGTTGTAACAGACTGAAACTATGCATAAATTAAACATCCCCCGCTCCTAACTTCCTCTTTCCCTTCTCCTTCCCCTTGTTGCTATGAGACCATAGCAACACAGTACATACATTTGCTGTTGCCTGAAACTTCATTTTTCTGTCTACTATCAGCAGGGTTTAGGAGCCCATATGGAAAGGGATTGAAAATGCATGCTAATAAAATATATTTATAATTAAATGCACCCTGCACCCTTTAAATTTCAAACGAGAGCTAAATCGAAGTTTTCATTGTCGCTTCGTTATGAGTGTGGTCGATATGGTTAACAAACATTTATTTAATCCAATTTACATTTTCACTGTGTGCTAGTGTACTCGTACTCCCAACGACAACACTGGACACTTCAGTGCTATCAAGTCGTCCTTTCATGCGATTCCCGCTTCTGTGTACAGCATCACAATGCGCTAATCAATGAATGGAGGCTACGAGAAGAGCGGACACTGTCAAATTTCATCATCAAATGCTCCCAAAATTTGGCGTCATGGGATGGGATGCCATTGGGTATGTCTTGGTAACCTGGTTATTAATGTGGGTAGCAGTCGTTACATTTATGGTGTTTTAATGACCGTGCAAGTCTTATTTCGAGGTCAATGCGACGTTGTCTTTCGACAAGATAACGCAAGACTGCATTTTGCCCGTGGTGTGCTGACCTAGCTCCAAATGGAGGGTGTACGATGTTACAGTAACCAGCTTGATCTCCAGCTCTCTCTCATCCACTGAAAGTATCTGTTCATGTGTTACTGAGAGACTGGCACCCACTAAAAGGGATCTGTTACAATCAGTGACGTACTCTAGCACAGATTTCAAGCAACTTGGGAAGACAACTCTACATATGTTATCCTAGCTGATTTATTTTCTATTTCAGCAGCGTTAGAAACACTATTGCTGTCAGTGATAATGTAAGGACTAAATTTCGCATGCTCTATCCCCCTAATAAATACCTACAAATTCAATAATACACTGATGGAAAAGAGAACTTGTAGCACCAAGAAGAAGCGGTGCAACGTAAACGAAAGTTGGAGGGCGTCTTTCTAAATCATAATGTCTACCCAAATTTAGCACCAGTCCCTTAAAGAGGATGCAAATCTGGTTTGCCTTTACACGTTCGCTGCCGTCGGCGCAGGAGCGCGCCCGGCCGATACTGGTGCACATGCCGTGGACGTGGGTGACTGCGCGGAAAGAGACTGAACTGTTGCGAGGCACCACGGTTTAGTCGGGTGCGGTTCGAAATTTTTCCCTACAGTTTTTCTCTGTTGTGGGACTGAAAATGGAAAAAAAAATTCTTGACACGGCGTGCCCTTCAGAACCGAAGAAATGCAAAATACGGGACACAATAAAAGTACAAAAACTAACGTATGCTGAATTATTACGAATATTAGAAGAATGCGATTCGGAAACGGAATTGGCCAGTGGAGACGACGGGTGGGAATCCAGTGAAGAGTCTGAAGGAGCCGAGTTTGCTTTAGATGACATTGTAGAAATGGCTGTGAATCCAAGCGACAGGGAAAGGGCAGAAGGAGTGGCAACAAGTGGTAACGCAGCTGATACAAGTCTTACATGGGAAAGCGAGCCAGTTGGAATGGTAAATTGCCCGTTTATAAAAAAATGAGAGACTGCAAATTCAACCAATGGGAAACACCCCCGTAGATAATTTTCGTCTTTTGCTGACGGACGAATCTCTATTGAGAGTTGTAGAAGGAACAAATTGAAACGCAGTTGAATTATTCCTTTCTGTGGGAACCAAAGAACAATCACGAATAAATTGTTGTAAAGATGTGATGGTTGGCAAATTGTTAGTGTTCTTGGGAGTTTTCCTGCACATGGGAAATGTAAAGATGAGGAAGTTGCAGGACTATTAGAGAAAGGACCCTTTATTTCACGTGAAAGGAACTGCCAATAGTGTTTCACGAAATCGTTTTCTGGGAATACTACGTGCATTGAATTTTTCTGAAAATCCAAAACAGTGCCAACCAAAACCATCCGGCAGGTTGTATAAAATACGTCCAGTCGTCAATTTTTTTCAATGAAAGGATGCGTCAAGTATACTGCCCTGGCCGGGGACTGTCACTAGAAGAATCAATGATCCTTTCGCGTGGATGATTACTTTTCCGCGCCGGCCGAAGTGGCCGAGCGGCTCTAGGCGGTTCAGTCTGGAACCGCGCGACCGCTACGGTAGCAGGTTCGAATCCTGCCTCGGACATGGATGAGTGTATCGTCCTTAGGTTAGTTAGGTTTAAGTAGTTTTAAGTTATAGGGGACTGATGACCTCAGATGTTAAGTCCCGTAGTGCTCAGAGACATTTGAACCATTACTTTTCCGCCAATGTGTCAAAAATAAAAAGCAGAAATATGGTATAAAGCTATATATTTTGGCAACTCCCACTGCAGTGGTCCTGAAATTCGCGGTATACACTGGCATGGTGGACGATTTAGAGAAGAGGCCATGCGCAAAAAATTGTTCTTCAGTTACTGAATGAAAAGTTGAATGCTGGTCACCACGTGTACATAGAGAATTACTATAACAGCTTCGCATTGGCTAAGTTGCTCCTGGATAAGAAGACTCACTGCACGGGGACTCTGAGGGCGAATAGGAATGATACCCCGAAGGAAATACAGAAGGCAAAATTACGAAAAGGAGAAAGCGTTGCCAGATTTGCGGAAGGCGTTATGATAGGTAAGTGGCGTGGTAAGAGGGAGGATTGCTTCATTCCTAATGCATTTACAAATGAAATGGTTGAGGTTGAAAACAAAAAAAAGAGAAGAAATGTAAGCCCTTGGACATTGTAAACTACAATAAATTTAGGTCGGGAGTAGATCGGTACGATCAGATGTTATCATATTACCTCTCGGAACGTAAAACCATACGCTGGTACAAGAAACCTTTTATCCACGTTACGGAAATGATGCTGACAAACGCACAAGGCCTACACAATAAATATTCTGGCACAAAAATGTCCCTCCAAGAATTCAGACTCAGTATTATAAGAGCACTATTGCCACAAAAGCAGGTAGAACGGCCAGTCAGAAATCCCCACAGTTTGTGGTTAAACGAGAATCAACTGTAAAATCAAAAACACCGAGAAAAATGTGCAGATCATGCGCCAGCCGAGGACAACGAACAGACACGATTTACGAGTGCCCATATTGCCCAAGTAAAACAGGGTATGGTTTGAATTGTTATGTTATTCACCACCTCTAAAAGCAGATAGCACTCTCATTGTTCTTTCATTTTTAGACAGTTATGTGTAAGTACTATTCTTGTACTACGTATTAATTTTATTTGTTAGAGTGTAATCGGTATTGTTTTTGATTCTACCTTTTCTGAGATTTGACATACAGTGTATTTCGGAAATTTGTTCAAGATGTTGTGTTTCTTTTTGAATGCAGTTTCTAATATATTTTTGGTTCAATAAATATGTTGTTTGTCAGAATGATGTCTCATTTTATTTTTTAATATAAAACAAACATGTAGTACTAGTACTCTAAAATGTCATAATTTTCTGGGAAAGTAAACGAGACGCACTAGCGCGTCCATGGCCACTCGCTACAGAATATGGCGTTATATGCCACTGACGCCTTAGTGCGCACAAAAAAAAAATTGTTTTAGGACAGTAAATTTTATCTTTTACTTATGAAATAAATACATTTTATATTACTCTTAGCAATACAGTTTGAGGTTCTATTACAAAAATAATTGGTTACGTGGCAACGCCAGGGGAATTACAGCGTCAGCGAACGTATTAAACAAACGCTATAACAGTCGAGAGCATTAGTTGCGTTTGAAATTGGACGTGGTGAGTTGATAGTAATGCCTTTAAGGCGACAAGGACGCTGTTATCAACACCTCACTGAGCTTCAAAGGGGTTGAGAGAGGTTGAGTGATATGGCTACGAGAAGCTGGATGTTCCTTATAAGATACTGCAGATAGTTATGTTACGAATGTAGCCACTGTATGTGACTGCTGGAAACTGTGGTCGTTTGAATGTACAGACGGAACAAGACCACGTTCCAGACGGCCACATGGCACTATCGAGGGGGAAGATACATAACTTTATCTGCAACAGCAACCTGAGTAGCAACTGGCTCCAGAGTCACACAACGAAGTTAAAAATCGGCTGCCTGTAGGACAGCACCGAAGCAGACGCCCTGTAGCTCACATTCTGCAGAGCCAAAACCAGCGCCATTTGCGACTACAGTAGTGGCAAGTGGGAGTTCATTGGAGGGCAGGGTGTGCGTCCGTTGTGTTTTGTATTGAAAGGTGGTTCTGCCTCGGTGACAGTGATGGTCGTGTGTTAGTTACGAGGGCATGCAATCATGCTTCCTGCATGCTGTACACACTGAACCTACACCTGAAATTTTGATCTGGGATGCAATTTCTTATGGCAGCAGGAGCACTCTCGCGGTCATCCCACAAATTCTGACTGCAAAACTGTACGTCAATCAGATAATTCGACCTGTTGTGCAGCATTCCAGGGTGTGTTTTCCAACAGAGTAACGCTCGCCCACATGCCGCTGTCATCAACCAACATATTATACAGAATATTCACAGGTTGCTGTAGCCTTCTCGATCAGCTGATTTGTCTTCAATCGAGCGGATACGGGACATCATCGCAAGGCAAATCCAGCGTCATACCCGTATTGACTGAACAAGTGTAACAGGCATGTAAATCCATCCCACCAACTGACATTCAGTACCTTTGCAGCCTGTATTCAATATTCTGGCGGCTACACCGGTTATTAATGTGCCACAATTTCACATTATCAGTGGTCTATCTTGTGTTTGCATTAACCTGTGTTCTTGCGAGATCAATCACACACATATGTCACATAGACAAATGTATCCCCATAATTTCGTTACTGAACATTAATTATTTTCTTGGTTTTAGTGATTTTCTCGTCATCGTACATAGCGCCTTTCAATACTATTTTGCTTTCTCCCTCTCGCCTTGTGTTGTACTTTTAATGGCTAGCAGTGTCTGCGATTAGAGTCACCCTTACATTAAGTATAAGTGTGGGTGTTAAAGCTATGCAACGTAAACAAATGGTAGTGTCCTCACAAAAGAGCTCTTTTCGCAAATGCAAAATGAGTACCTAAGTTACCATATTAATCGTAATGTCACATACCAGAAACGTTTGATAGGACATACATGCGTATGTTCATTGCACGTGTCAAAGACAGACACCAAAGCAGCGTGCGTATTGAGCTATTACTGACAAGGCTTTAGACACGACACCTAACACGCACAGGCGATAGCCAGCGCCCCGGTGGCGTCACTGCTCGCATTCAGCCGGTCGGGTCCGCTATACAGCGGGCCGGCGGACTGGCCGTCCCGCTCCACATGCACGCACTCACACTGAGACGTACACTCACACTAGAACACACATCGATTAGTCGACGGGCCGCGGAAAGAGGACACCGCCTCTGATAAGGGCAGGAGCTGCAGCCCGCAGTGCAACCGACAGCAAGCTGTGCGTCGCTGGATTGCCTCTGCATAAGGGGACAGCTAATAAGGCCACGTTTGCAACAGTGCGTTTAGTAACTTAAGACGTAGATAATACGAAGAAACTTGGGTAACATTGATTTAGTAGGTAGATTCCATAAGGACAGACAGTGCTCAGCGTTTGATTTTATCAAAAGTAGAGATAGAGTCAGCAGTTGGTCGCTAATAATCTAATTGTGGCAGATCTAGATTTCAACTTTTGTGTGACTATCATCAGTGCTAAAAACATATGGGAATAGAGTACTATATGATAAGTGCATGAATCTAAAAATATTATTCAGCAATTGTACACGTGCTGAAAAGTAGTGACCACGATTAATTTATACGAAAACTCTTAAAGCTTCCTAATAAAACAGACAATATTAACATGTTACATCTTTATTCTTAATGTCTGAAGATTCGCAGACCTCTGCCGCTAGAGGGCTACAGACTACAGAGTGTAAATATCGGTATGTAACTTAATTACCTCGGTGAGTGGTCCAATCGAGTTTCGAATTCGAAGAATTCGTTCACACATAGAGCACCGTCTCCTTCAGCTTCACAATTCCAGAGTATACACGAGAACTGCGACATCTGCTGCAATCCTCTACACATTCCTGACTTGGGCTCATCCGATTTTCATCTGTTTCCAAAACTTTAAGATCTTCCACGATTACTCCATAATATTGATAAAGCATGAAAGTTACATGTTCATATAATTTTTTTTTATGTTGGCTATTGACCTATTGATTCCGCTGTTGCGTGCATACGCAAACTCTGAGTCTGCAATATTATTGTCACCAGTAGTGGCGAGTGAACAGTTGTTGAAAGTTGTCGGAGGCAACCTGGTGTGAAGCCACGCGTTAGGAGAGATCACATCCTGCCATGACTGTGCTAGTGACGCCACAGCCGATTTTAATATTACTCGAGGATATTTGGTAACTTGTCTTCTTACAACTAGTAGTTGTTGCTCGCTTGCGCACTGTAGGGAATTTTTCTGATTTGTGTTTGCATAGATAGTAAAATTTGTATATTTGTTGTGTACAGATACGTGTTTATAGATTAGAGACGTCGAGGAATAATTAAAGTTTTTTTCTGACAAAACTATCCTATGAAAGAAGTTTTGAGCAAAGACTTTCAGTGTGTGAATCGTCAAATTTCGGAATACAGTAAATAAAAAGTTTTTATTGATTCCTTTCATTTTTTACACCTTAAGGCTTGTTCACTAAACTCCTCCTGCTCATGTAATATCTACAAAAAAGGAAAACGGGAGTTGTAGCATCAATAGTTGTGACCAGGCATTGCACTCAGCGTGGAACGCTGTATTTTTTTAAATTATTTTAGCAAATCGCAGAATATTATTGCAGTTGTAGTGGCGAGACGAGGTAAGCTGTCTGTTGGATGCAGGAGCATTGCACTATAACTGTTAAGAGACGTCAGAGAAAGTTTAAAAAAAATTGTTTGCTGTCAGAATACTGACATGTTCGATAGTAAGAAGTTCCAGAAAATGTTTGAATACTGACATATCGGAATAAGGGTTTTTATAGAAGAAGATATTCGGCTACATATCAGATTATTATTTATGTAATTAAATTTCAGTACATTGCCTAGCAATTTTTAGAGGAAAAGGATATATATTGATAATAATAATCTGGAATAATATGGGATAAGTTCACAAATATGTGAATGGGTCGAAGACTTCTCAAATAATAGAACCAGTGTTTTCGATGGCATTTGTTCATCAAAGAGAAAGGGATCGTCAGGATTGCCCTAGGGAAGTGTACAAAGACTACTGTTGTTAGTTGGCGGTGGCGTGTTTGTTGCTGTTAGAGGTAGATTATCTTGGAATGAAATTGAAGCAGGTAGTTCCTGTGAGTTAGTATGGGCAGAGGTCATTCTTAGCAACCGGAATAAAATAATAACTGAATTCTTTTACTGAACTCCCAACACAGATGATACAATTGCTGAGATGTTCAAAGAAAACTTTAGCTTAATATCAAAAACGTAACATCCTCAAACAATTATAGTTGGTGGTGACTTTAACTTAGCCTCAATATGTTTGCGAAAATATATATTTAAATCCTGAGGTACACATAAAACATCATCCAAAATTGTGTTACATGCATCCTCTGAAATTCTATATGGCTAGTTCTCTACTTGTTTCAGTCACAGATTGCTTGTTTATAAACTTTGGATTGAATTTAGTCCCTCTTTACCAAATACTTTTCTACCTGACATGAATTCATAAGGAGTTCACTAGCAAACATTTCTTCACTGTCCTCTGAATCAAAGAAATTACTATTTTCATAGAAAATGATCTTTCTGTCAATAATTTTTTATCAGTGAGCACAATAGACAAACTATGGATCCTGTTGCACTGGTAATAAGCACTTTCAACACGTATGAGGATCAAGAATATAGCAAGTATAGGTATATAACATTCAATAGAGACAGTTTTTAACTATTACTGCAATGAGACACAAATTGACATAGTTATAAAACAATGACTTACCTTTTTGAACTATTTCAACAGACTGCACAATAATTGTTTACTAAGAAGAAGCCAAACTTTAGTAATATTAATTTTGGAACTAACCTCAAGTGGTTTATTGTCTGTCTTTCTTATCACAGTCTTTTACTTTAAACTCAATGATTAAATAGGTAACTTTGAATGTCCACAAAAGTTTAGATTGTATTCTTTCAATAACTGGGAGGGTTTCACAAAGCTACCTTTACTACCTCCTACAATTTTTACAAAATCCACACTAAATATGAATACTCCCATCTTACCAAATATCAAACAACATTACGTAATTAAATGTTTGGCTTTCACACTCATTTTTACGCAATAAAGACACTCGGTACTCATAGTTCAAACGAGGAGGAAACTGAGAGGTGTTGTGATAAGGAAAAAATCAAGATCGGTACATACATTCAGGTATGATTTACCTTATATTTCAGCATCCTAAAACATCCCACGAACAGATCCTTCACTTTACATATCTACGATTGCTCCACTCCGTTACAGTGATTGAGCAATGTGGTGGCAAGTATATCTTGGCAGGTGGATCAGCAGTTGATAAAGTTTTGTCATTTGTATGTGGCGATGAAAGATACCTCTTCCAAAATAGAGCTAGCTTACAAATCCATCCATCCGAGGCTCTGGCACACCAGCACAGTCCACTGCTGTTACATGAGCTGTTGGCGGTTCAGTAGGTTGTGTCCGACTGACTCGTTGTCCCACCTCTTCCTTCATGCCAACCACAATTTTCGCGCACTGCACAATTCCGTTTCCCAGGGGAACCACAACACCTTTTATACATGTAAAGAACTAAGAATCATAAGTGAGGATCAGCAATTACATAACAGCAACCGAACATACTAAATAAAACTGCACATTTGAACACATTGACTTTTCTACAACAAAATAATTTACACAAATTCCAGTTATATATGAGAAGTTTTGTCTCCTTCCAATTGAGGCACAGTGTTTAACTAATAAAGACAATACATTGCATGTGTTTTTACCAGGACATCAAAGTTTTTACAAAGGAAAAAGCGAACACTCTAGTGTTATCGATATAATCAAACAATATTTACAACAGTTTAGCTACAGAATGTTACATAAAACACAAACGGGCAAAGCAAATTGATAGTACCTTAGAGCTATGGTGTTACAGGGTACAATAATTATCATGTTGGAAATCACAATGGACGCACTAATTTTGGTAATGCTGATTACTTCTGTAATGAACGTGATATGTTTGCCGGACACAATGACTTGAATGCGAATTATGGTATGAGACAAAACCCATCCATTCAGGGAAACGATTAATTTGATTACAAACATTGTCTCACAGATAGGAACTTCCCAGATTTTCGCAATCGAAGCAGTGAAATTCACCCAAGGGAGTGGTTACAACAATTTCACTATTATTTGTCACCAACGTTGCAAGTTGACCCAAAACTTGAATTCATTTGCAGTTATCTCGAAGGAGATCTTGCGACGAGAATGAGCTCGATTGCACGTGGATTTTACACCTATGGTGATTTTTATCAAGCTTTCTTGTCCGCTTAGTAGTCCGAAAAAACTCAATATCGTGTGAAACATAACATTATCATGACACAGAATTATGAACAATCGAATTTCACAAACCTGTGCAGTACTTTGAAAACATAATGCGCATGCACAGATATTAACTAATAAGTATAGACCGTCGGAATTAATCAGCATTAGTTGAATAAATTACCAATTAGATTACGTCACGCAGTTCTGGCATGACGTTGTAAAGATAACGTGGAAGCTTTCCAAGCTCTTTTGCAAGAACTTGAATGAGGCAATAATGATCTCACACACAGACTTAATAGTAATCAGTATTGGAAACGTTACTGGCTGCGGCGTAAATCAATGGAATTGGCGTGAAGGGAATAATGATGGATTCGACAAAGACAAAGAAGATGTGACACATCAGCTCTACAGAACAGATTACGGACGCTCGAGAAATGATTCTCGTAACCATCGGAATTATCAGTACTGGAATACAGGTCGCGGATCTCCTGAACATAAACGTTATGGCAATGAAGACAATTTAAGACGCAATGACAACAAGTAAATCATAACGAATCCAACTCCCGTTGTTCAATTTTCTACTGCTACTGATGTTACGCAATAATAGTTTGACGGGAAATTCACGCCTTCTTTTCATTTCACTTCACTGACCCCCATTATACCTTCACTGAGCCTTAGGATATCTTTTATCAGGTTTTCTCGGTTTCTTACCACGTTCAAATTTCTGAAATTCTGTTCCCTGACTCGTAGATAGTTATCCAATCGTTAGTTATTCAATCTTTTTCTTCACGGTTACCTCCCCTGGGCAGTCCCTTCCGGAGGTTCGAATAGGCGATTAGTCAGGAATATTTGGCCAATGGAGAGAGCATGATAACACTTATTCAGTTACTGGCCTCATGTCGTGTTGATACTCTTTATGTCTTCAATGCAGTGATTTCCATTGACTTTTGCATCCTCATGCCGTTGATCATTGTTCATTCTCCCGCCTTTAGGGTCCGTTTCCCTGAAGCTCTGTCACCTCCTCTGCCCTCTTTGACAAGACCACTGCCAGATTTTGTAGTCAAAAGCTATGTATTAAAATGTACGTAATATCTTCATCTACATCTACGCCTATGTTCTGCAAGCCACTGTAAACTTTTTTGCAGAGGGTACGTCTCACTGTACAGTCATTAGGGTTTTTTCCCACTATATTCACATACGTAACGCGGGAAGAATGATAGCTTAAATGCCTCCGTGGGTGTGTAAGCAATCTAATCTAGTCCTCAGAATCCCTACGGGAGCGATACATAGGAGATCGTAGTATATTTCTAGTGTCATTATTTACTGTCCCTGCCTGAGGCCTTATTAATAGGCTTTCTGCAGGTTGTTTACCGCTGTCTTCAAGGGTCTGTCAGTCCAGTTTCTTCAGTATAACTGTGACACACTCCCACGGTTAAAGAGAACCTGTGACTATTCGTGCTTCACATCTCTGTGCACGTTCAGTATCTCCTGTTTGTCACTGTATTTGGTTCGCTTCCACAGACTTGAGCAAGAGTTTACGATCGGTTGCGTGAATGATTTGTAAGCAGTCTCATTCGCAGACTTATTTTTCTACCTCTGGAGTGACCTATTGAGACGAACATTCAAGGAACAATAAGTTATAATACGTAAGACAACCCTACCGTCACTTGGTCAACTCCAACATCGATAGCAGACAAATGAAAAACCCGATGCGGTTTTTTACCGTACGCGTGGCATTACTCCTCTCCCCTGCCCTGACAATCAGTTGTGAATTTTAATCAAAGCCGTGATGTACATTTATTCTATACCATTTAGTTACGGAAACATAATCCAGAAATAAAACATAGAACACAATAGTTCCAGACGATGATTAAAATAATATTTATAATAATTTCTGGATGACAGAGGAATTATTTAATAGTAAATACGTAGCAACAAGTGGAAAACATTTAACTGTAAAAAAATTATGAATGTCAAAATTATCTCTGAAACTTCTTACTGTATTCACTCCTTCCGTGTTGTGACATGCACATGATTGTGTGTGTATGTTTGTGATTGAGTGAGCATATGAAAAAAGGAGGACTATAAGAGCAGTCATCTATAATATAAGCGTTTGACATATTACAAAACTGGAAAACAGGAGGAACTGAAGAAAAATCACTTGTCGTGCCAGACAGTGCAGACGTCATAGCAAAAATGCGATTTCCTAAACTGCTTTTCTATACTCGTCCTTTCCATATCTCCAAAGATGCAAACTTAGTCTATGAAGCAGAGTAACTCTCGTACTCTCTCTCTCTCTCTCTCTCTCTCTCTCACACACACACACACACACACACACACACACACACGCACACACACACAATTGCGCGAGAGCTAAATTCTGTGCCCCGATTTACATAAACTGACAAAATTTATTCTGTACTTTACGGTATTTTATATAAAAAAATCTACGGAGAAACTAAAGTACCCCAGGTACTGCTGAGAGCCCATATAGACTCAGAACAGCCGAAACGAGAGTACGTATGTAAGAATGTGCCAGCTTAAGAAAACAATGCACTTCATTTAAGGAAAATCTTGCTGATAGTAGCCCTTGATCCGCAGAACCCTGAAACAAGATTTCTGTAGCATAATGTGGATATCTCAAGAAATAGAACTAAGCTGCCGATATTCGCAGAACTCACGGTGCAGATCCTAAGAAAATCTTTAAAATGTTCTAACCTAGTGCATGGAACGTATTACGACCAAATAAAATTTTTCTTGGTAGCATTTTACTTGCTCCAGTGTATTGAATGACTTACAATTGTTTCAGCACTAAAATGCTTATAACATTGACATTTAACTCCTTTCTCTGAACGCTGTCAGCCGGCCGAAGTGGGCGAGCGGTTCTAGGGGCTATAGTCTGGAACCGCGCGACCGCTACGGTCGCAGGTTCGAATCCTGCCTCGGGCATGGATGTGTGTGATGTCCTTAGGTTAGTTAGGTTTAAGTAGTTCTAAGTCCTAGGGGACTGATGACCTCAGATGTTAAGTCCCATAGTGCTCAGAGCCATTTTTTCTGAACGCTGTCATTCTTATTCCAATGATGTGCACATCACTGTAGAAAGTGTTAAAGCTTGGTTGTACTGCGCAATTTGTCTTTCATTGGTTACCTTGAAGCACCGAAGGACATTCTATATGACATTAGTAAATTTAATAATAGCATACTGATCATAATTGAATGTGTGTCCAGAACTACGGAACTGCTACAGCTACAGTGCCACAAAAGACAGTGTGTGTGTAAAGAGTGTGTTCCTCATTAAACAATAGCAAGGACTTGTGTTTGTTCATCCTCATGGAGATTATTAACACGTAGCTCACAGTCAGTTGAATAATTTTCTGGGAGATTGCTACCCCTTCTTCGGTAGATACGATGACTATAAAATAAATGAACATTATGATTATACATCATACCTATGGAAGTGGAACACACATGCGGCAAGTTTTGAACTGACACTTGGTGGAGGGGTTTGCTGATCGTCAGTAGCAAATATTTGACTGATGAGTTTACACTACAGTTCGGTCCCTGTTTATGGAGTGACAACAGTAATTACGAGTATGTTTGACTGGTGGCAGCAATAAGGCAATATTTGGTGTCGTCTCAGGGGAATCAATTACATTAATATGCAAACTGTTTTTGTGGCGCGTCGTGCAAGGAATCTGGTCACTAAATCAGCCATGCAGACCGATCAACCGAAATTAATTACTTGTCACGAATGTAGCTGTGTCAGACGTTACCTGGCGGCCATATTCAAACGATCAGGAGATACAAAAAATTCTTCTTCCTTATAGTGTCACTGGGATCTGCTTGTTGTGCATCGTCGACAATGTCTCTAAACCGCAAAAACAGTGTATGTAAAGCTCATGACGCTTATAATTAAATTACCGCTACTTGAGCCAGTGTACAAGGAAAATTATTTACCATATGGGTAGCCAACTTTATAGGAACGATGTTTAGACTGAGCTCCAGGCCTTGCACGCTAAGTAGTGTTAGTGTCATGACTTGTCGTTAGGAGACGTTAATGGTACGGTGGCGTAGCAATGAAACACAAGCATCAGTGTTTATTACCGATGCTGACAGTTAGCAGGGCTTCATTCGTAAAGCAAATGCATCAAAATAATTGCATCAAAAGAAGAGAAATAGTGCTGTTGCTCCTCTCGAGTATACGAAGGTTCTCTTTCTGTATCGGAGTTGAATAATATGATAGGGATATTCGAATTAACAAGCAACTTGAGAATTGCTTCTGAGAGAGGTCGACGGCCAGTTTCGGTACAAATTGTGGAAGACATTGCTACTGTCATGGCTGAGAATGTGGTCGCAATGTACGATGTTAAAACAGTGCACGAGCTATGCCACGACAGCTGAACTTTCCGTGTTCCGCCATTGGGAAAGTACTGCGAACAACTGTGAAATGGTATCCGGACAAACTTCAAGTTACTCACCCTCTTTTGCGATGTGTAACAGACATTCGAATAGACTTTGTTCTCTCTTATCTTGCAAGGGTTGATTTGGACGACACGTAGCTTTGGAACATTTTGTGGAGTAATGAAGCGTTGTTTCAGGTTATCGTGGATGCATATGGTCATCATACCGACCAATGTTTTTTATGTGGACGGTCAACATGCTACACAATTAACAAATGTTACTGCATCATGTAGGAACCACTATGTGTTCCTGTCGATGGTTCATTCTTTATATGTCTTCGGTACATCGTTACAAGTTTTTCCACAAAGTCTCATTGCCCTTCTGGGGATCCTTTCAAGTGAGGAAAGTTTAATTATAACCGCCCTGTATAATTCGTAATTATGTGCAGTCACTTTACGTAAATCCTTCTTAACGTTCCCTGAAGTACCGGAATCAACTTAAAACGGTGTCCATGACTACGTGCTATACTGTTTGCATATTTTGTGGCGTACCTGTGGCTTTAGTCAAACACTGAAAACAATTTTAAGTACTAATGATTCTAATGATTTTACGAATTTACAGCATGCTGAAATAATTGTAGGTCCCGAACTTCTGTTAATCAAGACAAGGAAAAATCAACCAAAGTCTCAAATTTCACTTTTTTTATACACTCGATGACTTGTTTCAGGTCGGGACCCATTTTCAAACTATCGTAACAGTCAAGTTCGCATTTCCGAAAATGCCAAAGACCATGTTATCTGTATGCGCCGTAAATGTTCATTTGAACATTTTTTTACAAGTATGTTGCGTTTTCGGAAATAGCAATATCATTATCGGTTACGATGATCTGAAAATGTGTCCCGTACCGAAATTACTCATCGAGTGAATAATAACAAAGTGACATTTGCAACTTTGGCTGGTTTTTAGTTGAACTGGCTAATGATTTTGTTGTACACCATACTGCAGTCTAATAATGTGGTGACGGATTTATTACACAGTCCAGCTTGGGATGTAAATATATAGCAACAGTGTCTATTCATTACGAAAATTGTACTTGAACGTGGAATTTGCAATCAGTATCTAATAAAATAATTACGTCCACTATAGGAATTTGCTTTTTATTCCCACAAAAATAATTATTTGATGGATGACAGGTAAAGTATTTACAGTTACACCTTGCAAAATCTATTCCGGAACAATGAAAGACATCCGACTGCGTTCTAAGATTAAAAGGAGAATAATAGGTCCATTATTTTAATTACTATCCCATGGGTATGTTCCTGGAAGTTGGTCACTTTGAGACAAACAAAGTACAGGAAGGTGAGGTATTTGTGTACTAGCGTCTTTCATTACCAGGCGGTTCATGATGGCGTACTGGAAATATCTAAGTCGACAGTATTACGTTTCCGCTGTTGATCATGTAAGGCTGCCAGTGCATAATCTGGCCACCACATTTGTGTGTATGTTTGAAGGCCAGGTACAGCCCCTGCCTCATACAGGAGGTTATTTTTAAAAAGAAGAGGCAAGATAGTGAGTACAGCGAAGCCGCCAGCAGCCGACACATTGTCCGGGGGCGCTAGTATTGTGCAAGTCTCAGCACACAGCGCTGCAAATGCGATAACTGCAGTAGTGGCAATTAAAATTGCTACACCAAGAAGAAATGCAGATGATAAACGGGTATTCATTAGACAAATATACTAGAACTGACATGTGGTTACATTTTCACGCAATTTGGGTGCGTACATAATGAGAAATCAGTACTCAAAACAACCACCTCTGGCCGTAATAACGGCTTTGATACGCCTGGGCATTGAGTCAAACAGAGCTTGGAAGGCATGTACAGGTACAGCTGCCAATGCAGCTTCAACACGATACCATAGTTCATCAAGAGTAGTGACTGGCGTATTGCGACGAGCCAGTTGCTCGGTCGCCATTGACCAGACGTTTTCTATTGGTGAGAGATCTGGAGAATGTGCTGGCCAGGGCAAAAGTCCAACATTTTCTGCATCTAGAAAGGCCCGTGTAGCACCTGCAATATGCGGTCGTGCATTATCCTGCTGAAATGTAGGTTTTCGCAGGGATCGAATGAAGGGTAGAGCCACGGGTCGTAACATATCTGAAATGTAAGGTCCACTGTTCAAAGTGCCGTTATGCGAACAAGAGGTGACCGAGACGAGTAACCAGTGGCACCCCATACCATCACGCCAGGTGATACGCCATTATGGCGATGACGAATACACGCTTCCAATGTGCGTTCACCGCGATGTCGCCAAACACGGATGCAACCATCAGGTTGCTGTAAACAGACCCTGGATTCATCCGAAAAAATGACGTTTTGCCATTCGTACACCTAGCTTCGTCGTTGAGTACACCAAGGCAGGCACTCCTGTCTGTGATGCAGCGTCAAGGGTAACCGTAGCCATGGTCTCCGAGTTGATAGTCCTTGCTGCTGCAAACGTCGTCGAACTGTTTGTGCAGATGCTTGTTGTCTGGGAAACGTCCGCATGTGTTGACTCAGGGATCAAGACGTGGCTGCACGATCCGTTACAGCCATGAGGATAAGGTGCCTGTTATCTCGAATGCTAGTGATACGAGGCCGTTGGGAACCAGCATGGCGTTCCGTATTACCCTCCTGAACAAACCGATTCGATATTCTGCTAACAGTCATTGGATCTCGACCAACGCGAGCAGCAATGTCGCGATACTATAAACCGCAATCGCGATAGGCTACAATCCGACATCTATCAAACTCGGAAACGTGATGTTACGCATTTCTCCTCCTTACACGAGGCGTCACAACAACGTTTCACCAGGCAACGCCGGTCAGCTGCTGTTTGTGAGTGAGAAATCGGTTGAAAACTTTCCTCATGCCAACACATTGTAGGTTTCGCCACCGGAGCCAACCTCGTGTGAATGCTCTGAAAAACTAATCATTTGTATATCACAGCATCTTCTTTCTGTCGGTTAAATTTCGCGTCTGTAGCACGTCATCTTCGTGGTGTAGCAATTTTAATGGTCAGTATTGTACTTTACGTCCGAACGTCACTTTCTCGGGTTATACTAAGCACGCACCTTTCCACAGGCGTGTACATAAGACGTCACTTCGCCCGCAGGGAACGCCAGTTACCTCCAGAGCCCCGAGCAAGCAACAGCCGCCTCAGGTCAGGTCTATGGACCCCACCTGCTGCTGCCACCTCGCTATCCGCCAACGTCTCGCCCTCGTCCTGAGCCACGTCTGACGCTGCGCTTCCACCAGCCGCTCGAAGGCACCGCTTCGCAGTATTTGTTTTGACTGCCGACGTGCCCATAGCCTTGTGGGACCGTGCTGTTACCAGTAGACTACCTACGATTTCTCAGTCCCATAGGACCGTGTCGTCACAGCACCTGTTGCTCGTCAGGACACTGCCTATGAGTTACCAGCCTCGTGGAACTCTGTCTGTAAACCTCTCTGCTCCTCAGTTCATAGCTGTTCTCAAGTTTAGAAGACATTATCATTTTCCCTGTTTTCCGTCTTATATTAGTTGCTTTAAAATTCGTGGAGGTATGTTGCATCTACGCAACCAATTGAAGGCAGTTTGTATATTGCCATACGCCTTTCGCTTCTTTTATTTGTGAACCATCTTCAGTGGCCTCTGATACATGTTCCTTTCTATACATACAATAAACATATTATGTGGTAGTTACAGCATGTTGCTATGTTACACTTTGTCGTGTTTTCTTCTTGTTTTTTATGTGGATCAAGTGTGAACTTGTGTCTGTGGCTGCTGGTTTTCTGAAGATTACAAATGTGTGTTTATTGTTGTCTCTGTTTATTGTCGTGCCCAAGAAATGTATTTGCTTTTGTGTTTCTCTTTCCATGGTGAACTGAATATCTTTACGTATATTATTTAAGTTTGTATGCAGTTTATCCATTTTCTCGGTTTGTTCATCTTCCGTACAGATTATGTCATCCACATATCTGTGTCAGTAAACAATTTTGTATTCTTCCTTTGTGATGACTGTATCAAAAATTGTGTTTTCTGTGTGACTGATTAATATGTTTGCCATTGTTCCTGGTATTCGGGATCCCACTGGATCCCACTGGAAGCACTTCTTCTTGTAAGTAAAATTCGCTTTTTCTTTAATTTCATGAGCGCACCATCATACCATACAGCACAACACATGAATAAAATCATAATGCAACATTACGAAATGAAAAACAGCAGAACAGTGAAAACACAATTGAACTCATGATACAAGTAAAGGACTTACACATCCCACAGACAACATCACCCATCTCTTTCGACACAGAGAACATGTACACCTCAGTACCCACTGCAGATTCAATAAAACTCATTCAAGAAAACTTTGTGGCATACAACAAAATACCTGCAGATAGTATTAATGAAATAACTAATACCCTCAAAGCAGTCACATCCCAAAGGTACTTCCAGTTTGAAACGGAATTTTACTTACAAGAAGAAGGGCTTTCAATGGGATCACCAAAACCACGAACATAAAATGTGGATGAATGAACGCCAGAAATGGACCAGATGGACCATAAAAAATAACGAATACATGTGTAGAACCACACGCATGAAATCGTATACATTATTCTCAGAGGGCCTATTTAGGTTAGTCCTTGTAATAAAAAGTTGTTATTTCAAGTGTATGTCTCACTTCAGCGAGTACTGCTACTCTAGAAGAGGACACGACATTTAAAGCCTATACTGGGCCGCACTCAAACGGCCTTGCGTTTTACTTGTTAGTAATCACGACCAAACTCTCTAGCAATCTGCCAGCCAATGTGGAAGTAGGTCACATTAGACTTAATATCAAAGTTCTACACAGGAAACGGCATTACTCTGTTTTCTCTCTTCCCTGGCACTGTGCGAAGATTGCGCTGTCCAACTCGGACAACCTTTTTAATTAATTGAATTATATTAGCGATTTCCGTTTCTTCTTGCATACGCTAAATTAAACATACATTCGCTATAGTATGTTGGTCTAGAAGTGTAAATATTCTGATTAGTTGGGGGATGTCAAACCTGGAATTTGCAAACTGCACTAAATGTCTTAAGTAGTTTCTCCTTGACCCGCACCTACGCCGGCCGTCTGGAAAACGACTGCCACCTTATTGTCTGTGTGCGAGATGTTGCTTTGTGCCTCGGCGACTCCACGTTCGTATACATAATATTGTCGCAGTGTAAAGCAATAATGCACTGCGATACTCCTCCGTAACTAATAAATTGTTATCTGTCCTCCTTTCAGCACTCATTGTTAGTGTTTGCTTTAGGAATGGGGACGAGAATGACTGTGTGCAAACATCAGAGCCCAGATTACCGCGAGTACGTTATAGGTATATACTGATCAGCCAAAACATTATGATGACCTCTCTAACATCCAGTACGTCCACCTGTGGCACGGATAGCACCGATGAAGAGTTGTGGCATGGAAACAATGAGGCTTTGGTAGGTCGCTGGAGGGAGTTGGTAGCACATCTGCACACACATGTCCCGTATAATCTGGGGAAGGAGGTGGGGGGGGGGGGCTGGAGGAGGAGATCTGATGCCACGTTCGATCATATCGCACTGGGTTTAGATCTGGCGAGGTGGAGGGCCAGCTCATCAATGGAACCACTCCATCATACTCCTGGCCTCGTGACATGGCACATTATCTTGTTGATGAGTGTTACTCCAGTCGCGAACCATTATCGTCATGACGGGACGTATGTGGTCTTCAACCAGTGTACGATACACCTTGGCGATCATGGAGCCTTGCACGAGCTCCACCGGACCCATGGATGCACATTTGAATGTTCCACACAGCATAACGGAGATGTCGACTGTTTCCCTCCGTCCCACAGTACGGATGTCAAGGAGCTATTACCCTGGAAGACGACGGATTCGTGTCCTCCCATCAGCACGATGAAGATGGTGTCGCGATTCATGGGGTCATTTAACGCTCTGCCACTGCGCCAACGTCCAGTGCCGATGGTCACGTGCCCATTTCAGTCGATATCAAGATGTTAAAATTGACACATGCAGAGGCCCATAGTAGGAGTGTTCGGTGCGCTATGTGTTCAGGCACATTTGTACTCTGCCCAGCAATAAAGCATGTTAGTTCCGCCACAATTCGCCGCCTGTCCTATTTTACCAGTCTGCGCACCAACGACGTCCGACATCTATAATGAGGGGTGGCCTCCCAACCCTCGGCGTCTGCACGTGGTTTCACCTAGTTTCGCCACACGTTGGAGTAACTCATCGCAGCACTCTTCGAGAACCCGACAAGTCTTGCAGTTTCCATAAATGCTCGTGCCGAGCCTAAGGGCCATCACAGTTTTCCATCGGTCAAACTCAGGTACATCACGCTTCTTCCCCATTCTACACACAAGCAGCACGATCGCTGATACTACATGCACCGTCCCTGTGTCTACCTAGCAGTCATTCCTCGCCGGCTAACGCTGCTATCTCTGGACGGTTTTATATCGATAGTACGTCGGTAATCATTATGTTGTGTCTGATCAGTGTATAAAGGCGCTTAAAACTTTTTCCGGAGAAATACATATCACATGATATACATTTTTGATGACAACAATTATTTCTAATTTCCTTTATATTAATCGTCTGACACTGTAGTCTGGTGTACCTACAAATGTTATGGAGTGGCAATAATAATATCTTTAACTACGTTCCAAACTCAAGACTTGACACTTATTCCATTGTAGGTTGTAGTTTACTCTTAACCCACCATTAAGAAAGAGTGGGACGTTATAAAATGTGTCAGTGAAATAAATAGGTCTGAGGGGTTCAAGGATCCACAGAATCCATTTTCAAAGAATTTATCACATATATCCATCGACGTAAGCACTGAATGGTTTAAAGAGTTTTATAATACTAATATGTGAGTTTCTCCAACGTGAGACAGATGTCTATGAACCATCAGGCCATGTCAGTGAAGCAGTCTTCAGAGAGAGTCAATGAGAGCCAGCTTCATCAGTTTTTGTTGTTGCTCGTCACATTCTATAATATGCTGCTGTTTAAGATTTTAGGTATAGATCTCTCTGTTAACGAATGTGGCAATGAGTATAAATAAGGAAACTTAAAGCATGTTTTACTTAGACTTCGTAAATTCCGTTATTGATTGTGTACGACGTGTAGAGGCTGTTGGACAGATGGTTCAAATGGTTCAAATGGCTTTGAGCACTATTGGACTTAACATCAGTGGCCATCAGTTTCCTATAACTTAGAACTACTTAAACCTAACTAACCTAAGGACATCACACACATCCATGCCCGAGGCAGGTTCGAACCTGCGACTGTAGCAGTCGCGCTGCTCCGGACTGAGCGCCTAGAACCGCGAGACCACCGCGGCCGGCGCTGTTGGACAGATGTTGACTTTAAAAAGTATCGATATCCGCCAATGTACCATGTACGCAAAACGAAGTTGCCAGCTCGCATCCACCCACTGACTAGAAGAGTGACAGTAATATATCATACTGTAGTTTTGAACTTATTTGTAAAAGAACCAAGCAGCATGCGAAAGCAGCACCCAGTGCTGAGGCAGTTATGTAATGTGTAATTTTCACATGTAAGGTTGCGCTTTCGGTGTTTCTTCTTTTCACTGCCCGAATGGATCACGGACCTAAGCTGCAACAGCAATATGGGAGTCAATTTCTCCCTCTCTCCGATCACGCAGAGTGGAAGACTTCTTTTGACTTGTTTGTTACTGGAACACTGAATAAAATCGTACCAGGAAATGAGTCCCTGTTTCAATCAATTGTTACAATTACTAAACTACTTACAGTAGAATTTTGTAGTGGAATTTCATTGAAAACTAGGGGGTGCGACGTGTAGACGACCTTCAAGATGGTGCATTCCGGGCAAAGTCCTTCAAGAAAAAGACGTCGAAAAGTCTACACAAAGGGCGAACGTACTGGATCAGCGATCGCTCACGGTCCTCGCCGGCAGCATTGAAAACAAAACAAGAATGGCATTTTTAAACGCCAACTGACAAGCCACTTTGGCCCCAATTAAATATCTTGCAAATCAATGTAGAATGAATCTCCATAGACAAATGCGAATACCTAATCAGACTGGCAACTGATAATAGCATCGACATAATAGCTCTTCAACGAACTCACCAGCCACCAGAAGCTCCTGAAGCAAGAATTAATATCACAGGATATAAGGTGATAGCACACATACCATCCACTAACCATGTGTCAGCTGTATACATTAGGAACTCTCTCGGTCACTATAGAGTAATTAAAGAAGGACAGCAACATTACGTTGAAACAATAGCTATCGAAGTTAATGGTGTATCTATCGTGACTGGTTACAAACCTCCGAAACAACCTGGGTAAATTCTGTACTTCCCACCTTCCCTCACACACAAACCCCCCCCCCCACACACACACACATATATATATATATATATATATATATATATATATATATATATATATATATATATATATATATATGACTTTAACAGCCGTCACATTAATTGGGGCTATAGCAACACTGATGAAAAGGGTGAAACACTATAGTGGATAGAAAAACAAGATATACATGTGAGCTACGATGCAGAGGACCTGAAAACTTTCCGATCCGCATGATGGAACACAAACACCCACCCAGACTTCTGTATGGTTAGCAAAGACGCTAATAACATCCCTTTACCCGATACAAAGAAAGTATTAAAGAACGACCTAAACAATCAACTCAGGCCTACGCTAGTCACCGTGGGTATAGAATCTCCCTAGTAAACTCCATCAGTAAGCCACGATGGAACTTCAACAAAGCAAAATGGCCGCAGTATACGAAAGAAATCGAAGACAATATTCGATGGATCAAACGTAAAGTAGAAAACTATAAACGATTTATCGGGATGATAAACAGTGCTGCCAAGAGAAACATACCCAGAGGGTATCGTAAGGAATATTTACCTTGCTCTGACGAGGTCACTGAAAGCTATTCCAAGAGCACAATGAGAGCGGTCATAATGAAAAGGGAAGACAAATACGAGAATCATTAAACCAAAAACGGAAACAAGCAAGGAAATCATTAACATCAGAGCTGAATGTTACCCACTCCAGGAGAAATGTATGCACACTACTAAGGAAATTGGGCTCTTCTTCTTCTAAAACCATTAGTGAACCAACCTTGCGGGCCTCACATATAGCACAGCACATTAAGGAACTAACTGAAAATGTTCCTCCGCACCGAACAGCTACAGCTGAAGAAAGAATTATACGAGACGGCCAAATATCTGAAACCTCACCCATATTACTCGAACACCTATCCAGAGTTTGAAATGGAAGAAGCTATTAGGAGCCTCAAAAATAGGAAAGCTGCTGGCACGTACGGGATTTTCCCAGAATTCATCAAACATCTGCGAAAGAACGGCACAACTTGGCTAAGAGATTTCTAAAACAACATTCTCAACACCGGGAAGATCCCACAACAGTTTAACAGTTTAAGTTAGCTCACACTGTACCAATACTCAAACCAGGTAAGCCACGCAAGGATACAGCAAGCTATCACCCAACAGCATTACTGAGCGTAAGCTACAAATTGCTGGAACGAATCCTATACAACCGTCTCTATAAGGATGTAGATGAAGTGACACCATTATTTCAGGCAAGCTTCCGCAAAATACGTAACTGCTGCGAGCAAGTACTGGCTTAGACATCATACACAGAATCTGGCTTTCAAAGAGGAGTGAAAACATTAGTGGTATTCGTGAACCTAACAGCTGCCTACGATATTGTTTGGCTGGATGGACACATGCAGTAACTGAAGAAAGCTATCCCATGCCTTCGGCTCACGACTCTTCTGAACAACATGCTCACCAATCGCTGCTTTAGAGTGACAAGTGTAATGTAACTCTTTTAAGATCAAGAATGGACTACCTCAAGGCTCAGTCCTAGCATCACTACTATTATACCTCTAAACCAGTGATATGCCTTAACAGTGAGCAAAAGATTCGGATACGCTGACGACGTGCAGTGCAAAGCAAATCTCTCGAACAAGGGACCAAGACTGTAATTGATGACGTTGAAGTTCTTAACAAATATTACAGAAAATCGTATCTGCACTTAAATCCTTCTAACACAGAAGTCTGCGCTTTTCACCTGAACAACAATGCCGCCAATGAAAGGCTCACCGTGTTTTTTGAGCTACATAGGGTGAAACACAACTTCCATCCTAAATAGTTGGGCATAGCACAAGGCAGCACCCTAAGCTAGAAAGAACACATTAAAAATATTGGTCAGATGCCCAAAACACTGAAAATATTATTAGGAAATTGGCGTGTTGTTCCTGGGATCCAGATTCATCAACTCTAAGAACAGCAGCAACATCAATAGTCTACACTACTTCAAAATACTCTACTGGTGTCTGGCAGAGAAGCCACCAGACCAACATGGTAGACCTGCAGCTACACGAGACCATGCGTATCACCGAAACATTAAAAGCTGCACCAATGCTATGGTTCTCCGTCATCGCCAACATAGAACCGCCAAAACTAAGACGGCAGAAAACATCTATTAAGGAATGGGAAAAATAACACAAATAGATAACGCAAAATGCCTACCTATTCAAGATGTCATTATAAATTTATCAAATCACCGGTTGAAGTCACGAAGCCCGATGTGGAATAACAGTTACATAAGAGGAGAAGATAGCTTGAAACTTACAGAGGCTTGGAAAAGGGAATGGGAGTACCCGGGCAGTAATTATAACCTTATAACTGGTCCCTCAAAAGCACTAAAAGGGTGCGAATTTGCCATGAAAGACTGGGTTAAGTTCAATCGTAACCGTAGTGGCCACACTAAATGCAAGGCCACCCTCTATATATATGAGGGTTCGTAGATAAACCAAGCTGTGACTGTGGAGCACCTGTGCAAACTCTCATCACAAAATTGTGCCTACTATGAAATTCAGTGGATCAGAAGAGTACTTTATAAAACCCACGCCTCGAGGTATGAAGTGGATCCAAGATCTGGACATCTGTGTGTAACCAATAGCCCATTGTCTCGCATGATACATGTCATATCTCTATATATCATATCACATTGACCACTTGCATGGATATGTTCATTATTTTAAATATATTTATATATCCTTTTGCATTGTAATGATAGTTTTTGTATATATGCTTTGGGCATGTCATACGATAAATACATAAACAGAAAGCTAGTATAATGGTGAGGATGTTCCTTTTTAATTCACAATAATTGTGGCAGCTAATGTAATCGATTATAATGGTACCCAGGAAAAACTGAATATGAAAATTAATGATCAAAAACAGTCCTATGATCTGCACTATGATAATTATGACAGCACTTCCAAACTATAAAAGAACTATTAATAAAAGTGTAAAGCTGTTAAACGAGGAGGTGTCATAATCTAAGTTCGGCAGGAGCCGTCATATGGTTTCGGGGTGAATGGTATGCTTTCTCATTGCAGCACCTACATCACGTTACAGCTGCACAAGCTGGTGGTGACTCGATACAACTGTGGCTGTATGACGCATAAATTACCTCGCCATACTTCCGATGATATGTTGAATAATCCTTTGAAACTGATAGTGACTGCTCATATAAAGGATAAATACAGATGACTGCAGACAGTTTTTACAGGGAATTACTTATTATTTATCGTATAAAATTTTACTACGTTTCCTATTCATTAAAGTTACTGATAATGTATTCGATTTTTCCTGTCAGTTGATGTTTTCTATTCATTGATAAATTGCCATAAATTTCTTCTTTTTGGGAGGTTAATGCCTCAAGTGGCGTTCATTTAGTCTCTTGCTGCCAATTGACCAGTTACTTGACTGGGAAGTAACAATTTAAAGTCGGTCGCAGGTTCGAATCCTACCTCGGGCATAGATGTGTGTGATGTCCTTAGGTTAGTTAGGTTTAAGTAGTTGTAAGTTCTAGGGGACTGATAACCTCAGGTGTTAAGTCCCATAGTTCTGAGAGCCATTTTTTGAACAATTCCAAGTACCGGAAAGCTGATAACGTGCGGGAGAGCGGTATGCTAGTGCCATGGCCCTCCATACCACATCCGAATGACAGCATGCCGCAGGGGACTGTGCGGCGATCGGTCGGCAGCGAATGGTTGCCTGAACCTGTAATCCGAATGAAGTAGGTTCCCATTACTGAAATAGCCGGTATTCAGTTTCGCTGACATCATGAATTACGTTCTTAAGTCATGTGATTAGTTGTAAATCTTGAGTTAGCACCTGCTGGTACAAGTGAACATGTGTTGATTGCATTATGTCATATATGATCCCGCGTACAATAACGGAGTGGCGATAATATAGGCCATCTATTAAATGAACCATGCCAAATCGTTGTGCAGCTTGTGAAATACCAACATCAGCCAACTAACTGGGCTCTTATTCGAGATATTTCTGTTTCATCTGACAGTTTTTGGTTCCTCGAAGCGCATTTGCCAATATTGAAACTTCCGAATGATGAATTGTGACGCTGCTTCTGCTTCTTTCTGATCTGGATGAGAGCCACGTATCGATTAATGACTCGTGAACGATCCGTAAAACAATGTCGTAGTGGGTATTCCAGCTACACTTCGAAAGTTCTAGGAAGCTTTCAGCGTAATAAACGGATTTAAGCATCCCACTGCGGAGGGCAGAGAGCAACGAAAAAGAAAGGTAAAGGCGAGAAGTCTGGAAAAGGGAACTTATTGGCACCCGTTCGTCTTATTACCATTAAAAGAAGTCGGTGTGCGGTCATTTGTCTCGCAGGGCGAACAGCGGCCGTCGCTCCGGGCTGAGGGACTTTCCCTTCGCAGGGCTCACCGCTTCTGACGTAATTGCCAGCGGGAGTTATTACCGGCTCCTTTGGACGCTGGCCACGGCGCCTACCCCACCCCTGCTCACCCGCACCACGCCCAGCCCACTCCTCTCTGCTCTCACGCCAACTCGCCAGCCCCCACCAGTTACCGCAGTCGTAATCTAAAGAAAACCAAGCCGCCGGTCGCCTCCCACTGAACGGCTATTTCCTGCGAGCCAATCACGGCCAGCCGACGGGGTGGCTTGCGACGCCGCTTCTTGCAGTTGTCCGCTCGCTGAAAAGGAAGGTAATTTCCCATCTCCCGCGATGACCAGCGCCGGACTGACACTTTCCCTCCGGAACTCTGCCCAACGACCTCCGAAGAAGACCTCCAGAGACGCGGACCAGTCCGGCTTCAGATGGATGGCTGTAAGGACAAGAGTGGAAATGGACTTCTGTGCACATTCACTTTGGCGCCTTAGGAATGCTTCGCTATTAATTCTTGTGCGTGTCTGGGAATTCAAAGACAGTTTCAGCTAGGATTCTATCACGTAAACTACCGGACGTCTACACGCAGGTATTGTAAAATTTCGGTGAATGAGAACTGACACAGTCAACTATTCCGTTCAGAGGTGGAAACAGTCTTGTTCACGTCACTGCGTCCCGTGGCGTACTAAACTCGTTACATCCCTCTTCAGTCATGGAAAATTATAGATGGCAATGTCTTACCTTATAGGCATGACATTTAATAAATGGTGTCATTGGAATTGGTGTTCATGAAACGGAAAAATAATTGTCAAGTTATAAGTGGACTGTTTAGGTTTTTATGTTGGTAACCCCTCGTAGCGCTCTGTATGAAAATCGCTGGCTGAGCTGTGTGCAGTCTGTGGCTGGTTGGCATTGTTGGAATATTTAGCTCTTGTAGTCTCGGGCAGTTGGATGTGAACAGCGCGTAGCGTTGCGCAGTTGGAGGTCAGCCGCCAGCAGTGGTGGATGCGGGAAGAGAGATGGCATAGTTTTGGGAGCGGACGATCTGGACGTGTGTCCATCAGAAAGAGTAAATTTGTAATATTGGACATATATATATATATATATATATATATATATATATATATATATATATATACGATGACTTTTCAACATTATTAAGGTAAATACATTGTTTGTTCTCTATCAAAATCTATCAGTAGTTAGAGTCTTCCGTAGTTAGAATCTTTTATTTAGCTGGCAGTATTGGCGCTCGCTGTACTGCAGTAGTTCGAGTAACGAAGATTTTTGTGAGGTAAGTGATTCATGAAAGGTATAGGTTATTGTTAGTCACGGCCATTCTTTTGTAGCGATTATTGAAATTCAGATTGCGTTGCGCAAAAAATATTGTGTGTCAGTTTAGTGATGATCAGAATAAGTAAAGAGAGAAATGTCTTGAGTACGTTCATTTTTGCTCAGCTGTTTGAAAATCAAATAACGTAAGGGGTTTACCAGCACAGTAATTCATAAATTTTTCTAAGGGGAGGTTTCAAGCATTTACGGAGTACGTTGAGAATATTCTTCCTTTTCTTGTGCCTTTGTCTCGCATCGGCACTGAGTTCGCATGGTTTTATTAAGGATTTGGCATAGTTCATTTAAGAAATGGCCTATATTATCGCCACTCCATTATTGTACGCGGGATCATATATGACATAATGTAATAACACATTTTCACTTGTACCAGCAGGTGGTAACTCATGATTTACAACTGAAGTAAAGAGCGATAAACATTTTCTAGCTGTGTGAGTTTAAGGCTCTGCCATCGAGAGACCGCTGTGGATGTCAGAAATATCTGTACCTGATGACCTTAACGATTAACAAATCGCCCCAAGCGATCACGTAAATTTAATTAATGTTGTTTCGGTATGGATAAACTAATGAATTGAGTTTATTAAACAGGGGTGACCTTAGAGTACGTGAAGCATGGGTGCTGTAACTCATAAGACGATGAAAGGATTTAGTACACGAAGACACGCAACTACTTCCTTCACTAACCCTTTCATAACTCAATTAACCTAAATGTCACATGTTACTATTATAACTGGTTTTCTCCTTGTGGAGTGGATACTGAGTCAGCCCATGTTTCGAAATTTCGGTTGTTATTAATAATAAGAGTAGAGGGGCATGAAAGGGAAGCAGTGGTTGGGAGGGGAGTGAGACAGAGTTGTAGCCTATCCCCGATGTTATTAAATTCAATATGTATATTGAGCAAGCACTAAAGGAAACAGAATAAAAAATTGGAGCAGGAATTAAAATCCAAGGAGCAAAAATAAAAATTATGTGGTTTCCCGATGAAATTATAATTCGGTCAGAGACAGCAATGGACCTGGAAGAGCAGTTGAACGGAATGGGCAGTCTTGAAAGGAGGATATAAGATGAACATCAACAAAAGCAAACCTAGGATAGTGGAATGTAGTCCAATTAAGTCAGCTGATGATGAGAGAATTATGTTAGGAAATAAGACACATAAAGCAGTAGAAGAGATTTGCTATTTGCGAAGCAAAGTAACCGATGATGGTCGAAGTACAGAGGATATAAAATGTAGACCGGCAATGGCAAGGAACGCGTTTCTGAAGAAGAGAAGTTTGTTAACATCGGGTGTACATTTAAGTCTCGGGAATTCTTTTCTGAAAGTATTTGTATGGAGTTTAGTCATGTATGGAAGTGAAACATTGTCGATAAGTAGTTTAGACAAGGACGTACAAGTCCCGCCGTAAATAACCGTTTTACAGCGGACCAACATCTGTAAAAAGAAGAAAGTAAGTACCATTATTTTTCACAGCTTAATAGTTTTATCTTGCACAGGATAGGGTAGAATGGAGAGCTGCATCAAACCAGTCTCAGGACTTAAAACCACAACAACAACAACAACAATAGTTTTATGAAATTTTATAAGAAGTGGATGAATACATAATGTACTTTGCAGTAGACAAACATGAAATTAGTCCTTATCTGTCGCTTATCTGCTGTGTCTTATTTGCATTACATCCTCGTACTCCCTCTTGGAAAATGATTTCATGTGCTGGCCGTTGTGGCCGAGCGGTTCTAGGCGCTTCAGTCCGGAACCGCGCTGCTGCTACGGTCGCAGGTTTGAATCGTGAATCGGGCATGGATGTGTGTGATGTCGTTAGGTTAGTTAGGTTTAAGTAGTTCTACGTCTAGGGGACTGAGGACCTCAGATGTTAAGTCCCTTAGTGCATAAAGACTTTTGACCCAAAAATAGTTATTTATAAATTTTGTTGCCTCTGGGTAACGTTCCTAGCACTTCCGAGTTTGAATGCAATTTAGTCTTTTCCCTTGTGTTTATGACTGCTCTTAGGATGTATGTTACCTGCTTGAATTTCACTGCTAAATTAATAGACATACACAGCTTAGTCTCAAGAAAGTCTTACTTTTTAATTTCCTATGTTGCTGATGAAAAATGGGAGACGTGCAATTCACTATTCTTACTATGTCGTGTTAGCAACAGTTTTCTATCTTTGCCAGAAGGTGATGAGTATGTCACTCGTCGAAACGTCGCAGAGTGAAGACACAGCCACACGGCTGGAAGCCCGAGAACTCTTCACCAGCTGTATACGCCGGGAAAGCATAAGAAAATTGTTCAAATGGCTCTAAGCACTGTGGGACTTAACATCTGAGGTCGTCAGTCCCCTAGACTTAGAACTACTTATACCTAAGGACATCACACACATCCATGCCCGGGGCAGGATTAGAACCTGCGACCGTAGCAGCAGCACGGTTCCGGACTGAAGCCCCTAGAACCACTCGGCCACAGCAGCCGGTGGGAAAGCATACATTCACATTTAGTTTTTTATCTTTTATTTGTGTAAAGGCTACAGAATTGCTTCCTCTCTATTTGTTAAAATAAAAAGCTATTGATCTAAAATTCCCTTATGTCAATATTAAACGTGGAAGCCATTTGTTGAACTGCCTACCACAAGGTAATTGTGACTAATGCTGCTGGGTAGTTATGGCCACTGTAAATCTTCTCTAGATTTTCTTTCGTTACGTTTCTCCATTTCCGAGTTTTTTAGCACTGAAGTTAGCCATTTAGGTCGTTGTGAGCACAAATTCAAGCACGGGCTAAAATGAGGAAATGCACAGACGTTTGTAGGTCTGTCAGTTTTTTCTTGTTTTCTTCATCAGTCTTCTGACTGGTTTGATGCGGCCCGCGAAGAATTCCTCTCCTGTGCTAACCTCTTCATCTCAGAGTATCACTTAAACCTATGTCCTCAATTATAGGTTGGATGTATTCCAATCTCTCCTCCTCTTCTATTTTTGCACTTTACATCTTCCTCTAGTCCCAAGGAAGTCATTCCCTGATGTCGTAACAGATGTCTCTTCTCCTTATCAGTGTTTTTCACATAGACCTTTCCTCTCCGATTCTGTGCAGAACCTCCTCATTCTTCACCTTATCAGTCCACCTAATTTTCATCACTGACCTGTAGCATCACACCTCAAATGCTTCTATACTCTTCTGTTCCGCTTTTCCTACAGTCAATGTTTCACTATCATGTAACGCTGTACTCCAGACGTACATTCTCAGAACTTTCTTCCTCAAATTAAGGCCAATATTTTATATTAGTAGATTTCTCTTGGCCAGGAATGCCCTTATTGCCATTGCTAAAATGCTTTTGACGGCATCCTTGCATCGACCGTCATTTGTTATTTTACTGCCTAGGTAGCAGAATTCCTTAACTTCATCTATTTTGTGACCATCAGTTGTGATGTTAATTTTCGGGCAGTTCTCATTTCTACCACCTCTTATTACCTTCGTCTTTCTTCTGTACTCATTGGAGTGTTTATTCCGTTCAGCAAATTGTGTAGTTCTTCTGCAAAAAAATAGTTCAAATGGCTCTGAGCACTATGGGACTCCCCTAGAACTTAGAACTACTTAAACCTAACTAACCTAAGGACATCACACACATCCATGCCTGAGGCAGGATTCGATCCTGCGACCGTAGCAGTCGCGCGGTTCCTGACTGAGCGCCTAGAACCGCTAGACCACCGCGGCCGGCAGTTCTTCTGCACTTTCACTCAGGATAGCAATGTCATCAGAGAATCGTATCATTGATATACGTCCACCTTGAATTTTAATTCAATTCCTGAACCTTTTTTTATTTTCGTCATTGCTTCCTCGATGTACAGATTGAACGGTAGAAGGGGAAGGCTACATCCTTGTCTTACACCCTTCTTAATACGAGCGCTTCGTCCTTAATCGTCAACTCTTAATATTCCTTCTTCGCTGTTGTACATATGGTATATGACCCGTCTCTCCCTATAACTTACCCCTACTTTTCTCAGAATTTTGAATATGTTGTACCATTTTACTTTGTCGAAAGCTTTTTCCATGTCAACAAATCCAATGAACGTGTATTGATTTTTTTTAGTCTTGCGTCCATTATCAACCGCAACGTCAGAATTGCCTCTCTCGTGCCTGTACCTTTCCTAAAGCCAAAGGAATCGTCACTAGCAATTCCTCAAATTTCTCTTCCATTCTTCTGTATATTGTTCTTGGAAGCAACTTGGCTGCAAGAGCTGTTAAGCTGATTGTGCGACAATTCTCGCACTTGTCTGGTCTTGCCGTCTTCGGATTTTCCGGAAGTCAGATGGTATGTCACCAGACCATACATTCTACCCACCAACGTAAATAGCAGTTTTGCTGCCACTTTCCACAATGATTTTAGAAATTCTGATGGAATGTTATCCATCCCCTCTGCCTTATTTGACCTTGAATCCTCCAAATTTCTTTTAAGTTCTGATTCTAATACTGGATCCCCTATCTCTTCTAAATCGACTCCTGTTTCTTCTTCTAACACATCGGACGAATCTTCCCCCTCATAGCGAATATAAATGTGTTCATTCCACCTATCTGCTCTCTCCTCTGAATTTAACAGTGGAATTCCCGTGGCACTCTTAATGTTACCACCGCTGCTTTTAATGTCACCAAAGGATGTTTTGACTTTCCTGTATGCTGAATCTGTCCTTCCAACAATCATATCTTTTTCGATGTCTTCAAATTTTTCCTGCAGCCATTTCGCCTTAGCTTCCCTGCACTTCCTATTTATTTCATTCCTCAACGCCTTGTATTTCTGTACTCCTGAGTTTCCCGGAACATGTTTGTACTTCCTCCTTTCATCAATCAACTGAAGTATTTATTCTGTTACCCATGGTTTCTTCGCAGTTACCTTCTTTGTATCTATGTTTTCCTTCCCAACTTCTGTGATGGCCCTTTTTAGTGATGTCCATTCCTCTTCAACTGTACTGCCTACTGAGCTATTCCTTATTGCTGTATCCATAGCCTTAGAGAACTTCAACCGTATCTCGTCATTCCTTAGTAATTCCGCATCCCACTTCTTTGCGTATTGATTCTTCCTGACTAATGTAAACTTCAGCCTACTGTTCATCACTACTATATTACGGTCTATGTCTGTTCCTGGGTACGCCCTACAATCCAGTATCTGATTTCGGAATCTCTGTCTGACCCTGATGTAATCTGGAATCTTGCGTATCACCCTGTATTTTCCAAATATGCCTCCTCCTCTTGCGGTTCTTCAGCAGAGTGTTCTCTATTACTAGCTGAAACTTGTTGCAGTACTCAATTAGCCTTTCCCCCCTCCCTCATTCCTTATCCCAAGCACATATCCTCCTATAACCTTTCCTTCTACACCTTCCCCTACAATTGCATTCCGTTCTCTCATGACTATTAGATCTTCATATCCCCTTAGATACTGTAATACCCTTTCAGTATCCTCATACACTTTCTCTATCTCTTCATGTTCAGCTTGTGAGGTCGGCATTTATAAGTGAACTATCGTTGTCGATGTTGGTTTGCTGTCGATTCGGATATGAACAAGCCTATCACTGAACTGTTCACAGTAACACACTCACTGCCCTACCTTCCTATTCATAACGAATGCTACTCCCGTTATAACATTTTCTGCTGGTGTTGATATTACGCCACGCACATCTGACCAGATATCCTTGTCGTCTTTCCACTTAACTGACGCCTACTATATCTCGATTGAGCCATTGCATTTCCCTTTTCAGATTTTCTAGTTTCTCTACTACGTTCATGTTCCTGACGTTCCACGCCCCGACCCGTAGAACGTTATCTTTCCTTTGATTATTCAGTCTTTTTGTCATGGTAACCTCCCCGTTGGCAGTCCCCTCCCGGAGATCCGAATGCGGGACTATTCCGGAATCTTTTGCCAATGGAGGGATCATCATGACACTTCTTCAGTTATAGGTCACATTTCCTGTGAATACACGTTACGTGTCTTTAATGCAGTGTTTTCCCTTGCCTTCTGCGTCCTCATGCCGTTGATCATTGCTGCCTTTAGAGGCAGTTTCCCACCCCTAGGACAAGAGAGTGCCCTGAACCTCTAACCGCTCCTCCGCCCTCTTTGACAAGACCGTTGGCAGGATGAGAGGTGACTTCTTATACCGGATGTCTTCGGCCGCCTATGCTGATAATTAAAAAAAATTAAGTAGCGGCGGGGGTCGAACCTGGGACCGAAGACATTTTTATTATGAATCAAACACGCTACCCTATTCTCTCTCTTTTTCTTTTTTTGTTGATCTCATTTTGTTCTATATTGTTCTTGGAATTTGTTTGGGGCGCACGTCTGATGACACCTGTTTAGGTTCTTTGTTGATCCATTCACTCAGTTTTTTATTACAGAGAGTAGCTAACCCTCTGACCGAACCCGCTGAGTTACCGTGCCGGCACCTCTAGGCCAAGGGGTAGTAGAGGTGTGAGATACCACTTGTTAAAATGTTCGTTACCAGTTAAAATGCGCATCTTTTGGAAGTGACAGACTTAAGGTAGGTGAATAAAAGTTATGTTTGTTCGGTTTGAGGAAACCGAACGAAGAAAATAGACTGCTTGAGTATGCACGCGAGACGACCTAATTCGCTAATTTCAGTGCTAAAAAACTCGGGAACAGCGAAAAGTACGCAATTTCTTTTAGCAATTATTATTCAGCACATCTTCCCGTGCCACCTACTTACAAGTTTTTCAGACCGTTTCTGACCATCCTGCATAGTCTGTTGAACTAACTACGTGAATGATGTGAGTTAAAGACCGGTACCAGGGAAGAACACCAGTGCTTCTGGATCTTTATACTTCTCTGTTTGATGGGTTTCCTGTGACAGTTATCCTATATTCTCCACTAGGTAGAAGTTATTCCTCTTTTTAATCCCGAAATAAGTAGGTTGCCTGTTCCACGTGTTTACCATTAGTGCAGTTGTCCTCTTTAAGGAATACTGGATTTATTCAGCCATCCAGTATAATAATACAGTCTGCCTCTTTGTAAGAACAGGAATTAAATGTGGTAACTAACAAAGAAATAGTGGAAGGTAAAATTTTCTACGAAAAACGCGGGCTTAGTATTGTGTAGAGCTAAGCATGCAACGTAAAAATGAAGTGAACTGTCCATTTAGATCGGCACCCATATGCCATCCAGACAACAACCTTTATACTGTCTTATGTACAGATGGTGTACTATACATTGCAGGTCTGGAGAGTTGCTATAGTAGAGATGTGATTGCTTATAGCACATTTCAAGTGAACGAGGTGTACAATCGGACATGGGTACGATGCCATTTGTTGTTAGTACCAGATATCATCATAAATTAATTGAGTCGGGGTCCGTTGCTGCATGGTTTAAAGTTGATGGTATTTGTAAAAGTATTAAACTTTCTGACGACGTTACGTTTTATTATCGCAATTAAAATAAAGTACTATACACATTATTCTGGTCAAAAGCCGAGAAGCTATTCTTCTTAGCGTTACAGCTCTCAGGGGCACCCATAGAGCTCTCTGAGTGAGATGCAACGTTAGTCTACAGTTAAAAGAAACCATGTTGTTTCTGCGTGTGTTCTATCACCCCCATCGCTTATCCATATCTGCATGGGTCATCATTCTTATGTATTGAATTACTTTTAAAAATAGTGTCTTCGACAATTGGATTTGTTGATTGTTTTTAGATTATTGGCCATTACAACTGATTGCTTGAACAATCTTAAACTGTAAAACTTTTTTTTTTTTTTTTTTTTTTTTTTTTGAGGCGGGGATGGGGTCGAGGAGACGTCATCAGTCTAGCTGGTTTAATACAACGTGCCACCAATGCTTCCCCTGCACCAAATTCTTCACCTCAAAGTAACAATTCGGTAATCCCTACCGCTTTTATCTTCTATATCTCACTTCTCATGGAAGTTGTTGTGTGTGTGTGAAATCTTATGGAACTTAACTGCTAAGGTCATCAGTCCCTAAGCTTACAAACTACTTAAATTATATTACCATAAGGACAAACAGACGCACCCACACCCGAGGGAGGACTCGAACCTCCTCCGGGACCGCCCTCACAGTCCATGACTGTAGCGCCCTAGACCGCTCGGCTAATCCCACAGGACATGGAGGTTGTTCCTTGACGCCTTAACACTTGTGCGGTCATCCTGTCCTTTCTTCTTGTCAGGATTTTCCATACACTCCTCTTCTCGCTGACTAGTTCCTACTTTGAATACTTCATGTAACTGCTGTTCATCGTTGCCTCTGTTACTACATGTTCATTATGCCATCTCAGATTCCCACGAAGACAATTACAAAAGGTTTTGTGAAATAGCCATCACCTACCAAGTTTCTGTTAAATGGCTTGGCATTTCTAATAGTTGCCTTATTGCAATTCAGATTTTCTGACCATTTATTTTACTTTCATCACGACTGTACCTGCTCTGTTTACTTACCTACCTTACATGAAGAAATGTTCGTTTCGTCGATGTCTGTATGATTTGTGTTGCTTATTTGACTGTGTAATTTTTCATCTCTATAATCAACATTGAAGACTTCAACATAAGGCCTCTGTTCATTTCTAGCTTTGGAATTCTAGTATTTTGCAGCCAGTAGTTCTATGACACATTTAATTAAAAACATTTTTCACTCTCCTATTTAATTTCCTCGTTAACTGGATGAAGACACTATTTTTAAAAGTAATTCAATACATAAGAATGATGACCCATGCAGATATGGATAAGCGATGGGGGTGATAGTCAGTATCACTTCAGTTCTGGTAGTTATTGTTTAATTTTCTGCATGTGCTGTCCAAATAATATGTCATGGACTATCACGTTTTACTTAGTCTCAAGTTTTAGTGGCGTATAACATCTGTCGTGTAAAATATCGTATACATTATACAATCTGTTTGCAGATCTCGAAAAATCTTTGCACTGAATCCAAACATTAATAAGTCAAAAATTATAAAATTGTGAAATGACAAAAACGTTAGTCAGTATAGTAAAAAATATCTACTGAAAGTGTACTGTACAGCCTAAAAATTCTAAGAATAAAAATTGATCTTTGACTTTGGTAATTACGGGGTTTGTCATTTGTATTGTGCTTTATATTGGGTAATTATCGGGTTTTTCGATAATCTTTCGCTCTTTATAAATGGAAGAGACAAAATACATGATAAATAGTCACAATAATAGTAATGTAGGCATTTTCCATAACTGTGAGCGAAAACAAAAACATCTATCGTACTTCTCATATTGTGATAATACTATGTAATCAGGAAAAATAACTACTTGTGACAGTAAGTTATTGGCAAATCCAAATAGTTCTGGTGCTTGTTTCGAGTTTTTTGATAATCTTTCTCTCTTTATAAAGGGAAGAGACAAAATACAATAAATGGGAAATAGTTATGATAATAGTAATGTAGACATTTTCCGTAATAGTGAGCGAAAGCAAAAACATCTATTTACAATGAAATGAACACCCTTAGCTGCTTACAGGCGTTGACATACGTCAACGGGGACAGATGAAAATGTCTGCCCCGACCGGGACTATGTCAACGCCTGTAAGCAGCTAAGGGTGTTCATTTCATTGTAATTTCATTCTAACGAGCTGCTTGGTCACCGATGGTATCTGTTCATTCGGACAAGTCCGAAAGAACAGATACCATCTTAGTATAAAAACATCTATCTTGCCTATAATCTTGTGACAGAAAAAATAACTACTTGTGATAGTAAGTTAATGGGAAATCCTAATAGTTGTTGTATTCTAGCAGTACACTCTTAAAACACCTGTGACACACAAAGTACGTAGATTTAGTTCATGTTCAGTGTTATGATGTGATCGTCTATTAAAGTCGGAAGGACATGGAATTTTGATTCCAATACTTTTCATTGGGGTCATGCAGTTGTACCCATTAACCTTGATACAGACAGCAGCAGGTCTTTTAGAATTGTGGTTTGTTTTCTCGAAAGGCGGGAGGACGTCTTGTAGAGCATGTAGTCGCCCTAAACTTCTCTATTAAGAGGGCCTGAGTTAACGGACGGAAGCGACACTGTTTGAGTTGCCAGAACTCTGCTGGTGGGCTCAGGCTTAGCGCAAACAGCAGGAGATTACCGGCCCCTTGCGCAGCTTCTTGTTGCCGTCACCGGGGATCCGAGTCGCTCTTCTTGCTCGCTGTTGTGAAGTCTTCGCGTACTACGCTCTAAAACCAAATCCTAGCGGCGCGGTACTCCTCTTACGCTTTCCAAATTATACTCTCAAGTCTTCATTCGAGGGGGGGACAGACCACCTGACAGCCTAAATGTTACCAGTATATCCGGTGATTTTGTCTAGGACGTTGAACATCTGACAGGCTTACACCAAAAGGGCCCTTATCTCCGATGAGCATACTTATTTTGGATACAATGTGACACCATTTTCCTATTCTACAATCGTGTTACGACTATACTTCCAAATGATAATTTTTTTTTCAAGCTGTCACATGCGGTCTAGGAAGTGGAAATTTCCGTATCTAGCGTAATGATGACGCTCACGGTGCAGGAATCTACAGGAGCTCAGAGCCCTTGGCAACAGCTGTTCGGTTTCAGAAACAAAGAGTGTCACCGTCTAAAAGTACAATTACAGCTTCAGGGGTTGGGAAAAGTGCGGATATACTGCGAGAAATACATGCTTGAACATAAATGCAGGTGCTAAGCCTGCACGTTGGCGCTGTTGTACTGCGTCACGAACGGCACCGGCGCGACATCCTCCATGTGTCTCCATTGTCAGTCGTCGTCAGAACAGTGTTTACTGTGAAACAACGTTCTGAGGATGGCAATCACAGCTCAAAAACATTGTGATTAATAATAAAAACTGGCGATACTTCATAACTCTTTACATTACCACAAAAAGTATAACAATTAGAAACGTCATAAATGATGAGATGTTTTCGAAAGCAGCATAACTATATGAAGGTCCTTCGTTCGCAACTGTCGTTCTCAGGTAATTACAGACGCATCGTCGGGTTCATAATATTTATATTTTCATAACGTAGATGGACAGTTATGGAGTCAGAGCATTCGGAAGTTATCCACGTTAAGAATCGAAACCAACTGATTTGTAGTAATAATAATATTTCGGAATACTAATTTTCTTTATTGTTATAATTTTTATGATAAATAAAATGATTTTTGAATGTTTTTTTATTTTTATTCATCCTGTTGTGTGTGGGAGGTGAATGAATTCGAACAAGAAGGTAGGTGCTCGAATGGTGGGTACTACCGTAACCAAGGAGAAAGTATTTGGTGTTTCAGCAGGCACCGTATCGAATATTTATGCCACATACAGCGAAAGCAGAGAAACATCATCCGCTAAGTCGCAGTGTAAACGAAAGAATGTGTCGAGTGACCGTGATAGATGGTCACTGATTTTGACGAGATGTAATTGTACAACAGCTACAAAAGTGAATGGCGAACTTAATGTCTTACTCGCGGACCTCGTCAGCACTAAAACAACACGAAGTGAACTCCATAAGCAGGGAATCTGAGGGCGAGCTGGAGCTCCAAAACCACTGGGAAAAGGAAAACGTGATGCCCAAGCCATAAAGCCTGGACTTTGGGAGAATGATGGAAGTCATTTTGTCGGATGTGTCTTATTTCACAATCTTGTTGATTTCTGGCCGAGTTTACGTCCGAAGCAGTTGTCGATTGGTACTTGTTGCTACACACAGCAGCACGCACTGTGACTCCATATGGGACCGGCCCCGCACTGCAAGCCAGGCAGGAGAAGGAACGGAAAAGACAACGTGCGCCAATCAGCGAGCGGTTACGGTGCACTGTGGTGGTGATCCTTACAACATGCCCCGGAGGCAACACATGAGAGACTTCACACAAGAAGAACAGTAGAGACGAGGTATGACGAGTGTAGCCCAGGAGCTTGGTAAGTTCATAGCATTGTTTCATGTGGATGCGGAGCGTTCCGAATCACACGCGTTGCTGCCCGAAGAACAGGACGATATCCACCAGGATCCAATAAAGCAGCAGGTGTTTCCTACATTGTTCAACAGGTCAGAAGCGACCCACGTGAAACAGAATATGCAATTGCAGCCACATTTTACTGGATCACAAGACACGCAATCCCTCGCACCACAGTGGCACAGTAACTGCATGGGGGTGGGCTGTCCGGTGACCAGTACGTTGTGTTCCGTTGACACTTGCACATCGGCGACACCGTTTGCGATGGTGTCAAGAGCATAGAAACTGGAGCAATGGGGAGTGGGTTCACGTGCTCATCTCGGATGAGAGCGGATTCAACCTCAGTAGTTATTCTTAACGTACCCTCATTTTCCGTTCCCACGGTAAATTCGGTGTTTCGAATTAAATTATTTAGATACCAAAAGAATTCTTCTAAAGCCACAGATCCACAAACCGACGCTATCAAGATGATTATTTATTTAATTTTTCCAGACCTGATTGGTAGAATTTTTTCATATAAAAACTAGCGGTCGTAGAGCTCGTTGGTTCACCATCGCTACTTTCCAAACGTAGTGGCGTCACACTCCGACGTCCGACCCGTCAGTCGAGAAGACCCAAACGAACCAGGAACACCATTAGGATGTCCAGGGCAGCTTAGAACGAAAGACTAAGTGCGGAAGAGTTTCATGGACCACGGCCATACAACCAGCAAGATACACCAGAAGGTACAGGGACTAGAGATAAAAATTAAAAATGAATCTATTCCAAATAATAACAAATATTACAGAAAAGAATATAAAGAACAACAAACACCGCTATAGCAAGTTTGATCCCGACTCTCTTCGTAATACCAGAAGATTGTATCTACAGAAAAAACTAACACCATATGTGGAGACTCCTTTGGCTCTGAGCACTATGGGACTTAACATCTGTGGTCATCAGTCCCCTAGAACTTAGAACTACTTAAACCTAACGACATCACACAAATCCATGCCCGAGGCAGGATTCGAACCTGCGACCGTAGCAGTCGCGCTGTTCCGGACTGAGCGCCTAGAACCGCTAGACCACCGCGGCCGGCGGAGACTCCTTTTCTGGCTTTGATCTTCCAATACGTCTTCGGTGGTCGCCATGTAAAAATAGACTCTTGCTCATTTCTGATGTGTAGCTACGTTACTTCTTTAGCCTCGTACTTCACTCGCAACCGCCTCCCTCCCATTTTCGACCACTTACGTGTGATGTCTTCACCCAATGAAGCAGGTACCATACAGATAAACAATAAGCATGACTTTTGATTCGGCACACTCATTCTATCAAAAAATCTAAACTGTTTAGAGGACGCAATGGCTGTCAGAAAATGTACCTTTTGAAGTGGAGTCGGTATTGGGCATCAGGAGTCTCCTTTAGACAACGACCATGACGACCATCTGTCTTATGCTTCAGTATGCATGACCATTCGGTCGTATTGTCCTGCACAGTAACTAACATATGCGAAGTCCGCATGGTAACTAATGGATAGAAGGCCCGCATATTAACTAATATATGGAAAATCCGTACCAATAGCTCCATTATAATCATTTTTATCATATTTTTGGGTCATATGTCTTCTGGCTTGGTATGGCCCTCTACGGGTGCTTCTGCTGTTACAACCGTTTCATCTCAGAGTAGCATCAGCAATCTGCCTCTTGAATTATTTCATTCGGGAGGACGACGGTTCAATCCCGTCTCCGGCCATCCTGATTTAGGTTTTCCGTGATTTCCCTCAATCGCTTCAGGCAAATGCCGGGATGGTTCCTTTGAAAGGGCACGGCCGATTTCCTTCCCCATCCTTCCCTCACCCGAGCTTGCGCTCCGTCTCTAATGACATCGTTGTCGACGGGACGTTAAACACTTAATCTCCTCCTCCTCCTCCTGAATTATTTGCTGGACGTGTTCCTATCTCTGTCTTCCACTACACCTTTTCACCATCTGCAGCTCCCTCTAGTACAATGTAAGTTATTGCCCGATGTCTTAACAGGTGCCCTATCACCCTGACCTTCTTTTCAGTATATCCCATACATTCGTTTCCTCGCCAATTCTGCAGAAAAATTTCTCATTCTTTACGTTATCAGTCCGCCTAATGTTCAACATTCTTCTATAGCACCACATCTCAAGTTTTTCGATTCTGTTCTGTTTGGGTTTCCCACAGTCCATACATGCTATGCTCAAAAAATACATACTCAACCATTTATTCCGCAAATTACGACTAATGGTATATACGAGTAGATTATTCTTGGCGATGGACGCAGTTGCCAGTGATAGTCTACTTTTTATGTCCTCCTTGCTCCGTCCATCATGGGTTATTTTGCTGCCTACGAAGCAGAATTACTTAGCTTCTTGTGCTTCGTGATCCCATTACTAATGTTAAGATTCTCGCTCTTCTTATTTCTGATACTTCTCACTACTTTCGTCTTCATTCGATTTACTCCAGAACCACATTGTGTACTTATTAGACTGTTCATTCCGGTCAACGAATCTTCTAATTATTCTTCACTTTCACTGATAGTGGCTATGTAATGAGCAAATCCTTTCATTCACCTTGAATTTTATCCCAAACCTTGAAGCTTTCTCTTATTTCCACCATAGCTTCTCCGATGTACAGGTTGAAGAGTAGGGGCGAAAGACTGCATTCACGTTATACAACTTTGTTATCCGAGCACTATGATTTTGATCTTATTGTTTCATGTTGGTTCTAGTATATATAATACTATCCGTCTTCTCAGGTACCTTCACACTACTTCTTTATTACGACGAAGATATTGCACCATTTTACGTTGTCGAAAGCTATATCCAGGACGACAATTCGTGTAAAAGTGATTTTTCTTCAGTGTTCCATTATTAACCGCAACGGCACAGCTGCCTCTCTGGTACCCTCACCTTTCCTAGAGCTCAAGTCATACTCATGTAACAGATCTGTTTTCCATTCTTGTGTATATTATTTTATTCAGCAATTTGCATGCATGAGCAGTGAAGCTGATTGTGCGATAATTCTCTCGTTGCCGTCTTCCGAGATAATAATATTTCTACGGAAGTCAGATGGTATATCGTCAAACTCATATATTATACACACCAATGTGACCAAATGTAACTGGGTAACCTCTTTTGATGATAGTCAATTGTCAGGATGAAAAACACTAAATAAGTTAGTTTTTCTTTCTTAACAACATGTGGGCAGGGTGGGTTCTTCCTTGGCTCGGGTATGAGGTAGAATGAAACAGCATTTTTACACAAGATAACTATTATTGAAAGATTTGTACAATGGTTTCCTTACTGGATTGTTCTGGCTGGGAGAGCGGCAGCTGTGTCGTTTGCGAAGCCTCTGCTGAGTGAGCGGCGGCGTCTGATTACGCCTGCTGTGTGTATATCGTGTCGCTGTTTCGCCCAGTTGACTGGAGACGCGCATCGTGAGGTGGCCCATTTAATTATTGAGTACGAAGTCGTGAATCGGACGGTGATACCTTGGATGTGGCGTCCCAGTGTTTCTCTTCTCTATGCGGCCGCGTGTGTTAGTGTTGTGCGTCGGGCAGCGGAGCGGCGCGGCGGGGGAAGGCCAGTGTCCCCGACTCGAACGACGGACTCCAGCTTGCCAGTCTTCGGCTGTCAGATCTTCATCACCAGCTCACAGGTGACTGCTGATGTGAGGCCGTCTCCTTCCCGTCCTCACGAGTCACCCGGCTACGTAAAAATCAGTCTTCAAATACCTTCTAACTTCTGTTTTCTGGCGGCGAGGCTGCTGCTTGCTATTCCATTACAGCGGCAGATTTGGTGCTTCTGTGTACGATGTAGTCTGCATGACGGTCTTCAAATGGTTCAAATGGCTCTGAGCACTATGGGACTCAACTGCTGAGGTCGTTAGTCCCCTAGAACTTAGAACTAGTTAAACCTAACTAACCTAAGGACATCACACACATCCATGCCCGAGGCAGGATTCGAACCTGCGACCGCAGCGGTCTCGCGGTTCCAGACTGCAGCGCCAGAACCGCGCGGCCACTTCGGCCGGCGCATGACGGTCTTCAGCACCAACTGAACTGTACTGTAACTCAACTCGAACCGAATCTGAACTGAAATCTACTAGTTTTGTTGGCAAAAGCCCCCATGATTTTAGGAATTCAGATGAAATTTTATCCATCCTTTCTGCCTGATTTGATTATTTGAGTTTTAAGTCATCCATAGCTCTTTATAATTTTGATTCTAATACCTTATTCCCAAACGTCTGCATGTATATCTGGACTATTGTTGTCGGTGTTATTTTGCTCTAGATTCCTATGAGAATAGCACTGAACTGTTCACAGTAGCCTACACTCTGCCGCATCTTCGTGTTCATGACGAAACCTGCTCCCATTACATCATTTTCTGCTGCTCTTGTTATTACCTTACACTCGTATGTCCAGAGATCCTTGTGCCTAATCATCCATTGAGGATAAAGGAAAGCGGCTACTCAAATATTTACCAAGGGAAATCGTTAAACAGTCATATGTGCTGAGAAGTTATTTTATTTAGACAATCAGTTTCGGCATCTCGTTAATGCGAGCTTCAGATCCCTATGCACTCCCTGTATAGAAATCAGATATATCGGTATCTGCACAACTGGACTCATCGGTATCTGGATTCCGTGAATTAGTTTTTGGAGAGCTTTTGAAGTCTTCGAAGTAAAAACTTCGAAACCAAATTCACGGAATCCAGATACTGATGGCTCCAATTACGCAAGTATCAATATATCTTATTGTCTATATACAGATCACAAAGGGGCCGTAAGATGGCATTAATAAGATTTAGAAATGGCTGCTCGAATAAAAAAACTTGTCTGGCGATTTTTTTGCTAAATAAAGAAATCGTTGTCTCTTTTCCATTTCACTTCACAGGTCCCAAAAGCAAGAGAGTGATCTGAATCACTGTCTACTCCTCCGCCCTCTTTGACAAGGTCGTTCGCAGGACGAGGCTGTCTTATTATGCCGGAAGTTTTTGGCCGCCATTACTGACAATTTCGATTCAAAATTTAAGCAATTGCGAGTTCATAACCAGGATGGAGTAATTTTTTATTACTTGTCAAGGACGCTACCTTTAGACCCCTTGACCAGAGACGATGCATTGTACACACCAAAATACGTGTTTCTCTGGTTCATTTAATGTACTCTCTCTGATTAAGGTGTCCGCCTCCTTAGCTGAGTGGTCAGAACGTCTGACTGCCATGCAACGCGTCCGATCACCGGATGGTTTGGATATTTTCTCCGCTCGAGGACTAGACGCTGTGTTGTCATCACCGTAATTTCATCATCACCAAAATGCAAGTCGCCCAATATGGCGTCAACTGAAAAGACTTGGAACTAGGTTGCCGGGTGGTGACTCCAGGCTGTCAGGTGGCGTACTAGTGAACCTCGGAGGCAGCTACCGATTTCCCGTTTATACCTCCTGTCACCGGAAAGAAGAAGCGCGGCCATGAGATGCGTGGTGAGAGTTGGTAACTTGGCAGCCACGGAGCCGGCCCGGTGTGCGAGGCGCGACATTGATTTGTCGCAGCGGGAGGATCGCCGCAAATTGCCAACGATATTTTCCACAAAACCTGTCCGTGCAGCATGACGTATGAACATATCAGACACACGCGCCATGAAAAATACTTCTTCCGGAAGAGGCACGGTTGTTTTATTCTCTGCGGATGCCTGTAAGGAGAGCGTATATTCCATTTATTTGAAAGCGTGAAATTTATTGCTCACATAAAAATCCTTAGATGAAATCTAGGCTGTTTTTATGCAGGCCACAATGAAAGGAAAGAAAGAATAAATTGAGTACACGTAATAATGCTTCTTAACTGTACACAGTACACTGACCTGACAAAGGTCATGGGATACCTTCTTGTACCGTATCGGACCTCATTTCTCCCGGCATAGTGAGCAGCTCGACGTGGCCTAGACTCAACAAGTGGTTGGAAGTCCCCTGCAGAAATATTTTGCTATGTTGCCTCTATAGCCGTTCATAATTTTGGAAGTGTAGCCGGTGGAGGGTGTTGTGCACGAACTGATCTCTCGATTATTTCCTACAGATATTCGGTGGGATTCAAGTCATCGTGTTATCTGGCGGGCCCAACCATTCGCTTGAATTGTCTAGAATGTTCACCAAACAACTCGGGAACAGTTGCGCTCCACTGAAACGACATCATTGTTTGGGAACATGAAGTCCTTGAATGGCTACAAATGGTCTCCAAGTAGCCGAACATAGCCATTGTCGGTTAATGATCGGTTACGTTGGACGAGAGGAACCAGTTCATTCCACGCAAAAACAGCCCACGCCATTATGGAGTCACCAACAGCTTGAACAGTGTCTTGTTGACAACTTGGGTCCGTGGCTTCGTGGGATCTGCGCCGAACTCTAGCTCTAGCGTGAGCTCTTACCAGCTGAAATCGGGACTCATCTGGCCACAATAGGGTCTTCCAGTTACCTATGTTCCAACAGGTACGGTCACGACACGATCCCAGGACAGACGCTGTTGTTGGCAAAGGGCACTCCAGACGACCGTCTGCTGCCATGGCCCATTAACGTCAAATATCACCACACTGTCCTAACGGATACGTCGCACATTGATTTCTGCTGTTATTTCATGCAGAGTTGCTTGTGTGCTACGACAGACAACTCTTTTCAAACACCTCTGCGCTCCGTTGTTAAGTGTAGATCATGAGCCACTTTGCTATCAGTGGTGAGAGATAATGTCTGATACTTGGTATTATCGGCACACTCTTGACATTGTGTATGTTGAAATATTGATTTCCCCAACGATTTACAAAATGGAATTTCCCATGCGACTAGGATCAACCAAAATTCCGCGTTCAAAGTCTGTTAACTCCTGTCATGTGGCTAAAATAACTTCGGAAACCCTTTCACATGAATCAACTTTGTTAAAATGGCAGCTTAGCCACTGCACTGCCCTTTTCTACCTCGTGTACTTGACACTACCACCATATGTATATGGGCATATCGCTATACCATGAGTTTTGTCACCTCAGTGTATTGTATACCTTTACCTCCTAAATGTGATCTAACTGTGGTAGAGCAGTAGCGTGTTTGACTGATAATCAAAACATTCTGCCTCCCGAGATCGAACTTAACCACTGTCAAATGGCTACCGAACACATCCAGCATAGGAAGCCATCCTCGTTCTGCCAATGGCTTCATGAATAACAGCGGTGGAGGGGATATATGTTGAGGACACTTTCTTACCCTTGGGTGGGAAATTACTCCTAAAAGGCAGAAGAAACAGCAATGATCAACTGCAGGTGGATGCAGAAGGCGATGGAAACAACTACATTAATGAAAGCGGAGATTGACTTACCCTGAACAGTTCAGTGATAGGACTGTTCTCATTAGAATCGACAGCAAACAAGTCCCGCCGCTACCTGTTTAGGTGTATCTGCCGACGTCACACGCAGAGGATGAAGAGACACATAAATCTTTTCTTCTGCATGCCTCTACGCGGCTGAGAGCGCCTTCCGTGGCGAAAACTCTTCTCGTGGATGACAGATTGAGCGTTTTCACGCTGTAACATTACAGAACGGCGCCGGCTATTCAAAATACGATATTTGTTTGACAAGATTCCACGCATAGTCTCATTGGAAAATGCCGTCCTTAGTAATAAGAACCTCATACAATCGAATTTCTACTGATTCATAATAATAGAGTTTTAGCAGTTTGAATTAGGAGTTACAGTTTGTATTTCATTTTATTTCATTGAATGACCTGTAGAAATATAGTGCCTTGCGTTAGAGGATATGCTGGTGGCTTGAACGTGGCGATTATGCCACTGGTTCTCCACAATGCCCTAGTGAATAGTCTGTTTCGTTTGCCCTATACGTATATGATATACCGCAGTCACACAGAATCTAATAATCACTTGCCTTGACAACCTTGAATACCTTTTCTCCGATCCCTTAAGAGCCAAAATTTTTTGATTCAAAACGAAACATTATTTTAATCTTATTTTTTCCCTCTGCCTCTGTTCCCATAAACATTCCAATATATGGTCGACAGAATGTCGCCTTGAAGGCCTCAAATGATTCAAGTAGTTCTGAGCGCTACGGGACTTAACATCTGACGTCATCAGTCCCCTAGAACTTAGAAGTACTTAAACCTAACTAACCTAAGGGCATCACACACACCCATGCCCGAGGCAGGATTCGAACCTGCGACCCTAGCAATCGCACGGTTCCGGACAGAACAGCCTAGAACCGCTCGGCCACCGCGGCCGGCTTGAAGGCCTCATTCTCATCATTATCCTTCTGCGACTTACATGTGTGTAGATCTCGCCGTATCTGATGAGATGAATATTCATATACCAGGAACGAAGTTGGTTCTAGGCGCTACAGTCTGGAACCGCGCGACCGCTACGGTCGCAGGTTCGCATCCTGCCCCGGGAATGGATGTGTGTGATGTCCTTAGGTTAGTTACGTTTAAGTAGGTCTAAGTTCTATGGGACTGATGACCTCAGCTGTTACGTCCCATAGTGCTCAGAGCAATTTGAACCATTTAATCAAAGTAGGAAGGTGTCTCTTGTCGCTTGCAAGTTGCTTGCATCTTAGATGGTATCGACTCGTTGTATCAAAGTCTTCAGTTTTGTTACAGGCGGTGGCAACTACCACCACAGCTCATACCTCGCATTAAAGTATCCTAAAACGCCAAACAACTCTCTCTCTACATATCCACAGTAAGTTTTATGTTTTCATGTATGGTGTTTAGATATTGCAGGAACTCTCGGGGATTGTCCCTGAAATAATAAAATTACTTACCTTTATCCGCCGCAATGGTAACGCTCTTTGCACTGCTCTCTGTTATTACTTTAAATTCTGTAGCCAGCATACAGCTATTGTGCAAGGATGTTGCTTACCATACGCTTCAATTAAATCGAATATGACTGAGACAACAAGTACGTTAGCAAAATAGTTTTTCAAAAACGGCATGGATCTGGTAACTGATATTGACTTGTGGTAAATAACAATATGACGGTGACTTTAAAACATGTCTTTTGACTCTTAGAAAATTAATAATGCTCACAGTTAATACATAATAAACTGATTATACATTAACATTCGCTTCACAATATCATTGAATGTGAGAGCTATACATTGTCTCAATCTTCACTTATTAATAAGCGCATTGCATTGGTAACAAACAACTTTTCTTAACTTAATTATTTCCAATATGATATCTTGCAAATAAAAAATTATTACTGCCCGTAGCGAGTATGTATATATCCTGCACACATCGGGTAAAACGCGTCTTTCCACTTGAGGGTCCTCTATACATTTCTGCATCTGAAGTTATTCTTACACGTTATCCATAACACATTTAACCAGCAATCGCTGTTTTTCAGATATGCTACGCCACAATCGATACTACATTTCATCACCTCTGGTTCAATATAAAATTTTCTTACAAATTTTACCCTGTGCATATAGCTTTCATGAAGAAGAAATGGTGGTCGATATAGACGACGTATGAAATCCATATTTATAATACGACTTTAACCGAGCTTGGGAAGACTTGCGATCAACCAAGGCTTATGGAATTGGTATCATTACTTCGGAATTTCTAAACTTGTTGAGGGATGTGACAACTGATCGTCTGTTCAGTTCGATATGTTGAATCTGAATGCGTGGTCACATAACGTCAGACTTTCGGAAACGAGTCAGTGCTGAAATTATCGAAGGGAGGAAAGTGCGAAAACTGTTTAACGTGTCTTTCATGTTGTTGACAATATTAACATATAGGAGAATGCAAAATAAAATCGAGGATCTGACTGATAACGATAAGTTTGAGTTTGGAAAACTTAAAGGCACGAGAGAGGCTGATACGACGTTGTGGTTGATAAGGAAAGGATGACTTAAGAAAAGTGAAGACATGTTCATTGGATTTGTAGAAAATATTCAGGAATGTAAAACGATGCAAGATGCTCGACGTTCTGAGAAAAATATGAGTAAGCTGTAGGAAGATGGGGTAATGTTCATTGTGCATAAGAACCCAGAGGGAGCAATAAGAATGGAAAATCAAGAACGAGGTGCTCGGATTAAGTAAGTTGTAATGTTTTGTCTGTTTTGTTCAATCCATAGGCAGGAAAATCAACAACGTAAATAAAAGAAACAAACGAACGGTCTTCAGTCACGATAAGTTTCGAGTCCTGGAGTCTCAAGTCAGGTACTTGATAAGTCTATATCATTTTTTGAGTTGAGGTTACTGCGGGTCCTATTGAGAGTGTGCGGGTATGTTAAAAGTAGCACGTTGCGACTGCAAATTTTACAAAACTAAGACAAAACAGAAAAATTCCCATATACAGCCGTGATTACATTGTTTTTAAGCATGTCATAAATAGAAATATTTATATACTTATTGAGAAATGGTGAGTGAGTGAGTGAGTGAGTGAGTGTGTGTGTGTGTGTGTGTGTGTGTGTGTGTGTCTGTGTGTGTTTGTGTGGGCGCAGAGATTGGCTTTTTATTACCACCCTCAACAACGATACTCTTCTGCTCGCGTATGCCTTACGTAGGGGACATGAACAAGGGGGGACGTGGATTGCGCGCTAGTGGGGGACGAAACCGAATATTGAGGTCCACTCACTGATGCGTGCCTTTTACGGAATTTAAAATAAATATTTATATCAATGGAATGCTAGTCCTAACTGAATTGAATAGCATGTACGACCGGCGTTCAAAGTCTAAGTCGCATAACGGATAATGCGTAGGTGAATTTACATCACTAAAAGTTACTCAAAGTGAGGCACTCACTGCCTTACTTGATTGTCCACGACTGTCTTATTCCACGTACTGGCCTTGCCATGTTCTTTGCAAATTTAGCTGGATTCCTCTTCATGTTCTTAGCGCACCTTAAATATTCATGTATTCTGGCACATGGAGTTTTCAAGCTCGCTAACCCCAAATTTGGAGGTTTACTTTGATAACTCAGTCCGTGAAAAATACCATTACTCTGAAACATACTCTATCAGGGCAATTTCATTCACGTTCACATACCCATTTCTAATCGATATACAATAAATAATCAGTACAGCAAAATATTCCTGCTTCAGAAGGAACGATAAGTTCATTAAGTCACTCGCTGAGTAGTGCAAGTTAAGATTACACTCGCCCACCTCGACCATATAGGGATCAAGCACACTTTCAGTATATTACCTGTGCAGCCGGAGACCCCGAGGTCCACCAGGGACAATGAGAATTCACTGTTCTCATCATTTGCGCGCCCTTGACCGTAAAAAAAGATTTGAAACGCACATAATCTCAACTTAACAATCTACACACGTAAATCCCACCTGAAATCCGATGAAGCACGGTCTGTCCCCATTGTGCAGCCAGCGACAACGATGTGCATCGGAAACAATGGAACTTCTAAGTACTTCTGTGGTCAGTTCAAAAGAACTCACACCCACTTAATCTCCACTTAATATTACACTTTAGTCGTATTTAATCTCAACTTAAAACTAGCATTCGCAGATATCATTAGCTACACTGTCGCAAAGCATACGAACTATATAAAACAAAGGCACTTTGTATTATGACGTGCCTACTCAATTTTTCGAAGACAGTAATTAAAGTAAAATCACCCTCCCATTTACCTGCAATATTTCTTAAAAAGGAACGAATTACAGCATAACTGAGTCAAACTATTCCACACACAATACCGTCGTCGACTGCAGAATTAGTGGAGCACATACTACTCAGCTATCCATCTCCAGTTCCATCGTCCGTGTGCCTACCTTGGTGACACCAGAGACCAGTTCCGCTTCCGGTAAATGGTGGAGGGGATGGATTTTCTATCAACCATGGCGTACAACACCTGCAGAACGGAACACATCTTTAACCCTTCATTCCTGCTTTGGTACTCACTGAAGAAAATTCAAGTTGCCAACAGCCTGGCACTGCACACGCAGCTTCTATGAAGACTTCTAACATCCGAGCAGACGGCACAACCCTTGCCACTCAGTACTCACACCAACATCCAGAAGAAAACAAAAAGGAATCACAAAAATACAACCACTGGGATAGTGAGGACTGTTGAGTGTTACTGTCGGATGTGCATAGGAAAATAGTTTCCATTGCTTCTCCATAGCTCATCGGTACGACTCTTCCGTTATATACTGAAATTATTTGTACAAATCACTACCTACCGCACCATCTGCAGCTAATGAAAGTGAAAGGTGAAAAGTGATACTCTTACAATATACGCACTCCATCTCACAGCCCCTTTGTGAATACGAAGGGCGTTCAGTAAGTAATGCAACTCTTTTTTTTTCTGGAAACACGTTTGTTTTGTTCAAGATTCCAATACAGTACATTATTCCCTACTCTTTTAGTTACAAAGCCCCTTTTCTCCACGCGGTCTCCTCTCAATGCGACGGCCTTATGCCTTTATGTCTGCATGATATCAGTCTACTGGTCGATGTCGGATCGAACTCACGAACCCATGTTTAATCGCCTGTGACAATGTTCGACACAATATGGTCATGATCGGCCTCGTAAGGGGCAAACAATTCCGCATGATGTCCGCAGCTCGTGATCTAGTGCCCAGCATTGCTGCCTCTGGATCACGGAGTCCAGGTTAGATTCCTGGCAGGGTGGTAGATTTTCTCTGCCCGGGGCTAGGTGTTTGTGGTGTTCCCATCATTTCATCATCATCATCATCATCATCATTGGTGTCAGTGGTTAGATTGGACCGGGTAAAAATTGGGACTTTGTACGGGCACCGAAGACCGCGCAGTTGAGCGCCCACAAACCGAACCTCATCATCATCAATTCCGCACAACGGACCTTTGTTACTCTTTGTGATGTACTGCTAGATGCAGAGGAATCCAGCGGGCACACACACACCTTGGAGGAACAGAAACGATGGGCGAGTATGTCAACACTACCAACAGAGAGGTCCTGGTGTATGATTTTGATCCATTGGTCACCTCGAGTGAGGGATTCCGCACTTTCTAACATTGCACGCGAGAGATGGGAGAGGTTTGCTCGATCTGGCTGCGATGATGACAGACGACTCGCCCAACAACTCGCCGTGTACTTGTTCGCTGCCAGGTCACTGTAGACATTCAGCAAGCGCCTATGAGTATTATGATGCTCCTCCAACAAAAGAAATTAAGTGACAGTTCTCTGCTTCGAACGCTCGTCCGTTACAGACGCTCTTTTGGAGGCTACCTATATCGCGGCAGCCTATTGAAAGTTCATGAAATTCAGGAAATATAGCCCTGCTTATTGAACACCCCTCATATAATGCAATAAATCACAAATTATTCAGATGTAAAGATTGTACATTACCCTGGTGATGCTATTTCTAATACCGTACAAAGATGTTACATTATTATGATACATGTAGATGTCATCTGTAAGACTCTTAATGTCACAGATAAAATGATTGTACCAATTGAATTTTTGATTCTTTAAGAGATTTCTGAAAAACTGGTCTGAATTTTCGTGCGAGAAGTTCATAATGTTTTGCTGGTGCAGAAATTTTATGAAAAGCGGTCACCGCAAACAAAAACCGCCTTTTCTTTAGTGACTGCCAACCCTGCTCGCGTATCATATCCAGACACTTTGCCGACTCCGCGATGGTACAAAACTACTTGCCTTTCTCTTATCTTTTTCCTGAGCGCAGTTCGAGAAGTATTGGGAAAGTGGTTGTTCGATGAACTTTATGTCAGCCACGTAAGTTTGAATTTACTGCATTTGTCATCTTAAGGACTCTTATCGATGGCACATCAAATGAATTTGAGGAACTTCTTGGTTATTTAAAGTTCACTGTAGAAAATTAAACAGTCTGGTCCATAAATGTATTACAAATTATAATTTTTAATGAACAACGGGAATACAATTTTTATATCTACAGGAAATTAACCTAGGCACATATCACAGTTCACAAATAAATATACCATTCAAAAACACACAATATTTTGCATTTAGCTCCATTTTAAACTGGGTAAACATATTATTTTTAAAACCGATAGGTCTAACAGAAGGTGCAGATACCAGCATAGAAATTTGCAATGAACAATGGGTACTCAGTGAAATTAATTCACGAAATCTTCGTTTTCGATCTCTAAATTCTCTTAATTTGTTATGTCGATGTCTCTTGTGATGTTTATGAGAAGCAGTATCGATATTTCATAATAATGAATCTATTTTTTGTAGTTAAGTACTGAGAAAGGCGTTAATGGAGATGTACGAATCTTGAACGTATTTCAAGTACATATATATGGTGTTATTGATAACAAAACCATATCTACATGAATGAAAAATTAATTTACCGTTTCAGAGAACTTTCCATACACGATACGAAGATAAATCTGCTGCTTTCGGGCCTAACAACTTTGCTTAACTGTAAGTACCGAACCGCAACATCAGCAACAACATAAATGGACTCCTCACGGATAATAGTCGTAGGAAACGTGATATACTAGAACAATTAAAAATGCTGTAACACAGAAATTTATGAAAACAAACTGACAGACCAGAGTATAAAGATCATGAAAATCTATTTTTATTGTATCCACTGATCTCAGAGATTAAAAACGTGCGGTACAGCGCGAGCTTCAATTAGTATTGTTGGTCGTCATTTGCAAGACGGTATCTTATTTTTTTACTTACTCTAATATTAAGTTGCGTAGATCCAAAAGAAGAAAGTTTAGAATAAATTTTTTCAATAAATAGATTAAAGCCAAGTTAATTTCATTCATTCTGGAAAGAGTAGTATCCATTTCAAAGTGGATTCTTGTGGTTGCCGCTTTATGGTTATCCTTTGTTGAAGGGTCTTGATGTTTTGTAGTTCAGAAAGAGCACAGTTTTGAATTAATAATAAGTTTACCATGCAAGAGGTTTTTCTCCACATTGGCACCCACGTGGTGTGGAAGGAAAAAATAAATGGTACAAGAAACAACATTTTTATTTTATTGTAATTTGTGTTATAATTTCCAATGTTGTGCAACTGCGTATATATAAAATCCGAATGAATGATTTGTGTATACTGTAATTGTAACGTATATAAGAAATTGTCTATTAAAGAGATATTGGTTAATTATTTTTATCACAGATCTTCTTACAATATTTTAAACTGTGGAAATGTTGACACAGGCTTATTGCATCCAACACTTCGGTTGGCTAAATAACTGATTGTAACCATTTCCTTTTAGTGAAGTTATGAACGAGATCTCTTTAGTACCAGGGGTTGAAACTTTAGGGTTCAAATGTATGTACATTTCTTAGCAGAACAGTGGTTTGTTGATTTTAATGGCATCAAAAAAATATTTAGTTCTAGATTTCTCTGGAACAGCGCCTATTTGAAAAATAAAGTACATGACATAACTGACCCAGTATCGCAAAATATGCATCAGAAAATTAAAATAATTACTATTTTTATAAATGAATAGGTATTACCAATAATATCTGGGCTGGAAGAGCCGTGATTACCAAAAACACTTGTGTCGACCATAATGGCAGGGCAACAATAGGGTACGATCGTAACTAATAAGACTTTTAATAACTGCAGGAAAAGGACACAATTCTTCTATTAATAAAAGATGGTTTAAATAGTAAGAAATAACAAATTGTATTCTGAAAACGAATTATATATGTTAACAATTAATTCGGTTATTACTGACCTCTGAATATAGAATGTAGAAAGAGTGAGTCTGGGTAGGTCAGTGGTACTACTCGAAAAGGTACAATGTCTTGTCTTTTATCAAACAAATGAAAGTTAACACAGTAAATACTGTCTTCTCTATTTATTGTCCACACAGATAATTAATCATGATAATTGTCTTTGTCCTTTTCATTCGATGCACTTCGCATGACGAAATGTCAGTGTCGTTCACATCTTACAGAAAAATATTAAGTCTTTTTTTTTTCAACTATATTCACAAGGAAGTATGCGTCAGGAGACGACACATAGCTCCTGGACTGTTTAAGACATTTACATGTAATGTTATGGCTTAACCGGCCGTGCACATCGAACTGGAAGAAGTTCATTTCGTATATTACGCATAGTCGCATCAGTTTTCATACATGAGTACAATGAATTGCAACTGTAAGTTTTACATTACTTGAGGTTGCAAGATTACATAAGTTTTGTATTTCATTGGGTGTGAAACAGCTTCGTGGTCACTGCAGAAAATATTTTTATTATTGCTGTGTTTACTAGCAGTGTATTTTACTATGATTTGTGGTGAAGGTAGATGTAGTCTGGAAGTAGTGTTGAAAACCAAGGATCGTTAGTGAAATCTGCAAAATTCATTGCATATCATCGATTCAGTCCAAAATTTTGCTTAAAAGTCGTCATACATGTGAAAAACAGTGTAAATGTGGTTAAAAATCCATTCGTTTATAATGTTCTGGATAAGCTCAAAGTTTTACTGAAAATAGATGTCAAGTTTATGTAACAAATTAGTAATGCTTACAGTCTTCATTCTTGCTTTACATAATTACGCGATGTTGATGGTAGATAGTTCACGCCGCCCGCTTATCGGGAATGCCCCTTTCGCGGTTACAGGGTGATCCGACTGCGAGAAAGAAAGGCAGGAATCTGCGACGCTCACCGCTCTAACGAATCCAGCTGCCTATGGAGCCCGTACCATCAAACTGCATGAAGGAAACGAACAAGCGTAATCAGTTCAAACAGGTCATACTTTACTAGCCTGCAAGGAACAAAATTAGTGTTTGTTCCCGTACACACCTCACCCGCTCGTAGTCATTAGTATTTTAATGTTTTTGTGTTTTTGTGTTAGCACTTCGTAGTCTAGCCCAATTCCGGAAGAAGTACTGTAACTGATAATGTACATTGCACCACAGGTTACTGTTTATCCAGTCTATAAGCGATGCACATGATTGCATTTTGTTACGTCAACATTCATTTATATTTTACTGCACGCTGCTACGGCCCGACGATTTCAAAACATTGATTGTTGGCCGTTGCACTGATACAGGGCGTGCCATAAGGTTTGACACGGCACACGCTTTCCTACATCAGTTTCTGTTGTTATTTTGTTTAGCTCTAAAATTACTTAATAAATGAACGTCTTTTTACTCACGTAAAGAGTTTGAAAGGCACTCGCTGAGCGCCTTTTTTCATCAATGATCATATTAATACGAAATGTTTTTACAGTCCACTTACAGATTTGCGCAGTAAACGTCGTTAAAATACAGTTCATGTTAATCACAAATCAAGTAAGCACTTTGCTTTTTCTACGTACTTTGACGTGGGCACTAACACACGTTTATACAGTCTTAGAGAATTTCATTAGTCACATTTGCTTTGTGTTGGAATACATCTTTTGAAAATTTACAGTTGATGCATTCTCACATTATTGTCGATTACGAAAAGTTTCCTCTGCAGAAATTAAGACCACTTCATGTCACTGGTTTACAGGTGTCGAGAATGTTGTACAATGTTGTTTTAATTCATACGAAATCATACCGTCAGCCTTTGCCTTTGACATGATAAAAAAGGACCCACATGCTTGTGAATGTTTCCTGACAGGAAGCACACACGCGAGAACAAAATGAGAAGCAGGCGATTTTAAACGAGTATAAATACGACTTGAAACAACAAGCGGACAAAAATCGTCCCGAATTGTGTCTCTAAAATCGGTAAACATCGATCGGTACCCACTAGTCTACGGTATATGCGCCTAGCCCAAATGGTAAACATACTCGTAATCATAGTATAACTTTCGTATAGTCATAGTATAACTTTAGTATATTTTTGTTTAACATTCAGGTAATGGGTTTCTTTCATAACACATTCAGATCATTGCAAAAATACATAAAAATAAAAGAGCGACGGAATTACATACGAAAACAACTTCGATATTAAATTTATAAAGTGAATGACCACAGGCAAAAATATTAATTTAATCAAGGCTCTTTAAAGAGTCTGATGGGCACGAATGTTTCTAATAAACAACGTTTTGCACACTTGAAAGCGTTCATTTCCACTTGGGCCATGTTTTGCACACTGCTATTCTGCTCAGCCTCATGGATTTGGTTTCGATTGCCCTAACCTATGTCCTAAGCTATTATTAAACTTCACACGCAATACACATAAAATACACAATATACAAAAAAGAACTTATGACTAAAGACAGAAATATTTGCACAGAATTGTTTGTTGACTGCTCTTAAAGTCGCTGTAACAGTTGAAGACTGTCTCGCAGCTTATTTTTCGCTCGTAACTCGCGCTGCGTTTATCTACACAGAGTTGAGAACATGTGCAATGCACATTTAGCGTAAGCTTACTGGTAAACGACCTGAAGGTGAACACATGCATAAAAATCCATACGTGTGATATCTTCTGTGACTAACACTGTGATATAGTTTAGCGTAAGTGGCCAACTCCAGTTTATTAGATCATTTGATTTTATTTCCTTTACTTTTCTTGCCGATCATTGTGTACAAGGTAAAAAGAGATTGGCAAGACAATAAACTAAGAAAATTTGTTGCTAATAAGATCCTAAGCAACCCTATGAAACTGCGTAACATACAAGGTATGGATACGGTGGCATGCAAAACGACAATTAAAGAATATAGGTAACATGTGTCTTAAGCGTCACGCGATAAGTGAAAATTCCTTTGAAAATTTTCAAAATTATTTTCTGTTGCTGCACAATTTGCAGTGATCTGTGGGAAAGTTATCGAAACAATAACCTTTTGTAGTTTATCATCTCATTGATTAGTAGTGGGAACGGCTTTTTATTATGGTTATTATCGTGTTTTCAGTGTGTTGATATTTTTTGTGTCTCGTATTTTTGTATGTATATTGTGCATAGTGTACTCAGGTATCCAACATGGGTAGGCCTAAGAGGAACGAAACGTTAGAGGAAGATAGCGTGACAATACACTAGACGAAGCTGATAACGTTCATGAATTGGCTTTTACCGAAACGGAGCATAATAGCACAAAATTGCAGACTCTGGAAACCGAGAAAATCCAGATAGGTAATCAGATGTCCGGTTCTACTGTGGAAACACTGGAACAACTGGCAAGCGCCAGAACAACTGGCGCTACGACTAATACTGGACAAGCCATAGCGGCAGATGAGATGCTGTTACCAGCGGCGACAGAAAACGATTTCGTTTCTCTGTTGCTACAGGAGCTGGACTTGAGACAAAGTAGCAAAGAACAGGAACGAGGAGAAAGGGAAAGGCTACAGAAAAAGAAATGGGAAGAAAGAGAAAAGGTAAAGGAAAAGAAACGAGAGGAAAGGGAAAGAATACAAGAACTCCACCGAACAATTAAACAACGTTCGCGATGTTCATGATTAAGGTATCGTGGACCACATAAAAGAGGAAATGGATAGAAAACGAACACAAATGGAAGTACTTGTTGCTCAAATATTTGTCTAGTAAAGGAGTGAATGGAACTCACAAGTAAAAAGAGAAGCAATAAATTTCGGGCATACAGCCGCGTAAATAAAATTTCTTCAACTAATATTTCAGCCGCGTATCGTAGGCCATCCTCATAGTGAATAGCAAGATATCATGAGTAAATGCTTTTACCGTTGCAGTTCTGAATATTCGCGACTCTGGGTGAAGTAGTTAACCTCACTGGAATCCGGGCTAATTGAAAGTGAATTTCCTTGACTTTCGATTATAGACTCTGTTTGGACATTTATTATCGGGCGTAAGTGCCATATCAAATAATCTGTGTTAAAAGAACCCGGTGATTTTTGAGGGAATTAATTCGGTGTACAAGTATTTCCAAAACTCAAAGATATCAATTCATTTTGAAACACGGATCTGCCGCCTAGAAACTGTTAATCGCTACACAACGGTGATAGCTGATAGTAGTAGTTTGAATGTGAACTTACTAATCAACAAATATTGACTGCAATAACAGATAGTCTTGTGCTCCCTCGCTTTCACATATCTCGAGAAGTGAAGAATACTGGCTGAGCATAGAGAAAGGACAATACACTGTCGCTGATCTTGAAAGTGACAGTAGGCAGCTATAGGAGGCGTCAAAAATGGCGCTGCAACGTGGGGCTCGAAGGTAACAAATCAACAATATACAGTTCATACATATGATTTTGTAAGTTATTTATTGGCTGTATAAGAACGAAATAACCATTCGTGTAAACTTAATCGTGTAACATGTACGCTCTCTTTGACAAACTGCGCCCGGAGTGACAGGAAGGAAGAACTACAATGAACTGAAAGCCATAGACGTCGTGTCCGGGTGTTATAAAAGACCTTTAACCAAGTAGGCCTACGTATCGAAATAATTGACACGACGAGCTTGCTGTAATAATCGATGCTTAAAGTTTGAGTTGTAGTTCATTGTGTACCAAATAAATATAATATAACATGTACTGGGTGACTACGGCAAGTTTGTCGCGTTGATATTGTAGCCTAGACAGTATTTGTGTTTCGTGTATATGTAGTTGTGTTAGTGTTGAGTGGTAATAATGTGTAGTATTTGACAATGTCAAAGAAGTCCTACAGGTGTAGATCTAATGAAGAGGATGTGAACGAAGTTATGACTATGGAGGAGGGAACAGAGATGGATGATAATATGATAAAAACGTGTCCCCTGAACAGATGGATAGGGCATAAAAATTAGAATCATCTAATTCGACCAGAACTGACTCGTTCTTTCTGTGGATACGACTGAAAGTATAACGTTAGGATACCGGTACACAATAGTGATTCCACTGTGATGGGTAAATGGGTAAACCTACAAATGAAGTGGTGGTAGATGCTTTGCTTGACTTTTTAATTAAACTTAAAGAGGAAATATTACGGGATAATTAAGAATTGGATTGAAAGGACAGAAAATTTAAAGAGGAAATCGAACAGACGATTAATTCATTAATAAGGAAAGGTGTGGTAGGTTGGCTAAGGAACTCGAGAGACTGAAACTGGACTTAAAGTCAGCAGAAGTAAACATGATACCCTATAAGGATCGGTAAATACTTTGGAGTAGGATGTGAAAGACAAAGGTAAAGAGGAGTCTACTTTGTTGAACAGAATAGATAATCTACCTACCAAAGTAAAAGAACCTCCAGTTAAGAAGCCAAGATTGTAATGACGATCATTTAATGGGTCAGACGTAAAAGGTTGAGGAAGAAATGTCCAAGTGGACAGGGACCGAATCAGAAGAGGTACGACCTGCAGTACAGAGAGCTGTAGTTAGTAAATCGATGAAGCAGGAATCATCGACACCCGCAAACACCGATATCAGAGAACAATATAAAGCAGAGTTTCAGAAAGTAAAAGATAAAATAATCTCAGAAATTTTCGCTTGGCAAATTCATCAGTTGATTATCGCGTATGGGAGGCGAGTCAACCTAACTAAAGTCGCCGAAGATATTGTCCGATCACCGTTCCGCGATCAATCCAGACATAAAGAAAAGGAGGTGGAGTGACTGCCGGGAGAAATTGATTAGCAGTAGCGAAGATTCAGATTACGAGAATCGACATTTAGACTGGAATGAGATTTTCAATCTGCAGCGGAGTGTGCGCTGATATGAAACTTCTTGGCAGATTAAAACTGTGCGCCGGACCGAGACTCGAACTCGGGACCATTGCCTTTCGCAGGCAAGTGCTCTACCAACTGAGCTACCCAAGCACGACTCACGCCCCGTCCTCACAGCTTCACTTCTGGCAGTACCTCGTCTCCTACCTTCCAAACTTAACAGAAGCAGGAGAGCTTGGGTAGCTCAGTTGGTAGAGCACTTGCCCGCGAAAGGCAATGGTCCCGAGTTCGAGTCTCGGTCCGGCGCACAGTTTTAATCTACCAGGAAGTTTGACATTTAGACTGTCTTAGTGCCATTTCGTCGGCAAAGGTTGCAAATAGTATATTTAAAGCCAGGCAATTCCTAGCGCTCTGAACACAGAAAAATTCTGTCCACATTATGGTGTTCATGTAAGGTTTTGGAAAGGTGTTATCTAAATTCTAGAATGAGCAGGACTAAATTCAATTTATAGTGTCGAAAACCAGAGGTGAAGTCTCGCTATGGGGATCTGAGGTAGCTGAGATTTGTACGTCATGCTATGAGTTTGAAAAACTATTAATTGCGAAATACTGGTTGAAGACTAAACACATTTAGAAACGAGATTTACAGTCCAAAGTTTTACAACCCGGAAAAGGGCACACTTCGAAATTATTCCGAAAGGTACATCAATAAGACCCGGTACTGGGATGAACCCGCCAATCATAAGCATGTTTTAAGTATCCTGAAAGGGAAAATAACCATTTCACCTGCAAGAGAAACTAATTAATGTATGCGACGATAACATAGATTAATTCCTGTCAGTAACAGAATCGCTAAATGTCATCCAAGAGGACGTTAGGCAATCCGGAAATCAGATATTTAATGCATATAATGCGTATCCGTACAATGTATACCACGGTAGTTGCTACACTGAAAACCATCACAACGGAAAACTGCATCATAATAACGGTAATACGAATGATAGTGTTTAGGATAATAATAATCAGTTTAATGGCGCCCCGCGGTGTAGCCGCGCCGTCTAGGGCGCCTTGCCAGGGTTCACGCTGCTACCCCGCGTCAGAGATTCGAGTCCTCCCTCGGACATGGGTGTGTGTGTGTGTGTGTGTGTGTGTGTGTTGTCCTCAGCGTAAATAAGTTTAAGTTAGACTAAGTAGTGTGTAAGCCTAGGAACCGATGACCTCAGCAGTTTGGTCCCATAGGAACTTATCACAAATTTCCAAGTGTCATGGCGATCATTCGGGAAACAGAAGGTCCATTTCATATGATCATTAGCCGGTTAACATCGAGTATTAATTTAAGTGTCAGGAAGTCGTTTCTGAAAGTATTTGTATGGAGTGTAGCCATGTATGGAAGTGAAACATGGACGATAAATAGTTTAGACAAGAAGAGAATAGAAGCTTTCGAAATCTGGTGCTACAGAAGAATGCTGAAAATGAGATGGGTAGATCACATAACTAATGAGGAGTTTAACGAAATCGATGCTGAATGAAATTTCGTTAAAGAATAATAAATTTGCTTTTAAGTTAATTAATTTGCCTTTCTTTAATTGTCTTCTGTAAGTACGAACTTTGTTGTAGAACCTCACTCTTATTTACGTGTGGTAATAAAAAAATTCACTTTCAAAAGAATTACGTACATTTAAAAATTACGTGAACTCATGTTAACTGATTAAGAATATTTAGTTGAGAATTAAATCCTTTACATCATTCGGCCTTGACACACATTTTCTAAATGCAGTGGATTTTTTGTTAAATAATTACTGAATTATATCCCGGCGTTAACTATAGAACACAAGATTATCTCTATTAGCAGAAAATGGTTAATTATTGCCAAGCCGACATTTAATTATCACTGATCAAACCTACTTCGCTATACATTTAAGCTATTTGAAAGGACCAAAATTGTTAAATTTCAATGTTAACTAACATTAACTATCCGCCTACGAATGCACAAATGTATTATTAGGTTAAAAATTCTTCAGTCTCAGGATCACTGTAAAGGAAGAACAATTTCTTAATTCACTGTTAATTTTTATCTATCTGTTCCCGATTTACGGGTTTGGTTGATTTTTTCTTTAGCGGAACAATTTTTTAAATGTGCCGCCGCTACAAATCGATCGGTCGCGGCACAGCCCAGCAACACCGCTAAAATGCTGAAAATTCTTTAAAGAAATAATATAGATGACATGGGCAAGCTAATTTACATTAATAATACACACTTTTGATCAATTCTGATATATTTAGATCAAACAATAATTGAACTCACATCAATTCGTAACGCCTCCTCTAATGGCGGCTAAGTCTAGACAGAGACAAAAGACATCTACCCTTTCATGAATCGCATCGACACAGCTTCTTCTCGCATTCGCCTCTACACAGAGAAGACCAAAGAATACGTTGTACATGGCTCTTTTATACTCCTGCTGACTGTTGACATTTCTTTGTAATTTGACAATATTATTCTCTTCTGGCTAAATTTCACATCTCTGTTATCGCAGATACTGACATATTTTACAATCACATAATAAATATAGAAAAATTACTATCCTAAATACAGAAAGAATATTACTACAAAAAATATTACGATAATAACAAATGTCTTTTACACAAAATTCAATAATATTTTTGTTAAATAATTACAGTATATACAGATCGCTCAGAGCGGCGTATATGGTACAAATAAATTTTATTTTATTAATATCGTGAGTTTGCCAGGGAACGTTACAGGAGGTACTGAACAGAATTGGGGAGAAGAGGAGTTTGTGGGACAACTTGACTAGAAGAAGGGATCGGTTGGTAGGACATGTTCGGAGGCATCAAGGGATCACCAATTTAGTACTGGAGGGCAGCGTGGAGTGTAAAAATCGTAGAGGGAGACCAAGAGGTGAATACACTAAGCAGATTCAGAAGGATGTAGGCTGCAGTAGGTACAGGGAGATGAAGAAGCTTGCACAGGATAGAGTAGCATGGACCGCTGCATCAAACCTGTCTCAGGACTGAAGACCACAACAACAACAACAATGCACAATAGTAATAATAGTAGGCACTGTGGACAGAGACCGAACGACAGTAATAGTGGATCATTCAACTACACATGCAAGCGAAAATGTACCGATTATAATATGCCACTAGAGAACAATATTATGACACGTCCAATGGGGTAACCAGTCAGCCGTTCCATGGACAGCGTCTGCAAACGTAATAGAGACGTCAGGACAATACATGCCACATCAAATGATAAATAAAACTGACAATAGGCCGTGTAATCAAGGCCGTGGCTGGGCGGCTCAGAACCATGAAGCAGCAGTGGTAGTTTTTGAGGAGGGAATAATAACAGGAGAACTGAATCAACAAACGAGAGGCATCCTCTTTACACCTTTCGGAAGTGGCTGGTCGTAAAGAGGAAGGCGAAACATTATTAGAAGTAAAAGTGCTAAGATACAACGATGGGATGAACATTCGAGAAGAATTACTAGAAAATCAGAGTGGGTGTAGAATAAAACCTACTGAAACCGTAGAGGCAGTGGCCGAAGATTTAATAAATAACGAACCAGTAAATATCTGGCTCAATACTGGGGTGACTTTTAGTGTGATGACACTTTGTCTGTTTAAACATTTGAATAGGATGCAAAAATTGCCCGTGGTCAAATTGTACGCTCGCAGTGGCGTTGAGTGCTCATTCCGTTCCTGAGATGTCTCACGTGCAGTAAGAAGTGGTTGCGCAAGGGGACAGACTATTGAGCACTTTCTTGGTAGCTCCTACACTATCGTATCAGTCAATCTGGCACTGGGATTTTCTGAGAGAAAAAATGCAGTAATTGACATCTTAAAAGCGATATGCACCATAGCCAATGATGAGCGAATTATTGTTTTGAACATGGTGGGGAAACTGGAATTATAGGGCACATTTTGGCGGAGAATAAAAATTGATAGTTTAATTAACAACTGTGGACTAAGTAGTTTACCATCAGAGAATACATCGGGCTTTGAAATCGTTATCCACAATAAAGTAGTCGAATCTGGATGCATAACTGAAGTACAGATAAATGAATTAGCTAGCTCATTAAAGAAATATTTGGAAGTCTTTGATCAGAAACCTGATGTGATCAAGGATTATGTTTATGAGATGAATGTCTACCGATATCAAACTTATTGTAATACTTCTTACTCGATTCCGTGGACCAGCAAGGCTTGGAAGCAGTGTATGTTAAAATTAGGCATAAAGAATATTTATATATCCCGATATCATGCAAAAGCGTCACCCGTTGAACGCATATTTAGAGACTTTAACAGATTTATTCACACTTAGGCTGGAACGCAACAACGAAAGCGGATAGATTACGTGTCGGTCTTTGAAGAGACTATCAATAAAATGCCGTGCTCATCCACCAGGCACAGTCCAACAGAGATAATACAAAACACGCCACCTTTATTGAACCAAAAAAAGATAAGAAGAACGTGCGTGAATCACTATAGCACGTAGCGCGACTAAAGAAGACTAAATTCGATCGAAAATTGGGTAGAACTGTGACATATACCATAGGCGATAAGACCCTAAGTCATCGACACTTAAGAGGCCGACCAAGAAATGGCAACATGTTTAAGCGGGACCTTACAGGATCATTCGCTTTCCGCATCGGGGAAGCTATTTCTTAGGTAATGAAGCTAATGAGGCGCAACCTAAGGGTTTGTTTCCTCTCAATGATTTGAACTCATTTTATGGATGAACGCTTTAGTGACCGTTAATGGAACACAGAATGAAAAGCTCTGGCTAAGTAGGATTTTACAGTTTAGTAGTATTACAACTTACTGTTTTAATAATGTTCTGATCTTAGTGGATAAAAATGTATATTTAGAATAATAGTATGGTAGTTAATGACAATGCAGTCTCTTGATAATTGGTTCTGAAATTGTTTGACGCTCACATGTGACTGTTAAGGAACAGGAGCCTTAGCTTAAGAACAAGCGCAATGAGTTATTTTCGTATTAAATTGTCACGGTGTTGGTTGTCCACTGAATTATCAGTTATTTCAATAGAGTTGTGGTCGGAACTGAATAAGACAGAATATCGGTATAACCCACTGGGAGTGAAGTAACAGATTCATTAATGCGACAGAATTGTGTCTTGAAATGAATGGCCGGCCGCGGTGGTCTAGCGGTTCTGGCGCTGCAGTCCGGAACCGCCGGACTGCTACGGTCGCAGGTTCGAATCCTGCCTCGGGCATGGGTGTGTGTGATGTCCTTAGGTTAGTTAGGTTTAAGTAGTTCTAAGTTCTAGGGGACTTATGACCTAAGATGTTGAGTCCCATAGTGCTCAGAGCCATTTGAACCATTTTTTGAAATGAATGGGACAGTATCTTGGCATAACCTGCGGAAATGAAAGTGATTTGAGCATTAAGAATAACTGTTAAACAATGAAATATTACAAGTGCAAATAATTAGTGTCTGACGCTATTAGGAAAATGAATGCTGTGAACTATTAGAGAGGCTAAATGACTGCATACATTAATGAAAAAGAATATTGATTGCTTGGGATAAAATTTAATGGCCGACGTTAATGAACATTATGTCTATGTGTCATGTCTATATGCATTCTTTACGTTCTATATCCGTGATTCTGGAGCATGTGTGGAGACATCTTACCCACGCAGAAGCCACAGCACGAAGAGCCTGATGGATTGCCGCTGTTATCTGATGGAGGGAGTCATCGTTTGGCTGTACGGCTCCAGAAACGGCAGCTACGAGCGACGAGACGTCCCACGACGTAGGCGAATGGCATCAACAACGGGAGTTCGCTCGCGTTGCAACTTAGAGGCGGAGTGAGAACGATCAAACGTGAACCAGTCACCCGAAATTGATCACTCGAAGACTTTACACAGGAAGCGAACTGTTTGTTGAAGTGAACAGGAAATTTGACTGTCAATTTAATCAAGAACATAACGGAGGTCTACTAGCAGCATTGGTATAAATCAGAAGAAGAAGACCCCACCGCAGAAGGTCGGCAGCTGTAGGCAATCCGAAAAACGCATCACCAAGTTTAACAATAGAAACGAAGAACCCGTGAATGGGAGCTGAAGAGAACGAAAAATCTAAAATCACATGTCGTATTGCGTAATAGTATGAGAAGCTATGCGGTGTGAGTGTGGGGTAGGGGAGGGGGGGAGGGGAGTTGGGGCAAGAAGATCCATATTTACGATGGTCATGTTGCAAACTATAAGAAGAGGCAATGTGGGTCAAATAAAGGAAATGTTGTGCTGCTTAGCCACTGATGAGATGTCACAACATGTACAATCATGTAGCAAGCTATAAGAAGAGGCAACGTGAGTCAGATCATTAGAACGTTTTGCTGCTTAGCCATTAAAGAGGCAGCACAACACAAGTATTCGTGTAGCAAGCTATAAGAAGTGGCAACAATGTGAAGGTAGTGGAGCTTAGCCTATGAAGATGCGAAACGACAAAAATAACGTAGATTACCCGTTTTCCCTACTCCTCACTGTTGCAACCGCACAGTGCCCTGCAGCACCCAAACGATCACTCTGTACAGCCGCAGAGGGGTGCCGGGATGAATGGACATCGCAGACCTCGCCGGGAAAAACAACAGACAAGACCACAATCTAGTCACAAGATTGTTGTTGAAATATATAACATTATACATAAATTGGAACGTGTAATTGGTGTAGTAAAATAACCTATTCAGTAATAGACAGAGCGAATGCTTAAGTTGTGTCCAGTATCTAAAATGAAATTTATACTTAACTTTAAAGATAGATATTAAATAAATGAAATATTTAATTAATATTAGCAAAAATGGAAATATTTAAGATTTAATACTACTTTGAAATATTTGAGTTAGTCCTTCGTGAAGAATCTGGTATATAAGGAAAATGTAAGAAAACTGTTGTACAATTTGTGTAATCATGTCACATCATCCACTCATATATAAATATATTTGTAACATACTGCCGCTAGATCATAAAAAGGAAAGAAGAAAAAAGTAAAAGAAAAAACCAAAAGAAAAGAAAAAGAATAAGGTCCTAAGCAAAGATCCAAAGATACATAAAAAACAAACTGGAATCCCAAGTCAAAGTCAAACATAGTTATCAAAGAACCCTCTAAGAGAAAATTTGAATAAGCGTAATGTTAGCATGTCTCGCAGTTACCTTAAACGATGACCATGTGTTTACAATGAAGTAGTCATCCTTAGCAGGATGTGTAACCACTTGTTATATACCTGCTCTTATTTTTAAACTCAAATTTATTTGAAATGAACAATTCCAATATTTCATATACAATTACGAATTATCGTTTTAAAGCAGAAAAATTTAATAAAAGAATAACAAGGTGCAATGGAATGGAGTATTATATGCAAAGCAGCAATGGGCTTAATTGAGTTTCTAACGAACGTACCTATTGTCATAATCATTGTATGAACCCAACGCACATATTGTTAACTTCTTTCGCGTCTTTTAGTCTCTGGCGTCCATGAGTACTTAAAGTCTGGCTGTCTTTGTGTTCGAGATTTTAGTGTCCGAACTTTTAGCGTTGTAGTTCTTTAATGTTCAAGACTCTTAAGTTCATGCAACACTGCATGTAATAGCTTACCTCACTGGAGCCCGGGCTTGACTTTAGTTACAGACATTTATTATCGGGCTTAATATGAATCTCATTCATAGGAAAACATATCAAATAAACTATGTTAAATGAACTTTGTGACTTTTAAAGGAATTAATTCGGTGTAAATGTGCTGCTCAGAATCAAAGATATCAATTCATTTTGAAACACGAACGGGCTGTCTTCATCTGTTAATGAGCATCTTTGGCGGCAATCGCTAAACAACTCAGCTATCTAATGGTAACAATTTGAATTTAAATTTGTTGATGAACAAATATCGACTGCAGTGACAGTGTTGTGTCACCTAGCTTTCCCGTATCTCGACGAGGTGAAGAATATTGGCTGGACATAGAAAAAGGACGTTACACGTTCGCTGATCATGGAAGTGCCAATAGGTAGCAATAGAGGCGTCATAGCAGGTAAGATAGATACTAGTACTGTGAACTATTTGTCAAGTAATGTAGACAAGAAAACTCAGCACGACGCTGCCACCTTTGAACAGTGCTGTTAATCGCGACAAAGATGACCTTAATGCACGACTGTGACAGTACGTGCGTGAAACACAGGATTGTACAGTTATGGCAGGCCTTGAGACTAACGAGAACAGATTTAGAGAAACCAATGAAATTCCAATATTAGCTCAGAATAGTTACAGTTCGTGATTTCTTTCATGACTGGAGATGTAATATTGTGGGCGATGGAAATCGCCGACACCTATCAGAACTTTTCAGAAATCCAAAATTTATTTCTATCACGCTTCTGGTCGAAGTGTCTTCAGGAACGATTGAGGAAGCTGGTTGACAATACCGAAACATATAATCCTAGACAGGGAATGCTGAGTAAGTACTTTGACAAGATCTTACATAAGACTCGTTACTGGGATGAGCTAATGCCTGCAAGAGATGTACTGCGAATACTGAAAGACAGACTACCAGTTGCCAATAGGGAAATAATTTTTCATGTCCCTGATACTGACCTGGAACACTTTATGGCCACTACTGACTCGCTGGGCCTAATACAGGAAGATGAAAAGCGAAGCTAGACAGGCAACAGTGGCACTGGCTACAATAATTTTAATAGAAATAGAAATCAAAATGGAACAGACCAAGGAGAAACGAACACTAAAGAGGCAATGATTTCAGAGCTTGGGCCAATGGCAACCACCGAAGTGGGAACAGAAGTCAAGAAAACAATGGTTCAAATGGCTCTGAGCATTATGGGACTTAACATCTGTGGTCATCAGTCCCCTACAACTTAGAACTACTTAAACCTAACTAACCTAAGGACATCACACAACACCCAGTCATCACGAGGCAGAGAAAATCCCTAACCCCGCCGAGAATCGAACCCGGGAACCCGGGCGCGGGAAGCGAGAACTCTACCGCACGACCACGAGCTGCGGATTAAAGAAAATTATAAAAGAAATACTAACAACAATTCCAACGCGAATTCGTGTCAGAACGGGAGCAACAATTGTAATAGAAAGAGGTGAAATGAAGGCGACTGTAACGTCGCATTTCAGCCTAAGAATAGGAGGGAGAGGAATGAACAATGACAACAGGTAGAGCCAGCAAACTGGATTAAAATGAAGCGTGACAGAATAGGAACCGTCCTGTGAGTAACATTTATGTAATAGCAATGCCAGCTCCTAGTCAATTGTCACAGTGCCTATCGCCACAGAATGAAGAATCGCAATAGATGTAGCAATCTTACAGCGACAGAATAGTAGAAATGGTGGATGACCCACAGCCCAGTACATAACAAGCGTCGAACTCCACAGGACTAATGTAAGCCTTCCGCATGTGGTCGTGGGGACACAAATAGGGGGCCATCATTATTTAAATGTATCCATGCTCATATACGAAGGGATCCGGAAGAAGAACTGTATGTTGAGCTGACAAAGTAATGTCGGGCAAATACTGAGTTGGTAGAGGTGGTAATAAAAGGAAATAAACAGGACATGGCTGTGAATGTAATTGTTGATACCGAAGCCAGTGTACCCATTATGGACTTGGACCTATTCAAGTGCATCAGTCCGATGAATAAGTCGCAAACATTGCCAGTTCAAAATTGTATAATTATGAGAGCCATACGTGGACGTATGCAGCGAATTCTGAATCAGGTACAAACCACCATTCATGTACGAAAGCGATAAGATGCACATTGCTAGTTGTGAAAAATTTATCGGTTTCCTGTATCCTAGGCTGGCAATTTACAAGAACATGGGAAGAAAAGATCGACCTTTCTCTAGCTGTATGCTCACTTATGAATAAAGGGAGGTTAGTTGAACTGCTATGATAAAAACAACTGCTTTCTACGGACAGTATTGCAGAAGCTTCAAGGTAACCTATATTAAAAGGAAACTATTACACACAGCCAGTGACTATATTCGGGAAGACTACCCATGTGTAACAGAAAACGATGAAAGTGAGATCGATTCCATAAGAAAAAACGTAGATGAAGAAGCCACCGTATCAAGTTATCTAGATGGCAAACAGCAGCAGCCACTCGTACAGTTAGTGATACTTCATGCAGTGATATACTCCAAAAAACTGGGGATAATTAAGGGATACTTTTATGATATGCAGGTCATACCTCATGAGACATACTGCCGTACTACCTATTCGGTACTATGGAGTATAAAGGAGGCAGTGTCTAAGGAGATACATTGTATGATTAAGTGGGGGATAATAGAGACTTCCTTATTTCTTGTTCGTCGCTGTCCCCAAATCTGGTGGTAGAATATGCGTCATGCTTGATGTGGGCAGTATCAATAGGATTATCATTCCTCAAAAATTTCATGCAGTACACAAAAAAATAGTCGTGGCCAGCAAAGTTAGAAGTCATAGATCGTGTTGTAAAGAGATTTATCGAGGCAGGTGCCATGGTGAATTTTAAAAAGTCGTAGTTTGTACAAGATGAGATTAAGTTCCTGGTTCAAAATATCCCACCTACAGGGCTAATATCTGATTCGGGCTAGCTGATGACATGGCATTTACCTTACCTAGTAATTAAGAAAGAGTTAATTGCTTTCCAAGGCCAGCGTAATTTTTCAAACTTTTGTTCCTGAGCAGATGCTGAACAATGATGACCTGTGAAGCTTACTGTGGAAGAACATAGCTTGGTTATTCTGTGAGGACTACCAGATAGCCTTCGATATAATCGGAGAGCATCTAGTCAATTCTGAAATACTAAATCATCCAAAAATAAAGAAAGACCCTTATCTAGTGACAGATGCTTCGATCTGTGGATTAGGAGCATGTTTGTCCGAGGTGGACCAAACTTCGGGACATTAAAATTATAGTGTTTGTAAGTCGTGTCTTATCCGGTTTTGAACTCGAGATATTGGCTGTGGTTTAGGCACTAAAGAAGTACCATTATTTTGTTCATGGCAAACGAATAGTGTCTTCCGTAATCATCAAACTCTGAGTTCTATCCTGTCATGAAGGTTGTTACATGCCAGGCTAACTTAATGAGTGTTAGCCTTGCAAAACTACGACTCTGAAATAATACATGCGAAAGAAAAGGACAATGCGGTGGCAGATGCTATTCGCATTTGCCACAAGGATTGCCTAAATTCACAAAAATTGTTGAGCAGGCGAATGAATATAAGATATTGTTGATCCGAGACCCAAGGCTGAGACAAGCACATCTGAGAATGTGTAAGAACATAAAGCACCTACAAGATGCAGATCCCTACTGGAAGAATGTAAAATATCAATTAAAAATAATCCAGAAAGTGTTAAGAAGCTACACAAGCTCCAGATGATGTTCTATTAGACAGTTACCACCCCAGTACAGACAATGTGCGTACGTGTATCCCAGCAGAGGGTATAGGTAATGCTATTTGGTATACACACCACAGCTGTGGTCACTTTGGCATAAGAAAATGTGCAACTAAAATAGCTATTTATTGTTATTTTCCCAACTTGCATGAACTTGTTGTGAAGTTAATAAAGATATGTTTGGTTTGTCAAAGGATAAAGCAGATCCCTACTGTACTACGTTTAATTAACTACACACCATTTTAACTTCGCAACCACTGCAATTAGCAGCCGTCAGTGTGATGGGACCCTTACCCACAGCTAGGGAGACACTAAATACCTGATAGCTGATTGTGATGTATTCTCCAAGTACATAAAACTCTACCATACCAGAGATTCTACATCCACTTTTATTGTAATGAAATTAGTAAGTAACTATGTTCCACAAGTGGGGTAGTCAGTCATCTTCTTGACAGACAAAGCAACTTGCCTCCAAAGCAATAAATGGAAAACACCTTTAACCACAGAACGAACTTGGTTGAAAGAATATTTCGCGAGTTGAACTGCTTTGGAACAACTTACCAACACAGCTTACTAAGCGAGTGCAGTATATCCCTCTATATGAGAATATTTATAATAACTTACCACTTGAGCCGACAGGGTTCACACCATCTGAGCTCACGTCGTCACAGGTTGAATGAAATGAATGGCTGAAATCATTGCCTCAGATCCATAGAAAGGTTGTGAGAGAAGATAAGATCAAGCAAGCTTTGATATCTATAAGTAGGCAGGTTCAACTTAGGAGCCGAAAACACATTAAGCAGCAGAGGTCGCTACATGAGTATCAACAAGGCAATCTGTTCTTAGCATGAAGAAAATTAGTAAAATTAAGCAATTGTTGTATACAAGGACACATTTAATTGTAAAAATGCCTCATGAAGGTTGTTGCTTTCTAACTAATCCAAGGACACTATCGGTTAATGGTCTATACCCTCACCATTTACAGCCACTCACTAGTTGACATTAAAGGTCTGATAGTAAGCAAAACAACTGTATAGTTTTCTAAATAGTATAGGTATAACATTTGTATTCAGTTGATATGTATTTATGTATGTTTGTAGTATTAAGGTTTTTCATGTATTGTGTAATTTATATAGGTTGACATACCTAACCTTGAGATGCCGTTTTTAAACGTGAAAGATGATTTGACTAGATTATAGTTATAATGTCGGTTTAGGAACCGTGTTAGTAATGTCGGGTCCGTTTGAGTGAGCCCTCAATAAGCAAATATTACATATACTGATGGTACTTAATGCTTATATCCACGTTTTAACTTCTGATCAGATCGATCTGGCTTCCTGTTTTGCCGGCCGGTGTGGCTGAGCGGTTCTAGGCACTTTTGTCTGGAACCGTGCGACCGCTACGGTCGCAGGCTCTAATCCTGCCTCGAGTATGGGTGTGTGATGTTCTTTGGTTGGTTAGGTTTAAGTAGTTCTAAGTTCTAGGGGACTGATGACCTCAGATGTTAAGTCCCATAGTGCTCAGAGCCATTTGAATCAATTTGTCTTGTTTTGCTAGTAACTACATCTCATCCGATATGATATCCGTCCTAACTTTGGATATTTCAACACAGTCATGCGTGTTTCATAACTGTTACATTCATTCTAGATGAAGCATTCTTCACGTCATAGCGAATCTTGGCAGGGTGCGGCAGTGTCCCGTGGTTGAAATCGCGTTATGAAAATGGGTTACGGAATGACTGTGTATAAATGACTGTCAAATTACGAGAATTGATGAACTAATGGTCAACTTTTCGACATGGAGGTATGCTTAGTTACTTTATGAAATGGTCAAAAGCAATGACAGACAACACATTGTAAATGAAAACCTGTGACTCAGATATACGTTAAATATTGCGTGTGGAAACAATCTTTAAAGGGTAAAATACTTATAGTGTTTCCTTTCATCATGTACGATGTATGAACTTGATGATCTAAGACTACGTTTTAACTTCGAAAGAAAACTATGCGCACGAAATTGTGCGGTGACTATAAGAACGCTTTGTGCGGATGATTTAGAGGCTATGGAACATAAACTGCATAGTCACAGCAAACGAGTGTCTGATGCATCAATCATTGATGTTCAGTTGGTAATTCAATTGTTTATTTAGTTAAAAATCCCATCCAACGTCTGTAGATGAGTAATGTGTAAATGAGAATTGTAACTACGCCAGACGAGTTGAAACAGATCGAGTTCATTCGACAAGCAGACAGAGGCAATTAGAGTCGTGGCATCTGAACGTTGCGACGCCAGGTGTGGCAATTGTGAATTCTGAAAGCACTACAAGCCCGTTACTACCGTAGTGGATGCTCACCATAGCGTTTACAGACAGGACGGACTAGTGAAGTGCAGTGACAGATAAGAAAGTAATGCTCTCTGTAGATCAATTAAAACAAGTAATGCCTACAACCCAGAAATGTACGAAACACTGGACTGAGTAACTGATTCATACTGCACACAAAAATATTTCCCACAAACGCAAGTATAGCTACAGGATGAGTGGAAACTAACCATGACCCATCGCAGCTAAATCAACAAGTCGATCAGTATAGTAATGCTATGTCGGTAACATTTAATGTCCTCTCGGCAACAATTTGCAACTAGATAGGTTCCGGCCTCACAAAGAGCTGACTGAGCCGGGAGGTGGGGGTGGTAGGGGGCGGAGCCAGCAACAGCTGTCCACCGATGAGGTGTGGACTTGCCCCCGCTTCATAGCAGCTCGCCGTCCAACTCACGTCCGTCTACGAGCGTCTTTTCCCGTACCTTGATTAGCATTGCAGATGGAGATACCCGAAGAAGGAAATCTTCATCTATTTCATTGCTAGATTGTAAGAATCCTATTCTTCAAAATATTTTGTTACAGATCGACAGTTTAGCCTTACTTTCTCAAAGATTGTTTCACACATATGCATTCTTGAGATCCAAAGAACAGTGGATGATAGCGACTTCTTTTAACAAACATGTATTTGTAGTGATATTTTAAAAACTTCATATTGTCAGTATTTAAAACATCATAAACATTGTAATAGCCCAGTTTGTAACTAAACTGGTAAACGTGGTGCGAATGCTCACATGGGCACAGTGTAAAGACTCCGGGCTGCTCTTTTTATCATCTTCGATGTTTTCCCAATGCCTGTAATTTGAAATGGGAGAGTTAACAAGCATCTTTCCGGGTAATGTTAAATTTTGCTTGGCAGTTTTCTTTGGTTGCAGCAGTACAGCGAGAAACAGGCAAAAAGTCACTAATAAAGTGAACAAGTAGAGTAAATAACAGTACAAAAATCTTATCTAATAGCTATCGTATAATACTGACATATTTTCTTAAAACACTATTTTGAACTCACAACCTTTTTAATCGTGTGTAATAAATAATTCTCGGTGAACTGATTAGTTGACAACTGATGAAAGTGTATGCAGTTGCAAACCCACTATATACGTGAAACTGTGAATCTGGAAACGATACACGAACTGATTAATTAATAACTGGTTAAAACAAATACAATTACGAAACTACAACTGACGCAAGGGTGCTCACGCAACAAAGCGTTTAAAACTGGTCTGTTTGTTTTGATGTGTGTGCGTTGTGACATACTGTGATGTGACTAATTAACGGGTAGCACGTGAGGAATGCCTGTCCAAATAACTTCATATAACTGCGGTCCAGTCATTCCCCGAGCCATTGGACAGGTCTCCTGGGAAACATAAACATTTATTTATATTTGGCGTGAAATTTTTACGTAATAAAACGAATTAATTTTCTCACTGTGACGTATATTTCATGATAATGAATCTATGGTTTGTTGTTAAGTGCGGAGAACAATGAAAACAGTAGAAACACATTTTCGTAATCTCTATAGTCTGTTTTGAATCTTCCAACGAGGAAGACGTGTGCGGAAACTAATGTAACGTATCTCTGGTAAATATATGCTGTTATTGATAACCAAACCTTTCATTCCGTTAGCATTAGCATCCCTGCATGTATGAAAAATTAAATGTCCACTTTTCAGAAATTAATAACGCGCGGTACAGTGAGAGTTGCTATCTGTATTGTTGGTCTCCATTTACAAGAAGGCACTTTATTTCTTAAATTACTCCAATATTATGTGCCGTAAAGCCAAAAGGAGATGATTTGCAACTGATTTCTTTAATAAACACGCTAAAGTCAAGTTAATTTCATTCGTTTGGCAAAGATTAGTATCGACATCAAAACAGATAATTGTCGTTTCCACTTCAGGGCTATCGTTTGATCAAGTGAGGAAATTTTTCACAGTTAAGAAAGTGATCGGCTTTGAATTAAAAATAGGTATACCATATTAAAGGTGTTTCTCAAGGCGATCTTACGAAACTGTAAATTATTATTCGTGCTAAAGGAGATTCCGTTACAACCCTGAGATATTTCTAAAAGTAAACGATTAAGGAGCTTTACACCGATCTGTTCGCAATATACTTTACTTCTATACAGACACTTCACTTATCGAAGATTTGAACGTACAAAGCGTTAGCAATTTCAGAGATAAAATTGCTTCCCCGTTGATTAAAGTTGTAGTGAATATGTTGATCATCATGTGATCTTACGATGTGTTATTAACAGCGTAACTGACTCACACCTATTGTTCAATGTTTCATACACACACGATACATACTCACGAAAAATATACCACATTGACACCAAAACGAATCTACACACCCATATATACACAAAAAATCACTAAAGGCACAAGAACCGAAATGCTTCGAATCTTCACTGTTCTGTTTCTCCTGCTGTCCATGATTTAGTACCCCACGATACTGTGCTGCAAATGTACATTCTATGAAAATTCTTTCTGTTGTTACGGCGGATTTTTAATATCAGTAAATTTCTCTGTGCCAGGAATGACCTCTTTATTTGTGCTAGTCTGGTTTTAGTGCCCTCCTTGCTTCATCCATCATGGATCCTTTGCATCGAACGTAGCAGAATTTCTTAACATCATCTACTTTGTGATCACCAATCAACGGTTTAAATATCGCCTGACAGCGGATAACCTCAGGGCCTTTCGAAACGTGAGAGCCAATGCTCACCGCATCATTAAGGAGAACAAGAAAGGTTCATTGGCTATATCAAGCCCGCTGTTGTAGCCGAGTGGTTCTAGGCGCTTGAGTCTGACTACGTTAATCGTTCCACTTGTTCTATATATGGGAAGCCATCTGATGCATACCCGTCGTTTACCAACTACAGTAGTGCTGTATTAGGGATATCTCTAAACGACGGCCGGAGATATCGCTCAGACGTTGGCCTAACATTTTGAAGACACTACAGGCGATGCAACCAGGATCCGGCACTTAGTCGCTACCGTGCTACTGTCTAGAGGGGCAAGTTTGAGTTATGATAAAACTGTTCTGAGGCCTACAACCCTCCTTTCTCCGAGTGGTAGCTCGAATCGGCACTGTCTGAGACTCGTGATATGGCACCCGGTCAAGACCAAATCCGATACTTCATGCTTCGCCATTTGTCACCGGCGTCAAAGGAAATCCTCCAGAAATGTCTTATTCTTATAAGACAGACAGGCAACTTGCCCAACTCGTGGACGGAGATGGTTCTGATACCTCTCCTGAAACCAGGAAAACACCCTACGGCTCCCTGCAGTTATGGGAATATGGTTGTAACGAGCTGCGTAGGAAAGACCCTGGAGCGAATGGTTAACCGTCATCTGGTCTGGTTGTTAGAGACCAGACAACTCTTTAGCCGCTCTCAGTGTGGCTTCCGGAGATTTCAGTCCACTGCTGACTACCTAAACCTGCTAGAGGCGGCTATTAAGCAGTCTTTCCTACGCAACCATCACTGTATCGGTATATTCTTTAATATCAGTAAAGCACATGATACTACTTGGAGACTCCGCATTCTCGCCCTGCTGCATCAACGGGGCTTTCGTGGCCACCTCACCATCGTCGTACGATTGTCTTTCCTATGTTACCGGCTTTTTATGATCCGTGTTGGTGCCTCACTGTCAAATCGATTTGAACAGGAGAATGGTGTTCCTCAGGGCAGTGTTTCAAGTGCTACCCTCTTTGCCTCAACATCTACATTATCACATCTTTGGTATGGAGTCCCGTACAGTGCTCCTTATTTATGCACAATTTTGCTGTTTTCTGTTCCTCCTTCATTGTTGCAACAGCGAGCAGCCAGTTCTTACTATGCGGCAGTTGGAGGAGCGGGCTGCAAAGACGTGTTTTCAGTTTTCTGCATATAAGTGCGTGTGTGTTCACCTTAACCGTTCTCGTCGTGTTTTTAATTTACCTGCCTTGCACATGGGTGACACCATCCTACGTTTTAGAAACTCAGTGAGGTTTTTGAGTCTCATGCTTGACTCCAGATTGTCGTGGTAGCCACACCTGAAAGGCCTAAATGCCAGAACCCTCAAGGCACTGAGGATCTTAAATTGCCTCAGCCAAAAGTCTCGGGAAGCAGACAGAGCGCATGTCCTCCAGTTTTACAGGGCTTTCGTGCGTTCGCTCCTGGACTACGGGTGCATGGTGAGGCCATCTTATTTGTGGATCATTGACGCTCTCCACCATGAGGGGGTTCGCCTGATCATTCCCGTATCCGCCCTCTGTTAGGAAGCGGGGTAACCGCGACTAACCATCTGGCGAAAGCTCCTCATGGTGCATCGAGCGTGTAAGTTCCTTGCAACTCGAACTTCATCCACCCACCGTACTGTGGCTTGTCCACCTCTGGAGCACCTTTTTGCCAACCATCAACGAGCCACAGTGCCTTTTGGGATCCGCGTGCAGCGTGTGCTGGAGCCACTCGGTGTGGGGCCAGTATGACCTCAAACCCAGGGTTTTTACCATCTGCCGTCCTGGTCACTGGAGAGGCCCAAAATGATTTTAAATTTGGTGCATAACAGGAGAGATAGCACTCCTGCTTTCGTTTTTAATGCGATAGTTATTGACATTTTATCTGAGCACCACGACTACTTCGCTGTTCTTATGGATGGGTGAGAAACAGGGTGACTCCGTTGGTTGCTCTGTTGTTTTCCCGGATCGTGTCCTCAAGGTTCGACTGCCTCAAGCCTTTACTGTCTTTGACGTAGAAGAACTATATGCAATCTTGCGAACATTGGAGCAGATGAGACTTTCTTCATGTGCTAAATTTCTTGTCTGTTCCGATTCTCTGAGTGCCCTTCACTCTCTGAAACGTTTGTACATAGACTATCCAGGATCGCCTCCACCACCTACAACGGCTGGGGAAGGAGGTGACTTTCTGCTGAATATCAGGGCACCTGAGAATTGTGGTAAATGAAAGGGCGGATCTCGCAGCCAAGGAGGCTTGCCTTGGTCCTCTGGTCTTTCAGTGTGCCATTCCCCTGCGTGCTATGATGCCGCTGTTGAGCTCCAGAGTCTTGCGTGGTGGGAGGATGAGTGGCTGGAAGCAACGAACAATAAGCTCCGTGTCGTAAAAGCCACAACTAGGCCTTGGCGTACTTCCTTCCAGCCACATCGACGGGGCGCCACATTTTATTAGACTGCATTTTAGTTTCAGTGGGCCTCGGCTGGTTTGCCGACGGATCTGCAGTCCATTTTAGATAACGATCAATCGAATGTGCTTCTAGTTTTTCAGTTTCGTGAATTGTCCAACATTTTTACCAAGAATTTAGAGAGATTTTAATATTTTCATGGGGTTACAAGCTCGCCCATGTTTTACGTAAGTGGCCAGCCAGTGACATTTTCCTGTGCTTTCCTTTTAGGTCCTTTGTCGTTTTACTTGTGTTTTAGTCTCTTGTAGAGCCTCTTATCTTCTTTCCTATTGTCTTAATATGTTTGATCACATTTTACTACTTCTCTCTTCATTCGTTAGTTTTAATATGAGGAAGGGCGTTGATAACCTCGCCGTTTAGCGCCCGTAAGCACTAAACACACACAAACACACACACACACACACACACACACACACACACACACACACACACACACGATGTTAAGCTTCCTGCTGTTCTCATATTCTTGTTTCTGCTACTTCTCATTACTTTTGCTGTGTTAAGGTTTAACCTCAACCAATATTCTGCACAAATTGGACTGTTCGTTCCATTCAAAGGGTCCTGTAATTCTTTTCTACTTTAGCTGGGGTTGGCAATGTCATCAGTGAATCTTATCGTTTTTATCGTTTTAACCCGAATTTTAATCCCACTTTTGAATCTTTCCGTTATTCCCATCAGGGCTTCTTCATTGTACTGAATGAGCAGTAGTGGTGAAAGATTGCAGGCATGGCTTGCATCCTATTCAATTCTAGGACTTCGCTGTTTAACCTCCAGTTTTATTGTTCCTTTCTTGCTGCTTGTACATGTTGTACAATACCCGTCTTTCCCCACCACTTACTACTATTGTTCTCAGGACTTCAAAAATCTTCCACCTTTTTTCAGTGTCGAAGGTTTTTTCTAGGTCGACTTACTCCTCAGTCTTGCTGGCATTATTAAGTGTAACAACTGCCTCTCTGGAGCTTTTACGTTTCCTAAAGAAAGACTGATCGTCATTTAACAGACCCTCAATTTTCTTACTACTCCTCTGTGTACTACCTTGTCAGCAGGTTGGATGTATGAGCTGTTCAGCTGATAGAGCGATTTTCTCGGCAGTTAACTACCATTGCTATCTTCAGTATTGTGTGGATGTCTTTTTTCGGAGAGTCGTATGGTACCTCGCTCGCATCAGATGTTTTACACATGACCTTGAACAGTCAATTTGGTTGCCACTTCCCATAATGATTTTAGAAAATTTGATGGAATGTTGTCTGTCCCTTCTGCCTTCCAGAGGCTTTTTCAATTCTAATAGTGGGGACACTATGTCTTCTATCTCGTCATAGTACAAGTCCTCCTCTTCATAAAGGCCTTCAGTGTACTTTCTCAACCACTCTGCCTTCTCTCTGCATTCAACAGTGGTATAGAAATTGGACTCTTAATGTTACCTTATTTCCTTTTAATTTCACCAGATATGTTTTTTACTTTTCTGTGCACTGAATCAGGCCTTCCGATAATCACTCCTTTTTGGATTCCTTTAAAACTTTTGCAGCAATTTCACTTTAGCTTCCCTGCACTACTTATTTATTTCAGTTCTAGCTGTGTTTCTTTATTTTTTTAGTTTCTTCGTTCGTAGGTCAAGTTAATTATTTCTTTTGTTACCAATGGGTTCTTCGTGGTTTCCTTCCTTGTTTTGTGCTTTGGGTGTGTGACTAGTATCAACTGTATCTAGTTATGCCTCTGGCTTGTTACTGGGAGATTTTGACTCTAAAGTGCGACTATAGTCAACAGTGGACGGAGTACAAGCCCGTCCTCGGCTATCTATGGTGGACTACCCCACAGCATGTGTCCGACAGTTGAAGGAAGCGCGCCTGCTCGCGGAGCTTTGTCGTACCCATAATGTGAAGAAAGGCGATCCTTTCGATAACTACTTGTTATGTGTGTTGTTAGTCAGGCCGGGTGTTGTGAACCAAAACCTCTCTTTAGTATTCGATACTGACTGTGGCGAACGTGCATTAGCTTATATTATCCATTAGCCACGTTACTGAGTAGCGTTGCTGTCTTACGATGTGGGTCATATGCGCTTTCTGCATATTATTTTGCCAGCCGGGTTGGCCGAGCGGTTCTAGGCGCTACAGTCGGGAACCGCGTGACTGCTACGGTCGCACGTTCGAATCCTGCCTCCGGAATGGATGTGTGTGATGTCCTTAGGTTAGTTAGGTTTAAGTAGTTCTACGTTCTAGGGGACTGATGACCTCAGAAGTTCAGCCCCATAGTGCTCAGAGCCATTTGAACCATTGTTTGCATATTATTTTGTGGGTCACCTCTGCTTTTCTTGGCTCTCATGTTTGTCTGTGTTTTTAAGGCCTTTTGTATTTGTCAGGCACCTACTGTTTAGTTTATCTATAATTTTCTGAGTCGCAGATTACCTAGTGTCTTGCACTATATTCATATTCCGTTGCTAATGCATCCAGTCAACGTCTACCTTAATTTACGCAATGTTTTTAAATTTGAATGGCTATATGTGTACTTAATGCTTTATTATCATATGGACCTCACTGAAGTGTCATCAAACAGATTTCGTAATACGTCCGTCAATATACATCAATTTTGATCAGACAGTTGGCCAGCTGAGTATATTTAATCCATATTATTTCTGCCTGAGATTCAGCATTGGTGTTACTAATACTTTTTTTCAATTTTATGTGCTGTATAGTACTACACTTATTTGTAACTTGAAGCTGTTTGGCTTACCAACGAAAGATACGTTTAATAGCGCTTTAAGTCAATTTTGCGATTGTTATGTTTGTCGAACTATTTAACAGCGACTGTTGAGTTATTACAGTTTTATTGGGGTGAGGTATAGCTCATGTGTACTGCAACTGTGAAAGACGCCTCTCTCATTGGTCTTTACGGCATTTTTCTCTTGCGTTTTTACGCTTTGGTCACTACTGGTACCGCTAGTGTTTTAAATTTTGTAAAATTTCGCTTCCTATCATTCCATTATTGGTGAATTTTTCTAATTTTAAATATTTTTCTTGTTTTTAAGAAACTGTTTTGTGGTCCCAGTACCTTTCCACTCCACAACAAGCTCCCTACCTCCTCAGTTTGAGGTCCAACATCTGTGATCGTACACTCCTCTTCAACTGAAATGGCTACCTTGGTATTTCTTATCGCAGTATTCACGTCGTTAGCGAACTTCTAACGTCTTCCAGTATTCCTCAATTACTTCAGTATCCTACTTCCTTCGAAACTGATACATCCCAGCGATTCCCTTAAATTTCTGTCTTTTCTGCAGTTCTAATTATTATTAGACATTTATTTCCCTTTAAATGCAGAATCCCTGTTTCAATAAACTCATATACATACTGTATATCTTCGTCCTCTGCTTGCAACTTTCGGATATGTACCTGATCCGTCGGTGTCAGTGTTCTTTTTCTGTCGAGTATGCTGAGAGAAAGCCAAATACGGAATTTTTCACAGTTCTCTAATCTTTGCCCGACTTTCTTATTCATAACGAAATCAACTCCCTTTATGACATTTTCAGCTGCTGTCGGTATTAGCCTAGATTCATCAGATGAGGTATGCTTATGTTCTTTCCAAATCACTTCACTGACCCACACTACATATAGAATGAGCTTTTGCATTTCCCTTTTCATATTTTCTAGCTTTCCTACTAAGTTCAAATTTCTGACTTTCCAAGCTCGGACTCGAAGTATTGATGTTTACAGTACATTTTTTATTCATAAAGTGGACCGTACTCCTAAACATCATTGAACATGTAACACTTATACAATTTTACATTAAAGCCCCATACGAGCAAACTGTTTTACTCAAAATTATTTAGTTGAATTAGCCTGGGGAAGGATGGCAACATAGATGCACATATGCTCTCACGCAAAGACTCCGACATTCACAGAATAACCGAACATAAAGTTGGACATTTTCTACCAGAAGGTGCGTCGACAAACCTGGTTTGTGCCTCGCAGCGGGAGGAGGTACGAAACTCAAATATATGAAGATGATTAGGCTGAAGCCTTCACTCTGCAGAACCTGTTAACACCACACAATTATATGGAAGGTGGATTCTCTGAAGCCTTTCAGCACAACTAAGTCGATACTCCATAGGCACGCAATTTGAAGAGTGCCCATTTGTGCAGAACGGTATCAAACGTCTTCTGGAAGTCTGGAAATACGGAATCAATTTGGGATCCCCTGTCGATAGCATTCATTACTTCATAAGAGTAGAGAGCTAGTTGTATTGCGTACGAGTGATATTTTCTGATTCCGAACTGACTACGTGTCAACAGACGTTCTTCGAGTTTAATCATAATGTTCGGTCCAGGTGTTCCAAAATCGTACTGAAATCGACCTCAGTGATATCGATCTGAAATTCAGCGGATTTACTCCTATTTTCTTTCTCGAGTAATGTGCGACCAGTGCAACTTTCCAGTCTTTAGATATGGATCTTTCGTCGAATGAGAGTTGTATATGATTGGTAAGTTATGAGTTTTTGTATCAGAACACTGGGAAAGAAATGTAATTGGTATTCATCTTTTATGATGTCAAATAGTAATACTAATCGAAGTACTTAATATTATCACAATTAAATTACATGAGTGAAAGAAAAGGAATCATTAGACAACCTGAAGAAGACCATTGTTTAAGATCGCGTCGACAACGATGTCGTTAACGTCGATGCAGACATTAGGGTTCTACAAGAATGGAGAAAGGAATCGGCTCGGCTGTTTTTCGGGAATAATTTCACCTTAGTCGATTTAGGGAAACCATGGGAATCCTAAAGTCGCATGTCAGAGAGTTGCTTCCTGGAAACAATTCCTGCGTTTTGATCGCTTCACCAGACCACTGTATCACAAAGTTAGTAATAATTACATACACATTAAGTGATATGCCATTTAAGTTTGCGATTTTTTGCACCAAACATGACGATTTTGTTGTTAACAGTGGAACTCCTTTAGGTGAAGAGTGATCAACTTCGGCAACTTCTTAGTTATTCGTTCACTGATAACGTTTATATTATGTCACTAACTTTAACATAGGTAAATTGAGGAGAATCCGACTTTAGTATAACGAATATAACTTATTTCATACAGAGAGATCGCTCGAGTTTTAATGCTACCACTTTCAGCTATTACATGTGGTGATCTTTAGGCCATACAAAAGTTGCTGCAGCAATTCGTCATTATTGTCTAACCAACACTTGGCAGTACATACTATAAAGTGATACGCATATAGTATTTAGTGTTGATGCCTAACTCGACCGTATAAAGCGTGTATTCAGAATGATCGATTTGTCTGAACGGAGGTATTCAGAGTAACCGCAGATTTTTCGATTTAACAGAGCCACCTCTTTGATCTCTAAATTAATTATGTACCCCAAAGACTGCATGAAATTTATTTCTTCTTGAGTGCAATAGCACCTCTTTTCTTTGCGTTTCTTAATGGTAGTAAAGATAGCCTTGGTGCTTAGAAGTAATATTTAGTTCAAGGCACGCACACTGAGCCATTTTCGTAAGTATCTATCAAGCTGTTGATGGCACGTAAAATCGGAAAATTTGGTATTTTAAATCTTGTTGATCAACATGATTAGTATGTCTAGAAACTCTCGTTTGGTCCACAAGCAGGAGTAAATATTTTATATGAAAGAAGTTTATCTCCACTTAACAAGAAACGAGTTTATAATGCTTTCCGAATCAGTTCATCAGAGTGGTGGTAACTAAATGATACGTAGCAGTGTTGTTTCGTACGTCCGGCTCTGCAAACTCATTTATCCATTATATAACAGGTGTACTTCGCGTTCAGCGAGCGGCGAAATTCACGTTTTTCCGCCACATAAGCGTAAAAAACCTGCTCAACTGACGGTTGTAAAGGGCTCTGAAAGTTCTCTTTCAACCCTATTGCGTCCACAGTAGTGTCGCTATTATCGCAGTCGTTCTTTTATCGTGTAATTTAGCACCAGAATTGGAGTTGTCACTGAAACATTCCACACACTGGTAGGTCTTACGATTTCATAAAAAACGTACTTGGACCTTCCTAACATATTATTATTTAGGTGTGGAGACACAGTTTTTGGTCATCTCCTGAAAAGGGTTAGGTTAATTATTCGGCTCCCATAAAGCACACCGTTTGAGATACGATCATGTGTTTGCCTATAAATGTATTCAACAGATTGATTCATTTGTCGTGCAAATAACAAAACAGGAAACTGTAAGATCACAGCTGGCTAAAGGTAGACTTTAATCAAGTCGCAAAAGCTTTCTGCCTGTGCAAATGAGAAATCAGGAATTCGCTGAATGACATAAAAAGATAAATTAAGAAGACGTGACTAAGGGTTTGGCTTTAAATACGGTCACGAGGAGGCTGCCACCATGCCTGTTGCCTTCTTAGCTGTAGCGGTGCCGTACAAAGCTGCATAGGCAGAAATGTGTCTCAGAATGCTACACAATGGTAATGATGTGTGCTAAGTGTTCAAATGAGGTGCGAATAGTCTACCTTCAATATTATTCTTCGACCTCCTATAGAGATTGGTAGCCGGATTAGCGGTTTAGGGAGGGTGACCAATATTTCGGAGTCATAGTTACTGTACGGGTGACACAATGTTTTAATGTGCTGCATACAAAGTCATCATCAGAACAAATTCGCATCAGTATCTAGGCATTATTTCCGTATATAGCGTTAGTTCTACAAGAAAACGCTGCAATATGTCTTAAAGAAGCAAAGCATTCTACCTCCTACTATGAAACTGCTATTTACATTCTTAGAATTCTATTTATTTTGTGGTAATCAAACTTTTGACCTTCAGGCTATCAACTAAAACGTAGGGGAATCATCATAGATGTTAGTATACACGGAAATCAAATCTCGATAGTTATGGTGGTCTTCAGTCCAGAGACTGACACAGCTCTCCATGCTACTCTATCCTGTGCAAGCTTCGTCATCTCAAGTAACTACTGCACCATATATACTTCTGAATCTTGCACGGGGGCTTAATTAAATAAAATGCAAATATTTTTTTAGTAACTGTATGTCAGGTTACGAAGTCTCGTAACCGGTTGGCCCTGAGTGGTATTAGTACGCAATCTGACAGCATAGAATAACAATAAAGAATGAAAGGAAATTTGCGTTAACACAATTGATTAATGAAGTCCCCAGCAACTATAAAAACTACGAAACAACAAAGCACTAGTGTAACTGTTCTGTGTGTGGAAGTGTGATTCAACGTATACATCTGGCAAGGTTCTTCCTCAACACGACAAGATATTTTAAACACCATTTACAATGAAGTAATTAAAAAACCACAAATACTATAATTGCACATAGAAACAAGAATTACGGTCTAATACATGAACACAAGCCAGATGCTTTGTTGACGAAACTTGTGACCAAGATGCATTGTTATTTAGGAAATTTGAAATAAAAAAAAATTTTGTTACCTTCATATATATTGACGAAAAATACACTGTGATCATTACAACATCCCCAATCGAACAGAATCTGCTGTCTCGTCCAACAGAACAACTGCACACGACATGCCCTCAACTAGCACTGCTGTCGACATCCTCTCAACAGGCACTGCCCACGGCAACCTCTGAACTACTACTGCCAGTGGAGGCGGCGCAATAATACTCTTTGGCGCAATCTCTGGCGCTGTGACTCAGTGTAGCCACCTTTCAATCTGTTTAGTGTATTCATCTCTTGGTCTCTCTACACGCTGCCCTCCAGTACTAAATTGGTGATCCCTTGATGCCTCAGAACATGTCCTGCTAACCGATCCCTTCTTCTAGTCAAATTGTGACACAAATTCCTCTTCTCCACATTCCATTGAGCGTCTCCTCAGTAGTTACGTGATCCATTCATCTAATCTTCAGCATTCTTCAGTAGCACCAGATTTCGAAAGCTTCTTTTCTTTTCTTGTCCAAACTATTTATCGTCCACGTTTGACGTCCACACATGGCTACACTCAATACAAATTTTAAAGTAGACTTCCTGTCTATTAAATCTATACTTGATGTTAACAAATTTCTGTCCTTCAGAAAGGCTTTTGTTTCCAATGCCAGTCTACATTTTATATCCCCACTGCTTTGGCCATCATCAGTTATTTTGCTCCCCAAAAAGTAAAACTTATCTACTATTTTAAGTGTCTTATTTCCTAATCTAATTTCCTCAGCATCACCTGATTTAATTCTACTGGATTTCAAACTTTTCTTTTGTTTTCTTTACTGCTTGCTCAGTATATAGATTGAAGAACATTGTGGATAGGCTGCAACCCTGTCTCACTTCCTTCCTAACCACTATTTCCTTTACAGGCCCCTCGACACTTATAACTGCCGTCTTGTTTCTGTACAAATTGTACGTAGCCCTTCGCTCCATGTATTTTACCCCTGCCACCTTCATAATTTGAAAGGGGATATTCTAATCAACTATGTCAGAAACTTTCTCTAAGTCTACAAATGCTAGAAACCTAAATTTGCCTTTCCTTAATCTGTCTTGTAAGATAAATCGTAGAGTCAGTGTTGCCTCAAGTGTTCCAATATTTCTACGGAATGCAAATTGATCTTCCCCGAGGTCGGCTTCTATCAGTTTTTCCATCCGTCTGTAAAGAATTCGTGTTAGTATTCATCAGCTGTGACTTGTTAAACTAATAGTTCGGCAATTTTCTCACCTATCAACACCTGCTTGGTTTGGGAATAGAATTATTATTTTCTTATTGAAGTACGAGGGAATTTCGCCTGTTTCATAGATCTTGCTCACCAGAGGAGTTTTGTCAGGGGCCGGCCGGTGTGGCCGTGCGTCGCAGGTTCGAATCCCGCCTCGGGCATGGATGTGTGTGATGTCCTTAGGTTAGTTAGGTTTAAGTAGTACTAAGTTCTAGGGGACTGATGACCACAGATGTTAAGTCCCATAGCGCTCAGAGCCATTTGAATAATTTTTTGTCAGGGCTGGGTCTCCCAAGACTAGTTCCAGTGGAATGTTATCTACTCCTGGGTCCTTGTTTCAAATTTGGTCTTTCAGTGCTCTATCAGATTCTTCTCGCAGTATCATATGTCCCGTTTCATCTTCATCGACGTCCTCTACCGTTTCCATAATATTGCCCTCAAGTACACCGCCCCTGTATATTTCCTCTATTTACTCCTCCCATCTTTCTGTCTTTCCTTCTTTGCTTAGAACCGGTTTTCCATCTGAGCTCTTGATATTCATAAACAAGTACTGTTTTCTCCACAGGTCTCTTTAATTTTCCTGTAGGCAGTATCTATCTTACCCCTAGTGATAAATGAATCTGTATCCTTACGTTTGTCCTCTAGTCATCCCTGTTTAGCAATTTTGCACTTCCTTTTTACCAGCTTCATTTATTGCGTTTTCCTATTTTTCCTTTCGTTATTAAATTCAATATCTCCTCTGTCACCAAAAGATTTCTATTAGCCCTCGTCTTTTTGCCTACTTGATCCCCTGCTGCCTTCAGTATTTCATATCTCAAAGATACCCATTCTTCTTCCACTGTATTTCATTCCCCCTTCTTATCAATCGTTCCCTACTGCTCTATTTGAAACTTTCGACAACCTCTGGTTCTCTCAGTTTGTCCAGGCCCCATTTCCTTAAATTCCCGCCTTTCATAATGAACTAAATTTTAAAAACGTTAAAATGCGCACTCTATTGAACTGGTCGATAATATTAAATGAAAGTGTGAAATTTAGCCTTAGTTCTCTTTGGTGTTCCATTGATCTGGTAGGAAATGCTTTATGATGGAACTTAATTAACATTCAATAAAACGCAGTACTGCATTTTACTTGCATTATTTCACGGTGTCTTAAAATTTGCTCTCTTCTGTTAAATTCTCATATCTTTAGCACTTTTCTTTTTCTTTTTATGCATTTTTATAAGAAAATTAAAGTGTACAGAGAGTGGCACGATACACTAACGATTTTTGAAGAGTTTCAGAAAGTTTTTTCGTGACTACTCTTAGATCATAGGTAGTATCTTTTTTTTTTTTTTCTTTGTCGAACACAGATTGAATGCGCATCATATTCTGATCTCCTGTTGAGAGGAGATGAGAGCAAATATTACTGCTGTACAGGTGTTCTTCATGCTTCGTGCCGCTACTCGCTACTTTAAGCTTGATATGATCGGACAGCTTAGTTATTCGTGGAATCAGCACTGCAGTATAAATGAATCCTACATAGCATTATTTACTTGGAAGTTGATCTTATAACGAGAGAAATTGATCAACAAAGCCGCCGTGACTCTGAAATATTTGAGAGTTGAATTAACGATCATTGAACTGTATTTCACTGATTTCTATGTAGAATTTCTTTGAAAATGAAAATTCCAATGGTAGTTTCTGGGCTAACAGGAACCACTGTCAACGACACAGTTCTGTTTAATCTCGCCGTTGTACTGTAGAATGCAATGGCTATCAAATGTTGCACAGACTTGATTGGTGCTGATACAAAACTTTAGCGTCGAGAGGCCAACTTCGTTTGGTTTTGTAATGCCCCAAAGCTTGACGATATAATGTTTTTACTGTTTGGCTCTTTAGCAGAAACGCCTCTGTAAATATTAGTTAATTGTTACCTCATTATGAAGTAATAAACCTAAATTTGTTCTGTGCACTAATAATACTTTGGAGAAACTTTTATTTGAGTGTTTCTCACCTTTACATACGTATTTGTTTTAGTACGAAAATGTTTGATCCATACGAATGTTCACTGTCATTCCTTTACTGATTAAAGCTTTAAGTGTAGTTTCTCTTAAATCTTGTGTTTTACCATATATTTGTGATTTTCTGGTATCGTTTGCTCATTGTGGTGACGTTAGTAAGACTTGTTGCTTTCGGGATTGCTGTGCTTTATTACTACAGAAATAAAGTACCGATAATAATACCGTTGCCCTCTGTGTTATGTAATTTACGTGTGAACAACAATCACTCCTGTACTCCGGCCTAAGGGATTAGCCCTATAGTTCATATTACGTATCTCGTTTGAGCAGAACTTTCTGTAAGGGAGTCACCAATATTTTAGAACTAAACAAGATTTCGTAATTCCAAACAGTGCCTCCTTTAATGCGAAGTAGATCGAATTTTGAAATTTTCTCTTTAAAGGACACAATCGAAGCCGAATATTTAGTATCTAATGAGACGTCGTCACAATACGAGCCTCAAGAGTCGGCTGAGAATTATATGTTGGGTCCCTTTCGCCGTGTGGAAACATGATGTTTCAAAAATGTAGATGTAGAGCTATTCGAGCGGCTGTCTGGTGTGTGGAATGTGCAAGCCGAGAACATAATGCACACTGGTCCATTTTGAGATGGTAGCAGTGGCTCAGCGGGTAAAAATATATCTACGTTACCCTAAAACATAAAAACAGTGGTCCATTTGTGTGAAAACGAATTACAGTGCCCTGAACAATGAAGTGTTACTGGTATCCATATAACGCGAAATTATATCAACGTCTCTACGGAAGTTACATGTCAGCCGCGACGGCTCTTTGGATTCGAACCTTGCCATTTGTTTTGATCTTTGGTCGTCGTTCGCAACTCAAGCGCGACTTCGCGCGCTGTATAGGAGAGAAAAAGGGTCACTGGAAAGAGGTATGAGCAATACGACCCTAGGAAGTGCCCTGCGAAGTGGTTGTCGATTTAGCCGGCATCAGCCTTTGACGGCTGTTGCTACGTGCACCTGGTTCTGTTATCTGCCTGCTGGAGAATCTATGGTGTCAAACTCGGATTTTTTGAAACGTTTTAAGATGGTTTTATTTGAACTTATTTTCTGGCCTCTATATCTGCAGGTGTTTTGTACCCTCAAATTCTTTTAAGTTCAGTTTTCTTTTTGCTCCTGAATCTTGAATTAATATTCATGATTTATTGCGTGGGTCGGTGTTAGGATCTGGTGAGTTCAGAGTGCTGGTGAATAGTAATATAAGTTACCAACGCCAGGGTTTGTTTCCTTGACGCCGTTACCTAGAAAATCTGTAATCATTGTGGGTATTTGTCGATTTGCCCTGTCTCAGTACTGGCATTCAGCCTGTTCGAGAGAGCATTGCTTATTGCCGAGCACAGGTTGTATTCGAGACCCTCGTTATTCCGCCAGATATTTTCCGGGGAGTTTGGGATGTTGCCTTAGCACCGGATAAGCAGTGACTGTAAGGCAGACATATTAATGGATATTTTGTGAACTAATTTTATGGAACTTTTATGTAGCTTTGACCCAAGCGTTTAACAGTTTAAATATCCTCTGGTTGTTCAATTGTATGGCTGTAACCTCCCATGTGTTTGTAATTTATATTTTGTACACTCAGTTGAAATAGTCACTCCACTTAGGTGTTCATTGGACTATTCTGGGCTTAGTTGTGTTAACTTAATTTTTCTGTGCATGCGGCTGAGTTGTCCGTAATTTAATATTTACTGATGAATGATCTATACTCATAGTGTCTACTCTAAACTTCAGCTTATGGGCGTCGTTCTGCCATTTGCGGACGTGAACGATCGAGACTGGTTGGGGCTTGTGATCCTTGTTTCGCACGTCCGTAGTGCAGCGTTTCACCGTTTTTCCCTCCGCTGGGTGTCGAGCGTTTGGGCTGGCGAGGTCCTGTGTCCACCGCTGTGTGCGACGGTGGTATCAGGCCCACTCTGTGCACGGAATTAATATAGTATTTGTCTTGTATCACCCCTCAGAGCCTCTGACACAGGTTTAGAGTGTTTGTTCTAATAGCTTGTGCTCTCCAAGCTGCCATTATATTCTATATTTAGGAATATGGTTCTAATTTCTTACGTTAACGTACCTTCGGGTTGAATATTGAGATTGACAAATTTTTAATGTCGTTTCATTTTTGATTTTTAAAAATAAATGTACATATGATAATGATTTCCGAAAATTTTTTGTGGGAATGAAGAATTTCACACGTGATATTCGCTAAAAGTATGAGTTTCTCATTTCCCCGCTACTAGTGATTATCGCATATTGTTCAAAATTATTTTCATACGGAGGGATTGATCCCTTCGTTACCTGGATCTAGTTATTTTCCTTTATTGCCGGCATCTGGTTCATTCCACGAGCAAATAATTGTCAAAATGATTGCACCCCTTGGGGCTTGTTATCTATTGTATATCAATTTTGGAAATGTCATTATTTTTCCGAACACTTTCTTAATTGCTAAAATTGTTATTAATTCTTGCATTTGAATGGATTTAGTACTTACTAATCTCTTGCCCTGTAAAGGGTTGTTGATAAGGTCATTTGTTCATAACGTCGTCCAAACAAATTTTGAATTTCCTTTAAAATAAATTATTGATTTTGTATCTGCAAGCTTTATATTGTCGAACTGTCGTTTTAACATAGTAAACTTAGTTTCAGTTCAAACAATCTTTATATTTTCTTGTAAGGTTTATTGCGTTTTTGTTTTCTGAAACCTTTTGTGAATAAATTATTTCATATGCAATAAATCGTGACTGACGATCCACAACCTGGTGTCCAGTCACATTAAATTTTTTATTGGCGATTTTGGTGCGCCGACGTTTCCCTGTTAACAACACGCATACAATATATTACTGTGAGTCTAATGGAAGACAGGAATGACAACGACTATAAACACTCCCTCCCCCCCTCCACTTACTCACGCTGAATATTTTTTGAAAAGCAGTTTTTTGGATATTAGTTGCCAACAAAGACTATTTTAATTAGTATATCCGAGCATAACCAATTACACATGAAACTCATGCAGTAAGACGTAATGATTTGCAGAATTCACTAACGTGCCAGTAAATGAAATTCACTTATATTATCGACTAAAAAGACATATGGAAGTTTAATTAATTGTGTTCGTGCGATTACAAGTGATGGTGTCGGGTGGATAAGCACGAAGCTGCTTGGTCTTGGTCTAAGTTTGCAGCACGGAGAGAGTTGACTCGGAGTTTACCAGAGGGAGAGTGTCACGGATATGATAAGCGACTTGGGATGGCAATCAGTAAAACAATGGCGTTTTCGTTGCGGTGAGGTCTTATCGTATAACTTCAAACGTCCGCAGCTCTTGGCCTAGTGGCTAGCGTTGCTGCCTCTGGATCACGGGGTTCCGGGTTCGATTCCCGGGCTGGTTGGGGATTTTCTCTATCCGGAGACTGGGTGTTTGAGTTGTCCCCATAATTTCATCATCATCATTCGTGAGAGTGGATAGATGGAACTGTGAAAGAAAATAGGACTTGGTACGGGCGCTGACGATCGCGCAGTTGAGCGACCCACTAACCAAACATCATCAAACATAACTTGAATTGCCACTTTTATCCTCCGAATGTGTAAAAAATTGTCGCCACCTATATAGGGAGAAATGTTTATCATAATAGTGAGAGAAATCGGAGCTCGTACAGAAAGATTTAGGTCTTCGGTTTTTCCGGGTGCTGTTAGAGTGGAACGAAGAAACCTCTGCTACGCTCTTAAATGTGAACTTCAGAGTAATCATGTACATGTAGAAGTAGATGAGGGGTGGCCAGGAAGTAGATTGATAACAATCGATCGCCACGCGAGAGTCACTTTCAGTCCGCTGTTGGTATAACAATAAAGTTATAGTCAGTCCATGTGTCGAGAGGAATTGCTCTGAAGAGAATTCATGCCAATTCATCATCATTTTCCTTCTTCAAAACGATGAGTAAATATTTATTACAAAATCATTTCCAGTTTACTTACTTGAAAATAAAATGTAGTATCAGTAACATGAGACAGAATTTAGTTTGAAAAAGAATTCAAGTTGAAATAGTTTCCGTGGTCGCGTAGGATATAATGCTTAATAATTATACATGGCTGTCGGTTAATTTAAATGTTAGTATTACGTGACATGTTTTATACTCAGTAACAGCAAAATTCGTGGTAATCCAGTCTTAAATAGGCCCATTTTAGGAGGTCTAAGTGTCGTTGAAACATATGGTCTGAGGCATCCAGAATTCTCCAGAAATTGGTTTAAGGCCCTTTTTTTTTCTTTTAGAAGATTTCCCGTTTACACCTGCTTATGATCTATACCTAATCTGTTGATTCCCTCCCCCTCCTCCCCCCTCCCAGCCCGCAACAATTCAGTGCTGGTGACGCCCATACTGTAATTTGTTAAGTGGGAACACGTATTGGGAATGAAACGCTATATTCATAACTTGTATGTCTGACTTCGTGAGAGAGTTATCTGTCACTCCGAGGCAACGTTAGATGACAAAACATTACAGTATTTTTGACTTTTCACAATATCACGTACGACGTTGTTTGAATATGGAAACAAATCGCTTCAAAGATATCTTTACAACTTTCATTATTAGTGCGCTGCCTAAAACTTTCGAGACATGGTAAGGTATATTCAATGATCTTTCTAATCTCGAACGAGGGTAGACGACATAAGAGCTGTTACGAGCCAGAACATTTAATATCGCGTTTAATGTACTAGAGACGTGTCCACGACCCAAATATTGTGAAATTCTATGGCTTGGTTTATGGGGAGATCTTCTAAGCATTCAGATGTGTTGATTAAACGATTTTTCTCTATTGTATACGTTAATGATTTTCATTTATTTACGTTGACAGCTCCCGTAGCGCTATTTTGATTAGGCCTATGCATATGACAGTAGTTTTCTAAAGAGGGCAACAACCATATTTAGTGGTCTTTAATGTTCTGGCAGTTTGTTGTTCTTTTCATGCTATCCATCGCCGGACTACGCCATTTCCACTGTTTTTCTCTTTCTCCTTGCACCTGTATCTAAACGTTAGCCTAGTACTCACGAAATCACTTCGTCCGCTGTTCCTTCTTCGCTTCAGTTCATGTTTGGTCAGTTTTCAGTTTTGGATTTTCCTCGACACTAAGGTGTTCTCTGGGTTTCTTCTTAGGCAAAATGTCTTTCTGGGTATATTCCACTGTTGTCCCAAATTCTTGCAGGTCTTTCTCTACATCGGTGAACAAAATCTCCATCGTTTTCTTGCTGAGAAAATAACTTCAGTTCTGATTGTAGAGCTGTATGGATAACGTGTCCATAGAAAACAATCCTCCGCCAACGAACGGTGTCTGTGTTCTTTTCTACAAATTTATACAGTTCATTATTGTGTCATCTCCTGAATTTGCCATTTTCTTTGATTCTGAATAGCATTTTTCTCAAAATCTGTCCTTCTCTTATTTCTAATTTTTCGACAAGAACTTTTCTATTCGTAGCAAGGCATTCGGCGGCATACAGAGCCTCCAGGTGTGTTGTGCAGTATTGTGTAATTTGGAGTTAATTGATACTGGTTTTTTCTTGTTCACATTTCTTTTTCAGAGGCGTTTGGCTTTATCCATTCACCTAGATACTTCAGCTTCTCAGTCCGTTTGATTTCACCTTCTTGTACCTCTGGTGTTCCGGATGGTGACTTGATGTCTGCAACAAACTCACGCCTCCCGAACGCTATCTGGAATGCCTCTTTTTTCTGTGTCCATTAATTTGTGCTTCAGATCTTTCTACTGAATCAATGTATGCTGGGAACCCATCCGCAGAGGTTAGGCGGTTATCATTGTGATAAGAAATTGTTTCTGCAGACAATATTCTATAATGGTTTCTGGGTGGTTAGTGAGGTTAGTGTTGTTTAACGTCCCGTCGACAACGAGGTCATTAGAGACGGAGCGCAAGCTCGGGTTTAGGGAAGGATGGGGAAGGAAATCGGCCGTGCCCTTTCAAAGGAACCACCCCGGCATTTGCCTGAAACGATTTAGGGAAATCACGGAAAACCTAAATCAGGATGGCTGGAGACGGGATTGAACCGTCGTCCTCCCGAATGCGAGTCCAGTGTGAATGGTTTCTGTATGCTGACATGTCAACAGATTAAATTGTTTTTTAAGTACCTGCAAGACATAGTAATTTTGTCGAGTAATCGTGTGCGTTCAGTATTTTGCTAGTTGGATGTCTGTAACGCTTCACGTGACGGCAGAGTAATATTCACAGATAGCCGAAACGAACTGGTTGTCTTACAAGACACAGAACACCATTGTGACACAGCTAAGTCAGAAAATACAGCAAGAAGGAAAGGATAACTTTTAACTTAAGCACAGTGCTTTGCCCAGTCTAGTAATTTTGGATATATCCTTTTTCTCTACATTGCTAAACACATATTTTACTTATATTATTGCTACATTACGCTATACAACTAATATGCAGAAATACAAAACAGGCTAATCTGTCACTTTTTGTAAAAAGGAAATATGCACACCTGACATAGCACACACTAAAGGGACCACTTTGGCCTGGTGTTTCTAAGCAGCAAACGAGCAGTTATCAACAATTTAGTTAACTGCAGTGAGGCAGGTTGAACTACATTTGCCTTGAACATTCTACTATCAATTAATTTTTATGAGTATTAATTGATAAACTTAACTTTCCTTCACGTTACAGAAGTCTTCTTTTGGGTGAGTGAGTTACGCACTCAATCAGTAGTACCAAATTTCTAACTAAGATTAGGCGTGTTTATGAACCGTGTTTGCAGCACAATGTACCTGCTAAGTAACCTCAATTCTGAGCCAAGCAAAACTACTCGGAAGTAAATACATCGACCGGCATATTTTTCAATCTCAAGCTGTCACAGAGACGTACATAACGGATGAAGCAAGATACATTTATCCTAGTCACGTCTTAACTATATAAACAGAGTGTTTTAGGATTTGGTCGTTCATTCTAACCAACTGTCAAAAAAGCGTAATTTATATTTTTGTAATGAACTGGTCGGATTCATTCTTATGACCACAACAGTTGTCGAACTATTTGCATGTTATGTTTTATCGAAGAAGATGAAAGTGATTGAGTGTATACTTTTCGCCTGAAGGTAGCTTCAGTCATTCTTCATTATAGTTCTACACACATAAATAATTTTTTGTACATTATTATATATTCCAACTGTATTCTGTTGCAAAATCACAAAATATACTTGAGACAGAAAATCAGTCAGACATTTATGAGTACGAGCTATCACATTTTATTACGAAAGTAGTTTTACATAAAAAACTGATCATCGAATGCTACTGCACTTCAAAGGAATATTTCACTTACCAGAAAGCGGAAGATAGACTGCAGAAAACCTAGAAAGAATTTTTCAAGTATCACAAATATGCGAATCTGACCGGCGCATTGCACTGTTGGGAAACAAAATTTGTGTGGATATGTTTTACGTTTTCATATAAGCTTCGCAAAACTAATTACTGTTCCCTTATGGTTACTTCTCAAACTATGGTCCTAAATGGTTTCATTGATAGCAACAGCCCTTTGACAAGGCCGTTGTTTCGAGAGTATAAGCACATATAATTATTTGTGAAACAAACAAAGCCTCTTAAAATTACTTCGGCTGCAGCAACATCAACATAATTTTGTCACTGAAAAACAAACTGATTTTAAATAACCTCTGGTTTGACTGATTGTCTACAGTAGTAGTGCAACACTGTATGAACAACTATAATTATTACTACCTCTGATTCCAATAACTATTTGAATGGCAGTTAACTGTAAAACTAATTGGATTTATCTTCTTTTAATTATATATTTCACTTGTTATTTGTTTGGAAGATTTGATGAAGGGATAGATGGTTACTGCTGATGGTTAATGATATGGGTCAGTAAGCTTCACTCACAAAGTTTATGAATTAACTAAACAACAGTACAATGTCCAAGAAATTAATTAATACACTGGCAAGCACGTACACTACTACGAAATAACTGACTTGTCCGTACTTTGCGATGAGTTGCTTGTGCTGCGACGTAATGCTTTTTGTGGTATACACTGTTGTCAATAGACCTCTTCCCTTGTCGAGCAGCTTGTGTAACTTTTGACCACACAGTAATCTCCCTTAATTGCCAAATCTTCTTATAACCAAGTACTGTGCCCATACACATGGTAGCTCACTTACTTACATATACTTGCCACATGTTACAAAAACAACTCCAGAATAACCTACTCTTGGCATTAGTGCGCCAACACTTCACGTCCGTGTCTCACCACAGATGATTCAAAACCCACCACTTCGCCTCCATTACTACGTCTGCGCGCGATAGCACCAGCGACGTCAGTGATACACTAAAAGATGCTACTTGGGAACTTACAGCACGACTTTCCCTGGCTTTTCCAGCGTCTTCCTGCCAAGCTCTGACATAATATTTCTTACTTGTTCCGCCATCATTCTATTACAGCATCATAAACACATATTACTGGCAAAACTCATAAGTATATACAATATCAAAAAATATTTTTAAAATCATGGAATCAGCTGACCGTAAATTATGAGAGGCATTATGCTGTAGTGTTACAAAGCGATTAACTGTTCACTGCCACGTACTTGAACAGATGTAGCAAATGGATCGTATCTCATGACTAGTCTGCGAGCCTGAGAAATCCATCGCTAAAACAAATTTCCATTAAGTGAAATATCATTTACCTAAATTTAACAGCTTTCATCCAAAACAGGGTGTGGGAACATTAACGACCACATTGAAGGCCGGGAAGGATGTTCACGTACCAGGAGCGCAGTATGGTGTGGAAAATTTCAAGACACGCGGACGCTGTCAGTGTGCAACGTGATTAATAGCTTTCTGCCGCCGTACAGCGACTGTCCATTAAATAATTACGTAATCCTTTGTCTTTCATACAACAATTCTTGTGCCATCAACTGTAAAGTATCAATTAGGGTACAGAGTACAAAAATAACAGAAATTAGTTAACACGTTAGAATTTTTATATCCTCTGTATTATTACTGACATCATTTCTGCTGTTAAGGTGTAAATATGTCTTGCAGATATTTCATACCTTTCAGCTGCCTTACTAATACCTACTCAGAGTTTCCGTTTTTGCTTCTTATACGCTACAGTGCCAGTAGATATGAAATTATTATTCACTTTATCGACTGTAATTATGTATGGATTCTGGCAGAACAATGGTAGATTGCAATGTTGCAGATATAATTTCCAAGCAATGGCTCACAAATTGCCGCGGTACTTACGTATCTTCAGAATATGTCTTCTGGGACCCGTTAGAGGAACTCATTCACGTTAACAATGTTCCTCTATAAAATGAGGTAATTCTTCCTGCTGCATGCAGTTTTTTCTCCGATTTTGCAGTTCTATCTTTATAATTCAGCAATTGTGCTACACTGGCTCTTGATGACAAATGGTTTCGAGATGACTTGATGTAAATACGACAGCTGCCTTCAACAAGTTTCCATTACATCTTCTTTATATTTCTTCCAGACTCCAGCAAGGTTAAAGAGTGTTCAGTACGACTGTCTCGTTTTCAGGCATGTCAAATAATAGGCTTCTAATAGAACACATGAAACACTTGCAGAAATTTCTGCTGTGATGAACTTTTAATAATCGCCCAGCGATTTATGATTGTACGTCAGTGTGACGTCATTCTGCTAGAGGTTGCGAGATTACTTGCAGTGAGTGGATGGTAGCGATGAACCCGTCTCCGTTTGAAAGCAGACACCGTGGGGAATTTCTCTGCGTCTCAACTTCGAGAGCCGCTCCCACGCGCCACATTTATTATATCTGCCCCTCCGCTTGATGTTATTCTACTATATAGTGCGAGGCTTGCTGAAATGTGATGTCGCCGAATTTTTTATGTGAAAGCTCGTAAAGCTTTTTAAATTTAACGAACTTTATGTATATTCTATTCCTTTACTCTTCGTGTCCACATGCTATTTTTTAGCGTGGTCACACTGCCGACGAACACTTTTCTCCCAACGTGAGGCCAGTTTATTGATACAGTCAATGTAGAATATTTGACGTTTTGACGGAGCCAAAACCTCAGGTCTGCTTTCACCGCTTCATCACTAACAATGTGAAGTCCTCTAAGGTGTTCTTTATGTTTTGGAAACATATGGAAATCGGATGAGCACAAGTCTGGACACTATGCAGGATAATCGATGGCAGTAAGCCCAAGGCGTTTGACTGTTGCAGGAGTCGCAGCGCTTGTGTGTTGTGCATTTTGATGCTGAAGGAGAGGGTGCTCCATGTGTGGACGAACACTTCGCATTCGTTATTTTAGTTTCCTGAATGTCTCGCAGTGCCTTGAAGAGTTTATCGTGATATGCTACACTTCCGTCACAACTGCATCTGCATTGTCTGACGATTCTCTCAGACGAATTCATCAAGCTGATTCCAATGTTTCTCGTCGGTTGCCGTACACGATGGTCCACTCCGAGCTGTCACACACGTTGAGGTTATTTCCAGCGTTTCCTTCGTCACTGGCACGAATAACCCTACGTAGAACATCACTGATGACGATAAAATCAAGATATCTGCTTCAACAGATACTGTAAAGGGGCTGGTGGCCAGCCACCAGCAGTCTCTAAGCGTTCGAAGGCTCATTTTAAAGCTAACTTTTATGACCCCCAAATCGTTCCCCTCCCTGGCCACACCATGGGAAGAACGAAAGTCAATGAATGAAAGTGAAACGTATTCGCCCAGGTATCTCGTCTGTACCTGAGCTGATGGGGAATCCTTCGTATCCGTGAAGCCTCAGTTCTTTGTAGACCATTTAGAGAACAAGTTAGGGGAGGTGGAGGGCTTGACCAAAATGCACTCTCCGAGCTTGCGCTCCGTCTCTAATGACCTCGTTGTCGACGGGACGTTAAACACTACCCACCACCACCACCACCACCACCAAAATGCACTCTGGGTCAGTTTTGATAAAAACGGCATCCTCTGCCCAGTCATGCAGGTTACTTGCTTGGGACAAGTTGGGGGATGTTAACGTTACCATCACACCAAATCAGAGTTTTAATATGGCCCAGGGTATTGTTTTTCATAGGGGCCTACTTTTGCAGTCTGATGACGAGCTGCGCGCCAACTTAGAGCAGCGAGGTGTTTTCGTCCGGCGCGTTCATGGGAGTCCGAGGGACAATCAGGTTGCTACTGGCGCCCTCATCTTGGCCTTCGAGGGTGATACATTACCGGAGAAGGTGAAGGTGATGGTCTACCGTTGTGACTTCAAACCCTATATCCCTCCCCAGATGCGGTGCATTAAGTGCTGGAAGTTCGGCCATATGTCTTCCCGCTGTACTTCCAGCCTCACATGTCGAGATTGCAGACGCCCATCACATCCTGATACTCCATGTGCCCCACCTCCCATCTGTGTCAACTGTGCTCATTCACCTTGCTCGCCAGACTGCAGGATCTTACAGAAAGAACGCAAAATCATGGAATATAAGACCCTGGACCGACTGACCTATGCTGAGGCTAAGAGGAAATATGAACGCCTCCATCCTGTGCGAATGACTTCCTCCTAGGCCGCTGCAACAACTGTGTTAGCCCCATCAGTTACGCGACTTTCAGTCGGCTCGCCGAACCATACAACACATGCCCCCTTCCCGGAGAAGCGTCCAACTTCTTTGGCTTCTCACGCTCGCAAGGGGGCCCTTGTGTCCCTCCCTTCCCAGGTTTCCACAAGCGGGAAGGGTGACGCCCGACAGTGGCATAAGTGCCCCCAGTTAAACCCAAGGAGCAGCGTGAGAAATCTAAGAAGAAGAGCTCTAAGCCCAAGGAACTCGCGGTGGCACCCACCTCCCGCAAACTTCCAACTCTGCATCTGAGGACGAGGTGGAGATTCTGGCGCCGCTGAGGACCTAGATCTCGCTGGTCCCTCAGACACAATGGTCAGCCCTTGCACAGGTGCTCAGTCGGTGGCGGCAGGTGACGCAGCAGCGTAATCTACCTCCCCAGTCCCTTCACGCCTTTCTCAGCCATGGCCAATGTCATCCACCAGTAGAATTGCAGCGGTTTTTCCCACAATATATCTGAGCTCAGACAACTTGTCAGCCTTCACGCTTTCCTCTGCATTACTCTACAAGAAACTTGGTTTCCAGCAATGCGCACCCTTGCCATCCATGGCTATCGGGGTTATTATAGGAACTGGGCAGCTTACGAAAGTGTCTCTTGTGGCGTCTGCATCTATGTCCTTCACTCCCTTCACAGCGAGTCTGTCCCTCTGCAAACACCTTTCGAGGCTGTTGCTGTTAGGGTGTGGACGCCACAGGCTGTTACCGTCTGCAGTCTGTATCTTCCACCAGATGGTAACGTCCTGCAGCATGTTCTGGCTGCGCTGATAGCCCAATTGCCGCCGCCTTTCCTGTTACTGGGCGACTTCAACCCCCATAACCCTCTGTGGGGTAGGACAGTGGCATCAGGTCGAGGCGCCACTATTGAGAATGTATTGACACAGCTCGAACTTTCGCTTTCAAACGATGATGCCTTCACTCATTTCAGAGTGGCGCATGGCACGTACTCCGCCATTGACCTTTCGATCTGCAGCCCTAGCCTCTCACCATCTGTCCCACGGAGTATGCATGACCATCTGTGTGGTAGTGACCACTTTCCGATCATTCTGTCACTGCCACAGTGCCACTCTTCTGGGCGCCCTTGCAGATGGGCTATGAATAAGGCTGACTGGGACTTGTTCTCCTCCATGGCCACTATTGCTCCTGTTTCTAATGAAGCCGTTGATGTGGTGGTTCACTCGGTCACCAACGGCGTTGTTTACACTGACGGTTCGATGGTTGCTAGTCGTGTAGGTTAGCTCTGACCCTAGGGGACCACTACGAACAACATTCATTGACGGCTGGCTGTAGCGTTTTCACTGTTGAGCTGGTCGCCATCTTTTGTGCCGTAGAGTATATCCGCTCCTGCTCAGGTGAGTTCTTCGTTATCTGGCTGCAGCATTTTCACTGCTGAGCTTATCTCCATCTCTCGTACCCTCGAGTATATGTGCTCGTGCTCAGGTGTGTCCTTCGTTATCTGTAGCGACTTCCGGAGGAGCATTTTACGAACTATCGACCAGTGCTTCCCTCGCTCTGGTCTGGTGATGGCTTTCCAGGAGTCCCTCCATACCCTTTCCCGTTGCGTCGCTCTGTGGTCTTTGTGTGGACCCCTGGTCATGTCGGCATCCCGGGCAATGAACATGTTGACCGCCTGGCCAAACAGGTCACTAGTGAACCAACTCTGGACATTGGCCTCCCGGAGACTGATTTGCGGGCTGTCTTACGCCACAAAGTTGTTGAACTTTGGGACACTGAATGGAGCAACCTGACCACAGCAAACAAACTCTGTCCTATCAAGGAGACTACGGATGTGTGGCGGTCATCCTTGCGAGCCGCTCACAGGGACTGAGTAGTCCTTTGTCGGCTCCACATTGTCCACACCCGCTTGACACAGCCATTTATTGCGGCATGAGGACCCGCCTATATGTCGATGTGGGCCGGCTTTGGTCCACATTTTGTTGGCCTGTCCACTGTTAAGTGCGCTTGGACAGACGATTGCGCTACGTGATTCGCTCCCTGACTTTTAACTGATGACAGTGCTATGGCAGGCTTAGTTTTGCATTTTATTTGGGCAGGAGGATTTTATCACCTTATGTAAATGCTTGTCTTTCTGTGTTGATTCTGGTCTATGGCCTACGATTTTAGTCTGAGTTTTCAGTATGTTTCTCGGTGGTTGGCTTTTCCTTTTTTGTCTCTATGGTCGGCCAATCACTGTCACACTCTGTGTGCTTTTAATTCCTTTTGTCTGGTCTTTGTCTACGTCTTTCTTGTCCTGTGCCGTCTGTCGTCTTTCCATTATCGTTTTTATTCTGTGTGGGTGTTTTTAAGTTTTGGAACATGGGACCGATGACCATAGCAGTCTGGTCCCTTTAATCCCCCAAAACATCCAACCAACTGTAAAGGGAATAAAAATTCGGAGGCTTTACTTTCCAGCACGTCCTCCTACCTTAGGGTCCAAGCAGCCTTCCAGGCAGTGCAGCTTGTCTAAAATTCACAGGCAATGATATCCATTGAGACCTATGGTCAGTGTTTTGGTTTATCACACGCGTAAGCTAGAAATATGCTAGACCACATTTACGATCAGCATAAATCACAAAAAGCACTCTCAGATGACTGTAGTTAGCCTGAATGTGACCTAGAAATCTGTTTATATTGGATGCCACATTCACGAGTTTACTTAAAGACCGTTGTGTATCTCATGTTGACTGCGTTATAAGCACAATGACAGACAACACACGGCCCGCCGATTTCAGAGATGTGGCACAGTAAAGTGCTTACTACTGACATCTGCCTGTCATTTAAATATAATTTCTGGCACTGCAGACTCGAATGAAAAAAAAAAATCCACAATCGTCAACAATTTAAGAAATACATCTGCCGTGGCAGCAGCTATCGGGTTAGCTTTCCTTGAATCGAACAGCCGGCCAGCTACGCCCTTTCCGAGATCCTGGATGCCGAGGCATACAAATCTACGCCTAGTCAAAGTGGATTACATCAGTCGATATCACAGTTTATGACCCATATCGTCACTAAATGATCCTCCATTCGTTTCTGCTCTGACTGTACTTACAGCTCCACCAGACGGTGTCCAGTCTAAAATGTTCAAATATGTGTGAATGCCTAAGGGATCAAACTGCTCAGGTCATCGGTCCCTAGACTTAGAGACTACTTAAACTAACTTACGCTAAGAACAACACAAACACACGCGCGCGCGCGGGACAGGCCGCGCAATCAGTGACATGGCGCCTCTAACTTTGCGGCCACTCCGTGGGGCTCCTGTCTACGGGTAGTGTTGATAATTCTTTGGCCTGTTAGTGTGTCTCCTTCAATTAACTTTTGTGGTAAATTACTAACAGCGGGAATCAATACTTTAACCATTTCTTGTTATAGACAGCAGATTCCCTATTTTAATACACGACGCATAGATAACTGGTATTTGATCAGTGAGCGAAATGGGCCAGTGATAAACGTACTCAAGTCACAATCATAACGCTTGCACTATTTATCGCATAATATTAGTTTCCGCTTCATTACACCAGTTAATGCATTTATTGAAACCCTTTTTCTGAAAATTCCTTGACTGATTTCTTTCCTCATTTGGTCCACGTGCATTAAAACTACGTTTCATTCAATGTCGCTATCGTTCGAACATTAAATTCATTAACTATCCAAACAATTTTTTTCTGCTGGAGTCATGGATAATATTTGCGTAACGTCTGATAGTGACTAGGAGTGCACAACTAATGTTGCATTCTTAAACATTGGACTTTTCGGTAAAGTGGTTCACTAAACCTCTCTAATTACCGACAGTGCGAGAGGGAGGTAAATAATTTTGGACCTGGCAGTAAATTACGGTGTATGTTAGGTCAAATACACTGAAACGCCAAAGAAACTGGTAAGGCGTCCGTATTTAAATACAGAGACATATAAACGTGCAGAATACAGAACTGCCGTCGGCAACACCTTTATAAGACAACAAGTTTCTGGCTCAGTTGTTAGATCGGTTACTGCTGCTACAGTGGCAGGTTAATAAGATGTAAGTGAGCCTGAATGTGGTGTTATAGTCGGCACACCAGCGATGGGGCACAGCATCTCCGAGGTAGCGTTGAAGTGGGGATTTTCCTTTACGTCAGTTTCAGGACTACACTGTGAATATCAGGAATCGAGTAAAACATCAAATCTCCGATATCGGTGCGGCCAGAAAATGATCCTGTAACAACGGGACCAAGGACGACTGAAGAGAATCGTTCAACGTGACAGAAGTGCAAACTTTCCGAAAATTGCTGTAGACTTCAGTGCTGGGCCATCAAGTGTCAGCGTGCGAATAATTCAACGAAACATCATCGATATGGGAATCATCGACAGTGGAGCAGCGGGTGTTGATTGTGGAAAGTTAAGTGACAACAAAGTGGTGGAAACAGTGTGGTCAGTTGTTGCTGAGAAGTTTCGTGGTACCCTGTGACACTTAGTCCGAAAATGGCGTCGGTCAGGAAGTGTTTCGAATAACTTAAAAAATATCCGAAACGTTCCCTAGAAGACGTGGCTGCAGTTCACTAGAGAGTTCTTCATGGTTCTGCCAGATTAACCCGATGCCTGTCGCAAGAGACTGACATATCACAGAACTAGTTACAATACGGGGCGGATCCTGCGATCATGTGGACGGTTAAACCGCTTGAACCTGCATATGCATTGCTACAGAGTGTCTGTTCTTCATTGATTAAAACCATTAGATGCTCCTCAGTGTCTCCAGTTTTGTGATTGGCCGTTCACTAAGACAACAATAAATTTCTTGGACACTTATCTGTTCTTTAGATCTGATGAAGCCCAGTTTAACCTGAGTGGTTATGTCAACTCATCACAGGTTATGGGCAGCGGAGAGTTCACATAACATCTACGAAAGGCCATTCCCTGATCGGAAGGTTGGGTTTGGCGTGTAGTGTCTGCACGCTGCATTGTTGGTCCCATCTCCTTGCATCTGACGCCGACTTTGGGGCGTTATATTGAATTTTGGAACCATTTGTGGCACCATTAACGGAGGAGGAAAATACCTCCAGTAATATGCAGCAGGATGGAGCAATTGCCCATACAGTCATGGAGTACATTTATACAGTCTTCACGCCTGAAAAGATTTGTTAGCTGAGGAAAGTCTGGTCACGGCCTCAGTTTGCCATCCAGGTCACCTGATCTGTCAATGTGCGATTACCTTGTGTGGAGAGTCCTCAAGTCTAAGATATATCGCAACAACACTCTTAGTCTCCAAGAACCTCAGCAGAATATTTCGGATAACATTAAAGCAACTCCAAAAGTCAAGTTTCGATCAGCCTTTAGCATCTTGCTGAGAAAGGCGCAAAAGTGCTACGAGATGAATGGTGGTCACTTGCAACAAATTCTATAGTCAGGTAAGCACCGAATTTCCTTTCCTCTGCTGTGTTTCTCTGTATCAGTGAACTCGGGTCTTCAGAGCACTTATATTTGCACACCCTGTATTATGACTTGTTCAGTATCCTTAAGGATTTTCTGAGTGTTGCTGCATCGTTAGGAAAGTTTAATCTAGTAACGTTGTAGATGCTTGATGATTAAAGGCGTAGTTAAGTATGCTACTGGAAGAGAAATTATCTTAAACAGTTTCGAGAAAGAATCGTGGGAGACGTTCCTACTGAAGTTGTGCGACTGTTGTTGAACGTTGAATAAAAGTAAATGCGAAAACAAATATTTCATAAATTTTACACTGAAATTACTTGTCCGGCACAATCACATCATTCGTTACTAGTTATTCTCAGACCACGAGAGGTTTCTGGGGGGTTTGGTGGCGTATTGTCTTGATGCAATTTCACAAGTTTGTTGGAATGCACAATGGACATGGATGGATGCACGTGATCAGACAGGATGCTTACGTAGGTGTCACCTGACACAATCGTATGTAGACGTATCGGGGGTTCCTTATCACTCCAACTGCAAACGCCCCACACCATTACAGAGCCTCCACCAGCTTAAACAGTCCCCTGCTGACATGCAGGGTCCATGAGGTTATCTCCATAACCGTACATATCCATCCGCTCGATACAATTTAAAAAGACGCTCGTCCAACTAGCAACATGTTTCCATTCGTCAACAGTCCAATGCCGGTTTTGACGGGGCAAAACGAGGCGTAAAGCTGTGTGTCGTACAGGCATCAAGGGTACTCTAGTGCTCCAATAAGAACTATCGTCCTTTTTGCACTGCTCTACTCACATTGCCACAGCCTGCACTACGATATGAAAGGGTGTGGATCACCTGGCAGGCTTACACGTGGTATGCGCGTAACGGGGTGTGCCTGTATGCATACATTCACGTCCAGTCGTATCCACTTGTCCGGGCCTCTTTTATTTGCCCCACGCTGTACAAGGATATTAAACAAATATTTGCAAATAAAAAAAGTGCGAAATAAGAACTTTGTCATGTTCCTTCCATAGATGCCCAATAAAATGGTCCTCTTGGACGAGGACTAAATCAACAATTTTAACATGTTCTAATTGAGGAGAAAATATCAAAACAGCCGAAATCATATAAATGGGGACACGCTGGAGTACATGTGGTTATTTTTGGGCTATTGCAGCAACGCATCAACAAACAAACAAGCAGTTTGCAATACACTTTTACGCCTATCACGTTATTACAATGATGTTTTACGAGGGAAAATGTTACGAAATCATGACGTTATTTAATAACTCATATTTCAACTAATAGAATATTTGTGTTCCTCAACAATGGACACCTTTCTCGACTAACGCGACATTTCATTTTGCTGTGGATTATTCTTATTTGTAATACAGAGTCCATGAACTGATTTGTTTTTTTCAAAGAGAGATTTTGAACTTAAAACTTATTTCGTTAAGGAATAAATCTTATAGGAAGCTATAGTTAATATCTGCCGCTCCTTGATGAGGTATCTGCCGGACTCGTTCGAGTTCATAGCAAAAATTATTTATATTTCCCGTTTATGTACTCTGAAAACGTTAGGTTTACTAGGTGAGATACCCCAAGAAATGATCCAGTACGACATTGTGGAACGGATTAAGCGGAATATACTAGCATTTTTATTTTTCATCGCCTTTGTCTGACAACACGTCACATGTAATCTAAGAAATGAAATACCGCCAAAATCTATCTGGCCGTAGTCATATTTTAGACATAAGCTAGGAGAAAGTCTCATTCAAGTTCTGAGTTGCATGTAGTGTGTCTTTTCGAAGATGTCTACTAACATTTCGTAAAACAATATTTGTAAAACTATACTTTAATTTTTATGTACTGTATTATTAGTATCATGTGCAAACAGAATAGGTTTGATATCTGTTAACATTACTTATTACAGGATATTAATACAAACAAGAAAAAGTAACGACCCTGAGATGAAACCTTGGGGGATAGCACATGGAACTAATGCCCAGTTCGATAAAGACATCTTAATGAGGGCTATCTCCTATTCACGCCTTTATTTCCTGCCAGCGAGAAATGATTGGGATCATTTTGCGGCTTTCCTGCTACAACAAAGTTCTGCAATTTACACTAAAGCATATTACGATGTACACAATAAACATGGAAGTATCAGTAATGTAAGTTCTGGTATGTCCATCATGTGGATCATGTTCTTAGGAAGTATGGAAATTTTTAAGTGTTAAAAAGAAGCAGGAGCCCTTTTTACAAGACTTCATCTGTCTTAATATTTCTGCACATAACATTAACATAATTTCATAATATTAAATCAATCTCTTTCACATAACAAAACATGTTCATCTTGCTGCCGTAGACGTAGCATGCAGTCTCAGTGTTTTCAGTATGTATGACACTGGGCCACTTACGTAAAGATACATAAGTCTAAAACCTAACATTCCACACCACCAGTTAAGCAAAGCTGCCACTTACAACGTAACAACCTACAACTTTTCCTAAGTTTATCACAGAATACATGAAGCTTTTGCTAATCACGTTAGTAATTTCCCATGCAGACACTCATGCACATATTTATGTTCTGCTGGTCCTACGTTCATAGCGTTTTAGCATAAGTTTAATAAACACACAAGATACACATAACAGAGGCTTTAGTTATCAATAAAGCCTCCTGCTTCACTACCTACAACAGTCTGCCAACGTTGGGGTAACTTTTCCATTCCGCGACAATAGAAACTACGTGGTGAGGCGAAGAAATCGTCGAGCCATGTTCGTAGCGGATTTTCATCGGAATGGAAGTTCTTTGAAGGTTCTTCAATAGAGAGCGGGAAAGGATAAAATCTACGGGCACAAGATCAGGTGAATAAGGTGGGTGTGGAATGACCTCCCAACCAGTCTCCTCAGAAGTGTTTTTTGGTTGGATGGTTGGTTTGTGGCACTGAAGGGATGACACTGCTACGGTCATCGGTCCCTTTCTCCAAACCTTCAAACAACAACACAGAATAAAAACGAACAATGGAGATGACAACAGACGACACAGGAGAAGAAAGTCTCAGACAGAGACCAGACAAAAGGTTATTAAAATCACACAGAGTGTGACAGTGGTTGGCCGACCATGGAGGCAAAAAAGGTAACGCCAACCACCTACAAATACACCAAACAGTCCAGCCAAAGGCCAGACTCCACACAAAAAAATGAAAAACACTCAGATTAAGGGATAAAAGCCCCCTGCCCGAATAAAACGCAAAACTAAGCCTGCCATGGCAGTGTCATCTGTTACAAGGGCAGGGAGCGTATCATGCAGCGCAAACGTCTGCCTAAGCACAGCTAAAAGGGGACAAGCCAACAAAATGTGGACCACCGTCAAAGAGGATCCGCAGCGACATAGAGGTGGGTCCTCACGGCGTAATAAGTGGCTGTGTGTCATCCGGGTGTGCCCAATTAACAGCCGGCAGAGGACAACAGAATCCTTGCGAGAGACCCGCAAGGAGGAGCGCCATGCACCAGTCGCCTTCTTGATGGCCCAAAGTTCGTTTAGTGAAGGCAGGGTGAGCCTTTGTTCGCCCGAGGTGCAAAGTACATTCTGCAGCAAAACTGTCCTGTCACTCTCCGAAAGCGCAATCCATAAGGCTGGTGCACCGACAGCCTGTTTGGCCAGCATGTCAACACGTTAATTGCCCAGGATACCGACATGACCAGGGGTCCACACAAAGACAACAGAGCGGCCGCAACGGGCAAGAGTATGGAGGGACTCCTGGATGGCCATCACCAGACGAGAGCGAGGGAAACACTGGTCGATAGCTCGTAAACCGCTCAGGGAGTCGCTACAGAAAACGAAGTACTCACCTAAGCAGGAGCAGATATACTCGAGGGCACGAGAGATGGCGACCAGCTCAGCAGTGAAAACGCTGCATCCAGCCGGCAATGAGTGTTGCTTGTAATGGTCCCCTGGAGTGAGAGCATAACCGACACGACCAGCAACCATCGAACCGTGTGTAGACAACGCCAGAGCCCTGATACGTGGCAAGGATGGAAAGAAAGCGGCGGCGGAAGGACTCAGGAGGGACTGACGCGAACTGCGATCGTACAACCCGGCTGGGGGCGACGTTCAGGGAGATGGACGACAGACTGAGGGAACAGGAGACGATAATTGGGATGCCAAGGCAAGCTACAAACGTGTGTAGCATAAGCGGCCAGTAAACGTTGACGCTGTAACCGCAGTGGAGGGGCACCTGCCTCCACAAGGATGCTGTTTACAGGGCTGGTCCAGAAAGCTCCAGTGGCAAATCGGATCCCGCTGTGAAGGATGGGGTCCAGCACCTGCAACGCCGAAGGGGATGCTGAACCACAAGCCAGGCTCCCATTACCCAGATGGGACTGAATTAACGCCTGGTAGAGCCGTAAGAGGACAGACCATGTATCGCCGGAAATGCATATCCTTCTATTTCCATCGATTGTACTATAAATTTTTTCCTTATTTTGTTACCTGAATATATGACATCTCTGTGCCTTTATATATTGTAATTGATTTACTATATATATATATATATATATATATATATATATATATATATATATATATATATATATGCATTTATGTCGATGTATAATTGGTTTGTTTTGTAAATATTATTTGTATTTTACACTGGGTCTTGCCTAGGGAAAACTATGCTATCGAACGAATACATCAATAGGTCGTGTGAAGAACGAAAGTGTGTAGGATCTTTGGGAGTGTTAACTCTGGCGCGTGGAGCGCGGGCAGAGCAGAGGGGAGTCTGGCTGGAGTAGCGAGTGGAGCAGGTGTGTTGTGTGACGCTCCCGCGAGTTGCCGCGCTTTCGGAGTTTGGCAGCATGTAATTGCGCTCGACTTGCGATGATAGTTTCTGACATGGTGTCGCGGACGGGAAGCATTAGCTGGCGCACATCAAGAGCCCGTTTCGTCTGGTGACCGTGTCGAGAAGAAGGCGCGCCAGCATCCAGCTTCTGCAACAGCGACGGCCGACAATGAGTGACTGTCGCCACCTCCTCGATCGACGACTTCAAACCTTCAATCAACCAACAAGGAAGACTAAAAGCACGTAAAGTTTCAGAACTGTATGGCCGACGTCAGCTTTTCAAACTGTTCCATTTGACTCGCAAAATTACAGCAACTTAGCATGAATCTTTGTTGCTCATTGTCCCAATTGCATTACGAAGCAGGGTCCCTTCCTTTTCCGAAATGAACCCGAGTGTCGTTGAAATTCAGACGCCAGCATTAAAGTACAATCATTCAATTTCACTGCTTTAATTTCCAAGTTCAGTTTAAGTATTCATAGCTGGCTACAATATTTAGATTACACAAGCTCAAATTAAGAGTGCGAGTTTTGTTACCGTATTTTAGCTTACCTGTGTCTGCAGCTCAGCTTGGTACGTACTAAATTTTACTATTGTTAATTGTTCAGAATCATTTAATTCAAGTTCAAAGCTAAATCTCTTATTTCTAAATTGTGTAGATTCAAGTAGCTTTTGAAATGATTGTTGAGGTAGTCCAAGACTAACCGTATTTTACTGAATTTCGATGTGCTTAAGAAAGAAAGCTTCTTATTAATTTCAGTCACTAAATTAACTTTCAATTTTCCGGTTTTATTAATTCTTTTGCTAAATTAAGTCAGAGTGCAGCGAAATTTATTACTTCTGACAAACTTTCAGTTTTCGCACTACACGTGTCAACCTTCAGTTGCCACGCTTCTAGTGCTAATTATATGTGTAATTACCCTTCTTTTTCAGTTACTATAGTAATTGTCCTTAGGACTGGCGACCGTAATTTCCCCCAAATCTCAAATATCTAATTACCGCTAGTTAATTGTTAACGTAACGGCCGCACATTTACTTTCTTTATTAACTTAACCCCTTTTCAAAATTAATTTCCACCAGTTTCATTTGCATTTTTCCTTTCATGTAGATGTAACCCTTTCCTCCCTCTTTACCGACAGATTAACTTCGGTGACGATTGCTTTCCCCAAATTTCCATTAGTAACTCGCGGTTTAATTTTTCACGGTCATTAAGGTCGATAAGTAAGGGGGAGGTTACACGTGGTGACACTGACAGGACAATCTTCAGATTTGAGGTTGTTCTGGACACGAATTTTGCATTGTGCAAATCTCGTAACAAAGTACTGGTTACGAAATGGTCGATACGTCAGCGAGAATATTAGTGTGAGGAATCCTAAATAGAATTGTGATTTGGCATTTATATTGAAAAGTATTAAAATGAGTCAAGGCAACAATTGCCGAAATTTGGTAGACTTGGATACGGAACAATCCGTCGAAGAGTGGGAAACGCGCACCGCGGTACCCATTGTTCAGGGGCAGGCGGCTAGCATGAAAGACGCGACCGCCGAAACGCAACAAAGAGCAGAAATGGAATTCCAAACTTTAGAAATTGTTTCGGAATCGGAAGTGAAAATCAAATCTGAATCACTTGATGACGAATACGGGGGGACAATTAAAGAGGAAGCCGCTGCGGAAGTAAAACCGGTAGTTTCCGGGAATTTAACTGATTTATTGAATGTTTTGATTAACGAAATCAAGAGTCAATCGGCAGAAATTAAAGCTCTGTCTGCCAAACAAGACGATCAGGCTGCCAAGCAAGAAGCTCAGGCTGCCAAGCAAGAAGCTCAGGCTGCCAAGCAAGTAGCTCAGTCTGAAAAAATTGAACGAATGCTAGACAATCAGAAAAAAGCTATTAATGTTGATAACAACAATTTTGAAGTTGTTAACACAAAAGTTGATCAAATCAAAGACGATATTGGCGTGATTAATACCGAAATCGGTAATCTTAAGCAGGAAATGATAGGCGTTCAGGCGGAAATTGCGAGCATAAATACTCGTTTTGATTCCGAAATTAGCAGAATCGAGAAAAGTGTAGGAGACGCAGTTGCTCCGATCATCGAGAATAAGGTGACGGAACAAATTCAATTAGTGAGAAAAGAGGATCAACAGAAGGTGGAAACTTTAAAGGCTTTAGTATCCGAAGTAGATACCAAAGTGAGGAAGCAGGCTAATACCTGCGAAGAGAAAAAGAGGGAAGTGGAAACGCTTGCGACAACCACTTGCCAAGTGATTACGAGAGTGTCGGAATTAGGAAAGAAACTTGACGAAAAACAGAGCTATGTGCCAATCTGTGCACATAGTTCGGAATTGTTGACGAAAGAGGAGCGGTTCGACCCCTTGAAAAAAGGCGGTATACACGCGACGGATTTCATTAAAAATTGTGAAAGAGTTTTACCCAGCTCATGGACTAATGAGAGAAAAATTAATGCGGTTATTGATGTGTTGGCTGGTGATTCCAAGCGTTGGGGCTTAAACCTCAACATTACGAACCTGACTTTTGACGAGTTTAAAAATTTGTTTCTGGCTGAATACTGGTCAGAGCAAAGACAACAAAGTGTCTGGCGCGAATTTGTCGTATCGAGGCCTTTCGATGCAGATTCGCGCGGCTCGATGAAGGAGTTTTGTGAGGGCTGGATCCGCAAGTTGGAATATTTGCGTGATCGCCGCACGGAATCCGAAATAGTCTGGGAACTCTACAAGAAGCTTCCAGATGATACAAAACGCTACATAGGAAGCAATTACAGGACAATCAATGATTTCCTGGAAAGAGTTGAGGACGAGGACAATTGGCGCAATAATCGCGACAGTGGTAGAGGCCGTGGTAACAACAATGGGTACCACAACTACGATAACCATGGGAATAATGCATACCGCAATCTTGGCAGCAGTGGTTCGGGTCGTAATGTAAATCGATACAATGCAAATAATAACAGGAATGACGGAAACCAGTATCATAGTAGCATGATACGGGCTTCGCAGAATAGTAATAACGCCAGAGGGTGTGATCAGCCGCCTCAGCAGCATCCGGGGAGCGTATCTGCTGGGACGAGACAGGGAAACCATTAGCCGCGCCGGTGAGGGGCCGACCGGGCGTGGAGAAATTTTGGCGGCCCAATAACAGTAGAAAACCGAGGTGTAGTCGTTATGAGAATTCCGTATGGAATAATCAACGGCGGGAGAGTGTGCCAGTGTTAGGAGAAAGGAGTGCGCCCACTAGTAGTAGATCAGCTGTAGACACGGCAGTAGAAAATACATTCACTGTCAGTGAGAACAATTTAAGTAGTGTTCCGGAAATCGATTATAAAGTGGCAGCTGTAATACCCACAGCGGAACTGGAGATTGAGTTTAAGAATGATTCGCAAGTGTTGAGAGAAGATCAGATGTCGGATAAAACGTCCGTCATCGAGCGAGGGGATGCAGAGAGGGATGAGGTCTGGTTAAGGCAGTTTGGTCGCTTATACGACGAACTAAGAGATTATAGGGGCCCGTATGGGAGAAGTGTTTATGGGGAGCGCGGGCAGGATTTGCCGCGTCTCGTCCCGCAGGAAGATAGTGTTTGTGAAGTGATAGAAAGTTCTGGCACTAACCGGCAGACTTTACCTGAAATAGTTGATGTTAATGGAGAGCACGAGCAAGATTCGTCGTGTTTCGTCCCGCAAGAGTTGGATGTTGAAGTAGTAACGGAAAGTTCTGGCCCTGACCGGCAGACTTTACCGAAAGTTATAGTGTTAGAAGTGGCCAACCCATCCGACGCAAACCTCCAGTTTAAACATTGCGAGAGTATTAAGGAGAAAGATTACGAAAATTTTAGTGATAGCCGGACACGATTGGTAGAAAAGCACGTAGATTACAGCGTGTATGAGGTTAGAGCTGACGTTATACGGTCAGACGGTAGCAGTGTGGGTTGTGCAGATCCAGAGGAAGTAATTGCAGATACTACTGGGCACATTCCTCCAGGTAGATTGGCAGATGAGATCAATCTGACCAAAGAGGAATCAACGAAGGTGACAATTAATGAATTGATGGCAAAGCAACACTCACTAGTTGACGAGTTACAGGAAAAGGTTTCGGTATTGGAGGCGAAGCTACAGACTAAGCCTCAGGACAAACGTGTTGAAATTAAAACTGTATGTGAACAGAGGCTGAAAAAGCAGCCAGATAAGCCGGATTTAAGATCAAAGTCGGATGGTTTTTTCCGGAATGACCTGGATATAGACGAGGATTTACTGTGGGAAAATAAAGAAACAGTCGAGGACAAGTGTAGACAGATAGTAGTGTTTGTTAATATGCACGACCTACAACTAAACGTGTTGATTGACACCGGTGCAGAATTGAGTGCTGTATCTGGGAAAATATTTGAGTTACTGAAAGACAGACCCGGCATCGTAGTTATGCCAGTAACAGGAGTGAAAATTATCGGTGCTACTGGGAAGGCCAGTAAACCGGTCACAAAACAGATTTTTGTCAACTTCGAGATATGTGGGGCACGATTTGAGCAAGAGTTTGTCGTCGTGCCAGACTTAACTACGGAAGTAATTATCGGGTTAGATTGGCTATTAAAGTACCGTGCAGTGATTAATTGCGAAAGCAAAACTTTGACATGTACGTCACAAGATAGCTTTGACGAGGCAGGAGACGGTGTGCATAGGCAATACCAGCCTATACACATTGTTAACTGGCCGGATGACATTGACGTAGGAATGAATTTGAACTGCCGTAACGTGAGGAATCTCGGCATTGACAAAAGTGTAGAAAGTGAATTGGAAGAGATAATCAAATGCCCTCCACGGATTGACATTAGTATTTGTGTGAAAAAAGATCGTTTGCGAGAAGTAATGAAGCTAAAAGCCGATGCTCGCATACGTCGTCATGACGCTAAAGCGCGTTTTGCTAAGTTTGCAATCGGAGACTTAGTACTTGTGAAAGCTCATGAGAAATCGAGCGAGATAGACAATGAAATCTCTAAATTTAAGTTTGTTTATAATGGTCCATATAAAGTCATTGGTATACCTCACACAAATGCTTATTGCTTAGAGTATACAAGCTCTGGAAAACTATTAGGTATACGGAATATTGTAGACTTGAAATTGTACCAACCTAGGATAGATTAATACCACACAATGGGTAATTTGAACAGTATGTAAATATAGAGTGTAAGATTTAATGTTTGCTAGGTTGCGATGCTTTTGCCTGACCTAGAGGTCATTAAAGTTGTAATTAATAAGTAATTAATGTTGATTAAATGATTTAAGAGTTACTGAATATTAATCAATTTAAAAATCCAAGCTGCTAGTTTAAGTTTTCAGCTGAGTCTCAGTAGATTAAGCAATGTAAATATGATTTTGCAACTGGCTGTAAGATTTCATGAATATGTGTTTTACTAGTCATTGCCGATGTACTTAGACGCTGTTTTAAGTTTCAGGCTAGTACATGCGTGTGATGATGGACAGTGTTGAGTTATCCACTGTGATAGTATTAATGGACTCCTTGAGATTACTCGGGAGTGAGTTTTTCCCAAAGAATTCAGTGAAACGGACGTTCTGGAAATGCCGTTACAAGGGCGAATGAGATCAAGCGTGCCGCACAGGCGGGCGCAACAATACTGGCGAGGCGGAGCCGCTGTCGGCTCTTGTGCCGCTGTAGGCTCTCCGTGCCGCTGTCGGCATTCTTTGTACTTGCGGGTACGGAAGGCGGAGTTGTTTTTCTTCCCGGACAGCTGAAATAATTCTGCTGTCAATATTTATGGTTTTTTCGATCTGCTGAATATTATTTTAATTGGACTCTCATGACGAGATAATAATTATGAAAAGGTTATATCAAATGTGTATTCTATGTAAATAATTATTAATTTGCGTATTTTAATATACATGTTTTTTTACCATGTACTCCGATTAATTTTGTAAACAGTATTCCATTTCTTGATAGTGTTACTAATTTTAATGATTTTGGAATAGCTAAACAATTTTCTATGTTTTCTATGAATTTTAATATGTTGTCAAGCTGTTTTATTTTGTGCAATATGACAGAGTGGAATAAGATTAGGAGTGTCTCCACTCAATTATTATGGTCTGAAAATTGATTTACGCTTAATTAGACGAATGCTAAATTTTGTTGATGTTTTGAGCATATGCATTTCCGCTGTTTCTTTTTTGGGACATTTTCTGAGTCTGTTTACGTTACACGAACATCCTCAGACAATGTGGGGCACGTGTAACGCCGGAAATGCATATCCTCCTATTTCCATCTATTGTACTATAAATTTTTTCCTTATTCTGTTACCTGAATATATGACATTTCTGTGCCTTTATATATTGTAATTGTTTTACTATGTATATATATATATATATATATATATATATATATATAATTGGTTTGTTTTGTAAATATTATTTGTATTTTACGCTGGGTCTTGCCTAGGGAAAACTATGCTATCGAACGAATACATCAATAGGTCGTGTGAAGAACGAAAGTGTGTAGGATCTTTGGGAGTGTTAACTCTGGCGCGTGGAGCGCGGGCAGAGCAGAGGGGAGTCTGGCTGGAGTAGCGAGTGGAGCAGGTGTGTTGTGTGACGCTCCCGCGAGTTGCCGCGCTTTCGGGGTTTGGCAGCATGTAATTGCGCTCGACTTGCGATGATAGTTTCTGACATGGTGTCGCGGACGGGAAGCATTAGCTAGCGCACATCAAGAGCCCGTTTCGTCTGGTGACCGTGTCGAGAAGAAGGCGCGCCAGCATCCAGCTTCTGCAACAGCGACGGCCGACAATGAGTGACTGTCGCCACCTCCTCGATCGACGACTTCAAACCTTCAATCAACCAACAAGGAAGACTAAAAGCACGTAAAGTTTCAGAACTGTATGGCCGACGTCAGCTTTTCAAACTGTTCCATTTGACTCGCAAAATTACAGCAACTTAGCATGAATCTTTGTTGCTCATTGTCCCAATTGCATTACGAAGCAGGGTCTCTTCCTTTTCCGAAATGAACCCGAGTGTCGTTGAAATTCAGACGCCAGCATTAAAGTACAATCATTCAATTTCACTGCTTTAATTTCCAAGTTCAGTTTAAGTATTCATAGCTGGCTACAATATTTAGATTACACAAGCTCAAATTAAGAGTGCGAGTTTTGTTACCGTATTTTAGCTTACCTGTGACTGCAGCTCAGCTTGGTACGTACTAAATTTTACTATTGTTAATTGTTCAGAATCATTTAATTCAAGTTCAAAGCTAAATCTCTTATTTCTAAATTGCGTAGATTCAAGTAGCTTTTGAAATGATTGTTGAGGTAGTCCAAGACTAACCGTATTTTACTGAATTTCGATGTGCTTAAGAAAGAAAGCCTCTTATTAATTTCAGTCACTAAATTAACTTTCAGTTTTCCGGTTTTATTAATTCTTTTGCTAAATTAAGTCAGAGTGCAGCGAAATTTATTACTTCTGACAAACTTTCAGTTTTCACACTACACGTGTCAACCTTCAGTTGCCACGCTTCTAGTGCTAATTATATGTGTAATTACCTTTCTTTTTCAGTTACTATAGTAATTGTCCTTAGGACTGGCGACCGTAATTTCCCCCAAATCTCAAATATCTAATTACCGCTAGTTAATTGTTAACGTAACGGCCGCACATTTACTTTCTTTATTAACTTTACCCCTTTTCAAAATTAATTTCCACCAATTTCATTTGCATTTTTCCTTTCTTTTAGATGTAACCCTTTCCTCCCTCTTTACCGACAGATTAACTTCGGTGACGATTGCTTTTCCCAAATTTCCATTAGGTACACGCGGTTTAATTTTTTACGGTCATTAAGGTCGATAAGTGAGGGGGAGGTTACAACCAGTCGGCTCCCCATCTGGTGTGGCTCAAGCAACGCAGAGCATTAAGAACATACCAACACATCTGTTTAAGCTGCCGAATCTGAGGGGGCCAAGTCAACCGGGCATCAAAAACCACACCCAAAAAGCGATGTGTCTCCACCACAGCAAGAGGTTCGAGGTCAAGATATAGCCATGGTTCAGGGTGAACAGTGCGTAGCCGGCAGAAATGCATAACGCACGTCTTGGCAGCCGAAAACTGGAAGCCATGCGCTACAGACCAAGACTGCACCTTGCGGATAGCGCCCTGCAGCTGACGTTCAGTTGTTGCAATGCCAATGGAGCTATAGTAGAGGCAGAAGTCGTCAGCATACAAGGACGAAGAGGCAGACGTTCCCACCGCCGCAGCGAGCCCAGTAATTGCAATTAAAAACAGGCAGACACTTAAGACAGATCCATGCAGTATCCCGTTCTCCGGAACTCGGGGGAACTGTGGGAGGCCGCAACTTGCACGCGGAAGGTACGATGCGACAGAACATTTCGTAAGAAAATCGGCAACCGACCCCGAAGACCCCAACCATAGAGCGTAGAGAGGATGTGATGTCGCCATGTCGTATCATACGCCTTCCACATGTCGAAAAATACAGCGGCGAGGTGCTGACGGCGGGCAAAGGCCGTACAGATGGCAGACTCCATGCTCTCCAGATTATCGGCGGCAGAGCGGCCCATTCGGAATTCACCATGAGACGGAGCCAGAAGGTCCCGAGACTCGAGTACTTAACTCAATCGCCAGCTCACCATGCAATCGTGCAACATGCAAAAAACGTTGGTGAGGCTAATGAGGCGGTAACTGTCCTCCTCCAGTGAGTTCTTGCCAGGTTTCAAAACGGGGATTACGATGCTTTCCCGCCATTGCGACGGGAACTCACCCTCGACCCAGATACAGTTGTAAAGGTCTAGGAGGCGTCGCCGAGAGGTGTTTGAGCGTCTGACTGTGGATGCAATCTGGCCCGGGAGCCGTGTCAGGGCAAGAGGCTAGGGCACTTTCGAATACCCACTCACTGAATGGAACATTGTAAGATTCAGGGTGGTGCGTGTGAAATGAAAGGCTCCGATGTTCCAGCCGCTCTTTCAGGGAGTGGAAGGCCAGTGAGTAATTTGAAGAAGTGGAACTTAGACCAAAATGCTCTACTCAGCGGTTTGCAATTATGTCGTAGTCAGTACAAACTGCTCCATTCAGTGAGAGTGCAGGGACACTGACGGGGATCCGATAGCCATTGAGGCGCCTAATCTTGGCCCAAACTTGCGATGGAGAGATATAGAGGCCAATGGTGGAGACATACCTTTCCCAGCACTCCTGCTTGTGTTGGTGAATGATGCGGCTGGCCCACGCACAGGGCCGTTTAAAGGCGATGAGGTGTTCTAACGAGGTATGTCGCCTGTGACGCTGAAGCGCCCACCGGCGATCTTAAATCGCCTCAGCGATCTCAGGTGACCACCAAGGCACAGTTCTCCGCCGAAGTGATCCATAAGAACAGGGAATGGCAGATTCTGCGGCAGTAAAGATGCCAGTGGTGACCAAGTGAACCACCGCATCAAGGGCGTCATTGGAAAGAGACTCAATAGTGGCAATGGGGAGAACAAGTCCCAGTCAGCCCTATTCATAGCCGATCTGCACGGGCGCCAGAAGAGTGACGCTGTGGCAGTGACAGAAAGATCGGGAAGCGGTCACTACCGCACAAGTCGTCATGTACACTCCATTGGACAGACAGTAAGAGGCTAGGTCTGCAGATCGAAAGGTCGATGGCTGAGTACGTGCCATGCAACACAGTGAAATGTGTGAAGGCACCATCATTTAAAAGGGAAAGGTCGAGCTGTGCCAATACATGCCCAACAGTGCTGCCTCGGCCTGTTGCCCATGTTCAACCCCAAAGACGGTTATGGTCATTGAAGTCGCCCAGTAACACAAGATGGTGGCAATAGCGCTATCACCGCAGCCAGGACATGCTGCAGGACATCACCATCCTGTGTAAGATACAGACTGCAGACAGAACAGCCTGAGAAGTCCACACCCGAACAGCGACTGCCTCTAAAGCTGTTTGTAGAGGGACAGACTCGCTGTGAATGGAGTGAAGGACATAGATGCAGACGCCACCAGAGACACTTTCGTAAGCTGCCCAGATCCAACAAAAACCCCAATAGCCACGGAGGGCAGGGGTGCGCATTGCTGGAAACCAAGTTTCTTGAAGAGCAATGCAGAGGAAAGGGTGAAGTCTGAGAAGTTGTCTGAGCTCAGCAAGATGCTGGAAGAAACCGCTACTGGAGGATAACATTGACCATGGCTGAGAAAGGCGTGAAGGGACTGTGGAGGCAGTTTACGATGCTGCGTCACCTGCCGCCACCAACTGAGCACCTGTGCAAGGGCTGTCCATTGTGTCTGAGGGACCAACGAGATCTGGGTCCTCAGCGGACGCCAGGATCTCCATATCATCCTCAGATGCAGAGATTGAAGTTCGCGGTGGGGGGGGGGGGGGGGATTGCCACCGCAAGTTCCTTGGCCATAGAGATATATTTCTCTGACTTCTCACGCTGCTACTTTGGTTTCACTGGCTGGGAGGGCTTCACTGATTCAGTCTCCAGGACGGAGGAGGAACTCGAAGCCCTACAAACAGCTGCCTGTGGGCACTTATGTCACTGTCGGGCGTCATCTTTCCCGCTTGTGGAAACGTGGTAAGGGAGGAACCCAAGGGACCCCTTGCAAAGAGAGGAGCTGAAGAAGTTGGACGCTTCTCCGGCTTAGAAGCGGTGACGGACGTCCCCGATGGGTAGGGGGGTGTTGCTCCCAAGGTAGGCAGCGCAGCAGCAACAGGGTGGGTAGTGCCCTCCATGGGCAAGGGGGCATGTGGAGTTGTACTGCTCAGTTGGTTGGTTGGTTGGTTTGGGGGATTAAAGGGACCAGACTGCTACGGTCATCGGTCCCTTGTTCCAAGACTTGAAAACACCTACACAGAGTAAAAACTAAAAATGGAAAAGATGACAGACAACACATGACAAGAGAAACTGAGACAAAGACCAGACAAAACTAATTAAAAGCACACAGAGTATAACGGTGGTTGGCCGACCATAGAGAAAAAAAAGGAAAAGCCAACCACCGAGAAACATATTAAAAACTCACGCTAAAACTGTAGGCCAAGGGCCAGAGTCAATAATAAATAAAAATAGACACTTAGAGCAAATGATAAAAGCCCCCTGCCCGAATAAAACGCAAAACTAAGCCCACCATAGCAGGGTCATCAGATAAAAGGGCACGGAGCTTATAAGGCAGCGCAAATGTCTGCCTGGGCACGGCTAAAAGCGGACAGGACAATAAAAGGTGCACCACCGTCAAAACCACCCCGCAGTGACAGAGAGGCGGGTCCTCACGATGCAGAAAATAGCTGTGTGTCAGCCAGGTGTGGCCAATACGGAGACGACAAGGGACAACGCAATCGCTGCGAGTGGCTTGCATAGAGGAACGCCACACAGTCGTCGTCTCCTTTATACTACGAAGTTTATTGGGTGAGATCGCGCCATTCAGCGTCCCAAAGCGCAAAAACTTTTCAGCGGAGGACTGCTCGCGAATCAGTCTCCAGGAGACCAACGTCCAGAGATGGTTTATTAGTGGCCTCTTTCGCCAGGCGGCCAACTTTTTCATTACCGGGTATCCCAACATGGCCTGGGGTCCACACAAAGACCACAGAATGGCCGCAACGGGCAACAGTATGCAGGGACTCCTGGATAGGCAGACGAGAACGAGGGAAACACTGGTCGATAGCTCGTAAACTACTCAGGGAGTCGCTACAGATAACGAAGGACTCACCTGAGCAGGAGCATATATACTCTAGGGTACAAAAGATGGCGACCAGCTAGGCAGTAAAAACGCCGCAGCCAGCTGGCAATGAATGTTGTTCCTAATGGTCTCCTAGAGTGAGAGCATAACCGACAAGACAGCAACCATCGAGCCGTCAGTGTCAACAATGCCAGAGCCCTGATACGTGGCCAGGATGGAGTAAAAGCAGCAGTGGATGGCCTCCGGAGGGACTGAGTCCTTCGAACGCTGTGGCAAGTCGAGCCGAAGGCAAGGGCGAGGAACACACCATGGGGGTGTACGCAAAGGGGCCCGGAAAGGAGGCAGAACAGGGAAAACCCGGCCCGGTGAGAAGCTCTTTGACGCGTACTGCGATCGTACAACCTGACCGGGGCCGACGGTCTGGCAGATGGACGACCGATTGCGGGAACAGAAGACGATATTTGGGATGCCCGGGCAAGCTAAAAACATGGGCAGCATAAGCGGCTAGCAGACGTTGGCACCGTAATCGCAGTGGAGGGACATCTGCCTCCACGAGTATGGTGTCCACAGTACTGGTCCGAAAGGCACCAGCGGGCCGGCCGTGGTGGCCGTGCGGTTCTGGCGCTGCAGTCCGGAACCGCGGGGCTGCTACGATCGCAGGTTCGGATCCTGCCTCGGGCATGGGTGTGTGTGTTGTCCTTAGGTTAGTTAGGTTTAAGTAGTTCTAAGTTCTAGGGGACTTATGACCTAAGATGTTGAGTCCCATAGTGCTCAGAGCCATTTGAACCGTAGAAGGCACCAGTGGCAAGTCGTATCCCGCTGTGTAGGAGTGGGTCCAGCACCCGCAACGCAGAAGGGGATGCCGAACCATAAGCCAGGCTCCCATAATCCAGACGGGACTGGATTAACGCCTGGTAGAGCCGTTAGAGGGTGGATCAGTCGGCGCCCCAGCTGGTGTGGCTGAGGCATCGAAGAGTAGTTAGGTGCCACCAACACATCTGTTTAAGCTGCCGTGCATCAAAAAATACACCCAAAAACCGATGTGTCTCAACCACTGCAAGAAGTTCGCCATCAAGATAAAGCCGTGGCTCCGGGTGAACAATGCGTCGCCGGCAGAATTGCATAACGCAGGTCTTGGCAGCCGAAAACTGAAAGCCATGCGCTACAGCCCAAGACTGCGCCTTGCGGAAAGCGCCGTTAAGCTGACGTGCAGCGGCTGCAATGCCAATAGAGCTATAGTAGACGCAGAAGTCGTCAGCATACAAAGACGCTGAGACAGACATTCCCACCGCCGCAGCGAGCCCGTTAATTTCTATTAAAAACAGGCAGACACTTAAAACAGATCCCTGTGGCACCCCGTTCTCCTGAACTCGGGAGGCGCTATGTGGGGCTGCGACTTGCACGCGGAACGTTCGATGCGACAGAAAATTTCGGATGAAAATCGGCAGTAGACCGCGAAGACCACATCCATGAAGCATAGAAAGGATGTGATGGCGCCATGTCGTATCGCAAGCCTTCCGCATGTCGAAAAAGACAGCGACCAGGTGCTGACGGCGGGCAAAGGCAGTACGCATGGCCGACTCCAGGCTCACCAGATTGTCGGCGGCGGAGCGGCCTTTACGGAACCCACCCTGAGACGGAGCCAGAAGGCCCTGAGACTCCAGCACCCAATTCAAGCGCCGGCTCACCATCCGTTCAAGCAACTTGCAAAGAACGTTGGTGATGCTAATGGGACGGTAGCTGTCCACCTCCCATGGGTTCTTGCCAGGTTTCAGAATGGGGATAACAATACTTTCCCGCCATTGCGACGGAAACTCACCCTCGAGCAAGAGACGATTGTAAAGGTCGAGGGGCCGTCGCTTGCAGTCCACTGAAAGGCGTTTCAGCATCTGACAGTGGATGTGATCTGGCCCAGGAGCGGAATCAGGGCAAGCGGCTAGGGCAGTGCAAAATTCCCACTCACTGAATGGAGCATTGTACGATTCTGGTTGGTGGGTGTGAAACGAAAGGCTCTGACGTTCCATCCGCTCTTTAATGGAGAGGAAGGCCAGGGGGTAGTTCGCAGAAGCGGAACTCAGAGCAAAATGCTCTGCTAAGCGGTTTGCAATGACGTCGGAGTCAGTACAAACTGCTCCATTCAGTGAGAGCGCTTGGGCGCTGACAGGGGTTCGATAGCCATAGAGCCGCCGAATCTTGGCCCAGACCTGCGATGGAGAGACATGGAGGCCAATGGTGGATACATACCGCTCCCAGCACTCCTGTTTGCGTTGGCGCATAAGGCGGCGGGTCCGCGCATGTAGCCATTTGAAGGAGATGAAGTGTTCTATGGAGGGATGTCGCTTGTGATGCTGGAGCGCCGGCCGGCGATCTTTAATCGCTTCAGCGATCTCAGGTGACCACCAAGGCAGAACCCGCCGCCGAGGGGACCCAGAGGAACGGGGAATGGCAGATTCTGCGGCAGTAACGATGCTGGTGGCGACTGAGTGAACCACCGCATCAATGTCGTCATTAGAGAGAGGCTCAATAGCGGCAATGGAGGAGAACAAGTCACAGTCAGCCTTATTCATAGCCCATCTGCTGGGGCGCCCAGAAGAGTGACGCCGTGGCAGTGACAGAAAGATCGGAAAGTGGTCACTACCTCACAGGTCGTCATGCACACTCCATTGGACAGACGGTAAGAGGCTAGGGCTGCAGATCGAAAGGTCAATGGCGGAGTATGTGCCATGCGCAACACTGAAGTATGTGAAGGCACCATCATTTTAAATCGAAAGATCGAGCTGCACCAATAAATGCTCAACGTTGGCGCCTCGATCTGTTGCCACGACCCACCCCACAGAGGGTTATGGGCGTTGAAGTCGCCCAGTAACAGGAAAGGTGGCGGCAATTGGGCTATCAGCGCAGCCAGGACATGCTGCGCGACATCACTATCCGTTGGAAGGTAAAGACTGCCGACGGTAACTGCCTGTGGTGTCCATACCCGAACAGCGACAGCCTCTAAAGCTGTTTGTAGAGGGACAGACTCGCTGTGAAGAGAGTTAAGGGCATAGATGCAGACGCCACCAGACACCCTTTCATAAGCTGCCCGGTTCTTATAATAACCCCGATAGCCTCGGAGGGCGGGGGTTCGCATTGAGGGAAACCAAGTATCCTGAAGAGCAACGCAGAAGAAAGGGTGATGGCTGATAAGTTGTCGGAGCTCAGCTAGATGGAGGAAGAAACCGCTGCAGTTCTACTGGAGGATGATATTGTCCATGGCTGAGAAAGGCTTGAAGGGACTGGGAAGGCAGATTACGCCGCTGGGTCACCTGCTGCCTCCAATTGAGCACCTGTGCTAGTACTATCCATGGTGTCTGAGGGACCGACGAGATCGAGGTCCTCAGCGGATGCCAGAATCTCCACATCATCCTCAGATGCAGAGCTTGTAGGTAGCGGTGGAGTAGGTGCCACCGCAGGTGCCTTGGTCTTACGGGTCTTCAAATTCGTTTTCTCCCGCTGTTCCTTTGGTTGCTGTTGTTGAGAGGGCTTATTGAAGTCAGTCTCCGGGACCAAAGATGATCGCGAAGTTCGACGACCAGCGACCTGTGGCTTCTTCAGCCACTGGTTGGTGCTTGCTGTGCCGCTGGTAGGAACCTGGGAAGGGAGTGACCCAAGGGATCCCTTCCGAGCGAGAGATGCTGAAGAAGACTTACGCTTCTCTGGCTTAGAAGTGGGGAGTGGTGTTCCTATTGGTTGAGTGAGTGCTACTCCCGAGGTAGGTGGTGTGGGAGCAACAGCGAGAGAAGTGGCCCCCATCGTCAAGGGGGCAGGTGAGGTCCTCTGACTCTGAGAGCTGATTGTATGTGGTGCAGCTAAAGGCGCTGGAGCAGGAGTGACAGTGGAGGCAGAAGATGACATCATGCGCACGGGATGTAGGCGTTCCAATTTCCGCTTAGCCTCAGTGTAAGTCATTCGGTCCAGGGACTTATATTCCATGATTTTGCGTTGTTTCTGTAAGGTCCTGCATTCTGGCGAGCAAGGTGAATGAGACTTTCCACAGTTGACAAAGATGGGAGGCGGGGTACATGGAGTATCAGGACCACAATCGCGACAGACGAGGGTGGAAGTACAGTGAGAAGACATGTGGCCGATCCTCCAACACTTGAAGCACTGCATCAGGGGAGGGATATAGGGTTTGACATCACAACGGTAGACCATCACCTTCACCTTCTCAGGTAATGTGTCACCCTCGAAGGCCAAGATGAAGGCACTGGTGGCAACTTGACTATCCCTCGGACCCCGGTGGACGCGCCTAACGAAATGGACACCTCGTCGCTCTAAGATGGCGCGCAGCTGGTCATCGGACTGTAAAAGGAGATCCCTGTGGAAAATAATGCCTTGGACCATATTTAAACTTTTTCGGGGCGTGACAGTAACGGAAACATCCCCCAGCTTATTACAAGCGAGCAAGGCCCGTGACTGGGCGGAAGATGCGGTTTTTATCAATACCGAACCGGACCGCATTTTGGCCAAGCCCTCCACCTCCCCGAACTTGTCATCTAAATGCTCTACAAAGAACTGCGTCTTCACGGATAGAAAGGATTCCCCATCAGCTCTGGTAAAGACGAGATACCTCGGCGAATACGTCTCACTTTCATTCATTGCCTTTCGTTCCTCCCATGGTGTGGCCAGGGAGGGGAACGATTTGGGGTCATTAACGTTACCTTTCAAATGAGCCCTCGAACGCTTAGAGACTGCTGGTGGCTGGCCACCAGCAAGAGATGATGTGCCACGTTTCATTGCGTGTCATCTACCCTGATGCCACCTACTCCGACCAAGAGCCCTCCCCATGGGCGCCACCCAGCCACAGCAAGGGGCACCTGGCAGGATGGCCATTGCCGGGAGTCCTGATGCCCCAGGGAGATGGGCATCTACTTCTTGGTATACATGGGGAGTAAACGGCGCAGGCATCAGCAGAGCGATCCCTGTGTTGTCAGGGGGCTACAACCAACAGGGTACACGGCTGCCCCACCACAACGGACTGGCTACCGTGCTGGATATTAGGTGATAAGTAGTCCATGGCGTCGTCTGTGCAGAAAGTGGCACTGCACATTGCATGATGGAAAGTGCACACAGAAACGTATCCATGCCGAAGAGATGGAGAGATGGCAGGACTGCAATGGAACGTCGAATAAGCTGGAGTAAGGTCTCAACGCACGATGGACACAATGCACCAAGTAAGGCGCCCTTCCCCAATCGGCTCGCTCTTCGGAGTAATTTTGAGATATGGTCAAACCCGACAGGGGACCGTCATATAAGGGCCGAAATGTTTGAGACTCCTTTTAGTCGCCTCGTACGACGCGCAGGAATACCGCGGCCTATTCTTACCCCATAGTAGTGTTTTTTGCCAATGTAGCAGAATGCTGGAGGGTGTTATATTTGAGTAACATCAATTCATGCGGTTTTCGTATTCATTGTTCTCAGATTGTGTCTGCAATACGTTTCAGTTGTTGACAATAAATGTCAGCAGTTATAGGCATGGGGTTCGTAGGAGACCACACCGTCACTATTCCACGAAACGTATCATATTATGTTTTGTGGATGCGTGTAGGGCTTTTTGCGGGGATTGGCGTTTTGTTTGGACTCAATCATTCCTTTCTTTTAATTTTGTTAGCATAAAGAAACCATTTCCCATCAGCAGTAATGGTACAGGAGAGAAATAGTTGGTTTCTTCACGAGCCAATTGGTGACGACGAAGCAGATATGCACATATTTTTGCTTAGAGCATGCGTTACATGAAACGCCCGCTAAATCACGCAGGGCTAAAAGATAATTAAGCTTGTGGAAAGGGCCGAGGGAGTTGCGGTCGGTTTCATTCCACAACTGTAATTTATTATCATTTAGTTCACAAAAACACTTTTGAAAGAATTAAATTTGCTTCGCTGCTGAAGGCTGCCAAACAGACGCTTTAGAATAAATAAATTTTGAAAGGACATGACACACAGTTAAATTTACGAATAAGATAAATCGTATACACATAAGAGATCAGCAAGCGGAGCGGCTGCAGGCCTTCGGATTAAATCTTCAAAATTCCAAATATACTATGATGATTACTGAAGGCAGAAGGTCACAATGTCTTAAGATGCTAAAACGTCTGATGGCTCGCAATGTGCACAGAAAGATACAAACGCAATAAGATGGCTGAAGGTCGCAAAGTTAAATTCTGAAAATTAAAGAAATATATATATTGCAACAATCAGTAAAACATTACATTACGTTTACACATTTCCTTTTCCAATATCAACGGCGGAAGGCCCAACATAACTTGTGAAATCTTTCAGAGGAAATTACAATAACCTTTCAAGAGCAGAAGGCTATAATGTTTGGACTTTAAGGAAACTCTGAGAATATGTTTCCAGCGCTGAAGGCCCTCAATTAACCTTGCCCAATTTAAAATATAAAATACAGTAAAGCCCCAACAAAACCTTTTAAAAAAATTACAACAACATTAACACTGCCAAAGAGCCAGCCGGAGTGGCCGAGCGGTTCTAGGCGCTACAGTCTGGAACCGCGCTACCGCTACGGTCGCAGGTTCGAATCCTGCCTTGGGCATGGATGTGCGTGATGTCCTTAGGTTTTTAGATTTAAGTAGTTCTACGTTCTAGGGGACTGATGACCTCAGACGTTAAGTCCCATAGTGCTCAGAGCCATTTTGAACTGCCAAAGACTCAATAAGAGAACGGCACTCAGGAGTCTCCAGTGGATCGGTCTGCCCTCGTTCACTTAGGGGAGACAGGCGGTGAGCCCAACTACACTCTACTTGTCCGAACCCAACGAAGGGACAGTCACGGACCGACCGACCAACCGCTTGCTTGCCACGACGGAGTACACGAGAATTCAAGGCTTCAACAGAGTTACAAGTATCACTATCCCCAAACAAACGCGTTTGTGAACTGAGCTGCCAAAACCACCCACCATGTTGGTCAGCAACAGCAGGTGAGGAAAAGACACTGCCTAAAAACTACGTTAGCGGCCAGGGCAAGTAACCAGAACACTAACGGCTACAAGGCACAAAATTCAGCTGGTACACTTGACTATTGATAAATTAATTTGATGAATTCCACATGACGGCGGCTATATCGAATACTTCACTCGTTGTTACTCACAGGAAAACCCCCACGACAGCAACGCCCCAACCAACAACGTAATGTTCAAATCCAATCAACCTTCACGTCAGGGTCGGCGAGCGACTATGCTCATACCGATCGGACAGCCCCAGACAGACTCCGACACTGCGCAGAGACCGCCAGCGGCCCAGTCGACCACGCCGCACGGAGATGTCCTAGGACCAACCGACGGACCAAAAATCCACCAAAACTCTGGCCCGGCTTAAGTGATGCGTGGCGGCAATGGTCGGGTGGACGATGTCCACGCAGGACTCACTGCTGCAGCAAGCCGGCGACTGGCTGGCCCGGGCTGCGCTCCACTTGCGTTGCAATTGACTGCCAGGGCCCAATTCACGATCCGAACTGCCGCCGTGAACTCTCCTCCGCGCCCGTTCCGATTGACTGCTCTCAGAATGCCCACAACGTCTAAAATAATCGTCAGTGGAAATAACACCAACTACACACACAACCTGACAAACACTTGCACGAAGACCTGGGTACCCAACAGTAACTAAGCACGCATGAAGACAAATCGGGAGTCGATGCACACACACACAGTCGACTCATGTATGATGTGCGAGCCAAAACGCGTCGTCCGGCAGGATGACCGACCGACGCAGACCTCGCTGCTCCTACAACCCGACTGCACTAGTACCGCATTGGAACTCCCCGTCGTGCAGGTCCGGACTGCGCTCCACACGCGTTCCAACTGACTAGCAGACCCGAACTCCCGACCACAACTCCCTTACCACAGACAACGACCGGGAAGTAATAGCAGTCGAGCAAAGATACTACGAGAGGGGATATATCGATACGCGCTGCTACCGCCGGTCACGGTCAGGCAAAGCAGCAACTCAGTGACAGTAGTAACTTAAATTAACGTAGTGAGTTGGAAGTACGATAAAAACAGGGTCGGAGACTTCTTGTATACTTCAAATTTATTTATTCAATCTTGTCAGAAGCATCGTACATGAAATCAGAATGATTAACACATACATATCAAGTATACAACAAATACAAAATAAGTATAAAAGTATACAGATATATAAGCAGGGTCAAGTAGTGTTTTATTTTATGAAGTCTTGGTTCAGAACCTGGCCACGTTCAGCGCTTCCGGGGTGGCATTTATCAAATCCTTCATGGTGCAGGTGCTTGGGCACAGCACTCACTGCGTGAGGTGGATGGTGGTTTGAGTGTGTCCACAGGCACCCAGCGCCGGTTCATTTGAGAGGCCCCATTTGCGCATATTATCTTTGGATCGTGTGACACCAGAGCGCAGCCTATTAAGACATTTCCATGTCGTCCATTCTTCCATATGGCCGGGAGGGAGTTCTTCGTTTGGGTTGAGATGGCTCTGAGCACTATGGGACTAAACATCTGAGGTCATCAGTCCCCTAAAACTTAGAACTACTTAAACCTAACCAACCAAAGGACTTCACACCCAACCATGCTCGAGGCAGGTTACGAACCTGCGACCGTAGCGGTCACGCTTTTCCAGACTGAAGCGCCTAGAACCACACGGCCACACCGGCCGGCTTTGTTTGGGACTAACCATTCCTCAAGGTGCGCGTTTTCTTCTCGCCACACTGCCAGCCTCACTTGCTGCGGTGTGCCGACGATGTTTTCTGCTGTGTGCAGGAAGCTTTTTCTAGATATTAGTCGACAGCCGGCTGGCTGGTGTTTGTACCGCGGGTGGGCAGGTCAGGCCAACGCCTTTGTCTTTTCCTTCCTGACCGCTACTTTCCTTCTAATATCTGGTTGGGCCACGCCAGCTAGGCAGTACAACTTATCAGTCGGGGTTGGTCTGATACAGCCTGTGATGATGCGGCAGGATTCATTAAGCGGTTTGTCCACTTACGAGGCGTGCCTAGAATTGTACCACACCGGGCACGCGTACTCCGCTGTTGAATAGCACAAACCAACAGCTGTGGTTCTCACTACTCCAGGCCGTGCCCCACGTGTAGTTCCAGTTAGTTTGCGCACAATGTTGTTTCTGGCGGCTACTTTGTGTTTAGTGTTCATGCAGTGCTTGTTATAGGTGAGTGCTCCATCCAAGGTGACGTCTAACTATTTTGGTGTTTCGCAATGTTACAGGGGCACTCCTTCCCAGTTAAGTTGCAGTGTTCTTGCAGATTGTCTGTTCTTTAGGTGGAAGGCGCAGGTTTGGGTTTTCCCTGGGTTGGGTGGCAAGCTGTTCGATGGTGTCTGACAGATTCCGTTCAAGAGTTGAAAGGGTCCTGTAGCCACCTTTCATTGCCAACTCTCGTAGTGGTCAAGTCGGCAAAGAGGTTTCCGCTACATGTGAGAAATCCACCTGCGTTAGGTTGGTGGCGGAAATGGCATCGTGGGGTTTTCCGGTCCACGCGGAGCGTGGAAGAGGCTGGAGAAGCGGGAGGCAGTCTGCCGCCGGTACGGGAAGCGTACACAGCTGTGCTCCAGTCGAAGAAGGGTGAGTTGGACTGACCGCGTGGCGCGTTGTCACATAGAGAGGGGAGCTTTTAGCTTTTGGTCTCGAATTTCGTCTTATAAAGATTTATTTGCTGGGTTGCAGCAGGGAATGCAAGGCTTTTGTAGACTTTCAGTTTGATTCCCAATGCAGTCTTGACTTTGATCCGTGAGAGGAACGCAGCACAAAGGAGTTGCATATGTCGAAGTGCCCTCGGTTCAGTGTGAATGTTTATGTGCCTACAACTGTGTGTGTATGCTTCTAATCTTTTCCGGATCTTGGTAATTTTTGTGTATTTGTGAATTTTCTTTGTCTCATGTGATTAAAATTTGGCCACGGTCCATAGAAATTGTCTCCGCGGACCGAGTGGGCACGCGAGTCTGTTATGAAACGTGTAATATTTCACAAGCAATTGTACATAGTTAACATGCAACAGCAGTCTATAGATGCACTACATCAATGTTTTAAGGAATAAATAATTTTGCCTTCAATCTTATCTTGTGTACCGATGTTACGTCACCGTTACCTTCGCCATTTACCTTGTAGTTTTCCTTGTTGGCCCACCTATAGCGTTTCCATGTGCAAAGGTGTAGTGATTAATGTCCCTTTTTTTTATCTAAAACAAATTCTCTGGAATAGATCGTGTTTTCACGAATCTTGATGCAGGCTGCACTTACGCATGGTCTTCACGCCCTATTTACTTTACTGAATATTTGAGTCACGGGAAGAATGCCTGGATCATATTAATAACTACATCCCATTCTTTATCAATGACTTTACAATGAATGTTCTCTTGTGAGTTTTTCTTATTAATAAATTAAGTAATTTTCCGACTCAGTGCTACCTCTTCTTTGTCGTGTGGCTAGAGTTGGTGGCGGCCCTATCTTTTATATTGATTTCAGTGTCAAATAGCATTTTCTTATTCAAAGTGTGCGTGGCTCTTTTAGCTATCAGGATTCAAAGGGCGCTTCATGCTTCTTGCACATAGCGTCCTTTTATTCACGCCACTTACACATGGCGACCCTGCTAGGATTTCGGTAAACCAGAGATCTTCTGATGCGCAGTGAGGATTAGTTATTTTTGGTTGGATGTGCTAATTGGTATATTGTCTTTCTGTGATACAGAATTTACGTGAATTTATGATATAGGTGTGCATTTTCTTACATGTTTTATCTTGTATATGTATTACTGTATAGATATTGTGATTTAGTATTCAATTGTGTTACAAGTGTGGGTTGACTCTTGTCCTGTGGCGTGTATCGGTGTCATATAGTAAATCTTGGGTGCTTTGTGGGGACTGTGAGTCCATTAGGAGACTTTGGCATTATTCTTGTTGTATTTTGGAGCACGGAGTAACTATCCTTATGATGGAGACGCGTAGCTGTTCAGGGAGCCGCGATCGGAAAAACCTGCCAGACAATAACCCTGAACAAGGACGAGGTCAAATCGTCGAGTCTGACCAGGAACGAAACGCGGAAAACGCAAGTACAAGTGTTGTCCAGCCTGAGCCCACCATAGTGATTTCGAATCATTCGATAGATGCAAATTCATTACAGGCTATGCTACGACAATTACTAGACAGTAATAGGATACATATCGAGGAAGTGAATTAAAAACAAGCAGAAGAAAATAGGAGGCATATCGAGGAAGCGAATAAAAGATTGACTAGTGAAATAGTACAGGGTGTTGGGGAGAAACTGGCGATCATTGACCAACGCATCTCCACCTTAGAAGAGGGGCACCAAGTCATTAGCAAGCAGGTGATGGAGCAAGAAGAAAGGTTCGCTGGGAATATACGTATACTAGCAGAACAATGCCAGAGTGAACAAGCGGCTCTTGAGTCCCGAGTAGGACGAATTTCCGCCAGGGATCTCCGCGCGTTAGCAGAACAATGCCAGAGTGACCAAGCGGCTCTTGTGTCCCGAATAGAGGACACTGCGGCTAAGTGCCTGGTCCACCTTAGCGCGCAGGTAGAAACCCTCAGCCAGGCGATAATAGCTCTCGAGCGAGAGCAAGGGCTTACGCAAACAAAACAAGACACGGCCCACCGAGAGATGCGAGAAGAAATAGCCAGGATCTCAGATGCAGTGGCGCGTAAGTCTGACAATAATAGGGAAACGATTACCTCGTCATCAGCGGATGCAGACGAAATACGGTCGATAACGAAATGTTGGCGTGGACAGTGTGAAATAAAAATACAACAAAGAGGGGTTACCGAGGGAATATGTGAGCGCATTGCCCGTTTAGAACTTCACCTAAAAGGGTTAAAGGCCCATGAAGTTGAAAGAAATGAACGAAAGGGCCATTATTCCGACGATGATTCCGGGAACGATGGCGAATTTGATCATCGTCATGATCACGGATCTCGTACCAGGTGGGAACGGCGCGGATCCCCTCAGGAACGTTCGCCAAGGGAAACTCACGAATTTGACTTTAAACATTTTCTGACGGTGAGGAAGTTTGAAGTCTTCCGTAACTCGGCTACGGGGATTCACCAGCGGGCCTGGTTACAGCAGTTCGAGTTCTCCCTTCCTCCTACGTGGCCCAGTGCGCACAAGATGGAGTATATGTGTGGCTACCTCGAAGGTGAGCCAGCGGCGCGGATGAGGTCAATTGCACGCAATTGCTACACTGTTGGGGAGTTTCGTCAACACTTCCTGTCGATATATTGGTCAGTGGCAGCGCAAAGTCGTGTAAAACACGGACTCATTATGCTACCAGAGTTAAACAGGTCAAAATTCTCCAGCCCTGTGCAGATGTTCGAGCACATGCTGCAGGCGAATGAACATCTTGACGATCCTTATGGACCTGCAGAAATTATTCGTATTTGCCTGGGAAAGTTTCCAATGCAGTCCCTGCACGTTATCCTTGCAGGACGATGTAAGGATGACGTAGAGGGGTTTCGCAATTTCCTTTTAGAGCTTCAGTGCGATGCGAATGGCACCACGCAGAATTACGGTCAGAGCGCCTACGAGCAGCGGCCGCGCGAGCGAAGCCGCAGCCGTAGAGACAGGTGGCACTCCAGACGTAACGGGTCGCCTCAGAGTTACAGGGCGCGCGAGCGTTGGCAGCGTCGCGATTCCTCACGGAACGCGGGCAGAACGAACGATGCCAATCGTCATCATTCGCCGAGAGTACATCAAAGACACCCCCGGGAGTTTAGAAGATATGGTAATGAGCAGAGATATTGGAGTAATTATATCGGACCTAGGATCGGTAGTCGTGACCGACCACAGAATAATTATCGAACAAGCAACAACAGGGGTGCTGTAAACAGTACGGGTGGTCCGCCATTGGGTGGAAATTCGTCCCGCAAACCCGCGTCACAATCCGCCACATGACCCTAATCAAAGGGATCAATGACTAGCGGCTGACTCGGTTGGCGACAACTTAATGAGGACCAGTGATATTGATGTGCATTTGATAGAGGAAGACGATATTAGGGAAGATTTGTTGAGGGAGGACCACAGTATTGGTGGGCCCGCGGTAAACCCAGTCATGTCTGTTTAAATTCGGGGAGTCAGTCTTAGATGTGTACTCGATACAGGCAGCCCCTTTTCGTTGATTAGTGAGGCGGCGTTTCGGAAGTCTGAGGAAACGGGGAGTTCGCCAAGTTTCCAGGTGAGAGGAACTACAGTCATGGGCGCGATATATGGAAAAAGTGTTAAAATTAAAGTTCAGACTCGAGTAAACTTCGTCTGTCAAGGACATGAGTTTGAATTCAATTTTTTTGTGGTGCCGCTGATGAGCGTGGCGATGATATTGGGGACTGACTTCATGAAGGCCTACCGCGCCGTAATCGACGTGGGTGGCGGTGTTATGACTATCATTGTCGGGAGCAACCCTGTCAGTCTAATTTTCGAGGAATGTGTTTTGCGCAAGGAGTCTGAGGTGAGCTGTCTGAAATTTCACGTTAGGACTGAGTCGCGACCTGGGCAGGAGGTTTTGGTCAATCTGATTAGTGACCTAGATTCACAACCTAATGAGTATGGTAGGAACGATGTTTTCACGAGCGCGGTGAAAAGGTGTATTGCTGGTGCGGGAGCCTCGGAAGCGAATCGTATGGAACTGTGTCGCGTTCTGAGAAGCCATTCCCGAGTATTTTCGGATTCACCGGGGGCAATTGATGGATTTCTGTACCGCTTTACGGTGCGCGAGCATCTTCCTTTCTTTGTTAAGCCCTACCCCATCCCACTGGTGCACAAGAGCAGTGTGGAAGCCGAAATAAGTAGGATGCTGGAGCAGGGTATAATAGAGCGAGCTAGGAGTTCATACAACTCGCCATTACTCGTTGTGCCAAAGCGGGACATGTCCGTGCGTTTGGTGTTGGACTCGCGGCAAATAAATACGGTAATCATGTCTGAGACAGATAGGCCAGAAGGACTGGAGGAACTGCTGCAAAGGTTTCGTGGCGTGAAAGTTTTGTCATCCGTTGACCTCCGAAACAGCTATTGGCAAATTATGCTCGATTCGTCTTGCAGGCAATACACTGCCTTCCTCTGCTATGGGAGCTGCTACCAGTTTAAACGTCTCCCTTTCGGGTTGAATGTTTCTTCAGCCGCCTTCATAAGAGGCCTGAATAGCATACTACCTGACGACCTAAGAGCGCGCGTAACTGTGTATGTGGACGACATTCTAATTGCAGAGAAGTCATGGGAGGAACACAACCGGGTTCTAAATCGATTGCTCGAAGTATTCGAGAAAGCGGGGGTGACCGTGAATCTGGACAAATCCCAGTTCGGGCGTGAAAGCATAAAGTTTCTGGGTCATATTGTGTCGGCGGATGGAATTCATCCGGATCCCGAAAAAATTTCAGCAATTGCGGAGTGCGCAACGCCCACGTCAAAGCGTCAGCTCAGGGGTTATTTGGGGCTTTGCAATTTCTACAAGAGATTTATAAATCTCAATGTTTTGTCCACCCCTCGTTTATGTGCACTGACGGGTAAGAACACCGTTTGGATGTGGGACGAACAAGCACAGAGCGAATTTGAAGAATTAAAGAATGCACTCGTTAACGCTCCATTGCTCGCCCATCCGGATTTGAATCAGGAGTTTTGCCTAATTACAGATAGTTCACTGACGGGGTTGGGAGCGGTGTTGTTCCAGACGGATGGTGGAAAGGACCCGTCCACCTGGAAAACTATCTCGTTCGCCAGCCGTGTGCTCTCGCGGAGTGAACGGAACTACTCTGTCACGGAGCTTGAAGCCCTGGCGATTGTCTGGGCATTCAAGAAATTCCGTTACTATTTGTTCGGGCGCACGACCAGGGTGTACAGTGACCACCGAGCACTACAATTCCTAATGAGCGCCAAAATCAATCACGGTAGACTCGGACGGTGGACGGTGTTCCTCCAGGAATACCACTTCACGATACATTCCGGGGCACAAGAACATCATTGCTGATGCTCTATCTCGGATGCCTATCGGGCTCACCCATGCTGAGGATAACGCTATTGATGAAAACAATTTCAGTGTGTTATACCTTCAAAATGTGGCATTCGAGAATTATGTCACTACGTCACTAGGCAATATCGGGGCGGAACAAGACAAGGACGAAGTCTTGCGTGACATCAAAGAGAAATGGCATGATAAATCCCACGCGGCCATCAGGCAGTATTATATTATCCGGAATGGCATCCTATTTAAGAGGCGAGCTCTGGATGACTCCAGGTGGCTGTTAGCGATTCCGGAGGAACGGGTGAACAAGCTAGTGTGGTACGTGCATTTGAGCTACGGTCACTTTGGTGCGAGGAAATGCTTGGAGAAGCTGCGGGAAACCTGTTACTTTAATAATATGCTTCGGCGTATGCGTAAAGTAATTAGGGTATGCAAGCCCTGTCAGCAGGCCAAGCCGCCCACTGTGTCGTTTGCCGCACCAATACACCCGATCGTTCCCAATAAAATCAGGGATCTCGCAGCAGTAGATCTATTCGGTCCGCTAGTGCGTTCTAGGAACGGATTTGCGTACATTTTTGTGGCAGTAGAGCTGACGTCAAAATTCGTCTGCCTCACCCCGCTGCGTAGGGCCACCGGGAAGGCAGTAGCTGCCGCGTTCGCAAATCATTTATTACGGGAGGTTGGCACTGTGAAGCGTGTGATTTCGGACAACGGGCCACAATTCAGGTCTTGTCACTGGGAGCATATGCTTCGGAGAAAGCGAGTGAATCCGATCTTTATCTCCCTTTTCTGCCCTTCAGCAAATCCTTGTGAAAGGTGGATGAAGGAGATTGGAAAACTGTGTAGGTTATACTGCCACCGTGACCACCGGACGTGGGACACGAAACTAGCCGGTTTCCAGAACATACTAAATGAGTTTCCAAATTCCTCGACGACGTTGCCACCGATTCTGGTCCTGAAAAACAAGGAGCCTCCGAGTAAAATAAAAGAGGTGGTTCCCTGGCCAGTAGAACCCAGGTTACGAAGATCTGCAATTGTGGAGCTTGCCCTGAAAAATATGAAGAGTGCCGCCGAGGCTCGGATAAGAACCTACAAAAAGAAGGTGCGGAATATAACTTTTCACGTGGGCCTGAAAGTACTTGTACGCTCGCACAAGCTCTCTAATAAACGGGCTGGGTTGTCAAAGAAGTTCTTCTTCTTATTCAACGGGCCGTACAGAATCAAGCGGATTCCACATCCGAATGCGCTTGAAGTAGAAACACTCCGCTCTCGAAAGTCGAAGGGCCTGCACCACATCTCCAACGTAAAACCTTACATTGAATAAGAAGCAGAAGATCTTGCCCCTCGGAGGTCGGTATGACGTATTGCCCATATGCTTTTTCGCACTCATTCTTTCGTGAGTAAAATTACAGTGCAAATTTTCCAATGTTTTGATTCACACTGGTGTGATTAAAATTAAAGTGTATATTTTCTGTGTATTGTAAAGGGTCCCCCAATATGTGTGTGGTTATTTCTTCTTGTCAGCAGAAAGGAGTAGTGTTGTGCAGTTTCAAAACATCTGAATGTGAATGATTATGAGGCTCATATGAAGCGTTTCCTATTACAGTAAGATGGCTTTCGTTCTTTGATGACTAAAAAGGTATCGGGTGTGTTGGCGTGGCGAGTCAATGGTCGTAAGGTAATTCTTGATGATAGATTACAGTTTTAGTGTTCTTATTCCCCTTAGGTGAGCATGATTCAGTGAGATTTTTCAAATGTACTGCGATGTTAATGAAGCAACTTGGTGACTTGTAGGTGAAGGACTTGTGTATGAAGGGAGATTAATAGTGTTTGATTTTCAGAGTTGCCATCTTATAAGATATTTGGAAAGTGTAACTTGCCGTCACATACTACTAGGTACGGTTGAGGACACCAGGGTGTGAAACCCCAGAAGATGTATATGGAAACAGCTTATAAACTCAAGCAGCTTGATATTTAATAGAGAATCAATGCGACTACCTCCAAGCTAAAATAACATGACGGTAGGTGAGGACCCCTGGGGACATGTGGTGAGTAAGTGTGTAATCATTATGAGTATCTTATGATAGCAGTAAGTTGGTACTCATGGCCCTGGACAATGGATTTCTTTTGACAGTATTTTTTTATGTACTTATAGGACGAAGTGTTTATGTGTTTGCTAATAGGATAGGATGATTTTTATTTTCATTTTTATGCCCACTGACCTTTTGCATTAGTCTGATGAATAGATGTTGAAACATTTACCATTCCAGATGTGACTTGAATGAACCTTCTGTGTCTCATTAATCATAACTTTTATTATGCAATGTCCATAGAAAAGAAGTCTCGGAAATTTTTCACAGATCAGCAAACATGTTCTGCAAACCTTGGAGGAGCAGTCAATGAACAACGATATGGGTATTGGTGTTGAAAGGAATATTTTGTTTATATGTGGGAATTGTAGTCGGGCTATATGGTGATGGTGACTAGTACGAGCTGTGTAGATTGTGTGTGAGAGCGTAGTTAGGAGCAGGTAGAGTTTTGTGTCTGTAGCTAGCAGCGGCGCCAAATCCTATCCAAATCCTGACCAAACCTTGTACAACATCTACCCTGAATGTTTGACAGCAGATGTAATGCTGGAGCTATATTTTATAAAAAGGATTTTTTGTTGTTTGAATATTGGTTATTTAAATCTCTTCATTGTTTTTTTATTAGTAATGTTAAGAAGGCCCTTTTTGTCAAGTTAATTTTGGGCACTATTCCATGTATTGATCAGGAGTGAGAAACTCCGAAGATTTTGTGGTAATCTGTACACATGATATTTTGTAACGATCCCTGTGAGCGCAGTTCGAAAGTGGGTGCAAGGCCGCCTAGGGAGCCTCCGCATCAGAAAGCACGGGACTTGGTCCACCGGCAGGCGTTGCCGAACCCTGCTGCTACTCCTTTTCTGACTTCCTCACTGTGAGGAGGTTCGGGTGGAAGTTTGTGGCCTGCTGGCCTTTACTCCCCTGGGAATCTTGTAGAGTCTTCTGTCTGTACTGGTGGTTGGTTCTGTACTGGCAAGGAGTGCCGATGTCCTATTTCCTGTGCTTGTCGGTGTGACGATTTTTCTTCTTCTTCTTGGCTGTTGCTGAGGGCTCTCCCTCGGTTGGGGTGCTGGGTACAGTGTGCCCTGCTTCTTCGTATTCTCCGCTGGCCAGAGCGAAGATGATGTAGCGCATTTGCCACTCTGTAAAGATAGGGTAGGAATTGATCAGATCGTAATCCTCCCTAGAAAGGCCGACAAGGCCTTCTGGATACCCAATTGGTTGGTGTGGGGTTGGAGGTTTAGGACGGTTAGGTGGAAGGAAAGGGTAAGGGTTGTCGTGGTGGGGGTACGTGCCATCGCGAAGCGATGCAGCGATCTTCTGCGTTACAGCGCTTGCGCTGTACATGTCTGGAAGCGGGAGGAATGGGACTTCTTCCCACTCCCCTTCTTGCGCTGCTGCTTCGGTGTCCTTGTGCTGTGTCGCCTCCCCTTCGGCAGGCTCGTCTGTCTGCGTGGCCACCGTCGCGAAATCCTCCCGTGGAGGAGTCACCTGGGTGGCGGTGTCGACAGTTGTGGCGGAAGCTGCTTTGGCTGAGCGAAGCTCCTGTGTCAGCTCAGCAATCTGACGCCGAGCCTCGCCCAGTTCCGCCAGCATGGCCGCCCTCTCTTCCGCCATGGCGGATTTGAAGGCGGACATGGCGTCTTGTACGGCGTCATTCAGACGCCTGGTGACGACGTCTTCTGTGCAAGTGACCACCTCTTCGTGTGTGGTGGTCACTTGCTTCTGCGTCTTCTTCTCCGGTCCGCGCCAGTTTCTTCTGTAGGCGCAGGAACGGGCGTTGGCCGCGTGTGCACCACCGCGGTTGGCGCAGGTGCAGGGGACGTCCTTCTGCTTCTTGCAGACACGTGTGTCGTGTGCTTGCGCACACTTCAAGCACGCGACTACTCCGCTGCAGTGCTTAGCCACATGGCCAAGCTTTTGGCAGCGAAAGCACTGCAATACAGTCTTCCTCTTCTTCTTGCCGGATGTTCCTGCTAACGTGAGCAGCAACTCCGCCAAGGCAGCAGCTTTGCGTCCACTTCCGCGTCCAGGCATCTCGAGTGGCAACAGCGACAATCAGCTTATGCGCAACTCTCCGCGGCGTGAGCGGGAATCGGCGTGCCGGGAGGTATCAACGGCGAAGCAGTGATGCGGCGAGCGGTCACAGCTGTTTCCCCGTCAGAGGGGAGGGGATGCTGGTCTTCCCCCAGGCGCAGGCACACACCGGAGCCCGCAGGCGTGTTACCACGGCAGCGCCAGCTGATGGCCGGCGTTCCACCCCATGCGCTAGTCATCTGACGAGCGTAAGGGAAAGTATGACGCACACCAGGCGAGGCCGCCGATCCCTGATCGCCGCTAGTCCAGACGGCTGCTGCAGTGAGGTAACGCCCACTGCCCGGAGGGACGCGGGTCCCACCACTGACGCATCAGCTGAGACGGTGCAAAGAGGTGATAAGCGGGTCTCAAGCCCGACACCCGCACGAGTTTACGTCGACCTCGATGCGACGCAGAAGAGCGCGTGTCTCCCCATTGACACGACGGGAGACGGGGGCGTGTGTCGGTAAAACACATTCCTCCACAACACACGGACGACGACCGCCAAGCCGCCTTCTCGATGATGAGGCAGGGCCCACAAGTGGCGATGTCCTGCAAATCTGCAACGCCGAACCATCCCACAGTATGGACGCAGAGGGTGGAAACGGGCACGAGGCAACGTCGCGGTGTGCTGTCTAGGATGAACAACCTGGGTTACAACGGACGTTACAATCAACGTCGCTGCAAACTCCCCAGTTCAGTGTTGTGGTCCCCTAGTAGCTTATCCTCCAAGTCGCCTTTAGAAGAGACGCCCACCCCAGCACCTAAAGAGAATACCCAGTGAAACAACCATGTGGCGAAACTGAAAAATGACAGCGTGTCAACGAGTTGATTTCAGGATGTGTTTTTGTACTCATGTCTTATTTTCCATAGGTGATTATTTACCAGCTGTCATACCATTGGGTTCATTAATGATTTTGTATCACTGTATTTGTTGTGAATATTGTATTTTGCACTTTCACTTGCATGTTTTTATATATGTCAGCACCAGATGATACTGCTTTGGTTCGTGATAATGATTTTGCATCATTGTATTTGTTTATATATTTATATATATTATGTACCTGTTCACCTATGTCTCTATGTAAGCTTTTGATAGTTGGTTAAGCAATTTTAAAATAATATCTCATAGTTGTGGTCGTAGTAGGTCAGATGACATGATGTTAGCGTAGTATATCACGCTTAATTTAATTTGTTCTGTTTGCTTTGCGGACTGCATGAGGTCACAATTATTGACTGAGGTCAGATAATGCTCACTTGGATATAAGAGATTAATCAACTCCTTTGTGCTGCTGTTTACTGTTGCAATTGTTACTCGTTAGGGTATGTTTGTTTCGAAGACTGTTGGCGAATCTCCTAGCATGGCGAGAAAATTCGCGGCACAGTCTTCTCCGGGACGTTTGGGGTGATGAAATGGTGCTGTAGCCACCTTTCATTGCCAACTCTCGTAGTGGTCAAGTCGGCAAAGAGGTTTCCGCTACTTGTGAGAAAGCCACCTGCGTTAGGTTGGTGGCGAAACTGGCATCGTGGGGTTTTCCGGTCCACGCGGAGCGTGGAAGAGGCTGGAGAAGCGGGAGGCAGTCTGCCGCCGGTACGGGAAGCGTACACAGCTGTGCTCCTGTCGAAGAAGGGTGAGTTGGACTGACCGCGTGGCGCGTTGTCACATAGAGAGGGGAGCTTTTAGCTTTTGGTCTCGAATTTCGTCTTATAAAGATATATTTGCTGGGTTGCAGCAGGGAATGCAAGGCTTTTGTAGACTTTCAGTTTGATTCCCAATGCAGTCTTGACTTTGATCCGTGAGAGGAACGCAGCACAAAGGAGTTGCATATGTTGAAGTGCCCTCGGTTCAGTGTGAATGTTTATGTGCCTACAACTGTGTGTGTATGCTTCTAATCTTTTCCGGATCTTGGTAATTTTTGTGTATTTGTGAATTTTCTTTGTCTCATGTGATTAAAATTTGGCCACGGTCCATAGAAATTGTCTCCGCGGACCGAGTGGGCACGCGAGTCTGTTATGAAACGTATAGTATTTCACAAGCAATTGTACATAGTTAACAGGCAACAGCAGTCTATAGATGCACTACATCAATGTTTTAAGGAATAAATAATTTTGCCTTCAATCTTATCTTGTGTACCGATGTTACGTCACCGTTACCTTCGCCATTTACCTTGTAGTTTTCCTTGTTGGCCCACCTATAGCGTTTCCATGTGCAAAGGTGTAGTGATTAGTGTCCCTTTTTTTATCTGAAACAAACGCTCTGGAATAGATCGTGTTTTCACGAATCTTGCTGCAGGCTGCACTTACGCATGGTGTTCACGCCCTATTTACTCTACTCAATATTTGATTCACGGGAAGAATGCCTGGGTCATATTAATGACTACATCCCATTCTTTATCAATGACTTTACAATTGATGTTCTTTTGTGAGTTTTTCTTATTAATAAATTAAGTAATTTTCCGACTCAGTGCTACCTCTTCTTTGTCGTGTGGCTAGAGTTGGTGGCGGCCCTATCTTTTATATTGATTTCAGTGTCAAATAGCATTTTCTTATTCAAAGTGCGCGTGGCTCTTTTAGCTATCAGGATACATTCAAAGGGCGCTTCATGCTTCTTGCACATAGCGTCCTTTTATTCACGCCACTTACAGAGTTTGAAAGCTGTCTGCTTGAGCGGTAATGGCGCAATCGTCTGCATATATGAAGCTTTAGGTGCGTTGGGGGAGGGGCTGGTCATTAGTATAAACAGGTTGTTACAAAAAGTTACGGCCAAACTTTCAGGAAAAATTCCTCACATACAAATAAAGAAAACATGTTATGTGGACAAGTGTCCGGAAACTCTTAATTACCATATTAGAGATCATTTTAGTTTCGTCAGTATGTACTGTACTTCCTCGATTCACCACCAAATGGCCCAATTGAAGGAAGGTAATGTTGACTTCGGTGCTTGTGTTGAAATGCGACTCATTGCTCTACAGTACTAGCATCAAGCACATCAATACGTAGCATCAACAGGTTAGTGTTCATCACGAACGTGGTTTTGCAGTCAGTGCAATGTTTACAAATGCGGAGTTGGCAGATGCCCGCTTGATGTATGGATTAGCACGGGGCAATAGCCATGGCGCGGTACGTTTGTATTGAGACAGATTTCCAGAACAAAGGTGTCCCGACAGGAAGACGTTCGAAGTAATTGCTCGGTGTCTTACTGAGCGGAATATTCCAGCCTATGACTCGCGACTGGGGAAGACCTAGAACGACGAGGACTCCTGCATTGGACGAGGCAATTCATCGTGCAGTTGACGATAACCCTAATGTCAGCGTCAGAGAAGTTGCTGCTGTACAATGTAACGTTGACCACGTCACTGTATGGAGAGTGCTACGGGAGAACCAGTTGTTTCCGTACCATGACAGCGTTGCAGGCACTATCAGCAGCTGATTGGCCTCCACGGGTACACTTCTGCGAATGGTTCATCCAACAATGTGTCAATCCTCATTTCAGTGCAAATGTTCTCTTTACGGATGAGGCTTCATTCCAACGTGATCAAATTGTAAATTTTCACCATCAACATGTGTGGGCTGACGAGAATCCGCACGCAGTTCGGCAATCACGTCAACAACACAGATTTTCCGTGAACGTTTGGGCAGGCATTGTTGGTGATGTCTTGATTGTGGGCGGCTGTGATACAATACGCTATTCTCCAGGGCTGCATCAGCGCATCAGGATTCCATGCGACGGAGGGTGGATGCATGTATCCTCGCTAACGGAGAACATTTTGAACTTTTCCTGTAACAAAGTGTTTGGAGTCACGCTGGTACGTTCTGTTGCTGTGTTTCCATTCCACGATTAATGTGATCTGAAGAGAGGTAATAAAATGAGCTCTAACATGGAAAGTAAGCGTTTCCGGACACATGTCCAAATAACTTATTTTCTTTCTTTGTGTGTAAGGAATGTTTCCTGAAAGTTTGGCCGTACTTTTTTGTAACACCGTGTGTATTAAAAAGTGTAGGGGCCAATACGCTTCCTTGGCGGAAGCCATTTTTCTGTATCCTGCACCGGCTTCTCTGTCCCTGAAAATCCACGAAGAATCTTCGATTCTGGAGTAGGTTTCCAATCAGGAATGTTAGTCTGTAGTCCATACTCATTGCGTTTATTTTCCCCATACTTAAAATGATTGCCTACATCCAACCTTAATGGCTCAAAAATTATATATAAACATTATAATGTTAATGGAAGTGATAAACATCAGGTTGGGTGAACGCCGTAGTAACAGCTGGCACCCCGCTCCTAATGATGAGGTAATGAGAAGGACCGCACAGAAAATAAACAGAGTTTAGCAGTTGCGACCTCTACACCTGGGTGTAGCTTTTAAAACGGGCCTGCGGTGTACATGTTTAACGCGGCTGGTTGACACGGCAGCGCTGCGGGTGGTGTACGTGGCGGCGCGTAGCCGACATCAGTTAGGACCGCGGCCTGCGGCGCCGGATAACGGTGTGCTGGCGCTGCCGGCTGGCCGCTGGCCGCTGGCCGGCGCATTATAAACAGCGGCGTAAACAGCCGCGGCGCAAACAGCCGCAAAGTGCTGGCGGCGCGGGCCGCTGCTGACAGCGCGGGCCTGCCGCCCTGACGCACTGCACAGTGCGCGCGCCGCCAGCATTGTCCCCACCGCCTGGGGCTGGCGCGCGGAAAATTCACCGCGTGGGGAAGCATCACTTGGACAGGTCTGTGACCGAGACTGTCATAATGCGTTAGGCCTAGACTGCAAGTACTTGTCTAGAGGAAATTTACATAATTTCCACTCTGAATTGAGCAACGTTTGAAATTAGTAAACAAGAAAATAAAATGGAAAAATATAGGCTGTATCATCTACGTCGCAATTACTGTGTCTGGTGTTGCGCAGGAATCAATATGGGGAGGCAAGCTCCGATCGCCGCATACGCTTCGGCCTGTTTATAAGTCTGTGGCAGGTGGATTTCCATACCAGCTGGGCGATGAGTCTGCACCACTCTTACAAAAAAGTCCTAGAAAATAGTGGTGATTTTCAGAACATCGTTCTGGTGTGGTTCGCCAGTTTCTGTTGGCGTAATTGATGATCGCACAGTCCTCGTGTGTACCGCCGTTCCATAGTGTCCATCGTGCGCTGTGTACCGCCAGTACACCCGCGCACTCTTCGATCATCGTTCTGGTGCGTTAGCAGCATCTGCTCTTTCAGCTACGCACGAACTCAAACAGAAACGTAAATAATCGTATTGCTACTTCCACTTCTGAAGGCTGTTGGCAGCTATTTAAGAAGGGTTTACCGTTAGGCATTGCCTTCATCGTAAGTTGTGGGGGAAATTTGTCATCTTTATTTTTGTGTGTGTTGCGGGAAGGGCGTGGGCTGTGTTAAGATCTTAATTTATTTTGTTTTCGTCTTGCTTTATCTCGTCGTTTTCTTAAGGTTGCAGTGCCTCACCTATCTAGCATTGCAACTGGCCGTCTGTGGCGTTCTCGTGGTCGTGGTGGTGCTCCAAGTCCCCGGATGAGGGGATTTGTCGACGTCCGCGTCGTCTCGTAGAAATATAATCGTATTGCGTGGACTGATCAATTCAGATAATGTTGCTCAACGCTAATACCGTTAAAACACACGCCGCCCATGCGTCTATGACAATACTAAGAGGTTACATCCTTCCGTTAGGACATTCCATAATATTGTGAAGGGATTACCTCTGTCGTACTAACTGACGGTTACTCTTATCGGGTTTGCAAACGGATCATACAGTTGCCTTCACACAGTATCGGAGAGGTGAAGAGCCTATTCGCTAAATCTTGACAGCACATTTTCTAAGAATATTTTTATTTCTTGATAATTATCTGCCGGCCGCTGTGGCCGACCGGTTCTAGGCACTTCAGTCCGAAACCGCGCTGCTTCTACGGTCGCATGTTCGAATCCTGCCTCGAGCACGGATGTGCGTGATGTACTTAGCTTAGTTAGCTTTAAGTAGTTCTAAGTCTAGGGGGACTGATGACCTCAGAGGTTAAGTCTCAAAGTGCTCAGAGCCATTTGAACCATTTTTGATAGTTATCTCAATTACTAATATTTAAAGTTCAGTTATAGTCTGTAACACTATTATATCTACAATAACTTGTATGTATATAATAAATATAATTGAAAATACTGCTCCTCTAGATAGTACCTAGTGAAATTGTGCTACTATATAATAAGTGTCATGTAATACAATATCAAGGGATGAGTTTTCTAACACTAAATCTATTTATATGTTCATTTTTTGAAGCCCCAAGTGTGTAAGACTGCGAGAGCGATCAATCGCTATGAAGTGTTTACCCCTACCGGGAATGGTTTAAGCGTTAAATACGGTCGTTTTTTAATATTACAACAGGAGACCACGTTTTTCTTAAAGAATACCCCTCGTCTCCATAACAGACTAATTTCAGTCAATTCCTTTGAGACAAAATCCCAAATAGCGAGGTGAATTACAAATTATCCGTGCGCCATCGTAAGCTAGCTGACAAAAAAGTGAGGTACACAGAAGCAGAAGAGGAAACGTAATGAGTTTACTGATTGACGGGGTGTGTTATGTTATTTCAGTGATTGCAATATCGAGCGAATCTACAAAGAACTCAGCATAACTTTGCACCCCTCTGTCATGGATTCACCCAAGGATTCAGTTTGTAAGAAGGTCGCAAAGCCACTGTGTCCCCTTCTGAGGCAAGCTTGCTCACAACTGTTATAAATGCTCCTTGATATCCCGGGCTCTGGCACCAGGACAGAGTTGACATCCCAGCTGGTTAAACGAAAATTTTTCTGCTGGAAACCGGCACGATCATTCTTTCGCATGAAAGGAAATAGAAGATAACGCAGGATGTCCGTCGCAGCTACTTCAATTACTACCAGCCTTGACCTGACGTTACACCATATGGCTGCACCAAACCATGTCGCCATGAATAACATCAGAATGTCTCTCCGACACACTGGAACAATTGAGTCTCTCAATAGGTGGCCTTCATACCGACAGTGGCCATTTGGGACAGTGTATAACAGCGACACATCGGATAACTCAAAGTGACGAGTATTTGCATTTCGACCTCGGCACCTCTCTATACGCTACCTGTTCATGGGACGGGTATTTCTTTAGTCACCGATCGATGATGTGGGATGACACAGTATTGCAAACAGTCGATAACATCCGAAACGTACCCTTAAAAAATTAGTGAATTACTGTGCTGATAAACCTCTACGTTATTTGATTTTCAAACAGCTGAGCAAAACTGAGCGTACTCAGACATTACTCTCTTTACTTATTCCGATCAGCACTAAACTGACACACAATATTTTTAGCGCAACGCAGTCTGACTTTCAAAAATCCCAACAAAAAATGGCCCTGACTAACAATAACCTATACTTTTCATGAATCACTTACCTCACAAAAATCTTCCTTACTCGAACTACTGCAATACAGCGAGCGCCACTACTGCCAGCTAATTAAAAGATTCTAAGTACTGAAGGCTCTAACTACTGATAGGCATAGTTAGAAAATGAAAGATTTTAATAGAGAACAATGTAATAGTGTTCAAAAGTCATTATATATATATATATATATATATATATATATATATATATATATATATATATATATATATATGTGTGTGATGATATCCAGTATTACAAATTTACTCTTTCTGGCGGACACACGTCCAGGTCGTCCGCTCTTAAAATTCTGCCTTCTCTCTTCCCACATCCACCACTGCTGGCGGCTCGCCTCCAAATGCGCAACGCTATGCGCTGTTCACATCCAACTGCCCAACACTACAATATTTCATTAATGCCAACCAGGCACAGACTGCACACAGCACAGTCAGTGATTTTCATACAAAGCGGTACGTGGTGTTACCATCATAAAACCTAAACAGCCTACTCACCCATGTACAGATTTAAAGGCCTTACGATGTGCTTGGTGCGCAATAGGGCGTTCCACCCTTGTGCTTGTCAGACGCGATCGATTGCAACTTTGACTACGAGTACGCCTGCCCCTGGGTTCGCATATAGTTTAACACTGGGCCACAGTCACATCCGTTGCGCTGCATTTATGCCTGTTGAGTGTATGAGTATTCTTCCTGCATGTCCAACTCATATCACCTTACTTCGTTCTATTCTGAATGTCATTTAAGTATCTGTGCTTATTTTATCACTACCTATGTAAGTAATCAATCCTTTCAAAACACACACACACACATAGCTTAAACATTTTCACCAGAACTATGTGACCGTGTCCGATCTATTCCGAGGAATAGTTTGACATTGATGAATACCAATGAAGAACTAAATTTACCTTTCTATTAGTGGCCTAATATTTGTGAAAAAGACAGAGGCCTGATATCCGGTTCGAATGTGTATGCTTTCAACTAGTTAGGCACGCTGAGCTGCATGAATAAACTCAGTGAATGTAACTTTCCTAATTACAAATATCAGTGCACTAATTAGACCTTTATTTCGAATTTCAATCACAACAGCTTGTGTTCACTGTGCAAGGCACGTTCTAACGTTTAAAATTTTCTGAGTATTTTTGTTTCCACCGTTCTCATCCTGAAGCAGTTGACCGTCAAACATAGGGTTGTGAAGCAACAAACATTATATTTATTCAGTCTTTATTTCATGCAACATACTGGAACATTTCATTACAGGGACTGACAGCACCGTAAGGATCAAAAATTATCTATCTGATCTCACGAAATTGTACCTTTTACTTGAAGATAGAAACTTTGGCGGAATTTTAACTTGCGCACAGTACTAATAAGTACATATTTATCTCCAAAAAAACCAAAATAATTTTACAAAAATCTCTCCTACACTGATGTACATAAAACGTTGGGCTATCTTTGTACACTTACGTTTAGGATAAAGGTTTCATCTATGTTTCACAATCGTTCAACGCACCCTTTATACAGCTCACGACGAATATCCACCCGATGATGTCTTTTTTTTTCGTTTTAGGATAGTCTAATTGTAAAACTTAGTTTATGACGAATCGATACTTACTTAACACTATTTCACATAGTACCTGAGTACGACTTACACTAATATTGTCTAATCCCGTAGTAATAAAACGTATCCTGTGTTTCGAGGGCTGAATGGCTCGTTCCTTTGGAAAAAAAAAATCCACATAATAATGAAATTCGTGCCATATTTCTGCGAGATTGCCTGCAGTTCCAGGAGTCACTGCTTTCGGTATTAGTGTCCCAATACACTGAAATTCCCGGAATGAGAGATGCATAAACGAAACCCTTCACTCTTACAAAGAAAAAATCGCTTGCCGTGAGAAAAGGCGATAAGGCAAATGACACATCGGGAGATTCGTACAGACCTTACGGCCGATGCGAAATGTAGAAGGAGCAGTTCCGTACTATTGATGAAATTCACGTCCAGCATCTCCAACTTAATGGCCCCTCACAAAAACATTATCTTGAACCGAGTTTTCTTACTATGTTGTAGCTGTATTCAAAAATTGGCTAATGTACGAGCAGACGAGTAAGATAACGGCACAAGTAAACTGTGGCACCCAATTGAGTGGCCAAATTACAAATATCACCAAGGTGATCTTTTAGTTTCTATACGTAACGTGAAACCCACACCAAGTTTCTATGTTAATTCATGTAGTAGATATAGTCTCATTTATTAGTAAATCGAAACAAGTCATGAATGCTACTTAAAGTTACAGTAAAAGCCTGTAGAAAAGTATGAAATTTTGACTAATAGTCGCTCAAAGGCATGTTTCCTGTATCCGGAGAATTACATTTCTTCTCTGCAATTAATGAATTTAATGATGCAAGTGCTGATGAGCATTATTGCTCCAAGAAAAGACAATAAGATGTCAGCAACAATCCGCTTATGTTACACTGGAATAACTCCTCATATCTATACGTCAGAAATTCACCGTATTCAGTGTCGGGCCTGGCGTAAAAGCGGTAAAGCCCGGGCCTTGATACCGAGAAGTCAACGGATCGAAACGCCGTCGGAATACGGATTTTTCGATTTTTCACTCTGAGCTTAGACCTATCATTATATCTCTCACCGTTGTGAAGATTCGCCAGAAACGGTATGTGTTTCAGATTCCTCGTAAACTAGAGGCCCCCTTCACGCGGTTGGATAATTGGTGTAGCTTAGATGCGTTGCACGCCAAAGTCGCATTAAATTGCAAGACCTGCATGAGACCATTGAGCCACATGAAATTAATTATCCAGGGTAGTAGTAGAGGTATATTATTTAAATTCTTAAACATTCTCCGTACTTTATTTTCCAGTCTCATAATTAATTTATATCCTAGGCAACATACACTGCTCAACACATTAATGGTTCACTTTCTCATAATTGTTTCCGACTGCGAAATATAAAATTTACCTTTGGTTCATTGGTGCCTACAACCGTCCTCTGTAGTGGAGAAAAAGCGTGGCACCCCGTGACGTCTTCCTCGTCCTCGGCGACGCTTCAAGTTATCGACATCTCAGAAGTTCATGTGAGCTGTAAAGTGGGTTAATGGTGTCACAATGGCACCAAATTTCACCTCAGTTCTCCCCATCACCACCGCGGACGTGTCCCAGTTTGCGAAGGTCGATACACACAGTCTTACCCGCATTTCACAATTTCTTTTTTAGTGCTCTGCGATTGAACTCAGAACAGTGACACCCAGTGTTGAAATCACGTGGCTTTTTTGGGTGGCCGAAGAAAATATTTCAGGCTTACCGCCGCTGAGAATCAACAAAAGGCTTCATGAGGTGGCTTCAAAGGCGTCAGTGAAATCAACCCTTGCCTTAGGGTGTTGATTCCCACACATGAGCCGAAAGGGTTGGCCTAGCGGTTCTAGGCGCTACAGTCTGGAACCGCGGGACCGCTAGGGTCGCAGGTTCGAATCCTGCCTCGGGCAAGGATGTGTGTGCTGTCCTTAGGGTAGTTAGTGTTGTGTTGGCAGAAGAGCCAACACCGTGTTACTAGTGGAGGCCGAAATGCACGAGTTTTAGCTCACGCAGGCTGGCGTGAGGAGGGAAGGACTATACTGGCGTGAGGTCTGGAACACGACAAGGAATTAGAATTTAGAAAGCGGACGTAATTAGTTTGATAACCTTAATCCATTAATGACGAACGTCGCTCTTGACGGTACATGATTCACAATATTGTCTGTTCAGAATTCATTCTAATTACTGAATATGGCGCCTTGCTGGGTCGTAGCAAATGACGTAGCTGAAGGATACTAAACTATCGTTTCTGCAAATGAGAGCGTATGTAGGCAGTGAACCATCGCTAGCAGAGTCTGCTGTACAACTGGGGCGAGTGCTAGGAAGTCTCTCTAGAGTAGACCTGCCGTGTGGCGGCGCTCGGTCTGCAATCACAGATTGTGGCGACACACGGGTCCAACGTATGCTAACGGACCGCGGCCGATTTAAAGGCTACCACCTAGCAAGTGTGGTGTCTGGCGGTGACACCACAGTTAGGTTTAAGTAGTTCTAAGTTCTAGGGGACTAATGATCTCAGAAGTTAAGTCCCACAGTGCTCAGAGCCATTGTAACCATTTGAACCCACACATGAGCAACAGGACGACGTTCTCGACAACGTTAGACACTGCTCCCACCCCTCAGTGTTTCATTCCTACTCTGACATCATTGGGCTGCAACCCTGTCGAACCTTATCTGATCCCTTTGGAGTGTAGTGTGACCACAGTTTTTGTTGTGCTATACAGGGTGGGACAAGTAAGGATCGTTCTAAACCATTCGACGAAAGTTGAACGTGATCCGAAGCAGCAAAGGGTGTTTAAGCAGTTTCAGCCATCTTGTTTCGCACTCTCCTGTGGTGTGATCAAGTGCGGAGGGGGGAGGGGCGACATTAACAAGAGTTTTTTGAAAGACATCATGTTTACGCCAGTGACTGTTAATCTATTTATTTCCACTATTACAATTTCGGCCTCAGGCCATTACCAAGTGCAGATGTTTTGGCTTTAAGACATGTCAACCTTATACAGGGTGACCCTTAACGTTGACATGCCCTAAAGCCAAAACATCTGCACCTGATAATGGCCTAAAGCCGAATTTGCTATAGCGGAAATAAAAAGTTTAACAGGCACTGGGGTAAGCATGACGTCTTTAAAAAATTTTCACATGACTGTGAATCCCTGTTTTGAAAAGTTAATTAACTAAAATGTGCATTTAAAGGCAAAGGATCACAGTAAGACCCCGAAATTCGGCAGCACTTAGGCACCTTTTTTGAACATGTACATGAAGGAAACTTCGATACTCATTCAGCCTTGTAGTTGCACTAGCGCCAGAGAGTAGGCAACCCCTTCGACACTCCTCAACTGGCGTTTGCCTTCCTTCAGGAGCAAGATTAGCTGCAAGCTAAATGGGTGTCGAAGTTTCTGAGAGATACCAATAAAGTCAAGAAAAACACAAACTCAGATTGGTTTGACAATACAAATTCGACCTGTGTATCTTTTGGTGTTTATTGATTTGTCTGTATTTAATTCAGTTTTTTTAATACTTTTACAGTTACTTTGGACTTGGTCCACTATGTTTCATGCAGGTGGTCTTTTCTTGTACGCGTGTCGTAACATTTAACTTCTCATTAATGTTCTCGTCGCTTTAAACTTTGTCTTGTTAGAGTGGGGTGCTGCTCGCGTCGTGGTTACTTGAGCGCAGCTTGTAACCACGTTACTCATTGCCAGTGTCATTTGTGGATGAAGGACATTACTGCAGGCGAGTAATTGGTATGTAGCAGACACTCCTAGCAGTGACAGTGGCGTGAAAACTTGTCATCGGCAGGCCTTCCTTAAGTGCAGCTATTTATGGCTTGGTTTTAGTCTTACTCCAATCCGAATCTGTTTGTGTTTATTAGAACTCTAGGCCCTCTCTGGTAATAGTTTATTGTTACTCAGAGCTATTCTTTTGTAAGGATTATTAAAAGCCGGCCGATGTAGCCGAGCGGTTCTAGGGGCTACAGTTCGGAGCCGCGCTGCTGCTACGGTCGCAGGTTCGAATCCTGCCTCGGTCATGGATGTGTGTGATGTGCTTAGTTTGGTTAGGTTTAAGTAGTTCTATGGTACTGATGACCTCAGACGTTAAGTCTTATAGCGCCTAGAACCATTTGAACCCTCTTTGGCGTTTGAAATATGTAGTCTACGTTGGGCACAATTTATAGGAATTTTTAGTGTGGTCACTTTTCTGCACTCCTCTCTGATGGACGATGCACGGCAGATGTACTGCTTTTTAATTTAACTTGGATATGTATGCTTGTTACTGATTTTAGAAATGTTCCTTTAGTCTATGCATTTTTTGACTTTATTGCCTTTTGTACTACTCGTAGCTATTAAGCTCTATGATTTCATTTTTGATTTGCAGTTACACCTGAAAATGGGGCTGACACCCCGAAACCGGGTTGTGTAATTCTTCAATAGTAAACATTTTGTACAAGTGTATCGGAAGACTCAGTTACGAACAACGAATGTTGCAGCTGCGTCAGATCGATAGTGAGGTTTCTACAACTGTCTAATGACCATAGCCGAGTGCTGGATGTATAACGGTGACCCCGAGACAAAAAGGAAAGGAAAAAGACATGGTGATTCACCCACGTCGAGAAATGCCAAGACCCATCATCAACTAAGGTACTAATTAACAATGATTGTAATGGGCATTTCGTGAAGGAGTTATACCTCTGAAAGCTCTGACGAGGTTACAGTGGGCTGTAAGGACGAAGTGTCGCGTGAAAGTCAAAACAACGTCCCTGCACATTCTACGCAGGAGAGATTTGGATATCTTGATTTGTTGAAGTATCACATTTTCCCCGATCCTCCGTATTCACATGGTTCCCGGTGACTTCTTCCCTGAAAGAAGAAACCGTCCAATAGCATGCGTTTCTATAATGGTGCCAGGGTGAATTTCGAGTTGAAATATTTTCTGAACAGTTAAAATGTAGAGATGTACGTACAGGCAAATATTCGCCATTCAGAGTAAAACGTTTACCCATACGGTAGATGACTCGCTTACAGAAGGTCACCGTGAGGGCGTCTATCGTAGGGTTGGCAGGGTCGCATTGAAAGGTGAATATGTAGAGGAGGTCTAATACCAGCACCAAATTCTATGGTCTCAGGTTCATGTTATCGATGTGACTGCGTGTTATCCCTCGCCTTTAATTTTTTCGTATTGCATACTGTGGGTGAAACTGTTTTTGAAATGACGAAAAAATACGATAGAATAAGGATATGGAAAGTAGAACACTTTTTAACAGCTTTACGTTAATTCTCGACTGGATTGACTCCAAGATCGATGATTACTATCCAGTTTCAGCAACTGTAATTGTCCACATTGACATTATCGTAACATTCGGAAAACTTTCTAGTGGACCCGCGTGGAAAACGCTACATCGATCGACCCACAAAGAATTCCATAATGCACGGGCATGCTGGCTCTTTACAGCGCGATGAATACACGTATCCCTAAACAATAAGACCTCGTCACATATCTTTCACGTCATGCACAATGTGCTTCTAAATGTATGCTGCGGTAATCTGGTGTTTTCGGTAACCGCCTAAAGTTCACACGCCGTAAATCTCCTTGTGTTTAGTGTATAATGTATTAATATCATATGAGTGCCTGCATCTCCCCCATTGCTCCAGTGGCACTCACTGGTGAAACTGGTAGGATGGAGGGGGGAGGGGGGAGGGACGGCAACAGGTGATACACTTCCATACTGAAATTTCTCATCTTTTACCGCCATGGATGTTCATATTGATCTATAGGAGATGAAGAGAAAAGTTCTTTTTCCACATATTATTGCTACAGATGAAAGATTTGATAAGTGACGACAATTCCCCGAAACGATTTCGAAATTAAACCCACAATTTGGATTTGTAGCTGACACACGTGTTGCGCTGCAAGTGGAAAAACTTCCCATGTTCCAACCGCGTGGTGAATGCACAGTGCAAATACGCAGCACATGTCAAGCAGGTCATCGACGTTTCTCTCGCAAGGGTACGAAAATACATACTCAGTGTTGCGCCACGCCCTAGACTGGGCCACTGAACTGCCTTGCGCCAATGCAGCAAACTGACGTCAGACGGAGAGAAGCGCCGTCACTGCGGTGACTACGCGCTATGTAGTTACGAAGACGTAGTCAGAGTGCAAGAGCACTTACTCAGGAGGTCGACGAAGCGGAAAAAGCTAGCCAGCGTCGCTGACGTGTGACTTTGGGCGCCGCAACAGTTCCAGGGGCTGACTAAACCAGGTGCCTAGGTGAGCAGGGCGAATGGAGTCATCGCTAACCAACGGTACAGCCTGTTTCCCTGAGCGGGAGTGCTACTGGTGGAGAAGTACTGGTTAGTAGATACTGTGCTGTGCGCCAGCGTGTTACTGTCGCCGGTAGAGGGAGGCTGGAGGAGAAGGTAGTTAAGGGCTGCGGCGACCTGGAGAAAAGGAGAGTGTGACACGGGCGGCGGAGAGTACAAGTGAGGTGGCTTCTTTTTGCCAAGCGTCTGCGGTGGTCCGTTGGCAAGACTGGTGCCTTTCCTCACTGCGGGTTTGGCGGGGCCGAGTCTTGATCGCAGCAGTGATCATTGCTCGTTAGTGGCTACTTCGGCAGGACGCACAGTATTCCGGGTGTCCTTTGCAACTGAAGTTGTAAGTTGTTTGTGTTCATTGTGCCGGGTAGGAGTCCAGGCTGACCTCTGCAAGTACCGGACGCGATGGCGTACGCTGGATGATATCCGTGGGTTTCCGACTACGAGTAATCCTTGTTACATCCTTCTCTTGGCTCTCTCTAAGCAAGCGTTTGTCAATGGCGCTGGATTTCACGAGAAATCACGTTGAGCATCCGATTAGTGTGCATGTCACTTTGCATCGTGTGGTGGCTATTTTGACACCGTATCCTGGTTTCCCGTTGTTATATATATAAACGTGTTATTTATGAAGATTTTGCCTGGTTCTACTTGAGTTCAGATTGTGTGTGGGCTTTTGGCTGTCACTGATTTTATAATCCTAGGGTAGAGAATGCAGATGTAATTCTTCTGATTTTCGAATTGTACTTTATAGTCAGTGAAAATGGTTGAAAGTAGCTACATAAAAATGTCTATAGTTACCTTTTGGCTAGCATCACGAGATCGAGCTGTTTACTAAATTGTCTGCAACTACAAAAAAAAATTACAGAAGAATTTGTATTATGTTTTTGTACAAAATAGAAGAGGTGATCGTATCTCTTTTTAAATATGATCTTGTTAACGATGCCTGAGTACCATGATAGAAACTTTTAATGAAGGCTTCTAGTACTGTGGTAGCGACAACCGCCATCCTATGTTAGTAGAGAAGGAGTAATTATTACTGCTGGCGTTGCCCCTGCCACCGTCTGTATCATCATAAATTTGAACCACATTTGCCAGTCACTTTGTCTACTTCGAAGGCAATGGCGTTTTGGTAATTACTGAAAGTAGCCGATGGTTGGTATTTGTGACATAATAATCCGATCATATGGTTTGCTGATAGTAATGTAAACGTTTTATTTTAACTTCATTTAATATTCTTTGCTAAAATAAAGTGATTTTATATTGTTGCCGAGTTGAGGTGTTTGCTCTCAATTGAGTTATTCAAATTTAGTCTTTTCGGTTAATGTTATTCTTTGATGTTTGCTTTTAAAAATAAATTCATTGGTGTTTTTAGAAACGTTAATAAAATGATTATGGGTCAATACATTTCCACTCAACACCGGCTCCCAACCGCATTTCAGATACTCAGAAATGACAGCCTCACTGACAGATTTTTGTGTGTCCATCCTTCTGACTGAAGTTTTGTGGGATTTCAGCCCTGCACCTATCTAATAAACCTGCAGTTACGGTGGCTAAATACACCAAATTAAGGTCTGTATGCATAAACATTAAGGAAAACAACATCAATTAGCAAACATGCAAAAACAAAGACATATTGAAAACAGAATAAGAAACAAGGACATTATTATACATCCAATGTAACATACCTAAAATAGAATTATATATAGTTTCCATGGGGTATGTCCACCCTACACATTGTAAAATGTACATTGTAACACAGTACATTGTAACACAGCCAGTAGTGACTAACAGTGCGCGTCCGTTTGGCAAACATTTTCAAGAATTACAGAATAACCAAATGGATACACAAAACGTGACAATTGCAGATACACCATCACACAGTACAGCGAATAGAGCTGCTAACTTTGGCTGGGATCAAGTTATGGCATTATTGCTACAAATTAATCAATCGAACAAACAACTTAATGAAAAACAAGTCAACCTTAATGAAGATTTCAAACAACTTAGTGAACAGAATAAACAACAAAGCGAAAATTCCGAACAGTTGAAGAAAGAACGAGACAACAATTTTAAACAACTTAATGAAAATTTCAAACAACTTAATGAAAAACATGACAACCTTAATGAAAAATTAGACAACAATTCCAGACAGCTTAGTGAACAGATTACAGCCGTTGCCGCGCAGTGTCATGATACTAAGGAACGATTACGTGAGGAAATTAAGGCTTGTGCTAGGAACAGTAGTGAAGAAATTAGATCTGTGGCACGAGAATTAAATAATAGACATCAGAAACAACTAAATTACTTAGAGACGAAATTGGTGCAGTCGGTAAACAATGCTCTGAAAACGCAACACAGTTACGCGACGAGTTTAAATTAATGTCAGCAGAACTTTCACGCACACTGGATGCAAAAGTAGACGCGAAATTTGACCAACAGAACAGTCAAATTGACGAACGTTTTAATCATCACCTACAAAACAGTGAAGCGCGTTACCGTAAATTCATGCAGGAACAAAATAAACTAAAACGACAAGTCATGGAAACAATTACTGCACAGAGAGAGGAAGATAAACGTAAATTGTTTACGAAAGCAAAAACATACGTAGACAACAATATTGCTACAGTATCAGAAGAAATTAATACCATCAAACAGTTGAATACCGAATTGCGTGATGAAATTTCCGATCTTAAATCGAAAACAGATACACACATAGTAGACTTGCAGACAGTGACCGACAGACTCGAACATTTAGAACTAATACAGGATTGCGACGTCATTAAAGCTGACGTTAAAAAATTGAACGAAACCACACGTAAAATACAAAAGCAAATTAATGCTTGTGACACTAAAAACGATGATCAGGTAAAAATACTGACTGAAAAATATGATGAATTGGCCAGTCGTATTGATGTTATTGAAAGTAATAATGACAGCAAATCAGAGAATACTTCACCGATTTCGTTTAATAAAACACCTGAATTCCAAAATTTACAGCAGACGATCAATGAGATAGATTCGTTTAATAATACATTACGTAGAAAATTGTCGACTTTACAGCAAGAGGTGACAGAGATAAGAAATATTTCAGTCAATAACACGTCACAGCATACGGCACATTCCGAACATTTGTCACACTCACACAGCCAGTATAATTTAGGTAATTTACAGAGAGTACGTGACTTAGATTCCGAACAATCACAGACGAATAGATTCTCATACAATCCTGGACCTGTTCAGACGCACAGAGACGATAATTTTGATTACAAACATTTTCTATCAGTGAGAAAATTTAAAGTATTTAAAAATGACAGAACACAGATTCACCCATTGGATTGGATACAACAATTTTCTTTTGAATTTTCACCGGCATTGCCTGTAACACAGAAGCTAAAATTTATTTGTAGCGCGTAATAGACCTCAGGGGATTCATTACGATTCGATGAATATGTGCCGTAGCATGCACAGGGCCCAGAGCCGTAGTAGTGCTATTTCATATTTAATTTTCTGCACTGCTGCCTTCTCTTCTACTATCCTTTATATCTATTACAACAGCTCTTCAACTATCGGTCTATCTAGAATTAAGAATGAGTAAAGAAAACCTGATATGACAAATTTTACCGAAAGTGACAGTTCTCTTTAGACACTCCCGAAATGACAACTACCAGCGTAATTTTAATATCAGAGAAAATTTTAATCATCAGTATGTACAAAATTTTCAGCAGTCGCAAACACATTTTGGTAACAATAGACATTTTTCTCCGCAACAGCATGAAAGTCAACCGGTTAGCATACCTAACCAACAATGTAATGTACAAGGTCAACCAAGCTTTAATGTTTTGCCGCATGCACGTATAGCATCAGCTCCAACAAATAGTAACGCACAGCAAGAAGGGAATCAGTACGTACAGAAAACACATTTCAATTCCTATCGCAATGCACCGTATAGAAATGACTATCATGACAGGCGTAAAAATAATGAGCACAATTTTCAGCGTACGTTTAATAACAGTCGGTCTTATCAGCAGCAGAATCATCCACAACAACATATTATCATGAATGAACTAGACAGTAGATATCATCCCGAACGTAATACGTCAGGAAGAAATAACAGAACAGTACAAATAGTGGAAATACCTCAGCATGCTTCCGAAAATAATAGCACGTCAGAAAGAATTTGACTAGATACAGTACAGGTTGCATCTTCCAGCAATGCAAGCAATACTTCAGATACACAGAATCTTGTTTACGAAAATGTTATTTGAAACATGCCTTGTTGAACGCACCACTTTTATCACACCCAGATCTTACTGGAAAGTTTTCCATTGCTACCGACAGTTCTAACACCGCATTAGGCGTACACATATTTCAGGAAATTGAAGAAGATGGCACTACAGTAATTAAAAATATAGCCTTTGCGAGTCGCATTCTGTCACCTGCTGAAAGCAATTATTCTGGTACAGAACTTGAAACATTATGTGTATTTGGGCATTTACGAGATTTCGGCATTTTCTTTGTGGAAGACACACTACCGTTTACACAGATCAGTGAGCGATACACTTTTTACTTTCGGCTAAATTTACACACGACAGATTAAGCAGATGGAAACTTTATTTACAGGAATTTAATTTTACAATTGTTCACATTCCCGGTACACAAAATATTGTAGCAGACGCACTATCCCGTTCTCTCAGCAACAATCAGCAAGACATCGCAACCAACTTCTGCAAAGCAAATTTCAGCGTCATGTACATCAACAAGTTGCATTTGAGAATTTCATTTCGTCGTCATTACAAGACATAGCACAAGAGCAGAGTAAAGACAACGTATGGAAAGAAATTAAACACCTTTGTCAAGATAGGAATAATGTTACCATTAGAAACCATTACACCGTACGCAATAACATTATGTTTCACCGCTCTCACCCTGACAGCAACAATTGGTTATTATGCATTCCTGTCGAACTTGTTAACAAATTAATCTGGTATACTCATTTCAGTTACGCACATTACGGAGCCAGAAATTGTTTTCTTATACTGAGACGGAACTGTTATTTTACCAACATGGAGAAACGTATTCGACGAGTTTTAGCGTCATGTAAAATCTGCCAGAAAGCTAAATCAGACACAACTTCACATATTCCTCCATTACATCTCACTGTACCCGTTAAATTGAGACACATGGCCGCTGTAGACATTTTTGGTCCGATTCCCAGAAATAATAGAGGTTTTTGCTACATCTTTGTCGCTGTTGAACTCACTTCAAAATTAGTTACCTTCACTCCGTTACGCAAAGCTACTGGTAAAACTGTTTCGAAAGCATTTGTAAAACATTATCTATTTCATGTAGGGCATGTATTGAAAGTAATTTCCGACAATGGATCACAGTTTCGATCTGCTATATGGACACATATGTTACGAGCTAGAAACATTTCTCCGATCTACACTCCTGGAAATTGAAATAAGAACACCGTGAATTCATTGTCACAGGAAGGGGAAACTTTATTGACACATTCCTGGGGTCAGATACATCACATGATCACACTGACAGAACCACAGGCACATAGACACAGGCAACAGAGCATGCACAATGTCGGCACTAGTACAGTGTATATCCACATCTCGCAGCAATGCAGGCTGCTATTCTCCCATGGAGACGATCGTAGAGATGCTGGATGTAGTCCTGTGGAACGGCTTGCCATGCCATTTCCACCTGGCGCCTCAGTTGGACCAGCGTTCGTGCTGGACGTGCAGACCGCGTGAGACGACGCCTCATCCAGTCCCAAACATGCTCAATGGGGGACAGATCCGGAGATCTTGCTGGCCAGGGTAGTTGACTTACACCTTCTAGAGCACGGTGGGTGGCACGGGATACATGCGGACGTGCATTGTCCTGTTGGAACAGCAAGTTCCCTTGCCGGTCTAGGAATGGTAGAACGATGGGTTCGATGACGGTTTGGATGTACCGTGCACTATTCAGTGTCCCCTCGACGATCACCAGTGGTGTACGGCCAGTGTAGGAGATCGCTCCCCACACCATGATGCCGGGTGTTGGCCCTGTGTGCCTCGGTCGTATGCAGTCCTGATTGTGGCGCTCACCTGCACGGCGCCAAACACGCATACGACCATCATTGGCACCAAGGCAGAAGCGACTCTCATCGCTGAAGACGAAACGTCTCCATTCGTCCCTCCATTCACGCCTGTCGCGACACCACTGGAGGCGGGCTGCACGATGTTGGGGCGTGAGCGGAAGACGGCCTAACGGTGTGCGCGACCGTAGCCCAGCTTCATGGAGACGGTTGCGAATGGTCCTCGCCGATACCCCAGGAGCAACAGTGTCCCTAATTTGCTGGGAAGTGGCGGTGCGGTCCCCTACGGCACTGCGTAGGATCCTACGGTCTTGGCGTGCATCCGTGCGTCGCTGCGGTCCGGTCCCAGGTCGACGGGCACGTGCACCTTCCGCCGACCACTGGCGACAACATCGATGTACTGTGGAGACCTCACGCCCCACGTGTTGAGCAATTCGGCGGTACGTCCACCCGGCCTCCCGCATGCCCACTATACGCCCTCGCTCAAAGTCCGTCAACTGCACATACGGTTCACGTCCACGCTGTCGCGGCATGCTACCAGTGTTAAAGACTGCGATGGAGTTTCGTATGCCACGGCAAACTGGCTGACACTGACGGCGGCGGTGCACAAATGCTGCGCAGCTAGCGCCATTCGACGGCCAACACCGCGGTTCCTGGTGTGTCCGCTGTGCCGTGCGTGTGATCATTGCTTGTACAGCCCTCTCGCAGTGTCCGGAGCAAGTATGGTGGGTCTGACACACCGGTGTCAATGTGATCTTTTTTCCATTTCCAGGAGTGTATATATCCAGGTACCATGCTTCTTCGAACCCTTGTGAACGATTAATGAAAGAAATTGGTAAACTGTGTAGAATATACAGCCATAAAAAAACATATTGATTGGGACACACACATACTCTCATTCCAGGATGTAATTAATTCCATACCAAATGAATCTACTATGCTACCTCCGTCTGTTATACTGAAAAATGTTGAACCACCTAACAAAATTAAAGAATTAGTAACCTTTCCTACATCTCGTCGACTACGACACCATGAAATAATTGACATTGCGCTGAACAACATCAAACGTGCCGCAGAGCGCCGGAGAAGACAGCAAAAACAGGTTTGTACACGCCGTGACTTTCATATTGGACAGAAAATATTAGTACGCACACATTATTTATTTAATAGAGGAAAAGCTAGATGTAGTAAATTTGAGCTTCTATATGCAGGTCCATATCGAATTCGCAGCATTCCTCACCCCAATGTAGTACATGTCCAAACTTTGAGAACCAGAAAAACCAAAGAGAACCACCACGTCTCCAACGTCAAACCTTTTATTGAATGAACATACATTATGATTTATCACACTGTAGTACCATTTCCTGATTTTTTTTATGACCACTTATGCAATTATATTCACATGAACACTTACTGATGATTATGTATTTTTTCTTGTCAAGTGCCCGGCAAGGTAAGGTTAGCAAGTCGCTTTTCTTGTCGTTACACATTAGACCGTGCACATTTTTCCAAATAAACTTACACATTTTATGACCACTTATGCAATTATATTTATGTGACTACTTACTGATGATTATCGTATTTTTTCTTGGCAAGTACCCGGCAAGGTATGGTTAGCAGGTCGCTTTTCTTATTGTTACACATCAGACCGTGCACATTTTCCATTTTTTATGTATGTATGATTGTTTTACTGTTTTATTTGTATGCACTATGTGATGTTTAAGATATAACAAACACCAGTTGACTTTGACATTTTGCCTTATGATATCTCAACATCGTGACTATTTTTATATTTTTTTTGCTGCTACATTGTGATATTCTGTGAACATTTTTGCATCTGAACACTGTCTATTTTTTTTTACATATTACGTTTTCTGTCATGCTACGCTGTATGCTCAATTATATCACAAGAAACCAGCTTTTATTTAATGGGTATATGATTTAAATGCAAGACATTAATCAGTGTTCATTATTTTCAGAAAGAGATAACGTGTAAGAGAAATACATTAAACAGAAATGGGAATTTCACCTTCGGAATGACCGAAAGAAGATGCAATACCTCGTGACGAAGAGTAAATGGATCAGAATTAACAAGCATTAACAAAAATATACTATACACATCGTATGATAGCAGTCTTAACTAATTTTTTTCTGTCAGAATACGAGGCGATTGATGCAGACTGTCAGACAGAACTACACATCTTAGTTTTAGTGATGAAATATGCTAGAAATAAGAAATTCTATACTATGAATAGTTGTATAATGAATAATGAAGTGACTCTTTTGCAAATATAATGAATGATGATGAATAGTGATGCAGAATATTCTAATATGATTAATGAAGTTTTTCTTTACAGGTGATGATAATAATGGAGCTATGATGATATGGATAATGAAGTTTTTCTTTGCAGGGGATGATAGTAATGATAATGAAGTTTTTATTTGCAGATGAAAATAATGATGAAGTTTATATATTTACTATTAGTTAAGAGATGCTATGTACTTATTTAAGTATTTGTTGCAGTTCCTTTTGACAGTATGTCTTATGTCACACAGTATAATGACTGAATGTTTTGGGAAAGACAGCTACAGTACACAGATATTGAGTACACGTTAATTCGAAGTTCACTACTTTTCAGCATAACATGCATTTCTTCTTTCAGCTCAATAATCCATTTTGTATTTTTTCCAGGAGAAGCTTTTCATGATACTTACTAAACCTGTTACTTATTAAACCTGTTATAGTACTTGCATTGTTTTTACCCAGTTGTGTCTATCATTTATAAATGTGATCACATATACTGCCTTTGTTTCATAACCTTGCTACAGCTGACTCATGACAAATGATGTTATTAATCCTTATTTCCAGCAATGAGTCAAAAGAAAAAAAATATTTTCATGCCCCAGCAATTAATTATCGATCCCAACACAATGAATTGCTAACAAAAAAAAAAAAGTTACCAGTCCCAACTATTACCAGTATACAACCAAATAATGCTACCAGAATAAGATATATTTCTAGTTCTAAATATAATACAAATTTCTCTGTTGTATTGAATCCATTATGTCTATGTATTAGTTGACTACAGACCTTGAGTAATAGTTACATTGTGTTACATTTTAAATATGTCCTATGTCACTTGAATGATGAGTTCTGAGTAATACTGAATGATGACTTATGCATTAATGCTATTCCAATAATTAATTCTTGTTTTGAATGATGACTTCTGAATAATACTGAATAATGTTTTGTAGAACTATATGAATACTTTGTAACTGGCCAAGGAGTGCCAATAATTATTTTTAAATATGTCATATGTCAATTGAATGATGAAAAATGTTTTGTAGTAATCAATACTTATTGAATGATTACTTCTGAATAATTTTTTGTAAAACTATATGAATACTTTGTAACAAGCCAAAGAGTGCCAATAATTACTGCAATCAGATGCGTTATGAATAGTGTTTTGTAATATTCAATACTTGCTACATGTTTAGTAACAGGCCAATGAGTGCCAATAATTATTTTTAAATATGTCATATGTCACTTGAATGATGAAAAATGTTTTGTAATAATCAATACTTGCTGACCAACGAATGCCACTGTTTCTTATACTTTAAATTTATATTATGTCACTTTCATGCCATATATATGAATTAGCTCCTGTTTGAATGATGACTTCTGATGATTTGTAACTGGTCAATGAGTGCCAATGTTATCTGTAAACAGATAACTTATGAATAATATTCTGTAATACTTCATAAATGGTACAGAAATGTTCAGTAACTGGGCGATGAGTGCCACGAATTACTTAAAATCAGTTAATAGACTAGTGTAATTATCAATGATGACTGGCATAAGATTTAATGTCCTTCACCTTCTAACCTAATTACCAGAAATTACTGTAATATCCGTTTGTCCTGTCTATCCTCATGCTCATGGAGCACTATATTTGGTTTTTGCACTAATTCTACGTTGGTGTACCTTACAGGAACGTGGTGTTGACACAAAATGCTGTCCACCACCTTGAGCGATGGAGATATTATTTTGGTCCCACTGTTTGGTGTACCTAATGTACTACCAAAATGATAACATGGAATATTAATACGACATTTCAGTGTCTTGGCTACACTGATTAATACTTAAGGGAAAGAACTTCAGATGGTCTCACTTGGTGTTGTGCTTCTGTAGAAAGATATCGACTTTGAGTGCAGCTGCGTGCAACCTAATCTGCTACAACCATGATGCAATCCTTTCCATTCCTTTCCTAGTTCTTGTAAAATGATAATGACATATACAGTGCGTGTGCACTTCATTTTCATTTTGTTAATATGATCAGTTGTCCTAAATATGCTAAAGACTTCTACAGTGCGTGTTCACTTTATTTCACTCCATAATATGTTATGTAAATATGCTAAAGACTTATACAGTGCGTGTGCACTTTATTTCACTTCATGATATGCTATGTAAAAATGCTAAAGACTTCTACAGTGCGTGTGCACTTTATTTCACTCCTTGATATGTTTATTTGTTGTAAAAATGCTAAAGAGTTTTACAGTGCGTGTGCACTTTATGTCATTTGTTAATATGGTTTGTACTCATTGTGTACACATTTTTTGTCTTTGCTTGATATGTTCTGTACTCAGTGCATGTGCACTATATTTTATGTTCTGCACTTATATATATGTATAAATTCTGTGGTTGTAAACTTAGTTAATTAGGAAGAATTTGTTGCTCATGGCAAGTCCAATTGAATCACCATCGCTGCCAAATTTTTGCCCCCCCCCCAGTGGATGGTTATGTAAGAGGTGAGGTATGTGCTATATGCGCTGCCTGCAATAGGCAAGGCATAGGAGAGTCTCTGACCAGAGAGCAGTATGTCGTTAGTTGTTGCTTGTCGCTAGTCTGCGCTTGTCTGCGCGTGTCGACAGTAGTCTTGAGTAGTCTGCGTGAGTCGGCGGTAGTCGGCGCGTGTCGGCTGTCTGCTCTGCTCTGGACTCTGGTCAGGACTCTGGAGGATGAGTATTGTTGTAGAAGGTAAAGAAGCAGCCTAGCGCATATCTGGTAATGTATATTAATTGTCATTTAATTTCTTTCAAAAAAATGCCCCAATAATAATTTTTATAATATAAAGTAATTTTTTTTAAAAAATAGCATTCATTTCAATTTAAAGATTTTTTCCAATGAGTAATTATTCCTTTTACGAATCACAAAGCATAGGCTAGCATTGCACGGAGCTGTGCCGAAAAATTTTTATGTAAGAGCAGATATGTTCGCAGTTTTTATTGAAGTAAGAATTTTTGCTTTTTTTATTCAGAATACAGGGCCGAGGCGCAGCGTGGCTGTCGTCATAAAATTTACCAGGTTACTAAATTTTTTTTAATATTTTGGTGTTTAGGAATTTTTCTGTTTCGAACTTAACATTAAATGAGAAAAGAATTTTGTGGGAACATTAAATGTGAATGCATTTCTGCACACAGATTATAAATGGGAGCCAATTTTGTTCAGAGGTTACAATATTAAAAAATTCATTTAATTATTATTTTTGTGGGGAGTTTACGCTTGGTTCATTTTCATTTAATTATAATAATTTTGTTGGGAGGTTACGCATGGTTCATATTATAAATATAAAATAATTTCTGTGGGGAGCTTACAAGGTGTTTCATGTTATCACTCTCAAATGTCATTATAAGTTCGCTGAGATTCTCGTAATACGATTGTCTCGAGGTGTGAGAGTGTGGCCAGCTATTGTTGCCTGTATCAGCTGCTGACCGACGCACAGACTGTTCAGACGAAGTACCCAGTTAGCTATCAAGGACTCCATTTGCAGTAGCGTAGGTAACTGGCTGTGCTACGCAGCGTATGCTCAGGATTTAGCGCCTTTACACTGCTGGATATCCGCCTTCCAGTGTACTGCTAGCCTCTACAGGCTGGATACACCACATCAGCCTGTTGGCAGTACAGCGGAAATATGCAAATTACGAGGAATTCTATTTCATGGGTTTTATACAGCTAGCTGTTAACTATTAAGACGGACTTTATATGATACTGAAATTCTGTGATGCTAATAAGACACAAGGCAATAGCGCAATTTAGCAAGTAATGTACTAGTGGTTTGACATAAATTACACAGGAGGAGTATTAATACGTTTAGGTAACAACTGGCTCTCAATAACGCTTACTCTCTGTACCGAACACTAGGAAGCTAACGATTATAATAGGCAAAAATTTATTAATTGTGCAGAACCACTAACTTGGACAAGTGGTTCTATTGTCAGTTTAGTTAATGGAAATTACCAGCATTGAAACAGTTTCCAAGAAGATGTACCATTTGTACTGATTTTTTTTTTTTTTTTTTTGTATTCTCAAGCAGCATTCACTTCCTTACACCTAATCTATTTTAGTTTGAACAGTTGCAGCTAATTGCTTGCGGTAGTGCACACATCTTATAAGAATGAAAGCAGTACTACTTGTGTACCGTTACTGTAATATGAAGCTTAAATATAGCTCTACTACTAGCAAGGGGACCCAGAAAGTACTCCATCAATAGACCCGGAATTATGCTGAACGTTTTGTCACATCACAACATTACAAACATTGTTAAATGCATAACATACGAAGTTATAAACACTGTTATTCCAATAAGTGGAAACATTAAATTGAATACTTCTATTGGTGTTTGGATTTTGATGAAACTTTTAACCAACCTTTAATAAAAAATACATGGAGTGCTCCAAAACATATGCTCTTTGAATAATTACGTAATTTACTACCCCTGTAAGTTTATTAACCGTAGCGAAACTTTACTGAAATGCCTTTTCAGATAAATAAAAGAGGATATTCGGAATTATAGCAGCACTTGAGTTAGGAGACTACATAGGTAAGCGACTAAAGAGAAAATACGGATACTCAACACAAAGTTCACAGAACAAAACTTATTTTAGAGAAAGAAAAGGCATAACGATATCATGCAATAAAATGGTACTCAGTTGGTGGCGATGCCGGTATCCTGTCCTACTCAAAAAAGAGGCGGTAGAAGTATCCATGGCCGTTTCTGTGTAACTAGCTCCGAAAATTCTTTTCTTAACGTAGAATTTTCGTAGCACAGAGGTAACCAATAATAACCCAAATGAATAAAAACCCAAATCACTTCAGCATCGGAAGCTATGTTATACTAGTATATCCTTGCAGTTCTTTAGTCTCTTTCACTTCACAAGTTACGCACACTTTGCCTGCTAGCTACCGACTGTCTCAAGCCGTACAGGAGCTTCGCAGTTCGACCTCGGTCGGGCACACAGTTTTAATCTGCCAGGAAGTTTCATATCAGCGCACACTCCGCTGCAGAGTGAAAATCTCATTCTGGAAACATCCCCCAGGCTGTGGCTACGCCATGTCTCCGCTATATCCTTTCTTTCAGGAGTGCTAGTTCTGCAAGGTTCGCAGGAGAACTTCTGTAAAGTTTGGAAGGTAGGAGACGAGATACTGGCAGAAGTAAAGCTGTGAGTACCGGGCGTGAGTCGTGCTTTGGTAGCTCAGTTGGTAGAGCACTTGCCCGCGAAAGGCAAAGGTCCCGATTTCGAGTCTCGGTCGGGCACACAGTTTTAATCTGCCAGGAAGTTTCAAATAAATTCTTTTTAGAGCACGATCTAGAGACATGTGCGTGTCAGTTAATATTGGGATATGAAATACACGTCATTGTTAAGGTACACAGGTCTCCACTGACAAATTAGGAAATTACCATGTAGGCTTCAAATGGTTCATAGTGTTTTCTGTAGAATATCTTATATTTTATGTCAGACAGAAAAGAGGCGTTATTAGTTGTTGGTAGTTTTAATGTTAATTCCTTGGAAGTTTCTAACGTCAAATCTGTTAACTACTTATAATTTAGTATTGGTGACAAACTTTACTGCCTGGAGATAACAGTACCCTTGTAGATGTATTCACATAGCAAGCGGAGGTTAGAGAAAAGCATGGCTACCCTATGGTAAACGGATTGTCAGATCACGATGAACAATGTTAGGGACATAACATAACATAGTTTAATGTGCAGATGACAAATACTGAAAAAAAATCGTAAAGGTCGTTCATGGATAAACTACTGGAGATTTTAAACAAAATGTAAATATTTTACAAGAGTGATGTCTGCAATTAGTCTAACATTAGCTCTCATTTCAGCAACTTTCTTAATGAGCTTCTGTCCATCGTTCAAAGTAGTTTAACAACAAAAATAATTAAATTTAATAATGGGTAACCATTCAAGACACTATGGAACGTTAAAAGTATTAGAATCACTTATATAAAAAAAACACGTACAAAACTCCAATAAGAATAATTATTGAGAAATACTTCCATGTTATAAACAGAACAGTAAAATATTTAGAAAAGTTGTAAAAAGTCCAAGAATAGGCACACCTTGTTTGAGACTGACAGATAATAAATAGACTCAAATTAATACTGAAAACTGTTAAAATAGAAACAGGGACGCGGACTAGGACGACAGAAATAATAACAAATGATCTTTTTGTGAAAGTTACAGACTGGTTTTGCACAAATAAGATGACTTGAAACAGTGATTACGACGCTGATCCAGCTTTGTACAGTCGAATAGGGCCTGTCTCCCATTAACCTAGAATATCAACAGTCTCTCCCGGTAGCTGACTGGTCAGGGCGACAGAAAATCAACCCTAAGGGCCCGGGTTCGATTCCCGGCTGGGTCGGACGTTTTCTCCGCTTAGGGACTGTGTGTTGTTGTCCTACACATAACCATTCCATCTTCATCGATGCGCAAATCGCCGAAGTGGCGTCAAATAGAATGACTTGCCCTGGTCACACGACATTTACATTTTATTTTAGTATATCAACAGGATATAATGAACACCATAGGAAGTTGTAACTTTTTAGGAGAACAAACTGAAGAAAACTTAAGCTGAAAAAACAGTATAGTAGATCTGATAAAATGTACGATCTCGGCTACATCTTCCATAAGAAAAACTTTCTGGATGTAGAAGTTACTAACTTCACACGTTTAGCATACATTCTTTCATTTGTGTCTTGTCGCATAACATTTTGGCGTAATTCCTCACTTAGACGAAAATTATTTATTGCAGAAAAGAAAGTAAATAAAATTACATGTGGCACACAAGGATTCAAACACAACTTGCAGTGGTCTAGCGGTTCTAGGCGCTCAGTCCGGAGCCGTGCGACTGCTACGGTCGCAGGTTCGAATCCTGCCTCGGGCATGGATGTGTGTGCTGTCCTTAGGTTAGTTAGGTTTAAACAGTTCTAAGTTCTAGGGGACTGATGACCATAGATGTGAAGTCCCATAGTGCTCAGAGCCATTTGAACCATTTTTGAACAACTTGCAGGAATCACTTAAGGGGAGCCGGAGGTGCTTATGCTGTCCATGTTAAAATCACTAAGTTTGAGGAACATTTGTGAATAAACTACCAAATAGAAAAATTGGAATTTTTTTTACATATAGAGTGGTTTAGTATTGCAGTTATGACAGAGGGATTCTAGTTTCCTTCCAATTATTTTTTTTAATGACCCAAATTTTTACAAATAATTGCTTTATAATTAAACTGAAATGAAGCTACTGAACATATACAATGTAAGTTTCACCACTAGGAGTGCTGTATAAAAATTTCATCTCTCTAGCTTGAGTGGATTTTAAGAAAACGTTCCTTATATTCGAAAATTTCTAATTTACGGGAAATGGCTATCAAAGTTTCTCAATTCATTCCTGCGCTATAGGATGGATTATCAGGGTCTTCTTCTTCATCCTCCAAAAGCTTCCTCTCCTGTCTTCTTTTCTGGCCTGTTGTTCCATCATACTTCATATGCCTTTCTCTTCTTTCTGCTCCTCTTATCCTTTCTCTTCAATACTTCTTAGTGCTCGTACAGTGTTCACCCCAGCTGTAAATCCTAATGCCTTCAGAACTTCACATTTCACACTGTTCCCTTGGTTGTAGATTGCTATTGCATCATAAATGCCAAAGTGCAGTGTTTTTATGCTTACAAACACCCTTTTAGGAATCACTTTCCAAATCAAATTGTTTATGCTCTCATTAGGATTCTGCGTCTTCCCGTGTAGACATTCGTGTCACAATTCTGGCTGTGCTAAGTCATGAAAAATTGGTTTTATTTTTCCCTCCTGATTCTTGTACATACTGCATATTACCAGCTATACACAAGAAGTATAATACTACCAACAACAGGCGCAACACTGAACTAATTCGAAACGGTAAACAGCAAAGAGACGATGTTCCGCGCTCTCATTCATTGTAGTATCGCAACTAGGTATTAGTGTTAATTTTCTTTTCCCTACGTTCTTCCTCTTCTTATATACACGGTTGCTAAAACGTGGCATCGTAACCAGAACAAAAGTGTACGACAATATTAAATGGAGCAAGATGTTCGAAATTCTGAGGAAAATAGGTGTAAGCTGTAAGGAAATACGGGTAACATTTGTCACAGAAAACAATGTAGCCAACCCTTGCACACTCGCTGTATGCGTAACATAAGGCGCTGCATGCGTAACAGGCCGAGAAAATCACATGCATTTCGCTAGGAACTCACGAGAGGGTGTTAGATGCACTCAGCGGCCGCCCATTTCCTCTGCAGGCGTTGGGGAAAATGGTAATAACTCTACTTCTAGGGCGAGTAGAACAATAATTCAAAGTTTACATTAAAGAGGAATGTTCCAATTAATTTTCGGTGGGAAAAAGAAAATCTTAATTTTGTGGAATTGACCACCTCCGGCTCCCCTTAAGGCAGCTGACAATATTGATTAATTCTTAATACACTATGAAAATAAGATATTTTATACTTGCGTCTACTTATACATACATACTCTGTAAGCCAACTATAGTGCGGGATGGCGGCCGCGGTGGTCTCGCGGTTCTAGGCGCGCAGTCCGGAGCCGTGCGACTGCTACGGTTTCAGGTTCGAATGCTGCCTCGGGCATGGATGTGTGTGATGTCCTTAGGTTAGTTAGGTTTAAGTAGTTCTAAGTTCTAGGTGACTGATGACCTCAGAAGTTGAGTCCCATAGTGCTCAGAGCCATTTGAACCATTTTATAGTGCGGGATGGAGTGTACCCTGTACCACTACTAGTCATTTCCTTTTCTGTTCCAATTGTAAATTACACGAGTGAAGAAGATTATCTACGTGCCTCTGTAAGAGTTCTAATCTAATCTTATGTTCATGGTCCTTACTCGTACCTTACATTGGCGGCAGTAGAATAGTTCTGCAGTCATCCTCAAATGCCAGTTCTCTACATTTTCTCAACAGTGCTTCTCGAAAAGATCGTAGCTTCCCTCCAACAATATCCATTTCAGTTCCCGAAGGATCACCGTAATACTTGCTGTCAACAATCCATTTTCATGTAACAGAGACCGAAGTACAACACTAGAGGGGAAAATCATAGCATTATCCTTTAATGTATCTAAGTTTAATACAGAAAGTGGAGAAATATACAGCTATAAAAATCTTTGAGTATCGAACCATGGAAATCAAAGTCTCATAAATATTAGAAGTGTTTCCAATTGTAGATTGAAGGTATATATTTAATGTGGCAGTGGCATGTGTTAAGAGAACGAACATAGAACATACACACGCACACACACACACACACACACACGTGTGTGTGTGTGTGTGTGTGTGTGTGTGTGTGTGTGTGTGTGTGTTGGTGTGTGTGTGTGTGTGTTGTGTTCTATGTTAATTCTCTTAACACATTCCACATCATGAATATGATCTGTTAAACATCTTCTGATAAGCCAACTCTAGCTCCTCTTTTTTTTTCCAGACCTAACTGTCAGAGTTCTTCTCTATAGTGCTGTATAATATTGTTTATTGTAAACCAGCGGCGCACGCTTGCCAACGTAAGATCCTCAGTCAGTAACAATTTGGGTTTTGTGCTGTGCAGGGTGCTTGTTTCTTTAGCGTATCCTATCGATTGGTGCCTCTGGCTGGCAGCTCTCTGCTGGTGGCTCTGAAACGAGAGATGTTTCCGCTACAAGAGGGGAGGCAGCATCTCTTGACGGGCGATTTAAGCGCCGACACGGCGGACAGCATCCCTACCGCTTACGGGAGCAGTCAGTGGGTTCACATTAAGCGACTCCTTGTATCAGGAGGTGTGACTTCGCGGGCAGTGCTAATCTTGGGCAGCAGTTACGTTTAAGACGAATAGCCAGTACTAGTCTGAATTGCCAATTGTTGTTGGTTGGCCACTGAAGACCACCCTGTGGAAAATCTCCTCCGACAGGAAGGTTTGTCAGCTGTGGCGGAGAGTTCGTTCCTGTCAGTCAGTTCCGAGCGTTTGGCATAAGGGTTCTTTGTGGAATACACCCTGTTGTTTCCTGAATGACAGTTATACTGTGGAAACATCCGCTTGATTGCAGTCTCTGTTATTTGGGCAGCTGTTGATTTATATACGGATACTCTGAAATTATGATGAGCATTTATTATTCGTTTTAACGGTTGTTGTATTGTTATGTAATCTTGTCGTTGGTGTTGCTCGCTATTCTGTGTAGCCAATTTTGTCATAAACACGGCAGGATCGCTGGTTAAGCCATGCTCTCTACTAATTGGTTTTCCTGTGATTCTCTGTAATTGATATTGCGGTGTTGTTAGAGCTACTAGGCAAAGTCCTGTAGGTTGCTTGAGGACCCAGTTCAAAACTGTAAACCTCATGTGATTCAAGTCGCTATTGCCACATGGTAGTTAAATCTTATTTCAGGTCGTTTATTGCAACTTGTGAGAACCAGTGGTTGTCTTTGGTCTGAAGTTGTTCTGTTCTGAGTATGTATGTGCTAGTAATTTTAAGACTGGTCGTCAGTGTTTCTGTTTATTTGGTGTACCCATGAACTGATGAACTGGGCCAGCATTTCGTCAGTAACATCTCGACTGAAACACACTGTTCACTTGCAATGGAAGAAGCTTTATGCTATTCGTAAGCTGTGTTAATGGGGTTAAGTTAAGGAACTAGTGTGCCTGCCCAGCTTCAGCCTACTAGTCCTACGCCGAATTCTGTTTTCTTTTTCCTGATTTTGTTATCATCTAATGGCCTCCCGTTACAGACAGGATTTTGTGTACCTTTGTACTATTTCAAGCTAAGATTACTTGTGTTGAGTTTTGGTCCTTATAAAGTTTGAGTTTCTATCACATTATACGATTTCTGATTGAATGTGTGGACCGTTCGGTTTGAATTTCTTTATGTAACAGTACCTGGCAGGTCGGGTTCTGATACACACATTTGCTCCGGTATTTCGGTGGACTAGCCTCTCCCAATTAAATTATGAACTCACTTAAACTTTCAGTGTTATACTAAATTTAATTTACTTCAATAGTTTTTAATGGCTATTTTTTGGAACTCGCTCTCAAATTTGCATTCAAATTGATCATTCTATTAAATTCTGCCAGCAGTTGTTTTTCTTAGGCTTCTGTAGTAAATTCGTTTGGCTGTGATTCACGAAAAAAGTCGTGCGAACAGTTGTTTTGATCACGTTGCTATAACCAATAGTCAAAACGTCCTCAGTCCTGGGTTCTAAGCCGCAAGCACTTAACTTCTGATTAATAGGCAGCATTGGTGACCGCATGGGAAGTCACCCTCATTCAGCCACCGTCCTTGTCAAAGAGGGCGAAGAAGAGGTCACTCTCTTGGCCTTGGGGTGGGAAACTGCTCCTAGAGGTGGAAGAATCAGCAGTGATCGACGGCATGAGGATGCAAGAGCTATGACAATTACATCGTAACGTGCACTAACAGTCGTATTGATCTATTGATTGGTAAGAGATTCCAGAAGAGTCCGCCATTCTGATCTCTGGTAGGGCACTAGCAAGTGGAAGGTGACCATGAGAAAAAGATTTAATAACCGACGAAAATAGTTCTACAAGTCGGGGCGTGGTATTCCAGAAGCTTGAATGTGGTATGTAAGCTTTTTTTTGGTCATCAGTCTACTGACTGGTTTGATGCGGCCCGCCATGAATTCCTTTCCTGTGCTAACCTCTTCATCTCAGAGTAGCACTTGCTACCTACGTCATCAATTATTTGCTTGACGTATTCCAATCTCTGTCTTCCTCTACAGTTTTTGCCCTCTACAGCTCCCTCTAGTACCATGGAAGTCATTCCCTCTTAGCAGATGTCCTATCATCCTGCCCCTTCTCCTTATCAGTGTTTTCCACATATTCCTTTCCTCTCCGATTCTGCATAGAACCTCCTCATTCCTTACCTTATCAGTCCACCTAATTTTCAACATTCGTCTATTGCACCAAATCTAAAATGCTTCGATTCTCTTCTGTTCCGATTTTCCCACAGTCCATGTCTCACTACCATACAATGCTGTACTCCAGACGTACATCCTCAGAAATTTCTTCCTCAAATTAAGGCCGGTATTTGATATTAGTAGACTTCTCTTGGCCAGAAATGAATTTTTTCCCATAGCGAGTCTGCTTTTGATGTCCTCATTGCTCCGTCCGACATTGGTTATTTTACTGCCTAGATAGTAGAATTCCTTAACTTCATTGACTTCGTGACCATCAATTCTGATGTTAAGTTTCTCGCTGTTCTCATTTCTACTGCTTCTCATTACCTTCGTCTTTCTCCGATTTACTCTCAAACCATACTGTGTACTCATTAGACTGTTCATTCCGTTCAGCAGGTCATTTAATACTTCTTCACTTTCACTCAGGATAGCAATGTCATCAGCGAATCGTATCATTGATATCCTTTCACCATGTATTTTAATTCCACTCCTGAACCTTTCTTTTACTTCCGTCATTGCTTCCTCGATGTACAGATTGAAGAGTAGGGGCGAAAGGCTACAGCCTTGTCTTACACCCTTCTTAATACGAGCACTTCGTTCTTGATCGTCCACTATTATTATTCCCTCTTGGTTGTTGTACATATTGTATATGACACGTCTCTCCCTATAGCTTACCCCTACTTTTTCAGAATCTCGAACAGCTTGCACCATTTTATAGTGTCGAATGCTTTTTCCAGGTCGACAAATCCTATGAACGTGTCTTGATTTTTCTTTAGCCTTGCTTCCATTATTAGCCGTAACGTCAGAATTGCCTCTCTCGTCCCTTTACTTTTCCTAATGCCAAACTGATCGTCACCTAGCGCATTCTCAATTTTCTTTTCCGTTCTTCTGTATATTATTCTTGTAAGCAGCTTCGATGCATAAGCTGTTAAGCTGATTCTGCGATAATTCTCGCACTTGTCAGCTCTTGCCGTCTTCGGAATTGTGTGGATGATGCTTTTCCGAAAGTCAGATGGTATGTCGCCATACTCATATATTCTACATACCAACGTGAATAGTCGTTTTGTTGCCGCTTCCCCCAATGATTTTAGAAATTCTGATGGAATGTTATCCATCCCTTCTGCCTTATTTGACCGCAAGTCCTCCAAAGCTCTATTAAATTCCGATTCTAATACTGGATCTGTTATCTCTTCTAAATCGACTCCTATTTCTTCTTCTATCACATCAGACAAATCTTCACCCTCATAGAGGCTTTCAATTTATTCGTTCCACCTATCTGCTCTCTCCTCTACATTTAACAGTGGAATTCCCGTTGCACTCTTAATGTTACCACCGTTGCTTTTAATGTCACCAAAGGTTGTTTTGACTTTCCTGTATGCTGAGTCTGTCCTTCCAACAATCATATCTTTTTCAATGTCTTCACATTTTTCCTGCATCCATTTCGTCTTAGCTTCCCTGCACTTCCTATTTATTTCATTCCTCAGCGACTTGTATTTCTGTATTCCTGATTTTCCCGGATCATGTTTGTACTTCCTCCAATCATCAATCAACTGAAGTATTTCTTCTGTTACCCATGGTTTCTTCGCAGCTACCTTCTTTGTACCTATGTTTTCTTTCCCAACTTCTGTGATGGCCCTTTTCAGAGATGTCCATTCCTCTTCAACTGTACTGCCTACTGCGCTATTCCTTATTGCTGTATCTATAGCGTTAGAGAACTTCAAACGTATCTCGTCATTCCTTAGTACTTAGTAAGCTAGAAAATATTTAAATTGAAATGCAAAGGCGCAATTCAGATATAGTAGGGTTCAGAGCAGTGAAATGGAAAGAAGACCGGTAATTCTGGTAAGATGAGTACAGGGTAATATCAATAGCAGCAGAAAATATTATAACGGGAGTAAGATTGGTTATGAGTAGAAAGGTAGGGCAAAGAGTGTCTTACAGTGAATAGTTCAATGATAGGGATGTTCTTATCAGAGGCGAGATGATAGTTCAAGTATACATGCCCATATCGCAAGCCGAAGATGAGGACATAAAGGATATGAGGATATTGAAAGAGTAAGACAGTATGTGAAGGGAGATGAAAGTCTAATGGTCATGGGGGGACTGGAATGCATTTGTAGGGGAAGGAGTAGAAGGAAAGGCTGCAGGAGAATCTAGGCTGGTGGCAAGGAATGAGAGAGGAGAAAGACTAATTGAGTTATGTGATAAATTTCAGCTAGAAATAGCTGATCAAGAGTCACAAGAGGAGGAGGTATATTTGAAAATGATCGGCTGATAAAGAAAGACTTGAGTTAGAGTACATCATTGTCAGGTGGAGATTCAGAAATCATATTCTGGATTGTAAAGTGTACACAGGAGAAGATACAGACTCAGATCACAGTGTAGTAGTGATGAAGAGTAGGCTGAAGTTCAAGAGAGTAGTCAGGAGGAACTAATACGCAAAGCATTGGGACACAGAAGTTCTAAGGGTTGACGAAATCGCTTGAAGTTCTTAAAGGCTATGGATACCACAACAAGGAACAGCTCAGTAGGCAATGAAGAGGAATGGATATCTGTAAAAAGGGCAATTAGTGAAGTTGGAAAGAAAAGCGTAGGTAACACAAGAAAAACTTCACTTGATAGATGAAAGAAAGAAGTACCAAAATGATCAGTGAAATTCAGGAATACGGAAATACCAGTCGCTGAAGAATGTTATAAATAGCAAGTGAAGGAAGCTAAGACGAAATGGCTGAATGAAAAATGTGAAGAAATCGAAAAAGAAATGAATGTCAGAAGGCTAACAGAGCATATAGCAAAATGAAAACAATGTATGGTGAAATTAAAAGCATGGGCTGTAACATTAATAGTGGATGGGAATTCCACAGTTAATTGCAGAAGAGAGAGCGGATACATGTAAATAGAACACTGAAGGTCTCTATGAGCGGGAATTTTCGTCTGATGTGACAGAAGAAAAAACAAGAGTCGATTTAGAAGAGACAGGGGTTCCAGCATTCGAATCAGAATTTAAGACAGCTTTGAACCCCTTAAGATCAAAGAAGGCAGAAGGGATGACAACATTCCATCAGAATTTCTAAAATAATTTGGGGAAGTGGCAAAAAAACTATTATTCACAATTTTGTGTAGAATATATGAGTCTGGCTTTCGCAAGAATATCATCGACACATCTCCAAAGAATGCAAGAGGTGACAAGTGCGTGAATTACCGCACAGTGAACTTAACAGCTGATGCATCCAAGTTGCTGACAAGAATAATATATAGAAGAATGGAAAGGAAAACTATGGATGTGCTGTACGCCGATCAGTTTGGCTTCAGAAAAGGTAAGGCTCAAGCGAGGCAATTCTGACGTTGCGGTTCATAATGGAAGCAAGACTAAAGAAAAATCAAGACACTGGAAAAAGCGATCGACAGTGTAAAATGGTGCAAGATGTTCGAAATTCTAAAAATAGTGGTTTGCTGTAGGGAGAGGTGGCTAATACACAATACATTTAAGGTATCAGGTAAATTCAACACCTTCCATGAAAACCCTGGCATGATAGCACATCCGGCAGTATGTCACATACCTCCAAATAAATCCTGACATTAAATTAACCAAAGTAATACGATCAACAAGTGAGCAAATGGAGTACCACTGACTAACACAAGAACGCCTAACTGCATGTCATACCTTCCCAACGTGAAACAATCGCAGTTCCGAGGGGAGAAACGAGAACAGAAGCCGAGAGCAGAGGCGTGTAGGCTAGAAGGCCCTACAATAAGGGAGGGCCGGACACCCACATCGCCAGTCGATCGCCAAGAGCAGCCCCCAGCCCATGATAGAGCCCTCCAGATGAACAGTATAGATCTTACGATAACACTAAAAGGGCCTCACCAGCTGGAAGTTTTAGCGTGAGACTATACGCGTCTCTGTTACGTATTAAACACTAAAAACATTGCCCCGCCACGAAAAGTATAACGTTTCTCATGGGATAGACAGAATTTTTGTAGGTGGAGCTTAAGGTTAACATTGAGACCCTGATTGGTCAGTTGAAAACACAGCCAGATACCTTTTTTAAAACCCATTTCAGTAAATTGTAGTAAAGAGAAGTTAGAGAGTTGCTACCGAGACGGCGAGGTGTGTGGAGCTGTGCTGCCCGCCCAACTTGACGCTGCCTAACCACCGACAAGATAATGAACGCACGTGATGCCACATAAGAGTGCATAACGCTTCACTCAGAACTGCAGAAGTCTCATCTGTTACACCCCCTTTTTACGTAATACTAGTGTCTATCGTCAATGAAACTTCATGGTATTCACATTTGCTACTAGAAGTTAAAATCTGAAACGTGATGATTTTTCTGTTATATAACTACTGAGAAGCCACATCAGCCACTGTAATTTACAACAAGTTAAATAAGTTATTAAAGATAATTGAAGGTCACTGTAGTCCATTTTGATTGTTTTCTCTTTTATGAAAAACTTAAACCTAGATTGTGGATGTGATGTGGCACAGGTCATCCTTCGATCCACTATAGAACTTGGAAACCCATTCAGGGAATATTCGTTCACATTTTTGTTGAACACAGTTGGATTTGATCATCCTGTATTAAAATATTTCCTTTCATCAATAGCACAATTTATAAACAATGTTTTGTAAGTAGAATAAAAATTCCAGTGGTAAACTCAACGGCTTTTTGGACGTTATTTTACCAGCTAACAAAAACAGGATAGCCTTGAGCCCCTTCCATTAAATTAAGTTAGTATTAAGATTCTTTTACAGGGAGTGCAGTGGAGCTGACCCTGAAATCATTAAGTATTTTAATACATCATCGCTAGTCTCACTGAACTCTTCTGAACTCTACATGTCATGTGTGGTCTAGCGTCTCCTTACCAGCAACAGGTCCCAGGTTCAAACTAGTCAATTCCCTAAAAAACACGCTCAGAGCGTCGTTGCGCAAAAGTGGTAGGGAGATACAACTCAGAACAAACAGACATCACACAGAATGTTAGATACGTACAAGAGCTAGGACTGAGTAACAAGAGTGGACGACCAAGATCGAAGCGCTCGGATACAAAAGGGTGTGAGACTGTTCCATCTGAATATCGAAGAAGCAATTATGGAAATAAAAGAAAGGTCCTGGAGTGGAACTGGAGTTCAAGGTGAAAGGATATCAATGATACGATTCGCATACTAAGTGAAAGTGAAGAACAGTTTCATGATATATTGAATGGAATGAACAATATAATGAGTGCAGCATATGGATTGAGAGTAAATGGAAGAAAGGCGAAGGTAATGAGAAGTAGCAGATGTGAGAACAGCGAGAAACTTAAGATCGGGATTGATGGTCACGAAGTAGATGAAATTAAGGAATTCTGCGACCTACGCAGCAAAATGAGAAATGATGGACGGACAAAGGAGGACATCAAAAGCAGACTGGCACTGACAAAGGGCATTTCTCGACAAGAGAAGTCTGTTAGTATCAAACACGGGCCTTAATGTGAGGAAGAGATTTCTGAAAATGTACATCTGGAGCACAGCAGTATATGATAGTGAAACATGAACTGTGGAAAAACTGGAAGAGAAAAGCATCCAATCATTTGCGATGTATGACTACAGGTGAATGTTGAAAAGTAGGATGACAGGATATCTGTTAAGACATCAGGGAATGTCTTCCATAGTGCTAGAGGGAGATGTAGAAGGCAAAAACTGTAGCGAAGGACAGTTGTAATACATCCAGAAAGTACTACTGTGAGATGAAGAAGTTGGCTAGGGAAAGACAGTTGCAACAGATCCAGCAAGCGCTACTGGGAGAGGAAGAAGTTGGCCCAGGAGAGGAATTCGTGGCGGCCTGCATTAAATCAATCGAAAGATCGATGACTGAGAAAAAAAAAATGTGTTGGAAGTGATGCTCCATTTTTTTATCTTTTGTACAAAAAGTACCTGTGTACGTTGCACATCTTGTTTGTGTTGGCGACATTCAGTTGCCCCCTGAAGACGGCCTGAGAAGCCGAAAGCCGCTTAGTGACAAAATAAATATAATTTTACAGAACATTAAGAAGTGTTCTCCTTTTTGACATTAAACTAAATGGCAATGTGACGCATGAAAATTTACTAGTTGCAAGTAAATTTAACAATCACTTCATAAATGTGATGTGTTTGGATCAACTGGGTAGAATGGCTAGCACACGTCGTATTAGGTTAAGATGCTCCGAGGTGGATGGAGGAAATGTGACAGTGCAAACAAATTACACACAAATACACACATTACTGCACTACGTTGCCTAAGTTGTACACCAACTCGTTGGATGTACTTGCGGACAGAGACATCCAAGCAAAGGCCTGTCAAGGCGTGTATTGCTGAAAACAATGTCAACACGAGAATATCTGTCCTCGGGGCCACACTGTCAATCCCTGGGGTAAGCACTTGTCCTATGCGGAGGCTATAGGCGACTCTAGTTGTAGACTTAGTCTCGTAGGTTGGTCCCCACTATGAACCGCAACACGGGAACTCCGTACCAGAACTGTCGTAGTCCAAGGCCGAACATAAACCTCCAGTTGCTACCTGTAGCCGCCGTATATCACAACGAAGAAAATTTCATTGGCGGCGGTGTGGAGATTGCCTATTGGTCCGCGCTTGTGGTGGGCAACGAACTTCAAAGCGCCACCCGTCGTGCCAGTCCAGAACTGTCTCAGCGCGCCGGCTCCGGTTGCGTCCAATGTCGAGGACACAACAAAATGAAGCTGCAAACATGGATTAAATGGTTCACATGATGAAGCAACATAATAATTTAGAAGTATCATTCCACATGAAACTTCCTCTTTGAATTTAAAGAAAGCCTGTGCTGGTAAAACTACTACGTTACTTGATACTGAAAGAGCTGAGTAAAACTGAACGTACTTAGACTGTTTTCTCTTTGCTTATTCTGATAATTTCTAAACTGACACATACTACACTACTGGCCATTAAAATTGCTACATCAAGATGAAATGCAGATGATAAACGGGTATTCATTGGACACACGTACCATACTAGAACCAACATGTGGTTACATTTTCACGCAATTTGGGAGCATACATCCTGAGAAATCAGGATACACGATACCACAGTTTATCAAGAGTAGTGACTGGCTTATTGTGACGAGCCAGTTGCTCGGCCACCATTGACCAGACGTCTTCAGTTGGTGAGAGATCTGGAGAATGTGCTGGCCAGGGCAGCAGTCGAGCATTTTCTGTATCCAGAAAGGCCCGTACAGGACCTGCAACATGCGGTCGTGCATTATCCTGCTGAAATGTAGGGTTTCGCAGGGTTCGAATGAAGGGTAGAGCCACTGGTCGTAACACATCAGAAATTTAACGTCCACTGTTCAAAGTGCCGTCAATGCGAACAAGAGGTGACCGACACATGTAACCAATGGCACCCCATACCATCAAGCCGGGTGATACGCCAGTATGGCGATGACGAATACACGCTTCCCATGTGCGTTCACCGCGATGTCGCCAAACACGGATGCGACCATCATGATGCTGTAAACAGAACCTGGATTCATCCGAAAAATTGACGTTTTGCCATTCGGGCACCCAGGTTCGTCGTTGAGTACACCATCGCAGGCGCTCCTGTCTGTGATTCAGCGTCAACGGTAACCGCAACCATGGTCTCATTGCTGGTAGTCCATGCTGCTTCAAACGTCGTCGAACTGTTCGTGCAGATGGTTGTCTTGCAAACGTCCCCATCTGTTGACTCAGCTATCGAGACGTGGCTGCACGATCCGTTACAGCCATGCGGATAAGATGGCTGTCATCTCGACTACTAGTGATACGAGGCCGTTGGGAACCAGCATGGCGTTCCGTATTGCCCTCCTGAACCCACCGATTCCATATTCTGCTAACAGTCAATGCACCTCGACCAACGCGAGCAGCAATTTCGCGATACGATAAACCGCAATCGCGATAGGCTACAATCCGATCTTTATCAAGGTCGGAAACGTGATGGTGCGCATTTCTCCTCCTTACACGAGGCATCACAACAACGTTTCTTGCCGGCCGCTGGTGGCCGAGCGGTTCTGGCGCTACAGTCTGGAACCGCGCGACCGCTACGGTCGCAGGTTCGAATCCTGCCTCGGGCATGGATGTGTGAGTTGTCCTTAGGTTAGTTAGGTTAAAGTAGTTCTAAGTTCTAGGGGACTTATGACCTCAGCAGTTGAGTCCCATAGTGCTCAGAGCCATTTGAACCTTTTGAACAACGTTTCTCCAGGCAACGCCGGTCAACTGTTGTTTGTGTATGAGTAATCGGTAGGAATCTTTCCTCATGTCAGCACGTTGTAGGTGTCGCTACCGGCGCCAAAATCGTGTGAATGCTCTGAAAAGCTAATCATTTGCATATCACAGCATCTTCTTCCTGTCGGTTAAATTTCGCGTCCGTAGCACGTCACCTTCGTGGTGTAGCTATTTCAATGGCCAGTAGTGTATTTTAGCGCAACGCAGTCTGACTTTAAATAATCCCTACAAAACAATAGCCCTGACTAACATAAACCTAAACCCATCATGAATCACTTTCCTCACAAAAATTTTCGTTACTCGAACTACTGCAGTACAGCGAGAGCCAATACTGCAAGCTAAATAGAAGATGCTAACTACTGAAGCCACTAACTACTGATAGGCATATAGTTAGCAAATCAGAGATTCTGATAGAGAACAAACAATGCATTTCCCTTAACAATGTTCAAAAGTCATTATATATATATGACATCCAGTTTAACAAATTTCTTTTTCTAACGGACACACGTCCATATCGTCCACTCATATTAGCTTCTGGGATCTCTGGAGTCTCTCTCCCCACATGCACCACTGCTGGCGGCTTACCTCAAATTGCCCAACACTACACTGGCGAATAACTTCCAACAACGAGTCCAACCAGCCACTGACTGCACACAACGCAGTCAGGGCGTTACCAACTTAAAAACCTAAACAGCCCACTTAGACACAGTACCTTAAGCAGCAAGAAGTAGCACAATATCATTCACTGTAATTACGAGGGTTGCCCAGAAAGTCATACAGCGCATTTGTTTCCTCAGTCGAAAACAACGCTACGAATGCGAAACGTTACTTATGTATTATTTGAAGTCTTCTGAGTGAGCGCGCCACGTTTCCGTCACTTAAAGATTGCGTAACTGCGGGACAGTTTCAAAAGGGCGTCTGTAGATGTTGTACGTTAAAGCAACGTGCGGTCACTGAATTTCTCACTGCAGAGAAATGCTGTGGGGAATATTAACAAACGCTTGTGCAAAGTCATTGGAGCATCTGCTGCCGACAGACGTATCGTTAGTCGCTGGGCACGGAGGATGAGGTCATCAAAAGGCGGTTCCGCGGAGCTCCATGAATTGCAGCGGTCTGGGAGACCATCCACCTGTCACACCTGACATTTGCGGCGAGCTGATGTTGGGCCTTTAAAGGCCTTTAAAGGATGTCATTCGTGGAAGACATTTTGAGGACGATAGGGAGGTGATTCACAAAGTGAAGCACCGTCTCCGCCACCGGGACAAGTATTCGTACCGACAGGGCATACATACCCTTGTTTCGCGCTGTCGGAAGGCCATAGAACGCGATGGAGATTGCATGGAAAAATAGGGTGTGTAGATAAAACACCATTCTTTCATGTTTGTAATTCTCTTTATGTTCAATAGAGAATGGTTCAAGAAAAAAAAATGCGGTGCGTTACCTTCTGGGTGGCCCTCGTAACAGAAGTACAAAAATTCTAACGTAGTATAACGGTAGCGTTACCGCATACCACGCAAGGGGCCCGGGTTCTATTCCGGGCAGGGGACTGGGTGTTGTATGTCCTTTATCATCATTTTCATCATCATTGACTCGCAAGTCGCCGATGTGGCGTCACCTAAAAAGGACTTGCAATACGGCGGCACAACTCCCATGAATGGGGACTCCCAGCCAACAATGCCATACGATCATTTCATTTCTAGAAAATGAAAGATCAAACGATGGACATCAATTTCAAACAAAATTTTTAAATATTGTTGTAACTTAATGATAATGTCATTAGTCCTCAGTGGGACGAGGAATTTTCCAAGTAGATTAACATTTGCAGTTGTTAAACCTCTTTATAAGAAAGGAAGGAATAAAGACCCATATTTTTTTGGTCCACTTTACTCGCTGGCTGCTTCTTCCAAAAAGAATAGGTAAATCAGTCTAAAATTTAAGTAGAAACCATTTACATAGCGTATCACAGTCTGTATTCCAGAAGAGTTGCTCGATTGAGAATGCTGTTTATAAACTCACTCACCGAGTACCGATATTGCATGTCTTCAAAAGTAAAATATCGCCAGTTGGTAGTTTTCGTGATCTTTCCAAGGAGTTTTACTGTGTAGCTTACGTTACTCTCACAGAAAAACGTACCTTCTATGGAACCGATGGCTTTATACATGGCTTGTTTGAATCACACTGTGTCGTCATAAGATGTCACGCGGCCGCGGTTGTTTCAAATCCGTGCTACCGGCGCAGGAGTGATGGCTGAGCAGCTCCTTGGCGGCGCTGCGACGTGGGCACTGCGACGCGGCGCCACCGCGAGGCTCGAGAGAAGACAGAGCGGACGAGAGGTCTGGTTTTGGGGGGCGAACGGGCAGGCACCAAGAGGGGAAACGACCGTTGGATTAGACTGCACGCCGGCAGTAGTGTGGCAGCTGCAACAAGGAGGAAGAGATGGCAAAATACTACACGGCGTGACTGGACGCAGTTTCCTTCAGGGCTAGCTGGCTGGTGTTTTCCTCAAACAAAACCTGGAGACAGCGAATTTGCCTGTGTGAGAGTGCTGTAAGATGGGACTGTTTTCTACTGACTGTGTGTTTACTAATGTTATAATAAGTTAGTTGTCGGCTGCTGTAGGTAATGCGTGTAAGTTAGCTTCATCGGCAGACACTGTATTACGAGTACTCACTCTAATTTGTGTTCCTGTGTCTGAACTTTCCAGATACAATATGCAGATTCGCCAGCTACCGTTTCGTTTGGACCCTATCAGGCTGAATTCACTTGAACTTTCGCTCATGTTTTCTGTAATCAACCCGCTCAGTATTTAACTACCAGCCTTCATCTGACTATTTCGGAACGCTTTCTACAGCACAGCTGTATTAAGAAACGTTTTGAACCCCCATTACACTGTTGTTTCTTTACAGTGTTACATTTACACTTACACATCATGATTTCGGCTTCAAAGTAACATATCAAGTGTTTTAAGTGTTATAAATTGCCTAAGATGGCATACTGTCGTATTAAAATACATTATTATACACATTATCTAAGAGTCGATATTTCTGGCAGAGCCTACTGCTTTGTTTCATTACTGAGCTTGTGTATTTCTTCCAGGCTCCCATTTGATGTGATCCTGCGTGGTCTGGTGTAATTATCTAGATTTATCTGTATTTCATTTTAAAACTTTAAGCTGAATTATCTCCTTGCACTATTGTTTTCGTGTCTCACAAAAATTAATTACACACTTGTGAGCAAGTTATTACGCAATATTTAACCGTTCCGTATTTGATTAAATATCTGCTGTTCTGTTGGAACCCTTTTGCAGATTCCTAATGCAGAGAGTTTCACTTGCAACGCTTGTATTGTCTTTCGGGAATAGTTTTGTGAAATGAATTACTAAAGAAGTGTCTAATGTGGATTTAATTTTAATTTATGTTAATTTCGAAACACCATTCTTACCTCATGTATCGTCTATTTTATAGGTATTAAACTATTTCTCCGGTATCTGGGCGTTTTGGGAAATTGTTCTCTTAATCTTACACAGAGTAAGCTTGTAATTTAATGGTAAACTATTTGTCCTTCTGGCAAGTGTAACTGCATCACGACTTACTTAAATTTACTGCGAGTCTGCGCAAATAAATGTTTCATGTTCTTTTCAAATAAATTAAAAATTATTTTAGCAAGGGGCAAAGATCAGTCACAGCTCAACCCACTATAACACTCCCTCTAGCGGCATACATACATACATAACAAACAGAAGAATGCAAAGTGTTTTTCTGAAAAATTCAAACAAAGTGAAATGATAGAATATTTTTTGACTTTGAAGAAATCATAAACGCAGTTCAACACTTAACAAATTTGGGTTCACTCGTACTGCTTGTAAATACAAATAAACTTGCACTTAACACACAACAAATGGGTGTGGTTCATTTTGAAGACGATGCTAGTGTTATTTTATAAATCCCTTTAGAGAGAAAGCCACACAAGAGACTGTTATGATGTTTTTAAAAGAATTGTTTAGTTGTTCTCTGGAAACAGACTCTCCGTTAATTTTGAAAAAAACGCACTATGTGTACTGAGCGAGATGGCGCACTGGTTAGCACTTTAGACTTGCATTTGAGCGGACGGCATTTAAAACCAACCATCCTCATATAGGTTTTCCGTGATTTCCCTAACTCTCTACAGGAATGTCGGGATGGTTCCTTTGAAAGGGCATGGCCGACTTTCTTTCCGATCCTTGAAACATTCAGAGCTTCTGTTCAGTCTCTAATTACCTCGATGTTGACTGGACGTTAAATCTTAATCTTCCTTTTTTTCTTCCATAAAACGCACTATGTTAAATTCTCCACAACAAAGTTGTATCAACAGTTGATGTAGCATATGAGCTCGAGTATGTATCCAGGATAGACTGCTCTAGATGAATACGGACAAAAACTTGAACGGAAAGGTGCTTCTTGATGAGCATATCAATGTCCACCTACTTTTGTTCTTCGTGAAATTGCTGGTTCTATTCAATAGTGTATTATGGGATCTGGGGCAGATCAGCACTTAGAAATAAAGTACTGATCACACAAAAGAGAGAAATAAGGTTAATATGTGGCGTAGACACGGAATCGTCATGCAAGTACCTCTTCAGGTAGTTAGGCACCATTATAATACATCCATTTGCTAATTAAATTCATCACAGTGTGAGAAGAACAGCGATGTCAATTCCGATAATACAAGAGGTGAAAGGAACTGTATTAGTCATTATTAAAGCTGTCAGTGGTTCAGGAAGTAGTTCAATATGCAATGACAAAAACTTTTGATCATTTGGTCAATAACATAAAATGTCTGACAAAGCAAGTTTCATGTTCGGTGGGGCGAGGCTGTAATGGGACTGTGTCACTGGGGTACTATAAATCAGTTGTATCTTGGACTCACCACGCTTTGCCAACGCTAACAGATAAGCAAGAACATCGCGAAACTCTTGGCACAGCTGTTCTAATTGCTCCCATTTTTGCTGATTTAAATTAGGTAGGTCGAAGCCCAGTTCGGTTTGTCAGTTCCATCAACAATCACGTGAGTATACTTCTGCACCCAACGCTCACAAAATTCAAAGATCAAATGAGGCTCATAGTAAAGTGAAAAGTTCTTTCAGCGCCAACTCAACGTGACTAACTAAGTCCGCTTCCAGAATCATATGATCAGATCAGCTGCTTTAACTTGAAGGGGCCACATAAACCCTTGAATACACCTCACATGCAGCTCTCCCAATAATAACATTTCATTCAAACGAAGTAGCTTCCTTCAATTGCTTCCTCCCTGCTGGATGCATGAGTATTTCTAAGAAACCATATACTCTTTAATGTTGACACTTATCACATTCAAATATCCTTTAAACTTACTGTTTTGCCTCATTTAGATAAAAGAGTCGTTGATATGTACTGTGGAACATGTAACTAACTAAATGACTGCTAAATGATTATTATGATGTCAATGTGTTTAACATGAGGTGAATGTGTTGATTTTATAAAAGTGTTGAGCCAATGTAATTTTCGTGCTGTTTGAATCGTGCTTTTACTTCTAAACCATTTCCAATGCATGTGCACCAATAAATCGAGTAGAGCGTATAACATCATACTCACAGATAAGTGATTCCACAGAGTGAATTATATAGAAGAGGTAAATGGTGTTCTGCGTTAAACTCATGTCAGTGAAATATTGATGAGCTCTTTAGATCTATAATTGATGCAAGCGAATTTGTGACCAGTACAGAGCTATCATCTTAATGGGAAGTGACACTGGATCTCCATGGTGAAAACCTACATTGCCGGTAATTCTAACAAAGTGGTGGTAAACTAAAATTGCACCCTGAGAACCCCAGAACAAATGAGGCAAATGAACACTTCGTTGAAGAAGCGTACTCGTATGCATTTGTGTTAGAGTGTATGTGTAAATACACGACCGCACAGCATCTTCCAGTTTCATTTGATTACTGAGAAACGAGGCTGTTATGTGCTGAGTTTGTAAAATGATATTGTTTTAAATATTTTGAATATTTTCGTAGAGGGTTCGATCAAAAAGAGTCATTAGGATTCAGTGTTGAATCGACGACATGAGAGAGACGCAGCACAAGCTTGGACTGAGGAAGTCAGTGAATCACCCCAAATGAAACGAGGCAAAGCTAATTCTAAATGACTGGATGGAATTTTGAAACACCGCACTCAGGGGTGAAGGACAATTATATAAAACACTATAGTACTTCATTCATTTTCATTGAACGTATTTTTAATAGACCAGTGATACAAAGTTAATTATGTGGTAAATAATTTCACAAGAGCTGTAAGTAATATTATTTGCCTCTAAAAACAAAATGGCATTCGTTACGTAACTAGCGAGGCATCGTGGCATTCTTTATAGTGTAAATACTTGATGTGATGCTCTTATTATGGTGACAGTAAAGCAAACTATTAATATGCAGATGAATAGTACCTGGTGATAGACAGTAACTGTCACTATACTGTTAATTTGATTTTCAATGGTCGCCGGTTACACCATTCTGTTTTTAGGGAACAGTGTGGAATTTTTATAGTTGCAGAAAAATTCCTTTAGCTTTCCATTATCTCTGTATTGTGATATTTACTACTTTAAGCAGTTTGTACAATAACGTAAATATCGGTTGATAGTTTGATAATAATTCGCCTTTAACTAGGTGTGCTGCTATTTTTTCACTACTGTATGAAAAGTATCATTTGTTGCACTCACGACGAGAATTCTACTAAGAAAGTCATTATAGTCGTGGATTGCGATCGTATCAGGAACAACATCATCTATTATAACTAAAGTCTGTAAATACAATCAACTAAGTCAAACAATAAATGGGTGCCAATGAAATCACGGTTAAGACATAAGTACTTGATTGACATTTGACTGTAACGACGATACGTAACACTTCATTGCCGCAACCATGACATATTGATGTCCTCGGGGCATGGAACATCTGAAATTAAAATTCCCGTCATATTTCATTGCTCCACACATTCAAGATATATACACTACCAGTGTTACTGAAATTGCTAAAAGGAATGTGGCTGCTGTTCTTATAACGTTTTAGATATGTAATACAGCGATTATGGCTTTTATTGATGTAATGACTACACAGGTATAAGAATTAGTGATTGGTACCAATATATTCCAAAAATCAGTTCGAGCAAGATGCGAATTTCCAGGGAGTATTATCTCGGGGCCTGCTGATCGCAGAGATAACGGGTCAAGTGTTTGGCATGGCTTTTAACCTAGCGAACATTTGTATTCCTGTAGGGAGAATGCGAAAAATGTAGCTTCGTTACAGCACAAATTCAGAGTTCAAATACTATACCCTTCCTCCACACCAGGCAAATTGAGCAAATCCGTTGATTATTTTGCGTTAGTTGTGATGTAGGGTGGATCCTAGAAGGCTTATAAAAGCACCATTCCTCCTTGGGCGGTTCCTGAGGAACTCCGGAAAAATCATGAATTAGGGGTACAAAACATGCTGATCGTTGCGATGGCCAAATGGCGAAATTTTTACCGTATATTCTTCAGATGATATTCTCGGGGATACTGAAACTATTCTCAACATCATTATTTGTTACCGAGTTTCAGATGTTCAAAGTTACCGTATTTATGCACGTAAAACACGCACGTAATAATACGGTCTGAGAATTAAATGTAGTATTAACTGTCGTAATGATCACACGGAAAGGGTCATCGCAAGGGTTTTGCGTTTACCAAATTGCGTTTTAGTCCGTATTTTTCCACCAATAAAACTTGACGGCGTGCTGCCTCTGTGTTATTCGGTGGTGCCACCTGGCTGCGTGAGCAGCTTACAGCATACAAAAAGTTACTTTTCATGTGTAATTTTCTGCATTTGCAAATGAAAACTGCATTTTATGCTGTACTGTACGAAGTAAGTTAAAGTGATGTTGCGTTGCATGGGAGACAAATTTGTGTTAATCTTGTATCATATGTACTTGTTTCTTGTTTGTGTGTCGAAGTAATGTATATGAAGTGCATGTATAAGCAGCAAGCCTTGCTCTTACAGGGAAAAGAAAGGGACCAGTCGAAAAACTCTCCAGCTGGAGAGCAAAAAGGGTGAATATGATCCTCTTTAAAAGTCCCTGACAGAAAAGAGGGTAATAGCTGTCTCAATTCTTAGTCCGCTTTCCTCACCACATATTTTGGCATGCGAACGTAGTCACGGTTTTTTTTTTTTTTTTTGTGCTGAGAGAGTATGACGGTGTCAGAGTGAGGAGACAGAGCCAGTGGGACAGATGGAGAAAGGAAACAATGATAGCTGGAGAGGGGGAAAGTGGCAGTGAAAGATACAGAGAGATGGATGACGACAATAGCAGTGGGAGCCAAAGAGAGTAGAGATAATGATGATCAATGAGATACTATGACCGCAAAAGACAAGAGGAGAAGGCTGGAGATAGCAGCAGTGGGGGTAGAAGAGAGAAGAGACAATGGAAGTCATAAAAAGATGAGTGGAGGCCATACATAGGATTTGGGGGCTCTTGACCCGCTCCCTAGCCCTCCCCACCACCCCTTACCCCAGATGATGACTGGGTGTTGTGTGATGTCGTTAGGTTAGTTAGGTTTAAGTAGTTCTAAGTTATAGGGGACTGATGGCCATAGATGTTAAGTCCCATAGGGCTCAGAGCCATTTGAACCATTTTGACCCTTACCCCAGATCGGCGAACCTTAACACGAAAATATTTGCCAACTTACCTTATACCCATGTATTAAAGATTCCGAGTGTAGTGATCAAATCCCGTGGCAAACCACCCATTCGGACTTATGGACGAGGAGACAGTGATGGCTGAAGAGAAAGATAACAAACTGTAAGTAAGAAAGAAGAGACAGTGGCAACGTGAGGGAAAAGGAATGTGGCAGAGAAAGTTGTGGCGGCGCAGAAAGACAATGAAAGTAGTATTGCATTATACACGTGAGAAATTAAATTGCAGAGTTGGCACGCAGGTATTTTGCACGCATAAAAATAAAAAATTGACTGTGTAGGTTAGACAAATGGTATCTGAAGTATGGTGGAATCGCGATGAATACATAGGTTCAGAGGTGAAATATAAATTACAGTTTATAACTGAACGTTAACTGAAGTTGAACTAATTTGCAACTGACTAGACGAGAAAGAAAGTTTTTGTTTCTCAAGTCTTACCAGCACTGACATATGAGAAGGAAAGTATCAGATACAGTTTATTGTTTGCTACCACCGAATATAGGTTATTTTCAAAATGCCGAGGACTATTACAGAGAAAGGAATAATCTTATCTCCAGTTTCATTCAGACATTACTCCACCAATGACGTTTGATCCTGTTTAAAACACTAAAAACTTGGCTTCGCCTCTATGTCTTGGAATACAGTTATAAAGTTAACACTTTGAACGAATCGTTTAAAGTTGTTAAGAGAACCAACTTTCAACTTGTTGGTCGTACGGATCCTAAGGAAAGCTGGAGCAAAGCACTGCAGACGCTCGGGAGGGAATTTTAACCGCCTGAAGAGTGAAAGTGAAAAGCACAGCAAAGTGGTGCCAAACTCGAGTGCGCGGCAAACGAAAGCTGAAGGGGTGAGTAAGAAGAGGGAGCAGTGACGTGAGAAAATGAGAGCTTCTCCGGAGTGTGGCAGAGACAGCTCGGGAAGGCGGAAGCCGCCTCTGGGCGTTGCGTGTCGTAGCGGCGCACAAAGGAGCTGCTGGGAGCTGCAGGTATTTCCTCTGTCTCACCCCCCACAATGCTACAGTTCTGGATTTTCATTAAGAAACTATTAGTCCGAGAGCAAGAACGTGCAGCTCTATTTTAAACTTAGGATTCCTTATCACATTGTAGGTGATGAGTCTTGTAGCTAAAAATTCAAATTGGGATAATATTAACTACTACAGCTCTGTACCCAATCGAAACACGTTCATTGCAAATGAAGAGATAGACTTCGTTCTCTACACGCAGAAACTAACGCACTTTCACAAACACTGGGCTTGACAGTTTTCCTCAGATATATAATGTCAAATAGTTAAATTTAAAAATTCCCAACTCCCTGTATTGATCACGTTTCAACGGAGTTTTCGCTTAGATTGAAGGCAAACGCATTAGACTGATGCCTCCAACAGTGTTCTGACTGGTTTGGTGCGGCCTGTGACGAATCCCTCATTGTGTTAACCTCTTCATTTCAGAGTAGTACTTCCACCAAACATCATCAGTTATTTTCTAGATGTACGAGTATGCCAATAATTTCCTTCCTGTACAGTTTTCATCCTTTGCAACCCCCTATAGTACCAATGAAATTGTTCCCTAATGTTTTGATACATCCTCTCATCGCCTCATATATTCTTTTTCATGCTGTCCACGTGTTCTTCACGTCACATATCCTGTACAGAACCTCCTTATACCTTATGTTATCAATCAATCTTGCAATTCTTCTTCACTTTCAGATAGGATACGCGAATCTTACCACTGACATCCGGGAAGGACGAGCGATGCTCCTTGTCGAACAACATTTTTGTAAAATACTTCTACCGCCGATGAATTCCTTTTCGTAAAGTATGTTTGAGTACTGTCAAGAGCTGCCGATGAAATAAATCTTTAATGACGCACCGGTCCCGGTCATCTGAACATCAGGTACTATAAAAATATTTACATTATGTTTGGAACAGTACTTACCACGAGGTTAAACTAGATAAAATTTTTATTTCTGTCCACCCAACAGTAAAATCGGCGCCATTTAGGCTGTTGTAAATAACGAATTATGAAATGCCACCACAGATACGCAATGTACTGGAAACAAATAAAAATTGCTGCCATGCCTTGAATCCGAACTTCCCGCTTTACGCGAGCGGTCACTGTAACTGCTTCAGCTATTCGAGCAAGCTTTACGGACAATAGAGATTTCCGTATTATTCAGTGTCTGCTTCCCACAGTGCTCGCACAAGTATGTGATTTCCGCGTAGATACAGACTTGCTTACCTTTATGGTCAGGTTGCCTTGGCTTTGGCGTGAAACACATTACTGCAATATCTGTGAAGTTCGGTGCAATGTTCCTTCGGACGTGCATGCAAGTCCGAATGAATGGACGCTACTGAAGATATATAGCTGCATTAAACGGAGAAGCCTATTCGCTAATTGCGAATACGGTACCAACTCAGCTATAAAATTTACTTAAAAAATGAAAATTTTGCGAATACATTTCATGATTTAATACAGTGACTGTGGCTTCCGACATGCGTACATTGTGTTGAACTCCACCAACAATGCCAAATTCCGGAACTGTACTGATGTGTTAGAAATAGTTTTATGGTAGCTGATAAAGATTAGATTATCTAATTTATTTTCGCGATTCCTGGCAGATTGTAAATGCTTTTTACCTATACCTTGTGCAAAAGAGGTATCTGGAAATTCATTTCATTCTCCCATGAAAGTTCCCTGTTAAGCTCTCCCGATGGATCCTCCTACATATCTTACAGTGTTGCTGTTTCCTATGACTTATTGTCACTGGTGTGAGCGAATAATGACAGTGTTTAACACACAGTACATCCCTGTTCCACTGTAGCTGGCTAGAAGGCCTAAAATACTCGCCACTCAGCCACTAGCAGCTGTTGTAATCGTACTACGACCGTTTCTGTGAGTTACGACTCTAGTCGATGCCTTCCGCAGGCCTACCGACAGTAATACGTGAGGCCAAACAGCTTCAACTTCGACTGACAGCGTCATCGGCTGGCCGATGGTCTACAAGCTGACGCTGAGACCTGATGGTTACGGGTCTCCAACAGGTGCCAGCGCTATAGCCGCCCCCACGAATCCTGGGTTCAGGCCTGGGCATATGCGAGCCAGGGCCGAGATTCACTGCCACTTTTGCGTAAGCTCACTGGCTGCTTGTGATGCCTGCCTTGAGCTGCGTTCACACCGTCCACGACGCGCTACGTCACTCTGGGCAACAACAAGGAAGTGTCGATTCATAAATGGGAATTGTTCGTTCTTGGCCGGCTATGTTTGGATGGCTTTTCTTGGCTACTGCTGACAATGACGGGCGCACAGGGACCCTGTTGGGCTCCATTCTGAGCCTTGTCTACGTAGGAACTGCAGCGAGTACAGCACGCCGCTGTTACTAATACCACAATCGTCACCACTTTACGGAAGAACTGCAGAATAAAAAATATTACTGCTGTTTGACTTCTGATTCCGCCTTCGCCATGATACTGCCAGAATACTGCCCACTGCTGCTTCACATGCCATTGTACGACAGAAGCGACCTTTCTGGCATCTAATGGTGTCTTCACCCCCGACACCATTGCAAGTATGTTAAGGTTCAACGGAGAGCCCCTGGACTAAGTGACGGTACGGAGAAGGTCTCTTCGCATTTCGCTAGACTTTTGAGGCGTGTTAGTACGTGACGATATTACAAACATTCATGGATGCTGAAGGGGGATAAATGTATGTCTGAGGTAAGGGTCCTAGTTCGAAACGACCTAGCCGAAAGTGTTACTGCTGTTGTTCAGATTGTGGGGTAGGAAATTTCTAGAGATACACTACGTCATCAAAAGTATCCGGACACCTAGCTGAAAATGACATACAAGTTCATGGCGCCCTCCATCAGTAATGCTGCAATTCAATATGGTGTTGGCCCACCCTTAGCCCTGATGACAGCCTCCACTCTCGACGGCATACGTTCCATCAGGTGCTGGAAGATTCCTTGGGGAATGGCAGCCCATTCTGCACGGAGATCTGCACTGAGGAGAGGTATCGATGACGGTCGGTGAGGCCTGGAAAGAAGTTGGTGTTCCAAAACATCCCAAATATGTTCTATAGGATTCAGGTGTGGACTCTGTGCAGGCCAGTCCATTACATGGATGTTACTGTCGTGTAACCACTCCGTTACAGGCCGTCCACTATGAACAGGTGCTTGATCGTGTTGAAAGATGCAATCAACATCCCCGAATTGCTCTTCAACAGTGGGAAGCAAGAAGTTGCTTAAACCATCAATGCAGGTCTGTGCTGTGATAATGCCACGCAAAACAATAAGGGATACAGGCCCCTCCATGATAAACACGACCATACCACAACACCACCGCCTCCGAATTTTACTGTTGGCACTACACAAGCATTCGCAATACCCACACCCTGCCATCGGATCGCCACATCGTGTACCGTGATTCGTCACTCCATACAACTATTTTCTACTGTTCAATCGTCCAATGTTTACGCTCCGTACACCAAGCGAGGCGTCGTTTGGCATTTTCCGGAGTGATGTGTGACTTATGAACAGCCGCTCCACCATCAAATCCTAGTTTTCTTGCCTCCCGGCTAACTGTCATAGTATTTGCACTGGATCCTGATGCAGTTTGGAATTCCTGTGTGATGGTCTGGATAGATATCTGCCAATAACACATTACGACGCTCTTCAACTGTCGGTGGTCCCTGTCAGTCAAAAATGGTTCAAATGGCTCTGAGCACTGTGCGACTTAACTTCTGAGGTCATAAGTCGCCTAGAACGTAGAACTTATTAAACCTAACTAACCTAAGGACATCACACACATCCATACCCGAGGCAGGATTCGAACCTGCGATCGTAGCGGTCACGCGGTTCCAGACTGAAGCGGCCAGAACCGCACGGACACACTGGCCGGCTCTGTCAGTCAACAGACAAGATCGGCCTGTACGCTTTTGTGCTGTATGTCTCCCTTCAAGTTTCTACGTCACTATCAAATCGGATACAGTGGACCTAGGGAAGTTTAGGAACATGGAAATCTCGAGTACAGACGTATGACGCAAGTGACACCCAATCACCTGACTACGTTCGAAGTCTGTGAGTTCTGCGGAGGGGCCCATTCTCCTCCCTCACGATGTCCAATGACTACTGAGGTCGCTGATATGAAGTACCAGACAGTAGGTATCAGCACAATTCACCTAATATGAAAAACGTATGTTTTTGTCCAGTAAAGAAGGGTTGAAAAATGCATACCTCTAGCGGTATGAGCACTTGTTCATCTTCACTACTTCGGAACACATCTATTGGAATGGTGCCCATTCGGATATACCGGACTTTTTTTCTAGTTTTTATACAAGAAGAAGGGCTTACAGTTCCGTAAGGTATGCGTTTTAGTGTCCACGTTTACTACACATTTTTTCTTCTTTTTCAACCATACTACCACCTCTCAAAGTTGCCTAACACACAATCCTAGCAATAACAGTACAGTTACTTGTAATACACTGTCAGATGTATGACAACCATTTTCGCTTATAAATATCGACTGGGTCGTTTCCGGGACAGGTTCCGTTACCTCATATTGATAGATTTACTATTCTCTCTCATACCTGAAAGTTTGTAACATGTTCACCGGATCTCTCTGTGTTTTTTATCTGTCATAACATCATTCACTATGAGTTTCGTTGAAATTGCGACTTATCTGCTAGACCGTTTGTAAATATTGTGAATAATAACGCCCATGTAACACGTATTTGGGATACTACTGAAATTACTTACCACAGGTTCGCAGATTTAGGAACTGTGGATATAGTATACGAGGATATTGGACGAATAGTTCAGTATCTAATGGGAGATGATAATCTAATATTTTTCGGTGATAAGAAAGCTGTAGTAATGGAAGGAATAAATGAGTTACGGGGGAATACCGACTCGTTAGTAGGAATGCGAGTGGAGAAAGGCTAACTGAATTTTGCGCTAGTCAGTGTATATCTTGACTACTCAAGCAAATTACACTATGTATTTTTTTATTATTTTCCAACTGTTTATTATTTTCCTCCTGTTTTTTAAAGCTCTAATGTCACTTAGATTCAATAAGGAGTCGGTTTCCCAACTAAATGCCTAAGTCAGTATTATGAACATTCTCATAGGAATAACTGTCCGTACCATCAGTTTTAGTTACGTGCTTATCATGAACCGGAAGTTTACTATCAATACTTGTTTCAACAAGCTTTCGGTTCTACAACTTTAAGGGCACTATTGTCCACAATAAGCCAGACTAGTTGTGGGACTCTCCAGCAGCTAATTCAGTATTAATATTCTTTCTCTCTCTCTCTCTCTGATCAGCAGCGACCAGTGTTCTCTCTGAATGACATACCTGATCAACTCTCCGATTACGAGACGTAATTTTTCTAAGAGACCATGGAGAGTGTTTTCAACATAGTAAACTCCCACGTTAACCACTCACGTTCTTTGACGCCTGTGTAGCTCTTTACCAACTGGGAGTATTCAAAATTTCTGCACCAGACAGTCTAGACATCCAAGTGCCAGTTAATAGCAAAATCGTTGGAACCTCTGCTTTATCACCGCTATAGTTCCAGTTTATTCGCAGAGACATTTTCATTTTATGTTTGTTAAATTTTAGTGCTTTTCAGTGTGTCTTCATAACTGTATGGAAGTCAAACAGAATGTTATAAACATTCATTATACCATGAGATAGTTCTTATAGAAGCAATAAAATGTTTTAAAGGCAAACTACGGCCGTCAATAAATGTTCTACGCTCTCCCGCGGTGGAATAAGGCCAACCTTTGAATAATGTGTTTTCAGTAACAGACAATTTGAGGTTTAATGTTCTTCGGCTGGTTTCTGTACAAGAAATGGTTGATAACAAGGGTTGCTGGAGAAGGTCTCTGGTCAATGACTTTCATAGCTGTAAGCGGGAGCTCTAGGGTTCCGTGACTACATTTACAGAACGGCTGTTACTGTTTCCTCGAATTACTGAGATTTTTATTTATTTGTTTACTTACTTATTTATTGCAAAATTAAAGACCTGCAACCCGATGTTCTAAAACAGGTCGTACATCTCACAGTTTTCGTTTGTCATTTTCCTTGTAAATTTTTGTTTTTTGTTTTATTTTTATGTGCATCATATGACAAAGAACAATACTTGTAAAACACGGATACTTTTAGGTTGTATAAATAAGATATTGTTGTTTTCAGACGATGCAAAAGGTGATTGGATAGCAGAGAGATTCGTTAGTTTCATCACCGATTACGACTGGCGGCGAATACCTCGGAATGGTTTCTTGGAGCTGTTGACCGCCAGTCACAACAAAAGAAAGTTTGGTTCGTAGTAGAGAAACAGTGTTGCTAACCTTATGTATTATCATTAAGTGCTCCTGCGTGCACAATATTTCGTGCTTTCTTTGCTAGGTTGCCAGCACCTTACGCTTATTTACTGTTACATTTCCCGCTGTTATGTTGCATACAGGCATGACTGTTATGTTGGGTCCACAGGTACTCTTCATACGTTGTTTTTTAAACACTGTTTGTCAATGTATTTTGTTGGGCCCATTGTTCTTCGTCTCTTATTGCTGCGTATGTACGTATATCTGTTTCTGTGTAGTCTACGTGTAGTCTGTGCCCACAGAAGAAGACAGGGTATACTAGGGAGCCTTCTTCCCCGCATGTACGTGTAGATCTCTGTCAGACTGACGCGGATGAAATACCTCGTATAAGGTCCGTGTCCGGGTAAGAAATGTACCATACCGCGGTGGGATCGATATTTCAAACGCTCCCTTATGTTAGGGAGGAAGTGGTGCAGTCGACGTCCCTTATCACTTACATCCTACTCACCTTGTCATGCATCCGAAAGACAACTTTTAATGTGACTGGTCTGTCTCTGTACCGGTACCCCAGTTATTTTGTGTACCTTATTTAGTCTTCCTAGCCTCCCATCTTTAATCAGTACCTCGCGGCTCTGTATTTGATCATGATATCTGTGGGGCATATTCCGAGCACCACACACAGTGAATCCAATGAGGTGGTGCCAAAGATTCGAGATAGCCTAAGTAGGACAATTCTCTACCCTCGTCTGACTGATGCTTTGTTGGTGTCTAGGTTCAGTCTGTGTGCCCAAGTGCCAGCTGCGAATCTGGCTACTGATTCAGTCACGCAGAAATAAATGAATGAGAAATGGATCAGACCAATAGAAAATAAGGTGGAGAATAGGTTGAGTAATATGAGAACCAAGGGAAGTTTAGAAGCAAGAAGAACCTAAGCATTAAACAGAGTTCAATAATTCAATGTGAAATGAGGAATGTACGCTAATGTTTATCTATGTTCAGGACTTCTAATAGATGCAGTTTTCCCTCTTGGTTTGCTGTGTGGAAAGCATGGGACTTTGGTTAGTAGCACTGACTTTCACTCTTTACATGCCCAGCATACTGTGTGTTACTTTCACATTTATATAATTTTTTACATTAAATTACCTGATATTTACATTTCAAAGGACGAAGTTTACCCTTCTTTTGCAGTTCTGTCAATATGTGTAATTTTACTTTAGCAGGCGCTTTCACTTCTCAGCAGCTGCCTATTCTCAAATGCCTCAAGCTTCTATACTGCCAAACTTCTTCCGGCAGACTTTTTCTTTAGATGGTTTTGGTCACAGCTCCCCTCCACGTTGTCGTTGTCCTTGGCCTCCCTCAGCTTGTTCTACCTGGTGGAGACCAATTGAGCAAACAGTGCGACCATCGATTATCCTACATCTGTCGCACACGCAGACCCCTTCTCCTTGCTCGAAAATCAATTCCATCTGTGATTCGTTCCGCCGCATCCAACTACATTCCTATGCGTTCATTCCCCCTTCGGGTCTCTGCCATGCTCCACCGTAACCCGTGCATTTCGACAGCCTCAATTTTCCCCCTTCAGTGTACAACACCCTGAGCCATACTTCAGAGTACTTTCAACCACAGCACGTAGCACTACATTCCTATTCGTATTTATATGTAACGACTCCTAAAGATGCCGTTTAATGATCTAATAGCAACCTTCCCTTGACTTATCCTGTAGGATGTCCGGTTCACACTGGCTAGCCTTGCGTTTAGTAAACCTAGATACTTCCGCTTTTCTTATCTGGAAAAATTTAAAATTCAAATCCTCGCTTTGCCCTCTTCCAATGACAACAACAGCATGCATATTGACTGTTAGTACTCTTTGCTTATAAGCTTCCATTAACTTCCTTATGTGTACACTGCATCATTATTATTCGCAGCAATAAGTATTTGATCGTTGGCCAACAGTGATGAATGTTAACTTTGGTGCTGGTCCGCCCATACAAAATTCTCACACTGTGTATTGCAGTAACGAAGAACAGCTTCTAAATACAACTTAAATAAGGTTGGTGGCATAGAACATCCTTATTTTATTCCTTCACTTGTTTCAAAACTAGTGTGGCACGTCCTTCATACCAGCTCTATAACGAAGCGTGTACCGGAACATTTTCCAATGTTATCTATGTCCAGAACTTCTAACAGGCCTTTTCAAAATAAACAAACACCAAATGAAGATCTTGACCTTTTGTGATCATTTCCGACGTGCACGAAAGATGTTATCAATACGGTTCCCCCCCCCCCCCCCCCCAGCAGTTAAACGTAACTGTTCCTCAGATACGACGTACACATCCTTTTACAATCTGTTCTTTATTATGTTATTGAACACTCAACTCAACGAAGCTTCTATACTTATTCGCCTGTAATTAGTATAATCTCTCCCGGCCTCTCTCTCTCTCTCTCTCTCCTTTATATAGTGGTAATATATGATATTTTCCATTCTTGGGGTGTTTGATCTCCTTGAAGGATTTTATTAAAATAGTTACTAGTGACGTTGTTGCTTTAGATACATCGTACTTCGATAATTCCATTACCGTAACTTCAGAATCGACAGCCCTTCCATTTTATGAGTTTGGAAGAGCTTGATAAACTTCATTGTCGGCCACCTCCTCCACAGGATTACCTCCACTTCATTCTGCTCTTCGAAGCTCTTCTCTCACCATTGTAACAAATGTTTAAAATATGTCTTCCATTTCGAAACTGCAATCACTCCAGCTTTTTAGCAGGAGACTCCTCTTGACGTATAAATCTTCAAGCTTCTGATGCCATTTTGTATCCAGTTTAGTGCTCTACGACGGCACATTTCTTCTCCCTCACGTCCTCTTTACTGCGAATAATCATTCATTTTACTTTTCCCTTAATAGTAGTGATCTCTACCTTCCTACCTTTCTTCCTGTTCCCTCTCTAAATCTTTGGACCTCATGGGATTATGACCCTTCCCAAAACCATATGGTGATGTGTTCCACAGTCTGAACATCAAAACGCTCTCACGACCTGGACTACCGGACTTCTGTTCCACTTGAAAATTACTAAATCTCAATTAGACCTTAAATTAATAATTGCTTGATGACATTATGTTATCGCAAACTTCAATTAACCTGTTCCCATTGTGGTTCAGTGTTTCTTTACCAAACTTCGCAACCATATTATTATTTAATAGAGACCCAGCTCTACCAAGTAAGTCCGCCAGAACAAACTGTTATTAATGTGGAGAAGCTGATATCCCTGATTCAGTCAAATATTCCTCTTTATCAGCTATGTTAACACTGTGAAAGGGGGCATAATTTCCTATTACAGTTGCTTGACAATCAAACATCTCGGACTAGGACAACCTCTCATTAACCTCATGCCGGATCATCTTTCTTTATTCTTCCTTTCCTTACGTTATTCACCAAAAATAGACACCCTACTCCGTGCGCCTTTCAACACCTCTCACTATACGCAGTTATTTTTTAAGATTTTTGCTGCCAGTACCTTTCTTACTCGTCACTGTCAAAACTGAAAATTTGCTTGCTGTTTCTCACCCTCTGGTGCCGTCTCTTGGAATTTACTGCTGAAACTCGGAATGTTCCATGGGCATAGTCCTTTTGTGAATTCATTGATGGATCTATGAGATCCACCGGTTTCCACGTGTCACGAACTCTGTTATAAGGAGCCTACCTGTAGCAGAACTCTCTGCCTGGACTACCAGTGGACTCTTCCGTCAGCCACTTTTATTTATTAATTCCCTTTTCAGATTTTCTAGCTTCCGTACAACGCATAAGCTTCTGACATTCCAAGCCCCGAGTCGTAGAACGTTATTCTTCGTTGGTTAGTCAATCCTTTTCTCAATAACTTCCCTCTCGGTAGTACCCTCCCATAGATCACAATGGGGGCTAATCCGGAATCTTTTGCCAATGGAGAGATCATCATGACACTTTTTCAATTACTGGCCACATGTCCTGTGAATACACGTAAAGTAATGCAATGGTCTCCATTGCCTTCTGCATCCTTATGCCGTTGGTTATTGCTGATTCTTCCGCCTTTAGGGGCAGTTTCCCATTCCAAAAACAAGAGAGTGCGCTGAACCTCTGTCCGCTCCTCCACCCTCTTTGACAAGGCCATTGGCACAATAAGGGTGACTTCTTATGCCGGAAGTCTTCGACCACCAGTGCTGATTACTAATGACAACTTAAGAGTTGGCGGGTTTCGAAACCACCACCGGCGACCCATTGTTTCCTCGAAATCGGCTCCTGGTTCTTCTTCTATCAACTCAGACAAATATCCCCCCCCCCCTCATAGAGACCATTAATGTGCTCTTTACACCTATACGCTCTCTGCTGTGCACTTAACAGTGGAGTTCCCTTTGCACTATCTATGTTACCATCCTTGCTTTTAATTTCACCGAAGATTATTTTAATTTTCATATATGATGAGTCTGTCCTTCAGAAAATCATTTCTTTTTCGATTTCTTCAGATTTCACATGCAGCCATTTCGTCTTAACTCCAATGCACTTCCAAATTCTGTAGTTCCTCGGCGGCTTGTGTTTGTGTGTTCCTGAATTTCCCTGACCATTTTCTTACTTCTCTCATCGATCTTCTGTTACCCGTGGTTTCTTCGCAGATTTCTTCTTTGATCTATGTTTTTCCTTCCTACGTCTGTGACTGCCCCTTTTAGAGATGTCCATTCGACTTTAACTGTACTGCTTACACAGCTGTATCTATAGCCTTAAATAACTTCAAGCGTATCTCGTCGTTCCTTAGTGCTTCTTACGCCACTTCTTTGCGTATCGATTCGTCCTGTCTAATCTCTTAAACTTCAGCCTACTTTTCACACTACTACATTGTGATCTGAGTCTATATCTGCTCTTGGGTACGCCTAGAATCCAGTATCTGATTTGGAAATCTCTGCGTGACCATGATGCAATCTAACTGAAATCTTTCCGTATCACCAGGCCTTTTACAAGTACACCTCCTCCCCCCTGTGATTCTTGAGCAACGTGTTTGCTCTTACTGGCTGAAATATATGACAGAACTCACACTTTCTCCTTTCTCTTTTCTTGCCACAAACCCATATACTCCTGTAATCTTTTATGCTACTCATTCCCCTATAATTGCATTCCATCCCCCCATTGTTAGATTTTCATCGCCCTTTATGTACCGTATTGCCTAATACACCTTCTCTGTATCTCTATCTTCAGCTGCCGACGTTGGCATATATACCTTAAGTATCGTTGTCGACTTTGATGTGCTGTAGATCCTGATAAGAACAACCCTGCCACTGAACTGTTTACTGTGACACACTCTCCGCGCTACCATCCTATTCGTAACGACCTCTACTCCCGTTATGCCAATTTCTGCTGCTGTTGATATTACCCTATACTCATCTGACTAGAAATCCTTGTCTTCTTTCCAGTTCACTTCACTGACGCCTACTGTATTTAGATTGAGCCTTTGGGTTTCCATTTTCAAATTTTCTAGCTTCCCTACCACGTTCAAGCTTCTGACAATCCAGGCCCCGTCTCGTAGAACGTTACCTTTCGTTGATTATTCTGTCTTTTTCTCATGGTCACATCCTCCTTGGCAGCCCCCTCTCCGAGATCCGAATGGTGGACTATTCCGGAACCTTTCGCCAACGAAGAGGTCATCATAACACTTTTTCAATTGTAAGCAACATGTCCTGTGAGTCTACGTGCATCCTCATGCCGTTTATCATTGCTTATTTTTCCGCCTTTAGGGGCAATCTCCCATCCCAAGGACAAGAGAGTTCCCTGAACCCGTGCACGCCCTTACGTCCTCTTTGACAGGTCCGTTGTCAGAATGAGGGTGACTTCTAATGCCGGAAGTCTTCGACCGCCAATGCTGATTATTAATGAAAATTTGAGCGGCGGTTGTTTTTGAACGGGGGACCGACGATGTTTTGTTTACTAATGAAAAAAGATATACCAAGACCACGCTTCTACGCTACAATTAAAATTAAGGTTGCCTCATTCACCAGCTTCACCATCTCGATGGTCTCCATCTGCGTCATCACGGCCGTTGAAGTGTTCGCTGTCCTGTGGTAAGGGGCCTTAACGAGGTACTGTTACCCGGGAGAGGTGAATCAAGGTATTTTAATGAGGTGTTACTGCTCCTCCTTTATCAGCCGGGCTTGCGACCGCCAACGGGGAATATTTTTGTGTTATACGTTTTCGTAATTGTTCACGAATGTACCTCGCAGTTATTTAAAAAAAAAGGAAATTTATTGACATTGAATACAACGTTATTAGGCAGTATTTTCTGATGATATTTGGGTGTACCCTTGTGCTACAGTTAAAGATACCCGGTGAAGAGTTGACACTAGAAGAGAACTGAAGTTTTTATATTGTAGTGAGCAAGAAAGATTCATATGATTTTATAGGTTCATCTTATTAAAAATGAGGAGATTGTGAATCGAATAAGGGAGAAAAGAAATATATGGCAGAACTTGACTGAAAGAAAGGCTCGTTTGATTGGACACATCCTGAGGCATTACGGAATCGCCAATTGGTAATTCCTGGGAAGTTGGATTTGTCTCTGAGGAGGATGATGGTGTAGGGGGGGGGGGGAGGGGGGAAGGGAATAAAATCAAGCAGACCAACCAGTATCATATGGATGGAAAGTGAAGAAGATATGCGGGTATGAAGAGATTTACACTGGGACTACTAGCGGCCAGAGGCATTTCAAAAAAGTCTTCAGAGTGACTAACGCCTAAACAACTGTTTCCTCTACGAAGAAAGTGGGCTTACAAGTCGAAAAGGTTAACTAAGTAATTAAATCTGTAAAACATAGAGAAGTTTGCACGTTTAATTTATAAATATGAAGTTTTCCATAAAAGCTGCGATGGCAGATTAGTCAGTACGACTAACTGAGTACTTGTGACTACACCATATTATTCTTCGCTGCCTTACAGCACTTTATGAGACCTCTACTCGTAGTTTCACCCTCGAGGCCGTCGGCATAAAACGTTGAACGTAATCATACGACACAGACACTCTTTTCCGGACTCCCAGGTTTGCAACGGAAGCAGAAATATTCGGTATGAGAAACGTAGGCAGAAAATTGCGCCGACACTCCCCAACAAACCGCTGTGCAACTCAGTAACTGGGATGCTCGGCTGTCGGACGCAGGCGCAGAGTTGCTGTCATGGTGGTGGTGGTGGTGGTGGCAGCGGTGGCGCAGGCGGGTGGAATAACGGTGGCTGTGCTGGAACTGCGTACGTGCAGGCCGTCCAGCCGCTCCAGAATCACACTCCCGCCGTAACTTCCGCTTACATCGGAGCCAGTTCCGCTGCAGCCAGTAGCGCGGTGTAGCGGCTGGTGAAGCCAGTGTTCCCGCCGTCTCCCTCTCTACCTTTTATTTCTCATCTGCCCGGAGTTTTAGTCCAGCAGTAACCTCATTAGCAGAGGACTCATTTGACTAACGGAATCGAGGCGGGCACTGTTTCCAACCAGCTGTTAATAATGTAATCCACAGCTGAGTCCCGACGAGGCTTATGTCGGCCATACTGCAAACCAACGCCAATAACCAACACACTTTCTTTTACAACGTCGTCAAGCCCATTCGCCAACGTTTCTTATTAAAGTCTATGATGCCTAAATCCGCACTGTAAGATTTACTATCAAACAAGCTAGTTTTTTTACTTTTGTAAAACATATCTTGCGAGTAAGAGTACGGAGTGAATTAAAATACAATTATCTTAACAACTCACTACAGAATAGGCCGATTGAGATTCGTCAGTGGAAGCCGTAGGAGATGGCCCCCCACAGACGTGGCAGCTTAGATAAACCTAGTTCGATAGATACTTGAATGTTCATCGACTAGTCCGGGAGCCGCACCTCATTCGCCTGATAGAATAGAGAAGACAAGAGGAAAGGCATCGCGTTTCGACAGAGGTTTGTTTATCGATAGCTTCACGGAAATGCTGATCCCTCTCCAGTGAATGGTAATGGAAGAGGGGCGTTTGCTTCAAAGTATGGTCCACTGTTAAAATTTCGATAGCTTACAATCCTAGAAGAGTCAACAGACATATTACATCCACCTACATACGTATCGTGAAAAGGTAATAACGATAAACTTCAAAAAATGGCTTGTCAACTATTGCTCTCTGGAAGTACCGTTCGTTATTGGAACATGGCAGTGGGAAAATAACAATGACGCACGAAGGAAACCCCACCAAATAACGTGGCTTCTGGAGTACAGATGTAGAAATGCGAAAGCGGTACTGCTAACTAGATGTTGTGTACATAGTTCCGCGTAGTCAGCGCGTACACAACTTTCCCACTAGAGCGCGCCCCGCTAAGCACAACAGCGCAGGCGCAGCGCTCGTCCATCTCCGCACTAAGAGATGGCGCTGTCTTAGAGACGGACCAAATTCTGCTTCCGCCGATCCGCGTATTAATATGTCACGCAGCCAATTAGATTGCTGCTAACGTAGAACCTTTTCTCCTCGCGGATGACATTCGCGCAGTGATACCTGAACGCTCGAGGTATTATAACGAGCGTACAGACCTCTGATGAGTCAGTCTGCATCAGTCTGCATTAGTCTATAGTCAAGTTTCAGTCTGCGCCTAATAAGATTATCATATTGCTGTACATAGTCGTGGAGAGAAATGTATAGACACTTTGTCAGGTGTCAGAGAAATGTGAGAATAACATTAACGTACCAAGACCAAAGGAACGTCAGATTGTCAATTGTAAATAGCATCCAGAATGAAGTTAAGTAAGGTTTATGATTGTTATTATCTTAATAAATGTGTGTGAAAATTAATCAAGTTCTGTTTAAAGTTGGTCACCGTCGATCTGCTACTCTAAGCGTGCAAGTGGCATTTCTATCGTCTGACCTAACAGCAGAAGATAAACACGCCATGATAAGACCACGTGACATATTCCTGACACTCGCCTACTTCGCAAGAGCGACAAGTCAAATAATCTGATGGTGTGTGTACCGAAGGTCTTACAGTACGCACACCACACTAGGCTTCTAAGGAATCACTTCCTTCCTTTAGGAAGACATGTGTTCAAGTGGCTTTTGATGATAATATCTTTAGAAATGGCGCTCTCGTTTTAGATGACAGAGAATGGGTCGAGCTATGGCCTCCAATGAAATCTTCCTCATATCAGACTTAAAAGACTTTGCGGAACAATTATCTGAATCCGTGTCTGCTCAAGTGCGAGTCAATTCGTTTGGTAGTTCTTATTGTCATCACAGTATTACGCTACTGAACATAGGAACATTTACTCAGGCCCCCTAAAATTAATATTTTTATGTGAAGGTCCTGTTGCCACAGGCATTGACCGATTATGGGAAGAATTTTCTTTAAGTGTATTAAAAGTAGAATTTTCTCTTGTGAAACTATTACAGATTTTCAGTTAGATAAGATAATTTTCTGTAGTCTTTAATATCCAACGACTACAAGAACAGTTCTCCGGTATACTGATGGAAGCAGTTATGTATTACCCGTCAATATACCGAAATCTACAAATGGCTTTTGTAATATGACGATGTGAATGAAGGTAATAGGTATCAGCTCATGCACCATTATTGCAGAGCTAAGCATTCCTGAAAACAGTATCGTAGTCAGCATTATGTAATAGAAGAATCAAACAGTTTTACCTTTTTCCCTCCCACTTCTGTCCAGTTCCACCTCCATCTAATTTTATGTGGGCAACGAAATAGGACTGAAGTCAAATTCCTTTCCAGTAACCCTCTGGCGCTATTCATTACAGGTAGTTGTAGTGCAGTTGAGGCGTCCAGTTGTCTCCCGCATGCGTGTGCGTTTGTGGCTGGGTGGTGGTGCAATGCCACTGCTACGTCAGCAATGTCTTCCAGACTCGGCAGCTAAGGCAGCGGTGGCCGAGGCACGGCTAATATTTCCATCGCTGCAGCGCCCGTGACCCATTGTAGAAGCAGTGTGACCGGTGCACTATTTCCCAGGGCTTGCCTCTGCTTCTCATGTCTCAGGGCATACTACCCTGTCGCGGCGTCGAAATGCCGACTCCGCACAGTATTCCGGATGGTACACCTAGTGTCACAGCCGCACGGTTGTAGCGCTGCGATACTAAAACAAGATGACAAGGTGATTTCCGTACAAAAGTTGCTAGGTGTTTATAAGCTCATTGACTGCGCGTGCTTAGGCTTTGCTATGCCTTGCGGCATGTACACTAAGCCATGCAGCGTTTGCTGGTTTGAAAAAGTTTACGCCTTCCTTGTCAGATGACGTTCGTGAAGTTATTACAGCCGTTCCATTCACCGCTACCGCCTACCATCATGGTATGAATTCTGAAGATGGTTAAAAATTGACGGACACTGGTTACTATAAAATAAATGTTTTTTGCTGTCGAGACAGTTTGTGCTCAACTTTGAGGTACTTTTCTGCTGACCGCTGTTCTCAAAGAGAAATGTTCTCAAGAATTACTAATATACTACTTCATGTCTGTCGAGTAGAAAGAGTTCTCGTTCAGAAATTAAATGCCGGTTGCCTGTCTGTCTGCTACGGTCGCATGTTCGAATCCTGCCTCGGGCATGGATGTGTGTGATGTCCTTAGGTTAGTTAGGTTTAAGTAGTTCTCAGTTCTAGGGGACTTATGACCACAGATGTTGAGTCCCATAGTGCTCAGAGCCACGCCTGTCTGTCAGATTTTTAATGCTATTTGACAGCATTTAAGACTTTTGTCGCAGCATAATTCACCTCATTCTACACCAAAGTCAGATTTAACCCAGAATACTGAAGATCATCCTTTCTTCTAGTGTTGTAGCTATGCACTTTGCTATTACTTTTGAAGTGGGATAGGTTACTAACAGCGAATTTCGTAAGTGAATGTATGTGTAGTTAAGGTACTGCGAATATCCTTAGTTTATTAAATCAATGTCTACAAGGTGACCTTAGGTGGGCTCTAGCTATTATTCTGATTACAAGATTTTGTGCAACGCATATTTTTTCTCTTAATAATGAATTACCCCAAATACGATGTCATACGAAAGCAGTAAATGAAGGCAGGTATAGTAGGCTAATTTACTGACCTCTTTGTCACCAAAATTTTCAGTAACTCCAATAGCATAAGTTGCTCAACTTAGACACTTCAGTAGATCATCAGTGCGTTTCTTCAATAGATTCTCTCATCAATGCACGCACCCAATTTACTATTCCGCCTTACTAACAGACTTATGTTCAAAGTTTATAGTTACCAATGATGTCATGCCACTTTCTGTATAGAACTGGGTATACTATGGTTTCTCAAAATTTAGTGTGGCTCCATTTGCAGAGAATCACTTAATAATTGCCTGAAAGACATAATTTCCAATTTTCTCTGATAATACTTGTTATTGGGGTGTGATTACTATACTTAAACCGTCAGCAAAAGAACTAGTTTTGCATGTTCATGAATATAGTTTGGCAACTCATTAATATTTAATACATATTAATGACTATGATTAATAACAATATGAGGCCCAAGACTGAACCCTGCGGGACACTGTTCTAGATACACACATCCGGAAGACTAGAAAGAACATTAACAAACATCGTAGAAATCGCAGATGGCAGAGCTGTCAGACCGTGGCATAAGAAAACCAGAGAAATCCACAGACAGCATAATGATTCAAATGGTGCACCAAACACGAACAACCAACCTACAGACGCACCGAAGGGAAAAAAAGGAACACGGGAAGCCAACCATCTGCAGACATGAGAGGAGGATAAGGAAGAAAATTTTCAGAACTAAGTAATGTTAGCTACATCAGATGACATGGCACGCACAATCACAGGAGAAGGACTCCGTCAAACACGAGACCCTCATCACAAGAAGCATACACTTGAACTGCCGCCTCTGAAGAAAGAATTCGTAGGAAGCCCCAAAGTAACGAATTCACGATTGTTGTCGTGGAACACAGTGGCTCTGAGCACTATGGGACTTAACATCTACGGTCATCAGTCCCCTAGAACTTAGAACTGCTGAAACCTAACTAACCTAAGGACATCACACAATGGAACTCAGTGATAGTCGTACTGACAGTCTCAATCGTAAAAGCTTGAACGTGTCTGAATCAATACAGTACACGGAAACTAACCTTGACATGAAGAAATGGAGAAGTGTAACTCGCTGGCAACTCACAGTGGCAGGAGCGATACAGAGAAGCGTGGTGGGACGGATACTGGCATGGAGGACAACTTCTGTTAACACACAGCTCTAAATCCAAGCATGACAGAAATGAGAACTAGGTCTGATATACAGTCACATCGTATATCTACAGTTAACATTAAAAAAAGTACTACTTTGACCAAAATTAAATGCCTACGAGATTTTTTATATGCATTCGATACAGACGGAGTCTGGTTGCAAGAAGTGTGCACAGACAGGGTGGAACATGTCGCGGCATACAATGCTGTCCTCAGCAGTGGACCTGAAAGCGACACCGCCGCGATATTCAAGGAAGGAACTGTACCTAGAGATGTTAAAAGTTAGCAAGTGGGCGAGGAATTAAGGCTGAAACAGACACAGCTCAGCTGATTAATATCTACGCTCCGTCCGGTTCGCAAGCCAGACTGGGTAGAAGAACCTTCTGTTAGGGAAGCGTAGTTGAGTTAATCAATCCCGCGAAAGAGTACAGCACACTTGGTGGTAATTTTGACTGTGTTCTTTCCGCCGCTGACCAAACGCCCAACCCAATATACGCCTGCAACTGGGTGAATTAGTGGAAGGATTGCATCTCGTCTACATCTGGCACAGCCAGCCAAAAGGAATTTCGGGATTCACATATATTACTAGCCATTCAGAGAGTAGATTAAACCGATCTACGTCTCTTGTATCCTCACAAATAACGTTTTCAACGCCGAAACTTGTCCTGTCAGTTTTTCTGACCCTTTGACAGTTGTGGCTAAGATTAACATGCCAAGGAAAAAGACATTTATGGATAGAGGTGTCAGGAAACTTAACATCTCGCACCTGATGGACACTGAGCTTGATTACGATCTAAAGCGAGGTTCTGAAATGTGCTTAAGAAACATAAGGCGATACAGACCTAAGCTGGGAATAGTGGGTAACACACACAAAACCTAAACGACGATCTTTACTGAAAAGCTAAGATTTTGAAAAGAAACGACGGTAAAGAAGCAACTGTGGAATTCTGTTTCCAGTGGCTAAGAGAACACCACAGAGATACCGTCAATATGCCACACTGCACCACGAGAATAAAACGTATCAAGGCCATAGTAACCGCTTCGAACCCCCAGAAAATACAGGTAGTTAAAATAAGGTCGAGAGACAACAGCGGAGTAGAGCAAGAAACAAATGTAAATTCCCACTTTCTGGAAGAATTCAGAAGAAGATGCTGACTGCATGTAAGTTCTCTCCGCATTGATGATGGAAGACAACTTATCGACCAACTGTTCAATAAAAAGATAGCCCATGACCATTTCATGAGATTGTATGTTAAAGTGTACAATGACTATGACAACAATTGTTAGGTTTTTTTAAATAACGTTGACGCAACTGTGACGGGAACAGGAAATGCAGAACTGGAAGCTCAGATCACTGAAGAGGAACTCTACTAAGAGTTGAAAGGAGCACCTCGCCTGACCCGGTGGTTTACCAGTAGAGTTTTATTTGAAGCACTGTAATTTAATCGGTAGTACATTGACTACAGTGCTCGACGAATTACGTACGTCAGCCAATATTTCCTGGGTGATTTTTGAAGGGCTCATAGTGTTGGCTCCTAAAAAGGGCTGCACTAATGCAAAGCATGAATCACCTTTTTCCTTTTTTGGTCATCAGTCTGAAGCGTTACCACCGACCACCTTCTACGGCAATCGATGCTAACGTTTGTCGCGTAATGAATAATTAAATATTTAATTGAATACTTCATACAACGATAACTGTCCCGTTATTCTTATTGTATGAAATAGTTTTGAAAAATAGAATTAATGAATCTTTTCTCTTTTATGTTTGTTAAAAGCTACGGCTAATTTTTCTCAGTGCGCTATCACCCACAATCTTATACATATCACAACGTGAAAACATCAGTCTAGCTCATGATGGATTAAAGATCGTTTTTTAATATTACGCGATAATACATTAAAACAACCTTTTCTGTGGGGCTGGATGCTCCAAGATAGTTGCCTATGTGCAATGGTAGCGAAGCATTCAAAGATATCGTTATTAATAAAAAACTGTACCTCTGGCCTAATAGGAATTGAAAAATACTACAAGACGCCGTTTTCAGAGTATTAAGATTATTCTTTTTATACTTTTAGTATTATATGGCTGTTGGAAGAACATACATAATTTTTGTCATTAATGGCGTCGCTACAATAATGAGCCTACACAAAAATGGTCATGGAAACAATTAATTACTACACACTGAATAATATACACGATAGGTACTCGCTACTGACGAAAACACGCACTAAAATTATTAATCTCATATATATATATAGCACAACTATATTTCTACTACAAATACTTGTATTAGTTATAGACTGTGAACAATTAACACCCGTCAGCGAGAACAGCAGAATCGATAAGCTAGTGAAACAAAAAACACTCATTCTTCCTCTACAAAAGAACACAGATAATAATGTATGTAATTCTGATAGCGCAGATAACGCTTCTCCATTCTTAAGTGTCTGGATTTTTTTTCTACTATTTTTTCTACTTGTGGCAATACTATACGTTGTACCTCTGCGAGGAATTTTTAAAACTTGTCACCTTGAGATAACCTAACAGAACAATCAAGCTGTGATTCGTTTCCGAAATACCCCAGCAGAGTATAACTAACAGTAAACAGGTGGGTCAGGAACAGACGTTCTTCCAGCACAAGGCAAGTTGTAACATTACATAGTAAAACTGGTAGGCCAAACTAATTAGGTATTCTTGTGTAAAGTAAAATGATAAAGCAGATGGCAGTGGTACGGCTAACCTAACCTTCCTTGACACACACACACACTGAACTCTTTCCTTATATCTGTTCAAATTACAACACAGTAGCCTAATCCTGCAGATAACTGCGCTGCTAACCAGTAAGTCTCTCAACATCACGTACCTTAAATGAACTAGATGTAACAATTTATAAACCCAATTACCGTTACACATGAAACTAGTAGCAATGCTAAACAGGGAAATTCTTGAAATCATTCTGAAATTAAATCAGGGTGTTTGCTAATGGTCATACTCTTTTACCTCATTGCTTAGTACAGGGTCTCTATACCTTTGGATTCATCAACTTCTATTAGAATAGGTAACACAGTAAACAGATCTTTGTTAAACTCGATGTGACGCAACTAAACAGAATGGAAATTTAACTGCACTGGCTCTGAAGGGGCCTTTGCATTGCTTCATTAACTTACAAGCCTAGAACATGAGGACCCTTAAACTTTCATGGTTTGAAGAACCATGCTCATTAACAAAACTACACCAGTGTGTATAAGAAAAGGTAAGTATTCTTATCATTAATTGTTAATTAATTAAAGCACAACAAACTGTAAATCTTTAAATAACAAATGCGCTTTCATAAGCAGTCTTTTGACCTATTCGAAGGTATAACTGTCTGTGCAAATGACAACACAACATTAAATTCAAGTTCAGCCACTTTATCATAGTAAATTAGGACACTCGGAATTGAATCCACTAGGATAGGGTTCCTGCCCAGGTTTGTGAGTTGAAATAATTGGGCTGTAACATGGAGTTTTTAGCTACATCTCGATAATTACTAAAATCAACCAAATTTCAGAAAAAACTGGTCCATTTACAGAATGCCAAATATAAACAACTGGTCGCTTAATTTGCAGTGGCTATTAACCTGGTGGGGATGCAGTCATGGCAATACTGTTGGCTTCGCCCTATTACATATCTTCTTGGCATCGGAAATATATTTATAGAGCCAAAACCGTTGCTATGATAATGGTATCACCAAATGCAGCATCCGAGGCCGACAGAATTTGCCCTTAAGCTCTTCTGGCCTCAGAACTCCAGGAATATGAGCTACAATGATCTTCTACTGCTAGCGAGGTGTTAACCACAGCACTGCTCAGCGCAGACTCCTTACTCATCAAAAGGGACGAGTTGCCACTTGCGCGCCAAACACACCTTTTCCACTCTGCCAGGCTACTTACGTAGCAGTGGTGCTCCCGCACATCTTTTACATTTAACCCGACGTTCCGTAACTATGAACCATTAGTTATTTAAATCCACAAGCATAATTTAAACAACATCGATCAAAAGTTCACTTAACTGGAGTAAGTATACAAAGTCAAAGAATTTCCATGACAAATACAATATTATACATACGCAATACTACAAATTAACAAAGAAATATCGATACAGATACAAAATAGGTCAAAAAATGTGTTACAAGTCTCGTGACAAATGTCTTCTCCTTTGCCAACCTATTCGTCTCAGGGTAGCACTTAAACCTACGTGCTCAATTATTTGGTTAATGTTTCCCAATTTCTGTCTTCCTCTACAGTTATTGCCCTCTGCAGCTCCCTCTAGTACCAAGGAAGTCATGCCATAACAGATGTCCCTTCTCCTTATCAGTGTTTTACACATATACATTTCTTCTCCGATTCTGTGCAGAACCTCCTCATTCCTTACATTATCAGGCCACCTAAAATTCGTCTGTAGCATCACATCTCAAATCCTTCGATGCTCGGGTTTCCCTACAGTCCATGTTTTACAACCATACAACGCTGTACTTTGAACGTACATTCTCAAAAATCTCTTCCTCAAATTAAGGCCTATGTTTGATACTAGTAGACTTCTATTGGCCAGGAATGCCCTTTTTGCGATTGCAAGTTTGCTTTTGGTGTACTCCTTGCTCCGTCCGTCTTTGGTTAATTCACTGCCTAGGTAGCAGAATTCCTTAACTTCATCTACTTCGTGACCATCAATCCTGATGATAAGTTTCTCGCTGTCTTCATTTCTGCTACTTCCGTTTTTCTTCGATTTTCGCCGTATTCTGATCATTCCATTCAGCAGATCATGTAATTCTTCTTCACTTCCGCACAGAATAGCAATGTTACATGTCACCAGCGAAACGTATCATTGATATCCTTTCACCTTGAATTTTAATTCCAGTCCTGAACCTCTGTTATTTATATGATTGCCTCTTCGACATATGGATTGAACAGCAGGGCGAAAGTTCACATCTCTGTCTTACACCCATTTGAATTCGAGCACTTCTTTCTTAGTCGTCCACTTTTATTATTCCCTCTTGGCTTTTGTACATATTGAATATCACCCCTATTTTTCTCCAGATTTCGAACATCTTGCACCATTTTACGTTCTCAAATGTTTTTCCAGGTCAACAAATCCTATGAACGTGTCTTGATTTTTCGTTAGTTTTCCTTCAATTATCAACCGTAACGTCGGAATTACCTCTCTCGTGCCTTTACCTTTTCTAAACCCAAACTGATCGTTATCTAGCACATTCCCAGCTTTCTTTCCCATTGTTCTGTATATTAATCTTGTTAGCAACTTGGATGCATTAGCTGTTAAGTTGATTGTGCGGTAATTCTCGCAGTTTCAGCTCTTGCAGTATTCGGTATTGTCTCGATGATATTTTTCCCGAAGTCAGATGCTATGTCGCCAGACTCATACACGCCAGCGTGAATAGTCGTTTTGTTGCCATCTCCGCCAATGATTTTAGAAACTGTAATGGAATGTTACCCATCTCTTCTGCCTTATTTGATCTTAAGTCCTCCTTAGCTCTTTTCAATTCTGATTCTAACATTGAATCTTCTATCACGTCTAATTCGACTCCTGTTTCTTCTTTTATCACATCACACAAATCTTCACCGCCATTGAGGCTTTCAGTGTCTTCTTTCCACCTACCCGCACTCTTCTCTGCATTTAACAGTAGAATTCTCATTGTACTCTTAACGTTACCAGCCTTGCTTTAAGTTTCAACGAAGGTTGTTTTGACTTTTCTGTATGCTGTAACATTTCTTTTTCGATTTTTCACATTTTTCATGCAGCCATTTCGTCTTAGCTTCCCTGCGCTTCCTAAATATTTTGTTCCTCAACAACTTGTATTACCGAATTCCTTAGTTTCCTGGAACATTTTTAGAATTCATATCGATAAACTGAAGCATTTCTTCTGATAACCATGGTTTCCTTGCAGTTACCTTCTTTGTACCTATATTTTCTCTTTCCATCATCTGTGATGACCCTGTTTAGAGATGTCAATTCTCTTCAACTGTACTGCCTATTGAGCTATTCCTTATTGCTCTATCTATAGCCTTAGAGAACTGCAAGCGTTTCTCTTCATTCCTTAGTACTTGCATATCCCACTTCTTTGCGTATTGATTCTTCCTGAGTAATGTCTTGAACTTCAGCCTACTCTTCACCAACATTATCTTGTGATCTAAGTCTATATCTGCTCCTGGGTACGCCTTACTATATAGTATCTGACTTCGGAATCTGTGTCTGACAGTGATGTAATCAAACTGAAATCTTATCGTATCACTCGGCCTTTTCCAAGAATACCTCGTCATCTTGTCGTTCTTGAACAGAGTATTCGCTATTACTAGCTGAAATTTATTACAGAACTCAATTAGTCATTCTCCTATCTCATTCCTTGTCCCAAGCCCATAGTTTCCTATAACCATTTCTTCTACTCATTTCCCTACAACTGCATCTACCTTTACGTACTGTATTCCCGTTTCAATATACTCATATACTTTTTCTGTGTCTTCATCTTCAGCTTGCGACATCCGCGTGTATACCTGGATTATCGTTCTTGGTGTAGGTTTGCTGTCGATTCTGATAAGAACAACCCTGTCTCTGAACTGTTCAGAGTAAGTCACTCTCTGCCCTACCTACCTATTCGTAACGAATCCTACTCCCTTTATACCATTTTCTGCTGCTGTTGGTATTACCCTACACCGATCTGGCAAGAATTCCTTGCCTTCGTTCCATTTCACTTCACTTGCCCCTATTATATCTAGATTGAGCCTTTGCATTCCCCTTTTCTGATATTCTAGTTTCCCTACCATATTCAAACTTCTGACATTCCACCCCCCGATTCATAGAACGTTATCCTTTCGCTTATTATTCAATCTTTTTTTCATTTTCATTGCCCCCCCCCCCCCCCCCCTGGCAGGCCCCTCCTGGAGGTCCGAATGGGAGGCTATTCGGGAATCTTTTGCCAATGGGGAGATCATCATGACACTTTTTCAATTACGTTGCTCATGTCTTGTGGATATACCTTACGTGTCTTTAATGCAGTGGTTTCCATTTCCTTCTACATCCTCATGCTGTTGATCATTGCTGATTCCTCCGCTGTTAAGGGCAGTTTCCCACCCCTAAGACAAGAGAGATCCCTGATCCTCTACTCGCTACTCCACACTCTTTGACATGAAAGGTTGCAGGTTGAGGGTGAATTCTTGTGTCGGAATTCTTCGGCCGTCAGTGATGATTATGAATCGAAATTTAAGCGGTTCCGGGTTTCGAACCCAGGGCCGAGGACGTTTTGATCACTAATCAAAGTCGCTACCCCTTTTTTTATCTCATTCACTTATTATTCGTTGTATTTGGTCATAGCGGACTTCACATGACATCCGTTGAGGTTCATTGTTGTTACAGTGACCAGTCAGCTCTCTGACCAAAGACGCTGAGCTAACGTACCGGCCAGCCCCTAGACCATGGGTGCAGCTCATGCGCCCTCTATCGCTCCTAAACGCTGACTGACATGGTATGTGTTAGGGTATTACTTCATCCATTGAACACCATTGTTGGTAGCCTCATCGATTAATATCAGATGTGTGCCGTCTCAAGGACAACAATACAGCAAGCGAAATGACTGTCGCTTCGGCATCCAACTGATGACTGACCATCACGTCGTTAGACATGGGTAAAGAATTTGGTAAGGCCCGTCACAACTACATGCTACGTGCCATGTCCAAAATAGGAAAGAAGCCATTTTTAGCATATGTCATTAGGAGATTATACACTCATGTAACTTCTATAAGTCTTGTCAATAGACAATGCACAGCAAGAATTCCCATCGCAGCGTCTATACAACAAGGCTCCCCCATCTCTACGCTTCTGTTCTCTATATGAATCGAGCCTCTTCTACGACCACAATGTGTGAATGTCCATGGAATTGAAACTGGAGGCAAAAACTATGGCAAATGGCTCTGAGCGCTATGGGACTCAACTTCTGAGGTCATTAGTCCCCTAGAACTTAGAACTAGTTAAACCTAACTATCCTAAGGACAGCACACACATCCATGCCCGAGGCAGGATTCGAACCTGCGACCGTAGCGGTCTCGCGGTTCCAGACTGCAGCGCCTAGAACCGCACGGCCACTTCGGCCGGCGCAGAAAATATGTATGGAGTTGTTACGTTAATGATCTGACCGTGTACGTAACTGATCCAAACGATGTTATGATATACAGGATGTGATTCAGACATATATTTACTGTGCTGGAGCTAAATCAATGTAGGTAAATCTAGCATTTTACAGCTAGAAGCATAGGATTTGTTGAAACTGGATGAGTAGAGCAAGCAGGCAACATCAATATTCGGGGTATACGGTTTAGCAAGTGTCCTGCCAAGACAGCGGCCTGGAATTGGAAAAATAAGCTCAACACCCTCAGAGCGGTGTTATGAGAGAATTCCTCCCGTTCTCTATATATGATACAAAAAATCACGATGATAATCCTGCTTTACTTCCTGAGGTGTACTACCTCGCAAGTATTTTTCCCTTGCCTCCAGCAATAGGGAAACGAATTGCCTAGCGTTGTCGTGTGGAGAGGGGAGTCAATAGGGTTGATTAACAAACAATGACTGTACCTGAAACGATAGGAGGTTTACGGCTCACCAAAGTTCGAGATACATATAGAGCTCTACTGGTATCTAGGAGCCCAAGGCCCTAGTAGCAAGTAATGGAAATCTCACTGGATACATTGCGAACGCAGTACCTCCTCCAGACAACAGGGTGCCACTGACGGTCGGCAATATTAATTACAGGAAGTCACATATTATACACTGTTGAGCATGGATACATCAGACAAAGGCTAAGGAACTCCACAAGCAAAGAAGTTTATAAAGTGCTGACACAAGGTAAGTGTATAAGCAAATTAGCGAAGAACTTAGCCGACCGGTGTGGCCATGCGGTTCTAGGCGCTTCAGTTTGGAACCGCGTGACCGCTACGGTCGCAAGTTCGAATCCTGCCTCGGGCATGGATGTGTGTGATGTCCTCAGGTTAGTTAAGTTTAAGTAGTTCTAAGTTCTAGGGGACTGATGACCACATATGTTAAGTCCCATAGTGCTCAAAGCCATTTGAACCATTTTTTTAAGAACTTCCTCACAATCCCTTTGCAAAACATTCGTTTTAAAACCTCACCGTTACACGTAAGAGATACGTGGTAATGCGCTTTATTTAACACCATAAGCACAAACGATCGGCTTGTCAAATACTGACCAATGCTACGAACGTATTCCACTTCACCGTTTTACTTGCGGCGCCGCTAACGTGGCATGCAATGGACGCGACTTAAATTTGCCATCGCGAACCGTACGACGATAACACTTTGGAAGAACTGCTGGTTCCAACAAGATGGTCTTATCCAAATGAGAAACGACATTCGACCTTTTCGGTTAATGCATAAGTTGGTTGAGTTCTGCTTGGGCAGGAAGAGGAAGTCTCTATTACAATTTCCATACGACATCACGCAAGCGTACACGAAGATCTCCCAACAACAAAAATTGAAACCAAGGATGGGTGGCTATTTGCCGGCAGTTTTGAACTTCAGGGTGACAATGCAAAACGTCCCGTCTACGTATATAGTCATATCTTATTGCCCTCCAGCACTACAGAGGGAATTTGATTTACGACAAGCATTCTTACATAAAAGGAAGATACGTATCCTCATCGTTCTTTTACCTTCACATAGGGACTATGTTTAAATTTTCAAAGTTTATTCATTTATGGATGCATACCGCACTGTAAGTGCCTTTAGAACATCTTTTGTTTTGGGAGGAATGTAAAAACGCATTCCTTCTCTGTGGAAACAGGCATGCCTGAAGCTACGATTTCTGTCTAACTGGTGTAATATCATTCGTGTTCAATTCTGGTAGAAAAAAAAATAAGAAAAAAGATAAAAACCACTAGGAGAGTACCTACGCCATCATCTGGAACAACAAGGCTACAAATGTGCACCTTGTGCGGAGTGAAGCGCTCCAAGTTACGATAAGCCGAAACAGTAAACAAAATCAGGAGAAAGCACAGTAGAATCAGGACATAATTGATAAATTCAAACGGAATCCAACACTTCGAGAAGGCTGCAAATGTTTCCGTGCAGTGAACGTCATCTTAAGTAAAGAAGTGAGTAAATAAATAAATAAAAAAGCTTGCTTAATCACCTCCCTGATCCTAGTGCACGTTGCGTGGGCTTGGCGACGGGTTGGTCAAGTCTCGTGTGTCGACCCCTGCCCTACGAGCCACCCTGCTTCCGCAAATGGTTCCTCATTTAAAGAGAAAGAGAAAATCGGTAGAGCAGTTTCCCGTGAGATTCAAAGGTTTGCACTCAGTTTTAATCCGTCAGAAACTTTCACGTCAGGGCACATTCAGAGTGAAAATTTCGTTCTGGAAACATCCCCTAGGCTCTGGCTAAGCCATGTCTTAGTAACAGCCTTTCTTGCAGGTATGATAGTCTTGCAAGTTTCACAGGAGAACTTCTGCGAAGTTTCTAAGGTAGTAACTGATGTACTGGCCGTAGTGAGGCTACACATTGTAAACTCTCACTGCCGTAAATGTCACAATTAACAAAATATTCCGGGAAATAATGCCGTGGTCGAAGGGATTTCACTTTAAAACTCGACGTTTCGTTCCCATCTGTGGAGAATATTTGCCGAAGGGATCGTAGGTTTGTTGAATGTTCACACCCTGGATCGATACTTACTAGCCGGCCGAAGTGGCCGTGCGGTTAAAGGCGCTGCAGTCTGGAACCGCAAGACCGCTACGGTCGCAGGTTCGAATCCTGCCTCGGGCATGGATGTTTGTGATGTCCTTATTTAGTTAGTTAGGTTTAACTAGTTCTAAGTTCTAGGGGACTAATAACCTCAGCAGTTGAGTCCCATAGTGCTCAGAGCCATTTGAATCATTTTTTTGATACTTACTACAGCAAAATTCCACTTCCTTGCGCATTCACGCTGTGGCGTGACGTCACGTGTTTTGAATGCGCCAAGCAATTGGCCGTTGTCGACTGTCCTCGTCAGCTGTTGCCATCATCCCATGGCGCAAGACCGGTACACACGTTCTTCAAAACCGGAATCTAGATGTCATACAATTTCGCGCCCTAATCTTTCCTAATGGAATTCCTGTGGTGTTTTACAAGCGCTGTGGCCTCTCTGTAATACCTTTCACGGTGTTCGCTTGTGGCTGACAGTACTTGACTACTAACAGACTGAATGTGGTGGCCTCCTGGCTGCAAAGCGTGTTCTGCAACAGCTGTAGACAACGGCCCTAAATTTTCCTTACTATCGCTCCCGTACCAACTACAGTCATGACCACGCTACCGCCTACAGATGTGACGCACGAGGCTAGCCATTGGCAATAGTGTACCATTCCGTGTAATACCCGCTTCACTACAGCGGTGTACTTGCTGCGCCTACATCTGTATTTTTTTTTTTTTTTTGTCATCTGTCTACTGACTGGTTTGATGCGCACTTGCAACCTACGTCCTCAATTATTTGCTTGACGTATTCCAATCTCTGTCTTCCTCTACAGTTTTTGCCCTCTACAGCTCCCTCTAGTACCATGGAAGTCATTCCCTCATGTCTTAGCAGATGTCCTATCATCCTTTCCCTTCTCCTTATCAGTGTTTTCCACATATTCCTTTCCTCTCCGATTCTGCGTAGAACCTCCTCATTCCTTACCATATCAGTCCACCAAATTTTCAACATTCGTCTATAGCACCACATCTCAAATGCTTCGATTCTCTTCTGTTCCGGTTTTCCCACAGTCCATGTTTCACTACCATACAATGCTGTACTCCAGACGTACATCCTCAGAAATTTCTTCCTCAAATTAAGGCCGGTATTTGATAATAGTAGACTTCTCTTGGCCAGAAATGCTTTTTTTTTTGCTGTAGCGAGTCTACTTTTGATGTCCTCCTTGCTCCGTCTGTCATTGGTTATTTTACTGCCTAGGTAGCAGAATTCCTTAACTTCATTGACTTCGTGACCATCAATCCTGATGTTAAGTTTCTCGCTGTTCTCATTTCTACTACTTCTCATTACCTGCGTCTTTCTCCGATTTACTCTCAAACCATACTGTGTACTCATTAGACCATTCCGTTCAGCAGATCATTTAATTCTTCTTCACTTTCACTCAGGATAGCAATGTCATCAGCGAATCATATCATTGTTATCCTTTCACCTTGTATTTTAATTCCACTCCTGAACCTTTCTTTTGTTTCCATCATTGCTTCCTCGATGTACAGATTGAAGAGTAGGGGCGAAAGGTTACAGCCTTGTCTTACACCCTTCTTAATACGAGCACTTCGTTCTTGATCGTCCACTCTTATTATTCCCTCTCGGTTGTTATACATATTGTATGTGACCCGTCTCTCCCTATAGCTTACCCCTACTTTTTTCATAATCTCGAACAGCTTGCACCATTTTTTATTGTGGAACACTTTTTCCAGGTCGACAAATCCTATGAAAGTGTCTTGATGTTTCTTTAGCCTTGCTTCCATTATTAGCCGTAACGTCAGAATTGCCTATCTCGTCCCTTTACTTTTCCTAAAGCCAAACTGATCGTCACCTAGCGCATTCTCAATTTTCTTTTCCATTCTTAGGTATATTATTCTTGTAAGCAGCTTCGATGCATGAGCTGTTAAGCTGATTGTGCGATAATTCTCGCACTTGTCAGCTCTTTCCGTCTTCGGAATTGTGTGGATGATGCTTTTCCGAAAGTCAGATGGTATGTCGCCAGGCTCATATATTCTACACACCAACATGAATAGTCGTTTTTTTGCCACTTCCCCCAATGATTTTAGAAATTCTGATGAAATGTTATCTATCCCTTGTGCATTATTTGACCGTAAGTCCTCCAAAGCTCTTTTAAATTCCGATTCTAATAATGGATCCCCTATCTCTTCTAAATCGACTCCTGTTTCTTCTTCTATCACATCAAATCTTCACCCTCATAGAGGCTTTCAATGTATTCTTTCCACCTATCTGCTCTCTCCTCTGCATTTAACAGTGGAATTCCCGTTGCACTCTTAATGTTACCACAGTTGCTTTTAATGACACCAAAGGTTGTTTTGACTTTCCTGTATGCTGAGTCTGTCCGTGAGACAATCATATCCTTTTCGATGTCTTCACATTTTTCCTGCAGCCATTTCGTCTTAGCTTCGCTGCACTTCCTATTTATTTCATTCCTCAGCAACTTGTATTTCTGTATTTCTGATTTTCCCGGAACATGACTTCCTCCTTTCATCAATCAACTGAAGTATTTCTTCTGTTACCCATGGTTTCTTCGCAGCTACCTTCTTTGTACCTATGTTTTCCTTCCCAACTTCTGTGATGGCCCTTTTTAGAGATGTCCATTCCTCTTCAACTGTACTGCCTACTGCGCTATTCCTTATTGCTGTATCTGTAGCGTTAGGGAACTTCAAACGTATCTCGTCATTCCTTAGTACTTCCCTATCCTTTGCGTATTGATTCTTCCTGACTAATGTCTTGAACTTCAGCCTACTCTTCATCACTACTATATTGTGATCTGCTCCTGGGTACGCCTTACAATCCAGTATCTGATTTCGGAATCTCTGTCTGACCATGATGTAATCCAATTGAAATCTTCCCGTATCTCCCGGCCTTTTCCAAGTATACCTCCTCCTCTTGTGATGTTTGAACAGGGTATTTGCTATTATAGCTGAAACTTGTTACAGAACTCAATTAGTGTTTTTCCTCTTTCATTCCTCGTCCCAAGCCCATATTCTCCTGTAAGCTTTTCTTCTACTCCTTCCCCTACAACTACATTCCAGTCGTCCATGACGATTAGATTTTCGTCCCCATTTAGATACTGCATTACCCTTTCAATATCCTCATACACATTCTCTATCTGTTCATCTTCAGCTTGCGACGTCGGCATGTATACCTGAACTATCGTTGTCCGTGTTGGTCTGCTGTCGATTCTGATTAGAACAACCCGGTCACTGAACTGTTCACAGTAACACACCCTCTGCCCTACCTTCCTATTCATAACGAATCCTACACCTGTTATACCATTTTCTGCTGCTTTTGATATTGCCCGATACTCATCTGACCAGAAATCCTTGTCTTCCTTCCACTTCACTTCACTGACCCCTACTATATCTAGATTGAGCTTTTGCATTTCCCTTTTCAGATTTTCTAGTTTCCCTACCACGTTCAAGCTTCTGACATTCCACGCCCCGACTCGTAGAACGTTATCCTTTCGTTGATTATTCAATCTTTTTCTCATGGTAACCTCCCCCTTGGCAGTCCCCTCCCGGAGATCCGAATGGGGGACTATGGGGCTATTCTGGAATCTTTTGCCAATGGAGAGATCATCAAGACACTTCTTCAATTACAGGCCACATGTCCTGTGGAAGCACTTTACGTGTCTTTAATGCAGTGGTTTCCATTGCCTTCTGCATCCTCATGTCGTTGATCATAGCTGATTCTTCCGCCTTTAGGGGCAATTTCCACCCCTAGGACAAGAGAGTGCCCTGAACCTCTATCCGCTCCTCCGCCCTCTTTGACAAGGCCGTTGGCAGAAATAGGCTGACTTCTTATGCCGGAAGTCTTCGGCCGCCAATGCTGATTACTTATCAAAATTTAGGCAGTGGCAGGGATCGAACCCGGGACCGAAAACGTTTTGATTATAAATCAAAGAAGCTACCCCTAGACCATATCTGTATAATGGCTCCGTAACTGTTGCTGTAATTAGTGTCGTAACCGGTGTTACGCCTATGCTGTGCAGGGGTAGAGGCATGTCACGCAGCGCCAGGTGTCCCACAGGTCTGGCTGCCGCCGGCTTTCTGAAATAATCCGATCTGATACACAACTCGGCCCCTGCAATAGTTTGTTGCTTGCCGGCGGACGACCCTCGGGGCTGAAAAACAAGTTCCGTGTTACATTCCGTCTTGGACGTGTTTTCACCACCTCTCACTACCTGCTGCAGTGAAGATTACAGGTCGCTGTCCACCGCAGGTGCCTGATTGTGGCAAAATAAAGAGGAATGAGGTGTTTTGTTCTGGAATTCTCGTTTCGGATGATGTGATCATGTTAGATAATTTCTTTTAACGATATGATTGTGCCGACCAGGCACCTAGAATCTGGGTGACGTGCATGTGCGATAACGTTACAGAGAAATTTATTGTCCTAGTATCAAGCGCCTTACATGCATATAACTCGTTGCACAACTTTTGTTCGCTTCTTATACTGCACCTCCTAACCCAACTCAGGTGGTTATAATTCTCCAATACTTCTGCAAGTTGTGTAAAGGAATTAGAGCTATATGTACAGTAAAATTGCGTGCTTATGGAATATCGTCTCAGTTATGTGACTGGATTTGCGATTTCCTGTCAGAGAGGTCACAGTTCGTAGTAATTGACGGAAAGTCATCGAGTAAAAGAGAAGTGATTTCAGGCGTTCCCCAAGGTAGTGTTACAGGTCCTTTGCTGTTCCTTATCTCTGTAAACGATTTGGGAGACAATCTGAGCAGCCGTCTTCGGTTGTTTGCAGATGACGCTGTCGTTTATCGACTAATGAAGTCATCAGGAGATCAAAACAAACTGCGAAACGATTTAGAACAAATATCTGACTGGTGTGAAAAGTGGCAGTTGGCGCTAAATAGCGAAAAGTGTGAGTTTACACGATAAATCAGTCTAATCTAAAAGCCGTAAATTCAACTAAATACCTCGGTATTACAATTACGAACAACTTAAATTGGAAAGAACACATAGAAAATGTTGTTGGGAAGGCTAACCGAAGACTGCCTTTTACTGCCAGGATACTTAGAAAATGTAACAGACCTACTAAGGAGACTGCCCACACTACGCTTGTCCGTTCTCTTTTAGTATATTGCTGCGCGGTGTGGGATCCTTACCAGGTAGGACTGACGGAGTACATCGAAAAAGTTCAAAGACAGGCAGCACGTTTTGCATTATCGCGAAATATTGGAGAGAGTGTCACAGAAATGATACAGGATTTGGGCTGGACATCATTAAAAGAAAGGCGTTTTTCGTTGCGAACGAATCTTCTCACGAAATTCCAATCACCAACTTCCTCCTCCGAATGCGAAAATATTTTGTTGACACCGACCTACATAGGGCGGAACGATTACCACGGTAAAAGAAGGAAAGATATATGTGTTCATTCTTTCCGCTCGCTATACGAGATTGAAATAATAGAGAATTGTGAAGGTGGTTCGAGGAACCCTCAGCCAGGCACTTAAATGCGATTTGCAGAGTATCCATGTAGATGTAGATGTAGATGAGAACGTTTGTGAACTTCGTGCCCAACAGTTTGTACTATATAAAAATGTCATAATTCCTCCGCCAGGAGCTGATAATAAATACTGCTTCATTGTAACCAGCTTCTGTCAGTAATCATCAGAGGATTGAAACTACTGTAGTGAAATTATTTATTTGCACTTGTGATTTTTTCTCTAAGAGTAGCTGAGTAGCTTTGTTCCGCTTTTTTTACGCTCGTTGTTTCTTTTATGCCTAACAATTATGTAATGAAATGAAAAAAGTAAAGTGTGATACGGCGTCCGCGTCAAACTGTCGGCTCTTGTGAATGTCAGGGTAGCTTGGCAAAAGGGAAGTCAAGCACTGCTGTGGTACATCACATATTCTCCTCTTGTACGGATACTAAGGAACCGGTACCTATTTATTCGTTAGAGAACAATTTTCATCTTATACGAATATGAACAGCATTTGCAAGACACTGTAGTGCAACTCATCAAGGAAGGAACTGAATTAGCTGTTAATTTCTGTTTGTGAGAAGCTGTATTGTTCCATTTATTCGGCACATCAGCCTATTAGAGAAGAGGTGGAGGGTAGCCAGGTGGCGGAAAACCGGATGTAGGTACAGCTCCATCATCAACAACCATGGGGTAGGGAAAGACAGTTGTGCCTGCAGACAGTCATCGTTCGTTGGTACTGCCGCCGGTATACCCCATAAAGTCAAACAACAAACATTAAAACAAAGTCAACGGCATAAAATTAACAACTGAACCCATGAAACTAATATCCTGAGAATCCTTTAAATTATGAATTATTGAAGCAGCACACATAAATAGCAATGCCTTAAATGAGCCAACAAATTAAAAAAAGCAAGCTTTGGGTAACCTATAGCCAAAATTCTCGTTATTAAACCAAGTCTCAAAGTAGAAAGAGCAATAATTTTCTTCGAATCCAATTCAAAATTAGCCTCCAATCCAGCAGCAGTATAGGAGAGACAGACAAAACGTCCATTACGTCATAGAGAGGACTCGATGCCGGTACCGACTGATTCAAAGAGCGCGCAGCAGGCAGCACCGCAGCAAACCGGTAAGATAGGGGTAGGACAGTGGGCGCCGCAGGAAAAGCAACGTCTCCGATCGGCGTCTGAACCAGTGTACGTCGCAGACATTAGAAAGGACACGGCCACATCCTCAACAGGTCCGCGGCTGGACACACTCCATGACGACGCCCTGCAGCTGGCAATAACCAAGTAGGAAGGCACCTGTTTCCGTAGTTCAGTTTTCTTCTGACGGACACCATTGGAACTCGGTATGTTTCTAACGTCTTCCGTGTTTTAGCAAGTGAATGACGACGGTGCCGTAAGGTTTAAAGGCGGCCACCAAAACGTCCGACGTTACCTCAAAAGGGAGTTCGAAAACCCGCAACGTTCGAAGGCCAAAACCAGCGTGATGAAGTACCGGAACTTCAGAGCGTTAGCGTGGCTCCACACAACGTCGGCGCACAGTTCGTCATTCATCAGCTTTATGTACACAGTGCAGACACTGAATTCTGAGAACATCTTGTGGCGGGAGACGCATGACATCCCGTATAAAACGTTCTACTTCATACGTCTTCGGTCGCACTTCAATCAAAGAAAAAACTTTTCTAATTAGGGCTTGGTGGTGAGAAAACGCCATGATGGTCGATGAAACCGGACTCCGACACAAGCCGCCACGCAGAAGTAAACAACCGTGTGCTTCCTCGCAAGCAGCGCAACAGGCGAGACGCAAACTTGGCGTGTGTGCCTCACCACTGGCGAAGGCAGGCTAATCTTCATCTTGCGTTGTCGGCATGGATACCTAAACTATGGTTGTCGGGGTTGGTTTGCCGTCGATTATGATGAGAACAACCCTATCAGTGAACGGTTCATAGTAACAATCTCTCGGTCCTACATTCCCATTCATAACAAATCCTACTCATGTTTTACCATTCTCTTCTGCTTTGATAATAGTCTACACTGATCTGACCAGAAACCTTTGTCTTCTTTTACACTTGACTGACCACTATTATATCTATATTGAGCCTTTGCCTTCCACATATCTGATATACTATCTTCCCTACCACTTTCAAATTTCTGACATTAAAGGCCCAGCCTCGTAGAACGTTAGGCTTTCGTCGGTTAATCAATGTTTTTCTCATGGCCACCTCCCTATTGGCAGTCCCTTGCCGGAGATCCAAATGGGTTAGTATTCCGGAATCTTTTGTCATTGGAAAGATCATCATGCCACTTTTTCAGTTACGGACCACATGTCTTGTGGATACACATGATGTTCTTTAATGGAGTGGTTTCCATTGCGCTCTGCATCCTCATGCCGTTATTCATTGCTGTTTCTTCCGCCTTCAGGAGATGTTTTCCACCCAAGGGCAAGAATGTGCTCTGAACCACTGTCCTCTCCGCTACCTTCTACCTTCTCTCACAAGGCTGTTGGCTGAATGAGGATGACATCGTCGGCTGCTGTGACCGAGCGGTTGTAGGCGATTCAGTCTCGAACCGCACTGCTGTTACGGTCGAAGGTTCGAATCCTGCCTCGCTCATGGATGTGTGTGATGTCCTTAGGTTAGTTAGGTTTAAGTAGTTCTCAGTTCTAGGGGACTTATGACCACAGATGTTGAGTCCCATAGTGCTCAGAGCCAAGCCTGTCTGTCAGTTTTTTAATGCTATTTGACAGCATTTAAGACTTTTATCGCAGCATAATTCACCTCAATTTGCACCAAATTCAGATTTAACCCAGAATACTGAAGATCATCCTTTCTTCTAGTGTTGTAGCTATGCACTTTGCTATTACTTTTGAAGTGGGATAGGTTACTAAAAGCGAATTTCGTAAGTGAATGTATGTGTAGTTAAGGTACTGCGAATATCCTTAGTTTATTAAATCAATGTCTACAAGGTGACCTTAGGTGGGCTCTAGCTATTATTCTGATTACAAGATTTTGTGCAACGCATATTTTTTCTCTTAATAATGAATTACCCCAAATACGATGTCATACGAAAGCAGTGAATGAAGGCAGGTATAGTAGGCTAATTTACTGACCTCTTTGTCACCAAAATTTTCAGTAACTCCAATAGCATAAGTTGCTCAACTTAGACCTATTAACTTTTCTTAAAAAATTTCACTAAATATATGAAATAAATAAAATTTTTAAACCAACAAAGAAAATAAAAAAATTTAAAGATAATGGCAAAAAACTTTTTCAAGCTAAATACATTAACTTATCATAACGAAAACGTGGTAATGTACCACGAACTCAACTTCAGTAGATCATCAGTGCGTTTCTTCAATAGATTCTCTCATCAATGCACGCACCCAATTTACTATTCCGCCTTACTAACAGACTTATGTTCAAAGTTTATAGTTACCAATGATGTTTTGCCACTTTCTGTATAGAACTGGGTATACTATGGTTTCTCAAAATTTAGTGTGGCTCCATTTGCCTGAAAGACATAATTTCCTATTTTCTCAGATAATACTTGTTATTGGGGTGTGATTACTATACTTAAACCGTCAGCAAAAGAACTAGCTTTGCATGTTCATGAATATAGTTTGGCAACTCATTAATATTTAATACATATTAATGACTATGATTAATAACAATATGAGGCCCAAGACTGAACCCTGCGGGACACTGTTCTAGATACACACATCCGGAAGACTAGAAAGAACATTAACAAACATCGTAGAAATCGCAGATGGCAGAGCTGTCAGACCGTGGCATAAGAAAACCAGAGAAATCCACAAACAGCATAATGATTCAAATGGTGCACCAAACACGAACAACCAACCTACAGACGCACCGAAGGGATAAAAAGGAACACGGGAAGCCAACCATCTGCAGACATGAGAGGAGGATAAGGAAGAAAATTTTCAGAACTAAGTAATGTTAGCTACATCAGATGACATGGCACGCACAATCACAGGAGAAGGACTCCGTCAAACACGAGACCCTCATCACAAGAAGCATACACTTGAACTGCCGCCTCTGGAGAAAGAATTCGTAGGAAGCCCCAAAGCAACAAATTCACGATTGTTGTCGTGGAACACAGTGGCTCTGAGCACTATGGGACTTAACATCTACGGTCATCAGTCCCCTAGAACTTAGAACTGCTGAAACCTAACTAACCTAAGGACATCACACAATGGAACTCAGTGATAGTCGTACTGACAGTCTCAATCGTAGAAGCTTGAACGTGTCTGAATCACTACAGTACACGGAAACTAACCTTGACATGAAGAAATGGAGAAGTGTAACTCGCTGGCAACTCACAGTGGCAGGAGCGATACAGAGAAGCGTGGTGGGACGGATACTGGCATGGAGGACAACTTCTGTTAACACACAGCTCTAAATCCAAGCATGACAGAAATGAGAACTAGGTCTGATATACAGTCACATCGTATATCTACAGTTAACATTAAAAGATGTACTACTTTGACCAAAATTAAATGCCTACGAGATTTTTTATATGCATTCGATACAGACGGAGTCAGGTTGCAAGAAGTGTGCACAGACAGGGTGGAACATGTCGCGGCATACAATGCTGTCCTCAGCAGTGGACCTGAAAGCGACACCGCCGCGTTATTCAAGAAAGGAACTGTACCTAGAGATGTTAAAAGTTAGCAAGTGGGCGAGGAATTAAGGCTGAAACAGACACAGCTCAGCTGATTAATATCTACGCTCCGTCCGGTTCGCAAGCCAGACTGGGTAGAAGAACCTTCTGTTAGGGAAGCGTAGTTGAGTTAATCAATCCCGCGAAAGAGTACAGCACACTTGGTGGTAATTTTGACTTTGTTCTTTCCGCCGCTGACCAAACGCCCAACCCAATATACGCCTGCAACTGGGTGAATTAGTGGAAGGATTGCATCTCGTCTACATCTGGCACAGCCAGCCAAAAGGAATTTCGCGATTCACATATATTACTAGCCATTCCGAGAGTAGATTAAACCGATCTACGTCTCTTGTATCTTCACAAATAGCGTTCTGAACGCCGAAAGTTGTCCAGTCAGTTTTTCTGACCCTTTGACAGTTGTGGCTAAGATTAACATGCCAAGGAAAAAGACATTTATGGATAGAGGTGTCTGGAAACTTAACATCTCGCACCTGATGGACACTGAGCTTGATTACGATCTAAAGCGAGGTTCTGAAATGTGCTTAAGAAACATAAGGCGATACAGACCTAAGCTGGGAATAGTGGGTAACACACACAAAACCTAAACGACGATCTTTACTGAAAAGCAAAGATTTTGAAAAGAAACGGTGGTAAAGAAGAAACTGTGGAATTCTGTTTCCAGTGCCTAAGAGAACACCACAGAGATACCGTCAATATGCCACACTGCACCACGAGAATAAAACGTATCAAGGCCATAGTAACCGCTTCGAACCCCCAGAAAATACAGGTAGTTAAAATAAGGTCGAGAGACAACAGCGGAGTAGAGCAAGAAACAAATGTAAATTCCCACTTTCTGGAAGAATCCAGAAGAAGACGCTGACTGCACGTAAGTTCTCTCCGCATTGATGATGGAAGACAACTTATCGACCAACTGGTCACTAAAAAGATAGCCCATGACCATTTCAAGAGATTGTATGTTAATGTGTACAATGACTATGACAACAATTGTTAGGTTTTTTTAAATAACGTTGACGCAACTGTGACGGGAACAGGAAATGCAGAACTGGAAGCTCAGATCACTGAAGAGGAACTGTACTAAGAGTTGAAAGGAGCACCTCGCCTGACCCGGTGGTTTACCAGTAGAGTTTTATTTGAAGTACTGTAATTTAATCGGTAGTACATTGACTACAGTGCTCGACGAATTACGTACGTCAGCCAATATTTCCTGGGTGATTTTAGAAGGGCTCATAGTGTTGGCTCCTAAAAAGGGCTGCACTAATGCAAAGCATGAATCACCTTTTTCCTTTTTTGGTCATCAGTCTGAAGCGTTACCACCGACCACCTTCTACGGCAATCGATGCTAACGTTTGTCGCGTAATGAATAATTATATATTTAATTGAATACTTCATACAACGATAACTGTCCCGTTACTCTTATTGTATGAAATAGTTTTGAAAAATAGAATTAATGAATCTTTTCTCTTTTATGTTTGTTAAAAGCTACGGCTAATTTTTCTCAGTGCGCTATCACCCACAATCTTATACATATCCCAACGTGAAAACATCAGTCCAGCTCATGATGGATTAAAGATCGTTTTTTAATATTACGCGATAATACATTAAAACAACCTTTTCTGTGGGGCTGGATGCTCCAAGATAGTTGCCTGTTGCAATGGTAGCGAAGCATCCAGTGATATCGTTATTAATAAAAAACTGTACCTCTGGCCTAATATGAATTGAAAAATACTACAAGACGCCGTTTTCAGAGTATTAGGATTATTCTTTTTATACTTTTAGTATTATATGGCTGTTGGAAGAACATACATAATTTTTGTCATTAATGGCGCCGCTACAATAATGAGCCTACACAAAAATGGCCAGGGAAACAATTAATTATTACACACTGAATAATATACAGGATAGGTACTCGCTACTGACGAAAACACGCACTACAATTATTAATCTCATATATATATATAGCACAACTATATTTCTACTACAAATACTTGTATTAGTTATAGACTGTGAACAATTAACACCCGTCAGCGAGAACAGCAGAATCGATAAGCCAATGAAACAAAAAACACTCATTCTTCCTCTACAAAAGAACACAGATAATAATGTATGTAATTCTGATAGCGCAGATAACGCTTCTCCATTCTTAAGTGTCTGGAATTTTTTTCTACTATTTTTTCTACTTGTGGCAATACTATACGTTGTACCTCTGCGAGGAATTCTTAAAAGTTGTCACCTTGAGATAACCTAACAGAACAATCAAGCTGTGATTCGTTTCCGAAATACCCCAGCAGAGTATAACAAACAGTAAACAGGTGGGTCAGGAACAGACGTTCTCCCAGCACAAGGCAAGTTGTAACATTACATAGTAAAACTGGTAGGCCAAACTAATTAGGTATTCTTGTGTAAAGCAAAATGGTAAAGCAGATGGCAGTGGTACGGCTAACCTAACCTTCCTTGACTGAACTCTTTCCTTATATCTGTTCAAATTACAACACAGTAGCCTAATCTTGCAGATAACTGCGCTGCTAACCAGTAAGTCTCTCAACATCACGTACCTTAAATGAACTAGATGTAACAATTTATAAACCCAATTACCGTTACACATGAAACTAGTAGCAATGCTAAACAGGGAAATTCTTGAAATCATTCTGAAATTAAATCAGGGTGTTTGCTAATTGTCATACTCTTTTACCTCATTGCTTAGTACAGAGTCTCTATACCTTTGGATTCATCCACTTCTATTAGAATAGGTAACACAGTAAACAGATCTTTGTTAAACTCGATGTGACGCAACTAAACAGAATGGAAATTTAACTGCACTGGCTCTGAAGGGGCCTTTGCATTGCTTCATTAACTTACAAGCCTAGAACATGAGGACCCTTAAACTTTCATGGTTTGAAGAACCATGCTCATTAGCAAAACTACACCAGTGTTTATAAGAAAAGGTAAGTATTCTTATCATTAATTGTTAATTAATTAAAGCACAACAAACTGTAAATCTTTAAATAACAAATGTGCTTTCATAAGCAGTCTTTTGACCTATTCAAAGGTATAACTGTCTGTGCAAATGACAACACAACATTAAATTCACGTTCAGCCACTTTATCATAGTAAATTAGGACACTCGGAATTGAATCCACTAGGATATGGTTCCTGCCCAGGTTTGTGAGTTGAAATAATTCGGCTGTAACATGGAGTTTTTAGCTACATCTCGATACTTACTAAAATCAACCAAATTTCAGAAGAAACTAGTCCATTTACAGAATGCCAAATATAAACAACTTAGTGAAAGGCTAGTGGCCCTGGTCGCTTAATTTGCAGTGGCTATTAACCTGGTGGGGATGCAGTCATGGCAATACTGTTGGCTTCGCCCTGTTACATATCTTCTTGGCATCGGAAATATATTTATAGAGCCAAAACCGTTGCTATGATAATGGTATCACCAAAAGCAGCATCCGTGGCCGACAGAATTTGCCCTTAAGCTCTTCTGGCCTCAGAACTCCAGGAATATGAGCTACAATGATCTTCTACTGCTAGCGAGGTGTTAACCACAGCACTGCTCAGCGCAGACTCCTTACTCAGCAAAAGGGACGAGTTGCCACTTGCGCGCCAAACACACCTTTTCCACTCTGCCAGGCTACTTACGTAGCAGTGGTGCTCCCGCACATCTATTACATTTAACCCGACGTTCCGTAACTATGCACCATGTCATTTACAGTACATTACAGAACAATCATTCCATTAGTTATTTAAATCCACAAGCATAATTTAAACAACATCGATCAAAAGTTCACTTAACTGGAGTATGTATACAAAGTCAAAGAATTTCCATGACAAATACAATATTATACATAGGCAATACTACAAATTAACAAAGAAATATCGAAACAGATACAAAATAGGTCAAAAAAAATGTGTTACAAGTCTCGTGACAAGTGTCTTCTCCTTTGCCAACCTATTCGTCTCAGGGTAGCACTTGCAACCTACGTCCTCAATTATTTGATTAATGTTTCCCAATTTCTGTCTTCCTCTACAGTTTTTGCCCTCTGCAGCTCCCTCTAGTACCAAGGAAGTCATGCCTTAACAGATGTCCCTTCTCCTTATCAGTGTTTTACACATATACATTTCTTCTCCGATTCTGTGCAAAACCTCCTCATTCCTTACATTATCAGCCCACCTAACATTCGTCTGTAGCATCACATCTCAAATCCTTCGATGCTCGGGTTTCCCTACAGTCCATGTTTTACAACCATACAACGCTGTACTTTGAACGTACATTCTCAAAAATCTCTTCCTCAAATTAAGGCCTATGTTTGATACTAGTAGACTTCTATTGGCTAGGAATGCCCTTTTTACGATTGCAAGTTTGCTTTTGGTGTACTCCTTGCTCCGTCCGTCTTTGGTTACTTTACTGCCTAGGTAGCAGAATTCCTTAACTTCATCTACTTCGTGACCATCAATCCTGATGATAAGTTTCTCGCTGTCTTCATTTCTGCTACTTCCGTTTTTCTTCGATTTTCACCGTATTCTGATCATTCCATTCAGCAGATCATGTAATTCTTCTTCACTTCCTCACAGAATAGCAAAGTTACATGTCACCAGCGAATCGTATCATTGATATCCTTTCACCTTGAATTTTAATTCCAGTCCTGAACCTCTCTGTTATTTATATGATTGCCTCTTCGACATATGGATTGAACAGCAGGGCGAAAGTTCACATCCCTGTCTTACACCCTTTTGAATTCGAGCACTTCTTTCTTAGTGGTCCACTTTTATTATTCCCTCTTGGCTTTTGTACATATTGAATATCACCCCTATTTCTCTCCAGATTTCGAACATCTTGCACCATTTTACGTTGTCAAATGTTTTTCCAGGTCAACAAATCCTATCAACGTGTCTTGATTTTTCGTTAGTTTTCCTTCAATTATCAACCGCAACGTCGGAATTACCTCTCTCGTGTCTTTACCTTTTCTAAACCCAAACTGATCGTCATCTAGCACATTCCCAGCTTTCTTTCCTATTGTTCTGTATATTAATCTTGTTAGCAACTTGGATGCATGAGCTGTTAAGTTGATTGTGCGGTAATTCTCGCAGTTTCAGCACTTGCAGTATTCGGTATTGTGTCGATGATGTTTTTCCCAAAGTCCGATGCTATGTTGCCACACTCATACACGCCAGCGTGAATAGTCGTTTTGTTGCCATCTCCGCCAATGATTTTAGAAACTGTAATGCAATGTTACCCATCTCTTCTGCCTTATTTGATCCTAAGTCCTCCTAAGCTCTTTTCAATTCTGATTCTAACATTGAATCTTCTATCACGTCTAATTCGACTCCTGTTTCTTCTTTTATCACATCAGACAAATCTTCACCGCCATTGAGGTTTTCAATGGCTTCTTTCCACCTACCCGCACTCTTCTCTGCATTTAACAGTAGAATTTTCATTGTACTCTTAACGTTACCAGCCTTGCTTTAAGTTTCAACGAAGGTTGTTTTGACTTTTCTGTATGCTGTAACATTTCTTTTTCGATTTTTCACATTTTTCATGCAGCCATTTCGTCTTAGCTTCCCTGCGCTTCCTAAATATTTTGTTCCTCAACAACTTGTATTACTGAATTCCTTAGTTTCCTGGAACATTTTTAGAATTCATATCGATCAGCTGAAGCATTTCTTCTGATAACCATGGTTTCCTTGCAGTTACCTTCTTTGTATCTATATTTTCTCTTTCCAACATCTGTGATGACCCTTTTTAGAGATGTCAATTCCCTTCAACTGTACTGCCTATTGAGCTATTCCTTATTGATCTATCTATAGCCTTAGAGAACTTCAAGCGTTTCTCTTCATTCCTTAGTACTTGCATCTCCCACTTCTTTGCGTATTGATTCTTCCTGACTAATGTCTTGAACTTCAGCCTATTCTTCACCAACATTATATTGTGATCTAAGTCTATATCTGCTCCTGGGTACGCCTTACTATATAGTATCTGACTTCGGAATCTGTGTCTGACAGTGATGTAACCAAACTGAAATCTTATCGTATCACTCGGCCTTTTCCAAGAATACCTCGTCATCTTGTCGTTCTTGAACAGAGTATTCGCTATTACTAGCTGAAATTTATTACAGAACTCAATTAGTCATTCTCCTATCTCATTCCTTGTCCCAAGCCCATAGTGTCCTGTAACCATTTCTTCTACTCATTTCCCTGCAACTGCATTCCAGTCCGCCATGGCTATGATACTTTCATCTCCCTTTACGTACTGTATTCCCGTTTCAATATACTCATATACTTTTTCTGTGTCTTTATCTTCAGCTTGCGACATCCGCTTGTATACCTGGATTATCGTTCTCGGTGTAGGTTTGCTGTCGATTCTGATAAGAACAACCCTGTCTCTGAACTGTTCAGAGTAACTCACTCTCTGCCCTACCTACCTATTCGTAACGAATCCTACTCCCGTTATACCATTTTCTGCTGCTGTTGGTATTACCCTACACCGATCTGGCAAGAATTCCTTGTCTTCGTTCCATTTCACTTCACTTGCCCCTATTATATCTAGATTGAGGCTTTGCATTCCCCTTTTCAGATATTCTAGTTTCCCTACCATATTCAAACTTCTGACATTCCACCCCCCCCCCCCCCGATTCATAGAACGTTATCCTTCCGCTTATTATTCAATCTTTTTTTCATTTTCATTGCCCCCCTGGCAGGCCCCTCCTGGAGGTCCGAATGGGAGGCTATTCGGGAATCTTTTGCCAATGGAGAGATCATCATGACACTTTTTCAATTACGTTGCTCATGTCCTGTGGATATACCTTACGTGTCTTTAATGCAGTGGTTTACATTTCCTTCTACATCCTCATGCTGTTCATCATGGCTGATTCCTCCGCTGTTAAGGGCAGTTTCCCACCCCTAAGACAAGAGAGGTCCCTGATCCTCTATTCGCTACTCCACACTCTTTGACATGAAAGGTTGCAGGTTGAGGGTGAATTCTTGTGTCGGAATTCTTCGGCCGTCAGTGATGATTATTAATCGAAATTTAAGCGGTTCCGGGATTCGAACCCAGGGCCGAGGACGGTTTGATCACTAATCAAAGTCGCTACCCCTTTTTTTTATCTCATTCACTTATTATTCGTTGTATTTGGTCATAGCTGACCTCACATGACATCCGTTGAGGTCCATTGTTGTACCCTACACTCAGTGTTTTATTACAGTGACCAGTCAGCTCTCTGACCAAAGACGCTGAGCTAACGTACCGGCCAGCCCCTAGACCACGGGTGCAGCTCATGCGCCCTCTATCGCTCCTAAACGCTGACTGACATGGTATGTGTTAGGGTATTACTTCATCCATTGAACACCATTGTTGGTAGCCTCATCGATTAATATCAGATGTGTGCCGTCTCAAGGACAACAATACAGCAAGCGAAATGACTGTCGCTTCGGCATCCAACTGATGACTGACCATCTCGTCGTTAGACATGGGTAAAGAATTTGGTAAGGCCCGTCACAACTACATGCTACGTGCCATGTCCAAAATAGGAAAGAAGCCATTTTTAGCATATGTCATCAGGAGATTATACACTCATGTAACTTCTATAAGTCTTGTCAATAGACAATGCACAGCAAGAATTCCCATCGCAGCGTCTATACAACAAGGCTCCCCCATCTCTACGCTTCTATTCTCTATATGAATCGAGCCTCTTTTACGACCACTATGTGTGAATGTCCATGGAATTGAAACTGGACGCAAAAAATATGGCAAATGGCTCTGAGCACTATGGGACTCAACTTCTGAGGTCATTAGTCCCCTAGAACTTAGAACTAGTTAAACCTAACTAACCTAAGGACATCACACACATCCATGCCCGAGGCAGGATTCGAACCTGAGACCATAGCGTTCTCGCGGTTCCAGACTGCAGCGCCTAGAACCGCACGGCCACTTCGGCCGGCGCAGAAAATATGTATGAGTTGTTATGTTGATGATCTGACCGTGTACGTAACTGATCCAAACGATTTTATGATATACAGGATGTGATTCAGACATATATTTACTGTTCTGGAGCTAAATCAATGTAGGTAAATCTAGCATTTTACAGCTAGAAGCATAGGATATGTTGAAACTGGATGAGTAGAGCAAGCAAGCAACATCAACATTCGGGGTATACGGTTTAACATGTGTCCTGCCAAGACAGCGGCCTGGAATTGGAAAAATAAGCTCAATACCCTCAGAGCGGTGTTAGGAGAGAATTCCTCCCGTTCTCTATATATGATACAAAAAATCACGATGACAATCCAGCTTTACTTCCTGAGGTGTACTAGCTCGCAAGTATTTTTTCCTTGCCTCCAGCAATAGGGAAACGAATTGCCTAGCGTTGTCGTATAGAGAGAGGGGAGTCAATAGGGTTGATTAACAAACAATGACTGTACCTGAAACAATAGGAGGTTTACGGCTCACCAAAGTTCGAGATAAATATAGAGCTCTACTGGTATCTAGGAGCCCAAGGCCCTAGTAGCAAGATACATTGCGAACGCAGTACCTCCTCCAGAAAACAGGGTGCCACTGACGGTCGGCAATATTAATTACAGGAAGTCACATATTATACACTATTGAGCATGGATACATCAGACAAAGGCTAAGAAACTCCACAAGCAAAGAAGTTTATAAAGTGCTGACACAAGGTAAGTGTATAAGCAAATTAGCGAAGAACTTAGCAGACCGGTGTGGCGATGCGGTTCTGGGCGCTTCAGTTTGGAACCGCGTGACCGCTACGGTCGCAAGTTCGAATCCTGCCTCGGGCGCCGGCCGCAGTGGTCTCGCGGTTAACGCGCTCAGTCCGGAACCGCGTGACTGCTACGGTCGCAGGTTCGAATCCTGCCTCGGGCATGGATGTGTGTGATGTCCTTAGGTTAGTTAGGTTTAAGTAGTTCTAAGTTATAGGGGACTGATGACCACAAAAGTTAAGTCCCATAGTGCTCAGAGCCATTTGAACCATTTTTTTTAAGAACTTCCTCACAATCCCTTGGCAAAACATTCGTTTTAAAACCTCACCGTTACACGTAAGAGATACGTGGTAATGCGCTTTATTTAACACCATAAGCACAAACGATCGGCTTGTCAAATACTGACCAATGCTACGAACGTATTCCACTTCACCGTTTTACTTGCGGCGCCGCTAACGTGGCATGCAATGGACGCGACTTAAATTTGCCATCGCGAACCGTACGACGATAACACTTTGGAAGAACTGCTGGTTCCAACAAGATGGTCTTATCCAAATGAGAAACGACATTCGACCTTTTCGGTTAATGCATAAGTTGGTTGAGTTCTGCTTGGGCAGGAAGAGGAAGTCTCTATTACAATTTCCATACGACATCACGCAAGCGTACACGAAGATCTCCCAACAACAAAAATTGAAACCAAGGATGGGTGGCTATTTGCCGGCAGTTTTGAACTTCAGGGTGACAATGCAAAACGTCCCGTCTACGTATATAGTCATATCTTATTGCCCTCCAGCACTACAGAGGGAATTTGATTTACGACAAGCATTCTTACATAAAAGGAAGATACGTATCCTCATCGTTCTTTTACCTTCACATAGGGACTATGTTTAAATTTTCAAAGTTTATTCATTTATGGATGCATACCGCACTGTAAGTGCCTTTAGAACATCTTTTGTTTTGGGAGGAATGTAAAAACGCATTCCTTCTCTGTGGAAACAGGCATGCCTGAAGCTACGATTTCTGTCTAACTGGTGTAATATCATTCGTGTTCAATTCTGGTAGAAAAAAAAATAAGAAAAAAGATAAAAACCACTAGGAGAGTACCTACGCCATCATCTGGAACAACAAGGCTACAAATGTGCACCTTGTGCGGAGTGAAGCGCTCCAAGTTACGATAAGCCGAAACAGTAAACAAAATCAGGAGAAAGCATAGTAGAATCAGGACATAATTGATAAATTCAAACGGAATCCAACACTTCGAGAAGGCTGCAAATGTTTCCGTGCAGTGAACGTCATCTTAAGTAAAGAAGTGAGTAAATAAATAAATAAAAAAGCTTGCTTAATCACCTCCCTGATCCTAGTGCACGTTGCGTGGGCTTGGCGACGGGTTGGTCAAGTCTCGTGTGTCGACCCCTGCCCTACGAGCCACCCTGCTTCCGCAAATGGTTCCTCATTTAAAGAGAAAGAGAAAATCGGTAGAGCAGTTTCCCGTGAGATTCAAAGGTTTGCACTCAGTTTTAATCCGTCAGAAACTTTCACGTCAGGGCACATTCAGAGTGAAAATTTCGTTCTGGAAACATCCCCTAGGCTCTGGCTAAGCCATGTCTTAGTAACAGCCTTTCTTGCAGGTATGATAGTCTTGCAAGTTTCACAGGAGAACTTCTGCGAAGTTTCTAAGGTAGTAACTGATGTACTGGCCGTAGTGAGGCTACACATTGTAAACTCTCACTGCCGTAAATGTCACAATTAACAAAATATTCCGGGAAATAATGCCGTGGTCGAAGGGATTTCACTTTAAAACTCGACGTTTCGTTCCCATCTGTGGAGAATATTTGCCGAAGGGATCGTAGGTTTGTTGAATGTTCACACCCTGGATCGATACTTACTAGCCGGCCGAAGTGGCCGTGCGGTTAAAGGCGCTGCAGTCTGGAACCGCAAGACCGCTACGGTCGCAGGTTCGAATCCTGCCTCGGGCATGGATGTTTGTGATGTCCTTATTTAGTTAGTTAGGTTTAACTAGTTCTAAGTTCTAGGGGACTAATAACCTCAGCAGTTGAGTCCCATAGTGCTCAGAGCCATTTGAATCATTTTTTTGATACTTACTACAGCAAAATTCCACTTCCTTGCGCATTCACGCTGTGGCGTGACGTCACGTGTTTTGAATGCGCCAAGCAATTGGCCGTTGTCGACTGTCCTCGTCAGCTGTTGCCATCATCCCATGGCGCAAGACCGGTACACACGTTCTTCAAAACCGGAATCTAGATGTCATACAATTTCGCGCCCTAATCTTTCCTAATGGAATTCCTGTGGTGTTTTACAAGCGCTGTGGCCTCTCTGTAATACCTTTCACGGTGTTCGCTTGTGGCTGACAGTACTTGACTACTAACAGACTGAATGTGGTGGCCTCCTGGCTGCAAAGCGTGTTCTGCAACAGCTGATATGTCAGTCTCCCATCTTCAACAACTGACCTTGTGCTCTTCCAATTATTTTCTGACAGTTCGTTTTGTAGTACTCACGTACATCTCCCCACAACCATACGGAATCTTACAAATTCCTGTTTTTCTAACGGTTGGCGAGCATTCTTGGCCGATTTTAGGTTATCTTGTATCTTCCGCATGGGTTTGGAGATTACCACGATGCTGCGCTTTTCTAACATTTTTTCTATGCGGTCAGGAACGTTCTTAATGAAAGTCAGGAAATCTTTCCATTTCACCTGCGCTTGAGCAGAAGTTTATAGGAGACCGGGTAGTTGCGGTTGGCTGTACGTGGGTACTACAAAAATATCGTTCAAAACCAATTAGAAGAGTCCGAGGGCGATGGCACAACAGGGGCGATCAGCTATTGGGGACCACGCTTTGTAGACAGGAGATCACGACATTCATTTTGATACGACCCAAGTAGTGGCAACCACAAGCGGGTACCATGAATGGTTATAGAGAGAGGCCATAGCTGTTGCAGTACACCATAGGGATTTCAATAGGAAGGAGGAGGATTTGAATCTGGATGCATCTGGATTCCGATGCTGAAGAAGATATGTACCAGTCATTCACCATGGGATCACGGCAACAGCGGACGACGGCAGTCCACAACGGCCAATTGTGTTTGCGTATTCAAAGCATGTGACCTCACGTCACTGCGCGGAAGCACGCGGAAACAGAAATTTGCTGCAGTCAGTAGCGACCCAGGGTGAGACTTGAACATGCAGAGCAACTATGGTCCCCCTTGAAAATGTCCTCCGCAGATGGGTACGAAACCTAGGGTTTTAGAGCTGGCCGGAGTGGCCGAGCGGTTCTAGGAGCTACAGTCTGGAACCGCGTGACCGCTACGGTCGCAGCTTCCAATACAGCCTCTGGCTTGGGTGTGTGTGATGTTCGAAGGTTAGTTAGGTTTACGTAGCTCTAAGTTCTAGGGGACTGATGACCTCAGAAGTTAATTCCCCTATTCCTCAGAGCCATCTGAACCATTTGAACCTAGGGTTTTAGATAAAATCCATTCGATAACGGCATAATAGCCCGATACGTTTTATTAAATGTCGTAGTGAGGCGGTGAGGAGGGGTTGTGAGTCTTGCTTAGGTATCTCAGTCGATAGAGCACTTGCTCATGAATGGTTAAGGTCCTTACTTCTAGTCTCGATCGTTCATCCAGTTTTATACCGGCATCAAGTTTCACATGAGCGCACACTCTGAAGCAGACTGCGAAGCTGTGGCTAAGCCATGTCTCGCAGTATCCGTTCTTCTAGCAGTGCTAGTCTTGTGTGCTTCATAGGAGAACGTCTGTGAAGTTTGGAGGTAAAAGACGAGGTGCTGACGGAAGTGAGGCTGTGAGGAATCACGAGTCGTGCTTCGGTAGCTTAGTCGGTAGAGCAATGCCTACGAAAAGCAAAGATCCTAAATTCAAGGCTCGGTCTGCCGCACAGTTTTCATCTGCCAGGAGGTTTCTTATCAGCGCATACTCCGCTGCAGAATTTAAATTTCATTCTGGATACATGATGCAGACTGTGACTAAGCGAAGTCCCCGCAAAATGCTTTCTTCCAGCATTGCTGGTCTTACAAGGTTCGGAGGAGAACTTCTGGGAAGTTTCGAAGATTGTGAACGAGGTACTGGTGGAGGTGAGGCACTGAAGATTGGCCTTGAAACGTTCTTGCGTACTGCAGCCCGTAGAGCAGCCGTCCGCGAAAGGCAAAGGTACCGAGATCGAGTCTCGGTGCGGCGCACAGTGTTAATCCGACAGGAAGCTCCGTATATAAGCAGTTTGTGTATGATATTTTTAGTTACAGGTACAAAATTACTCCGCCCTACCCAAACTCTCACACTCCAGTGTCTTTGCCTTGCCCGAGTGTCCCATTCCCATAGACAGCAAGGCGATTTTGTGATGCCAGCTTGTTCTAATAATAAATCGATAACTTTGAAGTCACCGCAGATAAGCCATTTATGTTCCGCATACTGGATACTTTTTAAGAGTATATTCATATTACGAAACTTTCATTTGAAATGAGTGAATCCGTGATTTGACCAGCACACGTTCCCGTTGTGTAGTAAGACGCCTTTCAGGCTCCTCGTAGTAAGGCGAGAAAATGTCTCCACTGTGTAGGATCATGTTCAATGCCATAGAAGTGCATTAACTCATGTTTGGTATTGCAATAAACCAAGGACTCGTTCTGTGAGAAAAAAGGCTCCAGTTCTTGCCTCTGTGCCTGTGCCATGGGTAATGTCTTTCTGGTTGTAGAAGTTTCTTACTTTTTAACCGGAAACCATATAGATTCGCAGATTTCTTAATCAAATTCATATCTCGTGCGAGACCACTAAGTTCACTCTGAGAGATTAGTTGCAGAATGAAGTCGCGTTTAGGCCGATAGACAATATCGACTTCGGTAATTGCATCGGCTTCATTTTCATCGTCATCATTTTCTGCCACATTCTCTGAAACAACTGGAGGAAGAGGGGCAATCAGATCTACTACAGGTGCAAATATCGAAATGGCTGAATCAACGCTTGTATACACTATACGTTCCTTATTTTTCGAGTAGCACACACGAGCATCAATTAAACGGGAGTGATGGTCATTAACGTGAATTTTAGGCTCCCTCCGCACCACTGGAATCTAAAATCACATGTATGTTCTCTTTCGGCCGCAATTTTAACCTCTCAGCACATCAGCGGCAAACAGTCGATTGCGCCCATCCCTCACACTGGTCACCAAGTTTCATTTTAAACTGAGCTTCACAAAGTCTGTTACACAATTTTCTGCATAGGCACTGTGTAATTTTCACAAGTGTAATAGAAAACATTTGGATTATTAACACACTTGCGTGTTGACATACATGTAATTACAAACAATAGGCAAACTGATTTACTAATACTGTCTTAAATGTACAGAATAATCACAGTACAGCACCGATAATGCAAGCCTGCGAGATAAAGAACATTTTCAAGGTCACTCAATAATAACTAAGATAAAAGCTGTAACAACTGAAAGGCATATTGTGCCGTATTGAGAAATTGCCCTCCAACAATACGCATAACCCACTGGCGTAGCAACGTACCTTTGACATTAAACTGTGGCAAAGCTGTACGTGGCAGGAAAAAACTGGAAACAGATTTAGAATCAGCATAAAAAGTATTTTCAGTCATGTGATATATGCATAGTGGTGTAATTCAGACGAACCCGTTCCTACGTGTTATAGAAACAGATGACTGACTGCAGTATGAACAGACATAATGAATTAAATGTACAGGAAGACGAAATTTTGACTACAGTAAGAGTTTTCAAATGAATGTGGGAAGTATTAGTAACGCAGAAATGAAGACGCTAGCAGAGGACAGATTGGCAGGCGATCTACGTCAAACTAGTCTTCAAATTAAACCATATTACACAGAGTGTTTATGTATTTTATGCATATTATGCTATAATAGTGTACCTTTGTGTCTCAGTACTAGTGACAGAAAATAGCACAGGTGGTAGAGTATCTTAAATTGCATTTCAAGAGATAAGGATGAAATGATGGATAATGAATATTTGGGGTGAAATTTTCTTGAATGTTCTCTTCTTATCTGAAGCCTTTTTCCCACTTAGGCTTTACAAAATACCTCTAAAAAGTGTGGGCGAACTTGCAAATGTCTTTGTTTGTCTCACTATCATAACATTAACATTCGGTTCACGTATCCCGCTTGCAGTTCTCTTTGTTTGCCTCACTATAATAACATCAACGTTCGTTTCATGTAACCCCCTGCACTGCGTGATAATAATGTAGAAAAAGAAGTTCGCTCCGTCGCAGTGCTACATTGGTGATGTGTGCGGCAAAAGACACTACGTTGATCTCAGTTTACGAGAAGAACTTGCTAGCCTGGTAGAACCCAAGGGGTACGAGTAAAATTTACGTCTCTGTAAGGCAGCACCTGTGTCCGGCAACGTCTGTTCACTTATCGGATAGACCACAGCCGATCGTCGATTGTCTTGCAAATCCCAGCTGGGATCTGTTTCGCCGCTGTAAACAAGGCGGCGGTCACCAGTCTGATCCACTTTGCTGAAAGCACAGGGTCCAGTGAAAGGTGGGCACACTGCGGCAGTCCAGATAAGTTACCGGGCGACGCCGGGCGGCGAAGTCACCCAAGTTCTTCCGTCGCCGTCTGCAGCCGTCCCCTACTTCTCTGTTTCTCTCTTTGTGCAGAAAACACGGGAGATAGAGTCCAGTCTGTCGGCAGGGACAATACGTAGCCAACTCGGGGCGGCTGCGACGGGAATACGACTTTATATTCGAGGCTGTGTTATCTCAGGAATCTCTAGCCCCATATTTTTTGTTTCTCCTTGGTGCTGTGTGACTTCTGCTGAATCACAGTCACGCGCTTGTGTGACAAAACTGAAATGAATAACATCATAACTTGTCTCCACAAACGAACAGGTAAATTTCTTCGTTTAAGCCGTCTGAATTTCAGACTTATCTGAGAAGAACATTTTTAAATCATAGTAGCATTTAATTCACAACTTGAAGCCAGTACGAATGTAAGTGAGATACCTCAGAGCTCTCTGTTTCCGGATCGGCTTCGCTTTTACCTTGAAAGCTGGCGATAATTAGATTCTCTAACAGAGTGTGCATAGTTATCGTTCCAGTTTTAAAACGCTGTAGAAAGAGAACCACTGCTCAGAATGAAGTCAAGTTTGAACAGCACATTATAGACGGAGGTAGAAAGGTTATGGGAAGTAGAGACCAACATTTGGCAGTGTAAGCGTCAGAATATGTACACCAACACATACGCGCCACACTACTTATCCTGCGTTTGCGTCTGACACACCCAACCTGACTGTCACCATGAAGGTTTGAGCTTGCTGGTAAACCTCTTTTACAATAACGGTGACTGTGCATCAGTAGCCCTGCAAATGTTACGGCCACTCAAGGGTATGAACAAAATTATCGGTCAGATGTCTGCTAAGGTGACGAGAAAATTATTACAAAATTCGAAAAGACAAATGCTTTTGAAACTTCCTGCCGGACCGAGACTCGAACTCGGTAGGTAGGAGGCGAGGTACTTGCAGAAGTAAAGCTGTGGGGACGGGGCGTGAGTCGTGCTTGGGTAGCTCAGTTGTTATAGCACTTTCCCGCGAAAGGCATAGGTCCCGAGTTCTGGTCTCGGTCCGGCACACAGTTTTAATCTGCCAGGAAGTTTCATATAAGCGCACACTCCTCTGCAGAGTGAAAATCTCATTCTGGAAACTGCTTTTGATTTGCAGTATTGCACAGAGAGGAAAGCAGTCGATTTAAGATTTGGTCACAGCACTGCAGGTGGTGTCGAGTGCTGGTGAACAAGCATACAGTAACGGGAGATTGCCCGAGGGTTAGACTTGCCTACGAGCACATTGCATAAAATACGAGTACTGTGAGACGTCCTGCATTTCTATCCATATAAAATCATCCACGTTTAGAAGTTGCTTCCTGATTACCTGCCAGCAGGACAAACCCGCTCGCAGTGCAGTGGACAATGAGTGGCTATGGTACATTCTGTGGGCAGAGGAAGCCCATTCCCGTTTCCAAGGACATGTCAATATGCAGAGCTGCAGAACGTCAGGAACGAAAAACGCTCACGCATATCAACCAGTAGGGCTTTCCACCTCATTATACAAAGGGGGAGTGTGATGCGGGTTGAGGGCATTGTTTATTACACGACCGTTTTTTTTTTTTTTTTTTTTTTTTTTTTTTTTTTTTTTTTTTTTCCAATGGCGTTAGTCTTGCGGGTCCTGTTGCCTGTACCGTCACTGGTAAACGCCATGGAAGTCTTTGATGCAGCAAAGTCTTGCAACCCTTCAACACCGTGGATGTGTGCGTAGGATCATGTCTATGCAAGACGTCGCTGCTCTACACATTGCACAGCAGTGAAGTGGCTGTTGCAGAGACATTTCGGAAATGCTAGGATGATCAGCCCTCATTTACCTTGAGTATGGCCTTCACGTAACGTATCTTAACCTCCTCAGATCCCGCGTGTCGTATACGACACACCAAATTGGTGAACTTTGTTTAGCCACAGCTCCGATGTAACGCCAGAGACACATGTCTAAGTTGTTTCCCAGACGTCTGCGAGATGTCAGCATGGATTCCTGTGAGTTTTAGCGGTCTGGCGCGTAAAGTGACGAGTGTGAGCTTTGTTTCCTGAGTGCATGCGTGAAAAGGCGGACAAAATGATGTCGAGATATTGTAAGTACCCATCTATGTAAAGTTATTTACATTTTGTGTTACCTTAACGCGCATAATGTTTGACGCAAATACTAATGCTCGGTATGTGAGCATTTTAAAACCACGAAATAATATTTTTCACTGTTCTACAAAAGGCTTTGTACACGTGTGTCGGATAGGACACATCAGATTCTCAAAAAAACCAATCAAAAATTTTTTTAAAGAACAACGTTTCCTTGCTAATATCAACCATAACATCAAATAAAACGCAATTTTTTTTAGCAAAATTAAATTTAGAGGGTAGAGGATCTGAGGAGGTTAATCAGTGTGACTTTTGGCTGTGAGTTATATGAAAAATGTTATGTTAAGTCTCCCTATTAAGACAATTAAGAAGCGCTGTCATTTAGCTTTTAGTGCTGCTTTTAGCCCCAGTGCAATTAAAAACTGATGTCATTTGGAATTTTATGCTGTTTTTGGACTCAGGACAATTAAAAACCGATTTTTTTCATCCAGTGTGGAACAGTCTTGCCTTGGTGAATCGGTTTGCCTAACTAGCTTTGGTGCAGTGCTGACTGCCGAACATGTGTGCACTGAACAGTACAGATTGTGTAATGTGCAACTCAAATCATAGGCGTCGTACTGCGATTGATGTGTCCTATGTAGCCGACACCATTTACGTTAAGATGCTTACAGCGTCATCTATTGGTACAATTTTTGGTAATTTTTTATTTCCTCCCTGCACCAATAATATGCTGTTCAAATTTGATGTCATTCTGAGCAGTGTTTCTCTTTCTATAGCTTTCTGAAACTGAAACTTTACTTATGAACAACATGCATATAAATCACAAAGTGCTGCGCTGGAGGAATAGTAATTTAACCTTGTTTCAGAATGTCATGGCCTTATTACTTCAGTAATTAAATTTTACTGGCGTACTACTTTAATAATTAAATTTTACTGACGTAAAGGTCAACCTTCAGTTGCGGAAACTACAGAAATCAAGTAAATTGCAGGTAGCTTTGCAGTATATCCATTGTAAATCGCTAAGGTATCGTGTAGTAGTGCAATCATCGCAGTTTTCGTAAGCAGTACAGAAAATAAAAGAAACCTCTTAGTACGCTAAACACTGCTGTTAATATTTTAGCAATCGGGAGAAACAATTGAAGAGCAGGCTTTATAATACGTCCCGAAACTATGAGTCAGGGCCCGAAAGCAGTGACACTGGAGGTGAGCGGCTCACTGAACACAGTTTAAAGCCATCGCCTGGCTCCGAGTCTGCCGAGTAACGGGGTCTCACTCGACAAGGTACACATCGCCTACTCACACAGGCACAGATGGATCCCGCCGCTTCTAATGTGGAACATCAAGGTTCCGTGCAAAGTGAGCAGTAACAGTTCATTTCAACTGCTTGCACGTCCTCACATGTGGAGGGCCCTTAGTACTGTAGTGCATCCAGTTTATTCATCAGATCTTGGGATTTGTAAGCAATTTGATTTATAAACGACAGTTTCAGAAGTTTACCCAACTATATTGCTTCCGTGCATAATAAGGGTCTTAGGTGGTTCTTTGATTATTTATTTGACGCATTTTGGACTCTGACATAGGATTTTTTAACTTCAGTGTTATGACAATGTGATGTTGAGAGAGGACAACTTACTCTCTCACCTGCTTTTTCGTATTTGGAAAATTATTAAAGATTTGATTACAACCTTTGGCACCTTGAGTGAGACTCTAGAAAGTTAAAATCCTGAGCAGATGTTGATGGAGCCTGGTAGGGCGCTAGAAGCATGAGGTATTTTTATGGTTCTTAGCTTGCAGAAACGGCATGTTGGAGGTTTACATTTGGCGGCGAGCCCATCCCTCAGTAAATCTTTCCAGACAGGCCCACTGCCACACAGTGCAGACACAGCTGCCATTAATCGAGACAGGTCTCCAGCAGAACAATGTCAAGCTACCTGCCACGGCGCCAGTGGAAGGCTGGGCTGGGGGTGGCGGGCTGAAGGGGGACATCTACACAGTGGAGTGGTAAACTGGGCGTTGTGTGCACAGTCATGTGTAATAAAAATTCCCCAGTTTTTGTGTTCACCGATACTGTGATCCACTTCCATTAGCCACCTCGATTAAAACACCTTCTTCCTCCATGAATACTTAAAAAAGGCAGTAATTGGCAGTTTCTTTTCTTCAGAGGTGCTGGTTTCTTAACTCTTGCTCTGGTTCAACATGAGTTTGGGCCGTCGTGTAGGAGAGGGAGATTTAGTGCCTCTAAAGCCCTGTGATTGGCTCAAGATGTGAAGGGGGGGTCATTCGTGCACTGTGTGGGAAAACAGAAGTTTTTTTATCTGGAGAAGTGCAAGTCACTCGGGTTCTGGACTTTGGTCTGGAAGCATGTTCTGTTTGAAGCTCTGGCATGCGTGGTTGGTGCTTGGGACCTGTCCTGAGACTAACGTCACTTGCAAGTAGTTAGACTGAAGTTCTTACTGTTCCAACGATATGACTTCAAACGTCTCAGACATCTCGTTTGCCGAGGGAACACTCATTAATTTTTGGTCTACAGCTTTCGACGTTTAGTATCCTTGTGTGCTCTGTTGTATAACTGAGCCAAATTAGCGCTTGGTATGACCAGCGAATGGGTGTGTCACACACTGAAATCTAATATGATTTCAGAGCTCTGGTAGAGAGTGAATTGCGATCCATGTGCCTGATCACTGGACCGTGTGCTTTTTGCATTCCTTTATGGTTGCGTTAGATTCACAGGTGCCTCCTCCAGGTCTCACCACCGCTGCGCACTTCTCACCAGTTGCAATTTACATCGTCCTACGAAGCAAATAGGGTAATGTACTGCTGCTCCGGCCTTGTCAGGGCGTACAGATCTCAATCGCCACTTGCTCTCAGCTGCACCTATATTGAGAAACTTCTGTAGATAATCAATCAAAGTCTGCTCAGCGTCAGATCAGTTCAGACTGCATTATACACATTTTTAGGGATAGAGTATTTGACTCAGGTCTGCCACCCCAGATCCTTCTCCATTGTTCTCTTAACCCAACTGTTGGTTGATAACAGTTTTCAAACAATAACTGTAATTTAGGTCTGTTCTTTCTTTTGAAATATAAATTTTGTTAGTAAATTTTATTCGACCTCACTCGTTTTATGTAGTCAGCACCACAAGTTAACTTTGAACATCACTATAATTGTAAATAAATAAAAAAATTCGAGAAACATGTAACTTATAAAAATATTATTTTGTTTTCCTGTTTGAGCAAAGATTTAATTAAAACATAAACATGAAACAAACCAGTTATTTCATGTTTATATATTAATTAAATCTTTGCTCATATAGAAAAACGAGATACATTTTCTTATTAATTACATGTTTTTCGCAAATTTTTTCGTTTATGAGTATAATGATATCACATTGTCATAACGCTGAAGACATTAAAAAGCTTATGTCAGAGCAAAAATCTGTCAGTTTATGCCTTTCTCTCAAATAAATAATGAAATAACTACTTAAGACCCTTATTATGCATGGAAGCAATATAGTTAGGTAAATTGCTGAAATTACTTACAACATAAGGGTTTTTAGCAAAGATTTGGTGGTATTCCATAACATATCTTTTACCATTTTTCTAAAGCATAAAGTCAGTATGATTTTATAATAAATAAGGATCACGGGAGATTGGAAGGCTGTCCTAGTGCATGAAACAGATGACAGGGTTAGTAAACATTACTTGTCCGGTGGTTGTATTGTCACAGAGGAAGGACTAATAGGGAGTAGCAGGCAATACTCTGTTCAAAATTTTCATGACAATGAAGTATACTCACATAAGTCCTGGAAAAACCAAACGAGGAAGTATGTGTCCATTGGCTTAGGCCGAGTAAACTATACTGAAGCGCCAAAGAAACGTATGCGTATTCTAATACAGATATACGTAAACAGGCAGAATACGGCGCTGCAGTCTAAAATGCCTGTGTAATACAACAAGGGTGTGGTGCAGTTGGCCGGCCGCTGTGGCGGAGCGGTTCCAGTCGCTTCAGTCCGGAACCGCACTGCTGTTACGGTCGCAGGCTCGAATCCTGCCTCGGGAATTGATGTGTGTGATGTCCTTAGGTTAGTTAGGTTTAAGTAGTTCTGAGTTCTAGGGGACTGATGATCTCAGATGTTAAGTCCCTTAGTGCTCAGAGCCATTTGAACCATTTGGCGCAGTTGTTAGGTCGGTTACTGCTGCTAGAATGGCAGGTTATGAAGAGTTATGTGAGTTTGAACGTGGTTTTATAGTCGGCGCGCACAGTACCTCAGATTTAGCGATGAAGTGGAGATTTTCCCATTCCACCATTGAACGAGTGTATCGTGAACACCAGGAATCCGGTAAAACATCAAATCTCCGATATCGCTGCGGCCGGAAAAAGATCCTGCAACAACGGGACCAACGACAGCTAAAGACAATCGTTGAACGTGACAGAAGTGCAGCCCTTCCGCAAATTGCTGCGGATTTCAATGCTGGTTCATCAACAAGTGTCAGCGTGAGAACCATCCAACGAAACGTCATTAGTTTGGGCTTTCGGAGCAGATGGCCTACTCGTGTACTCTTGATGACTGCACCTCACAAAGTTTTACGTCTCGCCTGAGTCCGTGAACATCAACTTTGGACTGTTGATGTCCAGAAACATGTTGCCTGGTCGGACGGGTCTCGTTTCAAATAGTATCGAGCAGATGGACGACTACGTGTATGGAGACCACCCGATGAATCCATGGACCCTGCATGTCAGCAGAGGACTATTGAAGCTGGTGGAGGCTCTGTAACGGTGTGGGGCGGTTGCAGTTCGTGTGATACGGGACTCCTGACAGGTCTAGCTAGATACGACTCTGTCAGGTGACGCGTACTTAAGCATACCGACGACCTATTGTGCTTCGACGTATCCACACCTTCGTCGATTCATGTCCATTGTGCATTCCGACGTACTCAGGAATTCCAGCAGGACAATTGGACATCCCATACGTCTACAGTTGCTACAGAGTAGCTCCAGGAACACTCTTCTGAGTTTAAGCACTTCCGATGGCCACCAAACTCGCCAGACGTGAACATTATTAAGCATATCTGGGATTCCTTGCAACGTGCGCTTCAAAAGAGATCTCCACCTCCTCGTACTCTTAAGGATTTATGGACAGCCCTGCAGGATTCATGGTGTCAGTTCCCTCCAGCACTACTTCACACACTATTCGAGCCCATGCCAAGTCGTGTTGCGGCACTTCTGCGTGCTCATGGGGGTCCTACACAATATTAGGCAGGTGTACCAGTTTCTTTGGCTCTTCAATGTAGAATTCGTCCGACAAAATTTCTGAGATTTTGCAGGGATGTTTTTTGAGCATTTTGGTGTAAAGAATTCATGATCTCCGGTGGAGTTGTGGTGTGATAAAATGATTATGATTTACTCGATTTATTTGTCAAGTTACCTTTGTTTCGTAATACCTTCCGAACAGCGAAAATGCTAGTAATAAGCAAACACCCAAACGTGCAGCACAAGAGACTGATGTGAGTAACACAATAACACTGAGACAGACACGAAGGTAATGTGATCTAGTTGCCGTCATTGTGGGAACAGTTCATCGTTGCGTAGTTGAGCAACTTTCAGTGGAACCATACACGAGTTGAATATCGGCCATCTCTTCCACTAGTAAACGTGTTAATACTACCACAAATATTGTTAATGTACATGTGACGTTATAGTAAAAAAAGACACAGAAGAGAGTAGAACTGATTACTACCACCCGTAAAGTGAGCATTACTGTTGTCAACAGCAAGTAACATAAGTGAATCTAACCAGTTTATTAATAAGCAAGACTAACAGCGCATATGGTCGACATTTGACCCTCTGTGCAGATAATTTCAGGGCAGTACAGATACAAATATAAGTGAGAATAATAAATAAAACAAATTGCGGTTGTTCCTAACGAGTAACTGGCGATACCAAAATAAAATACCCGAACAACCTCCGAAATTTTGTAGTAAATGTAAGTTAAATGCTGAGAGGTTCACGGATTTCATACCATTCATTATTTACGTCGTGCGTGAATTACAAACAGGAACCAAAATATGGAGTGAAGATTTCAAACTATAGAGCACTGTAGAACAGTCTTTATGCCGCTATGTGATAGATTACAATAACAGCATCTGCGACAGTTCTTGATACAAACAAAAGAGAAATAATTTCGAATAAGAAAGCTGTTGTTACGACTTAGGTAGACTGTAATTTTAATTGTCCAGAAAAGCAGGAGGAGGGGTATCTCGCTATCTTTAGTCCTTGCAAATATCAGCCAGGCACCTATCTTATTCTTTCTAGCCTGTACATAGCCTTAGAGAAATTTTGTGGCACATCACCATCCCTTACTACTTCGTACCCAACTTCCCTACTCACTGATACTTTCAGACGATTCATTTTTACTTCGGTCTGCTCTTCATTACTAAATAGTGATGCCGGCCGCGGTAGTCTCGCGGTTCTAGGCACGCAGTCCGGAACCGTGCGACTGCTACGGTCGCAGGTTCGAATCCTGCCTCGGGCATGGATGTGTGTGATGTCCTTAGGTTAGTTAGGTTTAAGTAGTTCTACGTTCTAGGGGACTGATAACCACAGCAGTTGAGTCCCATAGTGCTCAGAGCCATTTGAACCATAAATAGTGATGTTACTCTACATATCCTTGGGACAGCTCACAATGCACTGTCTAACTTCTTAATTCATATTTCGCTGTTGTGTAATGAATCAAGTATTTTATGGTGCCTCCAGGGTTTAACCAAGTATACTTCCTAGTCACTTAAATTTTGAACAGGGTATTCGCTGTTACTGCCTATCAGTCTTTCCTCTATGGCAATACAACCACCCGATACGTATTCTTCACTAACTCTGTCTCCTGTTTCATGCACTAGAACAGCCGTCCAATCTACCGTGATTATTAGATTTTCATCTCTATGTACCGAACAACTTTTCGTTTTATGTCTTCGTTACTCTCTCTCTCTCTCTCTCTCTCTCTCCTGAGCTTCTGCTTGTCATTTCCACATATAGCCTACTCATGTACTACTGTTGTTGGTGTTGGCTGTTTATCTGATGGGAATAGTCGTTTGACAAAACGGTTCACTGTATACCATCTCCCCCTACCTTCCTCTATAACATGGATCCGACTGCTGTTACAACTTCTTCCACTGCACTTCACACTCCGTCACAGTATCTACATTGAGCCTCTGTACTTCGTTCTCAGATTTTCTGGCATCCTTATCACATTCAGCCTTCCACGACTCGATAGAATGTTACCCTTTCATTGGTTATTCACTTTTTTTCTCTCAAGATGATTTTCCCCGTAGCAGTACCTCCCGGAGATCTGAAGGAGGACCAGTCCGGAATATTTGCTGCTAGGAAGATAGTCATACAGTTTTTCAGTGACACTACATGTGCCGCAGATCAAAATTGCGTATCTTCAGCGCAATTGTTTACATTGCCTTCTGCGTTTTCATGCTTTTCGCTGATTATCCCATCTTTAAAGGCAGTGTATCACCTGAAAGCCGCCTGGTGCAACGAACTGTTTGCTCCTCCATCATTTTCAACAAAGTCATTGGCAGACTGGTGGGATTACTCACATCATAAGTGTCCTGCTGCCATTGCTTGTAAGCAACCTTGGCTGTGACAGGACACTGGACCCTGGGTTTCGGCGCTTTTGGGAAAATACGCTACCCAAAGTCCAAGGTGGACACCTAATTTTGACTACCCCTTTAAAATGGTTCACCGTTCGTATTGGAGTACTGTGAGTGGTGTGGATCTGATACTACGCGATCGTCTGACCATCCACATCCAATTATATTGAAACATGGTGCTTGTGTCAGTCGGTTGATAGAATCAGCGAGGTAAGATGCGTCGATATAAGGATGAGGTAGAACAGCAGGCTCTATAGTGTTTCTTCGTGTCCATACCCACGACCTATTGTGTTTTGACGTATCCATACCACATCTTGAATCATATCGCCCGATATGTCTTTCTTTTCAGCAACGAATATTCGAAGTATCTTCTGGGAATGTCGTAGTTCTCGCTAGCATGTAACGCAGCATACGAACAGTGGTCGTAAATGATTCTAGCCAATAAAGAGTTGACACAGTTTGACATATTATCAATGAAAATTGGTTACAAACCTAACAAGAATTGCTATCACTACAACAGCTTTCAAATCATATATCACTATTAGATTTTCATCTTCCTTCAGATACTGTCTTACACCTCCAATATCATCGCATATTTTCTCTACATCCTCATGTTCTGCTTCTGACCTCAGCATGTATACATGAGCTATGGTTGATGGCGTTCGTTTTCTGCCGATTATGACAACAGTATACCTCCACAATGAATTTTCACACGGCACTGGGTACTACGATGGTTCGAAATTTCCTGGGTGATTAAAACTGGGTCCTTAACTTGGACTCGTAACGGCTACCTTTTTCTTCCGAGGACATGTGCTCTAGCGACTGAGCTGTCCAAGCACGACCCTCACAGATTTTCTTCCGCCAGAACCTCATCTCCTGTCTTTCAAACTTGGCAGAAGTTCTCCTGCACACCTTGCGGGACTAATAGACCGGAGCGAAAGGCTACTGCGGAGGGGTAGCTCAGTCACAACCTGTACTGGTTGAAAGTAAAAATGTGAGTGTGGGTCTTGAGCCATTTTGGGATAGATCAATTGGCACAACACTTGCCCCCAGTAGTCAGCGTCGCAAGATCGAGATCGATATGGGACTCAGTTTTAATCTGCCATGAAGCTTCATATGAGCGCACACGCACCTACAGAGTAAAATTTCATTCCGGGAACATTCGCCCCGGTTGTGGCGCTAAGCCACGTCTCCGCAAAATCCTCTTTTTCCAGTCATACTTGTCCCGCAAGGCATGCAGGAGAACTTCTGTAATGTTGCAGGTAGAAGTGGGGAACGTACGAAAGTGAAGCTGTGAGATCAGGACACTAGTCGTACTTGGTTGCCTCAGTCTGTGGATCACTTGCCTGTGAAATGTAAAGTCCCTGGTTCGAGTACTGGCTGGACACATTTAATCAGCCAGAAATTTAAAGAATTATCCCTCACCACACGGATTCGAGTGATATCTCCTAGAATGATATTTTCATTCTGAAGCGAAATGTGCGGTGATATGAAACTTCCTGGTAGATTAAAACTGTGTGCCGCACCGAGACTCGAACTCCGGACCTTTGCCTTTCGCGGGCAAGTGCTCTATTATCTGAGTCCTGGAAGGAACGATATTGCGGAGATATGGGTTAGCCGCAGCCTAGAGGATGTTTCCAGAGTAAAATTTTCACTCTGCAGAGGCGTGTGCACTGATACGAAGCTTTCTGGCAGAATAAAACTGTGTGCCGGACCGAGACCCGCCCTCACAGCTTCAATTCTGTCAGTACCTCGTCTCCTACTTCCGAAATTTCGTAGAAGCTCTTCTGTGAACCCGGCAGAACTAGCACTCCTGGAAGAAAGGATATTCCGGAGAAATGGCTTAGCCACAGCCTGGGGGATGTTTCCAGAATGAGATTTTCACTGTGCAGTGGAGTCTGCGCTAATATGAAACTTCCTGGAAGATTAAAACTGTGCGAGACCGAGACTCGAACTCGGGGCCTTTGCCTTTGGCGGGCAAGTGCTCTACGTCCCCCAGGCTGTGGCTATGCCATGTCTCCGCACTATCCTTCCCTCCAGGACCGATGGTTCTGCAAGTTTTACGGAAGAGCTTTTGTGAAGTTTGAAAGGTAGGAGACGAGGTACTGTCAGAACTGAAGCTCTGAGGGCGGGTTGTGAGTCATGCTCGGATAGCTCAGATAGTAGAGCACTTGCCCGTGAAAGGCAAAGGTCCTTAATTAGTCTCCGTCCGGCACACAGTTTTAATATGCCAGGAAGTTTGAAACCTCCAAGGTTTACCGAAAGTTTTATAAGGAGGGCTTAGGTAAGCCAACAGCAAAATTTGTCTTGATTTATTTGTAATGTATCCAGACTGAATGAGGTCGACAGCCTAAAGTTAACAGACAGGTACTGGAGAGGGAATCGTGGTGTACTGTATCAAACGAGGCAGAAGGCTGATGACGCGTAAAAAACGCCAATCATGGAGTAAGTGACAATTTCGTAGTGTTTCCTGTATAGTCAAAAGTACAGTCAACATTTGCTGCCCTATGATAAACATAAGGGAAAGGTGAATAGTGTACGGAGTGGTTTTTGTCGTTGATGAGGAGACTCAGAAAAAATTGCAAAAATTATTGCAGAGAATTGGAAGAAATTTTAAAAAACACAAGAATGCAATCCCAACACATTACTAAAATTGGCAAAACAGGTGAAAATACATTTTGAATTGCAATACTATTTACTATAAATAAGTCAAAAATTTTCAAACCATTTTCTCTATAACAAATTAACTATAAAGTGAAACGTTACCTAAGAGAGACGGAAATTTTTATTGTTATTGATTCACAGTCTACTTTGTACCAAATATAAATGCTGTCCTTAGAGAAGGGTGTAAACTAATTTCTTCTCCTTGAGATTAAACCCTCTTCAAGAAGCGCTTGAGTTTTCTTATGATTCGATTGAGTAACAATATAGTTTAAAGAAAAACAAAAGCCTAAGCAATGAACTTCAGATTCACGTCAACGGTGAGATATCTGTGACTAATGAATGTAGCTACCCAATGGTTTTGTTACCAGATAGTGTTGCTGCTTTGGGCCGCATTCTTAAAATCTTAACCCTTCTAGTGCCAGATTCCATTCGTAAAACTGTGTCCGGCCTGCACACAACTATCAATTGAGGCAATTTGGCTGACATCCTATCACTGTTAGTAGATTCATTCATTTCCGCCACCCATGGAGGGAATAATGTTTCGAAGTGAAAGTCACTGGCATGTTTCGTGGCATCGTATGTATCATAAGTATCGTTTCATTGGAAGATCGAAGTGTAATCCCATGATACGCATTACTATGTTCTTCCGCCGATCAGCCTGGCCGGGCAAGTTATTCCACGAATTTTGGATTGATGCGTATGTGTCATGTGTGTGTGTGTGTGTGTGTGTGTGTGTGTGTGTGTGTGTGTGTCTATGTGTGTGTGTGTTGGGTGTGTGAGCATGTGTGTGTGCGTGCTTGTAAGTGTGCAGACGCACCTATCTGTGTGCTTTGAACGCGCAGACGCATCTAGTATGCGTGAGTTTGCGCCGGTGTTGCGGTGCCGAAGCTCGGATGGAAGGCAGCCGCCGGAACAGGCGCAGCTGCTAATGAAATCTCGCTCGGAGATCATAATGCGCCAAGTTTGCTGGCAGCTCGTCGGCCGCTCATTGTATGGCCCCCATCCCGGCAGCTGTTGCCGTATCAGCCAGCCAGGGATGGCGTTCCAGTCCCGCCACACGGCGCATGCGCACAAGGCGAACAGGCCTCTATTGGGCGCCTGCTAGTGCGGTTGTGCGGAGCTGACGGTTGCCACATACGACATGAAAGACAGTCTGAGAAATCGTCTAGTAAAAGAAAAATACCACAGTATGATCTTAATAACTGTGTATTGAAGTTCGGTGGCAGGAGGAACAAGACTTCTGGTCAGGTGACTACAGGGTTATAAACACAAAGTCAAATAGGGGTAATGCAGGAGTAGGTTTAATAATGAATAGGAAGATAGGAACGCGGGTAAGCTACTACAAACAGCTTAGTGAACGCATTATTGTGGCCAAGATAGATACGAAGCCCACACCTACTACAGTAGTACAAGTTTATATGCCAACTAGCTCTGCAGATGACGAAGAAATTGAAGAAATGTATGATGAAATAAAAGAAATTATTCAGATAGTGAAGGGAGACGAAAATTTAATAGTCATGGGTGACTGGAATTCGGCAGTAGGAAAAGGGAGAGAAGGAAACGTAGTAGGTGAATATGGATTGGGGCTAAGAAATGAAAGAGGAAGCCGCCTGGTAGAATTTTGCACAGAGCACAACTTAATCATAGCTAACACTTGGTTTAAGAATCATGATAGAAGGTTGTATACATGGAAGAACCCTGGAGATACTAAAAGGTATCAGATAGATTATATAATGGTAAGACAGAGATTTAGGAACCAGGTTTTAAATTGTAAGACATTTCCAGGGGCAGATGTGGACTCTGACCACAATCTATTGGTTATGACCTGTAGATTAAAACTGAAGAAACTGCAAAAAGGTGGGAATTTAAGGAGATGGGACCTGGATAAACTGAAAGAACCAGAGGTCGTACAGAGTTTCAGGGAGAGCATAAGGGAACAATTGACAGGAATGGGGGAAAGAAATACAGTAGAAGAAGAATGGGTAGCTTTGAGGGATGAAGTAGTGAAGGCAGCAGAGGATCAAGTAGGTTAAAAGACGAGGGCTAGTAGAAATCCTTGGGTAACAGAAGAAATATTGAATTTAATTGATGAAAGGAGAAAATATAAAAATGCAGTAAATGAAGCAGGCAAAAAGGAATACAAACGTCTCAAAAATGAGATCGACAGGAAGTGCAAAATGGCTAAGCAGGGATGGCTAGAGGACAAATGTAAGGATGTAGAGGCTTATCTCACTAGGGGTAAGATAGATACTGCCTACATGAAAATTAAAGAGACCTTTGGAGATAAGAGAACCACTTGTATGAACATGAAGAGCTCAGATAGAAACCCAGTTCTAAGCAAAGAAGGGAAAGCAGAAAGGTGGAAGGAGTATATAGAGGGTCTTTACAAGGGCGATGTACTTGAGGACAATATTATGGAAATGGAAGAGGATGTAGATGAAGATGAAATGGGAGATACGATACTGCGTGAAGAGTTTGACAGAGCACTGAAAGACCTGAGTCGAAACAAGGCCCCCGGAGTAGACAACATTCCATTGGAACTACTGACGGCCTTGGGAGAGCCAGTCCTGACAAAACTCTACCATCTGGTGAGCAAGATGTATGAAACAGGCGAAATACCCTCAGACTTAAAGAAGAATATAATAATTCCAATCCCAAAGAAAGCAGGTGTTGACAGATGTGAAAATTACCGAACAATCAGTTTAATAAGCCACAGCTGCAAAATACTAACACGAATTCTTTACAGACGAATGGAAAAACTAGTAGAAGCCGACCTCGGGGAAGATCAGTTTGGATTCCGTAGAAATACTGGAACACGTGAGGCAATACTGACCTTACGACTTATCTTAGAAGAAAGATTAAGGAAAGGCAAACCTACGTTTCTAGCATTTGTAGACTTAGAGAAAGCTTTTGACAATGTTGACTGGAATACTCTCTTTCAAATTCTAAAGGTGGCAGGGGTAAAATACAGGGAGCGAAAGGCTATTTACAATTTGTACAGAAAACAGATGGCAGTTATAAGAGTCGAGGGACATGAAAGGGAAGCAGTGGTTTGGAAGGGAGTAAGACAGGGTGGTAGCCTCTCCCCGATGTTATTCAATCTGTATATTGAGCAAGCAGTAAAGGAAACAAAAGAAAAGTTCGGAGTAGATATTAAAATCCATGGAGAAGAAATAAAAACTTTGACGTTCGCCGATGACATTGTAATTCTGTCAGAGACAGCAAAGGACTTGGAAGAGCAGTTGAATGGAATGGATGGTGTCTTGAAAGGGGGATATAAGATGTACATCAAGAAAAGCAAAACGAGGATAATGGAATGTAGTCGAATTAAGTTGGGTGACGTTGAGGGTATTAGATTAGGAAATGAGACACTTAAAGTAGTAAAGGAGTTTTGCTATTTGGGGAGCAAAATAACTGATGATGGTCGAAGTAGAGAGGATATAAAATGTAGACTGGCAATGGCAAGGAAAGCGTTTCTGAAGAAGAGAAATTTGTTAACATCGAGTATAGATGTGTCAGGAAGTCTTTTCTGAAAGTATTTGTATGGAGTGTAGCCATGTATGGAAGTGAAACATGGACGATAAATACACTCCTGGAAATTGAAATAAGAACACCGTGAATTCATTGTCCCAGGAAGGGGAAACTTTATTGACACATTCCTGGGGTCAGATACATCACATGATCACACTGACAGAACCACAGGCACATAGACACAGGCAACAGAGCATGCACAATGTCGGCACTAGTACAGTGTATATCCACCTTTCGCAGTAATGCAGTCTGCTATTCTCCCATGGAGACGATCGTAGAGATGCTGGATGTAGTCCTGTGGAACGGCTTGCCATGCCATTTCCACCTGGCGCCTCAGTTGGACCAGCGTTCGTGCTGGACGTGCAGACCGCGTGAGACGACGCTTCATCCAGTCCCAAACATGCTCAATGGGGGACAGATCCGGAGATCTTGCTGGCCAGGGTAGTTGACTTACACCTTCTAGAGCACGTTGGGTGGCACGGGACTCATGCGGACGTGCATTGTCCTGTTGGAACAGCAAGTTCCCTTGCCGGTCTAGGAATGGTAGAACGATGGGTTCGATGACGGTTTGGATGTACCGTGCACTATTCAGTGTCCCCTCGACGATCACCAGTGGTGTACGGCCAGTGTAGGAGATCGCTCCCCACACCATGATGCCGGGTGTTGGCCCTGTGTGCCTCGGTCGTATGCAGTCCTGATTGTGGCGCTCACCTGCACGGCGCCAAGCACGCATACGACCATCATTGGCACCAAGGCAGAAGCGACTCTCATCGCTGAAGACGACACGTCTCCATTCGTCCCTCCATTCACGCCTGTCGCGACACCACTGGAGGGGGGCTGCACGATGTTGGGGCGTGAGCGGAAGACGGCCTAACGGTGTGCGGGACCGTAGCCCAGCTTCATGGAGACGGTTGCGAATGGTCCTCGCCGATACCCCAGGAGCAACAGTGTCCCTAATTTGCTGGGAAGTGGCGGTGCGGTCCCCTACGGCACTGCGTAGGATCCTACGGTCTTGGCGTGCATCCGTGCGTCGCTGCGGTCCGGTCCCTGGTCGACGGGCACGTGCACCTTCCGCCGACCACTGGCGACAACATCGATGTACTGTGGAGACCTCACGCCCCACGTGTTGAGCAATTCGGCGGTACGTCCACCCGGCCTCCAGCATGCCCACTATACGCCCTCGCTCAAAGTCCGTCAACTGCACATACGGTTCACGTCCACGCTGTCGCGGCATGCTACCAGTGTTAAAGACTGCGATGGAGCTCCGTATGCCACGGCAAACTGGCTGACACTGACGGCGGCGGTGCACAAATGCTGCGCAGCTAGCGCCATTCGACGGCCAACACCGTGGTTCCTGGTGTGTCCGCTGTGCCGTGCGTGTGATCATTGCTTGTACAGCCCTCTCGCAGTGTCCGGAGCAAGTATGGTGGGTCTGACACACCGGTGTCAATGTGTTCTTTTTTCCATTTTCAGGAGTGTAGTTTGGACAAGAAGAGAATAGAAGCTTTCGAAATGTGGTGCTACAGAAGAATGCTGAAGATTAGATGGGTAGATCACATAACTAATGAGGAGGTACTGAATAGGATTGGGGAGAAGAGGAATTTGTGGCACAACTTGACCAGAAGAAGGGATCGGTTGGTAGGACATGTTCTGAGGCATCAAGGTATCACCAATTTAGTATTGGAGGGCAGCGTGGAGGGTAAAAACCGTAGGGGGAGACCAAGAGATGCATACACTAAGCAGATTCAGAAGGATGTAGGTTGCAGTAGGTACTGGGAGATGAAGAAGCTTGCACAGGATAGAGTAGCATGGAGAGCTGCATCAAACCAGTCTCAGGACTGAAGACCACAACAACAACAACATCTTTAATATGATTGACAGAAAATTTTTGTTCTGTTGCAGTAAATTCGTTATTTTTTTTAATGATATACAGAGGCACCCACTGTGAGTAAGAAAAAGCAGCGTTGTGTTTGATGTACTCTTATTGAATTCATCCTTCTCTGAAGGGCTTCTGAATTTAAGTTTCTGAGTCGAAACTGATGCACAACTGTAGTCTGATATGCGAAGTCTGTGCCTTTTACAGATGTTGCGGCAGGATACCACCTGGTGAAGCAGACGGCTTATGTTGAGCTCTCACGGAAATTACGTCTTAAAGATGACACCGCAGGCCATCTCTGTAACTAGGTGGCATGTTGCGAGAACACACATACAGTATGAAACAACCCTCAGTTAGCAAGCCGCCAATCCAGAAGCGGGCGAACACGATTTCATTACCGTCAATTACGTGAAGTGGGGGAAGGAGTGCACCAGAATGTCATGGTTGCTCAACGGACAAGACTCGCGCCTTGGCTTTGATGGAATTATCGCTAATGTTACAAAACGTTCTCAGTAATCACAGGCTGCTAGCCGAGTGCAGTTTCGAGCCAGTCAAAGTACCATACAGAACGATTCAGTTGCCATCACAAGACTCTGCAGTCAATAACTGGAAGCTACTGCCCAAGTTGACTCCTAATGCTGCTTATCTGGCACATTTTCATCGGTGGATCACTTTCAGGATCTGATATGCCTCTGGTCGCCCTCTTGGTGGGCCGGATTTCGAGCCTGAGCAATCTGGCTTGCAGCCCTCAACACCTTGTGCTATGAAATATTGTTCTTGAGCTTCGCCACCCTAGAAGTCACTCTTCGACTCCGCCTTCGTCACTGTGCTTGACACCATGAGGCAGAAGCAGGCCAACAGCCACGACACCCTTTCTCGTGTCCACTGTTGTCCGCTGCCGCCACTGCCGCAGCTCTGTCTCACCGCCTCTAATTCTGTGCTGACCGCAACACCCCACCAGCCTCCATCATAGATCTGGGAACACCGAGCACACCACCCACTACCTCCTGCAAGTTGCAATTGCTGAGGCAAGCCATATCACAGAGGCCATTGACCACTAATTCGGCTCCATCCCCACTGCTACCACCACTTCACTGCAGCCACGCCCTTGGAGGTGAACTGCTCCAAATACTGACCCATCACAGCAGTCTTCACTTCCACTACAGTGGTCGTTCAGTCTGCTCAATACAAGTCGTGTCAGTAGTTCTTCACTGCAACCAACAGCTAGATTTTGGATGTCATTAGCAGCTCCACCTCGCAGCGTCAACAAACCAGTGTGCTGAGTGGACGTAACTTCATCGGTTTGCTGTTGGTGTCCAAAGGGACGGATGGGAAAACTGACACAGAAACTTGGAAGTGCAATGCTTGAAGGAGGAGGAACTTGCCGATCTCTTTCACTTCACAGGGAATACTAGGGAAATTATGCTTACATGCAACTAGCTAGATGCACACACTGCGATGTGGTAGACCACAGTATGCCGAGTGCACCGTCACTGCCTGATAAGTGTCATCGATGCTGGTGTTCTGGTCATTTTGCCAAGCAGTGTAGAGTGTTAACGTCGATGATGATTTGACGAAACGACTAGGAAATTATGTACCACTATTGCGAGTGGCAGAATTATTGTTGTCATTGTTTGTTCTTCATTTTTTAAAATTTGTGTTGGATACAGTTCCCTCAGTGTCAGAGTGAGATTCGCATGCTTTCTCCTCAGAATGGGCGTTCAAAACTTCGATGGATCATACAGTTCTAAAGTTGAGCAACATGCAGATGTAGATGGAATTTCCTGAGATGACGGAATGTAAAGTCTCATCCAGTGTAATCTCACCCGTATTATATTCACGTGTTGCCAGTCAGATTACCCACTTATAAGACAATGGAGGATGTGTTGGCATTCGTGGGTGAACTGGAAGGAGCCACACTGCTGCGTGGAAGGCAGATGATTGGTTAAAGCATGTGCTAAAATTGTACACAATGGTGGAACAAAGGCTTATGTGGCGGATCAAGAGTAAAAATGATTGCACACGTAGCAATTCAGGAAGTGGTCAGGCAGCACATAGAAATCATAATAGTACGAAGTTCTTTCGTGACCATTTAAGTATATCAGAGGCAGAATGAAATGGTAGAGAGTTTTATGGACTGAATAAGGAAGGAAAATGCTCAGATAAATTACTGATGACGTAAGCATTCATCAGGAGCTGAGGAGGGTGCATTGGAAACTTTTACAAAGAGACTTCCACCCGATACGTCGAGGAAAGTGCATACAGAAGAGCCAAAGCAATTGGCCGCCACCGTCAGGATTGCCAAGGAGTTAGAAGAAATAGATCTGGCAACAGCGGTAAGAGACAAAAAGAGTGTCTTCTCTGTGGCCATAAGGCCTCACAGATATGAGGACCTGGGCGACTAGCAGAAGCACTGTCGCCAGCCACAATGTTGCAAGTTTGTAGTGGTTGGGCACTGCGAGCAAGATCGTAGAAGTAAAAAGTAGACTAAGCAAGGACGCAATAATCAGTCGTTTATCGCCAAAGGGAACTCAAAATATGCCAAACATAATTTCCAAGAAATTTAAATACTGCAAAAGCGTATGGACACTGGAGTGTAGTTTATTTGACGTAATAAATGGTACAGAGTGTAAGTTATTATTGGACACAGGTACTCATGTGTCTGTAGCGGGTATGGACCTCTTTGTTAAGAGGTGAGTGAGTAATCAGCGTTGTAGGAAATATAAGTTAAGGGACTGCGAAGAAGGAATGCTACGTTCAATGGTACTAAATTTTCCGGTGGGTACAAAGTAATTCATAGGAAGTACAGAAGTTTTGCCCATGCGGATACAGCGTACTGTGCAGCTCTGTTGTTCAATTTCTTAATTAAACATCAGGTGAAAATTGATCCTTCACAGTGCTCCGTAAAACTCAGCGGAACAATGTTCTGGCCTGTGTATACTTCTGCTAATGAAACACTATCACACGGTTTTCCTGTCGTCAGGAAAGAGCCAATTAAACTGTTTAGAAAGTCATTAAAACTAAATTCGGATTTAAATTGCTACCTACAGTGGATGTGCATAGGTGGAGACCTACTAAAAAGACCTACTAACATCTTATGTATGTTAGAGGCATTAGTAAACAATAAACAATGATGAATTAGATGCACTGCAGTGTTTTACACGCAAGAGTAGCGTACACATACAGGAAGTAGATGGATAACATGTTGTGGCGTAACAAGACAGCCACGCCACTCGGAAGTAGCCGAAAGGCACGCGTTAACTCACGCAGGCTAGTAGATAGGTCTGAAACAGGATACGTAATGAATGCTATAAAGAAAAGTACGTAGCTTCTGGAATACTTAACTTTAATCCATCATTTGTATACATCGTTCTTGATGAGACTTGCTTCATACGATAACTATCAATTGCTATGGCGCCTTGCTAGGTCGTAGCCATTGACTTAGCTGAAGGCTATTCTATCTGCTCTGCAAATGAGCGAGGCTTCGTCAGTGTGCATCGCTAGCTAAGTCGTCCGTACAACTGGGGCGAGTGCTAGTCCGTCTCTCTAGACCTGCCGTGTGGTGGCGCTCGGTCTGCGATGACTGACAGTGGCGACACGCGGGTCCGACATGTACTAATGGACCGCGGCCGATTTAATGCTACCACTTAGCAAGTGTGGTGTCCGGCGGTGACACCACATAACATGTGGGTTCTCACAGTGTAGATAATTTTGGCGCCAACGAAGTGACTTTGGTAAAAAGATAGTTAGTTCCCACGTTAGGCGTTCTGGATAAGAGCTATTCAGACAGGTCAAATAAGCAAACCTTCGATACAGCTGCATAACATGTAACAGTGTAGCGTTTGTAAGGAGAAGTCAGAATAGTGCATGGTGAAGGAGTTAGTGAAGTTTGCAGATTTATGGGCTGCTGCCAGCAACACCCTTAACACAGCATACGATTCTGACTGGGAACAAATCTCCTGTTTATTGTGACCTGTGTACAGCACCTCATCACAGCAGCCAGTTATGGGGATTTTATTGATCAGCTGTTGATTGGTGATGCAGTAGAAGAAAGCTCATGGGCAGCACCAGTTTTCATCACACAAAACGATTGCCAGATCGGACAAAAAAGTATAGAGTAAGTTTTGAAGGTGGGAAACGACGTACTGGCGAATGCAAAGCTGTGAGGACGGGTCGTTAGTCGTGGTTGGGTAGCTTGCGAAAGGCAAAACCGACTGAGTTCGAGTCTCATACTGGTTCGCACACTTTTAATCTACCAGAAAGTTTCTAGAAGGTGTAAATTCTGTTGTGGTTATCACTTTTAGGACACTAAGACGATTACAGATGCCACTATTCTGGAGATACTGGACGACTTGGGTCAGTGCAAATACTTTCGACGATAGATCTGAGGACTGTGATAATATATTGGAGTTAGTGACAGAGCAGCTCCCAAGGAATTTGTTTACAGGCCCTTGAGGTGATTACTAAAATCAGTGAATGCCATCGTATAGAACAATGTGGTAGCTACATGCAGTGATTCCTATATGAAATACACCAGTGTATCATATACTTGGATGACATTACTATGTTTGCGAAGGATGTAAAGGAACATACACAATGAGTGAATTACCTTTTTGAAGGGTTGTGTTGCACATATATCACGCTGAATATCGAAAATTTCCAATTTCTACTAACCAAAGCTAATAACCCAGGACATGTTATTATTCAGGATGGATTAAAATCTGATCTGAAGTTGATGCGTGCAGTGCATAGTTACACCTACTGCAAATGGTATGAGCTAGTCATTTTTATGATAAGCTAATGGGTATAGAAAATTACTATTGGGATTAGTGGACTTCGCAAGACTTATATCTTGGGTGTTGAAGAAGGGTGTAAAGTTTCAGTCGACAGCCAAGAGTCAAATATGTTTAACAAGCTGAAATAGGCACTAGCAACTAACCCTGTGTTGATATTCTCGAATTAGGCAAATTATTTTTTTTTTTTTTTGTAAGGCTATGCTTCTAATTTGAAACAGTGTGTGAGAAAAACATGGCAAGGAGCACTGTGTGGCTTACACCTTTCGCTGGGAGAAGTTACTCGACCACAGAAAAGGAAATGGTGTCACATACTTCAGGGGGTTTACCTATGGCAAGCGATTGGAGTTATTAACACATAACGTAATTTTAAAGTGGTTGGCTAACTCAGTCGGTGATGGAATGAGCAAAGTTTGAAGTGATTCAAAAAACAGGTAGAAATCATTGTAACACAAATCAATTGAGCAGGAAGGTAAGCATCATATGCCACTTGGTTGCAGCCGTGGGAAATGGCAGAAGGCATTATATGCTGATGAAGGTTGTGAGCTACTCAAAATACAATGGCTGTCTACTGATTGCAGTTGCCTGTTATGGAGGGCAGCAAATGACTGGCTTGCATATTATAGTGTCTGCTTACTGTGAGATGAAGTGTTAATAGAAGCGTATTATATGGACTCATCAAATGGTGAAGGCCATAAAAAACGCTGTTGAGGAATATGTGAGCAATTGTGTGTCACCTGTATGAGGTGAAAACTTTTCATCAGCAAGCATCACTTCAGATGTTCCTGAAGGCAACCAGCCCATTCGAGATGACTGGGATGGACATCATTGCCAGGCACCAGCAGGTAACACTATGCTGTAGCGATTATAGTTCTTTTTTGCGATGTGACAATGATCCACATTGCGGGAAAAGTTGGTACTGCAGTAGAAATGACAGTGGTTCTGGATAAATACTGCGAAATCTAGGGGCGTTCTCAGTCATTAACCTACTGCTAGCTGAAGGGAGTTCCATGCTAGTCGATGCTCCAATATTACCCAGCCAATAATCATCACTGGATCCTGCCATCAGTATCTGCAGGTTACTGATTGAGCTGAGTCCAAATGTTGTCGATGTGACCCCTATCCACTGCTGGTCAGCTGCTAGGTGACTGTCATTTGCTGCTGGTCGCCTTCCAGGCAGGCCAGAGGTCGAGCCCGGCCATCTAGCTGCACAGATGTAACTTCCTTTTGTAGGCAAACACCATCGCTAGACATCCAAAATGTGGACACGCACAATCATTAGCCATAACAGAGGCCACAGCTTGAGCCGGCCCGCCACGGTATAGTTTCTGTCAAGCTACCTTCTGGTGTCGTTTATTAGCTTCCATCAACACTGCTGCCACTGCATTTTAGTGTCTCTGAAGCTGTGCTGATCACAGCACCTCACTAGCCTCCACCATCGTCCTGGGAACCTGCTCTGCTCAGCCTTGCTGGTGGTTTACTGCAGTCTCCAGCACACTACACAGACAGAGGCAGTCCATACTGCAGAGGCCATTGCTCTCCTCTCCAGTTCTGTCTCTTCTGCTGTAGATGTTAAGGAATAAAGCACTAATTCAAATAGCATTGTTTCCATGTTAGATCACTACATGACACTTGATACCAGTCCAGTGAAACCATGCCCTGAAAAGTGAACTAGTGAACTGCCATACACCTGAATTTGTTATTGTGAAGTTCACCTTCCACTGTAGAGGACATTAACCCTGCTGCTGTACAGATTATGTAATATTTGAATATTTCCGATCACGAGTAGCTGTAAGTAAAATGTCACTAATATAAGTATACGAATATATTTCTAAGAGTATTCATCGTCCTATATGATTGATTTAATCACAAATACACATAACAGAAATGTGGTGCAAAACACTAACTACAAAATGGGACGTGGTGAAACAGCACCTGTTTAGACATTGGATATTCTTTTATTATTATTTGGTCATGTTTACCACTGAGATGCATGTATACATTTTCTACCATTCTTTAATGCAGTTTGTAAAGTAATTAAGGTACCTTAAACACGTGCATTCCATGGGTTACCATACAGTTCCTCTTCACATCATACGTTATCGCCATAGCTGATAATATCCTTTCACCCTGAAATTTAACCCCACCTTGTATCTTTTTTACGACATTCTTTGTTTTGTGTGAAAATGGAACGCTTAGTGTGAGAGACAACGCCCTTTCAGTGATAAACGAGTGAGGTGTCACAGTAGTTAGCACATTGGACCCGCATTCGGGAGGACGACGGCTCAAATCCGCATCTGAACATCCTGGTTTCGGTTTTCGTGGTTTCCCTGAATCGCTTCAGGCAAATTCCGGGTTGGATTCTTTGAAAAGGCACGGCCGATTTCCTTCCCCAATTCTTCGGTAATCCGATTGGGCTGATGACTTCGCTGTTTGGTTCCCTCTCCTACTCCTCCCCCCCCCCCCCCAAATCAACCAACAACCATTTAAGTTCAAAAAGTGTTCAAATGTGTGTGAAATCTCATTGGACTTAATTGCTAAGGTCATCAGTCCCTACGCTTACACACTACTTAACCTAAATTATCCTAAGGACAAACACACACACACATGCCCGAGGGAGGACTCAAACCTCCGCCAGGACCAACCATTTAAGTGATTCTCTTTAATCCAAGCCCTTCGTACTGGTATCTCATTATTATAGTTCCCTCTTGGTTCTTGCATATGTTATAAATTCCCACGTTTTCCTATACCTTACTCCCATTTTTCTCAGAATTTCAACTTTGTAACACTTTAAATTCTCGAACGCTGTTTATAGGCCAACACATAATATTATTATCAATCGCTTGAATTGCTTCTGTGGTGTCTTTATCTTTCCGGAAATGGAACTGATGGTCTTCTAACAGATTCCTAATATCTTTTCGATTCTCCTGTATATTTTTTTCATGAGGAACTTGGAAACATTAGCTGCTAAGGTGCGATAACTCTCATAGTCATTTGCCGTTGCTATCTACGGGGTGACGTGAATACATTTTTCCGAAAATCTAATGGTCTTTGTTGAGACTCATAGATTCTACATAACAACTTGAATAATCAATGCTGCTGTCCCCCCCCCCCCCTCCCTCCTCCATGGTGTCAGAAATGCTGAAGGAATGTTACCCATGCATTCCACATTATATGACACCAAGCCTTCCAAAACTCTACTTGACTCTAATACTGATTCCCCTATGCTTTCCATATCGACTCTCATTTCTTCTTGAATCACGTCATCAAAGAAGTCCTCTCCCTATTCTGAATACATTTCTATTCCATGTGAAACACTCATTTGTGTAATCACTCGTTATGGGGAGCATCCACTATTAAAGAGTATATAATTACAACGAAGGATGAATGTTGGTGCGCGTGACATCTCTGTCATCGTTCTAATGGACCATGTCAGAACTTCATAAACCCAATGATTGATCACAACCAGACAACTAGGTAACTGCCAGTATTACACCTCATTCATTGACTCATTTAGTGTCTCTTTACCGCAATCCCTAACATCAGAGCTCAAAGCACATCACAGTTTAAAGGTTGGCTTATTGATAAAATGACAAAATTATATTTATTGCAAGTCTGAGTTGCAGTCTCACTAATTATAATTTCTATGGCCGCCGGACAACGAAATATCAGACTTCGATATTTAAAGGATACATGTTTCTGATCTGAAAGGAGACACACTAGAATACGAGACCGCTAATACAATGTTAGTAAGGCGCCATAATGCTACATCAATTATCTTGGCTGATTGCTGCGAAATATTGATATACAGATACAAACTCTTCGTGACAGAAGCAAATAGAGTCGGGTTATTGTCATTTTAAATAAAACACATATACCAACTAAATAAGTGTAAAGAGTCTGCTAGATAACGCTAGTACCTTCCTCTCCTAACTTTAACAGGAGATTAATAATTATTGAACTTTTGTCTTTCATTTTAAAAACAAGTTATCAGAGATACAATCTTTTACACCCGTCTCATGTATATAAATTAAATCTTTGCTACTACTCGGCGTATTTATTCCACACATATTTTTTTAAATGCTCTATTGTACTGCCCCCTAAAGAGGCAGGCTGAGTGTCGAACTATAGTCGAGCTGTTTACTTCAGAGGTGTGTTTACAATTTTCTTCAAAAACACACATATACCAGTTCTTTTTTATTTTATATAGAATATTAAAATTTAAATTCTCGCTCTTTGCTTCTTGGCGCGTTATTTTAGTCTCAGTATGAGTAGAATAGGTCACAGCCGATGTCACGCAAAGTTCATATTTCAGCCGTCTCTGATTTGCACAGCAGATCGCTGTATGACAGTCTTTCCACAGTACAGAGTGAAACAAATGGTTCAAATGGCTCTAAACACTATGGGACTCGACATCTGAGGTCATCAGTCCCCTAGACTTAGAACTACTTAAACCTAACTAACCTAAGGATATCCCACACATCCCTACCCGAGGCAGGATTCTAACGTACGACCGTAGCAGCCGCGTGGTTCCGGACGGAAGCGCCTAGAACCGCTATGCCACAGCGGCCGGCAGCATGAAGCAGTTTGATGCTTTATCACACGTGGTTAAACATCTGGCTTGTTACATCAAGATCACCAATAGAAGAGGAAATCATACATTTTAACATAGAAATAAGAAGTTAAATGAATAATATGTAGTACAACAAATACAACTGGTTTTTCTACACACAAAATAAATATTGCTTATTTTAAAAATATATTTACGAATGTCATCCATTTAAATATTTGTTCTTCGTATGCAATGTTGGCTAAGTGTCCAGGTAAACTTAAAATCGTTCTAAGGTTAGTACTTGTGAATTTAACTGTTTATTCGATATCATTGTTAATAGAGTCTTTTCTCACAAACCATGTCCACTGCATACTTTACCCGTGCTTTACATACAACGAATGTTTTTTTACGATGCTCCTTTTTTTGGGAGAATAGTACACGCACACAACGACATCCATCTGTTGGTCTTCGTGGTGTCGATTCATTTGGGAACGAGTGCCATTACATACTCGTTCTTTTTGAAACTGTGGGGGAGAGTGATAGAATTTCTGCATCAACGCCTGTTGTCTAGTTTCCGAGAACATTTCGCCCTCCCAATTCCTCACTACTTCTCACACCTGTAGTATTCCCTCGTTTACATTTGTTTTTCCTACTTGCCGTAGCCTCACGCATGTTTAGCTGTACGCTAAGTTAAAGTTCAATGTTTCAATTTATCACAGTTTATGGTACCTTGGACCATAACTGTCGTCATTTATACGATTTCGTTCGTTGTTTTAAAGGTTTCCCTGTCTAACTACTTCCGTCATTCTAAACATTCTATTATACATTTGTATATGTGGCAGTTTTATGTTTTTATGTAACCATACGATTTCTTTTTATACTTTTGAATTACTGCTGAAACCTGAAACAAAATAATAGGCCCAGTAAAAGCTACGGGGCCGATGGCATTTGTAGTCCGGTCCCTTCAACCCCCACAAGCTAACCAACCACAAGCCACACAACAACACATGAGCTCAAGCGCATCTCTATGAATCAAATGCTACAGTGAAAGTAAGAATTAAAGTTGCTCTAAATCCACATGCAAGTTACAGCATTTGATGTGTTTGTGGGTTCTAATCTGTTTTCAAATGTTGTGTAATGATTTCGTACATCTAAACCATTTGTCTGCTATGTTCGACATTTTCCATTATATTCTGAAAGTGTGCGGTTCGATCCTCTGTTATGAAACGTAGATTGTTTTTAAGAATGCTTTCTGTTTCTGCTAGGTTCGCACGTGCTCACTCTTATGTCACTCATAATGCATACAAAATTCCTGAGTGATTGGCATAACCTTCACAATCCATCGTAATAAATGAAGTAAATCATTTGTCATATAGACATTACTGAAATCATAATATACACTCCTGGAAATGGAAAAAAGAACACATTGACACCGGTGTGTCAGACCCACCATACTTGCTCCGGACACTGCGAGAGGGCTGTACAAGCAATGATCACACGCACGGCACAGCGGACACACCAGGAACCGCGGTGTTGGCCGTCGAATGGCGCTAGCTGCGCAGCATTTGTGCACCACCGCCGTCAGTGTCAGCCAGTTTGCCGTGGCATACGGAGCCCCATCGCAGTCTTTAACACTGGTAGCATGCCGCGACAACGTGGACGTGAACCGTATGTGCAGTTGACGGACTTTGAGCGAGGGCGTATAGTGGGCATGCGGGAGGCCGGGTGGACGTACCGCCGAATTGCTCAACACGTGGGGCGTGAGGTCTCCACAGTACATCGATGTTGTCGCCAGTGGTCGGCGGAAGGTGCACGTGCCCGTCGACCTGGGACCGGACCGCAGCGACGCACGGATGCACGCCAAGACCGTAGGATTCTACGCAGTGCCGTAGGGGACCGTACCGCCACTTCCCAGCAAATTAGGGACACTGTTGCTCCTGGGGTATCGGCGAGGACCATTCGCAACCGTCTCCATGAAGCTGGGCTACGGTCCCGCACACCGTTAGGCCGTCTTCCGCTCACGCCCCAACATCGTGCAGCCCGCCTCCAGTGGTGTCGCGACAGGCGTGAATGGAGGGACGAATGGAGACGTGTCGTCTTCAGCGATGAGAGTCGCTTCTGCCTTGGTGCCAATGATGGTCGTATGCGTGTTTGGCGCCGTGCAGGTGAGCGCCACAATCAGGACTGCATACGACCGAGGCACACAGGGCCAACACACGGCATCATGGTGTGGGGAGCGATCTCCTACACTGGCCGTACACCACTGGTGATCGTCGAGGGGACACTGAATAGTGCACGGTACATCCAAACCGTCATCGAACCCATCGTTCTACCATTCCTAGACCGGCAAGGGAACTTGCTGTTCCAACAGGACAATGCACGTCCGCATGTATCCTGTGCCACCCAACGTGCTCTAGAAGGTGTAAGTCAACTACCCTGGCCAGCAAGATCTCCGGATCTGTCCCCCATTGAGCATGTTTGGGACTGGATGAAGCGTCGTCTCACGCGGTCTGCACGTCCAGCACGAACGCTGGTCCAACTGAGGCGCCAGGTGGAAATGGCATGGCAAGCCGTTCCACAGGACTACATCCAGCATCTCTACGATCGTCTCCATGGGAGAATAGCAGCCTGCATTGCTGCGAAAGGTGGATATACACTGTACTAGTGTCGACATTGTGCATGCTCTGTTGCCTGTGTCTATGTGCCTGTGGTTCTGTCAGTGTGATCATGTGATGTATCTGACCCCAGGAATGTGTCAATAAAGTTTCCCCTTCCTGGGACAATGAATTCATGGTGTTCTTATTTCAATTTCCGGGAGTGTAGTTTTCTTCTTTGCCATATCTTCTATGTTCTTAGATGCGGACATGAAATAAAATATCTCAGACGATTTTGCATACTTGTAAGTTGCAGACACGGCGTTGTGGTTTATATTCGTGGTTTGTTATTCACTTACCTGCTTGTCTCATAATGACTTTGTTTATGCTTTTATATGAAACTAACGTAAATCTCTATGATGGTGTAATCCACCTATTCCGTTTGTTCTAGGATTTTGTAACAAATGCGACACAGCGTGCGGAGTGCGTGTAATGATGTATGGACCTTCATTAAGAAGCACCCACGTAGCGTTATGTCGCTTCAGCGCACAAGATTTTGGGTAAGTACGCAAAAGTACTTGTATGCCTATTGTAAATTCCTGAGTTTGTTTGACAGATTTGTCACATTCGTGTTTTCTGATTCTGGCGTTATTTGGTAGGATAATTAATACGTCTCGTATCTTGTTGTCGTAGGATTCCGGTTGTCAAGGAAACTCCCGAAAGGAATCACACCATTTGCTACTTTCCTTTACGTCTAACTTAATTTCTGTGTAGTGTAAAATGAGAGTCATATAGTGGCAAATTGTTGTAAACGTTCTCGAATAACCACAAATAGTTCACTCACTTGGAATGAATTCCTGATATGTATGTTCGCATAAAACGGTTTACTTTCTTGAATACCCTTTCACACGGTTTATAGCCTGTGTAATAAGATGCATTGTGCGAAAGTATGGCCACAGGCTTGCCAACGCTAGGTATATAACCTCCACTTAACCGTTGATGGCTGAATTGGCTGTTGCGCACCGTTGATTATCGCCTGAACGTCGACGGCGGTATAAGATGTCATCGTATAGTTTATGATGCTTTCCAATAGGATGGTCACGGTTCATTGCTATTGTCGATCTTACTTTGCTCCACCTACTGTTAGACTTGTGCAGTACTGACATATTCTAACACAAGTCTAGATAACATTGACGGTAGTGTTTGCCTGCATCAACATGGTCCGATAATCGTTCATATGTTGCCGGGGTGGCTCCTGTGAACGAGCACGGCCGACTTCCTTCCCCATCCTTCTTCACTCTGATGGGACGGTTACCTCGCTGTTGGGTCCCTTCCTCCCAAACCAACCAACAATGAAATGGTTCCTGAGGTAGACGTGACAACACGCTTGCAGTTACGTTGTCATTACTTTTAATGCATACTATTTCGAACGTGTAGTACTGCAAGGTTATTGCCCATCGCTATAATCGGGGATGCACGAGTAAGCATGTCATTAAAAGGGTTAACGCCTGTTGGACAGTGTGTCTTCCAAAAACATAATAGCTAAATTTATTAAAAGCTCACATGACTCCCAAGGTTTCCAACGCCGTCGTTGAATAAGTACGTTTCCACTCACTTCGAGTTCGATTAGCAAGATCAATAATTTTTACCTCTTAATTGTCTCCAGTTTCTGTTTCCTGAAAAGACATGATCCAAACCCTGTTCATGATGCATCGCTTGCAATGTAGAAATCTTCATTACGATCAGGATGACTCAAACTATTTGAGTTTATCAGTGCTTCCTTTATTCTCTTAAAATCTAGTATGACGATAAACCGTCCACACCAAAGCATGATTCTTCTTTAAAAGTGCTGGGAAGCATTTGCTGTTGAGTAATTGATTTGGCACAAAGCACCTAAAAATGACGCTAAGTCCAGGAAAGATAATCATGGTTTCCTGGTACGCGCTAAGAAAATTCTTAATTGCGTCCAATTTACTAGGATCTGGACTAATGCCTTCACAACTGATTATGTGTCCCAAGTTTTTAATCTCATTCCGCGGAAATTTTGAATTTGTATACTTGCTGTACCACTAGCTTGTGCGAATTTACATAATGTATTTTCTAAAATGCATATGTGATCATCCAATGTCTGTGTGACCATAAGGATCTCACCAATGCACAACGCTACTTTTCCTAGTAATTCTGTGCCTAGAACTGGGTGTAGAGCATATGGACAACGCTTGAACGTACGTTGAGTGTGAACGGAAGAACGCAAAATTGGTAACTGCGGACACAAAAAATAAACGTACTATACATCCTTTTTGCTTGACGGCACTTGCCGAAACGAATTTCTTAAATCAACAGTTGATAAGTAGTTTACCCCTAAAAATTTCTGCAATTGCTCTTCGAGATATTTTGATTTTATGTGAACAGACACGATGATTTTGTTCATCGCACGTGCATCCACAACTAAGCATATATATCCGTTTGGTTTAATTGCAGTTAATGAGGACTGTAGTAAAGAGATATTGATGGTTCTGTGATATTCCATTTAAGAATTTGCTTGATTTCTGTTTTGGTTGGCAGGAGAGCCAACACCGTGTTACTAGAAGGAGGCCGAAAGGCACGCGTTTTAGCTCACGCAGGCTGGCGTGAGGTATGGAACAGGGCAAGGAAATAAGAATTTAGGAAAACGGACGTAGCTGGTGGAATACTTAACTTTAATCCGTTAATGAAGAACGTCGGTCTTGACGGTACATGATTCATAATATCAATAGTAACTGATAATGGCGCCTAGCTAGGTCGTAGCAAATGACGTAGCTGAAGGCTATGTTAAACTATCGTCTCGGCAAATGAGAGCGTATTTTGTCAGTGAACCATCGCTAGCAAAGTCGGTTGTACAACTGGGGCGAGTGCTAGGAAGTCTCTCTAGACCTGCCGTGTGGCGGCGCTCGGTCTGCAATCACTGATAGTGGTGACACGCGGGTCCGGCGTATACTAACGGACCGCGGCAGATTTGAAGTCTACCACCTAGCAAGTGTGGTGTCTGGCGGTGACACCACAATTTCTTCACGCACCGCCGGCTGCTTGGACAGAGGAATCTAATATGTGTTATAATAAAAGATATCGTGAGGTTTAATTCCCTGTTACATACATACGTACTGATGACACCTGGTTTTTCTGTAGATAGGTACATGTAGTTTAATAATAGTTTGAGTAGTGTTTCTTGTTTTTCCTTGATAATAGCTCTAGTTTCATTTATTTTACCATTAATTATGGACTGTAGGTCTTCCACCTCATATCAAATTCAGGTTCATTGCTTGTAGTTGTCATTTTGTTCGGATGCTAACTGGATCTTGTGTTACGATCACTGTTTATTGTGGTTCAGTGTCTGTTTATCCAGACTAATATCGATTAGATGGCCATTCTGCTTCATAAAACATTACCTTGTGAGAAGTCGGTTGTACTGTCCTTCTTCCTTAATAAATCTATGCCAGTCAGGCAATTTATGACTAGGTCTTCGACAGCAATCAACGGCCATTCTATTGTACCATTTCCTTCTCCATAGTCACAAATATTTGCTTACTTACTCTGATTTACATCCAACCGCGGTGAATATTCGGTATTTTTGAACCGGAAATTCAAGTATCGATCCTAATTCAAACATTTGTTTACAAATATTGTGAGATACAGCGCTAATCGCTGCTAGAATAATCAATCGAAATACTCGTCGGTTGCTAGAACGATCTCTTTTACTGGTGATTGGAACTGAGTACGATCCTCGAGTAGCACGTCTGTTGAACTTGCATCGTCATTATACCTTAGAAAATTTATGTGTGGCGTTTTTACATTGCCAGTTGTGTTTGTGTACTGTTTTTCATTCGGTGCGTCAAATACGTCTGTTATTATATCATCGTCCCCCACTCATTCGTCAGTCAACAGTTGTTTTGATTTGTCGTATTGTTGTTGCTTGGTTGACCATGATAAATCAAATTACTGTTTTGCTGCGTAACACCAGTTGGTGGTTGCCAATGACTTTCCTAGTTATTAAAGTATGAAAAACCACCGTGTCCTTAATTGTTTCCCTAATACTATGGTTGCGAATTGTTTTCACACGATGAGCTTTTGTGTTATGTTGACTGTGATTGTGATTACTCCCACGTCTATAGTTGTTGTTATTGCTACCAGCTTTTCGATTTTTGTTTGGATTGTCTCCATTTGAATGTGTCCCATTGTTTTTATTGTATGCTTTCAGAATTGGCTGTGTGTTTTGCTGTGTTATAAAGTTGACATTATTTTCGCGTCTAGATTAATTTGGCTAACCTGCGTTGTTTGCATTTCTGGCTGAGGTGTACCGTAACTGTTACGCACTAAGCATGTCTTCATTAATGATGTCAAGTGGATTTAAGACCGAAAGAAATTGTTCTACATCATAATGTGGTACCTGTATTATCTCTTCGCTTATGTGGAATGGTAATCACGTTCTTAATACACGGATTTCGTCTCACGAAGTAACGGGATCATCCCAGTAATGTGTCATGTTCAAATATTTTTCAAAGTTACGACGAAGATTACCTTACTGTGAATTGAATGGATATGGTTCGAACACCAATTTAGAATCCTGTATTGAGCCGAAGTTGACTAGAATTAGTTCAGGAAAGCTCGCTCGAATTCTTCATAATAATATACAACGATCGGCAACGTAATATGCCCATATTGTTGATTCAACCTATATGAATCCGATGACATAACATATATTTTACATGGCTGTCCATGCACGGGGACAAGCGTTTCTAAACGCTTTGTGAAAAAGATTTCACAAGACTGTTCGCTTTTCATGGATGAAGACTTGAAATTCTCTGTATTTTAATAATGTTTCATTTTGTAACATTTCTGCTAATGCACTTTCTACCCCCGTATTTAAAATATGCTCGTTTCCCATATACACTGGAGACAGTATGTTACATGATTACTGCTGTAAGAGGGTGGTACATGTTTATACACTTATCTTGCTGAACAGGCTCACATGAATATCTACCATTAAAACCATAACTGTTCTGTTCATTTGCATACGAGCTACTATTCGTATGTCTGAGGTGCTCATTAGCTGTGTAATCATTTGACTGTTTGTGTATGTGTCTGTCGGTTCGCGGTGGAAAGTATACAGTATGTGTACCACTCTTCAAAATTTCTTTATCTTAATCATTGACAACGGCAGCAAATTTTGCTGTAAACAACTTTCAAAATGCTTACCCTTTTCCTCCAGCTAAATGTGAAAATTTTTGTTAACTTGACTAAAGTGACTGTTCTAATTGCAAAACTTTCAAAGTATTTGCTAAGCTTTTTACCTTAGTATTTAGCTCTGTGATACGTGTGTTTAAAAAGCGTGCTCCTAAGCAACAATTACTACTTGAGTGTTTCATGTAGCATGGTCGGAACACAATTTCTCAACATCAGATAAAAGTAACTTTCGCTGATCCTCATATTTCTTATTCGGATTAAAGAAAGTTTGAATTTCAGCAGTTGACTGACCCTGTTGCTCAGTAAGTGTTTTACTTTGTCTGTGTAAACCCGATATCTTATCAGGGAGTTTAGCATTTATTTCGTCAACTATGGTGCTTAGTGCAGTGTTATTGTTTTGCAGTGTGACTAATTATGCTTTTATCTCATCATGTCCGGTTTTTAAGGTTGTGAGATCAGTCTGTATGTTATTCGGTGTAGTTTGGATTATAACCACTTTGCCTACTATGATATGCAATTGATCAGTGACGTCTGACGACGGCACAAACTGCACCATAGCGTCGCGTCTAACAATAATATGTCGGCTCCCATCAGAAGCTCTGACGTGGCTTCATTCATGCTAATAAACATACTTCCTATCAAATTTTCATTATTGTATATGTTTTATGTAGTTACGGTGATATTCGTAAGAAACACTGGTCATTTCCTCACGCACAACACTGTCCGTGTCAGAATCTGCATTTTCAGTGTTAAGCTCCTTTTTTGCTGATTGTTCACGTGTTTTAACCATCCCTGTACAAAATTTCTATCAATAAAATTTTATTTTTAAAGCAAATGTTTGGTATTTAAACACCGCTTGTTCGAAAATTCATAAACTGAAATTTTAAAATCTTTTGCTGTCCCAACATTATTTTGTTAATGGCTGCTCGCCTATTTATGAAACGAAGCACTCTGTTGGAACAATGTTCTACGTTTTACTGTTATACTGCAGTGTAGTGTGAATGTATGTTATATGAATTTTTAAATGGAAAGTCCTGCATCAGCTTCAAATTATATATCATTTCATGTTATAAAATCTACGACAAATATGTGCTCTTGCTAACGTGTAGCCGCTAAGAATTGCTACAGCCTTACCTTCTCTGGTTCTTCTCTTGTCAGGTCTACTTTTAATTTTCTCGTCAGATAAATTTTAATTTTCGGTTCCAGTGGTTCTCCAAACGTCAACAGTTTTGTAGCATGAAACAACAAATACAATAAACATTAGTCCAAAATTACAAAAGTCCTTCCACGCACTTCGACAATAAAGGTTCCCTTATTGGTGAAATAACATTTATATTTATTACAGGTTTTATTTGCGGTCTCACAAATTAGAATTTCTACGGTCGCCGGACAACAAAAATCCGACTTAGATTTTTACAAGATACACGTTGGTGGTCTGAAAGGGCACATACTACAATACGAGACCGCTGATAAAATGTCAGTTAAAAGCCACAGTGCTACATCAACGATCTTGACTGATTACTGCGAAATACTAGTATACAAATACAAACTTGTCATGACAGGAGCAAACACAGTCGAGATACTGACTTTTTAACTAAAAATTAAAAATAATTTTTGGTGACTTGCTTTATCAACTAAATACGTGTACAGGGTATGCTAAATTACGCTAATACCTTTCTCTTCACACTTCAGAAGAGCAAATTTTGTCTTTTGTTTTAGAAACAACATTATGTTAGCCCTATCTCTTACGCCCGTATCATGTATATAAATTAATTATTTGCTGCTACTCGTCATATTTATTCCATACTGATTCTTTAAAAATCATATGTTATAAGTTGCAGCACAAAGTCTCACGTACCTCGTATTCAAAGTGAGCCCTTGAATGAAACACAAAATTCGCGAACCCCTTCCTGCTGCCGCTGTCAGCCTTTGGTATAGCCTGTGAGCACAGTTCAATGCACTGAATTTTGTGAATAAATTATTTTCTTGCCTCCGCCTCATAGCTCTCCTCCAAATTTGGTTCATAGGACCAATACTATTCTGTCAAACACTAATGCGAAAGCTGCCATCCTCTTGCTGTTAGTCTTCTTTTCGCCTCATTACTGAAATAGTCACGAAACCTACACTTCCTTCTCCCATCTTCTCATTAACCGTATCACGTACATACAATTCTCCTTCTCCCAGCCCTCCTCTCACAGCCTTTGTTGATCGTTCCCTCAGTTAATATCCTCCTTGTTTTAATCTTTATTAGTAATTCTGCTTCTCAGTAACTTATATATTCTTCACTTGTTTTCTTTAAAAATTAGCACTCATTTTAAAAAATTAGAGTACAGTTACTTATTGCGTTATGCATTCTTTTATTATAAGATAGTAAAATTCAGGTTTGTACTTTTAATTGTGTAACTTCTATAATGGATCTTCTAATATATAGGTTTTGTATATATAACTTACTTAAGAGTTATCATCTATGCTTATGAAGCCTTCTATGTTTAAACTTCTAATTATTACTTTCGTGTGCGACTGTGTTGTGTCTTTGCGTCATGACTGTACTAATTTCTGAACATCGGATGTGCCTATGCAAAACTGTGAATATAGAATGGTACAGAATTTTCAAACAAACATTGTTCTAAATATTACCAGAAATGAAACTTAGCACCTAATAGAGCAAATTTATCATCAGTCAAATCTCTGACAATCACTGACGTGCGCATAAAACATCTATGTGCAGATACTGCTACTAACAACAAAGAAAGAAAGACAAGAAATTTCTCTTTGTTTAACGGAAATGTAGTATTTCAGCATAGATATATTCAAAATCTTCATTGTAAAATTGTATTGTAGCTCAGAAAACAGGCAGTTAAAGTACACTCCTGGAAATGGAAAAAAGAACACATTGACACCGGTGTGTCAGACCCACCATACTTGCTCCGGACACTGCGAGAGGGCTGTACAAGCAATGATCACACGCACGGCACAGCGGACACACCAGGAACCGCGGTGTTGGCCGTCGAATGGCGCTAGCTGCGCAGCATTTGTGCACCGCCGCCGTCAGTGTCAGCCAGTTTGCCGTGGCATATGGAGCTCCATCTCAGCCTTTAACACTGGTAGCATGCCGCGACAGCGTGGACGTGAACCGTATGTGCAGTTGACGGACTTTGAGCGAGGGCGTATAGTGGGCATGCGGGAGGCCGGGTGGACGTACCGCCGAATTACTCAACACGTGGAGCGTGAGGTCTCCACAGTACATCGATGTTGTCGCCAGTGGTCGGCGGAAGGTGCACGTGCCCGTCGACCTGGGACCGGACCGCAGCGACGCACGGATGCACGCCAAGACCGCAGGATCCTACGCAGTGCCGTAGGGGACCGCACCGCCACTTCCCAGCAAATTAGGGACACTGTTGCTCCTGGGGTATCGGCGAGGACCATTCGCAACCGTCTCCATGAAGCTGGGCTACGGTCCCGCACACCGTTAGGCCGTCTTCCGCTCACGCCCCAACATCGTGCAGCCCGCCTCCAGTGGTGTCGCGACAGGCGTGAATGGAGGGACGAATGGAGACGTGTCGTCTTCAGCGATGAGAGTCGCTTCTGCCTTGGTGCCAATGATGGTCGTATGCGTGTTTGTCGCCGTGCAGGTGAGCGCCACAATCTGGACTGCATACGACCGAGGCACACAGGGCCAACACCCGGCATCATGGTGTGGGGAGCGATCTCCTACACTGGCCGTACACCACTGGTGATCGTCGAGGGGACACTGAATAGTGCACGGTACATCCAAACCGTCATCGAACCATCGTTCTACCATTCCTAGACCGGAAAGGGAACTTGCTGTTCCAACAGGACAATGCACGTCCGCATGTATCCTGTGCCACCCAACGTGCTCTAGAAGGTGTAAGTCAACTACCCTGGCCAGCAAGATCTCCGGATCTGTCCCCCATTGAGCATGTTTGGGACTGGATGAAGCGTCGTCTCACGCGGTCTGCACGTCCAGCACGAACGCTGGTCCAACTGAGGCGCCAGGTGGAAATGGCATGGCAAGCCGTTCCACGGGACTACATCCAGCATCTCTACGATCGTCTCCATGGGAGAATAGCAGCCTGCATTGCTGCGAAAGGTGGATATACACTGTACTAGTGTCGACATTGTGCATGCTCTGTTGCCTGTGTCTATGTGCCTGTGGTTCTGTCAGTGTGATCATGTGATGTATCTGACCCCAGGAATGTGTCAATAAAGTTTCCCCTTCCTGGGACAATGAATTCACGGTGTTCTTATTTCAATTTCCAGGAGTGTATTTTAGTTACATATTAATGAAAGATGCCGGCCTCTCTTAGGCGTTAATACTGACAATGACATGGACATGAGTATTTAAAAGGAGGCTGTACTGACGCATTAAACAAGACGTTATTTCCGCATTCAGTGCACTGAAAAGGGTACATATATGTGTCGTGTGACTAGGGCCTCCCGTGGGGGAGACCGTTCGCCGGGTGCAAGTCTTTCGATTTGACGCCACTTCGGCGAGTTGCGCGTCAATGGCGATGAAATGATGATGATTGGAACAACATAACACCCACTCTCTGAGCACAGAAAATCTCCGACCTAGCAGGGAATCGAACCCGGGCCCTTAGGATTGACATTCCGTCGCGCTGACCACTCAGTTACCGGGGGGCGGACAATGAAAATGGTGAAGAGCAATATAATAGTTTCCTAAACGCATGTATGGTAATCGAGAAATAACTGGCGATACAATGTTCTGTTAAACAACTTCAGTTCTACATTCTCACGAAACTCATTCCTAAGTGTGTCATTCAAACATGTGCGATAGCAGAAAATGCATTGGTGCGTATTACCTCATCCGACGTGGGGAAACAGCCTATCGGAAAAGTTTTCCACACTATCGCTGCCAACAGAACAAGTAAGTAAACCGCCTGCTTGGAAGGAGCAAGCAAGTCACGACCTCTACCCGTAAGAACATTAAGTTTGCTTGCCAAAGAAATTGCTTCCAAGGATGTGCTCAAGAACAAAATTGTTCAAATTTTCAATCGTGTGTGAAATCTTATGGGACTTAGCCGCTAAGGTCATCAGTCCCTAAGTTTACACACTACTTAACCTAAATTATCCTAAGGACAAACACACACACTCATGCCCGAGGGAGGACTCGAACCTCCGCCGGGACCAGCCGCACAGCCCATGACTGCAGCGCCTAAAACCGGCTAATCCCACGCGGCAAAACTCCCTGAGGCAAAGAATACAGACAATTCACATCATATTGAATCCTATCAAGGTTTATATATATATATATATATATATATATATATATATATATATATATATATATATATATATATATAACATCTATGTCGTTATGAGAACAACTGTGGAATAAGATATGCTTGATGAGATGCTAGTGATGGCATGATGACCCTGATCTTGCCAAGATGCCATATCCGTACATATTATAAAAATGTATGTGAATGTGTGTGTGTGTGAGTTTGTGTGTTCCACATTTCATCCTAAACCGCGGGACCGATTTCAACCAGACTTGAACAAATATCTGTTACTGTCAAACACGAATAGCTATCGTATTAAGAAACACCCACCTATCACTGTTCAGGAGACATGACGTTACAAACACTGAGATGTATAAAAAACTATCGCATTGAGCTTCACGTTTAAAATTGGTACTTATTTGCTATTAACTGTATTCGCAATAAACTTCGCAGACAATATGCACATAATTTTCCAAATGCACCTACGAAATTAGGGTATGGTTCCACACACAGTTCAGGAGCTACGGTGTCATACACAATGAGGTGCGTGAAAGACTGCCGCATACTGCATTACCCTTAACATGATTACTTCTCTATTACTAACACTATTTGCAACGCATTTTGCAGATAGATTCACAAATGCTGCCGAAAGTCACTACAGAAATGTATAGTTGTGTGACAGTTGAAGAGATATGGCGTCATAAGCTGAGATACTTATAACAATGCCACATCATGCATGAAGGGTCGATACATTTACTCTTTACTACTAAGACGCTCCTGCAGTAGAGTCAACTTAAGGAGATCCCTGTTACATGGCACCCCCTTTGACAGCTTTCACCTGCGAAGTGCAAACAGCTGCAGGCGACAATAATAGCAATCTATAGAACTATTGTAAGTGGCGTGAATAAAAGGACGCTATGTGCAAGAAGCATGAAGCGCCCTTTGAATGTATCCTGATAGCTAAAAGAGCCACGCGCACTTTGAATAAGAAAATGCTATTTGACACTGAAACCAATATAAAAGATAGGGTCGCCACCAACTCTAGCCACACGACAAAAAGAGGTAGCACTGAGTCGGAAAATTACTTAATTTATTAATAAGAAAAACTCACAAAAGAACATTCATTGTAAAGTCATTGATAAAGAATGGGATGTAGTTACTAATATGATCCAGGCATTCTTCCCGTGAATCAAATATTGCGTAAAGTAAATAGGACGTGAACACCATGCGTAAGTGCAGCCTGCAGCAAGATTCGTGAAAACACGATCTCTTCCAGAGCGTTTGTTTCAGATAAAAAAAAGGGACACTAATCACTACACCTGTGCACATGGAAACGCTATAGGTGGGCCAACAAGGAAAACTACAAGGTAAATGGCGAAGGTAACGGCGACGTAACATCGGTACACAAGATAAGATTGAAGGCAAAATTATTTATTCCTTAAAACATTGATGTAGTGCATCTATAGCCTGCTGTTGCATGCTAACTATATACAATTGCTTGTGAAATACGACACGTTTCATAACAGACTCGCGTGTCCACTCGGTCCGCGGAGACAATTTCTATGGACCGTGGCCAAATTTTAATCACATGAGACAAAGAAAATTCACAAATACACAAAAATTACCAAGATCCGGAAAAGATTAGAAGCATACACACACAATTGTAGGCACATAAACATTCACACTGAACCGAGGGCACTTCAACATATGCAACTCCTTTGTGCTGCGTTCCTCTCACGGATCAAAGTCAAGACTGCATTGGGAATCAAACTGAAAGTTTACAAAAGCCTTGCATTCCCTGCTGCAACCCAGCAAGTAAATCTTTATAAGACGAAATTCGAGGCCAAAAGCTAAAAGCTCCCCTCTCTATGTGACAACGCGCCACGCGGTCAGTCCAACTCACCCTTCTTCGTCTGGAGCACAGCTGTGTACGCTTCCCGTACCGGCGGCAGACTGCCTCCCGCTTCTCCAGCCTCTTCCACGCTCCGCGTGGACCGGAAAACCCCAGGATGCCATTTCCGCCACCAACCTAACGCAGGTGGATTTCTTACAGGTAGCGGAAACCTCTTTGCCGACTTGACCACTACGAGAGTTGGCAATGAAAGGTGGCTACAGGACCCTTTCACTATGAAGAGGTGTCGCGATAGATACATTTACAAAAACACGTTGTAAGTACTCAAAGCAGCTGTACCGAGCGTACAAAAATAGTCTGGGTTACTGTACATACAGAAATGTAATTATCTATATTTATTTGTACGACTGTTTTATAATTTCAAAGATGTATTCCCGAATACATGGAAGTGAAGTTTTTTCCATAGTACACTACAAACACAGTTTACTTGTTTTTTTCTAATGGAAAAGTAACAAGATAAATACTTGGAAAAATGTCGGATTTGTCAGCTAGTCCATACTTCTGGACTAATACTATGAATGCAAAAGTAATTCTCTTTGTTGCTTTTACACGAATAAACAGCTGAATCGAGTTTGGTAAAATGTGATATGGAGATAGCTTGGCTACTTTAGAAAGTGTGTAGCACAACATATTTGTTGATTTGAAGAATATAGTACTAAGTATTGAACAATAATTAACCTTTGTAACAGCTGTTCACTCTTTGACTTTTGAACTTTATCATATTTTTAAAACTACTTTTATTGTTTCATATGTTCTACGTAATACGATTCAACGAAATGAATACAATATTTATACGATCCTCTACGTGTTCAATCCTTACATGCATACTAATATCAGTCACAGACTCGCCACATTTTAGCCGCTGAGCGTCATGCGCTAAGTATAACTTCTTAGTTGCATTCGGTTTTCTGCGAGTAGCTCGTGGTCGTCAGGATCATCAGTTACTGGATTCAGTTCTCGCCTGGGTCGTTTCTTTCTGCTTGCCTATGGATGTGTGTGTTGTCCTCATCATTATTTTATCAACATCGACATGCAAGTCACCAAAGTAGCGTCAAATAAAAAAGACTTTCACCACACTCCCAAACTTCCCAATCGGGGACTCACAGTCAATAAAGCCATAACCACATTTCATTTCATTTTACTGATATACGACCGCAGTCGTGGGTAACAGCTATAATACAATGCACACGCAATCCTCGACGTGTTTAATCCACGCCAATCCATACTTCCATATTAATATTACGAATGCGAAAGTAACTCCATTTGTTACGTTTGTAAGACTAAATAGCTGAAACCATCGATATCCATGAAAATAGTGTCTTAGAAAACAGTAAATTTTTCAGTGTTATTAACATTTTTAAATATAGTACACGTGAATGTCATGCAGACGACCTGGCATAGATGGACAGTTCTGGTGTAGATACGATAATAAAATTGACTGTAAGCCCGAAAACAGTATTTAAAATTATTACTATAAGCATCATAAATGTAAGTCTGATTTACTGCATAGTTCTAAGGGAGTTCTAACTGTAAAAGTTACTTGACTCCACAACCCTTAGAGCAATCTCATGTACGCCGGAACTTGGATGCAGAACGTCAGGCGACCTTAAGTACTACAGCGACCTTAGAGCAGTCACAAGGATCGCACTTTACACGCTGAGCGTCACGTGTCTCATACAGCTTCCAAGGCTCTTGAAGACCCTCAACGACGGCCTCATTTAAAAGCTGCTCAACAAACAGAAAGTCGTCGTAACCTCACATGTGAAACGTGGGAGGGTGTTGGTGAGGCTTCATTTCATTACGATCTATTAAAACAGACTGTGTTAATCATAAAGTAGTCATCATAATAGGATATGTAAAAAATTTAGGCACCATGATGCATCAAAACGAAAGGGCGGAACAGTTGAAATGTGTTGCTCTGGTGGCAAAATCTCCCATGAAATACTAACTGAGCCAGACAGATCCCTAAAAACTCTACTTATGCACAAATGTAATGAATACGGACAAGTTTTAAGTATAATTAGGAAATATAATGTGTGCTTTTAGATTCGAGATACAGCAATAGTAGGAACACATTCGTTAAGTACCTACACACTGTTAGTGCACACATTTTTAATATATACGTCTCCACACCAATATAAACGCAGACATCTCGTGAAATTAATAGCTTACTTAGTCACCATCAGACATCATAACAAAACTACAGGTACCCGATCGAAGCAGCGGGTAACAGGTAGTACATTATAAAAGTGGAAGTTTGTATGTATGTTCGCTACTCCTACACGCTGAAAGGGATCGATTGATTTGGGAGAAATTTGGAATGGAATTAGTTTATACCCAGAATTAACACATAAGCTACCTCTGAAAGTATAACGCACAATATTGATATGAAGAATAAAAAGCCTAATTTCGATCAATAATCACGCTCAGAAGCAGCTACTTACGCTTTGACTTATGAACTGTATCGTATTTGCGAAAATGCTTCTATTGTTTAATATATCGTACATAATAGGATTCAACATCATGAGTAATTCTACGTAATAAATACAAGGCCATTGCATTTTATAGCTGAGTGTCGGGCGTTACTTGTAGCTTCTGAGACTCTTGAAGACTTACAACTACGGTGTCATTTACGTTGTGTAATACAGAGAGACGTGGTGTCTTCATATGTAGAACGTCGTAGGCACTTTCGCTTCGTAAGCTCTTTTCTGTTTACTTTGTTTTATTATTATTATTATTATTATTATTTGCGTAACAACGCATATACGAAAGGAGCCGCGAAATACCTTTTAGTAATGCTGTGCCATGAAGTTCTGTATAATCATTAATTCTCAACAAAACAGAATATATGATATTCTTATTGTTCTGTACCTGGCTTTCTGTTAAAGGAACATTTTTTATTACTGTAACTCACTATAAAACTCAACATCTCTTCCCTACTTTATAGTTATTGAAAATGTTAATGAAAATTACTTTGTTATGAATACTGATGTTACAGTTCGCAATGATTGTTCAACAACAAAATTTTGCAGTGGCTTTTTGTTATCAGTAAAACACCAATAAGTACCACGACTAGCACAAGAACATGAGACTATTATCGGAGAAAAATACGTTTTTTACTAGAAGTTTGGCCAGACCAGAACTAAGCACAGCAAGATTCCTATTATATTACGAAGGTAAATTATCTTTTTTGTACTGTTAGTAATATATTATCAGCAGCCCGCGTCAACCTGCAAAACACATCACAAAATCTGCTGCTCTGCTCTGCAAGTCCGGAAGCTTTAAAATGAGTACGTAATTGCGTACATCTCTCAGTCTCGACAAAAGAATGCTACGTTAGCATACAATACAACGTCACAGGCTATCCTGCTCACGTAACTCCAAGAAGAAGACAGAGAAATTAATGTTCGTTCTGTATTATTTATACTAGTTGCATATTCTCATCTTTGTTTGATATTTATCGTCTGTGGCGGTTTCAGTACTCGCCGACACAGATATTATCTAAAATAAATAATAAAAAAGTACATAATTCCATACAATAACAAAACATGATACACAATGTTTTCTCTTTATCACATAATATGTCTTTTGCTAAGAGACGTTACAGCACTTAGTGAGGCTGGATTTGTTTATGATATCTAAGCGTATCCTCAGATGACAGATACTCACATCAGGGCAGAAGGCGTTACTGTACGTACAGATATTAAAACATTGGCGTCGCACCGAACTAGAAATTGCTTTTTTCTTCTTCTTCGATGTGAAGCAGCTGTTCAGATATGGATAAATTTTGGAATGAAGAAAGCCTTTACCCTAAATTAACACATAAGCTACCTTTTATTCCGAAAAGAAGTGGTATTCTCGTGGGATGGTCAACGTGACTATTATTCCAGTGGGATGGGTGACTGAAGAGCCATCCATGAAAATTAGCTGTCAAATGAACGTATTAATCTTAGCATAGAGATTAGTTTTCAAACTGTTTTGCAAATGAATTAAGTACATACATAAATACAAGACAGCAGAAATATTTCTGCAGAATGAAAGAAACACTGAGCTTGGTAACGATGTGACTTATACTCATGAAAATATTTCGCAGCCCGCAGAATGCTTTGGAAATGTGTTGGATTGTGAAATTATCTGGATCACCATAAATAAGAGTGAAGGGCAAACATTAAAACAATGTTTTTCGCTCACACAGCTCTTCGTTGGCTGTTTCCATTAATCGAGAGCCAGAAATCTCTTCACATACGCAGAGAACAAGAATTTTCTCAACGTTGTTTACAGAGACGTATTACAGTAGCATTCTGGCTCGCCATACACACCAATACAATTATTATCTTTTCTGCGGTAGGCATGTCGCAAACAGTTGCGAAATTATTTACTTTCTTTCCCGGCACATTTTGTAACATGCCACTCGGCCACGTAATTTTTTTCCTTTACAGATAACCTTTGTGATGGCGCTTGACATGGATAGTGAGGTTCGGCATTACATTTCATTGTAAATAACTGTTTAACCACGGGTAACATCGCGGGGAGCAGCTAATAGACAAATAAATAAAAACAATATCGCTTGACTCTGCACTACACCTCGAGCAGTCGACACTTTATCTAGCAGGTACTTCCTTACAAGGGAACCTCCCCATCGCACCCCTCTCAGATTTAGTTATAAGTTGCCACAGGGATAGGCCTTGAAAAATGGAATACAGATCAATCGATAAAACCGGAAGAAATTGTGTGGAACTATGAAAAAAATAAGCAAAATATACAAACTGAGTAGTCCATGCGAAAGGTAAGCAACATCAAGGAGGGTTTGAGCATCCGAGCGCCGTGATCCCGTGGTTACCGGGAGCAGCTGCAGAACGAGAGGTCCTTGGTTCAACACTTGTCTCGAGTGAAAAGTTTAATTTTTTTATTTTCAGACAATTATCATGTTTCAGGCACTCACACATAATCAACTTCGCTCTCCAAAATTCCTGGACATGTTCAGATTTGCTTGGACATATGCAGGATTTGACGGTCTACACACGGAAACATTTGAAAACGTAAAAAAGCATATGTTTTGACAGAGCACAGCGAAAAGTGTGCGACTGTGAAACTGTTGCATTCATTTGTTGCAGTTTCTGTGACAAACTCTTATGTTTTCATCACTTTTTTGGAAGTGGTTATGACATCCACAAGAAAACCTAAATCGGGCAAGGTAGAAGAATCTTTTTACCCATTCGCCAAGTGTACAAGTTAGGTGGGTCGACGACATATTCCTGTCATGTGACGCACATGCCGTCATCACTGTCGTATAGAATATATCAGACATGTTTTCCTGTGGAGGAATCGGTTGACCTATGACCTTGCGATCAAATGTTTTCGGTTCCTATTGGAGAGGCACGTCGTTTCATCTACTAATCGCACTGTTTTGCGGTGCGGTCGCAAAACACAGACACTTAACTTATTACAGTGAACAGAAACGCCAATGAATGAACGGACAGATCGTAACTTTGCGAGAATAAAGAAAGTAAAATTTTCAATCGAGGGAAGAGTCCTACCAAGCACCTCTCATTCCGCAGTTGCTCACTCTAACCACGGGACCGCGGCGCACCTCAGCTCGAATCGTCCTTGATGTTGCATATGTTGCGCATGGACTACTCAGTTTGTATATTTTGCTTATTTTTTCATAGTTCCACACTACTTCTTCCTGTTATCTCGATTGATCTGTGTTCAGTTTTTCAAGGCCTATCCACTGTGTCAATTTATAACTACACTCCTGGAAATGGAAAAAAGAACACATTGACACCGGTGTGTCAGACCCACCATACTTGCTCCGGACACTGCGAGAGGGCTGTACAAGCAATGATCACACGCACGGCACAGCGGACACACCAGGAACCACGGTGTTGGCCGTCGAATGGCGCTAGCTGCGCAGCATTTGTGCACCGCCGCCGTCAGTGTCAGCCAGTTTGCCGTGGCATACGGAGCTCCATCGCAGTCTTTAACACTGGTAGCATGCCGCGACAGCGTGGACGTGAACCGTATGTGCAGTTGACGGACTTTGAGCGAGGGCGTATAGTGGGCATGCGGGAGGCCGGGTGGACGTACCGCCGAATTGCTCAACACGTGGGGCGTGAGGTCTCCACAGTACATCGATGTTGTCGCCAGTGGTCGGCGGAAGGTGCACGTGCCCGTCGACCTGGGACCGGACCGCAGCGACGCACGGATGCACGCCAAGACCGTAGGATCCTACGCAGTGCCGTAGAGGACCGCACCGCCACTTCCCAGCAAATTAGGGACACTGTTGCTCCTGGGGTATCGGCGAGGACCATTCGCAACCGTCTCCATGAAGCTGGGCTACGGTCCCGCACACCGTTAGGCCGTCTTCCGCTCACGCCCCAACATCGTGCAGCCCGCCTCCAGTGGTGTTGCGACAGGCGTGAATGGAGGGACGAATGGAGACGTGTCGTCTTGAGCGATGAGAGTCGCTTCTGCCTTGGTGCCAATGATGGTCGTATGCGTGTTTGGCGCCGTGCAGGTGAGCGCCACAATCAGGACTGCATACGACCGAGGCACACAGGGCCAACACCCGGCATCATGGTGTGGGGAGCGATCTCCTACACTGGCCGTACACCACTGGTGATCGTCGAGGGGACACTGAATAGTGCACGGTACATCCAAACCGTCATCGAACCCATCGTTCTACCATTCCTAGACCGGCAAGGGAACTTGCTGTTCCAACAGGACAATGCACGTCCGCATGTATCCCGTGCCACCCAACGTGCTCTAGAAGGTGTAAGTCAACTACCCTGGCCAGCAAGATCTCCGGATCTGTCCCCCATTGAGCATGTTTGGGACTGGATGAAGCGTCGTCTCACGCGGTCTGCACGTCCAGCACGAACGCTGGTCCAACTGAGGCGCCAGGTGGAAATGGCATGGCAAGCCGTTCCACAGGACTACATCCATCATCTCTACGATCGTCTCCATGGGAGAATAGCAGCCTGCATTGCTGCGAAAGGTGGATATACACTGTACTAGTGCCGACATTGTGCATGCTCTGTTGCCTGTGTCTATGTGCCTGTGGTTCTGTCAGTGTGATCATGTGATGTATCTGACCCCAGGAATGTGTCAATAAAGTTTCCCCTTCCTGGGACAATGAATGCACGGTGTTCTTATTTCAATTTCCAGGAGTGTAAATCTGAGGGGGGTGCGTTGGGGAGGTTCCCTTGTTAGAACTGTCGTCGCCTTAACCTCCATTATTTTGCGCAGTTTAAATACTCCTCAACAATTCGCGATGAAAAGGAATTAATCGAATTGTTTGGTTGTATCGGGTTATCTGAAGTTACGTCGAAACACATCACTAGAGGAAACTGAACAAACACGTGGTCGAAACCACTATTCTATGAACAAGGAGTACTATCCTTCAAAGATAATAAGGAAATCATGACCGGAAAAAAGAATTCATCAGATCTGTCAGTATACATACCGCATGATCCACTGCGGATAGCTCGCTTACTTGATCCTCTGATGTTAGCAGAAATAAATAAATTCACTCTGTGACTGACATTAGTGACCTCTGGTAAACTATGGACATGCCTTCTACTGTATATTCTGACTTAACATTTTAGGCTTCAATCGGCGCTAGTAAAAAATTGTCTACTATGTTGAGTATGCAGATGCAGTTATACGCTCTAGATAATAATACCTTGACAGAACAACGCCACAAGCAATCCTTGGGTAACGATAGTTGTATTGTACTCGAACGTCGTTTATTCAAAATATGCATCCAGTTTCAAAGCCAAAAAGCGTCATTTTCAGGTTACAAGCGCAATCTCTCCATCGAAGTACGAGTCACAAGGACAAAGACCAACAGTGTCATCTAATTGAAACAGCACAATATATCTGATCACTGGTGGGCTTGTTACAGGAAGTTACGGAATCAAGTTGATTTTGGCCACGCTGCATTTTGCTTTTTTGGCTGAACTTGCTGGCCTAAAATGTTTAATAAATTAGATTATTACCATCGGAAGACACCGTATGTCTTCCTCATTGTGGTTCGTACGTTGATGGCAGATTACGCTTGAGGCCTCACGATGACGCTTTTTGGTGTTGAAGCTGGTAGCATGTTTTGAATAAATGACGTTGAATTACAGTACAGCAGTTGGTTTCACTTATCGTTATTCAAGTACTTCATGTCCTGCTGCTGTTCCACTGTCCTTGCTGAATTACCAGAGGCACGAAAAACTGGTTTCATTATTAAATATATGCTTACTCTATTTGGGATACTGACCTCCTTTGGAGGCAGTTTTGCGAAGGGAACCATGAGCTAGCTACTGAGTAACAGTTTGATAACGCTTCATTGTGGTGGGTTTCCAAAGATGTTACAGGCAACTGATGGAACATCACTGGGGCTGCTCATTTGAAAGCTATGTTAGTGAATCCGTGAAACACCAAATCGTGGACTAAAGATTTTTATGTCTGAAAGAAATTGCAGTGCAATGGACAACGAAGCAGACCACTCACAGAGCTGGCAAGAAATTGGCACGTTATACGCACTTCTGGCAACAGTCCTCTGAGATCTACACTTCGTAGTCCGTGGGTATTATTCCACAGTACTTAATTAATGACATTCTTCCACAGCAACATAGTTCAAACATTTGAACTTTATGCTTTCATGGGAAAATTTATCTACAAAGCGTTAATGCTGGCAAGGCACAAACAAGTACACAGCACTTTAATCCGACTGGTACTTCTGCAACTGCATATAGCCAAATCGTAGATCAAAACTGGTGATAAAAGTGAAAATAAACGTGACATTAGACAACACTTAAATTTCTGGCATTTATATTTTGTGAAATAACGTAGGTACAAGTAATACGACGTCATTTCAGTGTGATACGTTAGTTAATTATTTTTTTGTTATTTCTTCCCTCGTATTGGACCAAATCTACAGACGTATTATGTTTATGGTTATCAATCTCATCCTGTTTATAGTTTGTACCAATTAACAACTGATTCATTAAAATGGGTCGTTCTTGAATGACAGGGTCTCACTACATCCTCATTAGTTCATGAAATTCTGTGCCTTTTTATTTAATATCCCGAGAGTATCTGCAGTTACGCTACACCGTTAATTGTCCCACGGCGACGGTAATGGTAGGATCAAACTTTTGTTCGCCAATGACGGGAAAAGTACGTTCATTTAGAACACTTTTGTAATTAACGCAGGAGCCAGAGAACGGTAATACTGCAGAGTTTAGCCCAGAATTAGCAACGGATTACCTTACAAAAGGTACTAATCACCAGGCGAACCTGAGTTTAATTAAGCAGCAAGAAACGGACCTCACATCAGCGAGAGGCTGTTCTCACAGACACACACACACACACACACACACACACACACACAAACAAACACACACACACACACACACACGCACAGGCTGATCAGGCTCCCTCTCATTTCATCCCCCCCCCCTCTCTATCTTTCTTTCTCTCTCTAATATTACATCTTTGTAGACTCAATATAAATCTATGACGGTAGTGACAAAAGGGAGATGTATCCATCAATGGAAGAGTTAGAGATTTCGAAAAAGTTGATCACCTTAATTAAAGCTACTTTTAAAAACCCTCACAGTCAAATTAAGGTACAGAATATGTTGCCAAGTGCTCTATCCACGAATGATAGAATAAGACAGAAAGGTGGTCTTGTCTTCTGTTAACATAGCCTTAGCAAGGGTTATAACAGGTCGGGAGTCATTACAAGGGCAACTGTCTTGTGCAAATCATTCCATACGCTGGGATATGAAGATGACGTTGTTATTGCTGTAAGAAAGCCGAAAGCAGTTAAACAGGCCTTGAAGGGGCCGTTAAAAAGATGAACCTACAGATAAGTGAAGATTAAACCAAATATATGCCTGTAGCTAAGCAACCTCCGTGCTTATAACTTGATCATATAAGATTGATATCGTGCGTAGTGACACTTTCCTTATGGTTTCAGAAAACATCTTTAAGTTGCAGTTCAGGGAAACTGAACTTGCGGCGTGTGTAATTACTGAGACCAGTGCGGAAACATGGTCGTTAACTAAATTCTGTGGAAAGCAATATCACATTTGAAAGAAAGGTCTTTAGAAAAATTCTTAGGGCACTGGAAGAATATGTCTATAGGAGGAGATGCACCTAGGGAATACAACAAACCAGACTCTATGAGTTACATTCAGATGCCATGCGGTGGGTTCCATAGTACCTGCTGTATATAGATGTACTGAGAGAAATATTAAGAATATAGTCGTCGCAGTGCCTGAAGGAAGCAGGAGATTTCCTACCTGTGGTAGGAAACTTGAATTCAGAATCAGAGGAGTTTGACACTAAATAGGAAAGAATTAAATAACCATGTGCACAAGGCCAAGGTTGACTCAGGGCAGTCTGGCTACTGACAAAGAGGGAAGATGGTAAGGGACCGCAAAGTGGACAAGTCTAAACTGGACAAGAATAAAAAAACAGTCTGTCTCAGGAAACGTTATGGTAATAAGGTATAAGAGTGTCTGTAGCCGTGGTAATGGCCTCAGTTTGGAGAAAACAAATTCTCAAGTTTCCTCAGGTACGCTAAATTCAGCTGTAGCCAGTCATTGCTAATTAGAACAGCACAGCTAGTAATGTGCGAAGGTCTTGATTGCTCCCTTACAGCGCTCCAAATCGGCTAGTGTACATCTGGCGGCGTGCTGAAAAGTAAGGCCTCCGAATTATTTTATGTGAAGTAACTTAAAGCGAACAGTAAAGTTCTTCTGTATTTTGGACCAAATTGCCAAATATAAAATTCCGACGTTTCGGCAACTATTACAAGACGCCTTCCTCGGGGCGTGTTGCAATACACTCTGAGGAAGGCCTCTTGCAGTACTCGCCGTAACGTCGGAATTTTATAAATGACAATGCGGTCCCAAACCCAGAAGAATTTTATTGACTATGACAATGGAACCGGAAGCCTATGTTCACATTTAACTTAAAGTTTTTCAAATGAAACAAAAGTTATTAACATTTTACCTCTTTATTCTTCATGTCCACACATTCATTCTCTCTTACTTCCTGATGACGAACACGTTTCGCCCAGCGAGAGACCAGTTTCTTCGTATCATTACTTTAGAATGTTTCTCTTTGTTAATGGAGGTACAATCTTATCTCTGATCGCGTAGCTTCATCACCATCAAAGTCATGCCCTTGAAGATGTTCATAAAAGGTGTTAAAAAGAATCGAATGGGGCCAAGTGGAGACTGAATGGAGGGTTATCGGTGACAGTGAAAAATAGAAGTCTCATCGCTTGTGTGTGGACTGGCACCGTCGTGCTAAAGGAGAGTATGCGCTCCTTGTACGGCCAAACTCTTCGAATCTGAAACTCGATTACAGCCTGCTGTTTCTCACTAGCGGCAAAGGGCTGCACATACTTAGACTTTAAGAAAAAATATGTAGAATATTAAAAACTTTTGTATTCTTTCAACAGTTTCCACATACATAATTCATAGCCATTACCTTATAGCACGCCCTCGAATGACTAACATTTTCTCTTGATGAAAAAACTGCTGAAGGAACAAGGTTGTGAAAGGCGCAGTATAATTTCTAACTTGGGAATAAAGGGTAGAAAATCAACTATACCTTTTCAAGGAAGCACTCAAACGATTTTGAGAATTCTAGTAAAACCAAATCTGAATTGTCCAAGTGATTTAGAACTAACGTTCTCTGGAGCAGAAGTTAACTGTTCTCAACAGTGCGCCACCTTGTTCAGTACTGTCCAGTCTGCCAGTTTTGTGCTGGATCCAAGACATTATTGTCATTATAACCACTATTATTTCAACAAAAAATGGAGCAAATGAGATCGATATGCTGGTTCTGGTATTTTCTCACTAGTTGGACACTTCTCAAAGCGTTATTTTTCGGCGGATAATTAGATACCGGTAAGAGGGCTACCTTTACTGCATTTGGCATATGGGTGTTATATCAGTACGAATAGGTTTCAAGTATCCATCAAGAACTTTTGGTATTTCTCTCGGTGTGCCAAGAACCATTGAGACCAATTTCAGTGGTTTCAACCAGAATCGCTGATGGTCGAGTTTCAAGTTCTCGTATCTCCTAGGTTTCTTCATGTGTTTCTCGACGAGTCTGCTATCATCGGGGATGGTAACATAAATGACCCACATTTTCGTTCAATCTTGAATGGTGATGTAAGGTTTAATGTGTTCCACATTTTCATCTCTATGAAGTCGGAAATTCTATACTGATCTAGCATTTTCTTTTCGGACAACTTCTTATGGCTTGTGCTTACACTATTAGAAGATGATTTTGGAACAAGGTCTTGGTAATCCTGGTGATTGCCAAGGTAAACCTCATTAGTAGAGGGAAGAAACTGCTGCGAGGAGTCAACTCGAAGGTGAAGTTTTCGAACGCTATCTTCTACAATAAGACATTGTAAAAAGTCTATTTCAATAGCGACTCGCTCTTTATTTTCAAAATACTTTTGCAGAAAATAATACATACATAGAAGGGGAAACATAAAAGCGCGTTTGATCCAAGTGGCGACAGAGTAAATACGGAAGAAAAAGAAATTTAGGGGAAGAAAGGGATAAAAATATGAAATGAAGGTATAGGATATGAAATGAAAGAGAAACATAAAGTTTACATTAAACATGAGCTTCTTAATACAGAAGAAACAAAAACGAATTATAAAGGAAAACGAAACTATGCTAAGAAGATATGAAAGAAGTCCATCAAGAATCCTGGTGTAGAATGATATCAAACAATGAAAATGATCTACATTGCAGATAGGAGATAACTCATAAAATCGTGAGAAAACTTAACAAACAGTAAGAAAAGTGTCTGCACGATTACGTGCAACAGAAAAAGATGGATAAACCACCATCATGTATTATGGATACAAAACAATTACGAAACTGAACAAGGGAAAGTAGACCAGGCCAGAGAACAAGATGATAAAATAAACCTGGGAGATAATGCTACACTGCAAGATACAACAAGCATCAGAGCTGTTGAACAACAGAAAAGCATTAGGTATCGATAATAATAATGTGGAACTTAGCAGAATCACAGGATTAATGCGGAGGATTAATGTTAGAAGTGAGGATGTTGGAGTTCTTAAATGAATATTGGAAATGGAAAATAATTTTGACTCTTGGAAGTGGCAGAAATTATATTACTCTATTGAAACGCAACCTGGAGTCTGTTACTGCACTTGCAGATTTCAATAAGCGTTCGATAAAGTGAACAGACATAAGATGTGGAATATAACGGAAGATTAAATTATATTAAACACTGAATACAAGTGATAATAAGGTAGTATTTAAATTACGAAATTTTAATTAATACAGAATAAGAGAGAATAGGACCAGCGGTATTCAGCAGAGGTGTACGACAAAGATGCAGTCTGTTACGCACATTATTTAACATACATATTGACGACACTGTTAGACGATGGAAAGAAGAAGTTAACTCAGGAATAAAATTAATTCCCAGAAATACCAAAGGTGTTCCTTTTAAAGAAAACACAGAGTATGTTTAAAATAGTGTTACATGGAAAATCAGCTAACCAGGTATCTCGTTTCCACTTATTACAGAGTGACACGAGTTATGAAATTGACAAAGACATCACTAGTAAGTTAAAAACTTTAGAGTTATAAGACACACTTTTATTACCCTCGCTGATTCTCGATGCACTGATTCAACAGAACGAGGACACACTAAATCCAAGTCTTACAATTTTATCAATGCGAGAAAATCGTTCTTGGCCTTTCCCTTCCATTATTCCCTCTTGGTTACAGCACATGTAATACCCATCTTTCCCTATAGCTTCCTCCCGTTTTTCTCCTAATTTAGAGCATTTACACCATATTACAGTGTCAAGAGTTTCTCCTAGGTCTAGCTTCTTGAATATTCTTAATTCTGGCGTCAATTAACAATTTCGACCTAAAAACTGCGTCTCTGGTGCATTTACCTCTCCTACAGCAAAACTTATAGTCTTTTGTTTCAGTTTCAGCGCATTTCTCTTGTCAGAAAATTGGCATGCGCTGTAATGCTTATTGTGCCATAGTTCTCGCACTTAATTGTTCTTACTGCCTTCTGGATAGTCTAGATGATGTTTTCTAAAAATGTGATTTTATGTCTCCGGGCTCACTGATCTAATACACCAACTTGAATAGTTATTTGGTTCCCACTTCCCCAAATGATATCAGAAAATCCAAGTGATTGTTTTTTACACCTTCTGATTTATTTGATCTCATCATGTCTGACTCTCATACTTGATCCGCTCTGTGTTTAATTGTGGAATTTCCATTATGCCTTTAATACTGACTCCCTCGCTTTTAATATCACAGAAGTCTGTATCTTTGACTTTTCTATATGCTTAATCAGTGGTATTGACGACCACTTCTTTTGCGGTTTCTTCACATTTCGTTTGCAGCTTTTTTGCCTTGCTATGTATGTTTGCCTAAAATCCGTGATTACACTTTCTAGAAACTGCCATTTGTCTCCTACTGAACTTATTATTATGGTATTCATTATCACAGAATGTACTGTCTCAGAGAACTTCAGACGCATCTCATAATTTCTAAATACTTCACTATCCCATTTCATCACACATTGACTCTTCCAGGTGTTTCTCTAAATTTCAGCCTACTCTTCATCGTAACTAAATCACGACCTGTTATTATATATACTCCTTGGTATGTCTTACAATCCCATATCTCATTTCAGAATCACTCTCTGACCACACTGGTATAACCGGAATCTTCCTGACCCTCCAGAGTTTTCTCAACTATACGCCCTACTCTCCTGCATTTTGAAACGTGTGTAAGCTTTCAGTTATTGATAATTTTGCAGAACTCCAATAAGCTTCCATAGAACCCGTTCAGTATCCTCATATACTTTCATTCTATCTTTCCTTGTGGGGTAGGTATATACGGCTGTGTTATTGGAATTTTTTCTCTCAATATCATATCACTTAACTGTTTGAAGTAGCTCGCACCCTGTCTTACTTTCCTTTACAAAGTGATTCGTACTCTCTAACTCACAGAAGCTCTCAGTTTCCCTTTTATGATGTTCCCGCTTCAATATCACCTTCAGTCTTCTGACGTTGAGCACCCCAACTCGTAGAATGTCACCCTTTCGTTTGTTTTTCAATTTCTATCCCATAGTTGCGTTCCCCCTTGGCAGTCCCATCCCGGAGATTCGACAGAGAGAATAATCTGAAACCTTTTACCAATAAAGATATGATCTTGAATCTTTTATCGGTTACAGACGTCATGTCTTGTGGATACACGTACTGTAACTGTAATGCGACAGTTTTGACTGCCTTATGCATCCTTATGCCATTGATCATAGCTGGTTCTCTCGGTTTTCTGGCACGAGTGTTCTCCGAAACTCTGACGGCTCCTCTGACCGCTTTGACAAGGCCGTTGGCAGATTGAGCAGGACTCTTTATTGTGGAAATCTTCGGCTGCCATCACCCACTATTTTTATTCAAAATGTAAGCAGTGGCTTGATCGGAACCCGTGATCAGGGCATTTTTATTACTAGTGGAAGATATTATCCCCAGACCAATAAAATTATGATTACTGATATTTTATAATAAATTCTAAAGTGCAGCCACAAGCAACTGATAGGGGAAAAGTAGACAGACTGCTGTAAAAGTGGATCAATAAGAAAAATTACCAAGGGCAAAACAATTTTTGCAAAATTACTCGAAAATTTATACAATAGTTAAATGCCGCTTTGATGACTTTTCTTACTGAGTTTATAGCATAAGATTAACTACCATTACCAGTGTTCTAAGTCAAATATCACTGTAAAAATTATACATCGTAATAGAATAAATAGTCTTGTATGCACTTGTTACACGTTAAACATAAAATCAAATGAATTTTACGTTTACTCAATTATTATATAATCAACGTAATAACGTGACTGCAGGGCAAGAATACAGTGAATAAAGGAAATATAAGTTCATCTGTGGCGACATTTGTACCACTATTGTCAGTGTGTCTCCTTGCAACCTTACACATACCGTGCCATCTTGTGCGCATTGTGCACTCACTTAGACGGAGGGTAAGGAAGCTGATCTCGTCCAAATGTCTAAGACGGTATCTCTTGAGATGCACCTTGAACAACGTCATCAGTCTGTTCTTTCTCCTATTGCCCTCCTTGTATAGAATTTCTTTGCTAGCATTGAATTCCATTCTATACGACATAGGTTCCTCAGCTTTTGCAAAACTGGTATTTTGTTATATTGCTCGTAATACTGCCAAAATTGCTGTTTAGCAATCCATATATCTATATGGTTAATGAAGTATTTATTGTCTTCCCTCTGCAGGTTTATCTTTGGGCTAAGTACTGGATCATCAAAAAGTCAGTATAAATTTGAAAACTGAATAAATCACGGAATAATGTAGATAGAGAGGTATAAATTGACACACATGCTTGGAATGACATGGGATTTTATTAGAATAAAAAAAAATACAAAAGTTCAAAAAATGTCCGACAGATGGCGCTTCATCTGATCAGAATACCAATAATTAGCATAACAAAGTAAGACAAAGGAAAGATGATGTTCTTTACAGGAAATGCTCAATATGTCCTCCATCTTCAACAATAGCTGTAGTCGAGAAATAATGTGAACAGCACTGTAAAGCATGTCCAGGGTTATGGTGAGGCATTGGCGTCGGATGATGTCTTTCAGCATCCCTAGAGATGTCGGTCGATCACGATACAATTGCGACTTCAGGTAACCCCAGAGCCAATAATCGCACGGATTGAGGTCTGGGGACCTGGGAGGCCAAGTGTGATGATAGTTGCGGCTGAGCACACGATCATCACCAAACGATGCCCGGAAGAGACCTGTTAGACATTTTGTGAACTTTGTTTCCATTCATGTCATTCCAAGCATGTGTGTCAATTTTTACCTATCTACATTTTTCCGTGGTTCATTAAGTTTTCAAATTTATACTGACTTTTCGATTACCCAGTACATCAAATTTACACGCCTCTGCGTAGCATTTCTCCTGCCACAATTTGCACACCATTGACTTCAGAATTAATATTTTGCGTGTGTGTACCGTCGTCTTTCCCATTTGTACTGTTACTTCTTTGTCAGCCTTATCACTATTGAAGGTAATTTTGCTTGAAGCTAGAGTGCACAGACAAAGGCCACGTGTGTGCCTACTCACGTGACAAAGGTAGTTCCCGTTACCTATGATCTACTGTTCGCTTTGCCAAGTAATTCAGATTTAAATTTTGATTGTTCGCAGATACAAGTTCGCAGTCTTATTGCAAATCGCAATTAGCATGCCCATGTACCGTAGTACGCGACTAGAGGACTCTAAAGGAAATGGTGCAGGTTACTGATAAAGTGCAAATTTCTGTATTCGAAATAGAACAGCGCTGCAACAATCAATGTTGACCCGATGCATTTGTATGGCAAGATTACACCACCGCATGTCACAGTAGTTAGTGGTCCAGAGTCGTCAAATGCTCGGTACTGATAACATTAAGCCACCAGTCTTTTTCGCACAACATGTTGTAGAACTACATTATCCCTTTATCAAACGCTGTAAAACATGAATAAATCCAAAACTACACTTACTGGTGCCGTTGTAAAGGTTCTTATATCGTCCTATAGTATAGCACATAATAATGCTTCTATATTCTCAAGGCACAGTTGTAATCTAGAGGCAACCGCTTCCACAAACTCAAGATAGTGTTTTTCTGAAATGCATTTTCCATAACCATCAACAGTGCTACTGTCTGTTACAAAAACTATTATCGTAATACGTCAAGTACAGTACATTGCACAAAAACAATACTGCATCCATATAGAACTGTCAACAGGAAACGTAAAACCTAAGGTCTCTAATTCGAGTAAGTTGGTGAGTGGTTTCCACGGTACACATCTCTAGAGTGGGCCCAGAAGTGCCCCTTGAACACATATGTCTTTTGGTTTAACGCAGTGATACTATCCTTTCTTAAAGCGCAAAAAATCTCCACTCCCTCTAAATTTGACTACAACCACAATTTATCTTTAAAGTGCAAAACCCTCACGCTGTTTATGATGTTACCAAACAAATGTTGCCCACTCTTGAGGTGCTTCACCACCGCTGTTGTGCCATTTTTCCATTCTCTTTGTTACTGTATCTATGTAGACTTTTCTTAAGCATTTATTCTCGTTTGCCTCACGCATTTCATTACACAATCTCGACACCTTATTTCTTAAACTCTCGTTTTCGTTATCCACTTCTGCCCTTACCAGTCTTATGCTTCAGCCTCGGCTCCAGGTTGTTACCCATCGTAAAAGCAGTTTTCACTCTGTGTTGCTAAATAACCTCTCCAGTTTACAAATTGGCCAATATGACATTACTCTACATGTCTGTGAATTTTTCACGTTCTGCTGATTTATGTGTCCTGCCGTTGCAGGACGATATGAATACCTTTGCATCGATGTCAGTAAATTTAATATGATCTATCGATTGGTGGTCCTGTTTTATAGCATTTGATTCCCGGATACGTAGTCCCGAAAAATTGTGTGCTAAAAACATCACAAATTTGATATCTGGTGTCGTAACATTCTCAGTACATGCTCATCTGACGTTTCTGAAATGGCAGCACAACAGATAATCTTGTAGTGTTTCAACCACGTCTAAATGGTGAATAACGTAGTGCCAAAACATTTGTCTGTGAAGAATCTGGAGTCATATGCGAAATACGTAAATGATTTCAATTGGAGCATCTGTCACATACATAGATTCATGAAAATGTTGCATGAAATAAATTGGCTGTAAATAAATATATATTTAATCAGTTTTCGTGGGTTGCTTTATGCCGTTCTTTAACACTTTGCCCTGTTTGAACATGACAGAAATCGCCGCCAGCTGCGTTCTGCCACCTCTCACACACATTCATATCCATAAAACCAGCGGCGCCTTTGCGTTTTGCAGCAGCGTCTTCCCAATCTACGAATGTGAGTCAAATGAAACCTTAAATTTGTAGTAACAAATGGAAATTTCGCGAAGTTATCCTGTAAGTTGGTAAGCGTGCTACAAACAGCGTGCAGAATGGCCTGTAAGTGGCAGCATAGTGCAGATGTACAGATACCGTCGCAGTATCAGTATAAAAATGCCGCCGGCCGGTGTGGCCGAGCGGTTCTAAATTCTTGAGTCTGGACCTGCGCGACCGTTACGGCCGCAGGTTCGAATCCTGCCTCGGGCATGGATGTGTGTGATGTCCTTAGGTTAGTTAGGTTTAAGTAGTTCTAAGTTCTAGGGGACTGATAACCTCAGATGTTAAGTCCCATAGTGCTGAGAGCCATTTGAAACACTTTTTTTTATAAAGATTGGCGCCCCACTTGCGACTTGCACCAGGGAAGAACAGCGTTCTGTTATTCGGTTTTTGCGTAGTGAATGTGTGAAACCTATTGAAATTCATTGACGACTGAAGGTTCAGTACGGTGATGGATGTTGGTCACAGCAACAAGTCTACGAATGGAATAGGAAGTTCGCAGATGGTTTGACTTCAGTCGAAGATGCTTCTCGTCCAGGTCAGGCACAGTGAGTTGTGACTCCACATAACATGGCATAAGTTGAATCCATGGTGAAGGAAAACCGCCGAGTGACACTGAATGACACTGCAGCATTTTTACAGATTAATCATGGGTCAGCACACCACATTGTGCATGATGTGTTCGAGTTTCACAAAGTGTGTGCAAGATGGGAACCACGGCAGCTGACTCCTGAAATGAGAGAACGACGTGTTGATGTTTATGAAGAACTTCTTCGGCGCTTTGAACAAGAATGTGATGGCTTCCTTGCAAGAATCGTTACTGGGGACGAAACTTGGGTTCACATCCACCAACCGGAAACGAAGAGAGCGAGCAAGGAAAGGTAAAATTCCTCATAACCAAAACCAAAGAAGATTTGAACAGAACCATCAGCAGGAAAGGTTATGCTGACTTCCTTATGGGACGAAAAAGGCGTCATTTTGGAGCTTTACGTGCCTAGATGGACCACTCTCACTAGTTCATCATACACATATCTCCTAAAAAATCATCTGCGGCCTTCAATAGAATGAAAGGGACGTGGATTACTGTCAGCAGGTGTCCTTTTGCAACATGACAATACGAGGCCCCACATTGCCCGTACAACAGTTGCAACAATCACAGACCTGCATTTTGAGTGTCTTCCTCATCCCCATACTCACCAGACCTTCCCCAAGTGATTTGCATGTGTTTGAACTACTCAAAGAGATAATAGGAGGATAGAAGTTCCGTTCTGATGAAGAGGTACGCCACGCGATGCATGAGTGATTGCGCGGACTACCAAAAGCCGGCCAAAGTGGCCGTGCGGTTAAAGGCGCTGCAGTCTGGAACTGCAAAACCGCTACGGTCGCAGGTTCGAATTCTGCCTCGGGCATGGATGTTTGTGATGTCCTTAGGATGGTTAGGTTTAACTAGTTCTAAGTTCTAGGCGACTGATGACCACAGCAGTTGAGTTCCATAGTGCTCAGAGCCATTTGAACAATTTTTTTTGACTACCAAAAGAATTTTTTTCTAAAGGAATATACGCACTTTGTAAGCACTGGAGGACTTGTATTGAGCGTGGGGGAGATTATGTTGAAAAGTGATACATCTTTGTACCACTTCCGTACAATGAATAACATTTAAAAAGCATTTAAGATTTTCATGTGATTCACCCTCGTATATGACTGCTTCAGTGGCAAAATGGTCACAGGAATCCATGTCGGCACGTGGATTCACCATCCCCCAAAAAGGGAACAGCTCAACCACCCACAGACAAGGTGACGTTGAGTGTTCTTTCGAATGTCACGGGGTGGTGCTGGTGGATTACGCTAGTAAGGATGAAACAGTCACAGTAGCAAATTATCGGAGCCACGGTAGGCCACAAAACCAGCATGTGGGGCTATGTTGTATGTCAAGTGAGTTACGTTGTTGTCGTCGAGCAAAGACACCTCTTCTGGCGGTTGCCTGCGACGCGGTACGAGAGAGATTCAAGATGCAGTGTCGCAAGCAACCGTCTGAGGAGATGTCTTTTCGCCACGGCAGTAACGTAACTCATACTACCTACGACATATCCCCACATACTGTTTCCGTGGGCTACCTATTTTCCTTCACTCCCTTATTCTACCAACACCGTATCCTGTGTGACGTCTCTTTGAAGGTGATTCCTTAGGTCGAACATTATCTGAACGACGAAGTACTGACATCTGCATCAAAGGTTTCAACCAACTTGGGCATCGCTAAGGAATTTTCGTCGTATTGATGGTGTATGTCTATAGAAATACGATCACCAGTTTCCAAGGTCATGATCTAACTTGCTCTAAGCGATAATTAAAACTCTATTACTTAACATCGTGTCCCGATTTATGTTGGTCAGATAAACGGTTCAAATAAATAATTGAGAAAAATGCTCCCATTGCTTATTCTGTAACTGCGTCTGCAAATGCCGTTGCTTTTCGGGTTGCAGTTCGTAGTAGTCGGTTGGCTTGACCACGGTATTACCGCGGAACAGCGAGTCGGGAAGCGGCGGGTGTCACGAGGGCCGTATCTGTCGCCGCGGCACGGCGCAGCCGGCACGGAACAACAGAGCGATAAATTAGCACTGCTCCCAGCCACTGGCGCTGAAGGGCCGATACGCTCGTGCTCCCGTGTGGCAGCGCCGCCTGTTACCGGTACACTGCTATCGCGTGTCCCGGGGCGCGAAGGCGCAGCCGGCAACCCGCGACACAGATAACGCCGTGCTCTGCGCTTCCGCGTGACTTCCTCGCGGTAACTGCTCGTCCGTCCGTGCCCGCGCCTCTCCTGCGGTTCACAGTCCATCACACTGGTGACTGCGGAACGACGACAAGGTGTCTCGCTGTTTGTTCCATGTCTCGTTTACAACCGGAGCATACTCGTACCTAATTCAGTTCTCGGGCTCTGCACACGGAGCAACTCCAATGAAACTTGTTGATATCGCCAGTTGGTAACGGGTCCCTTGCAAATCATTTTCTCTGGAGCTGAATACCTCTCTGTAGGCGGCTCGACTGTGGAGTAACTCAAAGGTAAATCAATCGCAACGTGTTACCAATAAGTTGCCAGCGACCTCACGTCTTGATTGCCACCCGATCTCATCTGCGTCGTCTCCTAGAACACATTTCCGTATCGTCTTTTTTTTAAAAAAGAGAACGCAAAGGTTTAGAACATGACCTTTTTACAGGAAGTGAAAAACAGTCTCATTTTGTACGTCTGCACAACGCCAGAGGAAATAGACTCTAAATCATGAAAAGTGTGACTTCTTCCATATGAATGCAAATAGGAATCCCCTAAATTTCGATTACACGACTAATCACACAAATGTAAACTGTGTGAATTTAAGTAAACACTTGGGGATTATAATTACAATGAACATAAATTGCCACGACAACATAGATAAAAGTGTGGGGGAAAGCGAACCAAAGACTGCAATTTATTAACAGAACACTTAGATAATGCAACAGATCTACTGAACAGACAGCGTACACTATGCATTGGTGGAGGACATCGAGAAGTTCATAACAGAGGAGCTTGTTTTGTATCATGGCGAAATAGCGGCGTGAGTGTCAACGATATCACACTCGATTTGGGGTGGCAAACATTTAAGCAAAGGCGTATTTCGTTGCTGCGGGATCTTCTCATGAAAATTGTATCACAAACTTTCTCCTCCTGATGTGAAAATATTTTTTTTTGTGCCGAAGTACACAGAGAGAAATCATCATAATAAAATGGGAGAAATTACAGCTTGCACAGAGAGGATTAAGTATTTGTTTTTCTCACTCGCTCTTCGGGAGTGAAACTGTAGAGACATGATTTGAAGGTAGTTCGATATATCCTCTGTCAGGAACTTAATTGTGGGTTGCAGAGTAATCATGAAAAAGCTTGAAGTGGGAAAATAAGTACAAATGGAAGATATGTAGCATGCTGCAAATCTCTTGTGTTAAAAAAACAAAAACAAAAAAATTAATGGGCGTAAATGTAACCTTATGGGAAGTAATCGTCTTTGTGATCCGCAGTGTTGGTTCAAATGGCTCTGAGCACTATGGGACTTAACATCTATGGTCATCAGTCCCCTAGAACTCCGAAGTAAAAATGGCTCTGAGCACTATGGGACTCAACTGCTGTGGGCATAAGTCCCCTAGAACTTAGAACTACTTAAACCTAACTAACCTAAGGACAGCACACAACACCCAGCCATCACGAGGCAGAGAAAATCTCTGACCCCGCCGGGAATCGAACCCGGGAACCCGGGCGTGGGAAGCGAGAACGCTACCGCACGACCACGAGATGCGGGCACTTAGAAGTACGTAAACCTAACAAACCTAAGGACATCACACAACACCCAGTCATCACGAGGCAGAGAAAATCCCTAACCTCGCCGGGAATCGAACCCAGGAACCTGGGCGCGGGAAGCGAGAACGCTACCGCACGACCACGAGCTGCGGACGATCCGCAGTGTCGTTCAATAAAAGTACATTATTGTCTGCATGTGAGCAGTGAGAACAATGTGAGGAAAGCGAAGTATTTTGCTCTGGTATATACGAACCATTACTTTCATTATTTTTTTATTACATCCATTGCTGTTATTACTATGGTTATTGAAAAGTTAAATTTTAAAGTACATCTACTGTCTTTTCAGAAGGATTTTTTTACGTCATAGATTCACCAGGGGTACGGATCTTCTGTAAGGACGTTCACTGCAGTATCTCGGATTTTCCAATAATAGTCATTATGGCTCTCATGAAATTAATGTTATTATAGTAAAATGTTTTATATATTTTATTGTTATTGTTATTATTATGTTCAAATGGTTCAAATGGCTCTGAGCACTATGGGACTTAACATCTATGGTCATCAGTCCCCTAGAACTTAGAAGTACGTAAACCTAACTAACCTAAGGACATCACACAACACCCAGTCATTACGAGGCACAGAAAATCCCTGACCCCGCCGGGAATCGAACCCGGGCACCCGGGCGTGGGAAGCGAGAACGCTACCGCACGACCACGAGCTGCGTACCTATTATTATGTTCACGGTATCACAAGAAGATTACATGAAGACTATTAGACATACTGAAAAAAGTATGCACAACACTCGACAGAGTATCTCCCCAAATGTGCAGTAGTGTAGTTGTACTAGGGAGCACGTGTCAAAACTTACAGACAAATTTCCATCCCACAGCGAGGCATCGATTTAGTTTCTGCGAGAAAAAGTACCAACACAGCAGTATCATAAGAATGTCTTTATTCTATCACACGACTAATTTCAGCGTCACATTACCGCCATCCCCAGGCTCCGTTTACCATAGAACAACAACACTGAAAATTAAACAAATATAAGAAAACGAACACATAAAATTATTATATTCTAGTGTATTAGTTGAAATAACCTTAAGGTAAGTACCAATAGAGCACGTATGTCAATACCTCCATTTTTTCTAGCCCAGAAATGTCTAAGCGTTTAAGCCCGAATCATAGTCACAAAACGCAAGGCTGTCGTCATAAGGCAATGGACACTTCATAAGGGCAATTTTCGCCCCTTAAAAACCAAACCATTAAAACAATAAAAAGTACCACGGTTATGAATTTAACAATGGCTCCCAAGAATCAGACATAATATAACTTAAAATGTTCATTAATGGTTAAAGTCGTATGCCAAAGGTGTATACGTGAGTAAACATCCTAACGGTAAAAGTGAAACAAATCTGGTACGGGCTAACCACAGATTTTGAAAGTTGATCTGTTCCCTGATATGTCTACGTCTATGCAGTTTCCCTGTGAAATTCTGGAGGTATTAATGACACTGTATTTGGAGTTGGAGCGGAAGGGGTAAGAGGTAGACCGCAAGAAACTATGGAGACCTCCCCAGTGAATGTAACTCTGGATGTCCACCCTGTCAGTCGGTATGCCAGATAACTATTACAATAATCGTCAGTGAATTACTCTTTCTTCAAAATGCATACCATGTGAGGCGAACAACCCAGCATAAGGAAAGCCTGTGCTGCATCACTACCATTACAAACAAACGAAGAAGATGGGATTTTTTTCAGATGCTTGAATAAAGGAAAAGAGATTGGGGAAGTTTTTTTCTGTTACTGCAGATTAATCAAATAATCATTTCAGTATATTTCTACAGCTGTTCAGAAAGCCATTATGAAAACTTCTAATCTCATGGAAACATTGCCATTTGAGGAAAAACATACTTGGCATTAAGTAAGCATATAGTTAGATTCAAAGTATTTAGTGACAATGAACATAAGCATTGTAGAAGGAAATCATGATATGAATGCAATATATGTCATTGGAAAGATAAACAGGACTAATTTTCAGAGAAAAATTCAGGAACCAAATCTTCGAGTTTAGCAGTTTAAAAGTTCCTAGTTATATAGGATGTGAATGACGATTGTTTCTAATTGCGGCAGTACTGTAAACTAAGACGAACAATATTAGATGCTACACTTGTGATTAATGAATTGGGAAACTACCACAAACTGACGTACTGAACAACCTAAGCTGCAGCAGTTGTGCGGTGCGGACTATTGACCCTAATGGTTTAATGAGCAGGACCTTCAAACAGAATGTTTTCTGTAGCTTCACTTAGTACTGGGATATGTTTCGCTAGGATTCGTAGTTTTCGATTATTTCAAGAAAAACGTACCATGAGACTTTGAAACGCGGTGCCACCATAGGCTCTAAGCACACCGATAAGGATTTTTGGAAAGCTGCTCACTGGACTACCCCGTACAACTCTACAATTGTTTGTGACTACATACTATAGGTCGTGGATCAATTACACGTAGGAGGTGGTCAGACGGGTAACAGGGAAGTGTGAAATGGACTGCGCGGTATCCAGCTAGAGGGTGTCGGAAAAGTAGAGAAAGATTTCAGTCTCAAATTGTACAGGACAAACATAGGAAGTTGGTAGACATAGCAACAATTAGTACTGTAGCCTGTCATGCCTGTATTGGGAAAGAACCAGACCTCCAAGCGCTAATGTAAGGTTTGAACCTCAAATCATTATAGGAACAGAAAGCTGCCTGTGGCAGGAGATAAGTTCACTCGAAATAGTTGCAAGTTATCTAACAGTGTGCAGAAAATATAGATGGAATATCGCTGTAAGGGTCGAAGCTATACTTGACAATCGAAAGAAATTAATAATTGCTTCCTTACAGCGACTTCCAGGTTCAGAGAATTCAGTTGTGGAACAGTTCAAAGAAATAGATGCCCCACTCATGCAGTTATAGTATCCACCCTTGATAAGCTGGTGAAAATCGTTTCAAAGACTATGGTAGGTATGTATCGTCGTAAGATCTTATACTAAATGCTTTCTCCGAAAATTTTTTGAGCAGATGGTCCAGGAGACTATTCGAAGTGCAAATATCCGCAAAATCATACTTCAACTTTTAGCAACAAATAACCCTGAGCAAATAGGTAGGAAAATGACAGGTACAAACAATAGTGACCACATAATAGTTGTAGTGAGACAGACCACCAAAACATCCATATCCATCATTAGTAAACTTGAAGTTTGTATATTTAAAAAAAAGATAAAAATTCGCTTGGCAGCTTCCCAAGTAATTGCGTAAGTGTAGACAAGATGTGGCCTGAATGCAGAGAAGTAGTGACTGTGGCCGCTGAAAAATTTATACCAAATAAATTGATAAAAGAAGATACCGATCCCCCACGATACACAAAACAGGTCACCACACTGTTGCTGAAGCAACTAATAATTCGCGCCAGGTTTAAAAGAACAGTAAATCTCCATACTTGCGATTTTTTACTGAACCTTAGCACGGGCAACAATGTGAGATGCTTTAATAGCTTCCACTACAACGCACTGTCCTGACATCTGACAGAAAATTCGAAGTGATTCAGATCATACATAAAGCGAAGCAACATTCAATACCCTCACTACACTATATCAATCTTAATATTATTGATGACAGCGCCACTAACGCAGTGTTATTCAACTTAGTGCCCCGAACTGCCTTCACCACAGAAGACGAAGCAAATATTCCACACTTCGAATCATTAACAGCTGCCAACATGAGTAACTTAGAAGCGAATATCCTCGCTGTAGCGAAGCAGCTAGATGTATTAATAAAGGCAAATTTTCCGATCCAGATAGTATACCAGCTAGGTCTGCTGATGCAATAGCTCCATACCTGCCAGTCATTTACTACAGGTCACTAGACGAAAGACCTGTACCAGGAAACTGGAAAGTTGCACAGTTCGCACAAGTACTCCAGAAAGAAAAAATGAAGTATCCAAGGAATTACTGACCCCTATCAATAACGTCGATTTACAGTAGGAATTTGGATTATACACTGTACCAGAACATTTTGAATTACTTTGATTGAAACTTCTGATGAAACTGAGTGCCTGTGGAATATCGCTTTAGTTGTACAAGTAGATTCGTGAAACCTTGTCACAATGGTCACAATACATAGTAGTTGACAGAAAGTTAAAACTATATGATCAGTTGTGAAGGAAGTGTCTCATCAGCAGCGCAAGTTCGACGACATAAAGTCAGTCCATAGTAAAAATATTTCCCTTACTTGTAAATCATATATATGTACAGTATTGGACAATCATTTTCTGAGCATTGGTGGCGAATTAAAGATCTAGTTTTTACAGGGAATCATATAACTCTTTTGGCAAACGCCTTTCCCAGATTCATGTCTGAAATGTTCCTCTGTGATACAGAGAAGTGGGAAACTGAGTCAATAATTAAATGACTGAAGACTATGTACTCTCATGGATATATGAAGTGCCTTGCAGAATATGAAAGTACTGTGCTGTACATGTTAACCCTGTATTTAGCCATAGTTGTAATGTTTCCTTTGGGAATGGTCAGTTTCCTGAACGATTAAAGTACTCATTAGGAAAGCCACTTTATAAAACTGGAGGAAAGGATCATGTAGACAATTTTAGACCTATTTCTATGCCATCAGTGTTTGCTAAAGTTATTGAAAAAGCTGTGTATGTAAGGATAATTGATCATTTTATATCACACGATTTGCTATCAAATGTAAAGTTCAGCTTTAGAAGTCGTTTAACAACTGAAATTGCTATATTCTCTCTTCTCTGTGAGGTACTGGATGAGTTAAACAAAAGGTTTCGAAAGCTAGGCTTAGTTGTTTTATTTAACTAAGGCGTTTGATTGTGTTGATCACAAAATATTTCTCCAGACGTTGGAACGTTACAGAATACAGGGTGTAGGTCACAATTGGTTCACCTCATACTTTAGCAACAGACAGTAAAAGTTCATTATTTACATTGTTGAGAATGGCTGAATGTCGGGTCTGAGTGGGGTTCAGTGAAGTGGGGGGTGCCACAGGGATCAGTGCTGGGGCCACTCCTGTTCCTTATTTATATAAATGATATGCCCCCTAGTATTATGGGTAACACTAAAGTAGTTTCGTTTGCTGATGACACTAGCTTTTTAGTAAAGGATGTTGCGTGCCACATTGGCTCGGCAGCAAATAGTGCAATTCATGGCTTGTAGAAAATAAACTAAAAGTAAATGATAGTAAGACACAGTTTTTACAGTTTCTAACACACAACTCAACAAAACCTGACGTTTTAGTTTGACAAAGTGGGCATATGATCAGTAAAACTGGTCAGTTCAAATTTATAGGTGTTCAGATAGATAGTAAGCTGTCGTGGAAAGCCCACATTCAGGTCTTTGTTATTTAATGCTGCGTTTTTACTATTCGAACGGTATCTGAAGTGAGTGATCGTTCGACACGAAAATTAGTCTAGTTTGCTTATTTTCCTTCGCTTATGTCGTATTATTATATTTTGGGGTAACTCTTCCCATTCGAAAAGGATATTTTTGGCTCAGAAATGGGCAGTTCGGCCAATAAGTGGTGTAAGTTCACTGACCGCTTGTCGACCCCTGTTCACGAGTATCGGTATTTTGACATTGGCCTCTCAAAATATATATATTCCTTACTGTCATTTGTTGTTAACAATATTAGCTTATTCCCAATAATAAGCAGCTTTCATTCGGTTTATACTCGGCAGAAATCCAACCTGCATTTGGATCTCACTTTTTTAAGTCTTGCGTAAAAAGGTGTGCCATATACTGCTGCACCCATTTTCAATAAGCTACCACTAGAATTCAAAAATATTAGCAGTTATCCAAGCGCTTTTAGATCGAAACTTAAGAGTTTTCTCATGGGTCACTCCTTCTATTCTGTCGAGGAGTTCCTTCAAAAATTAAGCTGATTCTTGTTGTACTATTGATTGCGTTTACTTGAACTTATGGCTTGACTTTTTTCGTGTTCATAAACATTTTACTTGTATCTGATTTGACTTGTATATTGTAATTTCATGTACTGACACGTTCCATGACTTGGAACTTGAGGTATACATAAAAAGGAAAAAAAATTATCGAATGAAACAAAAGTGACATCTGGCGTTCTTGGAAGTTTTATTGGCCCTCAGCTTTGCAAAATTTAAGTAAACGATTTAGATGACAATTTGGCCAGCCACCTTAGATTGTTTGCAGGTGATGGTATCCTACACTGTCTAGTAAAGTCACAAGAAGATACAAACCAGCTAAAAAATGACTCATACATGATATCTGTATGGTGTGAAAATAGGCAGTTTCTTCTGAATAAGGAATAATGTGATGTAATCCGCATGACTACATAAATAAATTCGTTAAATTTTGTTTACACGATAATTACACAAAATTAAATGCTTCAACTCAATTAAATAATTAGCAATTACAGTTAGGAGTAACTTAAACGGGAACTACTTGATAACATTTTCTGGGGTTAAAACCAAAGTCTGTGTTTTATTGTCATAAAGCTTAGAAAATGTAACAGGTTTAATAAAGAGACTGTCTACAGTACGCTTCTCTGTCCTCTGCTAGATCACTGGTATGCGGTATGGAATCTTTGCCAGATAGGATTGACGGAGGACATGGATTGACGGAGGTTATGGATTGACGGAGGACCTCGGAAAATAGGGGAGAATGGCATGTGTATGGTAAGCGAGTTGGGATGACAATCATTAAACCAAATGCGTTTTTCGTTGCGGCGAAATGTTTTCACGAAATTTCGATCACCAGCTTTTTCCTCGAACGTGGTAGTGTTTTAGTGTCGGCAACCTACAAAGGGAGAAATTATCGGCGTAATAAAATAAGAGAGCTGAGATATCGCACAGAAATACTTATGTGTTCTTTTTCTCACACTCTGTTGGTGAGTGTAACAGTGAAATAGTTTGAAGATGGTCCGAAGAACCCTCTGCCAGTGTCAATTGCAGAGTAGTACATGTAGTTTTCGATGTATACATCGTCTATTCGGCTTTTTTAGGGCTTTATTGACTGGACAGTTACGCTACTGGCGTCTTCGGTGATTTCGTTAACATTACTAATTTAAATTAACTGTGAGGGTAATGATAGAAAAATGCTTTTCTAAGCGTTATGTAAAAAGTAATTGCGTTTGCAGGTCGATAACTTTTCACCGAACAAGCACAGTAAATTCGTAGTTAGAAGGCTAGACAAATAAAACGACTAAATTCTTAATATTACAGTGTTAAAAGTCATGAAGCTGAGTTAAAATACATGAACTTTACGACTTGTAAGTTCACCATTAAGTGTGTGGCGTAATAAAAGGCCAAGTGAATGAAGACAAAAAATAGATTACGGGAACTAATTGATATACTTGCAAATTTTTATACAGAGGTAGGAGGGATGCCACATATAACATACTAAAAATCGTGAATGATAGGAGTTGAGTTTGGGGTCGAGCTGAGATTGTCGTAGCTTTTGTACGTTCCCTTGCATTCCTCACAAACAGGACCCTCTAGCGAAAATATATCTCAGTACAAATATAACTACATTAAATTTCCTACAAAAATTTCTTATTTAACAATTCCTGTCTTATTCAACAAGTGCTGCTTAACCAATAAGTTATATCAGAAGCACCATTATGAAAGCCATGTCTATTCTTTTAAATGTCAAAGATAAATTAAGCTACAACAGTAGTCCCACAAGTGTTTTTTACTTGAAATCTGGTATAGTTTGAGAAATAATGCAACTTTACTTCGGTTCGAGATTGGAATTTTCTTTCGTGATTATAAATCTATATTTACTCTAACGAGTTACGATAAGCGACCCATGTGTTTTTATATATATATATATATATATATATATATATATATATATATATATATATATATGTGTGTGTGTGTGTGTGTGTGTGTGTGTGTGTGTGTGTGTGTGTGTGTGTGTGTGTGTGTCAGAGAGAGAGAGAGAGAGAGAGAGAAAGACATGGAAATAATTTTATTTTAGTGGCTAAGCTTGTACTTTCGAGAGAGCGAAATTTCATCTCTATCTGGTTCCACCATTAACTCTGGTCTCATTAGATCTGTGTCTTGTTGAACCATCATCATTGGTCGTATTGTGTAGTGTGTAATTATTTCGTATTATGAAACAATTATTGAGTGTTACAAAAATACCTAGTTTGTGACTTTTAAGTAAACATCTTATCAAAACACCTTCTTCCTTCATTCCTAGAAAGGTATTCGGTCGTTTATTTATTTATGTGGTACCGCTATTTACAAATTATATGCTACTTAGTTACTAGGACAGGTCGTAATTCCATAGTATGAAACTTTACCTGCACAGAATGTGCAACAGTTGATAAGGCTTAATAAAATTAAACCGTCGTATACATATAGACTTAAAGGTAATTAAGAAATGAAACTTTTAAACTTATCGGTTCATGAATTGAAGATAGAAGTGCAGGAAGATGAAGAGAGGTTATGACAGATTGTCGCTTTATGACACATTATAAATTCGGAAAAATTTTTAAAATGACAAGAATTTTGCATTTAAGAAGGAGAAATAAAATATGACAAGAAAGCACATAGATTTCTATTAGAGACCTCACCACTTAGCTATCTCGGATATGAGGCTCCGCAAATCATCGAGCCTCTCGTATTCGAGATAGCGTCCAGAAATATCTTTAACGCTCATTCGTAGATTTATGTGTACAGACCTGTGTTGTATTGTTCTTATACTACAATTGTTACGAGCCATAAGTGCTTTACACAATGCCATAATCAGTACATTATTTATGCATCTTTGACTTCCTTATTTCTACATGTTATGTGCATGGTGCTTTTGTTGTCTGAAACGTAAAACATTATCTAAGTTTGATGACCAGTAGCATCATTTTCATAACATGTCCTATTTTATCAAGGCTTCATAACACATGTATCATTTAAATTACACATATTACTGAAGACGTTTCTACATATACTAAAATGACAATTGATCCATTTCTGTGTTCATTAATTTAGTCTCATTTTACATCTAGATCTGCATGTTAATTCCACTGTCTGTACCTCCTGTTCCAACATCTTAGTGTATTTTGTGTATGCGTTCGTGACTGTGTCATTCCAAGTTTTCTGTTACCATGTAACTGTGTTTGCTCTTATTTGAGTAATTGTTTGTTGTTATTTGTATAATTCGTGTAACGTACGTGACACGTTATTGATTACCTTATTCAGTATGCTCCAATCGTCCTGCTGTAGTAGAGTTTGTCATAATCAGTTCAGGGTCCTATATGTTTCAGTCTGTCATAGTGTAAAGCGACATGTCATGAGTACCTAATTCTAAGCACGTGGCCATGGTTGTTCGGCTGAGACCAAACCGATGGAGGTGTTTAGGGTATGGACAATGGCCCATGAGAAAATGGACCATACCACGAGCTGGATCTATATGTTTCAGCCAAATTCGTTCCTTGATGTTTGGGAAAAAGGTGTGGATACGACAGCCCTTTTCTGTCGATTTCCTTTCTCACTGGCACGTATCATTTCGCCAGTGGTTTAGTTGGTGCGTTTCTGTGATTAGCTCTCCTATAATTTCAAATATCTTGTCGAGTCTGTCTTTCTTCAACCAGTATGCTGCTGCTCTTTGGCAGATGGTGATATCAATGAGACAGTCCCATCACCATGCGTAGTGCCCCCGCCGTCGTTGTGCTGGAGGCCCTCGACATACTGACGAGAACCCTTCTTTTCCCACATCTCATAATGATTTTATGTGTTGCAAGCCTCAGTCGATGCACCCAGGCGCTGGCTGCAAAGCACACTGTGTATTCGAGTAGTGCGATATTTTATGTACGTTTTATCTATATGGATAGTCAAAATTTGTGGTATTTAATCTTGCTAATTTGTGCATGATTTTCATTGTTTGTCAGTTGTAAGCCTGATATGAGCAGAGAACTTCAGTTTATCGACAAAGTGTACACCTTAGTATCTTGTCACTGTTCAGCTTTGCAGGTTGTGCTATTTAGCTTGACGGTGAGATTTCCTTTTAGTTCGCCTTCAGTAGTAAGTACACCGTTTTATTGACTGCAATTGTTAGTTTATTGTTGTTGCACTGTTTATTGATGTCTAGGAGGAGTTGCGTAGTCTTTTGTTCTATGTGTCTTCTTGAGTTTCCCGGCACCACTCCGGGCGAATCATCGACATACGCTATTATTCCCCATTGCTATACCTTCTGTGTACAAGCTGTCTGTCACCGGCTCAATAGCAATGTTTCAGAATAAGGGTCCACATAGGGACTCCTATGGGCATCCTCTGGTGATTTTGTTGTCAGCTCTTTGGTGGTCCACTCGCTAATCTTTCAAGTCTGTCCCTGCAGTAGTCAAAGAGGCTGTAATACAAAGTTGTTGGGATTTGCATTAGTCTTAACTTCGCGAGTAGCGCCGGCCACCAAAGGTTGTCAGAAGCGCTACATTTATCAATTAATTTGGTCACCACATATTTGTCCCGTGCTCTCTGAATGATGTGTAAAGCCCTGCTTACTGCGTCGTCGACAGACTTGTGCGGCCAGAACCCATGCTGATATGCACTCAAGCCCCGAAGCTGTTTGTGTGACAACAGTCTGTCACACATCGACCTCTCCTGGACCTTTCATTGTAAATGCAGTAGACAGAATGGTATGTGTTGTGTCTAGACAAGACAGCCTAGACACAATGAGAGGAAGCCGAAAGGCACGCGCTTAAACTCACGCAGGCTGGCGTGAGGTCTGAAACAGGATACGTAATGAATGCTATAAAGAAAAGTACGTAGCTTCTGGAATACTTAACTTTAATCCACATTTGTAGAACATCGCTCTTGATGATACATTAATAGAATCTCAATATCAATTGAATACGGCGCCTTGCTAGGTCGTAGCAAATGTAGCTGACGGCTATGCTAACTATCGTCTCGGCAAATGAGAGTGTATTTGTCAGTGAACCATTGCTATGAACGTCGGCTGTACAACTGGGGCGAGTGCCAGGACGTCTCTCTAGACCTGCCGTGTGGTGGCGCTCGGTCTGCAATTACTGACAGTGGCGACACGCGGTCCGACGTATACTAATGGACCGCGGCCGATTTAAAAGCTACCACCTAGCAAATGTGGTGTCTGGCGGTGACACCACAGTATGTATGATTTTGTGTCTGTTAAGTAATTGTCCTCTGATTCTTTGGTAATCACTGCATTGGCGGTCCTCCAACAGGCAAATATTACCCCTGGCAGTAAAGAGCCATTAAGTAACTTCGTCACCTAGGGAACGATCTGTGGTGCAGCAGTTTTGATGGTTTCGGTGTGAACTCCATCTAGGCCCAGAGGTTTTCTCTCTTTAGATTCGTTATTGCCAACGCAACCTCCTCAGTAGCGAAACGAGTTATGATACTACCACTTATTCAGTTAATGTCCATTTGTCTGCGTAGGTCTGTTTGGTAGTTTTGGTCGTGTGTAGTGTCATCGTCTGGTAGTGGCTTGTTTAGCAGGTTCTTTGTCGAACACCTGCTGCCCTGCGCCTTTGTACCGTTTCGTCGCCTTAACGTTGGTGATTTTACTCTCTCAGTTTGTGTTTTCAAGGGCTCTCCCCATGTCTTATTCTGTAACCTGGTCCTGACAAAATCGTTCCAACGGTCCTGCTATGCTTTTTGTAATTCGTCTTTATATCGTTTGCCTCAAAGTGTTGCTGTAGTCCGACTAATTTTTCTTGAGTGGTCTCTGATGGCTGGTAGTATCTTCTTTTCCCTAGCTAGTCCTCAGTAATTGTTAATAATGTCGTCCACGTATACTTTGTTTACGTAAATCGTAGATTTTTGGGATTGTAGACATTTGAGCTCTTTGTAGTAGATCAGTTAATATGAGTGCCCTGTGATGAATATCACCTCGCGAGCTTTGCTACACGAATTCGTCAATAGTATCCTTTGGTGTCTGACAGTCTGCTGTATTTAGCAGCAGTCGCGGTTGTTGTTGAGTGAATTATTTATTGATGTCTTACATCCTGTTATCCTGTCCCTTCGTTTTGTCAGTGTTTGCCACATACTCCTCTCCTCACCGATTTTGCAGAGACTCTCCTCATTCTTACATTACAAAAAAAAAAAAAAAAAAAAAAAAAAGGCTCTGAGCACTATGGGACTTAACTGCTGAGGTCATCAGTCCCCTAGAACTTAGAAGTACGTAAACCTAACTAACCAAAGGACATCACACACATCCATGCCCGAGGCAGGATTCGAACCAGAGACCGTAGCGGTCGCGCGATTCCAGACTGTAGCGCCTAGAACCGCTCGGCGACTCCGGCCGTCTCTTTCTTACATTACCATTCCACTTATTTTTCAACATCCTTCCATACCACTCCATCTCAGAATCTTCGACCCTCACCATTCTCCCTTTTTCTCAAGGTAACTGATTTAGTTCCATGCTGTGGAGTACCCTAATCGTAAACTTAAGGCCAATAAATTACACAAGTAAACTTAGCCGGCAATACTTTCTTTGCTGTGCTAGTTTGCTTTCTATGTCCTACATATTTCTTTAGTCATGGGTTACTTTGCTCCCAAGTTACCAGAGCACTTGTGGTTTCTCTCCTTCGTTGTCCCTAATTCTGAAAATTTTTTCCGCTGATCTCATTTCAGTTATTGCTTGTTAGTTTCATCTTTCTTCGGTTCTACTTCAAGTCATAATCTAGGCTGACTGAGCTGCACGATAACTGTAGCTTCAGATAAAGTTCCTTAATACGGAAACCAGCAATTCTAATCTTGTGAGCCTTTAGTTACCTGAATATATTTACATTGCATTTGTTGCCCCTGTCGGACTGAAGGCAAACAGTTCATTGTTACTACTTGTTACCTCGGTCAATGGTATTCGTTGACAATTTGTTTGCCAAAGCCGTAGTAAACAATTGTGTTTTAATTTCAGCACAGCGACAACGAGAAGGAGTAGGACAGATGAAAACTAAAAACTGCATGGAAAGGTAAACACTAAATATTCCCATCAGCGACGAGAGATTAAAGCCATAAAGCAGTGTTAGTTACCAATTATTTGGTCTCCTACCCGTTACTAAATTGATTCGTGTGTCACACTCTTGCGGATGTTATAATTTATGTCAACTCTCTAAAAGCCCTCTACAAAATAATCACGAGCTCAGTGATAAACGTTCAATCTTCAACCTCTTGTGACAAATGAATTGTGCCTGCTAGACTTATTAATGTAACTATGTGTCTTGAATGGATCTCCACGGGATTCGCCCTCAGCATCCTACTTCGTGGTAGAGGATCTCATTCATTTCAGTGTCATAATTCAAGTGCAATTTATTTTACATCATACGAGAAACGTTAGCTTGATAAATCTTCTGCTTAAAGATATCATTTACTGTTGAATATGAGAGCATTTAATTCCGTTAATGGTGCTTATGCAGCTTGTAGCGCCTTAACCAATAAGTACATGGTTTTAGGGCAGATAAAATATGTACGCTATGCACAGATTTTCTCGGAAATTATTTGATAACTAGCAGAACCTCTCCTGGGAAATTTACTGAAGATTTCAGAGTCACTAGATCTTTCGATGAGGATACGAGGAATTTTAGTTCCTCGGCCGCTAAGATTGCGCGATCCGTCACGGTGGAATTAAACACGGCAGTATACCGTGGCCCGCCTCCCTCTCGGAGACCCCAGATTTCCCTACAGATGTTGAGGTGGGCCCGCTTTTCAAGGGGTATTTAATTTATGAAGGTAATTTCGTGTCTCAAGGCAGTGGCAAGGTGAGAGGTGATTTATGCCGGATTCATAACGCCTGCATGCCGCCTGGGGACCGACCATCCTTCCAGGCGGTGTCTTTAGAGACGCGCAATTAGGACGACAAACTGTCGTCCTTCGCAGGAACGCCGTGCCTCACAGATGTTCTCTCGTATCTGCCTCAAGAGGTGCTTCTGTTTCAGAATATTGAGTCATTGCCTTACGAACAGTTCCTCTTATTTGTTCCAATATAGTTCATTAACCTCTGCCAGCAAAGGATGATAAAAACCATTGTGTTTATTATGTATTCAAGTGTCTTTCCTCTGTTTCTTTTCGGAACATTTTTTCCATTGCTCTTTTACGATTTCTTGGGGGAGTTAATTTTAATCTTAACGAAAAAACTGTATTAGTTCTTAAGGGAAATAACACATTTCTTAGACATTCATTTAGCGTGTTCAGTCGGTAAAGTGATATGGTTAATATACCGATACCACATAGTAAATTCACTTAATTTATATTGATACTGGATAGTCCATTAAGGCCGGCCGCTGGTGGCCGAGCGGTTCTAGGCGCTTCAGTCTGGAACCGCGCGTCCGCTACGGTCGGAGGTTCGAATCCTGCCTCGGGCATGGATGTGTGTGATGTCCTTAGGTTAGTTAGAGGACTGAAGACCTGAGATGTTAAGTCCCATAGTGCTCAGAGCCATTTGAACCAGTCCATTAAGTTACCATAGATATCATACATATCGGAAGTATACAATCTTATTTTCAGACTTGCTTGTGGGATTCCGAAATGTTTAATTAATGTGAATACTCAAGTTCTAATGGCAAATTAAATGTTCGAACAAATTTCGGGCTTGCAGTTGGTCGTCGTTTAACGTATTGCACGGTATTTCGACTAGGCACTTGGCAGTCATCTTCAGGTGAGCCATCGAATGCTGACGAAAATTTGTTCCGTCCATCTTTATATAGCACTGAGCGAGTGTTCCGCACGTGCGTCAAAATTCAAGTTGACAGACGAGCAACACTTCCTGGCGGCAGCGCCCTCGCTGGTGGAACCGCAGAACGCAGAGGACAGCTGATTGTTGACGAATACGCGGAATACTCGCAGCGCACTATGCAGGGCGGAACAGAACAAGTCTTCGTCACACTGCAAAGATGAAGTCCCTTAACTGGTAGTGACTGGGTCGCTAGGAACTACTCTTCTAGATTTGGATTCTGTTAGTCCGCTCTATTATGGCATGGGACTATCACCGGCGCCACGACACCCATCGCCAAAAATGTTCCCAAAATCGTTGTCAAGAGGTCACCTTCTTCTGTTGCTGACGAAAACTGCTTCCATCAGCGGCTTCAGGATGATGAAGTCGCCTGGATCTATTGCCTCAACAAATAGAGTCCCAATCTGCGCAGAACCGCTTGCTACGTGGACAATAACATGGTTAACAAATACCTGTAAAACGTCTCTAGAACGTCTTCAGGACGTCGTCACAGCTCCCCAGCACCGCCAACTGCGCTGCCGGCAGCCCAGGACACAGCACCATCACCATCACCGCCAGCCCTTACAAGTTCAGCCACCTCTTAGCCAGGTGCATCGTCAGTTGCTGCATCAGCAGCAAAAACAACAGCTACGCCATTACCAACAGCAGTCCCGACACCGCTACCCTCGAGCAGGTTAACTTTCCCTACCCTCCAGTCATCGCATAACCTTCTTTCCACACCCAACTAAGAACTATCACTAAAATTAAAATAGCCGAGAACCACAGATCGTCATGGTGAAGCTAAAAGAACTCAGCTAACTCTCTCACTTGCTGACGAATTGCATGTCGAAACCATCTCAGAACAGCAACACCTAGTCCACTCCACTTCCTTTTTCCTTAACTGCTTTGATCCCAAATTTCCCAATCCAGAGATTCTCATCACAATCATCGCTACCCTTCGGCAATGCAAGTGCAGCTCATCTGTAGGACAGATTCCATCTTAATTAAAACTAATGATCTTCATTCCCTTTCATCACTCCTCCGAACTATCTCCTCTTTTGATGGAAATGCTATCATTGCAATCCTTACAACCATCCGCCTAAACAAATGCAACCCCCTTGCCACGAACCCCCATACTGACAAAAGTGATTAAAAAGGTGAGCTTAGAGTACACCGAAAGACACCGAAACTGAACTCAACTCGCAGCCAGGAATCGATGAGCGCAAGGCACTCCGCATTCAAAATGATAATGGGCTTCACTTCTCAGTACAAGCGTTCTCAGAATCACTGATATCAGTGACACACTTACCAAACATGGGACCTTGATTTACAGCAGGGAGAACATTGCAGGAACCTACCCACCTCTCTTCACTGCAAGCAAAACTAACTTCACAAACGATATTGGAACATAAATTCCCCACATACCTGGAATATCTGCAACCTACCACACCCCATCTACTACAACAAATGCAAATCCAAACCAAGCCTGAACTCACCAACCCCATACGTACAGTTGATCAACCACTCCACACAAACAACTTCCTCCATCCTCCACCCAACGTTGAAGATATAATCTGTTTCACAACATAATCCTGAAAAAAAAAAAAACATATATCTTTTGAAAGACCCCACACTATTTTCTTGTTTTGGTACACTCTGGCACGTCCCAAACAGTGGAAAGCAAAGACTCTGCTGTAGAAGAGACGTATTTGGAAATACTGAAGTGTAATAAATGCTTCTTACTACTGCCTCTGAAAGTACCATCCTTTTGCTGAAGCCCTGTGTTATACGCTTGTTTCTCAAGTTCCCTGTAATATAAAGTAAGGATTAATACACGACATACACGACATTAGTTTGCTCAAATTATTTCTAAGCTCACTGGCTAGGTTATACTTCCAGGGAGGTTTACTGCTCACTGAGGTGCAGAACCACATAACGGGCATTGAACTGGTTTTTATTATACTGCGGCAATTGGATCTAGCATCATTGCTAATTTTGTTGACTCAGAGTTGCTTGTAACGAAGGAAAGGTAAAGATTTTTTGGCCTTCAGGCAATAATTTCCTTTTTTGCCTTCTATTACTTCTTACCTGTAATCGTGGTAAGACTCTGGCCTAGGAGATACCTGCCACAAGCCAGGAAGTAGTGGGGAAATTTCCTAGTTCCAGACCCTCCAGGATGGCCTCATATCCTCTCATATCACATTGTGTCTGGGTATCCATTCCCGGGGTAAAAGGCGACAGGGCACTGGGCTTACCAACCAACCCCATCCCACTGTGACACCGAAGGCTGCGTTCTGCCTGCAGTGTCAGAAGCACGTTAAGAGGTTGGCCTCCAAAGGTTTTATTTATCGTCTCGCTAAAAAATGTCGACATTACGAAAAGACCCTGATACAGGTAGGCACATTAATGTGTGTGACAAGAAAACTGTGGTGTCACCGCCAGACACCACACTTGCTAGGTGGTAGCCTTTAAATCGGCCGCCGTCCGATAGTATACGTCGGCCCCGCGTGTCGCCACTGTCATTGATTGCAGACCGAGCGCCGCCACACAGCAGGTCTAGTCTGGAGAGACTCCCAAGCACTCGCCCCAGTTGTACAGCCGACTTTGCTAGCGATGGTTCACTGCCTACATACGCTCTCATTTGCAGAGATGACAGTTTAGCATAGCCTTCAGCTACGTCATTTGCTACGACCTAGCAAGGCCCCATATTCAATTACTATGTCTTCTGAACAGATAATATTGTGACTCATGTACCGTCAAGAGCGACGTTCATCATTAATGGATTAAAGTTAAGTATCAAACTAGCTACGTCCGCTTTCTGAATTCTAATTCCTTGTCATGTTCCAGACCTCACTTCAGTATAGTTCTTCCCTCTTCACGCCAGCCTGCGTGAGCTAAAACGCGTGCCTTTCGGCCTCCTCTAGTAACACGGTGTTGGCTCTTCTGCCAATACAACACTATACAGTAACGCACAGAAACGAAGTGGTCGGATTCTAGTGCTGCCGGTTGCATACCTTACAAATGAAGAGGCCAGTTTTATTTCAGTGCTATACCGCCTGCGTTCTTTGGCGCTGTACTCCGCGAGTTTGACGAATGACGCTGCAGCCGCTTCATACTCGTGCAGTCATTCTCTCGTACTGCAGTTTGCTATAGTCGTGGCGTAGTATGGGAGTTGAGTAAACGCTATTGCTGTTGTAAAGTAGCACTGACAAGGTGAAATGACCGATTGTCGGGATCAGATTGTATCCAACGAAGTTGCGTCTAGTGAGACAGTCAAGGGTGTAAGACGAATCATTAGAGAGGCAATGTATACAAGTACAAATGCATTCCACTAGAGGAAGAATGGCCACCGAAACAAGTTCCATGCTATAGTCCACACAATGGTTGCAATCTCGTTTATTCCACTTCCACCAAGAGAAAAAGTATGCGTGCCTGAAAGTAAAACTGGGCACAGTACAACAACACTATTATGTCCCTGTGGACAAAAAACATTCTATTTCTTCATTCTGTATGTCATGGCAAATTGTGTTTCTAGAATAACAGTGAATGTAGTAGCTTACCATTAGCTTCCGTAACTTTTCCGAAGATTGTTGTAAAATTATTTTAATAAATGATCATTATTTAGATGATGTTTTTCATACGTGTTTCATTTTTCTTGTACTGTCGTCGCAGACTTGATAAAGCATACGAAGTGTGTATGAGTCGACATAGTTGTTAGACATTATCTGAAAATAAATATTTCCTCTTCTAAAATTTGTCAGGCACATTTTTTCTGGTATTTCAACAGGTATTTGGAATTTCGTTTTGACATTCTGTAACTGGAGTCAGCCAACACAAATTGAGCTCATCACGTCTTTCATTCAACGCTCAATGTCGACGGAAAGCGGTTAACGTGCCAGATCGTTAGAGAGGTCCCAGATTAATCTGGTGCGATACCTGTTTTATCCTAGCTCACTCATTTGTTACATAGTTTAATTCTTAATTTCTTTGCGTGTTTTTGGTACTTGCATTGTTTAATTCATAAATTTCGGACGCATTATAGTATTTGAGAGTTGTAGAATCTCGTTTTAGTACCTGAATAGTGTAAAATCGCGTAGTCTCCTTCCGCCGCCGAGCAGTGTATCAGCAGTGCGCAAGTAGCAGCATTACTGCATTTACTAGGCAATCTTGTATTTTAATAACCGTTTAAATTTTGTCGATTTGTTTGCGCTCTCTGTAGATTAGTTCAAATGGTTCAAATGGCTCTGAGCACTATGGGACTCAACTGCTGAGGTCATAAGTCCCCTAGAACTTAGAACTAGTTAAACCTAACTAACCTAAGGACATCACAAACATCCATGCCCGAGGCAGGATTCGAACCTGCGACCGTAGCGGTCTTGCGATTCCAGACTGCAGCGCCTTTAACCGCACGGCCACATCGGCCGGCCTGTAGATTAGTTCACACGTTCTTTGCACAACAGTATTTAGCATTGATAGGGACTGCAACTGCTGTGTTCGGATGCAGGCTGAGTTGGCATCCCTTCGCTCCCAGCTTCAGGCAGTGTTGGCTTCGGTCACACAGCTTGAGGCTGTTGCCAATGGGCATCACTGTGGGGGTCCGGATGGGGGTTTGTCTGGGACGGCCAGCTCGTCCCACACATCCCCCGATCGGACTACGACTGTGGTTGCCCGGGATACTGCCCACATTGAGGCTGATCCCTCACCTGTGGTAGAGTGAGAGGTCGTCTCAAGGTGCGGCAGGAGGCGAAAGACATTCCGGAGGGCTGAACGGAAGGCCTCTCCAGTTTGTCTGACGAACCGGTTTCAGGCTCTGTCTCAGGCTGATACTGATCTTCGGCCTGACATGGCTGCTTGTCCTGTTCCAGAGGTTGCCCCTCAGTCTGCAAGATCCGGGCGGTCGCAGAGGGTGGGCTTACTGGTAGCTGGGAGCTCCAACGTCAGGCGCGTAATGGGGCCCCTTAGGGAAATGGCAGCAAGAGAGGGGAAGAAAACCAATGTGCACTCCGTGTGCATACCGGGGGGAGTCATTCCAGATGTGGAAAGGGTTCTTCGCATGCCATGAAGGGTACAGGGTGCACCCATCTGCAGGTGGTCGCTCATGTCGGCACCAATGATGTGTGTCGCTATGGATCGGAGGAAATCCTCTCTGGCTTCCGGCGGCTATCTGATTTGGTGAAGACTGCCAGACTCGCTAGCGGGATGAAAGCAGAGCTCACCATCTGCAGCATCGTCGACAGGACTGACTGCGGACCTTTGGTACAGAGCCGAGTGGAGGGTCTGAATCAGAGGCTGAGACGGTTCTGCGACTATGTGGGCTGCAGATTCCTCGACTTGCGCCATAGCGTGGTGGGGTTTCGGGTTCCGCTGGATAGGTCAGGAGTCCACTACATGCAACAAGCAGCTACACGGGTAGCAGGGGTTGTGTGGCGTGGGCTGGGCGGTTTTTTAGGTTAGATGGCCTTGGGAAAGTACAGAAAGGGCAACAGCCTCAACGGGTGCGGGGCAAAGTCAGGACATGCGGGGAACAAGCAGCAATCGGTATTGTAATTGTCAACTGTCGAAGCTGCGTCGGTAAAGTACCGGAACTTCAAGCGCTGATAGAAAGCACCGAAGCTGAAATCGTTATAGGTACAGAAAGCTGGCTGAAGCCAGAGATAAATTCTAGCGAAATTTTTACAAAGGTACAAACAGTGTTTAGAAAGGATAGATTGCATGCAACCGGTGGTGGAGTGTTCATCGCTGTTAGTAGTAGTTTATCCTGTAGTGAAGTAGAAGTGGATAGTTCCTGTGAATTATTATGGGTGGAGGTTACACTCAACAACCGAGCTAGGTTAATAATTGGCTCTTTTTACCGACCTCCCGACTCAGCAGCATTAGTGGCAGAACAACTAAGAGAAAATTTGGAATACATTTCACATAAATTTTCTCAGCATGTTATAGTCTTAGGTGGAGATTTCAATTTACCAGATATAGACTGGGACACTCAGATGTTAAGACGGGTGGTAGGGACAGAGCATCGAGTGACATTATACTGTGTGCACTATCCGAAAATTACCTCGAGCAATTAAACAGAGAACCGACTCGTGGAGATAACGTCTTGGACTTACTGATAACAAACAGATCCGAACTTTTCGACTCTGTATGTGCAGAACAGGGAATCAGTGATCATAAGGCCGTTGCAGCATACCTGAATATGGAAGTTAATAGGAATATAAAAAATGGGAGAAAGGTTTATCTGTTTAGCAATAGTAATAGAAGGCAGATTTCAGACTACCTAACAGATCAAAACGAAAATTTCTGTTCCGACACATACAATGTTGAGTGTTTATGGAAAAAGTTCAAGGCAATCGTAAAATGCGTTTTAGACAGGTACGTGCCGAGTAAAACTGTGAGGGACGGGAAAAACCCACCGCGGTACAACAACAATGTTAGGAAACTACTGCGAAAGCTAAGAGAGCTTCACTCCAAGTTTAAACGCAGCCAAAACCTCTCAGACAAACAGAAGCTAAACGATGTCAATGTTAGCGTAAGGAGGGCTATGCGTGAAGCGTTCAGTGAATTCGAAAGTAAAATTCTATGTACCGACTTGACAGAAAATCCTAGGAAGTTCTGGTCTTACGTTAAATCAGTAAGTGGCTCGAAACAGCATATCCAGACACTCCGGGATGATGATGAAATTGAAACAGAGGATGACACGCGCAAAGCTGAAATACTAAACACCTTTTTCCAAAGCTGTTTCACAGAGGAAGACCGCACTGCAGTTCCTTCTCTAAATCCTCGCACAAACGAAAAAAATGGCTGACATCGAAATAAGTGTCCAAGGAATAGAAAAGCAACTGGAATCACTCAACAGAGGAAAGTCCACTGGACCTGACGAGATACCAATTCGATTCTACACAGAGTACGCGAAAGAACTTGCCCCCCTTCTAACAGCCGTGTACCGCAAGTCTCTAGAGGAACGGAGGGTTCCAAATGATTGGAAAAGAGCACAGGTAGTCCCAGTCTTCAAGAAGGGTCGTCGAGCAGATGCGCAAAACTATAGACCTATATCTCTGACGTCGATCTGTTGTAGAATGTTAGAATATGTTTTTTGCTCGAGTATCATGTCGTTTTTGGAAACCCAGAATCTACTATGTAGCAATCAACATGGATTCCGGAAACAGCGATCGTGTAAGACGCAACTCGCTTTATTTGTTCATGAGACCCAGAAAATATTAGATACAGGCTCCCAGGTAGATGCTATTTTTCTTGACTTCCGGAAGGCGTTCGATACAGTTCCGCACTGTCGCCTCATAAACAAAGTAAGAGCCTACGGAATATCAGACCAGCTGTGTGGCTGGATTGAAGAGTTTTTAGCAAACAGAACACAGCCTGTTGTTATCAATGGAGAGACGTCTACAGACGTTAAACCAACCTCTGGCGTGCCACAGGGGAGTGTTATGGGACCATTGCTTTTCACAATATGTATAAATGACCCAGTAGATAGTGTCGGAAGTTCCATGCGGGTTTTCGCGGATGATGCTGTAGTATACAGAGAAGTTGCAGCATTAGAAAATTGTAGCGAAATGCAGGAAGATCTGCAGCGGATGGGCACTTGGTGCAGGGAGTGGCAACTGTCCCTTAACATAGACAAATGTAATGTATTGCGAATACATAGAAAGATGGATCCTTTATTGTATGATTATATGAAAGCGGAACAAACACTTGTATCAGTTACTTCTATAAAATATATGGGAGTATGCGTGCGGAACGAGTTGAAGTGGAATGATCATATAAAATTAATTGTTGGTACGGCGGGTACCAGGTTGAGATTCATTGGGAGAGTGCTTAGAAAATGTAGTCCATCAACAAAGGAGGTGCCTTACAAAACTCTCGTTCGACCTATACTTGAGTATTGCTCATCAGTGTGGGATCCGTACCAGATCGGGTTGACGGAGGAGATAGAGAAGATCCAAAGAAGAGCGGCGCGTTTCGTCACAGGGTTATTTGGTAACCGTGATAGCGATCACCGTAAGCTTAGTGACAACAGTGCATCCCAATTTAAGTTATACAATATAGCACTGAAGATGGTCACTCAGTGACAGAAAATCGATTTTGCAATAGTAAAACATATACGACCAATGCTGTCTCTTTTTTTCAAATATATTTCTTTCAAGTTATTATTCACTTTTAATTTGTAAGAGGTGGGCCCTGTCTCATGTCCGCTTCCTTGAAATACCCTGCATTTTAAGTAATTTACAGCGCAACAATTGCTGCTGCCGTTGCAGCCAACGACGCCATTATGTGGCAATCATAACATATAAAATCAGCGGAAGCGAAAAACTCCCCCACTACAATTATTATAACATTTTTTTACACAGCCGCCAGCCTTTGCAGCACAGTACGTAGTTTTTAGATTTGTATTTTCAGTTAAACAGATCAAGAGCCACGACCCAGACTAGAATGCAAACTCTAAAAGTGGTGAGAAATAATTCTGTCCGGCGTGTGTGGACAAATCATAAATAATAATTAAAGATCTTATGTTTGATTAAAAACACTAATTAGTCGATGCAATAATCTGAAAAAGTTTATTTCATTTTTCGAGTTATACGTCCATGTTATAAGATCAGTGTGTCTTATAGTTAGTAAAGTGACAAATAATTTTGCTAAAGATTAACTCTGATTAAACGGACAATATCCACCAAAACAATTTAATGTAACTCAAAACCAAAACCAAACCATCAATTATTTTGAGCAAAGTCCACCACGTTACGACTACAATACTCCATCATTATCAGTGCATAATTTGGGCATAAAATAATAAATCACCCTGTCACGCGTGACACTAATTGTTTGATCTCCTGACACAACAGAGAAAATACGTCTGACTATACATAGGGAGGTCAGAAGCAGACGGGAAAGATTGTAATGGTTTTTCCCGGGCGACTGCGTTGGGAAATAATTATAAAGAAAAAAATTCGATGCTTTGAGCCGTTTCCGAATTATTTATCACTGAATTTGGACAATCACGTCGTTGCTCGTCCAGGTTAAAATACTGGCACGCCCTAAAATGCGGTAATGCAAAGACACCTGTGGGTACGTGAGTAACCACTTGTTCAAATATTATCAGTTAAAATGTCCCTTTTTCGGAGGTGACACCCTTAGGTAAGCAATAGTTGCGTTTCTTCTATTTGAGGAAACCAAACGAAGAACAAGTTGGTCGGCAGTACCTTTCGTCGGCTGCTTGAATTTGTCAGAGAGGTGTTATGATTGGGTAACATTAATACTAAATAAATTGGATACGGCACAAAGTATTAAATTTTTTTCTTAACAAGTATTCCTCAGTTTAAACTCCGAAGCAAAATACTTTACGAGATTTGTAGACTATTTCTGAGAGACTGTATACACTGAGGTGACAAAAGTCATGGGATGCCTCCTAATATCGTGTCGGACCTCTTTTTTCCCTCCTTAGTGCTGTTACTCGACGTTTTAAGGGCGCTACTAGTTATCAGAAGTCCTTGCACAAGCACTGAGCCATCCTGCCTCTATAGGCATCCATAAAGGGGGAAGTGTTGCCGGCGCAGTATTTTGTGTGCGAACTGACTTCTCAACTATGTCCTATAAATGTACCATGGCATTCATGTCGGTTGATCTGATGGACAAATGGCCGGCCGGAGTGGCCGTGCGGTTCTAGGCGCTACAGTCTGGAGCCGAGCGACCGCTACGGTCGCAGGTTCGAATCCTGCCTCGGGCATGGATGTGTGTGATGTCCTTAGGTTAGTTAGGTTTAATTAGTTTTAAGTTCTAGGCGAGTGATGACCTCATAAGTTAAATCGCATAGTGTTCAGAGCCATGATGGACAAATGAATAGCTAGAATTTCCCAGAATGTTATGACAAGGCGTGTTGTGACCCACGGAAATTTCATCGTTGTTTGGGAACATGAAGTCCATGAATGGCTGTAAATAGTCTCCACGTAGCAGAATATAACCGTTTTCAGCCAAGAATCGGTTCAGGTGGGCCAGATGACCCAATCCATTCCATGTAAACACAGCCCACAGTATGTTACCGATGATGGTGTCACTAAAGCGGAGTTACTAAATACAATTTTCCGTAATTCCTTCACGAAAGAAGACGAAATAAATATTCAAGAATTCGAAACCAGAACAGCTGTTAGCATGAGTGACGTAAAAGCAGATATCTTAGGTGTTGCGAAACAACTCAAATCACTTAAGAAAAGTAAGTCTTCCGGTCCAGATGGTATACCAATCAGGTTCCTTTCAGAGTATGCAGACACATTAGCGCCTTTCTTAGTAATCATATACAACCGCTCACTTGACGAAAAGTCTGCCGGCCGTGGTGGCCAAGCGGTTAAAGGCGCTACAGTCTGGAACCGCGCGACCGCAACGGTTGCAGGTTCGAATCCTGCCTCGGGCATGGATGTGTGTGATGTCCTTAGGTTAGTTAGGTTTAAGTAGTTCTAAGTTCTAGGGGACTGATGACCTTAGAAGTTAAGTCCCATAGTGCTCAGAGCCATTTTTTTGAACGAAAAGTCTGTTCTTGAAGACTGGAAAGTATTACAGGTAACACCAATATTCAAAATAAGAAATAGAAGTAACCCACTGAATTACAGACCCATATCACTGGCTTCAATTTGCAGTAGGAGTTTGGAGCATATACTGTAGTCGAACATTATTAATCGTTTTAATTAAATGACTTATTGATACATAACCAACACTGATTCAGAAAATATCGTTCTTGTGCAACACAGCTAGCTCTTTATTCCCATGAACTAATGAGTGCTGCCGACAAGGGATCTCTGATCTATTCCATATTTCTAGATATCCAGAAGGCTTTTGATACCGTTGCTCGCAAGAGACTATTAATCAAATTGCCTTAATATGGACTATCGTCTCAGTTGTGTGACTGGATTCGTGATTTCCTCTCAGAGAGGTCACAGTTCATAGTGATAGAGGGTAGATAATCGAGTAGAACAGAAGTGATATCCGGCGTTCCGTAAGGTAGTGTCACAGGCCCTCTGCTGTTCCTGATTTACATAAATGATCTAGGTGATAATCTGAGCAGCCGCCTTAGATTGTTTGCAGATGATGCTGTAATTTAGCGTCTAGTAAATTCATCAGACGATCAATTCCAATCACAAAATGATCTATAGAGAAATTCTGTATGGTGCGATAAGTGGAAATTGGCACTTAACAAAGAAAAGTGCGAGGTCATTCACATGGGTACTAAAAGAAATCCGATTAATTTTGGGTATACGATAAATCGCACAAATCTAAGGGCTCACACTTCGACTAAATACCTAGGAATTACAATTACGAGTAACTTAATTTGGAAAGATCAAATAGATAATACTGTGGGGAAGGCGAAACAAAGACTGCGCTTAGTTGGCAGAACACTTAGAAGATGCGACTAAGCCACTAAAGAGACATCCTACATTACACTTGTCCATCTTCTGCTGGAATAGTGCTGCGCAGTGTTGGACTGACGGAGGACATCGAAAAAGTGCAATGAAGGGCAGGTCGTTTCAGTTATCGCGCAATAGGGGTGAGAGTGTCCCTGATGTGATATACGAGTTGGGGTGGCAGTCACTGAAACAAAAGCGGTTTTCTTTGCGGCGAGATCTATTTACGAAATTTCAATCACTAACTTTCTCTTCCGAATGCGAAAATATTTTCTTGACACCCACCTACGTAGGGAGAAAAGATGATCATAATAAAACAAGAGAAATAAGAGTTTGAACGAAAATATTTAGGTGTTCCTTTTTCCCACGCGCCATTCGAGAGGGGAGTGGCAGAGAAGTAGTATGAAAATGGTTCGATGAACCCTCTGCCAGGAGCTTAGGTGAAATGCACAGTAACCATGTAGATGTAGATATAGATGTAGATCATGGAGCCATCACCAGCTTGTACAGTGTCCTATTAACAACTTGGGTCCATAGCTTCGTGGGCTCTCCGTGACACTCGAGCCCTGTCGTCAACTCTTACCAACTGAAACCTGAGCGCAACTGACCAGGCGACTGTCTTCCAGTCGTCTATGGTCAACCGATATGGTTACGAGCCCAGGAGAAGCGCTGCAGAGGATCTGATCTTAGCAAAGGCACTCTCATAGGCAGCTTACTGCCAAACATTACCGCACCGTCCTAACGAATACGTTCGTCGTATGTCACACACTGATATCTGCGGTTATTAATCGCAGTGTTACTTGTCTGTAAGCACTGACAACTCCCCTGCTAACACCATTTCTCTTGGTCGTTAAGTGAAGACAATGCAATGCCCATGGTGAGAGGCATCGTCTGAAATTTGGTGTTCTCGGCAAATTCTTGGCGTGGTGAGTTTTGGAACATTGAATTCCCCAACGAATTCCGAAATGGAATGTACCATGCCTCTAGCTCAAAGTGATATTCTGCGTTCAGAGTCGGTTAATTCCCGTGGTTAGGCCATAACCACGTCGGACACCTTTTCACATGAATCGCCTGAGTACAAATTGCAGCTCCGTCATTGAGCTGTTCTTTTATACCCTGAGTAAGCAAATCGCTATCCCACGACTTCTGTCTCCTCTGTATATACGTATTCACTACCCGCCAGGGTAGCTGAGAGTGATAATGCATTGATTCCTGGACTCGGGTAGGCGCGCCGGCCTCGGGTGGAATCAACCCTGCGGATTGAAGACGAGCGCCGGTATGCCGGCCGGACTGGATGTGGTTTTAGGCGATTTTCCACATCCTGATAGGAGAATACCCGGCTGGTCCTCACGTTCTACCTCAGTTACACGACTCGCAGACATTTGAAAACGTTCGCACTCCTGCATGGCTTCCACTAGACGCAGACAACTGGGTACACCAGTTCCGTTCCGGGTGTTTGGAGTGGCGACAGGAAGGGCATCCCGCCACTCTCTGACACTAACAGCGCCAAATCCATAGTAACAAGGCCAACCCCGCGTTGAAGCGGGGCAAAGGCCCAAAGAAAATGATGATGATGAGTATATATGTACACATACAGAGAGACGGCGAGTTCCGAGATGACCTCGTAGGACTCCCTGGTGAGCTTAAAGCGAGTCTATGGAGCTCATTTCTTGTATCCACGCAAGTCTCTAACAATAGTCGACTGCCATCATGCTGTGCTTACACTGACGGAAATACGAACTGTTGCACTATGAGGTACCAGTCCGGTATTTATTGAACATTGTGACAATATTGATAATGTGATTACAAATGGTAACCATTCATTCTACAGTCCTTCATCATCCGTAAAAGACGTGACTACCTTGGAAAAACATACCCTCTTGGCATGGAAACAAACAGCCTCCAAATTTTATTTTCAGCAATTTATTGTCTTGAGTGGAACACGTAGTGTGTTATTTCATCAAACTCGCTGTGTTGAAACTGCTAAGAAAGGATATGTCTTCGTATCCTGGTCATGAATGTTTCCCATTCTTAGCACATAATTCGAGCATTCAGCCCACCTCCAACAATTTGCAAAGAATAACGTCTCACCAAAGAGCTCCCTACACCATTATTCCATAAACTGATGAGGAACAGCTGCTTCCTGTGATCATCCGTCACGTCGATGACGGTCGCCTTGATGTCGATCTTATCCCCACAAGCAAAAGGGGGACAGATCGTTGAGTATCACAGAATGCCGCTAATATTTGAGTACATGTTTCGTAGTTTTAGTGCTGAGAGACGAAGGTGCAACAGCAGCGCTTTAACTTTCCCATCTGGTCTCTAATAAATTACTGAGGTGCTGAAAGAGAAAACAATTCAATTTTTAATCTTTCTCTCTGCCCCCGAAGTAGACGGCGGCTGTGGTAGGGCGGAATCTGTTTTAGCCATGTGTTGTGAAGCTGTGTTTGCGCTTTTGTTCCTAATTTGGATAATTATTCGGATTGGATGAAACTTGTGATGCAGGTTGTTACTTATTAATTCCTTCTCTTAACGGCATTATCAGTAATAGTTTATGATTCAATAGGAAATGTGCTGTGTGCATGATTCACCTATCATGCAGTGAAGTAATTGTTGCAGATTACCAGCAATCATATCCCAGTCGCGAATAGACTAAATAATATCCTGAATCTTATATTCTACTATCAGTTCTCAACAAAAACTTTGATCTGCCCCAACAAAACATATGACCATCGGCGTCCGCATGCGGGTGTGTGGGGGACTGGGAGAGGGGGCAACAAAAAGGGAAGTCAAAAAGAGAATAACGCGAAGGTAAACGTCAAATTTACTGATCACCAATACACAGTGTTAAGGAATACTGCTACCTCGGAAGCAAAATAACGCTTGGCAGATGAAGTGAAGAGGAAATAAAAAGCAGACCTTCAGAGGCAAGGAAGGTGTTTCTGGCCAAAATGTGTTTAAGCATCATACACCTCAATTTGAGAAATAAAATCTTCAGAACGTAAGTTTGGAAAACAGCTGCATTTTCCTTTAGTTCACGTCCATATAGTTCACGTCCATGGTCACAAATTTTTTTATCATCAGACTACCGACTTAGGTCTATAATGAGTATCTTCAGATCTGTTTTACAAAAATTTATTCATCACCCCGGTTCCCAAAACTCCTGAAGATAGACGTTGACTGCGATATTGTATCACAGACACAGTACCTTTAACTGTTCAGAGATGTCAATAAACCCGCCCAAAGATGTAAATAACTATGCATGAGTAGCGCCTATTAGACGGGGGGAGTCCAGTCAATCCAACAGGAAGGAGGTATACGGCTCATGTTGTCTGTAGTTCAACCATGCCTATACGGTCAATACCGTGGTTCGATCGCGTCCGCATTGTTAGTTAGTGCCAGCAAGGACTCTCAACAAGGGAAGTGTCCAGGCAACTCGGAGTGAACTAAAGCCACGTTGTTCGGACGTGGAGGAGATAATGAGAGACAGGAACGGTCGATGACATGCCTCACGCAGGCTGCCCAAGACCTACTATTGTAGTGGATGCCCACTACCTACGTATTATGGCTCGGAGGAACCCTGACAGCAACGCCACCATGTTGAATAATGCTTTCCGTGTAGCCACAGGACGTCGTGTTACTACTCCAACTATGCACAATAGGCTGCATGATGCGCAACTTCACTCCCGACGTCCATGGCGGGGTCCATCTTTGCAACCACGACACCATGCAGCGCGGTACTAATAGGCCCATTAAGAGGCCGAATGGACCGCTCAGGACTGGAATGACGTTCTCTTCACCAATGAGTGTCGCATAAGCCCTCAACCAAACTATCGTGGGAGACGTGTTGGGAGGCAACCCGGTCACGCTGAAAGCCTTAGACACACTGTACAGCGAGTGCAGCTAGGTGGAGGTTCCCTGTGGTTTTGGAGGCACAATGTGGGGCCGACGTACGCCGCTAGTGGTCACAGAAGGCGCCGTAACGGCTGTACGATACGTGAAAGACATCCTCCGACCGATAGTGCAACCACATCGGCAGCATATTGGCGAGGCATTCGTCTACATGGACTACAGTTCGCGCCCTCATCGTGTTCATTTTGTGAATGACTTCCTTCAGGATAACGACATCGCTCTACTAGGGTAGCTAGAATGTTATCCAGACATGAACCCTATCGCACATACCTCGGATGGATTGAAAATGGCTGTTTATGGACGATGTGACCCACCAACATCTCTGAGGGATCTACGCCAAACCGCCGTTGAGGAGTGGGACAATCTTAACCAACAGGGCCTTGATGAAATTTAGGATAGTATGCCACGACGAATATATGCATTAATCAACGCAATAGGACGTGCTACTGGGTATTAGAGGTACCAGTGTGTACAGCAATCTGGACCACCACCTCTGATGGTCTGGCTGTATGGTGGTACAACATGTAATGTGTCATTTTAATGAGCAATAAAAATGGCGCAAATTATATTTATGTTGATTTCTATTCCAGTTTTCTGTACAGGTTCCTGAACTCCCTGAACCGAGGTGATGCAAAACTTTTTTTTGTTATTTGTATATTAGAGTCACTGTTCAATTCGCAATCATGTCGTAGTTTCTGTTACAGCACTGTATGCCAGTGACTAATGGACTGTTGGAAAAGCAAAGCAGAGAAGTATCAAAGCGATTGGTATTTTCTACAACAGAAGAATGTTTGTAATTAGGTTGACTAATAAGGAATGAGGAGGTTTTCCGCAGGATCAATGAAGAAAGGATGTTATGGAAAACCCAGACAAGAAAAAGGGAAAGATGATAGGACGTATCTTAAGACATCATGTAGTAACTTCCATAGTACTACATGGTGCTACAGAAAGTAAAAACTGTAGACAGAGACAGGGACTGGAATAGATTCAGCAATTACTTTTCTGGGATATAATAATTTTTTAGTCTGACACATAAAATTTACTTCTATTGCATGACATTTCTGAGCACCGCTAATGTTATATTATACCAGATAGTGTTAAAAGGTACCATCAGTATGTTTGCTGAGTATGCTGTTACTTATAGGACAATGTAGTCGCTACATAATCATAAGCAAACGAGGAAGGGCAAAAATATATATAGCGTACCGAAAGGCATGTAACTGAATGAGCTGTCTATATCTGCATAATAATAACCATAACAAGGAAAAATATTCTGATTGTACTATGCTACGAGAACAGTAGTAACTTTCTACAGATGATTACATTTTAATGTCTGTTCCTAATGCTACGATGCTACTTGAAATGTGAGAAGCACGTAATAGCCTATTAGCAGGAGAGTAGGCAAAAGTTGCCTTGTTGCTAGCGAGCGGTGAAAATGCGCAACATCTGTATCCTGTACAACTACATCTATCCTCCGCAAGCTACCTTATGGTATGTTGCGGAGAGTACTTTGTGTACCAGCCTCACTTACAACCTGCCCTGCCGCAGTTTCGAATGCTCTGCGGAAGAAACGGTTGTTGGTAAGACTCCGTGTAAGCCCCTATCTCCCTGATTTTATCGCCATCGTATTTTCGGGAGGTATACGAAGGAGGAAGCAATACATTGGTTGACTCTTGTAGGAACGTAAGCTCTAGGAATGTTTACAGTAAACGAAATCGTAATGCACAGTGCCTGCTGTCTTTGTGCTTTCTCTTTTGCTAAATGAATCTGTGACAAAACCTGCTTTTCTTTGGATCTAGAGTTTCCTCTACCAGTCCTATCTGGTACGAAGCCCAGAATGGTGAGCATTATTCCAGTGCAATCGAAAGGAGGTTTTGTATGCTGATGATGGATAATCCACTGTTATTTATGATGTTCCTTATATATTATAAATGTCTAAACGGTGCAGGTTCTCTCAGGAAGCTTCCAATTAATGTTAGTATGGAACCGTCCTACTTGATACCAGTTTTATCTGTTTGTTTCGCTTTAAATCAAACCTTATCTGTAATCGATCATTTCTAAAGGATATGACTGCTTTCAGTAATTTTTCTACATTTGTGTAATCGTAGAATGATGGGTCTGGCAACTGACAACCCCGGCACCAAGCGTCTGTCCTATGCTCCACAGGTCTTTCGCTACGATTTTCTAGCCTAGCAATTTATATGTTTATAACAGCATCATCCATGAAAAGCCTCGTGGAATTCCAAAATAGTACTTCAGGTTATTTATACATTTATTGTCGAACGGAATAACACCCCATTTCGTTGTGACTGAAGGTACATTTACTTCTGAAGAAAATTTCTCTCTGTCAAGAATGAGTTGCTGGGTTCCGTTTTCTAGGAACTCTTCAGTCCGGAATGGTACCGAAGACCTTCTGGAAGTCAAGGAAAACGGCAACAACCATGGCTCCGTTATCTATTGGTTCTCATGCACGATCTGAGCGAGCTGGAATTCACATGTTCCTTGTTTGCCGAATACATGTTGATTCTTTTGGTGGTTTTTAATACGTTAGCAAAAACTTTGTTTAAACACTCAGCAAACGTTGACGTCAGCGACATAGGCCTACGGTTTTGTGCGTCAGTTGGATAAACCGTTTTGAATTCTGGAATGAGCTGTGCTTTTTTCCATAGGACTCCACATACAAGCGATATACAACCACTTTTACACAGTACTAGGGTAAGATTGCCTGGGAGTGGAAGGACCAGACAAAATAAGAATTGATTATTATTCGTAACAAGATTTTTATCAACACTGCTCAGGAAAAGTAGCTTCTCCAATTAGGTCAAAAGCAGCTGGACATATTAAGAAAAAAATTCAATAAAATAAAAAAGTAATATAATTTGGTGATAACAGTTAAAACAAACTCTTCACAGGTTCTTTTTCTTCGCTGAAAGGATCAATGCCGGGTTACCTCAAATAACAGTGTTTTATAAGAAATATAACATGATTGGAAAACAGTTTCTAAATAGGTGAGCAATAAACACCTCTAGAAGGTTTTTGACTATATGCAACCAATAATTCATCTTTACTTAAAAGTAGTTAATTGAAAGGAAACCAAAACACTCAAAACTGTTTGATATGAAACCACCACGTATCGGGCAGAGTGGTCCGGACGAACAGCCATAAAATTCCTTAGAACAGGCCCGAAACGCGACTTAGCACATTCCTCGTATTCTGAGCAATCAGCGGGTACACGCCCTAAAGCGAGACCTACAATGATAGCCTGATGAACAGAGAAGTAACTTTTAAGTAAAACGAACAAAAGCTTAAATCATCAGATTACACGAGAGAAATGCTCTGAGCACCTCATGTCTGGCAGTATTAAAGTCCAGGTTCAGCCATGGTAAAGAAAGTTATCACTTAATTTTAGGCAGAGAATATAAAACAATAAGAGAGTACCATGTGTTCTGATTAACCCTCTCTGGAAGGCTGGGGGCAATAACGTGTCATGGTAATGTGTTTAATCCATTATCGGAAACAAAAGTTCCTAAACTTCCTCTGACAATGACTTTCGTAGGACCTAACCAAGATAAAATGTTACTCACATGCGTAATACATTGTCCGTTACTACTGTGGAACAATAAGCTGAATCGAGTAAAATCGTCAACCGCCACAAAAATATAGCTCTGCCCATCTTTGCTCTGCGATAGAGGGCCGGCGTAATCAATAAAACGACACTCCATGGAGACCTCTGCCGGAGTGGAATCAAGCAAACACCTACACTCGTCGGATATCGGCTTAGAAATCTTACATTCGCGGCACTGATTAACCAATATTCTAATATCACGATACAGCGTCGGCTAGATTAACGACTCATGGATCGTATGAATGGTTTTATATACCCCAGATAACCCACACAACAGAATATTTGAAAACAGCCAGGACAAGTGGAGCAGGCAGACAGTTTTTAAGCTCTTCGTCCCGGCGCCCAAACCAGCAGAGAATATCCTTCGGCAGTTCGTATCCTGGAACTTCCTAACTGGCACTCAACTGCTTCCTAATGGAGCCCAACTTAAGGTCCCTCTCTTGTCGTTGCGGAGGGTCAGAAAACAATATTGGAATTTCATTAAGCACTGAATTAACAAGACCTACTACATCGGCATTGTGGGGAGAAGAATTATCCTCCTCCTCTTCGAACATTCTGCTCAAAGTATCCACTACAATGTCATCTCGACCCCTGATGTGCGGCACGTTGAAGCAGAAGGGAGAAATTCGGAAAGCTCACCTCGTAACACGCCCAGTTTTACGCCGGCAAGCCAGAACCCAATCTAGCGCCTGATTGTCTGTCTCCAGTGTGATTTTCAGTATTTGGGGTAGTATTTAAATTGTCGTGAAGTGGAGCTGGAGTCACCTGGAGATGACGGATAAGGGTGTTAACTCGCCATCTTGGTCCTCAAACAAAAGGGGATGCAATTTCTGCGTTGTAGGAGTCGATTTGGACCATGAACTAGTGACTGAAGTCAGGAGCAACCACAACACGGGATTTACTCAAAGCTATCTTAAGTGCATCAAACATAGCCTGTTGACTGTAGGTCCAGACAAATGGGTCACCCTTCTTTCGCTACTGATTTAACAAAGTGACTACCTCGGCAAACTTCGGAATGACTTTTAGAAAGAAGTTAGTCGTTCTAACGAAATGGGTTACAACTTTCATAGGAAGGCGGAAGTTGAAAATAGCTCGGAACCTAGATCAGTCTATCCCCTTCGGCAGAGAATAGATGCCCAAGATAAAATACCTTACGACGAGATAAGGTAATTTAGCCAGTTATTCTGGCTCAGCAGATGGTCTCGCTTGACTTAAAGGCTCCAGAACCAGTTGCAAACGCTCCAAATGCTCAGAGATGGAGCCACTGTAAATGACAACATCGTCTAAGTATTCCCGGCGTATCGAATATTCCACAAGATTTCGGGATTGCAGCCGGATCTAATCGACTTCTTTCCACGATATTTCGGCTGACAACCTTACAGCCATCTTCAGGTGAGTGTTTGACACTGGAGATTGCTAGTGCAAGTCGGTCTATTTATACGTAAAAGTGCCGCAAGACGCGCATGCGCAAGTTACCGTTGCATGCGCGCCACCTTTCGATTCCAAGGCCCTCTACAATATTAATGCATCTATGGAGCGCAAACGAATGCGTGAAACAAGTAAAACATGCACGCAGACGTGTCCAAAACAATAAAATGCAAAATTTCAATATTAAAATTAAATTTACTTGTCGCTCGACATGTCAGAAGCCATAAAAAGTTTTCTTTTGGTTGATATTAAAGAAATCATCGGGTCCCAGGCCTTATTCAATTGAAAGCCGCCATCACGATTAATGAGATTTTCCGCCAAACGCATTTCCACGGATTCCTTAACAACTGAATCCCAGAAGGATCTCGATGGGGCCAAGATTTTCGTGGCAGAATAAGCCATAGTATGTCCTGTAGAAATACAATGTTGGCTATGGCCGACTTACTGGGCTGTAAAAGGCGAGTGTGGCGCTCATGTTCAACGCAGTGGTCGTGTACTGTGCGTGTGGTCAGATCAATGTAGGCTTTCCCACACACGCAAGGTATTTTATAAATTCCATCCTTCCGTAATCCCAGATCATCCTTGACTGAGCCCAGAAGCGCACGAGTCTTTGTAGGTGGCCGGAAGATTGCTTTCACGCGATGTTTCTTTAAAATTCTGCCTACTTTCGATGAAATGTTCCCGACATATGGGAGAAATGCTCTGGACTTAAACACCTCCTTATCCTCTTGATCTTGTGGGTGTTCACGTTTTTTCATCCTTAAAGCAGTACTGACCTGATTTGCAGATTATCCATTATTTTGAAATACAGATTTCAAGTGCTCTAATTCGTCTGCAAGGCTGTCTTTATCAGACACGACATGTGCCCTATGCACCAACGTTCGAAGGACGCCCATAGTTTGTGACGGGTGATGACAGCTTGACGCCTGCAGGTACAGGTCCGTATGCGTGGGTTTTCAATAGACAGAATGCCCCAATGACCCATGCACCCTGCGATTAACCATGACGTCCAGTAATGGTAGGCCACCATCCTTTTCAAATTCCATCGTAAAATGAATGTTTGTGCGGATGGAATTCAGATGTTGTAAAAACCGTGAAAGCTCTTCTTCACCGTGAGGCCACACTACAAAAGTATCGTCCACGTAGCGCCTGAAAACTGTTGGTTTAAATATCGCCGAATCGAGAGCCCTCTCCTCAAAGTCTTCCATATAAAAGTTTGCTACCAGAGGGGACAGAGGACTACCCATGGCAACACCGTCAAGATGCTCAAAATATTCATTATTAAATAGAAAGTAAGTAGAGGAAAGGGCATGGTCAAATAGCGCCGTTATATCGGCCGTAAACTTATTGCCGATAAGTGACAATGAATCCAAAAGAGGTACCCTCGTGAAGAGTGAAACGACATCGAAACTTACTAACAAGTCTGAATCCTTCAGCTGTAGTGTTCTCAGTCTGTTGATAAAGTCCGCAGAGTTGCGAATATGGTGCGTACATTTGCCAACAAAAGGTCTCAGTAGCGAAGCCGGATGACTAGATAAATCATATGTCGGAGCACCGACATTGCTCACTATGGGGCGTAAGGGCACATTGTCCTTATGGATCTTTGGAAGACCATATAACCTTGGTGGAACAGAACTGTGAGGTCTCAATCTTTTCACAACTTCTTTCGGCAGAGAAGAGGAGTTCAGCAACTCTGACGTTTTCCTTTCTACTTTCCGAGTAGGGTCTTTATCAAGCTTCCTGTACGTTGTCTCACTCAGCAAACTATATACCTTCTGATCATAAATATCACGTGGTAACAGCTCAGTGGTATTCCTCTTATCCGCCGGAAGGACCACTGACTGAGGATCTTCCCGTAACTTGCGCAGCGCAGCTCTTTCCATTGAAGAAATGTTGCTCTTCTGAGGCTGAGTTCTCGTAAGGGAGCGACATGTTTCCCGCCTGATTTCTTCTGCTGCTTCACTGGATAGAGGCCTGACAGCTTCTTCAACATCACTAATCAAATCTGTTAAAGGTAAGGTCCTGGGTGTCGGTGCGAACTTCAGACCTTTCCCAAGTACAGACAGTGTCACGTTGTCTAAATCCTTATCCGTGAAATTTACCACAGTATGTCGAAAAACATCATCTTGTCGTGACGTTGCTGAGAGTCGGTCGAACTTCGATGATTGTCTTAAAGAATACTCCTGACGGACCCAGTCTGGTTTGGTTCAAATGGTTCAAATGGCTCTGAGCACTATGGGACTTAACTTCGGAGGTCATCAGTCCCCTAGAACTTAGAACTAATTAAACCTAACTAACCTAAGGACATCACACACATCCATGCCCGAGGCAGGATTCGAACCTGCGACCGTAGCGGTCGCGCTGTTCCAGACAGTAGCCCCTAGAACCGCTCGGCCACTAAGGCCGGCAGTCTGATTTGGCCCATGTTACACCATCGACCCATTCGCAAGAGAGGGAAGGAAGATTAGATGCAATATCCAAATGCAAATAAAACAGCTCTTTCGAAACCATGTCCAGTTCCCGGCGAGTGAAACGTATCCTCTCCTTCACAAGGGCTAAACTTGCTTTACATGTGATGAACTTCGCAGCGGCGGTCTTGATAAAATGTGTCACTCTGGCAAACTTCGAATAAGGCCATTATCCCGGCATTTCGGTAAGAAACATAAAGCACTTAACAATCTCACACGTTTGTTTCGTAACTTATCCAACTTCTGGATGTTAGATGCGATCTCCTCCCCGAAGAGGTATTTGATGTGACTCTTGAAGTTTTCCCGGCGTATCGAATATTCCACAAGATTTCGGCATTTCAGCCGGATCTCATCGACTTCTTTCCACGATACTTCGGCTGACAACCTTACAGCCATCTTCCGGCGAGTGTTTGACACTGGAGATTGCTATTGCAAGTCGCTCTATTTATAGGTAAAACTGCCGCAAGACGCGCATGCGCAAGTTACCGTTGCGTGCGCGCCATCTGTCGATTCCAAGGCCCTCTACAATATTACTGCATCTATGGAGCGCAAATCTCATTAATCGTGATGGCGTCTTTCAATTGAATAAGGCCTGGGACCCGTTGATTTCCTTAATATCAACCAAAAGATAACTTTTTATGGCTTCTGACATGTCGAGCGACAAGTAATTTTAATTTTTCAATATTGAAATTTTGCATTTTATTGTTTTGGACACGTCTGCGTGCATGTTTTACTTGTTTCACGCACTCCATAGATGCAGTAATATTGTAGAGGGCCTTGGAATCAGAAGGTGGCGCGCATGCAACGGTGACTTGCGCATGCGCGTCTTGCGGCACTTTTACGTATAAACAGAGCGACTTGCACTAGCAATCTCCAGTGTCAAACACTCACCTGAAGATGGCTGTAAGGTTTTCAGCCGAAATATCGTGGAAAGAAGTCGATGAGATCCGGGTGCAAACCCGAAATCTAGTGGAATATCGTCTAAATAGTTATACAAACACTTTAACTTCATATATCTGGGCACCGACTCGATCAACCTAGATTCTGGTTATACGTCCAGTTAAGATCGAAAACGGAAAAAGGTGTGCCACGGGAAATCATGCAAAACACCCATGTAGACCAGTAAGACGGACACCCTCAAACATCAGTTAATGTTTAAGGACACGATGGTCCACAACAAAGTTGAACCCCACCACCCCAGAAAATTATTATTAGAAACTAAAAACTTCAGTGATAAAAAATATCAGTGATGCATACGTGATGTAGACGGCCTTACAACCCAATTAATTATAGCCACCAGCTCATGCAATACCTTCATCTTAGTCGGAGATACCCGATAAGGGGATATCCTGGCTGGAAGGTGAACAGAAAGTGAAGTCCAATATTAGATACGATTAGTCGCATGTAATTTATCCCTTAAAACCTCTGAAAAACCACGCAACATCTGGAGGAGAGCCGCACCCTGATCAGCAGGTTGTGGGGCGGCAGGTGGAATAATAGAATAAATGTTTTGTATTTATGCTGTTGTTTGCCGTTCTCAACACTGGCTCTCTAACTACAATATTGGCAACCAGAAAGTGATTAGCAAAACGTGAAGCCTGTAATTAGAATTCCTAGTGCCCACTTCATCAGAGAAATACTTTTATAGCTACAGTTTTTAGCTCTGATGAATTAGGAGATTGTCTGGGATTCATAATCAAGAACCATTCTCTCTAAAATGTTAACTATATTCTGAAAGTCACAGACCAAAAAGAATCCACACAATCCAACTACCAGAGCAGTTCAGAGTCTAATGCGCTGATGCAACTATAACTGTTCAAATTAAATGTTTAAGTGAATGCTCGCCATAATTTGATGATAATGTTCATGAAACGCCACACTAATAATGGTAGAAGGTCAATCCTGCGAAGGAACGTGAAAATACGACATACGCAAACTAAAGACAGATCATTAACGTCATCCAAAAATTAACACTTCACTCGAAAGCGATTTCATGGTTACGCTTATCCCGAGGCTGTTTATATCAACGATACCGACACGTGGCGACTCTTGGCACAGGTGGTGCGCTAATCAGCATCTGGAGAGAACTGGGGCCTTTCTCTTCTCGCGCAGCGTTCTTACATATAAAGCCGCAGTGCGGACGGCGAAGGGAACGCCTGATCAAATCTGCTCTCCCAAATAGCCGCTAGGCTAGTAATACACCACTTTAAGTTATCGAATAAATCATTGCTTCCTTTGCTGATGGCCAATGAAGCTTTCAATTTAATTGTGTAATCAGCACACAAGTAAGTAATCATAATAAAAGTCTGACGTTGCTAAGTGAAATATTTTGGGCGACAGAATTAATTTAATTACACCACACGCAGTAGATGAGCTCTGAACTTGCCCTTTGGAGATACGCTATCGCTATAGTTTTATAGTTATTCAGTTGAAACTTCTCACATCTTTATGATTATAGCGGATCTCCCTTCTAATTATATTTAAACATCCTAGCTTTATTTATTCGCCTACTTAATCTATCTTGCTTCCTTAAATTTTAAGATAAAAACCAGAAAATCGTGGATTTCAACTAAAATTTTAATTTGTGAGATCCAGAATACTGTTTCTACTAAATTATTATGCAAAAGGAATCTAAATATAAATTTTTAAGTTTCTAGCTCTTTTCTGTTGCGCCAATGATTTTTACAGAAAAACGTCCAAATTTCGAAAATGGTTAAAGTTATTGAACTGATATTCAACACATATTTTTTTAATATTACTCATGACATGATAGATACGTTTCAGGTTATTTACTTGATTTTTAAAGTATTGTGCAACATTTATGACGTCAGAGCTAGTTACAGAGGACTGGCTGGCACACAATGGAAAGACTGATTTGAATTTTATAAGGCGTGAGTAGGCTGCTTCTCTACATCACCCTCTACTTAATTTTTTTGTATGTAGATGAAAAAAAATAAATTACAAAAAGGGAAGCAAGAGTACAGCTCAACTCCCTATGAAAATTAAAATGGAAATGTAAACATATAGAAATATTAAAAGAAAAATTTATCACCTACTTCAATTATGTAAATTGCTGGCATGTTCACTGCCTCTTAAGCAACATTATCACCCAAAATTTAAGCCAAATCAAGGAAACACTTGGGCATACATATTGCCTTAGACAGACAAACACATAAAAATTTGTAAAATCATGAAAATCTTAAATCCATTAAATTGTCTGTAAATATTTTTGCATACACAAATTCAAAGAAAATAACACAGTTATTCATGTTACATAAACAGATAATCATATCTTAGCAGTCTTTTCTAAACCTGAAAGAAAATTTCACAAATCATGACAATTCCATTTTTACACACATGGTTGAAGCCGCTTTGGCTGGCGTTCTACACTTCCATTCACAGGGGTAGAGGAGGGGAAGTTGCTATGGTGTGCGTCCTTTGCGTTCACTCTAAATTACATGGGGAAAGGGGAGTGGTCACTGTGAGTTGTGTCCAAGTCACTCCACGCTTTCACGCAGCTACCAGGCTGCCGTTATCTGGTTTGTCCTGTAGAACAAAAAAAAGAGTGCATCAGACTCTGTTCGCTTAATACCTAACGGTTGGTCACAATGAAATGGGGATATATACACTTTATCTTTCAATATGTTACTGAAACAAAGTTAATAGAACTTATTCAATTTTACTCTCGCGGTTACTTAACTATCATAAAATCGGTAAACAAATGGCTCAATACGCCGTTAGTCATGTACTAGAGAAAATTTATGCTCAATGCATACAATCATAAATCCTATTTAATCTCAATTTATTATTTCTGGGTCGGAACACTAAACCAATGCTCGGTACATTCCTGACAAATCCGTATTTTATTTACTTAACTAACTCATCTTCGATTACCTTATTCTTAGAGATAGTATGAGTATATTTGATTATCAGCTGTCTTCTAAGCTTGTTTGTACAAATGGTTCAAATGGCTCTGAGCACTATGGGACTCAACTGCTGAGGTCATAAGTCCCCTAGAACTTAGAAGTACTTAAACCTAAATAACCTAAGGACAACACACACATCCATGCCCGAGGCAGGATTCGAACCTGCGACCGTAGCGGTCGCGCGGTTCCAGACTGTAGCGCCAGAACCGCTCGGCCACCAGCGGCCGGCCTTCTTTGTACATGTGAGTAACTTGTGGTAATAGTACATTTCTGAGTGTTCAAAACACACTACGTTAAGTTGACTACTAAATCCACTTATTGGTCTTCTGCTGCTGTGTCAGTTCCACATCTGCAATTGTGTACTTACTTACTTTGCTAGTGTATGAACTTAAGTAATACTCACTCCATTAAAATTTAAAGCATAGGAAAGCACATTTATTTCATACCTATAGTGTATTGCAGCTAATCAGTTTGGTCACGTGGCAATCCATTTCCACTCGATCGGACGCTGAAACCACGGCAGTCTCTCTCGACCGACCACTAAAGTGCATTAAGTAATTATAGACCAGCGTAATGCTAAATTCCTTAAACCTATAGGACACCATGAGGTGCTTTGTCTCATCTAACATAAGGTTACCTATGGTCGCATTCACGCCTCCAACTCATAACCTCAATACATGTAGGTGTGTCACTGCACACCCAAGACCAAAATAATGGTCAGTCCCAACCTTATAAATACTTCAGGTACGTGTCCTTCACGTCTCAACCACAAAAACTACTCAATTCTATTACACTGCCATTCCTTGCTACACAAGGTGAGTTCATTTTTACAACTTATCTGTCTATTTTTCATAACACTAAGCACTCTCTCTTACTATTTATTAGTTAGCTCTAATGCATACACTAGGTCTCATTGCCACTTAAGATCCTGCTTATAAACGAACTTGTATATCTTTTTAAAATATTATTGTGGGACCATTTCCAATAAAACAACACTTTGTACTTACAATATTACCAGGGTTCTATACATACTTGTTACCCAAATACATTTGTATCTTAATTATGTCATACTTCTCCATTGTTTATGTCACTGTTAGGTTTGTCACATTAGGTATTTTCTTCACTAATCGGTGGATAGAATGGTTGCAGAACTGCAAAGAAGGAGTCGAAACTTTGGTAGATAGGAAAGATGAAGAATAAGTGAGAACTGAAAAGGAAAGAAGATCTCACACAGCTGGGACTGCACAGCTGCCACCCTGTGTAGAGGTTACAGAACAACCTCCTCCCTACAGAATTCATTGGTTTCAGAAAATTTTCGTATTGGAAAGAAGGGGTCAAAATTTTAGGTGGATAGGAAATCTGAAGAGAGAGTGAGATCTGAAATGTGAAAGAAAATCTCACACAGCTGGGACTGCACCGCTGCCACACTGTGTAGAGGCTACAGAACAACCTCCTCCCTACAGAATTCATTCACTACCTATGAACTTCTTTAGGTCGATCACGTTCCTAAGACCGAATAGCATTTTACTCTTAGGGTACTCTAGCCTATATGCATTGGCATGTGGCTTCCTATGATCCTGAAAGGTCCTTGGTATACGAACACGAATTTCTTTGTTTCTGCATTTATTTTGTTTCATTTTTCCTTGGTTTTGACAAGGACTAACTGACCTATTTCAAAACTGGTGGGTACAGCTTTTGCGTCATGACGCTTCTTTCTTTCTAATGTTCTTTTCCTTCTATTTTCCCAAGTCCTTATCTTCTTTTCGTCTGTGGATATTTGCGTTAGAATAGGGAATTCTACCATATCTGCAATCACATTGTGTGGTTCTTGGCCAAACATCAATTCGCAATGCGCAAAACCAGTTGCATCATGCCATAAGTTGTTAATTGCATTATCAAAATACTTCATGTGCTCTGCCCAACTTGAGTGTTTTCGAGCACAATAAGTCTTGCAAAGCCTATTCAATTCTTTCATAATACGTTCACTCATATTTCCTTGAGGGAAATACGCAGATATTTTCAGATGTTTCACTCCGGCCTTATGCAGATATTCTTTAAATCCATCAGAAGTAAATTGAGGTCCAGTGTCTGACAGCAAATTCTTCTTAACGCCAACGTTCAAGAAGAAATCTTTTTCCAACTTTTCTACCAACGTTTTTGCATTTGCTCTTTTAATTGGGTATAGCTTAACATATTTACTTAATCCATCCACAACAACAAAAAGATGGGTGCACCCACCTCTCGAAGCAGGAAGAGGGCCAAACAAATCATAAACCAGTAATTCTAGGGTTTCAGTTGGCTCTACTGAATGCATATCCCCTTGTATTCTGGTGTTAGCAGCACGGACTTTCTGGCACACTACACAAGATGCTAGACGCTTGGCAACACGGCGGTACATGTTGTCAAACACAACTTTCTCTTTTAATATTGCAATGCACTTCTTTGCACCATAGCGCCCATACCTCAGGTGTACATAGTCGATTAGTAAGTCTACACGTAGTGAGGGAAAGCACAGCTTCCACTCAGAAACACCTACCTTTTTCCTCCTAAACAGAATACCTTTATGCAGACAGTAGTATTGCGAAACCTTATGATAGTTCGCATCTCCAAAATAGCTCTTTAATAATTTCAGCTGGTCATCTGCATTCTGCTCACGTCTCAAGTTCTTAATCACCCTCTTTAATGCACTTTCTTCCTTTACTTCGTGCAACGCAAACATTCGTACTTCACTTAGGTCAGTTGCTACAATTCCCGCGTCATCACATAGCTCCGCACTTCTAGATAACCCATCAGCTACCAGATTGTCTTTCCCTTGAATATATCTAACATCGAGGTCAAACTGCTGGAGATACAATGACCATCTTACCAAACGAGCATTCCTCAACTTACAGGTCTTTAAAAAGGTCAACGCCTTATGGTCACTGTAAACAAATATCTTGTGACCTAATACGTACTGCTCAAATTTCTGTACCCCAAATACAATTGCCAATGCTTCCAGTTCTGAGATGCCATAATTTCTCTCTGCTGCCTGTAAAGATCGACTTGCGAAAGCTATAGTTTTGTGAACTTCTTGTTCGTTCTCTATTTCTACTTGGAATATCTCCATAGCTTTACCATAGCCACTAGCATCAACAGACATACAGAAAGGTTTTTAAAAATCAGGATGATGTAAAATAGGACTATTAATTAAAAATTGTTTAAGCACCTCGAACGCCTGTTGGCATTCTGCTGTCCAATCCCAAGGGGTATTCTTTTCCAGTAGGAGGTGAAGACAGGGCACATTAAAAGCCTGATCACTAACAAAACGCCTATAGAAGCCGAAAAGACCGAACATCGATCTCAACTGCTTCTTGTTTCTGGGAGCCTCATATTTTTCAATGACTGCTAGCTTGCCTGGGTCAGGCAGAATGTCTTTTCCACTTACCGTATATCCCAAGAAACCTGTTTCCTCTTTAACGCACTTTGTCTTTTCAATCTTCAGTTTCATGCCACCTCTCTCAATAGCCTCTAACACTTCCTCTAATAAAACTATGTGTTCTTCCCAGGTAGGAGTTGCTATTAACAGATCATCTAGGTAGACTGTGATATTATTAATTAAGGCTGGTCCTAAAACATTGAACATCACACGTACGAGGGCACAAACAGAGATATTAAGTCCGAAAGGTACCACACGGTATTGGTAACAAACTCCTTCGTACAAGAAAGCTGTTTACTTCCTTGAACTTTCCGCCACTGGCAAATTCCAATATCAACACGTGATGTCCATAGAGGTTAAGAATTTTACTCCCCGGAATTTTTGCAATAACTCGTCCATGTTCTGCGGTCTATCACTTTCCCTAACCACTATTTCATTCAACCAATGAGCGTCCAAGACCAATCTGACACTCCCGTCTCTTTTTGGTACAACAACAAGAGGATTATTGTACTCACTGACCGCTTTTTCAATCACACCCCACTGTAACATTCTCTGTATCTCCTTTCGAACCGCCACCTTCCTAGCTACATGTATTTCGTATGGCTTCCTTAAAAAAACACTTGGACAGGTTTCACCTTTAATTGACATTCATAACCTTTGACCACGCCAGGTCGATTTGAAAATGCCTCATGGTGCCTTTTTAAAACCTGTCTCAGTTCTTCCTTTCGATTAGCTGAAATTTTATCGATTTCCTGCAATTTAGCTTATATCTTGTCCAAAATAATTGCCTCTTCTTCTCCTTCTGATGTTTAGCTTACTTTTACTAAGATTAACACCTTCGTCCCAATATCTCCGATTTGTCAGAACTCGTATAGGCAGCTCCCAAGTTTCATTAATAGTCACTACATGTTTATCAATAAAACGTACCGTAATTACTCCAGTTATCGGCAAGACCATTTTTAACTAGCTTCTTTCGAAGTCAACTACAATCTGATATTTTGACAAGAAATTTATGCCAATTAAAACCTCAATGCTGAGATTATTTACAATTATGCATGGATGATCAATTAAATTACCATTAATGTTAAAGGACAGCAAAGCTTCTTGTTTTACCGTTTTTGACACCTTGCCAGTAGCACCAATTATTCTTAGTCCTGATACCCTCATTACTGTAAGGTTGTCTTTACCAGGTAATGCATCAAAGAAGGACTGAGACATCGCACTCACCTCACTTCCACTGTCTAAGAGACAACGTACATTGATACCCAACATATTCACTATTATTATAGGGTGGCTTGTTCTAGGTTGTACAGGTGGTTCCCCAAACTCATTCTATAGTTCGTTTTGGATTTGTCTCCAACTAAAGTGATCGACATCTGCCTTCATTACATTTAAGTCAAAGTGTGTAGGGGTTTCCTGAAACTACATTTTCAGTTTCCTTTGCCAGTCAGTCTATTAATTTCAAATCGAAATACCGCACGACTTCATTGCATTTAGTTTGCTGAACATGACCCAAATTACTGTAGTCTGAGGGATTCTTCGCCTCCAGACCGGACATAACACTAGTTACAGCTAAACCACTGTCACTATTATCGTCGGGTTCGGTCTCAAGTGACAACTGGTCACAGCTACTGGGTTCATCGACCCACAACAGGCTATCCTCTACATTCTCACTTACCTCCTGCCCTAAATCTATTATTACAGTATCAACATCCTGCACAGGCACTTTAGATAAGAGCACGTCATCCTTATCGTAAATATAAGCATGAATTTCTTCTGCTTCTTCACCTGACAATTCAGTATTTTGTAGCTCTTCCCTACCATTACCATGTTGCGCCTTCTCTTTCTCTTCCCACTTAGAAAGCGGCTCTACAAGGTATCTATTAAATACTGTGAGTGATCTAATATTTCTGCTGTATCCTTAGATGCTACCGACCCCTCATCCACATGTTCAGTCTGAGTATTCTGATCTGTCTTACCAATTACTGTAATTACTGGCTTAGGAGAAGTAATCGCCTGGTGAGCGCCAGTGTCCTCATAGACAGGAACTAGTTTTCCAGCCTCTGCCTACTACTGTTACCTTTATTTGCATTATAGTTAACTGGCACAGCATTGCTTTCAACACTGTTGTTTACTTGCACATTTTTGTTAGGAACAAAATTACTATCATTTGGATGCCATTGTTTGTTCTGGTAATTATTTCTCCAATTCCTACCTTTCTTAGGATGGCGAACACCTACTGTTCTGATGTTTACATTGCCATTCTGCTCGTTCTTCAAATTACTACTAGTGTTATTAGCATTTCTGTTACTACGTGCTTGCTCCTCATTGGCAGCCACACGCTCTACACGTTCCAAATATTCAATGAAACGATCCAGATTGTCTCTAGGGGCAGATGTAATTCTAGTTTGCCAATACCATGACAGTTTGGCTTCAAGACCTAGTACTATCACTTCAGGTTTTAGCTTTTCGGTCAAATGTTGCAAACGTGAGATCCATGACCTGGCAAACTCATTAATAGATTCCTTGCCTGCATTGAAGCGTTTTCCACTCCAAAATTCTCTCAACACTTCATTTTGCTTATTGCTAGACCAATACTCATTAATGAAAGCTGTTTTAAATTCCGCTAATGTTTTACACTTCAACATAACATCAGCTGACCAACGCATGGCGTCACCTGCTATAAGGCTTCTAATAAATGAGATTTTCTCTCGTTCAGACCAAGTTGGTTGAATCACATCTTCAAAATCTTTCCAGAAATCTAGCGGGTGGATATTTTTATCTGGATCGAACGGCAAGAACTGCCGACATCCGATAAATGTTAGTGAAGCTACTTTACTCTCAATGTTAGCAATGTTAGTACTAATATTTTCTACTCTCATATCAACATTATCTACTCTTTGCACAATATGAGTAGTATCAGTTTTGATTGCATCTACTTCCGCCTGACATATGTCTACTTTTATATTAACATCGTTAAACCTATCTGAGCACAGTTCAGATTCCGTCTTGATCTTTTCTGTTAACTTGTGCTCCAGCTTCGCATCTCCCATTTGGAAGGCTTTGCGAACCTCAGCAACTTCGGATTTTACTGTTTTATACATCTCAGAAAATTGTTGAGCAATATTTTTCTTAATATTCTCATGATTGTAATCAATTTTATAATTCAAACTGTCCAGATCCTCTTTCAACTTATTGCAACCAGCCTTGAAGGTATTGTCCATTACCTCCAATCGTTTATTAAAATTAGTTTGGCTGGCCACAATCTCATACTTTAATTCAGCTGTCATTTTCGCATTACTGGTAGCTATTGCTTGTAATATAACTTTTAAATCAATAGCCCCAGTATCTTTGGGTTGCTCTCTAGCTGGTTTTTTTATCACACTCAGGTGACGGAAAACTAGCTCCAGTACCAGAATCATCGAAACGAAATGAAACATCTGATTGATCAGTTATCCTTTTTAAACTCTACCACCTCTGATGACTGTTTCGTTTTTAACTCATCAGATAAACTATGATCCCATAGATTAACAATTTCTGATTTCTGCTTTAATACAGGGGTCTCTATTATTGAATCATTGCCCCTTGTCACACTACTGTCAGGAGAAAATACTTCATATTTCACTTTAACATTACTATTTTCATGCACATTTACACTTGAACCGTTGTCTGGATTTACAGTTCCCTCAACAGACATAGGTTCTGATTTAAGTTTAACCTCAGTTTCTTCTGGCGGTTCCACCGCCGACAGTATTTCAGTACAGGTTAGTAAAAATTTTAACAGCTTTTCACTTAACTTATTCCTTCTGCAGGACGTATGGCGTTGCCGGCGCGGCGTACCAGGATTAATGATGCGATGCGGCGCGTTGAACTGCAGACGGCACTTCGATGGCTGCTGTGTGTTTGCATGGCCCGCAACTGCAGGCGCGGCTCCGGTTGCTCTGGCGGACGACTGCAGTGAGGCGAAACTGGCTTCTCGCGGTGCCGGCAGCGCCGATACTCAGTGCCAGCTCCGTCAATCCAGATGCGTTGTTAATCCAACTGCGTCGTCCACATGCACACGTAACACTATCACTGTTCTATTACTCAGTTGCGTGTCGCATTTCACTTCAGAATCCGAATATTTAAAAATCACTTTCACTTTTACTCAGTTTCTTTCCCAGCCAATGCACCACATGTGGGGTGGCGGGTGGAATAATAGAATAAATGTTTTGTATTTATGCTGTTGTTTGCCGTTCTGAACACTAGCTCTCTAACTACAATATTGGCCACCAGAAAGTGATTAGCAAAACGTGAAGCCTGTAATTAGAATTACTAGTGCCCACTTCATCTGAGAAATACTTTTATAGTTACAGCTTTTAGCTCTGATGAACTAGGAGATAATAGAATAAATGTTTTGTATTTATGCTGTTGTTTGCCATTCTCAACACTGGCTCTCTAACTACAATATTGGCAACCAGAAAGTGATTAGCAAAACGTGAAGCCTGTAATTAGAATCCCTAGTGCCCACTTCATCTGAGAAATACTTTTATAGCTACAGTTTTTAGCTCTGATGAATTAGGAGATTGTCTGGGATTCATAATCAAGAACCATTCTCTCTATAATGTTCACTATATTCTGAAAGTCACAGACCAAAAAGAATCCACACAATCCAACTACCAGAGCAGTTCAGAGTCTAATGCGCTGATGCAACTATAACTGTTCAAATTAAATGTTTAAGTGAATGCTCGTCATAATTTGATGATAATGTTCATCAAACGCCACACTAATAATGGTAGAAGGTCTGTCTTGCGGCGGCACGTGAAAATACGACATACGCAAACTAAAGACAGATCATTAACGTCATCCAAAAATTAACACTTCACTCGAAAGCGATTTCATGGTTACGCGTATCCTGAGTAACTTATTACTGCATCCGAGGCTGTTTATATCAACGATACCGACACGTGGCGACTCTTGGCACAGGTGGTGCGCTAATCAGCATCTGGAGAGAACTGGGGCCTTTCTCTTCTCGCGCAGCGTTCTTACATATAATGCCGCGGTGCGGACGGCGAAGGGAACGCCTGATCAAATCTGCTCTCCCAAATAGCCGCTGGGCTAGTAATACACCACTTTAAGTTATGGAATAAATCATTGCTTCCTTTGCTGATGGCCGATGAAGCTTTCAATTTAAGTGTGCAATAAGCACACAAGTTAGTAATCATAAGAAAAGTCTGACGTTGCTAAGTGAAATATTTTGGGCGACAGAATTAATTTAATTACACTACACGCAGTAGATGAGCTCTGAACTTGCCCTTTGGAGATACGCTATCGCTATAGTTTTATAGTTATTCAGTTGAAACTTCTCACATCTTTATGATTATAGCGGATCTCCATTCTAATTATATTTAAACATCCTAGCTTTATTTATTCGCCTACTTAATCTATCTTGCTTCCTTAAATTTTAAGATAAAAACCAGAAAATCGTGGATTTCAACTAAAAATTTAATTTGTGCGATCCAGAATACTGTTACTACTAAATTATTATGCAAAAGGAATCTAAATATAAATTTTTAAGTTTCTAGCTCTTTTCTGTTGCGCCAATGATTTTTACAGAAAAACGTCCAAATTTCGAAAATGGTTAAAGTTATTGAACTGATATTCAACTCATATTTATTTAGTATTAGTTCCGACATGCTATAAACGTTTCAGGTTATTTACTTGTTTTTTAAAGTATTGCGTAACTTTTATGACGTCAGAACTAGTTACAGCGGACTGCCTGGCACACAATGGAAAGACTGATTTGAATTTTATAAGGCGTGAGTCGGCTGCTTCCGTACGAGGTCAATATGCAAACTCGGACTCTTACCCGCTAACGTTAACATTACAGAGATCAGACCTCCTAGGATTGTGGCACAAGTTAAACTTTACCTCAGGCCGAAATCCATAATAAAATTTCTTAACATAATCTGAAATTAATCCTGCTCTACTCACAAAGCCATATTCCTAGAGGAGGTCGGTGCTGAGACCCTGCACCACCAACACCTTCATAGGCCAAGAAAATGAATCGACAGGACAAGAAATGTTCATGGATCCTATCAAAGTAAGAGATTGACCATTAACATTTCCATGGGTTATACCTATGGTGTTTAAATTGGCTAACTTAAAAACGATCGAGCTTCGGGAGTACCACCTATGACTCATTAAGGAAAGTGTACATGGTGTCAGCCAGTCAAGGAATATTTTAGGGAATTGCTTTAAAAATTTATTTCAAAGGCGTAGTCAAATCTTTACAAGTGTTGTCCACAAGTAACTTACGCCGTTGCTACGTGGCACAAGTCGCTTGTCTTTCGAAACCGAGGCAGTTGTGTCCAGTTAAAGCTGCTGGCAAGAGCCCTCTGCTGAAATTGCTAGGGAATTCACACCATTGGTTTTAGTCAATAGCGTGCGCGGGATACCGATCTCGTGTGTGGACACTGTAGTGTTCAGTCGTGCAGAACCCAGTTGCTTTTCTCTCTTGGAATCCAGACTTCGAGTATCAAAAACGTCTTCTTGGAAGGCAGAGCCTCTGGCTGTGCTCTTCACGACCGGCCACCAACGTAAGTTAACATGAACCGCTTCCCCTTCCGTTGCCCATTTCAATTAATTGTCCGACCTCCTGGACTGGCCTAAACTTGGTAACTTCCGACCCTAGGCGCGCCCATTGTACACCGTACATTGAAATACATCCTCTTTATTGTACCTAATTTCCTGTTTTGTAATTTAACGGTTGTCCTGGATGCCCACTCTATAATCCTGATTGCTCAGCCTCCTGCACCCTGTGTCGCGAGGTATATGCTGCAACCGCTTCCCCCCTTTTCCAAACCCTGTTTACGAGTACATTTACAATTGGTACCAGATGTGGGATCATATACATTTACAACTGGCGTCAGAAAACCACACATACTTTACAAAAGACTGCTGCGGGTTTCTATCAGTGCACAGTTCGGCTCGTGACTGAAGTACGTGCACACAAAAGGATGAGGATTATCGTTCGCATGAACACGGAAACGTGAAAGAGGTGCCACACCTTTCCCGCCTATGGCGTCAGCTGCATAAAGCCTTTGTGTGGAGATCTCGCACTTTCGAGCAAAATGCTCCGGCCGTCCACAGCAATTAAACCTACCTTGGGAGAACCTCATGTTACTAGCTGAATCCGCGGCCCCGGTGGGTTTAGCGTGACCCCCTACACAGGAGTGACTACACTATCCAAATCACGACAGGTAGTCGGCCCCTTGACAAACAAGACCCTGGAACGGTTCTCCAGTTTAATCCCTTGCAAAGTGGTGGCAACAATCTCGTGCTCACCCAACTCTAGATCAAAGGCCGTGGTTACCGTGTGTACTTCATGAATGTACTCAACTAGGTTCCCGACAAAAGACAATGAACAGAAACTATTTGATAATTACCGTTATTTTAAGGCCAAACTTAAAACACATTTGGAACCAAGGTGCCATCATCATAAGTGTGGCAGCCTGCCCACTCATGTAATATATGGTGCGTCGGAGGCTTTTTTCTCGGATAGCTGGACAACATACAAGCAAATGATATTAATGTAGTTTATTACATAATTAAACTGACAATACGTAGCTTGGATTTACAATGACAAGTCACAAGCAATTGGCGACATGCTAATTATCAATGTCCTTCAATGCATACAACTGCCATACAAGTAAATATGCAGATCACAAGTCACAGCTCGTCTTCTAGCGCTGCTCTTCTAGTGCTTGTTTTCTACTCTCTCTTATAGTGCGTCCCAGGCTATTCTCTTCGTATAGGTGGCTCTCCTGTCGTGGTGCGGTCCTAGGCATCGTACTATTGGCTGACGTCGTCTCACAGCCTTCTCTGCGGTTACGTTCTATGTCGACGTGCCGACGCTTGATGTTACGCATGAACAGTTAGAAATTTCGAAGCTAACTAGTTAACAGCTAGTTCAATAGAAATGACTATATTGTGAGACATAAGGTTTAATCGAAAGTCGTCGTCCAGCTGGTCGTATTCGTTTTATAAGGCGGAGCTTTAAGATTCGAAAGTTCATATCACAATTAATTGAGTGAGTCATTCTAAAATTTACTTTGTTGCTCAGTATGTCAAGTACTTAGTTTCGTTCATGCAGTCCAAATACAGCTAACGTGATATTTAAGACAACGAAGGATGCCTTTTGAATCTCTTACTGCTTTGTTTTAAGTTTCATGTGGTGTAATGCCAATTAAGAAATTGAAAAGTATTGCAGAGAGTGGAATGCAGGAGTAAAGTCTGATTTATAAATTGCATATTCTGGAATAATATTTCGTACTCAATGTAACAATGTTCTCTTTAATTTCGTTTTCATATTTGTTTCTTTGAAGGCTCAGTGATGAAATGTATAGCTAAAGTGTACCTTTTTGTTAAATAACGCGTCCACTTCTCAATATCTGCCGCTCCGATGCAAATACACGTACGTAACGAAGTTACAATCGTTGAACAGGCAATCTCGCCTTCCTTTTACAGTTTTTGTTTCGCATTTCCAGCACCAACAAATTTCCTGAGCGTATATTTGTAAACGCAGAAAAAAGCAATTGCTTCAAGCGCTGTCTCTTTTTATTACTGGGCCGCTTTGCATTTGCCCTGATATATGGACACAGGAGATCACACTTTAATCTGATCAATCGGAAAGAGTCGCTAGAGTGGGAATATGGACTAAAAACTGGAGCAGTATTTCAGTGTGACAGCATACGTACACTGTACAGAAAAAATTGCAACACCCTACATGACGAGTTCATTTTATTCACAGTGATGTGCCAGTCGCTTCATGAGGATCCTTATGTCAGTGCTGAAGTATCCACAAGTTCACGTCATCGCTGCCGGCTTCTCGCACGACTTTATGTCGATCCTGAAGGCATAACATCATTGTAGAGTTATACGATAAAATGGTTCAAATGGCTCTGAGCACAATGGGACTTAACATCTGAGGTAATCAGTGCCCTAGAACTTAGAACTACTTAAACCTAACTAACCTAAGGACATCACACACATCCATGCCCGAGGCAGGATTCGAACCTGCGACCGTAGCGGTCTCGCAGTTCCTGACTGAAGCGCCTAGAACCGCTCGACCACACCGGCCGGCAGTACACGATAACAAATAGACCAAATGAAACACACATGCCTCAGTAAAAGGTGTCCAAACAGTCGCATCAAAACTCATTCCATCCACTCTGGCGGATAGGCAGGCGTTTATTGTCACAAGCAAATTATATTAAGGGATTGATTGGCATCCTGAGATAATCTGTCCCAAAACCTTTCTCCTTCATCAGAAATTCGGCAATGCTTCTTGGAGGCTCTGGTATTCAATAAGTTCCCACTTGATGATATCCTATATGTGTTCAGTTGGCGAGAGATCTGGTGATCTTGCTAGCCAGGGCAGTTATTTTACGCTAGAAGAGCACGTTTCGTCGCAGCAGCTGTATATGTAGGTGCATTGTCCTGCTGGAAAAGCACATCACTTTCCTGTCCAAGAAATGGCAATAACATCGGAATAACAACATGGGCAATATAACGGGCATTTGTTACTTTACTCAAGAAAAACACCAGATGTAATCAAGAGTTATAGTTGATGGTCCACCACACCATGAAACCAGAGATGCGACCTGTGTGTTGTGGGCGAAAACACTCCGTTAAAAGCAGCTCGCCAGGTCTACACTATACACGTGTACATGCATCGCATGCATTAATACAGGACGTACCCTCATATCTGACATTAACACAGCGAAGTATTTCACGATACAAGAGTAGCCATACTTGGGGAGTTTTGGTCTCAGTGGTATCATGGCCAGAGACACAAGTGATCTCAGTGCCGCTCTAAGCACACCCCTCTCATTGACCCCTCGTAACACAGCTGATGCTGTATATGCCTGCATTTCGTCCATGGATGAAGTTAGGTTGGTCACCACTACTCACGTAATGCGTCGATCTTCACGTACGCCTGTACCACACGGACGTCCAGAACCCGGCTTGCGGGTATGTGATTGTTCCACAACTCACTGTTGAAAGTAGCGACATACCACCGATACTTTGAGCCAAACATATGCAACATTCAGTCGATACCTCTATCCACCTCCCTGCTGGTACATATTGTGACCCCATTCAAATGGCTGAAGCTCTTCAGTAGGAATAGCAACGCTGGCGGGGCGTCGTTGTATCCTACAATGAATGTTGCAAACACATTTCACCTATTAGCTCAGTAACGTAACAAATGAATCACTCAGGAATCACAGGTTACCCGGGTGCCACGGAACACAGTCCTTGAGGAAACTGCTTTTTATTTCCGACAGTTTTGGAAAAGTTGTTGAAATTCGGTAGACTTCACAATTTCGCTGTTGGATAATAAACTATATCCACAGTATTTACTTTTACAACAAATATGAAAGAGGTCATACGCAGACTACGCGTTTGAAATATCTTATTTGCACTTGTATTAACGAAACAGTTTCATCGATGAATGAAATACCTACAGACGTGCAATTCATGAAAGATTCTCGGTTTATATGGTGGCCCCCATGAACCATGGACCTTGCCGTTGGTGGGGAGGCTTGCGTGCCTCAGCGATACAGATGGCCGTACCGTAGGTGCAACCACAACGGAGGGGTATCTGTTGAGAGGCCAGACAAACGTGTGGTTCCTGAAGAGGGGGAGCAGCCTATTCAGTAGTTGCAGGGGCAACAGTCTGGATGATTGACTGCTCTGGCCTTGTAACATTAACCAAAACGGCCTTGCTGTTTTGGCACTGCGAACAGCTGAAAGCAAGGGGAAACTACGGCAGTAATTTTTCCCGAGGGCATGCTGCTTTACTGTATGATTAAGTGATGATGGTGTCCTCTTGGGTAAAATATTCCGGAGGTAAAATAGTCCCCCATTCGGATCTCCAGGTGGGGAGTACTCAAAAGGACGTTATTATCAGGAGAAAGAAAACTGGCGCTCTACGCATCGGAGCGTGGAATGTCAGATCCCTTAATCGGGCAGGTAGGTTAGAAAATTTAAAAAGGGAAATGGATAGGTTAAAGTTAGATATAGTGGGAATTAGTGAAGTTCGGTGGCAGGGGAACAAGACTTTTAGTCAGGTGAATACAGGGTTATAAATACAAAATCAAATAGAGGTAATGCAGGAGTATGTTTAATAATGAATAAAAAGATTGGAGTGCGGGTAAGCTACTACAAACAGCATAGTGAACGCATTATTGTGGCCACGATAGACACAAAGCCCATGCCTACTACAGTAGTACAAGTTTATATGCCAACTAGATCTGCAGATGATGAAGAAATTGATGAAATGTATGATGAGATAAAAGAAATTATTCAGGTAGTGAACGGAGACGAAAATTTAATAGTCATGGGTGACTGGAATTCGAGAGTAGGAAAAGGGAGAGAAGGAAACATAGTAGGTGAATATGGATTGGGGGCAAGAAATGAAAGAGGAAGCCGTCTGATAGAATTTCGCACAGAGCATAACTTAATCATAGATGACACTTGTTTCAAGAATCATAAAAGAAGGTTGTATACATGGAAGAATGCTGGTGATACTAAAAGGTATCAGATAGATTATATAATGGTAGGACAGAGATTCAGGAACCAGGTTTTAAATTGTAAGACATTTCCAGGGGCAGGTGTAGACTCTGACCACAATCCATTGGTTATGAACTGTAGATTAAAACTGAAGAAACTACAAAAAGGCGCTAATATAAGAAGATGGGACCTGGATAAACTGACTAAACCAGAAGTGGTAGAGAGTTTCAGGGAGATCATAATGGAACAACTGAAAGGAATGGGGGAAAGAAATACAGTAGAAGAAGAATGGGTAGCTCTGAGGGATGAAGTAGTGAAGGCAGCAGACGATCAAGTAGGTAAAAAGACGACGGCTAATAGAAATCCTTTGGTAACAGAAGAAATATTGAATTTAATTGATGAAAGGAGAAAATATAAAAATACAGTAAATGAAGCAGGCAAAAAGGAATACAAACGCCTCAAAAATGAGATCGACAGGAAGTGCAAAATGGCAAAGCAAGGATGGCTAGATGGCTAGAGGACAAATGTATGGATGTAGAGGCTTGTCTCACTAGGGGTAAGTTAGATACTGCCTACAGGAAAGTTAAAGAGACCTTTGGAGAAAAGAGAACCACTTGTATGAATATCAAGAGCTCAGATGGAACCCCAGTTCTAAGCAAAGAGGGGAAAACAGAAAGGTGGAAGGAGTATATAGAGGGTCTGTACAAGTACGATGTACTTGAGAACAATATTATGGAAATGGAAGATGATGTAGATGAAGATGCAATGAGAGATACGATACTGCATGAAGAGTTTGACAGAACACTGAAAGACCTAAGTCGAAACAAGGCCCCGGGAGTAGACAACATTCCATTGGAACTACTGACGGCCTTGGGAGAGCCAGTCCTGACAAAACTCTACCATCTGGTGAGAAAGATGTATGAGACAGGCGAAATACCCTTAGACTTCAAGAAGAATATAATAATTCCAATCCCAAAGAAAGCAGGTGTTGACAGATGTGAAAATTACCGAACTATCAGTTTAATAAGTCACAGCTGCAAAATACTAACGCGGATTCTTTACAGACGAATGGAAAACCGGGTAAAAGCCGACCTCGCGGAAGATCAGTTTGGATTCCGTAGAAATGTTGGAACACGTGAGGCGATACTAACCTGACGACTTATCTTAGAAGAAAGATTAAGAAAAGGCAAAGCTACGTTTCTAGCATTTGTAGACTCAGAGAAAGCTTTTGACAATTTTAACTGAAATATTCTCTTTCAAATTCTGAAGGTGGCAGGGGTAAAATACAGGGAGCGAAAGGCTATTTACAATTTGTACAGCAACCAGATGGCAGTTATAAGAGTCGAGGGGCATGAAAGGGAAGCAGTGGTTGGGAAGGGAGTGAGACAGGGTTGTAGCCTCTCTCCGATGCTATTCAATCTGTATATTGAGCAAGCAGGAAAGGAAACAAAAGAAAAATTCGGAGTTGGTACTAAAATTCATGGAGAAGAAATAAAGATTTTGAGGTTAGCCGAAGACATTGTAATTCTGTCAGAGACAGCAAAGGACGTGCAAGAGCATTTGAACGGAATGGACTGTCTTAAAAGGAGGATATAAGATGAACATCAACAAAAGCAAAACGAGGATAATGGAATGTAGTCAAATTAAATCGGGTGATGCCGAGGGAATTAGATTAGGAAATGAGACACTTAATGTAGTAAAGGAGTTTTGCTATTTGGGGAGCAAAATAACTGATGATGGTCGAAGTAGAGAGGATATAAAATGTAGACTGGCAATGTATAGGAAAGTGTTCTGAAGAAGAGAAATTTGTTAACATCGAGTATTGATTTAAGTGTCAGGAAGTCGTTTCTGAAAGTATTTGTATGGAGTGTAGCCATGTACGGAAGTGAAACATGGACGATAAATAGTTTGGACAAGAAGAGAATAGAAGGTTTCGAAATGTGGTGCTACAGAAGAATGCTGAAGATTAGATGGGTAGATCATATAACTAATGAGGAGGTATTGAATAGAATTGGGGAGGAGTTTGTGGCACAACTTGACAAAAAGAAGGGACCGGTTGATAGGACATGTTTTGAGGCATCAAGGGATCACAAATTTGGCATTGGAGGGCAGAGTGGAGGGTAAAAATCGTAGAGGGAGACAAAGAGATGATTACACTAAGCAGATTCAGGAGGATGTAGGTTGCAGTAAGTACTGGGAGATGAAGAAGCTTGCACAGGATAGAGTAGCATGGAGAGCTTCATCAAACCAGTCTCAGGACTAAAGACCACAACAACAACAACATGGTTGCTTACAATCAGCGTAAAGTTCTGCACTAATATTTCTTCATATATTCGTAAACATCCTAAATAAACTCCGAAAAATGAAAACGATGGGTTCTCGTTCATGATCATATTACAAGAGACCCAAAAGTCCACAAGGAAACATGTATCCTTCTTTCCAGGACTGATGTAATATACATAAAGCTTGCCATGTCAGAACTGTCCATGGAACAAAGAGATACCTCCATTCTTAGTCTCCACATATTTACAATGAAGTTAAAAGTCATGGAATACCTCCTAATATCCTGTCGGATCTCCTTTTGCCCGACGTAGTGCAGCAACTCGACCTGGAATGGACTCAGCAAGTCGAAACTGCAATGCAGAAATATTAGGCCATGCAGCGTCTATATCCGTCCAAATTGTGGAAGAGTCGTTGGTGCTGGATTCTGTGCACGAACTGAAGTCGAGAACAACAGTGGTCAGCTGACATGGTGCATTGTCATTCATAAAAATTCCACGGTTAGTTGGGAAAATGAAATCCATGAATGACTGCAGATGGTCTCCAAGTAGCGGAACAAAACATTTTCCAGTTATCAATCGGTTCTCTCCGACCGGTGGACCCAGTCCATCCCATGTAAACAGAGACCACATCATTATGGTGCTACCACAAGTTTACACAGTACTTTGTTGACAGAACCTTGGCTTCATAGGAACTGTGCCACATTCCAAACCTACCATCAGTTCCTATCAACTGAAATTGAAACTCATCCGACCAGTTCACGATTTTCCAGTAGTCTAGGTCACAACCGATGTGGTGACGAGGCCAGGAGAGATGCTGCAGGCGATATCTTGCAAAGGCACTCTAGTTCGTCGTCTGCTGCCATTGCCCATTAACTCCGAAGTTCGTCACATTGCCCTAATGGATAGGTTCGTCGTACGTTCCACATTGATTTCTGCAGTTATCTCACACGGTGTGGCCTTAAATGAAGGATGTCGGCTACTGCGTGGTCCATGGTGAGAGGCAATGTCTGAAACCTGGTATTCTCACAGCACACTCTTGAGACTGTGGCTCGCGGAATATGGAATTCCCTAACGATTTCCATGTATCAATCTCCAACTACCACTCTGCGTCGAAAATCTTTTAATTGCGGTGTGCGGCTATACTCACGTCGGAAACCTTTTCAGAGGAATCACGTGAGTACAAATCACAATTTCGTCAGTGCAATGCCGTATTACATCTTGCGTACGCGACACCACCGCCATTTGCATATGTGCGTATCGATATGCCATGTCTTTTGGCACCTCAGTGTACGACTACAAGTAATCTTGGGAAGCCACAGTAATGGTTTCTGGCGGTAAGTTCTCAGTACATCCATATCCTATTGAGCCGCGGTGGCTTTAATTTTGGCGGGCATCCCACTTCACTGGCGCCACTAGGTACTTCTACAATCGGTATCGATCCTTGTCATTCGCCAGGGCTAGGGTCCTTGGTCGAGGAGTGTATTGTTAGTTTCGGCATGTCATGGTACCGGCAGCTAGCGGGAGACCACGTGGCTGGCGAGTTGCTTTTTGTGGCACTGCTGCTGCACGGGCGTGCACCTCGTGAAGCCACGAGTTGTTAAGTTAGTCGCAGCCAAAGTTTTCCTGCTGGATGAAGTACTGATAGCGGTGAGTTGCGGAAATGGCAGCTGGCGCCGCGTGCAACATGGTCAGCAAGCACCAGGACATATCTAGGGGCTTAAACATTCATTACTTCTCTGTAGATCGTCGCCACGGACTGGAGGCAATAATACCCCTGCTTGGAATCCTGGAGGTCATGGTTCCTTCGCACTTGAGTGGAGTAAAGTGTTTATCTTTTACTGGTACTTCTTATCAGAAGCTTTGTCTCTGTTAATGTTGAATTTGACTCGTCCTGTTCATTACAATTCCGAGTGATTGTGTGGATAGTCAACGGTCAGTATCAGTATAAATGATTTTAATCTGTTTGTTCCAGATCATATTCAATGCAAGTGTATGAATACTCTCTGTCTCAAATTGAGTTGATGTATTTGGGTAGGGTCTACAGTCTGGAACCGCACGACCGCTACGGTTGCAGGTTCGACTCCTGCCTCGGGCATGGATGTGTGTGTGATGTCCTTAGGTTAGTTGGGTTTAAGTAGTTCTAAGGTCTAGGGGACTGATGAACTCAGATGTTAAGTCCCATAGTGGTCAGAGCCATTTGAATCATTTTTTTGAACTAATGACCTCAGAAGATAAGTCCCATAGCGCTCAGAACCATTTCTTTTGTATTTGGGACTGCAACATAGTCTGTGTAGAAGGCAATGCACTGTTGAAAGAGGGCGTGCCTTGGTATTTGGGCCGGCCACCGTGGTCGAGCGGTTCTAGGCCCTTCAGTCTGGAATCGCGCGACCGTTACGGTCGCAGGTTCGAAACCTGCCTCGGGCATGGATGTCTGTGATGTCCTTAGGTGAGTTAGGTTTAAGTAGTTCCTAGTCTAGGGGACTGATGACCTCAGATGTTAAGTCCCATAGTGTTGAGAGCCATTTGGACCATTTGGTATTTGGATTTGCTGTTATTTGTAGTGCAGGTACTAAATTTTCATGTAATAACAATGAGCATCAAGCTCGTGACTTTTATATGTAGTAACTTTCGCAGTAAGTTAATATTACCTACATTTTAGATGTTCTCATTTGTAGCCTCATTTGAGCAGATTACTGTTTCCTTTCTGTTTGAATGTTGGTAGGGAATTTCTGGAAGCAGACGAGGCTTTCCTGTTCCTGAACCTAGATCAGAGACGGGTTTTCTTCCAGCTGCGGCGCACGACGTCTAGGTTTGCCCGCTGTCAGGCGCCTGTATCAGCTGCCTCGTTTTCGCTCAGTTTAAGTAATTTTGATCGTTTTGTACATGCCACGTGGGAATGTTGCTGAATTAATTCCGGAAGCCTTGATATATTCAAACACTGAGCAAGCACACAAGCCGCATGACGTGTTCTGCTAGTCTGAAGTTTTTGTGACTATATTCGCCCTTTAACAAGTTGTTTAAATCTTCCTGGACCTAACTGCTAGTTCTAGGGTGTGTTAAGTTTTAAAGGCTTTTAGTTATAAGTGTGAACTGTTGAGGTTTTTTTTTTTTTTTTTAATCTGTAGTCATTAGCTAATCCAGTCACTGTCAAATTTGTGTGGTTCCTGCCAGTTTGGTGGCATAGCTGCTTGCTGTAATTTGCCACTTTTCTTGTATTTTGAGGGAATTTTTATTTATTGAAACATAATTATTGATGTTTCTGCGTTTCAGTTGTATGACTTCCCAGGTTTCTTGTATTTTGGCGGATTGCGTATTTTTTGCCCTAGGGATTTTAATAAGGTTTATAAATTGTTTAACACATTTTTTTGAAAAAAAAGCTTTTGTTCATGGTATCATAGTGTACAGATCGATGCTAAGCAGTTCCGCAGTTGAGTGTTTAACTTCAATATTAATAAAAACGAACTCTAACACAAATAAAATTATGGTCTCTTGGCCATGTGTTACCTGGGCGAACTCCAGGGTAAATGCCAAATTGCGGAGAACATACAATCAAAGATGGTCCCTCTCCGTATAAATGAAAGGTATTTACATTTTTGCTCGTTGCCTGATTATACTCGTCTCGGGGTCTTCGACATATTGTCGGTTACTGGTTTTTTGGGGCAATAAAATTCGGTAGGACGTTTTGCTGGCGGGCTGTTTCAACTAAGATGCAAAAGATTCGCTGTGAAGCACTTTGATATCCCCTGTACTGTCTCTATCCCGCCCCCATGTGATTTCTGTGTTTTTAGAACTCTGAAAAAAGACAGGTACTTTCGATGAAATAGTGTTCGCCAGAGATCAACTATGGTTCCTTAGATATTTTTACCTGTGGGCATTGAACGTCTTGTCTCACAATGGGATAAATATATTAAGAGAGATGGCCATTACTTTTGAAATAATGAAGTTTACTAATCTTTTTCCATCTGTTCCGTTTTCATTTGACTGCCCTTGTACTTCAAAGTTATGACTTCCACTTGTAACCTAATTACACTGCATTGCCTGATAGCCTGGTGTTGTTCACGGAAGTTTAGTGACTGAAGGAGGAAATTACTTCAGAAAGTGGGGACCGCTACTTCAGAGGTTCGGTAACCTCATTTCAGTACAATATGACGGATAATTAGATGATATCCTCATAACATTAACTCTTACCTTAAACGTAAACTAGGACTTCCTTGGAAGTTGTACGTGTCACCTGACGTTTACACAAGGAGTTTTTATGCAGAAGTATTGACATGTAAATCCACAACAAAGAACAGTTATTAGAGAATTTGTAGCAGTGTTAGAATTTTTAAGCAAAACTGTTTCAGGTACAGTCACCCGTAGACTCCAGGTTTAAAAAAGATGGCTATCCAAACTGGACTCGACAATGTTCAAAGCTCTATCCGTAAGAAAGACATCTAATAAATTTTACACATAAAGGTTTCACTAATTCTCCAAGGAAAAGCATGTTAGTGAATCTAATCCAATCCTACTACACGACACATGTACATTCCAACTGGAGCACTGGAAGAAATTAACCCAGCTATACGTAATAAAAGGTTCTCTGGCCGAGAGACAAGTTGTGAGAAAAAACAGGTGGGACGTTTACATTCATTTATATACAACATTAAAAAAAAATTTTAAACTAGATGCAATTAAATCCCCACTGGCATGTTTCTGTTTCAAACATAATTAAAACAAAATTTATAAAAGCTCATATAGGAAACTTGAAATTTACAAACCCTCAAAATCAAAAATAAACAAATAACAATAAAATAAAATAAAATAAGAAATTGAAACTATCACCACTATAAGAACTGTTTCTCTAAAATTTAAAACAGTTCAGATTAGAGGTCTGAAATGCCTGAAGAAAGCTCACTCGAGTCAGGATATTTCAGGTTGCTCTTATTTACAATAATAGGCAGGGAAATACTTTCTTCTTAGTTGCAGAAGATTGTTATCATTGTGAATGTCAACTAGATTAATTGATCGGCTGTCCTAATCTCTCGCCGGTCGAAGTGGCCGTGCGGTTAAAGGCGCTGCAGTCTGGAACCGCAAGACCGCTACGGTCGCAGGTTCGAATCCTGCCTCGGGCATGGATGTTTGTGATGTCCTTAGGTTAGTTAGGTTTAACTAGTTCTAAGTTCTAGGTGACTAATGACCTCAGCAGTTGAGTCCCATAGTGCTCAGAGCCATTTGAACCATCCTAATCTCTGTTTTGATGGGTGTCAGGGAATCAAAACGGAACAACGAGACAAAACTATTAACTTGATCTTCCGATTAACTCTGAAGACTTTGTTTCACTCTCTCGTAAGGACACTATAAGATGAATTGCATGTATCCATCACACGAAAGATTCACTGAGATTCAGCTCTTCGTTAAAAGACATCCGGATGACTCAGCTAAGACAGATGCAGTAAAAGTTGAAGGGACTTCGCTTTGCTCGCTGCCGTGTAAAGGCCCTCTCAGTAACTTGCAGTTTTAGCGAGCAGCCACGCATCGAGACACGGTGAGGATGAAGCAAGCGCTTTTAGTGTATACCTGTGGCTGATGTCCTCGGTATCTTAATTAAAATCTGGCCTTAATGAGGTTTCAGTTAAGTACGGGCTCATCCGGACCAGGCAGGGTTCCGCTATTAACCACACACTGCTGGCACGACGGCTCACCTCAAACTGTCTCGGTCGGCGGGCGTGACGAAACAACTTGGGCCATCAGCGTCGCTGTATAATTGCAGCAGATGTCATCGCTGCAGTGAGGAAACGCCTCTAAATACGAGAGTGTCGTTTAGCAAACTCTTCAATTAGCTCTGACCATTTAGGGGGAATGGAAAACAGCAATTACGTAGCGTGAATGACTTTATACAGTAAAGAGAGACACTGAGTAAACAGATCTCCATCCTCTTTAACTTTACTCACCCTTACGAAGATAACTGCCTTGCTTCACGCGGCATCCGTTACACTAATATTTGGTGGCATACACTGCACGGGTTTGTGTCAAGACATTTCATATGCTGAGCCCTGAGCCATTTGATATTATTTTTTATAGGTCACGTTTCTTCTAGTATGTCTTGTACTCGTATATCACGAAAATATGGTCGACCATAAGTATAGGTCAAATACTTGGAACGATGCTATTAATACTCGTACTGACATAAGGCTTTAGGTGAATATACAGATTGTTAGACTACATTTATTACCTATACCGCGCAGCACTTGTTAAGAAGATACCACACGTTTTCTGAAGATTCTCAGCAGGTACTTTCTTAATGATATGCATCAGTTGTAAAGTCTGTGTGATGTTACAAACTTTATTACCGAAGGGTGTATCAGTACATAAATTAGTATTTCCATGGTGCATTACCCACTGAATATCATTTACCTAAACTGTCCTTCAAGATCGTGAATGTTGAGTGGTAACGTTTGCCCAAAGAAGGTGCCATCTTATTTTTCAGTACACAAAATATTTCTCAGAGTGGGGCGACTTAACTCCCAAGGTGTTGAGATATAAATAGATAAATAAATGCGGAATGGTTTAAATAGTGTTGCGCAACACTCTTTCTGGCAGATTACGCAGTCTGTGCGAAGGCAAACCAGCCTTCTGTAGCTGCATTTCTGCTGTCAGAGCGTAGAGGGGGATGAGTAGGCACAGTACGAGACGTCATCTCGGCGCAGTGGTGTATGGGGCTATCTAATGGCGCACTGTCTTAGCCCCGCTGCTTTCCCAGAAGTGGCACCTTTTCATAGTAATAAAGCCTCGTCGAGTGAGTATAAACATTGGCCGCTCCAGCCTAGCAGTACTGTGCTTCTTCTACTGACTGTGCCAAGAACCGTGCCATGCCAGTCACTGACGTGATACGGGCCACCTAGTATCATCTACAACTATCCGCCTCCTCTTCTAGGTGTTGATCTCTGGGTGTACGCCAAGAACTGATGTTGCCGTTTCTTGAACGGTCAACTCCCATCCTGGTATTTTCCCTCTGCTCCTTACCTGTTGATCATCTGCTGTGTGTGTTTCTTGGAGTGCAATGACATCGACTGCATCGTTTTTCGATAGTTTGGATAGACAGTCACATTTCGATCTGCTTATACCTTCGATGTTAAGTTGGCATATGCGAATAGAAGGTCCAATTCTACGAACTTGTGCGTCCTGAGAATGACTTTATGGTTGTTTGCTCTGCATTCTATGACCGGGTGGCCTTTCCGGGCAGTTCGGTCTCATCCTGTTGTTGTTAATTATTTAGCACCGCCCAAGAGGTACGTGTGACTTTGGGTTTGTCACGGACGCGAGTAACCTACCCGTACACAGCGATATATTAATAGTAGAACATCAGCGTCTGAAGTCAAGAAAACCACCTTGGCGAACTGCACAACGTCTTGAAGTCTCCGACTTTAACATCAACGAAGTATGGAGAAATCAGTGGGAAGAATCGTCAGTGTTCAACGGTCATCTGGTTGAAAAACCTTCCATGCGAGTTCCAGGTTTCACATTCCCCAGACGCCAGTGGAGAACCATCAACCGCATCCGAACAGGACAAGGGAACTGCTGACATCTAAAGCACAAATGGGGCTGGGCAACATCTCCAGATTGTGACTGTGGAGCTGCCCTGCAAACAATAAATCATATTGTTGGTGAATGCCCGAAACGAGCCTTCCGGGGATCAATAAATGACATCCACTACGCATCACCTGAAGGGCTCCACTGGATCAACAGATTGGACTTAGAAATTTTAGAACTTGTGTAATATGTAGATAATTTAGTATAATACTTTGAACATTTGATTCTGTACTTGTATTTTGCTTGTCATTTCTTACATCGTATACTCTTAAAATTATGTATTTGATCCAATCTCTGTTTCATCATACGGTAAAAAAAAAAACAAATAAAAACTCCCATCCGCCAACAACAGACTCTTGGCTGCCATCAAAGGGCCTGGAGTTTGGAGTCCAGGAGTGGGTGCACCTCGCTTATTGCCTACCGTGAGGGCCGCTGAGTATTCTGCATGTTCTATCTGTACTGTCAGCGAAATATCTGACAGTCGTGCATTCAGCACCACGTCGACTCTTAGTCGAGGTCAAGGTATATTTAAAATGTTTCCTCCTTTATTCCGAACCCTCTCTTTTGTAGAACGTCTGTCGTCCCACGACTCTACCGAAGGTCGAAATGTCTTGTTTCTGGTAAGTGCTCGCACTTGTGTTTCACTTCGAAGCAAGATTATACTAGCTTGCTGCATTTGTTAAGCATTCGTATAACCTCACAGTTCGGTTTTGAGATCCTGGTCTTCCAATGCAATACATAAAAATGAGTTTTACAACAGATCATTATTGTCCTAAACGAGTTATATAAGGATTTACATTTATAGACTCACTGACAAGCCGGGTCTACTCGCTAGTTAATCGATATGTTTGTGTGTTTTACATTTCTTGCCGTACTAGCACCACTCAGAACTACTACTATTATATACATTCTTTTGTATCCTCTCCGTCCCACGGACATTTTCGGCATTACATTACGATTTTATAACGTTTTACAGCCTTTTGCTCAAGGTCGATACCTTTTACTTTAAATATTCATTTTGAGGAATTAGTATTTTTAAGTTTCGTATTCATATAGGGTTCCTTTACGTAAGAGATTAGTCAAAGTTTTCCTTTATGTAAGACATTAACCGACCAAAATTTGGTTTCATCTTTCAGTATTAACAGGATAACACGTGTACATAAGTTTCAAATGATGTGCATAAACCTCCGTTTATACATCCTATCTGACTCGAGTTTCTGTCACCCAGGCGCTGAACAGAAGAAAACTTCATGGCATGTAAATCGCCAAGCCAACACAGCTACACTTAGCTACGCCTCTTGCAGGTCTACTAAAAGGTGCCTACTGGTCTACAGGAATGGTTACATGGAAAGGAACAAGCATTCATTTTACTCGGCTATTATAGTCCTTTGTTTATCTATAAGACAACCACTCAGTACATTTTTCGTGAATATTTGCTCGTTTAATTATTAACTCGCTTATTTAGCGTTTAACACCTGCTGGTAAATTCTGACAGTACAGTACCGTGTTATACAAGTCATCAACATCAATTCTTTGAAAATACGTGCAGTGATTGTCCTTCAGTGTTTGTGACTTACACCTTTATCTCTACAGTATATCACTCTTGTCACTACGAAGATTGTGTCAGTGAGTAGCTGCAAGACAATGTTTGGTAGTTCGTGAGCATGTGCAAACGCACAATGAGCACACGCTCTTGGCGCACTTATCAGCAAATTATAGTTTGTGGTCTGACACTTTGTGATTTGGTAGTACGAGACCTCAATTTAACTTTTATAACGACTGAGGAAATGTCCCCTTTCCATACGCACTCATTCACACTATCACGTTCACACAAATACTTTTAAACCTATAAATATTTATGACGTACGTCCCAGCAGGCATAAATTTTTTTGTTCTTCTAATTCCCGGGAGCACATGCTGTAATTCATCAGTGATTTAAGTATTATCCATAACAGCAGGTAATGTGTTATTTCGTAACTAAGTAAGAAACGAAGAAGGAATCTGGAGTTACCAGGATTAGGGAAATACCACGGAACGACTAGGCACCTTTAAGTAACATTATTTATCGTTTCGACAAAGAGGTAAGAAAATTCTTAGTAATTTTCCGTGTTCAGTTTACAGGCATGAAGGCGTTCAAAATGGCGGTTGACACAGTCATTGAATTACAATAATAATGGCCTCCAAGAAAATTCAAGAAATAAAGACTTTAACAACAATGGCTTTAAAAAAATTTAAATTAAAAATATGCATGTAACCAGCCAGTAAAAATAATTAAAATTGTGATATAGATTAATTTCTTCAAGAGAGCTCAAGTCTTTACGGCTTACCCGAAAGGTTTATACCAAATACGTAATTTAGCAGAAGCATACAATATGTATTAAACAAACAATAAAATTTAAAGGAAAATTTCCGGTGCGAAGCCAGTTAACCAAAGGTATCTTCTCCGACAGCAAAATTACATTTATAGTGTAAGTCAGATGACATAGGACACTCAGCATAGGCGCAGACAGTCAGGACGCATGACTGCAAAGAAACAGCAAGGCGTGCTAGGAAACGCTCAAGAGCCGTCAACACGGCCGCAAATGAGTCACGTCCACGCGGCGAGAAGTCGCCGACAGGGAACCGCTCCCGCCAACTTAGGAGGTGCTGTTAAGAAGCACCGAACATTAATGTCTCACTGAATTACGCTACAAGTGAAAGTTATAATTTGACCACAGCTGCACTTATAGAGCGCTTCCCATAAGGTCATACGCCCTAGGAAATAAGCTTCGCTAAAAATGTTAGTTGTAAAAGAGAACTACTCAACGGGATGTGTCAATTATTCCAGGAAGGAGTATAAATAACAACTCACTCAGGTCTTACCATTAGCTGGAACTCTCGACACACAAAAGCGATGGATAGTACTAATACCGGAAAACGCACCGGCTTCTAAAGTATAGTGAAAACAAATACTAAAGTTAAGAAACAGTTTGTTCTCTCCCATAAGACAATTTAAAAATACACTGAAATTTTTTAAAAACTCAATAATTCATAGGGCCCTGACTATAATTACACGTGAAATTTAGGCACGTTACATGGCCATGACAACATTACTCGCAGTAAAATTGTAGCGAGCATGACAGACAGCAGACTACCACAAGTTACTTCGAAATCACACAGAGCAGACATTGTAATAAACTGAATCCTAGAATCACATAGAATGAAATAACAAAGCTGTGCATGACGAGACAAGCACAGCTTTGTTATATGTCAGTTTTAATGATCCACACCAGATATTTAGCTCGTTACAAGTAATCCGATTTCACTACACGTTACTGATTGGGAAGTCGCTGCCTGGTGAAGAAGAGTGAATGGGGACCTGGAAAAGACGTCGTGCCGATCCGCACAGCGTGTCCATTGATCAAAGCACTGTCACTGGCTGCAGCTCCAGACATGGCGAAGGCTCCACGTAAGCTGCCTGCACCGCGCTGTTCGAAAGTCCCCGTACGACACTCCAGCGGTGGCTTTTGAAGCCTAGGTGGGGGAGCGATGAGCGTATAAGGGATTGGTCCGCGCCACCTTTTGGGACACCATCTAGAAGCTATCGATATGGGACGGTGAAACGAGCCCCCGTGGCTCAGTAGCAATTGCGATCACATATTTATACACTCCTGGAAATGGAAAAAAGAACACATTGACACCGGTGTGTCAGACCCACCATACTTGCTCCGGACACTGCGAGAGGGCTGTACAAGCAATGATCATACGCACGGCACAGCGGACACACCAGGAACCGCGGTGTTGGCCGTCGAATGGCGCTAGCTGCGCAGCATTTGCGCACCGCCGCCGTCAGTGTCAGCCAGTTTGCCGTGGCATACGGAGCTCCATCGCAGTCTTTAACACTGGTAGCATGCCGCGACAGCGTGGACGTGAACCGTATGTGCAGTTGACGGACTTTGAGCGAGGGCGTATAGTGGGCATGCGGGAGGCCGGGTGGACGTACCGCCGAATTGCTCAACACGTGGGGCGTGAGGTCTCCACAGTACATCGATGTTGTCGCCAGTGGTCGGCGGAAGGTGCACGTGCCCGTCGACCTGGGACCGGACCGCAGCGACGCACGGATGCACGCCAAGACCGTAGGATCCTACGCAGTGCCGTAGGGGACCGCACCGCCACTTCCCAGCAAATTAGGGACACTGTTGCTCCTGGGGTATCGGCGAGGACCATTCGCAACCGTCTCCATGAAGCTGGGCTACGGTCCCGCACACCGTTAGGCCGTCTTCCGCTCACGCCCCAACATCGTGCAGCCCGCCTCCAGTGGTGTCGCGACAGGCGTGAATGGAGGGACGAATGGAGTCGTGTCGTCTTCAGCGATGAGAGTCGCTTCTGCCTTGGTGCCAATGATGGTCGTATGCGTGTTTGGCGCCGTGCAGGTGAGCGCCACAATCAGGACTGCATACGACCGAGGCACACAGGGCCAACACCCGGCATCATGGTGTGGGGAGCGATCTCCTACACTGGCCGTACACCACTGGTGATCGTCGAGGGGACACTGAATAGTGCACGGTACATCCAAACCGTCATCGAACCCATCGTTCTACCATTCCTAGACCGGCAAGGGAACTTGCTGTTCCAACAGGACAATGCACGTCCGCATGTATTCCGTGCCACCCAACGTGCTCTAGAAGGTGTAAGTCAACTACCATGGCCAGCAAGATCTCCGGATCTGTCCCCCATTGAGCATGTTTGGGACTGGATGAAGCGTCGTCTCACGCGGTCTGCACGTCCAGCACGAACGCTGGTCAAACTGAGGCGCCAGGTGGAAATGGCATGGCATGCCGTTCCACAGTACTACATCCAGCATCTCTACGATCGTCTCCATGGGAGAATAGCAGCCTGCATTGCTGCGAAAGGTGGATATACACTGTACTAGTGCCGACATGGTGCATGCTCTGTTGCCTGTGTCTATGTGCCTGTGGTTCTGTCAGTGTGATCATGTGATGTATCTGACCCCAGGAATGTGTCAATAAAGTTTCCCCTTCCTGGGACAATGAATTCACGGTGTTCTTATTTCAATTTCCAGGAGTGTATTAACACACTCTAACCATTGGATTCATGAGTAATAACAACAATGTATGAGAAAAGTCATTAACTGTTCTGTCTTAAAAAGAAAACAGAAAATATTGGTAATAAAAGAAGTACTACCAAATTTTGAAGGATTTGCTGACTCAGAAAGAATAAGGAAGTATTTATTATGGTTCAAATGGTTCAAATGTCTCTGAGCACTATGGGACTTAACATCTGTGGTCATCAGTCCCCTAGAACTTAGAACTACTTAAACCTAACCAACCTAAGAACATCACACACATCCATGCTCGAGGCAGGATTCGAACCTGCAACCGTAGCGGTCACGCGGTTCCAGACTGAAGCGCCTAGAACCGCACGGCCGCAACGGCCGGCATTTATTATGACACTGATCTTTATGTCGTTTTATATGAAACACAATGTTATAAACCACATTACAATTTCCTTCGGTTGAATAACTGACTCTCAGCTTTACTGATCCACACCAGAAATTTAGCTCGTTACAAGTAATCAGATTTCACTACGTTCCTTGTGTGAATTTTTTTTTTCATTTGCAGATAGCTTGGCCACTTTTTTTGTGTAGCAAAGCATCTCCTTTTTTGTGACCTTCCAGTGTCCACTATACTCGACTGTAGGCGGGAGCTTCGACACAATGTCCTGGCTTGTACAATTTCAGTTTGAAACTCGGTTTGTTGATTCCGCACTCGATATGAGAATAATTCTGCTTTTATCAGATCTACCTTCCATATAGCTGCCATGTTGCTGTGAAAATGAGCACGAGATGCATACTGATACGATATTCAATAGTATTGTCCATAAGACAAAATATCATCTACTTTACGGTCCAATTTCAATTGATTGTACGTGCCATGAGGTTAAGAGAGTAAACTCTCGATTTATATTTGGTGTAGGATATAACATACTTTGAATGGTTTTTACCTGGCGCTATGGTGCAGGAAACTTGGCAATATCACATTTTAGTTCATATTGTAGACACGACGCACAGTTGTTAAATTAACTTTCAGACGAAGATGATAATTATAATACTAGTCTGGACTTGGAAGTTTCATTTCGAGTGAAATTTTCTTTTTACTTTATTTCACAATCTTGTTCTCGGCAGCGATTTACTCTGTTGAGTTCAGCGTGATCCACAAGGATTCATTAATTCCGTTCACTGTTTCCAACTTCACTCATCGTTTCACTAAGGACGATACGATTGAGGAAGCTAATTTATTAACCTGATGACGATCAGTGAATCTCCGCTAGCTTCCGGTTCAAATAGAGATTCATTCATTAAGGGCTGATTCAAAGTTTCTGTCACTTGTGCTAATCTCAAATAATGTCCATATGTCTTTTACAGATGGAGCGGTATCCAAATTTGAAGTAAACAGCAAAGATATCTTACACACTTATCCTCTTTATGAAACAAAACTTACCTATTTTGCTATTCATAAATACACTTATCTCCAATTTGGTACTTCTTTATGAGTGTTACAGTGCTTATGATCTGTGAATAATAGAACTTTGCCAAATTGATAAATGTTATCAGCATTCTAGGTACTTTAACACTCCAATCAGATAAAAGATAAACTACTGGAAAGACAGGTGGCGTGCTAGAGGACATAAAGTTCTATGTCATATTAAAAAATTTATAAGATAATATAATTAATTTTACTTGGGAAACAGAATTTTGTTCCAGAGAAAGCAAATTGAAGTTCCAAGGATTACACGAGGCTTCCACTAAATTAAAAAAAAAAATTAAAAATATTTTATTGAGACAATGTAATGTCTTTGGGCTCTAAAAGACCTCTGTTACCTTTCCAAGAATCGTAGTGATTAATCCCCCTCGCATTCTCAGTATACTTACTTTTGTTTACAAATTCAGCATTTCTCATATTAATATACAGTAACAACGTAGATTCCACATGCTTTAACCCTACCCACAAGTAGCTGATGTGGACTACTCCACCATGTGTTTTTGGAACCAACTGTGGCTGCACAGGGCCAAGGGGTCAACATAACTTGAACAGTGACGTAATGGTAATGGCTGCTGCGAAATCACTTCTTGTTGCGTGTCGTGAATATAATTACTGGTCTCATACATATTTTTTGGATTGCAGAGATATTACTGTTTTCGTCTATGCTGTAATGAGAAACCAAGTACTACAGCCACTGATCCTTAGGGAGTTCTAATGTATAGTTGATATATCAATATTTTCATAATATGAATGTTTTACGAATTCACACAATGAACATTCGGCTCCTCTGCAGCTTCAGAACTACCTTGAAGACACTCGATTCCTCTTTTTTAATGAATAATGGAATTTATTCCTTTTTTAAATGAATAACGGAATTTATTTTTGTGATTTTTAGCTATTTCTCTTTACTCCTGATATACAGAAAACTTCGTAACTGCTTATCATAGTTTACACTAGAACTGTATAGCTGTTTTGAGATACTGACTTGGTTTATATACAAGAACTGCTTTTAATTCGTCTGACTACAGCTGGGGAGCATTTTTTTACGATGTTCGATGTGTTTTCTTTCCTATAAATGGTTATTTTATTACTATGTGATTGATAATTGCAGCTGTAACTCAAAATTTTTGTTTTCTGATGCACTTAAGTCTTGTAAGCAAAACTGTTTTAGTTACGTCACGTTCAAAACTATGGCGAAGTAGGTGAAGCTGTAGTTGCCATTATGTTTAGTCATCTGGCCCAATATAATTACGTGACTCGTCATAATCGGTGATACTGTAGTTTCTACTTAATCAGTCCAACAAAAATTACATTAAAAAATTACATTTTGCTTCACGCTTCAACTCCCAAATCACCTTCGGAACAGACATGTATGACGCCACCTAAAATCTAGGGCTGAGATTGCGGAAACAGACCACTCAACAGGGATCACTGAGATGACCGGAACCACTGACGAAACATTAAAAGATATTCCAGTTGTTGAAAATGACCCAGCACATTGGCACCGTATCAAAATAACGGGCTGTGGACATTCGAGTTTCTAGAGTGGTCCTACGTGCGCTGTTGCCTTTCCCAGGGCACTCATCTTTCGTCCTCTGTTTGGATTTGACACAAATGGCAGTTTCCCAGCTTCTCTTCCGTACAGGCGTGGTTGAGATGATGGGTGGTTGACTTTAGAAAGGTGATCCAGGTCTCCTCCTACATCCGAAACATTTCCCCGTATAATGGAAGGCATCGAGGTCAGACAGAAGCGAACTTGGAGCCAATATTACTATCATGAGTTCAGTTTGCCCATAGTAAGAATTTCGGGTAATTGAGGGTAACCTAAGGCAGCCTTAGAAACTCGACAGTGGATCTGGACAACTAATACATCCGGATTCCCAGTGACGGTGTAGACATCATTAGATTGCGCGTAAATATACTTTCAGTTGGCATAAGTCATCCATGTTACTGAAGGTTGGCTGAATGTAACGCCATTCTCATGTAACTTGACCACAAATAACAGGGATACTGAGAGAGTTACATAAAACCTGTGGATTAAACCGGACATGGTGTCCAAGAAACCATGTAGGGTAAATGAAAACCGAAACCTTACTACGACTGCTATAATTCTAGTGCCTTCATCGAATGTTATGATGCATGCCATATTATATCCTTTCTTAATAAGCGCAATACCAGCTTAAGAGTACGCTTGCACATTATCGTAATGTAGCATAAACCTGAGGAATCAGCAGTGCCTGACACTCTGTTTTCTTCTTCATACTACCACCGATACCACAGTGGTAATAACGATGGCGTCTGCTTGACGTCTTACCAGCTGCCTTCCGTACACTGGCTTGTTCTGTAACTAAGTAGTCTTACACGGCTCTAAAATTAAATAAAATTAGGATGACCTATAGGTTTCTCTCCTGTATTAAAATCGTCCATCTCTCTCTTAACCTTCACATCACACCCCATCACGCCCGCAGCTCGTGGTCGTGTAGTAGCGTTCTCGCTTCCCACGCCCGGGTTCCCGGGTTCGATTCCCGGCGGGGTCAGGGATTTTCTCTGCCTCGTGATGGCTGGGTGTTGTGTGATGCCCTTAGGTTGGTTAGTTTTAAGTAGTTCTAAGTTCTAGGGGACTGATGATCATAGATGTTAAGTCCCATAGCGCTCAGAGCCATTTTGAACACCCCATCACGCACTGTAACCAAAGCAACATGCCGTGTCCTTTTCACCAGCTGTAGGTCCAGAGTTGGTACAATGTAGGCCTTAGCCACTGACTGACCCACAAGGCCACGTGTTTTCCCTTTACTTACAGAAATAATACTTCCATGTTAACGTCTACAGTCGCCAACTTCTAGCTATTACATGAACGAAGCACTACTATCACATAAATAAAGTATCTCACAATTAACCATCCGCACGGAAATTAAGCCGAAATGCTTTTTCAAAATCTAATTCGATAGTCCTTTATTTCCACATAATATTATTGCTGCAGAACTTCTCACGAGTGGCTTTTTTCAACTTTTCCAGCAAGTGACGTTTTATGTAGTCTTTTACTCCCCTTAAAGAGTGGCTTATTCATATCCTGCGCTGCTGCTAAGCTGTCGTAATTCCTCAGTCTTCAAGTGCCGTTGTGTTCCTCATACCTGAACGAAAATGTTCCCCCGACCGTGGAACTAACTTTATAACCAGATGCTACGACATGGTCTGTTACGTGGTTCCGGGATGTGATGTGACTTTTGAGGAAATGAAGGTGTGATTTTGAGATAAGACTAGAACAAATAGCCCAATGCATTTTTATTTCATTTTATGTTATGAACCCAACGAATAGGTAATTGGAGATTTTGGCATCTTACCCGTATGGGTCGAGGGTTGCAGACGCTAGGATGAATGTACTTATGGGTCGAGGGTTGCAAACGCTAGGTTGAATGTACTGACTCGAGAAATGCGTTGTTGAATTGTGCGATGTGTGACTGGTTATTACTGATAAAGTATAACAATGACTACCTCACATACCACAATGGACGATATTACGCATGTGAAGAACATGCTGAGTGTACAAATACAGTGTATAAGAAAAATAGTGAAGCAACCAGATGATAGGGCCGAATGTTAATGTAAGTTCATATACGCAGACACCACCAGCGGATGTTTGGATAGTTAGATGTGATAGGTAGCACCACCACTATAATGAATTAGTGTTGTTTAGTGTTATTACCAGACCTGGTAGATTACGTTACGGGTATAACAGCGTTACGTGTCTGGTGAACGTGGTGGAGACTCGAAGATGCTGTGTACTCGTGAGGGACGTCGTTACCATAATTCGAAGCTGAATTATTTGTCTCGACTGAAGTTCATAGCCGTGGTCCTAGTGCTGGTTAGTGCGGTGGAATTACGTTCGGAGGTTAACCGCTTCGAATCTTGGTGGAGGATGTAGTATTCAACGCCATCATTTAGCTGGAGAAGGGGGGGAAAGATGGTGGTGCCAAATTCCTGGTCACCCGTGTTTCTCCGGAATGTCTTTGAATATATTCCAAACCTCATATCGAGTAGGACCTCGTTTTTCCCGGCGCAATGCAGCAACTCAACGTGGCGTGGACTCAACAAGTAGTTGAAATGCTCTGCTTACATAATGAGCCATGCTGCTTCTAAAGCCGTCCATAATTGCGAAGGTGCTGAGGGTACAGAATTTTGTACACGAATTGACCTCTCCATTGTCTCCCGTAAATGCCCGATGGGATTCATTTTGGGCGAGCTGATGGGCCAGATCATTCGGTGGAACTATCCACAAACTCTTCGAACGAATTGTGAACAGTGGTGGTCTGGTGACACGGTACATTGTCTTCCACAAAAGTTTTGTCGTTGTTTGGGAACTATAAGTCCAGTAATGGCCTTCACGGTGCTGTACACAACCAGAACCCAGTCCGTTCCAAGTAAACACACCCCATACCATTATAGTGGGGTCCAACCAATTTGTTCACTAGTCGACGAGAGGCGCTGCTGACTATGTCGTGCTGTTAGCAAAGGCACTAACGTCGGTCGTCTACTGCCATAGCCTATTAACGCCACATTTCGCCACACTGTTCTAACGAATACGTGGTAATAGGTAATGCCTGAAATATGGTATTCTCCTCACGTTGTTGACCATGTGAATCACGTAATACTGAATTCCCTAACCATTTCCGAAGCATTGTCCGGAGCGTCTAGTTCCAGCTGTCATACCGCTTTTAAATTCAGTTAATTCACGTCGTGTGGCCATAATCACGTCGGAAATCTTTCCACATGAATCTCCCGAATACAAATGACATCTTCATCAATGCATTGCCGTTTTATACACTATGTATACGACACTCCCTCCATCTGTATCTGTGCATATCGCTATCGCATGACTCTAGTCACTTCACTATGTATGATATTTTAAAGAAATAAAAATCTTTACCGCCATTTCAGTGGAAGTTCGAACTGTGGAATATTCAGATTCGTGGGGCATTCGAAGGTGGCCTGATGTTATACTGCATGGAAACGTGAGGGCAGGCAGAATCGCTGTCATAGCTTCGGTCGACCACGTCTCGCACCAGAAGGGAGGATGCAATGTACTGTGCACCAAGCACGTCGTAACCGCTTCACATTTGCGCCTGCCAGCCAGAAACAGGTAACAAACTCCCTGAAATAACCTGTGTGATCAGCCACCTTTGGTTGGACGCTAGTTTCTTGCGGTCTGTGTAACTACCGTCCCATACATAGACTGGTGTTAAGACCACAACTCAGACAGCTCCGTTTGGCGTGCCACCCAGACCAGGAGTCACATTAAATTTGTCGATAAATCTTGGTCCTTTGTTTCTGCAACTCCCCGGATGACCACTGTCTGCGATTATGGTGGTAATATGGGGAGAGGACCTACTCTTCCAATGTTTTGGAAAGGTATGTTGGTGTTACTTCTTGCTCCATGTTCTATGACAGCGGGACACGGCTGATATGAATTATTACAACTCAAGCAGGACAATGGTAGATCACCGACGTCTAACATGCTCACGTATTATCTTTAATAAAAATGTATAGAGGTGCTATTTTTCAGGACGACCATGTTACCCCACACAGGCCATGTGTCTCTATATAGGGTGTTGTGAAATTTCCTTTAAAAACTGCCAGGACTTGTAGAGGGGAGTGAATAGATAATATTTTGAATAGCAACCCATTTCTGCAAACGTATTGTGGCTGTTATATGACACTTTCAGTTCAGATGTGTAACACATCGATATCTGTTGAGCGAAAGAGAAAAGTTGCTAGTCGTTGCATGCAATAAGGCAGACGAAAACATTCTGACATGCATGTTCAAAGATTTCAGAATCGGTTTGGTATTAAAACGTAAGCATGCATTCTGGACAGTCATGTGAATGGGCCATACCGCATCCCACAGAAGCAAACTGATCCTGCATACTTGGTCCTCCAACAAAAAGTATTGGACCCGTTGTTGGAAGCTGTTCCACCGAATTTCCGTGAGGAAATGTGGTTTCATCTTGATGGTGCGCCACCGCACTTCTCATATGCGGTTCGGAGGCATCTCAGTGGACGGTATGGGGACAGATGGATTGGCCGAGGTGATGGAACCGTGTGGCCGCCGCGATAGCCGGATTTAACTATTACGGAATGCTTCTTGTTGGATAGTATGCAGATTTACGAGAGACAGAGGAAGATCTGCTGGCGGCACAGGAAACTGAAGAGCACCAGTTGCGGTGGAGAGTGTGACCGAGAATATTTATCGTAGGTACAGTGGCTGTAGTAACATTGGTGGTTCCCAAAAATGGCCGCCGTGGTAATGCATCAGTACTGTTCTGTACGCACAGTATGGCGGATTCTTTTTTGTTTCAGAATAATGCAAACACGTCAAAGAATGTAAACGGTAGGTTTCTGGACGTGGATTCATTTGCAAAATATCATGTACTCAACCCCCTCCTCAAGTCATAGAAGATTGTAAGAAGAATTTCCGAACACCCAGTACACTATGTGTGTGCTGTAGAGCCGGCCGAAGTGGCTGTGCGGTTAAAGGCGCTGCAGTCTGGAACCGCAAGACCGCTACGGTCGCAGGTTCGAATCCTGCCTCGGGCATGGATGTTTGTGATGACCTTGGGTTAGTTAGGTTTAACTAGTTCTAAGTTCTAGGGGACTAATGACCTCAACAGTTGAGTCCCATAGTGCTCAGAGCCATTTGAACCATTTTTTTTTTTTGTGCTGTAGAGGTACTCCCATGGTCAGTAACATCACCAGATCTGTCTACGATAGATCATGTTTTGGGATGATGCGGGATGCCAATTAGGTTTCATTGCCAGGATCAAGGATAACAACGACCTGTTACAGCGGTCAGTGGGCTTGGCTCTCTAAGGCATCGGTGGATGCATCCAGGCCAGAGGAAGTGCAACATCACATAATCTCTCAACCATTTCTTCACCTCCTCAGCTTATGGGCGCTTCGTGTTTATGACGTGATGTGTAAGAAATGAGAGATTAGTTTGCGACGAATACGAAGAAATTGTTTCAACATGATGCTGAGAGACAGGAGGGAAGAGGTATCATAGTTCCACTGAGGTGAGGTCACATCCGAAATAGGGCCAATGCGCAGGTGAGGGCTGGAGTAGATGCAGCAGCCTTTCAGTAGCGGGCGTACGACCCATGCAGCCGGTTGCAGCCTAGCGACCGCCCGACCGTCCGTCCCTGGCCTCGCAGATAACGAGCGCGTGCGGCCGCCAGTGTGGCTGCAATCAGGCTGTGGCAGCCACAGCAGCCCAGGGGGTGGGGGAGGGGCAGCCACAACGCGCCACCCACCACCATCCCCTCCATCACCCACAACACGGCCTGTCCCGGATCACAATCTCTCCCGCCGCCACGCGCTTTGTCTGCTACCAGCGGCTCTTTCGCTGGCAACAACACCCTCCTCATTCATTCGCCTTTCCATATCTGATTCCTGAACCCGCGATCCACTCAAGTAACGAACCGCCTATTCTGCAAGCAAAGCACTATGTTACTCATCTCTTCGAAGTCATTTGATAGCAGTCGTTTCTCCTTTTCGTGGTCTATTTCTCTGTTATTGTGAATTTCAGTGCCAAGTCTAGGTTGAAGAGGGTTCCACACTAATTTACGCTACATAAGTCTCTTAATGTATAAAATTCTTTTAAGACAAGTCATCGTTTAGCGTCGTTATCAAAATTCTCGAAGAGTTTCTCACTTGTTTTCTCCAGGTTTTTAAACAATGCTTTAATAAATTTTGGGATAGACATAGGCTATATACTTGTTTTTTGCTTGATGTGGAGAATGGCCACGTAAACAAACTTGGTTCAAATGGTTCAAATGGCTCTGAGCACTATGGGACTCAACTGCTGTGGTCATCAGTCCCCTATAACTTAGAACTACTTAAACTTGACTAGCCTAAGGGCATCACAAACACCCATGCCCGAGGCAGGATTCGAACCTGCGACCGCAGCGGCCGGGGTTCCAGACTGTAGCACCTAGAACCACTCTGCCACTCCGGCCGGCAAACAAACTTGTTATAGGCCTTATATTTTTAATATATGTAGTTTATGTACGAGGGCTATTTGGCAAGTTTGCACAAATGTGATGGGCAGTGTCACGTAGTTCTTCTCACTTCTGAACACACAGTGAGGGCGTAAATATGCCTAAAAAACAGTGTCCCCGCCTAGCATTCTGTGAGATTTTGCCTGATTTCGTGCAGTCCCCAATCACGTAACTTTCATGCAGTTCCTTTTTCATAACACCTCTCGGTCGCACACTGTGGTGGCAATGAGGACGCTCCTACAGCGTTTTCGATGTGATGTGTTTGATCACTCATCATAGAGCCCCAACTTGACTCCCCCTGATATTCGTCTCTGCTCAGATAAACAACTAGCTTCGAAAAAAACGTTTTTACACAGACGTTCAACAGTTTAGCGTAGAAAAAAATGGTTCAAATGGCTCTGAGCACTATGGTTCAAAAAATGGCTCCGAGCACTATGGGACTCAAATGCTTTGGTCATCAGTCCCCTAGAACTTAGAACTACTTAAACCTAACTAACCTCAGGACATCACACATATCCATGCCCGAGGCAGGATTCGAACCTGCGACCGTAGCAGTCGCGCGGTTCCGGACTGCAGCGCCTAGAACCGCTCAGCCACCGCGGCCGGCTTAGCGTAGAAAATGTCCGCCCCCGTACCTGAGTGGTCGGCGTGACAGAATGTCAATCCTAAGGGCCTGGGTTCGATTCCCGGCTGGGTCGGAGATTTTCTCCGCTCAGGCACTGGGTGTTGTCTTAATCATCATCATTTGATCCCCATCGACGCGCAAGTCGACGAAGTGGCGTCAAATCGAAAGAACTGCACCCGGTGAAACGTCTACCAAACGGGAGATTCTAGTCTCACGACATTTCATTCTCAGCGTAGAAAATTGTCGCAGAGCATAGGAGGCTGCATTCTATGGGGAGGGTATCGAACAGTTGGTACAACTGTACAGGTGGCTGAATTGGAGCGGCAAATATGTAGAGAAGTAGCCGGAAAGTGTAGCTAACTGATGAAAGCAAAACGGTTCTGATTTTCATTGTGGTTCCGTTTTGCAGCTGATCGTTTCTTACTTTCCGAATAGTCCTTGTATATCTGTGCCGCGCGGGGTAGCCGCGCGGTCTTGGGCGCCTTGACACAGTTGGTGTGGCTTCCCCCCGCCGGGGGTTTGAGTCCTCCCACTGGCATGGTTGTGTGTGTTGTCCTTAGAAAAAGTTAGTTTAATCTGGATTAAGTAGCGCGTAAGCCTAGGGACCAATGACCTCAGATGTTTGATCCCACAGGAACTTACCACTAATTGTATGTGTGTATACTGTACAGCTATTTAAATCCAAGTAGACTTTTAACCTCACCAAAATAACGGGAAGGATGATGTACCTCATACTTTTACATGATATTCTAACAATCGTTGGAATGGACACTGGCTACATGTTTTTGATATATATATAAAGGGGAAACGTCAAAGAAAATCGGGAAAAGGTCACATATATATAAAGCAATTATCTTGAAAAGTTGTGGACCTGCTTCTCAAGTTTTCATCAGGTAATCCAGAAAAAATTCACATATATATAGGCTGTACATTTTTTTTAAAAACAATCTGCAGATCTTCCGTTAATACAAATTGCGAAGAAGAAAGTGCGGTGCTGTGTTATGAAAAGTAGACGGATTTGTTTTATTTCTCGCGCTCAGTTTTAAGTTATGGCAGGGCCTATAAACAATTAGGTAAACTGTTTCTCCAGTATAGTGTATTTATTCTCCTTATAAATAATTTGGTACAAAAATTGTATACACGATAATGTGCTGTTTTGTTTACTGCCTTGCTGTCGTCTTTACGAGAAAACAGGAAAGATGCTTTCATGGCTTATCGGCTTACGCTTAGAATACCATAACACAATCTAAATTTAATCCGACCAGTACGCAGACAAAAGTATGTGGTATACTCTCTTTGAAGATATTGGGTTGGTGCATAAGTTCGTAGAGATTTAGAATCTTCCCCACAACATGCATACATTGCACGATGGTGGAATAATCACAGTTCATCACATTTTCCAGATCTGGGGTTCAGTAGGGTGGATCATTGTGGATTAATGAGTTTAAGAGATCGTCATCAATCGCTGGATGTCTTCATTAAAATGAGAAAATCTTTTTCTTACCGTGCTCTATCCAGTGGCTTTATCCCCACACACAGCGCTAATGTTCCTGGCAGCCTCCGTTGCTGTCACCCGTCTATGGAATTCAGACAGAAGTGTATTTCGGAAATGATCCGATTTCTGCACTTCTAACTCCATCCTTTAGCGTCCACAGCACCACTCGGTGCCTTCTAATGATAAAATGACGATACGTAAACTTAGCATAGAAAATGTCCGCCCCCGGTACCTGAGTGGTCGGCGTGACAGAATGTCAATCCTAAGGGCCTGGGTTCGATTCCCGGCTGGGTCGGAGGATAATAAAAATTTACAAATGACAGAGGTACCCATAACAACCAAAATACCAACATGCCCAACAACAACGGTACAAACTTATGCACCAATGTAATAGTATTGTGACATCCAGTGGTTGGAGAGGTCTTCCTCACCCCTGTATACCAATAGCCAAACCGATTTATCTAATGATTTTAAGTGACTTCGATTTTTAATCAAACATTCATTTTCAGCAACAATATACAAAGTTGTAGATCAGAGGGAGGTGGGAAGGAGAGATGGACAAAGAGCTAGGCGAGGAAACTTAAGTATTTGGCGGGAGGTAGAGGGGGACGGAGAGAGGGGAGAAGAGGATGAATCAAGAGATGGGAAAGAGTACATACAGAGAGAGAGGAGGGATAAGGAGGTTAGAAGTTATATCCAGTTCCCACACATATATAGCAATGGTCAAGCATTGCCAGGTACACATAAGTGGAACACCCTACATCCAACTGAACCTGATTCCTATATTGAAGCCTCAATGTCACTCTACGATTTTGGTCCCACACACTTTCTACCACTATCACATTAACGTTTCCTTGCTGCCACTCAAGGTGTCCTTTAGACCGAGCCATTATTTTAAAAACAGTGACATTTTCCTTTTCCTTCAAATCTATTCAATAACTTCTAATTCGTTATCTGATACAGCCATCTGACTTTCAGTATTCTTTCTTGGCTACACATTTCAACAGATTCTATTGCTCTTTGTACTACCAATCTTCCACGTTACATACCATACGATTCTACACTCCGGAAAAATACATTTCAATTTATATTGGGTATTAATAAATTTACCTACGCAAAAATTTTCTTACTATTGGATGAATGTATTTTGGATATCATTTATTCTACCATCGCCATTAATTTTGTCTCCAAAACAGCACACTTGTTTCGTATTGTCGGCGTCCTTCTGCAGATATAATTGTATAGCATCACCTCAGTTAATGTGATTACCTTGTATTAGCTTCCTTTTTACTTTCGTACAGTTATATTGACATTAACATCAGTCATAACAACGCATTTTCAATAACATATACTGCCAAAGGAAAAATACATTATGACCACCACAAGAGATTAAAAAGATACAAATTTTGTAAAGTGTTATTTACTTCTGTTAAGAATGTACTTTCCAAAGATGTATTGATGTGACAGTAGGCTACACGAAAGAAAATATTTAATAGCATAATTTTAGCAATACTCAAGTGTTTCCTACAACTTACACTAGCGACAAGGAGGTGCTTCATGATCAACAAAAAGAGGCCCAGTTTTTATTCTGCTATATTCAAAAGTTTTGTATATGCGCTTCACAAACCATCCTTGGAGATTAAACTTTTGCTGGACAATGGTGATGTAAAAAAATCATCAGCACTCCGAAATTAAGTTACACTTACTTTTAATTGCTTTTATTGCAATATCACGTGACACACTAACATCACTTCAGAATACAAAACTTACTTGAAAACATCTTCCTCACAGTCACTGTTAAAATTCACATATTATAAGCTGACTACGTTATGCGTCTTTCCAACATGACGTCCAATACTTGACTTTCTCAAGGTCCGAATCTCTAACAACTTAACAACTAACTAATCGCTTACGCGCCCAAAAGTCAAGAGTTACAAGTACGTCAAAGATCATAGTGACAAAAGAAAGAATACACATAAGAATAATATCATTGCAATATAAACATATCGATGTATCACAAATGAAATAAAATCTGAATGTTGTCTCAGAAATATGTCAACTACTTTACAGAAATACAGTAGAATATTGCTGGTATCGAGAGGTTCAGGTGAGGTGCCGTAATGGTTGCGTAATTCAAGTACCATTACAACCTGTAAATACTGAATATGACATTCGTTGTGAAAAGTCGCACCTACTAAGGGTGTCGATGGGGACGCTTTATGACCATCTCAATTGAAGTAGAACTTCTGGGTTGAATTCAACAGAAAAAAATTTAAAACAGAGGGTAGAAAATAGAAACAATCATCAGAAAATTTTTCAAAATTCAAAATACAAGAGTCTGAACTTTAATCATGACAACTGGTTATTTGCAACTTATACAAAATACACACATGTTTCAACAACTTATTGTCCTTCAAACCAGTCACGATCATTTTGTATAACCCATGGAAGTGACAGTATACTATTAGTTCTGCTAGTTGTGTTGGTAGAGTGGATCGGTCTTCTGGCTGACGAGTCTCTATAACAGTTCCAAGCGAATGTAATGAACTCATTCCTTAAATACGGGAATCAAGTTGGCGTCACAAAACCTTGATTTCAGGGAACACTTTCGGGCCCCATCTGCCAGTGTGGCCGAGCGGTTCTAGGCGCTTCAGTCTGGAACAGCGCGACCGCTACGTTCGCAGGTTCGAATCCTGCCTCGGGCATGGCTGTGTGTGATGTCCTTAGGTTAGTTAGGTTTAAGTAGTTCTAAGTTCTAGTGGACTGATGACCTCAGATGTTAAGTCCTATAGTGCTCAGAGCCATTTGACTTTGACGAGCCCCATCGATTGAGCAACTCAGTCGCAACTTGTACCATATGTGCCCAATCATTTTCCTTCAAATTAATGGGCGGGTCCTGCAGAAAGTATCACTGCCTCTATCTCTAAGCTACTCAGTTTCAGAAAAGCCTGCGACAATCTTAGACAGAAGTGACGACACTTACAACAGGATCCACACGTCATTTTGGACGACAGTGCCCGAGAGTTTATGGCACAATATGCGAGTGGTTTATTCGATCAATGGTGCTGTATCACCTTCCACGTCACCGGAAATGACTAACCATTGTGACTTTCCGAATTTGAGGAACCACTACAGGGATTTGTCTGCCAGATGACCATTCCACTCGAACTGTCAGCATAAATGGCACTTCTAAAGGTATCCTACTACTTTCACACAACTGACAACGGATTATAACTAACGCGGATGACTACTTTTAAGGATAATACAGCATTGAAATATGTTAATATTTGTGTAAATTATATATAAATGATTTCCAATTTTAAAGTTCCAACCCTAGTGTACAATACACGACTACATTACGATATTTAGAAAAGTTGGGATAAAGTGTCACCCTCTCTACAACCCTACCGCTCAACCCTCACTGAATTTACTTGGGTTAATAACTCACCAATATTATATTAATTTGTCCTTACTACATATTTTATTAATGTATAATGCTTAGGCGAAATTTCATCTCTCAATTCCTTCCCCACCAGCGCTAGTGAAGTGTAATGGCAGGAGGACAAAAATTCCATATAGTCATCTATGTGATACTCATAACAACATCTGCGATGTATACAATGCTTCTCAACATAGTTAAAAGCATGGTTTCCTAAAACACCGAGTTCCTAAGAAGAACTAAATGCTCTGTTTTCGGGATTAAGATGCAACCAATGTAAGTAGCTACTATAGCAAATTTCATATCTACTACTCAAATTTGGTGATAAAATAGAGACTTTTTAAAATATGTAACTGACATTTATAATGGAGTAGAATTAGAGTATACGGACGACTTAGTCCACAAAGCCACGAAGACCGGCAATAAGGCCAGCGGAAAGAACCGTAATACACGAGAAAGATGTTTTGAGCACTACAGTATGTACTAGTTTCACGAAAAGAAAACAAAGTATACTTCGAATAGAAAGGGACGCATAGACAAAGAAAACATCAAAACCGAGCTTCAACGGACACCATGAAACCTATGTATTTTCGCATGGTAGCCACATAGCAAGAAAGGGAAGGATGGCTCTCCGAATTGACAGAAAGGAAATGAGGCAAAGGCAAGCTAGAACAAACGAAAAAAAATTGATATTTTTAGCAGAAAATATAAACTGTAGTAATTAAAATTGGAAGACTGACACTATGTAAGAAATATGGAAATAATAAGTACCCAGAAGACTGATGAGTTAGAAGCACACAAATAGTAGATATGAAATGCAACAATAAATATTGATGATGAAGAAATAAAAAAATGTAAGTACACTAGTGATATGCTGATGTACGTTTGCATTATTTCCGATTTCATATGAAGAGGAAAGTAGAGAACGTACAATGTAACGAGACAGAAAAGTATAAGCTTACAGAAAAAAGAACGACGCTTTATGTATAACAATGATAAGTAACGAAGCTAACTCAAAGAGTAAGTTGTTACCCTATTTTATACACAAACATAGCTGCGGTCCAATGAAGATGGAGACGGATCGCCTGTGGGATGGCGAAAATCTTTCACTTTTCGTAAATGTAATTTGTCAAAGTAGAGTAAATACAACTATCAGAACCGGATCAACAATGGGATCTGTGAGTTGAAACAAGACATTGGAAGTCAGTTATGTAACTTGTGTAACTGTGGAGTTATTAAAATCTGTAGGAGGTTTACGGATTAGTATATAATTTCGAGTACCGTGTTACAGCATCGCAGATACTCGGTCACTGAAGCTCACCTCACATAAAAGAAACTGCCGTGATGAGACTGAGGACCTTGACCAAGCACAAACTGCAGAACCCATCGTGTACCAAACATAAAACCAGCCATCTCCCCGCGGAGACGTTAGCCAGAAACAGATAACGAGCACTCGCCAGCAGAGGTGGTGGTCTTCTGCTTATCTCACGGGCAATGGTTCTCGTAAGCCTCGCGGCAATTGTTCCTAACTGCAGCAGTGCCTTCCAGTGGACCCTGAAGAAGCGCGTATAAATCCAACAGACTACGTGAGCACTAGCCGCATTCTTAGATAAGAGACAAAGATTTTATCATCATAGGACACTCTTAAGATACGAGAGGGATTATTACTACTTAACCAGAAGCACAGAGAGCATACCTTCATTACTTGGCTGATACTACCAGTAAGACTTAACCGTGCACCCAGTTTTCTGCTACGTTCTAAATTCGTCTGGCGATTTTATGAAAACACGCGTATCTCTTGACGGAACACCCACAACGGTTATTCATTGTCAATGATAAAATACGCTACAGTTTGTCAATGATAAAATCCACTGCAGTCGTAAAAGTTATTTATTTTTGAAAAGGAAACAACTTACCAGTTTCAGGGCATATGTCCCATCTACAGGTGCATATTAAAATATGTGCCCACAAAGGATGCCTAACTAAGGTTAAAATATGTAAAATAGTGCATTCATGCAACATGCACTGCAAGCAATATCTTCTTCACTCTTTCAGAATGCCACTTGCAGAGGAGGACAGGTTTAGGGGCACGTCACACATGGATTGGCAAGAAGAAAGGTAAGCGATCTTTCGAACGCAGTGGTGTATAGACACCCATCAGACACGTAAGAAGCCCAAACCAAAGTTGAAAATAACTTTGAGTATGTGTAAACCTCGTTTGGTTTTGTGAATTAATTCCGCTACGTAGGACGAACCTTAGCATCTGTTTCTGATACAGTGCGTGTGCTGAATTTTCCTTTAAATCTCTTAATTATAGAGCGTAATTTCGTACGAACGCAGCCCAACAAATGTCTCTGAACAAGTGATTAAATCATTCTGTACATAGAACAACCACCACGCTTTAGACACTCCTCTTTACCTGGTAATGTAATCAAGTGCAAAAGAGAATTTTTGTTTGAAATTTATTAAATGTTTCTTCAACATGGAAATATAGTACGTGTAGTCTTTCTCCGTTCTTCCGCAGTCCTCCATATTTTCGATACCCAGACGGTTCTCGTAAGATTATATTACTCAACTCAGTGATTATATGGCGCATCAACCCAGAATGCGTATTTCCGAAGACAAAATCACCTTAGGCCAAATTATCTGGCTTTCATTCATATGCGTATTACTTTCCTTAAAAATTTACGAACCCCATATTTCTGGTTATCTAATATCCTCTAGTACCTTCACTGTAACAGCGACCACAATACTTCTCTGGAACACTGGCAACAGGTTACTAAGACTCTCCGAGGTAAGTATCAGCGCCGAGGGTAACGTTCTGTGATGATTGTTCGCTACCGTCGGAGAGTGAAGGGATGGGGTAACTTCTGAGTGGCATGTTATACAAATGGCTTCAACAATGGCTTAATAATTCCCAATTTTAATGTATTACTGGCTCACAATTTCTTATAAAACGAACGAAAGTTCTGTATCACTGTCTATTATATACATGTGCTATTCTGGCTCAAGACGTATCATTGCTGCATAGAAACGTCAACGCTCAGTAAATCTGAAGTTATGGGTGAGCAAGAAACCTACCCCTGTCGACGTCAGAGTAACCCATATCGGGTGACTTTACTAATAAACAGATCGCTTCCCAGAGGATCATGTGAATTTATAAGGGGCGATTAAAAAGTTTCCATTCTAAGGCCACACTAACGCCTTGCCTAAATGTCGAAGCTTATGTATTCATATTCAAACGGAAACTTTCTGATCACCACTTGCAATTGCACGTGTTGCACAATGGAAAAGTTAATGAAGTGAATTAATTAAACAGGGATGCCTGTAACATACTTGATACACGGATGCTGTAACTGAAAAAGACGATAAAGATAAGGAGGCTCACCATGCTGCTGGATGAAGCGATGGTCACTATAAAGTCCTGTTTATTGTAACTCCCTATAGACAGCAATTTAAACACAAAATTCACAAACGACAGAGGGCACTTACCTTCCTAAAATATCAATACAGGATACAATCGAATTAAAGTGTCTGCACCTTGGTGAAGGTCAGATAGTAAGTCTGTTAATGAAGAAGGAAGGAAAGAACAACAGAAAGCATCACTCATGCGCCTATTGCCTTAATCAAGCGATGCTGTGCCTGCTGTTACTAATAAGCATACATAAACTTAAAATGTGCAGGTCCTAAAGTTCTTCTGAAGACTTCTTACCTCCTGCAACTGAGTTTGCGAAAGCCGCTATTGCTTACTATATTTAAGAGCAATCTGTGCCCGCGAGTGATTGTTGTGGTGACAGCAAAACTTAAAGTCATCTGTACTGAATAGAAAGCTGTTTTCTTGTATGGTCTGGGGTTTAAGTAAATTTGCTGGATGTACTGTCCGCTGTCGAGTGTCGGATGAAAGCTCACTCTACAGGGCGATCCCAACAGTAAATGAGCTTTTACCCTTTCTTTGTGAGTGTGACCCTTGTGCATAATTGTAACCTCCACCGACGGAGATTGCTCTAAGCGCCGATCAATAACATACATCCTAATAAGGCAAGATTCTCGCTTCCACTCTCAATTTTAATGTGGAGAACCAACAGTACGGAATTTTAGTGCTGGACCCTAGAAACAAGTAGCACCTGATTCCCACTGTCTGTTATATTGGATGCTCCAGCCAATAAGGGTTCTTCCACGCATGCACAGTGGAACTCCATTCTCCCACTCGGTAATTAATTTATATTAACCGATGGTAGCTGCTCTTACTGTTTCTTTCAGTAGAACGAAAAACCATTCCTGGTTGCAAATATTTTATTTTTCATTCAGTGTCTAGTTTCGGACCGAGTTCCGTTTGGTTGGTTGATGCCAGCTTGATATATGCTTGTGCCACACACCCAAGCATGAAGTTGTTCCTCTCATTCCACGTCTTATAACTTATCTCTAAACGCCCCCTTTCGTAGGATTTCCCAGATTATGGGATTCGTGCAGGGCTCAGATCTTCACAGCCCTGCGCGCCTGTTGCTTTTAAGTTGTAGGAAATATCGTGACGCGCCCCTGGTTCTGGCAGATGAGCAGCGTTGATGAAAGGCTTTTATTAGTCAACAGCTTCCCGCCGCTTAGGATGCAAGAACTTTTGCTGTCTAGGAAAGAGCAGATGGTACCTGTCTGGCGAGTGTCTGTTCACACATAACACTGGCCCTTCCAGATTCATACCTGACGCCCTGCCTCCCATGGGGGTTGCAGCATCTGCACTTTAAAAAGGACCCATAGCCCCTTAGTGTTAGTGGTTTAATATTTTCTGTCCTTCCTCGTCTCTGTGAGTCTCCATTAAACATAAGTTTTGCAAGAATCTCAACAACTCGTTTAAGTAATCCACCAGAAGAAGAAATTAATTAGGAATTTTAGTCTTGGATAGGACAATCAGTGTCATCAAGTTTATCAGTAGGCATACTCAATGGAAGTCAATACCAATAGTTTCGTTTATCAGTATAATGGAGTTTATTTCTGATGAGCGGCAGTTTTGATAAAGGCAGTTGTGTATCATCACTCCTCCCTCCGATTCAAAATTTTTACAGATGTACTTTCGTGTAGACTTCTGATAGTGTACGTACATCAAGAAAATTTTCATTCACTAGGCATTTGCTTTTCGTACCTGCTTTGGCACAGATTGCTGGGTCACGGAAAAGATCTTTATTAAATCAGATTCATCTTTACTTTTAACAGCTGAATACTCACTATAGGTCACACCCTACAACTCAGTGACTAATTTGTGATGGTATGATACCGTACTGGTACCTCTGACGAAAATTAGAGCCGCAGATTTTGACATTGATACAAAAAACCTTTAGTTTTATAACAGTTTAAATGTGGTATTCTCATTTTTAAAATGCGCAGAAATGAGTTAAAGTAATGTTTGAAGTAGTCTTAATTTTATGGACACTCCCAGTACGTCACAGTACTGGAATTACTTTTACAAAATAAGCACTATATCAATACACAAGTGATGTATGTATCAACCCCAAAGTAATACTATTAGTTAGGTAGACACATAATCAAAATCACTTTCATTGCGCGTGTTTGTGTGCATAACGAAAATTTCACACATTTGTGTAAATGGTGGTACTTAGAGATAGTGTAAGAATGAGACTAAAACATCAGATAAGATTTTACGTCTTCCACAAGAAGCTATGGTTTACATATTACTAATCAACATAAAACTTTACATCTGAGGAAGAGAGGAGAGAGTAGTGTTTAACGTCTCATCGACAACGAGGTCATTAGAGACGGAGCACATGCTCGGATTATGGAAGGACGAAGAAGGAAGCAGGCCGTGACCCTTCGAACGAACCAGCTCGACATTTGCTTTAAGTGATTTAGGGAAATCACGGAAAACCTAAATCACGATGTCCGTTTACATCTGATACTCGATGATCAACAATTCACACGAGAAATGTTATTATGAAGTCCTCCTCAGACTGGCATATTTATTACGATGGGAGTATGACATAAATTTAATGTTCATTATTAAGGGGCTCCGGAAAGGCTCAAAATCATGAAAAGTTCAATTTTTACTTTTTTGCGTTTTCTGAATCTGCGGACTATTACCTTTTAATAGATATATAATTTATTCAATTCCGAAGACTACAACTATTTTTAAATTTTTTTGAAATGTGTTCTACATGGGCGTGACCCACTGTGGCGCTGTTAAACTGCTGTCAAATGGTGGTATTATGCAATATTATGCAATATTATGCAATATTATGCAATAATGGAGGTGATAAAACCTATTTTCAGAGACTTAGCAGCACCTGAACTGCTGAAAAAGTGTATTCACGGAAAAACTCAAAACCCCAATGAAAGTGTAAATAGTGTTATATGGTCGAGAATCCCGAAGACTGTATTTGTTGGAATAGAAACACTTCACTTTGGTGTGTATGATGCTGTTGCGACTTTCAATGATGGCAACATTGTAAGGTGGAAGGTATTTAGAAATATGGGAATGAAGATAGGTTCTAACATGGTACGAGTGATGCTTGCTTTAGACAAGGAACGCCTTCGGGCTGCAGACAGGGCTGTAAAGAGTCTAGAAATACAAGCAAGAGTAAACAGGAGGAGAAACAAGAGGAAGCTGGAGGAGGAGTTTGCAGAGGATGAAGATAATCCATCCTATGGGCCTGGAATGCACTAAAAAGTTAATCCAATCTTTGTCGCTCGATTCCCAAAACTTTTATTTTCTCATACTAATTACATGTTTTCTAAGGATCTTCCAAACATATTTGTTTCAAACTTCCAGTAAATGTTACACAGTACCTTCTCCATAATTTAACACAGCCTTTTCCCAAAAAACTGTATATTTTTGAATATATAAATAAAAAATTGCAAAAAAAATGTTGTGAATTTTCATTACAGTTGAAAAAAAATCATCTTTAATAACTGAACTAAAATTTTGTAAAATCCCTGTGTTAAGTTGTAGCCCATATTCCAATAAATAATCTGTAATAATTTCAACTTCCTACCTCAAATACTTTGTGAGGAAAGATGTAATTTATAAGCGTTATTTTAACATTGCAAGTATAGGGCGTTCCGGAGCCCCTTAAGGCCTGCAGGTCCCTCCCTGTGAAAATGAATTGCAGAACATAGTACACCTTAACATTTACTAGTCAGTTCCGGTTCAAAGAGTTTTGATCTGTTCGTCATATGAGATGGATTCTTCCTTTAGTCTCCCTTGAGAAAAACGAAATAAAATCATAAAGTTAAGGTGCACTGGTATGAGGCTATATTCAATGCCAAATCAGTGTTGACTTTGCGTAATTGTGTGACAAATTTCCCAGACTCAACTCGGAGCAAAGATTTTTCGTCTCACATCAATGCACATACACCCAGCACAATATTCATATAGTTTGTGAGCACAACTTATTTATCTTCAAAACCGTTGAAGACTGAGGTTTGATTACTACTGTTCTTACTTGTTTCAACTACGTACAACTGTATAGCATCTAACGAATGTTCAATCATTCAATAAGGCTATACGCTTAATGAAAACTTAAACTGATTACAGAGTCCTTCCATTTCCTTACGAGTTAGATTTTATTCACTGCTTGATCTATGTTGCATCACACTACTGTTATCTCCTGAAAACCCCATTAATTCATGATGAGTCAGTGTTCATCCATTTCCACAATTTTCCTGTGTAATGTGCAAATTGTCTCCCATGCATAATGCTATGAGTTCACTGACCACAGATTTCATGATTCAAAGGGTGTTACAAGCGAATATACGTTCACTGGGTTATATAGACCACACGTATTACACGTCTCCTTGAAGACGGTTGGAAAAATACGTTACAAACAGATAATAAAGTGCAAAGTGCCATTCCTTCCTCATACTATATTCTTTTCTCCTACAGTTAATTTATGCAAATTAAAACACATCATAAGTAGAAAATTTACTTGAAGCTTCTGTGCCTTATAACTTACGAATATCTACCTCTTTCTCTCAAACTTAATCTGCGTTTCACCTTATTTATACACAAATCAACCATGAGCAAAGAGGTCACGGTCTCTGATTTTATACTACTTCCTTAGTCATTAGGCATACATCAATTCTTATACTTAGTTACCGATTGCGTTTGTGAGGTTCAGTTTGTTAAAGGGTTTGTTAACATGTAGTTATTCATTCACTCATACACTACATTATTAGACCTGGGATTTCCACTGATGTTTGTGGGGAACACGACGTTATTTCCTCCTGGCTCGCAACCAACAGCTGTGGCGATGCATTGAATTTTCCCGCCCTTCTGGTGCTTCTTATTCTGCTCCGTCGATCTTGTAGTTCTTATACCTTCATCTACATCTACGTCTACGTGATTACTCTGCTATTCACAATAAAGTGCGTGGCAGAGGGCTCAATGAACCACCTTCAAGCTGTCTCTCTACCGGTCCACTCCCGAACTGCGCGCGGGAGAAACGAGCACTTAAATATTTCTGTGCGAGCCCTGAATTCTCTTATTTTAACATGATGATCATTTCTCCCTATGTAGGTGGGTGACAACAGAATGATTTCGTAATCGGAGGAAAAAAATGGTGATTGAAATTTCATGAAAAGATCCCATCGCAACTAAAAATGCCTTTGTTCTATTGCTATCCACTCCAATTCACTTATCATGTCTGTGGCACTATCTCCACTATTTCGCGATAATACAAAACTAACGGCCCTTCTTTGAACTTTTTCGATGTCATCCGTCAGTCCCATCTGATGTGGATCCCACACCGCACAGCAATACTCCAGAATACGGTGGACAAGCATGGTGTAAACAGTCTCTTTAGCCGACCTGTTGCACTTTCTCAGTTTTCTACCAATGAATCGCAGTCTTTGGTTTGCTGTACCCGCAACATTATCTATGTGATTGTTCCAATTTACGTTGTTTGTAATTTTAATTCATAAGTATTTAATTGAATTTTCAGCGTTCAAATTTGTGTGATTTATCGCGTTATCAAAATTTTGCGGATATCTTTTAGTACTCATGTGAATAACTCAACACTTTCCTTTATTCAGTGTCAATTTCCACTTTTCGCACCATACAGATATCGCATCTAAATCATTTTGCAATTCGTTTTGGTCATCTGATGATATTTACAAGACGGTAGACGACAGCACCATCCACAAACTATCTAATAAGGCTCCTCGTATTATCTCCGATGTCGTTAATATAGATCAGGAATAATAGAGGGCCCATAACATTTACATGGGGAACGCCGGATATTACTTCTGTTTTACTCGACGGCTTCGCGTCTATTACTACGAACTATGACCTTTCTGATAGCAAATCACGAATCCAGTCGGAGAACTGAGACGATATTCCATAGGCACGCAGTTTATATAGAAGACGCTTGTGAGGAACGGTGTCGAAAGCCTTCTGGAAATCTAAAAATATGGGATCAGTCTGATATTCCCTATCGATATCACTCATTACTTCATGAGTCTAAAGAGCTAGTTGTGTTTCAAAAGAACGATATTATCCGAATGCGTGCTGACTATGTGTCAAGAAATCGTTTTCTTCGACGTTATTCATAATCGTAGAACACAGTATTTGTTCCAAAACCCTACTGCACATCGGCGTTAATGATATGGCCTGTAGTTCAGCGGATTACTCCTACTTCCTTTTTTGGGTATTGGTGTGACTTGAGCAAATTTCCATCTTTAGGTACGGTACTTTCTATGAGCGAGCGTTGTATATAACTGCTAAATATGGTGCTATTGTATCAGCATACTCTGAAAGGAACCTGACATGTATACAATCTGGACTGGGGTCCTTGCCTATATTAAGTGATTTAAGCTGCTTTGCTACACCGAGTATCTCTGCTTCTATGTTTCTCATCTTGGTAGTTATTCTTTATTGGAATTCAAAAATATTTACTCCGTCTTCTTTGATGAAGGAGCTTCGGAAACGGTGTTTAAGCACTGCTTTAGCGGCACTGTCATCAGTGGCTTCACCGTCATTATCGCGCAGTGAAGTTATTGATTGTGTCTTGCCACTGGTGTGCTTTTTGTATGACCAGAATCTCTTCCCTTGGTAGCTGAGTGGTCAGCGTTACAGAATGTCATACTTCTACATCTACATCCATACTCCGCAAGCCACCTGACGGTGTGTGGCGGAGGGCCCGGGATCGATTCCCGACTGGGTCCGAAGTTTTCTCCGCTCAACGACTGGGTGTTGTGTTGTCTGTATCATCATCATTTCATTCCCATTGACATGCAAGTCGCCGAAGTGGCTTCAACTCGAAAGACTTGCACGAGGCAAACAGTCTACCGGACGGGAGGCCCTAAGCACACGACATTTCCATTTCCATTACCACAATTTCTAGGTTTTCAGCCAGATCCCGGGAACCAGTTTCGTTGTGGAAATTACTAAATGCACGTCGCACTGAAGTGCGCGCTATTTTTCGAACTTCCGCAAAATTTTGCCAATCCTGAGGATTTAGCGTTCATTTAAATTTGGCATGCTTTTTTCGTGGCTCCTGCAACAGCGATCTGATTCAACTGTACCTTGGGGGAACAGTACCATCACGTAGTAATTTATGTGATATACACTCCTGGAAATTGAAATAAGAACACCGTGAATTCATTGTCCCAGGAAGGGGAAACTTTATTGACACATTCCTGGGTTCAGATACATCACATGATCACACTGACAGAACCACAGGCACATAGACACAGGCAACAGAGCATGCACAATGTCGGCACTAGTACAGTGTATATCCACCTTTCGCAGCAATGGCTAAAAAATGGTTCAAATGGCTCTGCGCACTGTGGGACTCAACTGCTGAGGTCATTAGTCCCCTATAACTTAGAACTAGTTAAACCTAACTAACCTAAGGACATCACAAACATCCATGCCCGAGGCAGGATTCGAACCTGCGACCGTAGCGGTCTTGCGGTTCCCGACTGCAGCGCCTTTAACCGCACGGCCACTTCGGCCGGCTTTCGCAGCAATGCAGGCTGCTATTCTCCCATGGAGACGATCGTAGAGATGCTGGATGTAGTCCTGTGGAAAGGCTTGCCATGCCATTTCCACCTGGCGCCTCAGTTGGACCGGCGTTCGTGCTGGACGTGCAGACCGCGTGAGACGACGCTTCATCCAGTCCCAAACATGCTCATGGGGGACAGATCCGGAGATCTTGCTGGCCAGGGTAGTTGACTTACACCTTCTAGAGCACGTTGGGTGGCACGGGATACATGCGGCCGTGCATTGTCCTGTTGGAACAGCAAGTTCCCTTGCCGGTCTAGGAATGGTAGAACGATGGGTTCGATGACGGTTTGGATGTACGGTGCACTATTCAGTGTCCCCTCGACGATCACCAGTGGTGTACGGCCAGTGTAGGAGATCGCTCCCCACACCATGATGCCGGGTGTTGGCCCTGTGTGCCTTGGTCGTATGCAGTCCTGATTGTGGCGCTCACCTGCACGGCGCCAAACACGCATACGACCATCATTGGCACCAAGGCAGAAGCGACTCTCATCGCTGAAGACGACACGTCTCCATTCGTCCCTCCATTCACGCCTGTCGCGACACCACTGGAGGCGGGCTGCACGATGTTGGGGCGTGAGCGGAAGACGGCCTAACGGTGTGCGGGACCGTAGCCCAGCTTCATGGAGACGGTTGCGAATGGTCCTCGCCGATACCCCAGGAGCAACAGTGTCCCTAATTTGCTGGGAAGTGGCGGTGCGGTCCCCTACGGCACTGCGTAGGATCCTACGGTCTTGGCGTGCATCCGTGCGTCGCTGCGGTCCGGTCCCAGGTCGACGGGCACGTGCACCTTCCGCCGACCACTGGCGACAACATCGATGTACTGTGGAGACCTCACGCCCCACGTGTTGAGCAATTCGGCGGTACGTCCACCCGGCCTCCCGCATGCCCACTATACGCCCTCGCTCAAAGTCCGTCAACTGCACATACGGTTCACGTCCACGCTGTCGCGGCATGCTACCAGTGTTAAAGACTGCGATGGAGCTCCGTATGCCACGGCAAACTGGCTGACACTGACGGCGGCGGTGCACAAATGCTGCGCAGCTAGCGCCATTCGACGGCCAACACCGCGGTTCCTGGTGTGTCCGCTGTGCCGTGCGTGTGATCATTGCTTGTACAGCCCTCTCGCAGTGTCCGGAGCAAGTATGTTGGGTCTGACACACCGGTGTCAATGTGTTCTTTTTTCATTTCCAGGAGTGTATATCTCTCAATTGCCGTCGATAGTATCTCTTTGAAATCATTCCACATCTTTTGTACACTCACGTGATCATACCAGGAAGGAGTGGAGACTGTCTCTTAAAAAGCCATTAAGAGTATTTTTATCAGCTTTTTTAAATAGATGTACTTTTCTTTTCTTTTTTGATGGTTGTGGGTGTTATGGCATTCAGCCTAGCAGTTACTGCCTCGTGGTTGCTAATCCCTGTATTCGCCATGGTACTCCCTATTTGTTCCAGGATTATTTGTAGCTAAGAGGTCAAGTATGCTTTCGAAACCATTTACGGTTCGACTATTCTCATGAACTAATAGTCCAAAATAATTTTCTCAAAAAGCATGTAGCACAATTTCGGATGACGTTTTATGCGTGCCGCCGCCTTTAAACGCGTAATTTTTCCAGCATATCGAGGATAGGTTAAATTCACCACCGACATAATATGGCATATCAAATTCTGTTGAGTTATAGAAATTTGTGATATCCAGTGCAAAACCTTTGTTACCAGATAATCCAGCAATTTCTCCGGTTTGAAGTTCACAGGGTAGGTAATTTCACAGTGTACGTAATTTATCAGTATTTTGTTCTATGCTTGGAGCAATGAACCCATCCAGTGTACTGTCTCCAGTATTTGGCAGCAGGTAGCATGATAACATTTTCTGGAGTTCACCTACAGCTACGCTCTTCCACACTCAGGGGGATCCATGTACCAAGTTAGTGTTATGTGACACATGTCATGGAGGAAGCAGGGTGATTTGTTCCTTCGCAGTTATAAATCCATTTTTGAGTCCCTCAAGACTATTAGATTTTCATCTCCCTTTACGTACTGATTATCCAGTAATTATTCTCATATCCTTTCTGCAATCTTCAACTTTAGTTTGCGACGTCAGTATTAGGGTAAAGCAGCAACAAGGGACATTTGATTGTGTTGGTTGTGTACATTCAGGAGAAGCATACATTCAGGGGCAGACCTATTTTTATGCTAACTGATTTATGACCACCTGGGGGTTGGTTTTTGACCCCCTGAGGATAATCAGTCTTTGTGAAGAAAACTTTCACCCTTCCAATTCCCTACTTCCACCCCCCCCCCCCACCCTCCTGGGAAAGACCCACCACTCTGCCTCTCATCCCAACGCCGATTGTGGCACACTTTTTATAAGAAATTGACTAATTAATTAAATTGCTCAATTAATTGCTATATTCTCCTCCTGGTGAACCCCCTGGCCCTCCCCACCATATACCAACTTCCCCTCCTGAGACATAAAAGGACTTGGGGAGAAAACCTCTCAGTTTGTGCACAGTTGTTGGGCCGGGAAGTGCTGGTATTCCCTGTCCAGCAGTTACATGTCCTCATTACATAACTCTATTGTTGGAGATTGGAGGTTTTGTATTGTTGGAGAATTTTTGCATGTTTAGTCACCTGATGTGCTGGGATCGATTGAGCTATAGCACAATGGCCCCACTGCTCATTGCCCTTCCCTCCTCATCCCCTCCCAGAAAAAAAAAAATTGTGGGGAAATTCATTGAGATGCTGGATTGAAAGGACACCATGAAAGAAAATTCAGCCACATTTCAGAGGATATAATAATATGTTGTTTATTTATAAAATTCTATTTACAAGGGTTGGATCACTCTATTACTTAATGGGGAAAGCTCAATCATTCTATGCTGTCTAATATTGGAAGATGCAGGTCGTGTAAAATACATGTGACAAAATATGTAACTAGCTCGCCTTTTCTCCAATCGTGCAAGAAATACCATCACTAAATTGATGTTAACATGTCTCACCACACATAATTACGCCATTAGAAAACTTTCTATCACGTCTTCACACCAACTGCAGGAGAGATGTGCCAGGGGCTGCGCTGGCCAGGACACTGCGTCTTCAAGCGCCCAAGAACTGCAGGTCCGTAAGTGTGTCAACTTCTGTTAGATGGCTACTTCCTGTCGACCATAGCATCAGTCCGCCGTAATCCTCTGGTAATTGATATCTACGATACCACCACTGCTCTCTCTCTCTCTCTCTCTCTCTCTCTGTATTTCTACGTGCTGTCTGTGAGTGGACCAACATGTGCCAACACACACAGACCAAGGTGTTCCCCACACCCACCTGCCCCTCATCCAAACCTTGTTCTGGAAGTCGGTACGTCCATTTATTCTCACACTTCTGGCACTATGGAAACCTGTAACAGAAGGAACAAAGGCAGTACAGAAAAACTATGTAGCGTCTGTTGTGTTCCACCAGAAACCACACCAAACCCTCCCTTGTCCTAAACAATGTATTGGATACCACTCCAACACTTACATATTTCCGACTATCGCTTATATGTGTATAGCGAAGGACAAAGTTATGGCACTTACAAAAAAGTTATGGCATTTACACATACAACAGATGGGTGTCTTGGTTCTCCTCAGTTCTAGGATATTTTTACAAAATGAGCAACTACAATACTTAACTTTGTGTTACACAGATGTGTCTCAAGCACAGGGCGACATAGGAAACAATCCTGGTTCTTCAATATAACAATTCTAAAGTGTGATACGTACAGGGTTCAAGCAAAGTGTTCTGCTTTGACGCTCCTATGCAAGTCGCTAATCTTCAGGCTGCTGTTCGACTGGGCCGCGACTTTACGCCGTAACACAATAGTCACGCACTTTGATTAGATGTCAGTTGTGATGAAGGGCATGAAACACCTCGAAAATATAGAAATATACAGTCAGTTTGAGACTATCTGTCATACTGAAAGGGTACAGTACCGCCCAACATTGAAAATAGGTACGAAATTCTTGTCAGAACAACACATTTTTTGTGTAAAAGTAACTCAATTTCAATTAATACAGCGAAGCCGGATACCAGTGTGGGAAAGAATGACAATTTATTTATTTAATTGATCACATGTGCACTCCCTCAAAATAAATCCCTACATCCAGTTTGGTGAGATCTGTGAAATGAATAAATGTATGGTCGTCTGCTAACCACAGATAGTGAATCGGAATATATGATCATCTTTGAGTCGATCCTTTGGCTACCTTTGGTGAGACCAAAGAGATGGAAGTTACCAGAGCTTTTGAGCGTCTGAAATGGGGCTGACCAATAAGGTAGCAAGGTGCTTCTCCCACTTCGACAGAGGTGCGAGAGAACCGGAATATGGCCATGTTTTCGGCACTCTGGCGCTGAACCTTCTGCTGTAAAGACCTGTTTTTTGTTGTGCTCCGTAATGAAAGTGTGGAGGCATGGTATGGATGTGGAATATTTAAGAGTAGTTAGAACTAATCATTTCTCTTTCCTAGGAACTTTTGTGGGGAAAATTACAAAGTGAGGCAGGTAATTTTAAGGGGATTGTAGTAAACCAACGGTCACAATGAGACCACGTGTAGTTATAAGTTGAGATACTAGCGTGTGTACAATAAGCTGAAATATTTAAGAATTAATAGCGTGTGTACAATAAGCTGAAATATTTAAGAAATAACGTGTGTATCATAAGTTGAAGTATTTAAGAAATATCATTCCGTGTGACACTAAATTTAAACTCTGAGAGAGAATCAAGGTGAGTCGGCCGTTTTTCCAGCAACGCCACTTGGCTTGCATTGCACAGGAAGATGTGCGTTTATCTCCAGAGTTCACAGTAGGAAAGTAAAATTACAAAGTGGGGCAGTGTCGTGTGAAACTGGGATGGATATTGATTGAAGTGGGAAAGCGGAAAGTGATGAAGTTGTAACCGTTCGTTGTGTAATATTTCATATTGTTGTGTTGTGTATGTCTTGTAATTTGGGTATGTGTTTTTGCATGGGAGTAGCAAGGTAGTTTCGAAAGATTTGTGGGTTATGCTTGTTCCTTCTGTATCGCTCGATCTGGAGGAAAGTTTCGTGAGGATGAATGTGAGAGGCGAAGTGTGAGGTATAATAAAAGATCCACCATCCGATCCAGGGAGTGCACTGTTGGGGCAAATAGATTACGAGACCATAGTATAGAGATTCACTAAAGTAAAGCCATGCCCACTGGGCGGAATTTCTCTTGTGATTTTGTTCTAGGTTGTAGAATTTGTGTGTTTAGGAATAAATCAAATAGTGAATAGAAAGAGATTGGTGGCCTTTTTCATTAAATTGTATGTTATCATAATGTCCCGAATTTATATAAAAGCCGTTAAATCAAAGACAAAAAGTAAGTGTGGTATTGCCAGTGCATAGTGTGCAGTCAGAGTTCTATAAATCACTGATAGTCAGATGCGTGTTTCCGTTGCGTAGTATTCATGCAGGAGGATAATTTGTAACTAAATAGTAAGATACGAGAATTCATGTTGCTCAATAAATTAAGGAAGAATCCACTCGCTTGGCAAACCATCCATCTTGCAGGCCTGACTGCTTGATGCCACAGTATGAGAAAGGCAAGTGGGTGCCTCTCATAATTTCGACCCTGCCAGGATTATTGCTGTTAAGATTTTTTTTATTTTTTGATGGAATATATTGTGATAGCGCTAAGAAGTAAAATTTTTTTTGTTTGCAATTTCTTTCTGGATTGGTGAGGATCTTTTATTTTTTTTTAATTGCTATATCATACAAGGCTGGAAGATCGTGGTATAATTTTTTTTGCGTAATGTCCGTAGTAACTAGGTCGCAGTCTAAAAGTGTAGTCACCATGGAGAATAGCGATTCTGGCGTGAACGTAGCAGTGCAGCAGGAAGTAGCTGTTGACCATGTGTTAACGAGCGAGAAAGACAAACACTCGGAAGGGGTTGAATTGTTCACTGGACCGCTCCTGGGTGATCCTTTATGCGGCGGGCTTTGTCCCCAAACGCGGGCCTTTCCCGACGATGCGGGCGAGCCGAGATTAGGACAGGTATGCAGTGAAAGTGCAGCTACCCTTAGCGAAGCTACGGTTTCTCAGGCGCACGAGGTGAGCGCGTCGACAGTAGCAAATAACGATGTGATACTGCAGTTTTTACAGAGGATGGACAAAAGATTGGAAGCAAATAACGAAAGGTTAGAAGCGATGAATAGGGAGACTAAGAAAGGATTGGAAGCAAATAACGAAAGGTTAGAAGCGATGAATAGGGAGACTAAGAAAGGATTGGAAGCAAATAACGAAAGGTTAGAAGCGATGAATAGGGAGACTAAGAAAGGATTGGAAGCAAATAACGAAAGATTAGAAGCAATCAATAGAGATAATAAGGAGAGAGATAGGGAGACTAAGGAGAGATTGGAAACAATGGATAGGGGAAATAAAGAGGCAATGAGGAAGCTACACACAGTTATCGATGAGCGTCTGCCCGCAGTTAATAATCGGTTAGATGAGGGGGAGAAGAATCTGGATGCGGTGCAGCAAGAATGTGATGCTGTGAAAGGAAAAGTCAATAATTTGGAGGTACGAATAAGTGCAATAGAGAGCGATATTACAGAACATAGGGGCGTGTGGCCGGATGAGCGAATCAAAGAGATAGTGGAGGACTTACTTGCAGATAAACAAGGGGCATTAGACAGCGTGGAAGCTCAAGTCACACGGCAGGAAATGGCGCTAAATAAACACAGGGATGAAGTTGCGGAGGTAGTGGTCAGAATGAATACGATAAGCGCAGATGTAGAAAAGATCAGTATAAGAGGCGAAACGGGCTCTGACAGTACGCAGCGAGAGGTTTATGCCGACCAGGAGGAGATACAATCACTATTACAGTTTAAAGAGGCACAATTAGAAACAAATAGGAAACATAGGGAAGAACTAGCACAGTTGCAATTAGCGTGCAGAAGCGAAGGGGAAACACCACCAGGTAGACTGCGGAGGGAGAGTGAGATAAATTCAAAAGACGAAAATAGGCAGAAAGAGGAAGACGAACTCAGAGAGCTAGAAGAACGATTGTGTCGGATAAAACAGGTGGCAAACCCAACTGGGTATAGTCCAAGGTCGGAAAACATAAGTGCGGAAGAAGAATGTAGGAGGCACTTCGTGTCGGTACAAACGTACACTTGTTTTCCGGATCCTGATAATTACCAACATCCATGCCTGTGGCTGTCTCAATTTCAAGATTCATTACCTTCATCGTGGGGACCGCTCCTCAAAATGAAGTTTGTGTGTAACCATTTGAGGGAAGAGGCTAGAGCGAAAATGCAGGAAGTTATTAAAGACTGTAGTAGCTACAAGATGTTTTGTGACAAATTTTTAAATGAATTCTGGTCGAAAAGTAAGCAGGACCAGGTTAAGCAAAGCATATTGATGATGCCAAATTGTAACGAAGGTGGTATAAGAGATCCAGTGTCGTGCTATCAGGAAATGCTGAGACGAAACAGGTATTTGGATGTGCCATACGAAACTGGGGAGCTCATTAGGATCTGTATAACGAAGTTGCCAGTGAGATTGCGCAGAGATATAGTGATAGCAGGCAGAGGCTTGAACGATTCTGCGTCATTTCAGCACTTCTTACAGGAACTGGGTAATGAGAGCAACATTGTGAACGGCGACATGACTCATAGGTCAGACAGAGTTGAGGATAGGAACAGTAGAAACTATCAGAATGACAGGAGAGCATGGAATCAGAGGAATGACGGAAATGGAAGATGGCGAGGAAATAGGGGGCAGAATTCATGGGGATATCGACCGGCAAACCGGGAAAATAGAAGATGGGACAGAGATGGAAGCAGAAGGGAAAATGAAAATGATGGGCGAAGAGAGGATAGGCAGTTATTGGGTTCACGACAGGACAATCATTGTCACAATGACGGAGGGACAAGAAGGTGACTACTTGATAGACGGGTACAAACCAGGACTATTAATGATGTAAATATTAGGTATAACGATTACGGAAAACTAAGGGAGAATCTGTTAGAGGAGGTAGGAGATGTGGGGAGTGAAGTCCACCCAATAATTAGCGTAGAAATAAATAATATAATCGTACCTTGTGTCATCGACACAGGCAGTGTAATGAGTGTTTTGAGGGAAGATGTGTTCAAGTGTTGTAGTCTTACAAAACCATGGCCAACGTTGCCATTGCAAAGGACAACAGTGAGAGGGGCAATTACAGGAAAGGGAATTGAGGTGAAGTTACAAGCGCAGGTAGACTTCGTGTGCCAGTCGAAGAGGTTTAGTACAGTGTTCATGATTGTGTCATCTCTAACTGTTGAAGGGATATTAGGCGTTAATTTTTTGAACCAATATAAAGCAGTCGTTAACATGAGAAATGGTTCGATGGAGTTGAAACGAGATTCGGAGGAAATTACATTAAGATTCGACGATTGCTTACATGGTAAAGATAACGCACACTTAGCATTATGTCTGGCGGTAAAGTCCGGTAAACAGGCACAGAATACGGGGTTCGAACAAGAGAAGAAGGAAATTCATAAATGTTTGGAGGAGGAGATCAGGGAGAAAATCTGGCATTTACGAGGGACCACGGTCTACGGGGAATTGCAGAAAATTTTATACGAGAATAGAAAGGTATTTAAACATGCTGCGGGTACAATAAGAAATTTTGTGTATAGATTCAAGGTCAAGCCACATAAACAGTTTAGGGCCCAAGTGTACCCGATACCTGTTGTGTACAAAGAAAGAGTGGAAGCTGAGATCGAAAGCATGCTACAACAAGGGATTATCGAACCAGCATCCAGTCCGTACAACAGTCCTTTAGTTTGTGTTGAAAAAAAGGATGGGTCAATTAGATTAGTTTTGGACGCAAGAAGGATTAATAAGATAATAGAGCCAGAGACAGATCGGCCGCTGACACTTGACGAATTGCTACAAAAGTTCCACGGGATCAGAGTTCTCAGCTCAGTTGATTTGAGAATGAGTTTCTGGCAGGTGGAGTTAGACAGGGGGTGTAGAAAATACACTGCTTTCTTGTGCTACGGGAAATCGTATCAGTTCCGGAAACTACCATTTGGGTTAAATGTATCATCCGCGGCATTTATCAGAGCGCTAAATACTGTCATTCCTAATGAAATAAAAGACAAGGTAACACAGTACGTGGATGATGTCCTGATAGCCGAAAGAAACTGGGAAGACCACAATAGAACGTTAGGCATATTGCTCGGTGCACTGGAGAGACATGGGGTGACCGTGAATTTGGGAAAGTCAGAATTTGGACGAAAAGAAATCGAGTTTCTAGGTCACATTGTGACACCAGAGGGAATAAGACCAAATCCAGACGAACTCGAAGCAATCAGAGATTTTCCGGTGCCAAGAACAAAACGTCAGCTACGGGGTTATTTAGGATTAATCAATTTTTACAGGAGGTTCATTAAGATTGGGGGTGCAGCGACACCCAGACTATGTCAGCTGACTGGAAAGAAAACGGTATGGAATTGGGACCCTGTCGCGCAGGAAGAGTATGAGGCGTTAAAGAAGGCACTGCTATCGGCACCTCTTCTCGGGCATCCAGACCTAGGGAAAGAGTTTTGTACGGCCACGGACAGTTCCCGTAGTGGACTTGGGGTAACATTGTTCCAAGAGCAAGAGCAAGGAGGAGAAGTAATACAACAACCTATTGCATTTGCGAGCCGAGTGCTTAGCAAAGCTGAGAGAAATTACACGGTAACTGAGCTTGAAGCTTTGGCAATAGTATGGGGTTTTAGTAAGTTTAGATACTATTTGTATGGAAGGCATACTAAAATCTATACTGACCACAAGTCACTACAGTTTCTAATGTCGGCCAAACTTAATCATAGGCGACTCGCTAGGTGGGCACTCTATTTACAGGAGTTTCAGTTTTCGGTCACGTATATTCCTGGGCCACAGAATATAGTGGCGGATGCGTTGTCAAGGAACCCAGTAGGTCATGGTCAATGCTTTGATGAGGAGGTAAACGAGAACAGATATGATATATTGTATATGCAGGGCGTGCCGTTCGAGAAATACATAGAGACGGTACTCACAAATATCGCGAAAGAGCAGGATAAAGACGCGTCATGGAGAATGGTGAAGGACAGAGTTAGAGCGAACTTAGACGCCAATATAGCACGTTTTTATACAATTCAGAATGGGGTCCTTTTCTACCGTAGAAATCCAAACACACAAGACTGGGTGTTGTGTATACCAAATGAAATAGTCAACAAGTTGATCTGGTACACGCACCTAAGTTACGGGCATTACGGAGCAAGGAAATGCTGTAAGAAGTTAAGGGAATCAGTTTATTTCATTAGTATGGAGAGGAGGATCAAGAACGTGCTTGGTAGTTGCAAATTGTGCCAGAAGGCAAAATCGTTAACTATCTCATGCAAAGCACCGCTTTTTCCGATAGTGCCGGGTAGATTGAGGGAATTCGGAGCAACAGATTTGTTTGGCCCGCTACCTAGGTCAGTGCAGGGATATAGATATGTTTTAGTAGCAGTGGAATTGGTGTCAAAGTATGTGACTTTTACCGCAATGAAACGTGCGACGGGAAGGACAGTAGCAGCAGCGATCGTTAAAAACTTTTGGCGAGAAGTAGGGACTGTAGAAAAGTTCATTGCTGACAATGGACCGCAATATAGATCCAGACAATGGCTAACCACACTGAAGAGAAGAAGGATAAAACCGGTGTTCATATCCCGATACCATGCTGCAAGTAACCCCAGTGAAAGAGTGGTAAAAGAACTGGGAAAATTGTGTAAGATCTATTGCCATAGGCAACACAGAAGTTGGAGTATTTTTCTCAAAGATTTTCAGGACATCCTCAATGAGCTACCACATGGAGCAACTGGTTTATCACCAATTACGGTGCTAAAGAATGAACCACCACCAGATCGAGTCAGGGAGCTAGTAGATTTTCCGCGATCAGGAAAGCAGAGGCACACAGAAATTGTTAAGGTTGCGATAGAGCGAATTAAGAAAGCAGCTAAGGATAGGCAGGAGAAGCAGAAAGGAAAGATCCGTAAGATCGAATTGGCAGTAGGAGACAAGGTTCTAATAAAAACTCATCGATTATCAAAGAAGCACAGATTTCTAACTAGCAAGTTCTTTACTGTGTATAGTGGACCATTCAGAGTGAGGCGGATTGTACATGAAAATGCTGTACTAATTGAGACGATCAAGGGAAAACAATCTCGGGGGCTTCATCACATTTCTAACATCAAATTATGGAAAAGTTAAGGATAGATCTAAGGTAGGCAATTTATGGTAGATAGTCAGTGTATTTAATTGTGGTGTGTAACGTTGTGCAGGGTCAAATCGAACATAAGAATTTTCAGGCGGGATGTCAGGAAGTATGACAGAACAGACTGGTCGAATGAGTCATGAACAGGAGTCGACAGAGTGGTGTATGTACATATTTTTGTCGTATGAATAAGGATCAAGCAGAAACGACGTGATGATTAATGAGTGAATAAAGATAGTAGATAGAGAAGCGACGTTATAAATAGTAGTGGATAAAGGTGGTATATGAGGAGAAGCGACGTGAAGCAAGGGGATTAATAAAGAGAGATTCGACGTGATGAAACAGTGGTAAATAAAGGTGAGTAGAATTGAATAATGTGGAGATGTCTTAGATGTATGTTACAGAGAGGCCTGTGTATGCTGCAATAGAGATTGATGCCAATGATGAAGGAAGACCAGGAAATGATGGAGTAATGGACGGACGGAGAGCCGAAATACGAATGAAGAGATGAGGACAACTGCACAATGTGAAAGGACGTAAAGGGAGTATGAGACCCAGATGGTGAACGTTGTGAAATACTGACGTAAGATGTAATATAAGTGTAGATCTAATTCTTACCATAAAATATGCTATTTGGCAAAAAAATATTTTTTGTTGTTGTTGAAGCCTGGTACCAGTATAACTAATCAAAACGGTACCAATAATGTGTACAGTTATTTTGCAAGTTGATTAATTTGTGTATTTTTGTTCTTAGATGAAATGTCGCGATTCTAAGTTGATATTTAGCATAAAGTGAATGCAGAGATAAGCCGATGGAGAGAGGTGCCAGAGTGAAAGGAAGAATTCGGAGACTGGAAAGCTATCTCCGAAGCAGCTTCATGTGTTATGTGGTTGAGTATAAGGGAGCAAAGGTATGGTATGTTGTAGTGAGTGTGGTGGTGTTAAGGATAGCTGACTTCTAGACCTATTCTGTTAGTGTATCAATGGATTGAATGAGAGGGAAAATGTGATGTCTGGTGAGTGAGAGTCGTAGAGTAGTGTGATCAATGCACACACTCCTGTAAAGGGGATGCTACCGATCCATAACTAAAACATTATTGTGTTTTATTGTTTGTTGGGATGAACCTCGATGTCAGGTCAGGATCTGTCATACGTGTCCTAGAAACGTTGCTATATATAATGAAATGTAAAATATGTGAAGAGATACTGATTTCAATCTGTCACAAGCACAAGGGTGCATTATATGTTGTAGATTTAGAGTCACCAGTTCCTAAAATGTTTATTGTGTTAGGATGTTAAAGTAGTTTAATATTTAATAACCTGTGGTAGGTAATTGAGAGTTGTGTAGATTATTTTCTCATTTTTTTTTTGTTAGAACACTTTTAAGGGGTTTTAATTTCAGTCTGTCACAAGCACAAAGGTTCATTGTATATTGTAGCTTGAGAATCAACAGTTTCTAATATTTTCACTGTGATAGGATGTTAGAGTAGTTTACTATTTTGTATTGTAATTATGAGTTGTATAGATTGTTTCTTATTCATTTTGTTTTATTTTACACTTTCATGTTTTGTATGAGGGACGACAGGTACAATGAATAGCACGAGTGTGGGCTGTCTATAGAAAAGAGATAAATGTTGATGTTGTATGTGTAGAAAACTAGGGTGTATAATTTTAATGTAAGAATTTCCTTTTGTCTGTAATGTTGCGAGATGCACGGAAGATCTGGCTAATTGGGTGTCGTAACGCCCATACCGCTAACGGGCCGAGCTGACGTCGCCACGGCGACAGGCGACACAGCCGCGGCACTCCTCACTCCACTGTCTGACGAGGTACACTCCACGCGCCCGCTACAGCAGGTCAACGGCCTGGGGCGACACGCACGTATCACTGGCCATTCATGAGTTCCTCCACCCTTACGACTGGGGAAGGTATCCCGCAGAGGCAACAGCGGGTGGTTTCTTCTGCTCAACGGCGCGCGCAGCGGCGCTACTGCTGAATGGACGAGGCGCGGCAGAGCCCGGCGAGCATATTTTTTTACCTGCAGCTATTAACTTGTACTGGACTGTGGAGCCGTGAAACAAAATGACTGCGACTTTCCATAATGTGGAAAGTGAAGGACTGGTGTTTCCACGTTGTGAGTGGGGGAAAAGATTTTGTCTGTAGCAGACAGGACGATTGTTTTGTTTTGTCTTGACCACTGAATGGTGGGATCCATAAACTTTTGACAGTGACTTGTTAAGTGTGCTTTGTGAATTGCATGTGGGACACTTGGTATACTTAGAGGACAGTTGTCGTATGGTGAACAATTATTGTATGAAGGCAAGAAACTAGAGTGGGACATTGACATTTGCGTCTGTAGTAGGAGACATTTCTTGAATTGTCGCGGGAATAAGTGCTGTTTGTTGAAACTTACGACTTTTAATTACACCATGAACTGAAAGGACAGAACCGTGGGTAATAGTAGTTGTAGGGCCATTTTTTGGACGAACAGATTCGTGTGGATGGTACTCTGAGAGTGACTATGACATTTGTGTTTAATGAGAGATACAGTTTACTGTTCAGTGCGTGTTCAAAATGCCGAATTGAGTGACTCAAAGACTTTCGTCCGGGTAACCATGGGAGAGCTTTGACACCGAGACAGTGGTTCTAGGAAAACTATCAGCAACCTTTTGACCCCAAGAAAATCACAGAATGAAATGTTTCCATGTGACTCGCAAGATAGGGAATAATGTATTTGTAATTGTGTAAATGTTTTTTTTATATGTTTCATTCCTGAAGGGACAGCAAGCGTAGTTGTATTTTATTAATATTTGTGTTTAGAATAGTTAGTATTTGTTTTTTGTCTGTTCTGGGTTATCAAGTTCACGTAGCATGTTTATTAGAATATTTGATACAATGATGCTCTAATTATAAGCCAGTGGCGTAATACTAACGTAGCGGTTCATGTAGCATTGATCAGTAAGATTGTCACAGGGAACAAGAGTTTGCATTGCACAACAAATATCGGAATTAACTGATGTATTTTGATGTCGTGCATAGTAATAATCTTGTTGGTGTTTTGACTGAAGCCACTTATTTTTATTATCACAGTGGTGATATTTCACATTAAAGTGTAACGAAGGCTAGTCGAAATGCAAGTTCTTGTCGTCTATATGTGTGACAACAGAGAAATGAACAGTAGAGTAAGATAAGAGAGCTACTGGTGGATTCAAGCACTTATTGCTAAACTATTTACTGCGTGTATTGATCAAAGTTGATGATCTGACTAGCTCAGCAGCAGGTATTTGTACTGATGGACAAAGATAAGGCTAAACTCACTGTCGAGTAGTTGTGGCAATTGCTTAGGTGATGATAGTTAATGAGGTATGACATGATGTCTTAGACGAACTATATTACGTAACCAGTATGTAACTTGTGGTATATTTCATTGTTTTTCTTCTCAGTTTTTATTTCTCTGTAGGTTTGAGGTATATTTTAGAGTAATGGTATGGAGCCTGACATTCTATGTGTAACTAGTGTACGAATTTTTTTTTTTGTTGATTTTGTTTTGTATTTAGACTTTGCTGTGTAAGGGTTTTTACAGCGCAATTTATGAATGTCAGATTACTTGCTTTGTGTTTGGACGGTGAGCTGTTTAAAATTTCATGAGTACAATTAGTACTTTTTTTATTTGTTGTAGAATTATTGAAATTTGCATTACTCATAAAAATAACGAAGATCCCAGTAACTAAAGCAAATTTTTATCTCAATATTATTTTTTCATTGCTATGATGTGATGTTTTATTTGTCATGTGGACTGTAATATATTTGTATGTGTACGTTACTCCGGATTGTAGAGAGTACAATAATGCAACAACTGCCAATAATTTGTTCGTCTATTTGAGGTCACCAGGGGCTAAGGTCTCCTCCTGGTTATTTTGATGAATTGCTACGTTTGTTTTCATACAGTTTTCTTAAAAAAATGTTCGGAACTACCCTCGCATTGCAAGGATAGTACCGTGCCATTTTTTCTGCATGGGTAGCCGGTGGTGAAAGGGTACAGTACCGCCCAACATTGAAAATAGGTACGAAATTCTTGTCAGAACAACACATTTTTTGTGTAAAAGTAACTCAATTTCAATTAATACAGCGAAGCCGGATACCAGTGTGGGAAAGAATGACAATTTATTTATTTAATTGATCACATGTGCACTCCCTCAAAATAAATCCCTACATCCAGTTTGGTGAGATCTGTGAAATGAATAAATGTATGGTCGTCTGCTAACCACAGATAGTGAATCGGAATATATGATCATCTTTGAGTCGATCCTTTGGCTACCTTTGGTGAGACCAAAGAGATGGAAGTTACCAGAGCTTTTGAGCGTCTGAAATGGGGCTGACCAATAAGGTAGCAAGGTGCTTCTCCCACTTCGACAGAGGTGCGAGAGAACCGGAATACGGCCATGTTTTCGGCACTCTGGCGCTGAACCTTCTGCTGTAAAGACCTGTTTTTTGTTGTGCTCCGTAATGAAAGTGTGGAGGCATGGTATGGATGTGGAATATTTAAGAGTAGTTAGAACTAATCATTTCTCTTTCCTAGGAACTTTTGTGGGGAAAATTACAAAGTGAGGCAGGTAATTTTAAGGGGATTGTAGTAAACCAACGGTCACAATGAGACCACGTGTAGTTATAAGTTGAGATACTAGCGTGTGTACAATAAGCTGAAATATTTAAGAATTAATAGCGTGTGTACAATAAGCTGAAATATTTAAGAAATAGCGTGTGTATCATAAGTTGAAGTATTTAAGAAATATCATTCCGTGTGACACCAAATTTAAACTCTGAGAGAGAATCAAGGTGAGTCGGCCGTTTTTCCAGCAACGCCACTTGGCTTGCATTGCACAGGAAGATGTGCGTTTATCTCCAGAGTTCACAGTAGGAAAGTAAAATTACAAAGTGGGGCAGTGTCGTGTGAAACTGGGATGGATATTGATTGAAGTGGGAAAGCGGAAAGTGATGAAGTTGTAACCGTTCGTTGTGTAATATTTCATATTGTTGTGTTGTGTATGTCTTGTAATTTGGGTATGTGTTTTTGCATGGGAGTAGCAAGGTAGTTTCGAAAGATTTGTGGGTTATGCTTGTTCCTTCTGTATCGCTCGATCTGGAGGAAAGTTTCGTGAGGATGAATGTGAGAGGCGAAGTGTGAGGTATAATAAAAGATCCACCATCCGATCCAGGGAGTGCACTGTTGGGGCAAATAGATTACGAGACCATAGTATAGAGATTCACTAAAGTAAAGCCATGCCCACTGGGCGGAATTTCTCTTGTGATTTTGTTCTAGGTTGTAGAATTTGTGTGTTTAGGAATAAATCAAATAGTGAATAGAAAGAGATTGGTGGCCTTTTTCATTAAATTGTATGTTATCATAATGTCCCGAATTTATATAAAAGCCGTTAAATCAAAGACAAAAAGTAAGTGTGGTATTGCCAGTGCGTAGTGTGCAGTCAGAGTTCTATAAATCACTGATAGTCAGATGCGTGTTTCCGTTGCGTATTATTCATGCAGGAGGATAATTTGTAACTAAATAGTAAGATACGAGAATTCATGTTGCTCAATAAATTAAGGAAGAATCCACTCGCTTGGCAAACCATCCATCTTGCCGGCCTGACTGCTTGATGCCACAGTATGAGAAAGGCAAGTGGGTGCCTCTCAATACCTATCATTACTTCATGAGAATAAAGCGCTAGTTGTTTTGTAAACACTCGTCACCAGTTTTCTAAACCGTTGTCGCCAGTTATGTAAAGGCCTTGTCATTACTGTTGTGGTGGCCCAAGTTGCCACTGTTGTTACGGTGGGCTGAGTTTGTGCGTTGATGAAACAGCTTCTGGCGCAGTACACCGCTAAGACTATTTCTCCCTGTCACTATTGCTCAGCTATGCCCCATGGTCAGGTAACAGGATAGGAGAACTAAGGTTCTACAACACTCCGAAACATTAGTAGCGATGTCACACAAAAGAGTTAAAAACTTTTAGTTATATTTGTGACTTGTAGAAGAGTGAAGTCTGCAACACTGCTTGTTATGTAATACAAATATTCGCTCAGTGGGTAAGTACAAATAATCGCACGTGGACTTCGCAGTAAATAGCAAATGCAATTTAAAACAACTATCTGTTCACGTCTAAGAGTTCACTAAATGGCATTTCCTGTCGAAGCAAGCCCTCGGCTATGATCTATAACGAAGTGGGCGACAGCTGCTCTTCTGAGTAGGCTTCTGTCCGTTGGCGTCCGGCCATTGGCTGATGGTACTCGGCAGGTAATTGGCCGAGGCAAAGTCGATATCTTCGTCCTCAGCGCTGCCTGGGGCGCTGGTGAACTGGCGCGAGTGGAGAGTCTCTATAGCACTTTCACCACCTCGAATCTGTGCGCTGGTGGAGGTTTTTTCCTGGGTGTGCCTTGTTCGGACGACACGGCAAGTTGTGTTGCGTATGAGCGATATTTTCTACATCCGCTCTGCGTAAGAACAGATCGTTTTCTTCGAGGTAATTCATAGTACCCGAAAGCAGTCTAATTTCCAAGATCCTCATGTAAATCAACATTGGCGATATGGGTCTGTAATTCACTAGTTTTCTCCTATTTGCTTCCTTGTGTGTTGCTGTGACCTATGAAACTTTCCTGATCTTGGGTACTTCAGCGGTTGCATTTGACTGGAGCAATTACATCAGTATACTATGAAAGGAACCGAATTTGTATACAATCTGGACCCGAAGGCTTGCCTTTATCGAGTGATTCGAGTAGCTTCGGCATATCCAAGCTTGCTAATTCTACGTTATGTTAGCAACGTTTCTTCATTCTGATTTTGAAATATGTGCAGCGTATTCTTTATTGAAGGAACTTCGAAAAACCGTATATTGTAACTTCATTTTCTTGGCACTGTCATCGGTAACATGACTGTCACTATCATGGAGATCAGGTATTGAATGTGCCTTGCCGCTGGTGTACTTTGCTTACGACCAGAACGTCTTCAAATTTTCAGCCGTATTTTGAGACAAAATTTCGTTGTGTGAAGTTGACGTCCACGCTAATTTCGAACTTATGTAAGGAGCTAAACGTCTATTCAGAACTCATAGCCTCGACTGTGATAGCCAGTCTTCTAGCACCAAGGCTCAGATTATTCAGCTTCAGCACAGGGAGATGGCCAACCATTTTGGCCTGAGACTTCAGAATTCTTTCAGTAGTCTGTAAACGTTTGAACTATGAATGCATTACGTAACATAACTGTTTGTTATTGCCACCGTGTCAGCATGGAGGTTTGCAGCGTTGTTGCCCTCCAAATGCTACAAACGAATTATCGCACAATATTCCACTCGATCAGTGGGTTCCATCGTTTCGATATCGCTGCTTCAGCTGCTTGGTATGGTATGGTAAAGCTGTGACTTCAATGGGTATGAAGGCTGTAGACATGTAGCTGCGAACAGACAAAACTTAATTACGGTATTACATTTTTTTAATGTGATACAAATTTACGACTACATCTTGTATGATGACAAAAAAAAAAAAAATCAGTTTGAGCTTATTCCCTTTCGAAAGCTCACTAAAGGTCATTCATACAGTATTAATATACAGTCTAACATATTACACTCAGATTAAAGTGCGATGGACCTTCCTTCCGCGTGTATCGCCATCCCAGTCGCATGCATATCCTACAGCCCTACAGCGAACGCCGCTTTACCCCACAGCCGAGTAGCCGAGCGGACGCATTGAACGCGGCTTCCTTTAATCACGCCACACGTCGTGGTCAATGACCTGTGTGGACCTGTCATACGTTTTTTGTCCCATACACAATCACGTTATGTGATGCGGTTCGTTATTCTGCATGACATGGCGGAACTGGTGACCGCGGAATTACAAAGCGCGCAGGCCGGAAAATCCATGCGGGTGCGAAATTCTGTTTTATACTGTCTGTGAACAATGCTCTACTGGTTTCTATTTTAATGCAGGTTAGGCTGAAAAACGACCGCACGTGAACGGGCCACCAGTCATAGGTATGCGAACAATAGTGAACAAATTTGCCTCGTAAATCTTCATTCGTCTGCACTTCTCGTGGTTTCTTCTTACTTGGCACTATTCCGCATGACATACTACGGTTTCCCACGAGGTTCGCAATTTGAGAATGATTATTGCATTGTCATTAACCCCTCGGTCTCGTCTCTCCTATCATAATATGTTTCGTAATGATGGCTCCAAGGAAGCAAGGAATATTGAACATAAACGGACCGCCTAATGCGTGGTCGTAAGAGATGAATCACAAACGCGGATTACGAAAAGATGAAAAAGGAAGTTGGCATTGCTCTTTTTTAGCAGCCACCCCGACATTGCCCAGGAGTGATTTAGAATGTGATGCTTCGACGTTTGCGCGTATAATATTCGTCTTTATTAGCCTCGGAACAAGTTATAATAAGAAATCATGTCGCTACATCTGCGACTCAATGAAAACAGGTAACTACTGGCCGGTCAGGCACACCTAGACGCAACGATATGCTCAAATAATAATTTAGTAATGAAGACGAAGAGGCTGAAAGTTAAGGGAATCATCGTGTGGAATCGCCATACAAGGAAACGGCACACTAAAGTACGTGCGTCCGAGGTTCTATTAGTTTGTACATACTTCGACAACGAGAAGCAGAGTAGGTTATTCAGTTGACGGGTCAATGCATTTTTTGGAAAATATGTTCGAAAGAATTGAAAAATTTATAAATATAGGCGAGGTAACTGTGGAGAGGTTTACATAACAGAAGAATTATAGAAATAGAGCGGAACAGAAGAATGTGATGAGAAAGAAAAACATCCAACGATAAAAATCAAACAGAAATGAAACGTTGCTCATTCGACGCATGCTGTCTGTGGATGGTAGGTCCGCAATTGTTTAGTACTTAGGACATTTGACATTTTTTTTAAATTATTTGTCCGTCTCAGTTGCAATTTTTGCTACGCTGGTTACCGGTTTCGGGCTGATACGCCTATTCTTAAACCACACACTTTGTTATTACGGAGTCAGTTTGGTACAAATGGCGTAGATTCTTAAAGGACAATAGCATTAAGATCAGCTTTATCTCGAAGTTTAGGCCACATTCTAATCCTGCTAAACTAATTTTCAGAGAACTGAGGAACTGAGGACTGAGGACATAAATACCTACATAGAATTCTAAATGGGTGAGGATTTATGAAATGTTTCAAATGCTCCTTAATTTATGTGAGAAATCGATACCAACACGATTGTCAACATCAGCATGAATCCTTAACATTCAATGATATAGGTCCTTTGTATTTTTCTCCTTAAAATTTTACATTCTAATACGATGAAAGTGCCGGCCACGTGAGTGTTGATGAAGCAAAGGCGAAGTATGTACGACGATCAGGATTTTTCCAGTAATGAGTGGATCAGTGGGCGGGAGGTCGTGTCACTGAGCCCTACTTACTCCTGTAGAGAGATGCATGTGAATATGAGCTCTTATAATCGAAGTATGCAGACGGGCTCACCCTGTTTTTTTTTTTTTTTTTTTTCTGCCTCTGCCTGTCTCTGCTAGTGTCCGCTGCAGTGCAGACTACCTATCAGGCTGAGCCCTCCTTCTAGATCGACATGCTTGAGCTTCCCGTATCTTGAAAACTGTTGTAAGTACTGAATTTGCATTCTCTCTGCTCATTATGTCTTGGTTAGAGCTGCCCTCTTTTGCCGCCAACGCTGGTTGCTCATGAAGATGGCATTCATCTTAAGAAAATGTATTATCAAAATGGCTGCCTCAGCGTGAGTTTTTCTATGTGTTAAAATGTCATTCATATGTTATTCCAGTTTAGATTTTCAGTTCGATTAAGAATTTACCAAGACATTTTAACATTTACAGAATGTCAGTTTTAAATTCGGTGTGACTATGTGTAGGGGAATGCCAGTAAAATGAACAAGAACTAATAATGGTTTTATTTTATTATTTCGTTGCGAACACACAAGTGGGAATTAAATTTCAGGAGAACGATTAACTTATTTTCCATACACTGCGTAGCTCAAATTGAGTACCACGCTATCATTGTAAATTTAGACGTCGACCCTTTGTTTCATGCTTCGGCTTCTGCCGATAGCGTTTCAGTAGCTGAGCTCGGTGCGAAACACGAACTTTCAGCAGCCCATCAAGAGCCGGTCCTGGCACTGCTAATGCTTCAGTTTTCCTTACCCTGAAATGTACTGTCGGTACTCTGTTCTACGTAGTGCATTAGGATTCTCTCTGCCCATTGCTTTTTGCTACATCTTTCATAAATTTTGCCTCCAGAAAATCTAATACATAGTACATTTATATCCTCCATCCATTTCTGAAAACCTTATCGTACTATAAGCAAACTAATAAGCGAAATTTAATTTTTATATTTAATGATGACCTTTACCTTACTTTCTCGTCATAGAAAACTTAGCGGCATCTATGCCAAAGCGCGAGCTAACAGTATTTCAGTTCTATTAGAAAACTGCCTATTGTAGCTGTATCCACTGAAAATTAAAAGAAGCTAAGAAATATAGCACTTTCTGTAATATCTAGTGTGAGGTACAATAATGTTTCTGTCGTGTGGATATAAGAGAGAGGTAACCGAGGCTCTGACCTAGAGGGTGGTGCAACTCGTATTGGCCGGACGCATGGAGTAAATGAAGCACAAAAAAATCGTTCAAATGGTTCTGAGCACTATGGGACTTAATATCTGTGGTCATCAGTCCCCTAGAACTACTTAAACCTAACTAACCTAAGGACATCACGTACATCCATGCCCGAGGCAGGATTCGAACCTGCGACCGTAGCGGTCACGCAGTTCCAGACTGAAGCGCATAGAACCGCACGGCCACCCAGGCCAGCAGTGAAGCACAATTTTCTACAACAGGAAGCTCATACAACTTAGAATACTGTGCTTATTAATCATCAAAAAAAAGGAAAACCTGTTACCTGCAAAATCTTTCAAAGAATGTTGTCTTCATGGGTTTGTACACAGTACCTAACGTTCAGGCAGGTAATGTGTGAGTGCTTTCTATATTCACAGTTGCACTGGTTCTGGACATTGTCATGTACACTCAAACTGAGAATGCAACGTCAATGGTAGCCTTTAGTACGCAGAGCCATTTAGTTATAGAGAGAATATCGATGAATGGTGAATAAATTTCTAGATTTAAACTCATCTTGCTCTGGATACACTTGCTATTAAATATTATCCGTTACATGTACTCTGACTTTGTGGCTGGCAAGGACGCGAGTTCGACTTATGAGAATCATAATGTTCTCATCTCTCGAGGTTGGGGACACCTACCCTCCTGCACCACTACCTCGGTACGTCCTTCGATAGAGAGATATGTAAAGACAAGAAGCGAATTATTTATATCAGACAGATCCTAACTGCCAACATATATTGACATTTCAAACTTGATTCACAACAACCACATCAAAACAGTCCTGAAATACACTCCTGGAAATTGAAATAAGAACACCGTGAATTCATTGTCCCAGGCAGGGGACACTTTATTGACACATTCCTGGGGTCAGATACATCACATGATCACACTGACAGAACCACAGGCACATAGACACAGGCAACAGAGCATGCACAATGTCGGAACTAGTACAGTGTATATCCACCTTTCGCAGCAATGCAGGCTGCTATTCTCCCATGGAGACGATCGTAGAGATGCTGGATGTAGTCCTGTGGAACGGCTTGCCATGCCTTCTCCACCTGGCGCCTCAGTTGGACCAGCGTTCGTGCTGGACGTGCAGACCGCGTGAGACGACGCTTCATCCAGTCCCAAACATGCTCAATGGGCGACAGATCCGGAGATCTTGCTGGCCAGGGTAGTTGACTTACACCTTCTAGAGCACGTTGGGTGGCACGGGATACATGCGGACGTGCATTGTCCTGTTGGAACAGCAAGTTCCCTTGCCGGTCTAGGAATGGTAGAACGATGGGTTAGATGACGGTTTGGATGTACCGTGCACTATTCAGTGTCCCCTCGACGATCACCAGTGGTGTACGGCCAGTGTAGGAGATCGCTCCCCACACCATGATGCCGGGTGTTGGCCCTGTGTGCCTCAGTCGTATGCAGTCCTGATTGTGGCGCTCACCTGCACGGCGCCAAACACGCATATGACCATCATTGGCACCAATGCAGAAGCGACTCTCATCGCTGAAGACGACACGTCTCCATTCGTCCCTCCATTCACGCCTGTCGCGACACCACTGGAGGCAGGCTGCACGATGTTGGGGCGTGAGCGGAAGACGGCCTAACGGTGTGCGGGACCGTAGCCCAGCTTCATGGAGACGGTCCTCGCTGATACCCCAGGAGCAACAGTGTCCCTAATTTGCTGGGAAGTGGCGGTGCGGTCCCCTACGGCACTGCGTAGGATCCTACGGTCTTGGCGTGCATCCGTGCGTCGCTGCGGTCCGGTCCCGGGTCGACGGGCACGTGCACCTTCCGCCGACCACTGGCGACAACATCGATGTACTGTGGAGACCTCACGCTCCACGTGTTGAGCAATTCGGCGGTACGTCCACCCGGCCTCCCGCATGCCCAATATACGCCCTCGCTGCGATGGAGCTCCGTATGCCACGGCAAACTGGCTGACACTGACGGCGGCGGTGCACAAATGCTGCGCAGCTAGCGCCATTCGACGGCCAACACCGCGGTTCCTGGTGTGTCCGCTGTGCCGTGCGTGTGATCATTGCTTGTACAGCCCTCTCGCAGTGTCCGGAGCAACTATGGTGGGTCTGACACACCGCTGTCAATGTGTTCTTTTTTCCATTTCCAGGAGTGTATGTTTGGTGCTCTGCTTCAATAATACTTGCACTAAATGTGACCCATTTTTCAGGTGCTAGAAAACAGCGACGAAATGCGCAACATAATGAGTTGGAGCATTAACGACGGCAATGAAGCTGCCTTCAGGGATCTCGTTAACGAAGGATTGCTTTTCCCAGAAAAAAGAGGGAGCCTGAATTTCTGTGCCGACGGTTAATACCGGAGCTTTGCAGCAATCCTTTGAAGGCACCTTAATTGATTCATTACAGGCATACAGAGAGCAGTTAAACAAAGCTCTCGTGCGCTCGTTACACGTGCCCTTCTCCCTTTTGTCCCCTCTGACCTACCGTAGCCTATGCGACTCACATGCCGACTGGCAGTTTAGGTTTCGCATGTATTTACCATGAGATAGAGAGTGATTCATTCTTAGGAATTATACTGCAAGTAATTTGTTTTCTTTTGTCTCTGGCACTTACCTTAGCATGACCCGATACAAATACATAGCAGCTGAGTGTTTTCAATTAGGAAAGTAAATATTACAAGGAAACCTACACCAGTAAAATGTGGTATACTGTATCTCAGATGTTACAGTTACAACCCGAAACATGTTATTTGACGTCGAAAATACGTCTTTCTGTTTTTCATACGAAGTTCTTGAAAGCCGTTCATTAAAATTGCCGTTCCAAATCACTTATTTTTGCGTGAGCCATAAATCCATTTATCATAAATCATGTTACAAATCATTTATTTTTGCGTGAGTTGTAAATCGGTCGAGTACTGCAAAAAAATTCGGTATGCGGTTTATTGATTATTAAGCATGCTACAGTCTTTGGAGGAATGATGAGCTAACTAATCATGGTCAGCACAGCAGATTACTGTGGCAGCATGCCCCTGTAAACGCATGATACAAAGACACTCTCGTTTCATGCCCTTTGTCGAATGGTTCTGCATTATATTCGCGGTTAGCTTGCTTTCGGAATGGTTGGGACCAATGCATTGTGAGTGCGCTGCCTGTTGTAAGCAATCTTATGTTTGAACGGCTACTTCTACGCGGTAAAGTCTTACAGTGAAGGTTATATCGCTGTTTCGCAAGCACAGCTTGGCATGATGTTTTGTTCGCAACTCTTTACAGGTTATAGATGAGCTTTCCAACTCGTCGAGGCTCATTTTCCGTCATTCAAAGAGGGAGGTCTTGTCCCATGTTCATGGAACAAAACAGATATGTCAGTTATTCATCCGTTAGATTATTGTAAGGGAGTCATTACCTTTCCACTATCCTAATGTTGCTATGAGAATTCTATGTTGTACGAGGTTTCCTTTTGTTCCAGTTTTCATGTATCGTGGAAATGTATTTCACATGGTCCACTATGGCTCAAATGTAATGGCGTTGTTACGCTGCTCATTGAATTCTTGAATAATTAAGAACAATTAATCTGAAATAAATTAGATTATCCCAGAGTCATTTATGATGTTCGCAAGATTTTTCTAGATGGTCCCTTGTACTCTCGCATATAAATGTACGTCAAGCAGTGGTTGTTCTGAGCACAAGTTATCAATTGCATTCTGCCTTCAGAGAAATTGTTATCAAAAACCGGGCTGCCGTTAAAAAAAGTATTCTGAATTCTTTGCAAGCATTTTACAAATGGTTCAAATGGCTCTGAGCACTATGCGACTTAACTTCTGAGGTCATCAGTCGCCTAGAACTTAGAACTACTTAAACCTAACTAACCTAAGGACAGCACACACATCCATGCCCGAGGCAGGATTCGAACCTGCGACCGTAGCGGTCGCTCGGCTCCAGACTGCGGCACCTAGAACCGCACGGCCACTCCGGCCGGCACGCATTTTACAGCCATTAAGGTTTTGTGGAGTCAGGCTTACAAAGCGAGGACTTACATCCTTCAAGACAGTTCACAAATACGCTGATATTTTAGATGCTCCAGCACTGAAGTGTACATTGGGTCTGCAACTGGTCACAAACTTTTAGAAATAAGGATTACCAACAGCTGCACCTTTTACAAAATATATTAATCGCGCAACAACTGTCAGTTGTTAAATTGTTGGAGTCCACATACCGTGTAAACAGAAATCCATGATTCCAGTGGATATACATGGCACCTGTCAAAATGCATTGAGGGTTGGGTATCACTATTCAGTTTGCACAGAGGCCTGAACATAGCACTAATGTAGTGGTGAAACTGGTTGCGTTATCAATGTATTTTATGAAAAGTGCAGCTGTTGGTACTCCTTAAGTTTACAAAATTATAATGATACTTTGGCCAGGGAGTTAGAAATTGTGATCCTGATGCAGCAGTCATTTAAAAATTTGTTCAAGCTCCCGTTTTTATACGCTGCGCAATGTAAGTATTTAATACTTATCAATGTATCAATGAATCTGAAGTCAGACGTTCATTCTTGTCTAAAGGAAGTTACGTCTTTTATCTAAGATCAGTTCAAAAAAACGAAGTTGGAGGCTTTCACTTCCTGTTCCGGAGTACATAGAACATATCTCAGAAGTTGAGAAGAAGAACTTTAAAGCTTGTCGCGTACAACTGGAAATTCACTGAGGCATTCGCGCATTCATTTTGACGTAATTGCTTCGCACAACGTACTACACGTACTCGTACGACATTAATGGATTTGTAACTACTATCGCTAGCCCAAGGAAATTATTTCCCTGTTTTCCCCCTCAAACATAAACTTTTAAGAATTTAATGAAATAACCGTGAATAATTAGGAATATAATAGCGTCGAGTAACATTTAAAATATTACATTCACTGTGCGCGACATTGCTTCAGGTTCTGATCAGAACTCTGCAACCTAACGCATTTGCCTTATCCTCACAATATTTACCCAAGAAGACTCAGTAACAAAGCCGAAAATTCCTTAAGAAATTTAGTATACTAGAGAATGACCTTCATTGTTTTAGAAGAGTTACACGACCTATGCCGAGAACCACGCAAACTGAACGAAGTCCGGAATTTTTTTCTACAGTTCGTGACCGTTCCGTATACTTTCGTTGTTGAAAGCATGAAACGTCGAAGGGTTCAAAAACATTGTCCCCCTCTTCTGCTCCTCCAGAGCTTTAGGTTATGAGGCTAATCGCACACAGCTTCACTCTTCGGATCACGAACATGTCTTAGGAAGTTTGGTGAATCCAACGTGAATGAATGCTACCGCATTCAGGAATGCTGAAGTGTGACAGCACAGGTACAATTATAGTCTGTTTCAGTCCAATGTTCATCTGTATGCGAACGTCATAAGCAACTGTGAATCGATGAATCTTTAGATACGTTTTGTGTTTCATGCATATTGTGATCTAAAGTGGAGCATCTGAAGGGGTTATGCTCAGGGGTTTCGAACATTCACTGCAACACATTGCAGTGGCATTGCACAGAGATTAACAGGCGGTCAATTCTCTAGAAGATAAGGATGAACGCTTCCCTAAACGACCAACTGTTCTTATTTGATGTGAGCAACATGTGAATGCTTGACCTGTACAAACTGTGACGTCATCCGCAAAATTAATTGTGGCAAATTCTTAAATCAGACGCTGCTACAAGAACACGGATGCCGTTGGCACAGGTGTAAACTTGGGATGCATCATCTCCAGCATAACAACAGAGGGAAGGAACACGAAAGAAGAAATCCGGGATTACCGAAGAGACAGTGTGTGTGTTTAATGTAAGAAAACGTGATGGTCAGCATTTTTCAAGAAATTATTGAAACACAAGGATGGTATATAAGAGACATGGCATCGGCTTGTCTAAGTGCATTATCTGGTCACATACAATTACGTTTGCTTACTGAGAAATTTTCGGGATTTTACTGTGAATGCCAGAGGACTTGTGGGCTTCAAGGGTTTGCTATCAACTTTTTAGGAAGTTTTATGTTCTGGACGTAGGTGGTCAGACTAGCTTACTCTCCGTGTGCCTAATTTATGATTGACATGCGAGGCAAATACATGTCGTAATGCGAGGTTCTCACTGAGATAGAAATATTCCAGGAGTTAGTTGTCAGTGTACATCAGCGTTATAAGATGCAACACAGGAAAACGTTTTTAGGGGCAAAATTGAGTGCCTTAACACGGAAACGTAAGGAAACTGTGGAAACCGTCTCAGACAGGATACAGAGGATAAATGCACAGGCGTATCATCTGATTCAAAATGTAGAAAGGGATGGAATCTTGCTGCAAGAAACCGAGAATAGGGCTTTGCAATTTTATCTTCGTGCTATCCCCAGCGAGGTAAATATCACGCAGTGTAACGATCGAAAATCCTTGGTTGAGGTTCTTAGGGTCGCGATGCAATTAGAGAAGATCGATGTCACTACAATATTTCTACAAGAATATGTAAGGAACACCATGCTTTTCTGTAGAAGCAAAGTGTTATAGATATGGGCATAAAGGTTATGTATGGAAGCAATGTTAGTAACCTGAATGCAATAAGTGTGGTCACTTTGGACACCGAGCACAGGATTGTGGGAAGCGAAGGCAGGGAAAACAACATCAGAGGAAGCAGCCATTAAATGCCAACAGCAGTGCCTCAACAGCCAGGAGGCATTCCCAATACTACACAAATAGATGCAAAGGCGGAATGTTGCTTGAGAAGCCTTAGGAGAGGCTGAGAACATAAATTTCTAGTGGACACGGATGTGGAAGGTAAGTTGTCAGTCTGGGTCACGTAGACAGGAGGTGACTAGAGCCCCCACATCAGGAATTACGTGTAGTGGGTGATAGCAATGTACGGTCATTGGGTATTTGTAGGGTCATTGGATATTATGTTGCTCAGTTTTAATATCGGAACTAGGAATTTTTATGAGCATATGGGAATGGAGTTAATGTATTGAGCAATAGTTGGGCTAGATTTTCTCGGCAAACATCATGCCAAAACGGATATTTCGTAGTATACAACAGAATACAAAAAAATGGCTCTGAGCACTATGGGACTTGGCATCTGACGTCATCAGTCCCCTATAACTTAGAACTAATTAAACCTAACTAACCTAAGGATAACACACACACCCATGCCCGAGGCAGCATTCGAACCTGCGACCGCAGCGGTCGCGCGGTTCCAGACTGAAGGGCCTAGAACCACTCGGCCACTCCGGCCGGCACATCAGAATGCAGTGGGACTTTGTTTCCCATTGCGGATTAAGATGCAAAGGAGGTATGTCGCAAGAAGACATTGCCTTCATGAAGGGTAAATTGGAAACACACACGCTATAGATTGGTTCCCATATAAACTACCAGCAGATATGGGAAAGGTAGTGTGGGTTTCCGTTGATAAAGATTTACCACATGATGTATTGTACGTGGTGCAGCCACAAGGGGAAAATAAAGAATCACACAAAATGCATTACTTTGTGTGAGAAAGTACAGTGTGTGTAAGTAATGTTACCGTTTTATTTGTGGTTCCTGCAAACTTCGACAACTTCAGCATGGACATGGTTACTCTGTGAGAGGGCTTAATAACGATTACCACATTAAACGTATTAGATGAAGAAATTACTGATAGGTCATGTGATGGCCAGAGCCACAAACAAACTGTCGATGCAGCAACTTTATGTGAAAAAGTAGATCAAAAGTGAGGCACTGATCGACAGGAGAGGTAAGCTTTGCTACTGCGACTTATGGTTTTATTTAACATGATGTGTCCCTTACTAGTAAAACCTGTTACCCAGCACTGTGTACCTACTGGTAATACTAAAACGGTTTACAGAAAGCTGTACAGCTTAGCGAAGCATCTATGACCCATAATGGAGGAGATTACATATCATCAGTTGGCAGATGGTAAAATAAAGTACAGTGATAGCTCACGGGATACAAAAATTATCATTGTGCCTCATAAGTGATCCGTTGCTATTAAGAAGTACATGTTCAACAGTACCTAAATACAAAAACCGTACCGGATTCCCAGTGTTAGACAGGCAGGGGCAAAAGCAGTTCTCAACAACAATGGCTGAAAGAAGTGGATTTCACCAGTAGAGGTAGTCCCAGAAGATAGATAAAAGATAGCTTTTCTGACCCCACGGGGACATTTACAGTATAAAAGTATGTCTTTCGGGCTTAAAAACGTGCCAGCCATGCTCCAGAAGTTATTAGATGAGGTGTTTGTGGTTTGAAGCCCAAAACTTACATTATTTATTTGGACAATGTAGTCATATTCTCGAAGGATATGCCATAGTACGTGAAACACTAAGAGGACGTGTTCAAAAAGCATATCTGATGCTTAGAACAGACAAGTGCAATTTTTCACAAACACAGGTAATCTATCTTCGGAAAGGTATTCAACCGATTCATAGCACAGGCAATTCGGGACTCTGTAGTGTCAAAAGCAAAAAAACAACCACAGATATTTCTGGGTTTATGGAAATATTATTGCAAATTGATAAACAGGTATGTACAAATCGCAGAATCTTTGAGTCGATTTTTGAGAGAAAGAGTGAAATTCCGTACGTCAGCACACTATCTAATAGCTTTTAAAGCAAGAGTTTCAGATCCACTACTGGTCTTTCCTGATATTGAGAAGGAATTTATCCTCTCCTGTGAAGCCAAAAATGGGGAATTTAGCTGTATTTTGAGCCAGAATATAGATGACTGAAACGTACAGTAGCTTATGCACGAACACAACTGAGCGAAGTGGAACATAAATACTAGAATATGGAAAAGGAAATATGGGTGTCGCTATATGGAATAGCATACTTCGGTTGTTATTTATATGGGTAAAAGTTGAAGGTTATCACAGACCCCATACCGTATATCATTAAAATAACTGTCGGGGCTGAAAGTCGTCGAGTGGATCAACGAGACGGGCGTTCTAACTCAGCGAGTTTGATTATGAGGTGATTAAAAACCAGGTAGTATATATATAAATGCGGTCATATTCAGTTGTAAAGTGGCAGTGGTGAATGTGCTAGGCAAAAGTGTAACATAGTGACAGTGAGTGCAAGTGACCGGTAAAGACTGTCAGCCATTAAGTCACAACCACAGTTCGTGAAGCATGATGGATTGCTCTGCAGAATGACGAAATGCAGACCATGCATAGTGGTTTCAGTGGCATTCAAGGACAAGATACTGTGAAAAATACATGACCTCCATCAGGTTACCTTCCATTGGGAAAGTGGGTGCACTCAGCGACTGTTATGTGATTCATAAATTATAGAGCGCAGCAATCAGTCGTCCTGTTTTTGTTAGGTTTTATTACGCAAATCTAGATTTCGGCTAGTGCCTAGCCCTTATGAATGCTAAAAATACAAGTACATGGTCAGATGATGCAATAAAATGATACAACTCATGGCATAACCTCTATGGCTTATAAATTAGGTTACAGACCAACATTTTCTAATCTAGAAGCACGTTAGTTCCCTGTAGTTCGGGGTCAGTCACAGTTCTTTCAATACTACTGAATAAAGAAGGTAGGCTGTGTGGGGAACACATCGAGTGGTTGTATTGCGCCCTGTGTATGAACTACGTATATAGCATTTAAAGGAAAGTAAAATAATTCGAATAGGCTTGGGAATAAATAAAATTCTTTACATTGCTGTCCGACTTATTTCACTAGTGCCAGTAAACATAGAAAATATAATAAAATTTCCAGGTTGACTCCTTGTGAGTCAGTTGTTTTATTCTTTAAACACATATGTAATGTCAGATGGGTAAAACCTTGTATTAAAATTATTTATAAGACACAAGGAAGCACCTGCTATATGCAACTATTAAAATTGATCTGATTTCAATGTTCTTATCTTTGTATTAGTTTTCTCCTCGTTTAAACATCGTAACAAGTGTTCTGTTCCTCTTATCTACTGAATAGTCACAGATGGCGCCAAATGTCAGCCAGATGGATGGTTGGTGTGACTTGGTATTCCGTTACAGACGTAGAGAGTCGTAGACTCTGTGTCACTTCAAACTGATTTTACTTATAAATACAATAAAAGTAGAGGCTCCGACACCCAATTGGATATATGGTGAGGTGTCGGACTAGCATGATCCATTTCATTTCTACGCATTCTATCGTATGATAAAGGATTTTTACAGTTACCACAGGGTCTAGTAACAAATGCTATGCATCAAGAACAGTCTGTTCGACACCGGGCAACTCCTGTTGCGTATTACTAATCTGAGATGTGACACTGTCATGCCATTGATGTAAATCTCTTCTTATTGTAGTTACAATTTGTTTTAGTTGTGTCTTAACTGGTTCTTCTACAAAGCCCCTCTAAGTAACAGGTTGTAGTATAACAAATGGTAACTGAATCCAACATTTCATTTACGTGTGTGCCCTTATTTAAAAGTCGTTGTGAAGATCATCATGAAATACTTTCCCTCCCTGCACCAATCTGTTCCTTTATCTTAGCCTCTTCTTCAGCAGTGAAACTGTCTACCTTTCCCGTACGGATTCCTACATAAGAGTCTGTTCATTGGTTAATTCTTGTGTGGTGTCAGGAACGCCCTGTTACATGGTTTTCAGTTCAGAAATGACTGTTGTTAAGGCATCGTTTTGTGATTACCAATTTGTCAGTTTGAACGACATTTAATTTTATCGAGACCACATTTATCTTTTCTTAGATAAAATTTCATTTAGCTTAGATCACATTTCATTATGTTCAGCTGACATGTCCTTGCTGTAATGATAAGTGGTCAAAAATTTGTTTCACCATTCTATCGGTTGGTTGGTTTATGGGATTGAAGGGACCAGACTACAAGGGCCATCGATCAACCATCCTGTCTAAACTTCGGAGTAATGCTTTGAGTCTTGAGCAGGACCAGAGGGTGGAATAATATGTTTGCTCTCAGCTAGTGACTCCATTTCGTGTGCTGAAGTGACAGTGATTGCATTGGCAACGTCGTCGAATCTGCTAGCTTCAGCGTGTGATACAACTGCACATCGTGCTTCAGATTACATTTCTACAGACTTTCCTATCCTTACCATAATACAGAGATGGATCAAATTACATATTACGGATTAATGACAGCACCCAAATTAGAACATTGCTGAACAGGAATTTTTTCAACTTGTGTAACTATGATTGAAGTAACTACTAAAAATTTAAAATCACCAAGTTTTGAAGAAAAATGATCTGTGAATGATCAGTTTGACAAGCAACAGATGCGGTGGATGTGGGCGAAGTAGAATAAGTGATATCGTCCTTACCTTGTGCTTTCATAAATGACTCGTAATTATTCTTGTTAACATTAGTTTTCTTCAAAATTGATTGTTCTTCAGCTTCAAACATTTTGTGGCTGTAATATGCCGTTTTCATTGTACATTCAACAGATACAAGAGATAAGTTACAATACACTGATAATAAAATTTCCTACAAATACCATTTGTTACTTCGTCCTGGCACAGTCAACACGTAATGTACACTCTTCGTGTCAATATAGATTTAAAATTGAAATGTGAAAAGAAAATAAAGGAAAGATATATCATGTAGCTGGGAAGAAAAGAAAAACATATCGTAATAAAATTTAGTAGTATTGTTTTGTACTTTAAACAACTTTCTTGATGCAGAAATTGATTTTTAATTTCATAAGATACCCTTCATTACCATGCAAATGAGTGCATCAGAGGCGTCCAAATCAACTGCCAGAGCCTGTTTCATTCATCAATAATTTGCGCGTCGTTCTGGACATCATTACTGTCTTCCAGCGTTGCTACTTTCTTATAGACAACCGCATCATTTGCGAACCGTCTGAGAGAGCTTCCTACGCTTTTTGATAGATCATTTGTGTGTAATGGAAACATTAACGGTCCCATTACACATCCTTGGGGTACTCCGGACGTTACCTTGACACCTGCCAATTTTATTCCGCTAAGGGTGTCGTGTCTGCAAGACAGACTCGAACACAACCACAGTCTGGTCCGATACTAAGTAAGCTCATAATTTTTACAGTGAAGGGCGGTGAGGAGCGGTGTCAAATCCCTTCCTGGCGACAAGGTACGTGGCTTTAACCAGAGCGCCTTATCTACAGCGCTATGGATCTATGGAGGAGCAGATCGAACTGAGTTTCACAAGCTCTCTGTTTGCGGAATGCATATTGATCTTTATAGAGGAAATTTTAGAGTCCAAAAAAGTCATAATTCTTGTTCATAAAGGACGTTCCATTTGTCTACAGCAGATTGACGTCAATGATGTAAGGGCCTATAATTATGGGCATCTGTCCTGAAGCTTTTCTTGAAAACTGGAATGACCAGCGCTTTTTTTCCCGTCACTAGGTTCCTTCCGTTGCTCCAGTGCTCTACAATAAACTGGTATTAGTAGGGGAGCAAGTTCTTTCGCATTGTCCTTTTAGAATCTTACAGGTATCTAATCGGGTCTTGATGCCTTTCCACTAGTAAGCGATAACAGTAGTTTTCCTATTGCGCGATAAAGTTTCTGAATATCTGCCGTTTCGACGTTCAAATAAATAAACGAACGCCGCTTGGATCACAACTTTCTATTTACCGTAAACCGGTTTCCATGTACGCAGTACATCAACTTCAGGTCTGGTGCCTCAAAGAGGAGTTTGTCAACGTTGACAGGCAGCACTTTGCGTCGCCACACCTGAAGTTGTTGATTCGGATCGGCTGACTAAATTTTATTTTGAAAGTCATCTAACGCTTCTCTCATTGCTCTCCTTACCCTCATTTTCGCTTCTTTCATCTTTTGTTTGTCAGATAGGCTCTGACTTCTGCTGAACCTGTTACGAAGCTGTGCTTAAACAACGTTCAGGAGTTTTCTAACACCGTCATTAAACTACGATGTATCTTTCTCATCCCTTAAAACCTTGCTCGGAACGTTGCTCGGAACGTACTTGTCTAGCAGTTTAAAAGATGCTTTCGAATTTTTTGTGTTTGTGCTCCACATCTTCGCCGTCAGCGTTGAATATTTGAGGCTCATATAAACTGCTGTATTTATTGTCACCCTTGCTAAGCAAAAATGTTTTCCCAGAATCATTCCTCGGATCCGCCTGCAGTTTACTAATATTATATTAATGTTCTCTATACACGATTTGCCAGAACGAGCTTTCTGTGAGAGCACTGTGGCTGATGTAGCTTCTCGGCGAGAAATGGTTAAAAATCCTATAAGCGGCCCTTCTGAGCTTTTCATTTCTGAAAGCAGTCATGTAGTCTCGGTACACGAAATTGTGCCCGTGGTACGTCAGAAATATTTAACACATATTTTGTTCAGCGGCAGCACCGTTAGCAGAGTGGAAGTCTGGGCAAGCGTAGGACTTGGGCCGCACTTCCTTTTAGCCGTCGTGATAAACGGGGGACCTGGCGCGGCGGCTTGTAGGGCGGTTAGCAGTGACCGCACGCGGCGGTTCACATAATGGCCCTTGCGGGTGCGCTAAAGGCGCCGAACGCCCGGCGGGCGCGCCAGCGCAGTAAACCCGACAGCACAGTGTTTAACGCCGGACCGCAGCTCCGTACCCAGCACCCTACAGGACCCTGGGGCCGACCTCTCTCCGCAGCGTACTGCTGCCGTCCACAAATACATATATCAGTGGGAACAGCTCAACGGGTCCTAGGAACTATTTTGTTCAAATATGACGAATTTTCATGCGAAAATTTCTTACGTAATGGAAAACCACCGAAAACTTTTAATACAAGTTAGATGGCAGAACTGTTTCACAGTTTCTGAGACTGAAACAGTCCACACGGGCTATGACAGTACCAATCTCAATTACAAAGTGCGTTCGACTGCCACTGAAGCGCCACAGGCATGCGTATTCAAATACAGAGACATGTAAACAGGCACAACACTTGGCGGCGGCCAGTAACGCCTATATACGACAACAAGTGTCTGGCGCTGTGGTTAGATCTGTTACTGCAGCTACAATTTCAGTTTATGAAGATTTAAGTGAGTTTGGACGTGCCCTTACAGTAGGCGCACAAGAAATTGGACACTGCATCTCCAAGCTAGCGATGAAGTGGGGGTTTGCACGTACGACCATCTCAAGAGTGTACCGTGAATATCACGAATCCGGTAAAAATTTAATCTCCGACATCGCTGCCGCTGGAAAGAGATGCTAAAAGAACGGGACCAACGAAGACTGAAGGAAATTGTTGAACGTCACTGAAGTGCAACCCTTCCGAAAATTGCTGCAGATTTCATTGCTGGGCCATCAGTAAATTTCAGCGTGCGAACCATTCAACGAAACATCAGCGATATGTGCTTTCGGAGCCGAAGGCCCACTCGTGTACCCTTGTCGACTGGTCGGCACAAAGCTTTACGCCTCGCCTCGGCCCGTCAGCACTGACATTGGGCTGTTGATGACCAGCAACGTGCTGCCTGGTCTGACGAGTCTCGTTTCAAATTGCATCGAGCGCGTGTTAGCAGGGGATTGTTCAAGCTGGTGGAGGCTCTGTAGTGGTGTGGGGCGTGTGCTGTTGGAGTGATATGGGAACCATTATACGCCTAGATACCACTCTTACTGGTGACATGCACGTAAGCATCCTGTCTCGTCACCTGCATCCATTAACCCCCATCGTGCATTCCGACGGACTTGGGAAATTCCAGCAGGACAATGTGGCACCCCATACGTCCAGAATTGTTACAGAGTGACTCCAGGAACACTGAGTTTAAACATTTACGCTGGCCACCAAACTCCACAGACATGAACATTACTGAACATATCTGGCATGCCTTGCAACGTGCTGTTCACAAGAGACCTCCATCCCCTCTTACTCGCACTGATCTATGTATGGCCCTGCGAGATTCATGGTTTCAATTCCCTCCAGTACTACTTCAGACATTAGTCGAGTCCATGCCACGTCATGTTGCGGCACTTCTGCATGCTCGCAGTGGCCCTGCACGACATTAGGCAGGTGTATATCACTACCCGTCTTCTTCTCACATTTCGAAGAAGAAATATCTACACTTACAGACACATACACCGAACGGGGCTTGTCGGAGGGTTCCCATGTACCATTGCTAGTCATTTCATCTCCGATTCCACTCGCTAACAGAAAGAGGAAAAAAAATTGTATAAAATTCAACTTATGAGCCCTAATTTCTCGCAAAAAACTAAGTTGGCTGAAGAAAAATCGTTTTGCAGCTGCCCTCAATGATCAGTTCTCTAAATGGGCGCAGTAATGCCTTGCCTCCAAGATTCCCATTTCAGTTCACTTAGCATCTCCAAACTGTTCGCCTGATGATTGAACATACCGGTGAAAAATCTAGCAGCGCAGCTCTGAATCGCTTCCGTATCTTCCTTTAATCCTGCATGGCGGGGATCTCAAACACTCCAACAGTAGTCTAGAATGGTTCACACCAGCGTTCTGTACGTCGTCTCCTTCCTGGATGAACTACAGAACATTCTTTCTGTACAACGAAGTCGAGCATTTGCCTTCTTTACAATCATTCTGTCGTGCTCATTCCATTTCACATCGCTCTGCAACGTTACGCCTAGACTGAAGTTACTGTGTCAAGCTACTACCTTCTACTACTGTAATCGAATGTTACAGGACTGTTTTCCGTACTCAGCCGCATTAACGTACATTTTTTCTACATCTACAGCAAGCTGTCATTCACCACATGAACTAGAAATATTACGTAAGCCATCTTCTGTACTCCTACAAGTCACTCAAGGGCGACCCCTTCCCGTAGACCGCAGTGTTGTCAGCAAATAGTCGTAAATTGCTGCGCACCCTCTCCGTCAGGTCATTTATACACTCCTGGAAATTGAAATAAGAACACCGTGAATTCATTGTCCCAGGAAGGGGAAACTTTATTGACACATTCCTGGGGTCAGATACATCACATGATCACACTGACAGAACCACAGGCACATAGACACAGGCAACAGAGCATGCACAATGTCGGCACTAGTACAGTCTATATCCACCTTTCGCAGCAATGCAGCCTGCTATTCTCCCATGGAGACGATCGTAGAGATGCTGGATGTAGTCCTGTGGAACGGCTTGCCATGCCTTCTCCACCTGGCGCCTCAGTTGGACCAGCGTTCGTGCTGGACGTGCAGACCGCGTGAGACGACGCTTCATCCAGTCCCAAACATGCTCAATGGGGGACAGATCCGGAGATCTTGCTGGCCAGGGTAGTTGACTTACACCTTCTAGAGCACGTTGAGTGGCACGGGATACATGCGGACGTGCATTGTCCTGTTGGAACAGCAAGTTCCCTTGCCGGTCTAGGAATGGTAGAACGATGGGTTCGATGACGGTTTGGATGTACCGTGCACTATTCAGTGTCCCCTCGACGATCACCAGTGGTGTACGGCCAGTGTAGGAGATCGCTCCCCACACCATGATGCCGGGTGTTGGCCCTGTGTGCCTCGGTCGTATGCAGTCCTGATTGTGGCGCTCACCTGCACGGCGCCAAACACGCATACGACCATCATTGGCACCAAGGCAGAAGCGACTCTCATCGCTGAAGACGACACGTCTCCATTCGTCCCTCCATTCACGCCTGTCGCGACACCACTGGAGGCGGGCTGCACGATGTTGGGGCGTGAGCGGAAGACGGCCTAACGGTGTGCGGGACCGTAGCCCAGCTTCATGGAGACGGTTGCGAATGGTCCTCGCCGATACCCCAGGAGCAACAGTGTCCCTAATTTGCTGGGAAGTGGCGGTGCGGTCCCCTACGGCACTGCGTAGGATCCTACGGTCTTGGCGTGCATCCGTGCGTCGCTGCGGTCCGGTCCCAGGTCGACGGGCACGTGCACCTTCCGCCGACCACTGGCGATAACATCGATGTACTGTGGAGACCTCACGCCCCACGTGTTGAGCAATTCGGCGGTACGTCCACCCGGCCTCCCGCATGCCCACTATACGCCCTCGCTCAAAGTCCGTCAACTGCACATACGGTTCACGTCCACGCTGTCGCGGCATGCTACCAGTGTTAAAGACTGCGATGGAGCTCTGTATGCCACGGCAAACTGGCTGACACTGACGGCGGCGGTGCACAAATGCTGCGCAGCTAGCGCCATTCGACGGCCAACACCGCGGTTCCTGGTGTGTCCGCTGTGCCGTGCGTGTGATCATTGCTTGTACAGCCCTCTCGCAGTGTCCGGAGCAAGTATGGTGGGTCTGACACACCGGTGTCAATGTGTTCTTTTTTCCATTTCCAGGAGTGTATATACAGAGAAATAAAGTTATCGTATCACACTTCCCTGGAGCGCTGCTTATCTCTGATGAACACCCGCCGTCGACGACCATGAATGTAGGTATATTATTTAAAAAGTTTTCGAGTCACTCGCAGATATGGGAACCTAAGCCATATGCTCGCACCTTCGTCAACAACCTGCTGTGCGTCCCCGTTTTAAGTGCTTTCCGGAAATCTTGGAACATGGAATGCGCCTGTTGTCATCCATCAATGGTGTGCAGAATATCATGTGATCAAAGGACAAGTTGAGATTCGCAAGAGCGATGCTTTATAATTCCGACCTTATCTGCAACTGAATATTTCCTGTCTCAAGGAAATTTAATGTATTCGAACTAAGAACGTGTTCAAGAATTCAAACAGGGCGATTTTTCTTAACATACGTTTGCACTCATTGTGAATACTTGACGGCGACAGCACATAGAGGTCTAGTGGAAGTGGTGAAAATGAGGACTGTTTTTGATACTTAATATGGTGAAGTTTTTGTTTCAAGTATAGCCTCTAATTATTCTAATTATTCATTTTCTCCAATTGCGTGGTTTGACTTTGATTGAAATTCATCGTTATCTGTGTGAGGCACGTGGTAATGGGATCACAGATGTGTCTAATGTGCGCTCTTGAGAACGACAATTCAAAGAAAGAATAACGTCCTGTGCCAACAAACCTAGACAATCTCAGCCTCGCTCCAACTGGTATGACAATATGAGGGTTGTCCAGAAAGTAAGTTCCGATCGGTCGCGAAACGGACAGCACAGTGAAATCCAGAAACGTTATATTTGCAATAGTTAGGTACACCTTCAACCTACGAGGTGCATTCAAGTTCTAAGGCCTCCGATTTTTTTTCTCCAGGCTGGAAAGAGATATAAACATTGTTTTAAAATGAGGCCGTGTTCATTGTCAATACGTCCCAGAGATGGCAGCACCGTATGGCAGATGGAATTTTACCGCCAACGGCGAGAATGAGAACTGTTTTAAATACTTAAAATGGCTATGTTTTCCTTACTTGAACAGCGTGCAATCATTCGTTTTTTGAGTTTGCGTGGTGTGAAACCAATTGAAATTCATCGACAGTTGAAGGAGACATGTGGTGATGGAGTTATGGATGTGCTGAAAGTGCGTTCGTGGGGGCGACAGTTTCATGAAGGCAGAACATCGTGTGACAACAAACCGATACAACCTCGGGCTCGCACAAGCCGGTCTGACGACATGATCGAGAAAGTGGAGAGAATTGTTTTGGGGGATCGCCGAATGACTGTTGAACAGATCGCCTCCAGAATTGGCATTTCTGTGGGTTCTGTGCACACAATCCTGCTTGACGACCTGAAAATGCGAAAAGTGTCATCCAGGTGGGTGCCACGAATGCTGACGGACGACCACACGGCTGCCCGTGTGGCATGTTGCCAAGCAATGTTGACGCGCAACGACAGCACGAATGGGACTTTCTTTTCGTCGGTTGTGACAATGGATGAGACGTGGATGCCATTGTTCAATCCAGAAACAAAGCGCCAGTCAGCTCAATGGAAGAACACAGATTCACCGCCACCAAAAAAATTTCGGGTAACCGCCATTGCAGAAAAAATGATGGTGTCCATGTTCTGGGACAGCGAGGGCGTAATCCTTACCCATTGCGTTCCAAAGGGCACTACGGTAACAGGTGCATCCTACGAAAATGTTTTGAAGAACAAATTCCTTCCTGAACTGCAACAAAAACGTCCGGGAAGGGCTGCGCGTGTGCTGGTTCACCAAGACAACGCACCCGCACATCGAGCTAAGGTTACGCAACAGTTTCTTCATGATAACAACTTTGAAGTAATTCCTCATGCTCCCTACTCACCTGACCAGGCTCCTAGCGACTTTTGGCTTCTTCCAACAATGGAAGACACTTTCCGTGGCCGCACATTCACCAGCCGTGCTGCTATTGCCTCAGCGATTTTCCAGTGGTCAAAACAGACTCCTAAAGAAGCCTTCGCCGCTGCTATGGAATCATGGCGTCAGCGTTGTGAAAAATGTGTACGTCTGAAGGGCGATTACGTCGAGAAGTAACGCCAGTTTCATCGATTTCGGGTGAGTAGTTAATTAGAAAAAAAATCGGAGGCCTTAGAACTTGAATGGACCTCGTACTTCTCTACATAGTCGCTGCTCCAGCTTCGAGTGTTGTCGTAGTGTTGTATCAACTTTCCAATATCCTCATCATTCTGTAGAAAGCAACCGCCAGTGCTTTCGGCCAGTTATCTGCACTGGTCTGCAGCATGTTGTCTGTGGAAAAATTTTGTCTTCATAGCAAGCCGTTCTTGTGAGCAAAAATGAGACTCAGAGGGAGACAATTACGGACTGAATTGTGGGTGATCAAACACTTCACATCGGAAACGCTGCAGGAGCGTCTTCATTGCCCCTGCAGTGTGTGGCCCAGAATTGGCGTGAACAAGGAACTGCTCGACAGTTGTGTTATGTGGGCTGCATGACACAGGCGAAATCTCTGGCCAGACTCTCATACTTGACGGGAGACGCTATTTCCTACGCTTCTTTACGTGCACACTGTTAACTCAAAACTGAAAAGAGGGACGCGACACGATCGATGAGACGGGCATACTAGGGACAATGCCCAACACATCTGTGGAAAGCTTTACCGGATTTTCCGAGTGATTTAAGTTTTGCGACCGGTCGGAACTTACTTTCTGGACAACCCTCGTATAATGTACCGAGTGGAGAAAGTTGTTTTGGAGGATCGCCGAATGAGTACGGAAAACTTCGCTTCTACAGTTGGCATATCCGTAGCATCTGTGTACATAATCCTGCATGAAGACCTGGAAGTACGAAAAGAGTCCTGCAGGTGGGTGCCATGAATGCTGACGCCCGATCGCAAGGCTGTGTGCGTGGCATGTTGCCAGTCAATGTGATGCATGATGACGGGATGAATGGGGCTTTCTTATCATCGATTGTGGTAACTCACGAGATGTGAATGCAAGTTTTCATTCATAAAATGAAGTACTAGTCAGTTCAATGTATTGCACATACTTATCGCTACCAGCAAAATTTCTGGTAAGCGCCAGTGCTGAAAAACCGTTGTGGTGCAAAGGGCGCTATGGTGACAGTTGCAGCCTACCAACATGTTTTGAAGCGCGAGCACCTTCCAGTATTGCGTGAAAAACGACCAGAAGATGATGCACGTGCGCTCTTACGCAAAGACAACGGACTAGTGCATTGAGAGAACGTGACAGCAGCTTTGAAGTGGTTTCTTATGCTCCCTAATTACATGACCTGGCACCTTGCACCTCCCACTGTTTCCAGAGATGAAAAACACTGTTCGTTGTCCCACATTCACTAGCTATGCTACTTTGGCGTCAGCAGTTTTCCAGTGGTCGAACCATTCTCCTAGAGAGGCGTTGACAGCAGCCAACGGACATGGCATCGACGTTGACATAAATATGTGAGCCTACAGGGAGTTTGTGCCGAGAAATGACGAAAGTTTCACAGTTTTAGAGTGATTAGTTTGTGAGGAAAAAATCAGAAGTATTTTAACTAGGATACACCTTGTAAACATCCTTGACAAGCAGAAATCATTTTGTTTCTGTGGTAGGGAAGAGCTGTCGGGATAAAAGAAAGTATCGTTAGGAGCTTTGATTGTTCATAGTTTGAGAGACTGTTGTGTAAGTGAAGCCTAACACAGCTATTTACAGTGCCAGTTCTTAAATTTGAGATGCGCCCATTCATAGTGACCAGTGGCATTCTTGTTGTTCAACGTAAATGCTTGTTTGGCTCGTAAGTACAATACAGGAATAAACAAGTCCATGGCAGTCTTAGAAAATGTCTGCTAAAAATGTTTCTGTGCCTGCCTAACATTGCTGTCCCTACCGCCTATTTGATCGTACATCTAGGATGGCAGTGAGGCATCCTTTCGGTTAGATGTAAGCTTACCAGACCACTAAAGGTTTGGAGTATGAAACTGCTACGAGTTATGGGTCAGACACGCCATATCAGTGCCTTTAACAGAGGTCAGATTGACGGATGATCAGCAATCGTAAGGGTTTTCACAAGCCACCGTGACAAGGGTGTACTTCGATTCACATACAGAAACTACTGCAACTTGTTTTTCACAACATTCTGACAAGGGTAGTCGCCGACTGTCATTTTACAGCATTGGCTTTCGGAACTGCCGTCAGACAGCGTCCGCATCTTGTCACGATCTTTCGGCTGGCAATCAAGTAGTAAACTTCTGACAACTGTCACATACCTGAATCCTCACTTGTCACTCAGGCACTCAGAGATGAAATTTATTGAAACTCTACTGTCAGTCGTTACGAACTGCTTAGGAAAATACAGCATTAGAATAAGGTTCTTTTAAGTGCTCCCTACTCTTCTCCATTTAAGCCACGAAAAGGCTACGAATGTAACATACGAGTTTATTAGTAGCTATGTACCGTTTTATCTGTTGTAATGCTCAGCAAATCTAATTAACGTTTACTCGTCTTAATCTTACCATACAAAAATGTCTAATCATCCGCTTGTGACAACTAATCAAGTCTTAAAGTTTTAAAAGCTCGAAGATCTTTTAGTGTCAGGTACAATGAAACATTTATTCGGAAAAAGAGGCATTAATGTATGCAGTTCCAATTTTGATTATTATCTGCTAATTTCCGCAGACAAACCGAAAGGCGTTGAAGAAATTTCCATTCGATATAGGGAAAAAAGGGTCATAGGCTCGATGTACTTGAAGAGCTGAAGATTTCCGAGCGTATTTCTCAAAAGCGATGGCCTCATACTCAGTGAACTGTAACAGCTACGTAACAAAATTTTTTCAGTGGTTTTAATCCACAGTTCGCGGAATTTTGATTCCTCTATTTATCACTCATCTTTCACGCCTCTGGATCCGAAACACCATTTTCTTCGAATATTATAGATATGTGCTACCGAAGTTAGATTTATGCAGATATTTTCTAGATTATACAGGTGTTTGTATAATTTTTCTATACTGTTCTGTTCTTTACTTAATTGGTATAAAGCGTAATAGAGGGATCTTAGTTATACTTAATCTGCTTGACTATTATATTTTTTTAATAGTACATTAAGCCCTGTGTCTTTGTATTTTGTTTTTAAAATTAACTGTAGTTTTCTTTCATTTATTTCTGTTATAAAATGGGCACATGCCACTGTCCGCACCCGATAGGCGGAGCCACTTGCATTGATTTCGTGGCAGCAATGTAAGTCATTGGACCGATCAGCCTGACGTTTTCTTAGGAAGGCACATGTCCAAAGGCTGGAGCGACTTCAATTTAATTTTTAACTTCAGCATAGTTGCTTGTAATTCTGACCATTGCTTTCTCACAATATAATTTTACGTACTGTCATCTTGGTTAATGCTTGTTGTCATACTTAATTTTCTATGTTGTATTTTATAGGTTTCTCAAAATTTCATTCTGATGAAGATATCTGTAGAAGGTGTCAAAACCTAGGTGAATGTACCAAGCATTTATTTGCAACCGGTGGACTGTATAATCCTATGTTGAAACTATTCAACTCTTTACATGACAGTGTCTAACAAACCAGTGCTGTTACAGTCAGCGAGTAAAAGTATGACAAAAAAGTCAGATTAACCGCGCTGCATCAGTGGCGTAACAGGCATGCGCTACTAGACAAGAGTCACAATTTGTTTCCTTTCACAAAAATTTTGAATGAGACGCTACATATTAATTTATTGTTATATAAAAGATAAACAATGTAGCATCTATTGTAGGTTTCCTATGTGTATCTTAAGTACTCTCTAATATACATCTATTAAGTATTATTAAAAATTACAGTACAACTGCAAAATTAAAATGATGTGTCTTCCAGTTTGGGCACATTATTATCAAAATGGTTGAAATGGCAAAGCACTAAAGGACTTAACATCTGAGGTTATCAGTCCCCTAGACTTAGAACTACTTAAACCTGACTAACCTAAGGACATCACACACATCCATGCCCGAGGCAGGATTCGAAACTGCGACCGTATCAGGCGCGTGATTCCGGACTGAAGCGCCTAGAACCGCACGGCCTCAACGACCGGTCAGATTATTTTCTGATTACTGAATCGATACTCAACATTCGAAATATAAACGATGTTACAAAAGTTATACCGGAACCTGTTGTGGCTGAAGTTATACAACACCAGATAGAAAAAAGGCACAGTAAATATGGGTCCGCTAAAGATGCGCTGCGAGGTAACTGCAAATATTTAGTTACGAGCCGCCACTGACTTCAATGCGAAACATTTTTCAAGTTAGTAGATACTTGTTTGGAATGTAAATTTTCGATTTAACACCAGCCTAACTGGGCTCACATTTCACCCATTGCCTACCTTATCTTCGTTTTTGAAGGTGGGATAACACTGATCGAATTTACAAGGAGCTTCTGAGAAGTTTGGTGAATGGTTTCAGAAAATAAAGGAGTCAGGAGTTACAAACATAATACCTTTGCTGCCCTCCAAAATAATCACCATTAGCTTCAGTACACACTGGTTTGTGAATCTGCCGGAAATTGTCAACAAGTTTCTTGTGAAACTGCTCGAAGCACCTTCGTCACGAATAGCTGCATATCCGCATCATTACAGGAGATGAGACCTGGTGCTATAAGTACGTTCCGGAGACCAAGCGAGAGTCAGTGGAATAGTTGTCTTCCTCGCTTCCCACCGGCATAAATTTGTCGTAGATCAAGTCCTTGCTGTTAAAAATGGTGATCAACTTAATGTGGGATTTTGTCAGCCGACGTGTTTTGGGAGGCTACGAAGATGAGGAACACCATGTCGTTAAATATCGTTTGGTCTCCGGAGTGTAGTAATGGTAGCGCCAGGTCTCTTCTCCTATAGTGACGCGGATAACAAGTGACCATGGTGCTTCGAGTATTTCCATAAGAAGCTTTTATTGCCAGTTTCCGGTAGCTTTAAAACCGAAAATACGGCGGGGATCTACTGACCTAATAAACACATTTTCGAGTGTTACATCCCAGAATTTCAGTGCGTATCTATACTGATCGCTCTTCACAACTGTAACTTGAAGATGGTCAGTGGCTCACACATGGCTGGTGCGACTATAACAGTGACTCTTCCCTTCTATACAACAATGTTGGTAGCTACGTTCCTAATGAAGCATTTGTTACACAGTACAAAATACTGTGTGGACCCTTGTATTTTCATTGTAGATTTATACCTCAACATATTCGCCTTCGTATGGTTCAACTTAGCTTTTCCACGGCATGGTTCCTTATTAAAAGCTGATCCGTCTACCTTTGCCCGAATTCATAAAGTTTGTATCATCACCGTAACATGCAGTATTAGAAGGTGACAGACGTTAAAGTCAATTCTGAAAAAAAAAAAAAAAAAAAAAAAACGAACGATGAGAGTCAAACTGGTTAGTCACAAATACTATATTGTCGAAATAAGGATTCCTGGCTGAAATGACTTTTATAGTCGTTTTCTTTCGATTTGGGTTCAGGGTTGATACTCTTAATCACAGAAGACGAGTCGGAGGCAGGTGACGAGGATGAGTTTCTATGGGATGAAGAGAGCGAAGAAATGTGAGTAACGCATGTTGAAAAAGTTTGTGGTAGGCTTCCCTGTCTGCTAAACCAGGAATTAGGTAGCCGTCTCCGCTCCAAGCAACCCCTTCGGTCTTGTTCCCAGTACTGCAAATTTTTCGTTTCTTGAAAATATTTGTTCCAAATTTACACTGCTCGTAGTATCTCCAAGAACTATTAAACTACTGTGGCAGTCACATCCGTCTTAGAAACTAAAAGCTACTCGTACATACAGCAAACGCAAGATAGACACCCTACTAAACCCCATTTATTTTCGTTAGAATATAACACTTATCCTTCCTCATCCTGCCCATCAATTGCTTCTTCTCCTGTAACACATGCCATGTTGAATCCCCTCTTGAAGCAATCGCTCTATACGACCTTGACTTTCAGACAACGTTACCTACGTATTTTCTGCAGTCGCATTTAGTTCTATTACGTCTCCTGGGATGTGATCCATGAGCCTCAGCTTCATTTCTACATCCTTTATTTTCGTCTTCTCAATTTTGCTGATAGCTAATAGCCATGCAGTAGTGATGGAACTGCCTACTTATTTTGATGTTTTTACTATTGTTCCGCACATGTTAATGTATCTGCTTCATTTTCATCGGTATCTCTATCCATGTCCCAATTAAACCTCATAATACCAAGGGGGACGGTACCTTGTGTTCACGTTTCGAAAATATTGCATCTTAGTCGGTTACTTTTCATTTTAAAATGTTAAAAAAAGTAGGGTAAGGTCGAATAGGAGTACGCGCCTGGTAAGAGTTCGCCGTGACATTGTCTTTAGATTGAGAGCACTGACCGACATCGAAAAACTGCATTCATTTGCTGTTTATATAACGACGCCATCAGATGTAATCCTGAAGAGCCCAGCTAGATTTATTGGTTATAGCAGTTAAATAAATATGAGTATTTGTTTCAAATTATGCAATCTTGAAATTGTATATCGTGAGCAGTAAGGTCTGTCTAGATACGCACTATAGAATAAAATTATTTGCGAAAAGAACAAACCACGGCACGACAAACAGTGGAGTCAAGCAGTAAATGGCATTTGTGGTGTTTCCTTGAATTGCGTGGCACATCGGTTAAGAGTACGCTGTAATGCAACGGGAAAGACTACACGCGTACTTTTAACCTCCCTCCCTCGTTGTTTCTAACGATTACTAATCCAGGAAGAGCCATTAGGCAGACGGATGTGAGTGCTTTATGTGTAGAGTAGCCACAATCCAAATAGCTGAGAGATCCTTTGAGTCAACGGTAATATTACCGTTCAATCCGGATGTTTTCACAGCAGAAGACTTTGCTCCCACGGAAATCACTGACTGAGACGAATTTCCAATAACTGAGGAAGATAAAGGAGTTCTACAGGATCCCATAGGCAAATTCTGCTCCTCAGAGACAGATGATTTATCGGTGCAGTCATCAGTAAAAAACCAAGAACGTGACACAAATGAAGTTGAGAGTGCTGACGTACGAAGAGGTGCTGGACTATCAAGTATTTATCCATTGTCAAAGTGTGATCGACCCACAACTAAGAAGAAAATGGCAAAAAATCCAAGATTTTTGTCTGGGTCATCATACAAAAACGCATTATTAGAGAAACAATCTAAACCAGAAAAAAACAAGAAGAGACAAAATACCAGTATCTAACAACGCAGAAATTTCAGGGCTAATCCTGACCTAACTGTGCCATCATCTTCAGTAACAACCAGGCCCAATACAAGGAGAGATCTGATGTTTTGAATTTCCCACGGTGTGGTGGAGTCTACGAGGAGCCTATCACGCAAGAATGGATTAACTGTGATAATTTCTCTCAGTCGTGGCACGAAGAATGCACACAGTTTCTGAACGCTTTGGTGAATTTTCTGCTGATTTATGATTGTGCGCACGCTTTGACTACATTACACGTACTCTTACTAGACGATGCGGCTAAGAATACGAACGAGCAGTGTCTTACAGACGTTAACATTTAAGGTTTGTGTTGAAGTTGGGCGGCTGTAGCTGATACATGTTGTTCCTAAATAAAGCAGCAATATTTTGCTACCGAAAAAGTTTGATTTAACCTTCCCATCTACTAGACAGCAGCGGTTACATACTAAGTGGATACACACTGCAGGCGTTTACAAGGTGGAATGCGAATGTGGAGAGGCATACATTGGCGAGACTGGTAGGCCAATAGCAACGCGCATTCGGGAACACGAGCGATACATTCGTCTAGGGCAACACAACAATTCTGCAGTGGCAAAAGATCAGCAGGCAACCAATTATGGCGAAACGCAAAATCAGAGAGGCCATCGAAATACTTAAAAACTCTAAGAACATGAACATGGAGGATGGAATCAGGCTTGCCCCATCTTGGCTGCCAGCAATCAGAGCCCAACAGACCGCACTGTCAACACGAGGCACGAGCACCACCGGCGAGTAACTGCCGCCGCGTGGTCGACAGCCAGCAGTTGGTAAACAGCAGCAAATTCCTCATTCGATGGTGACCACCAATCACGGTACACAGCACAAGAACCAACAGACAACAGAAGTCACGTTCTCCCTCCACCGCAGTAACTAATTAAAATAAAGTTCCCTCTCCTTCTTCCTTAAGTGACCAATGAAACTATCTTTTTCTAAAATTAAGACGTAATGGCATGCTCAGCGAACACTAACAACAAAATATAAAGGACACTACATAGCTAGAACGCAGCATTAGACCCAGAAGAAGGCCGCTGCAATCGTGGCCGAAACGTTGGTTGTTTTCTCCAGCAGCAGTAGATTTTAAATTATGACGCGTTTCCGTACCCAGAAAACTTTTATGTCGGCTGACTCTGGCCACGGAAGCCTACGCAATTATATAAGTGGATACTCCTTCCCGACTTCCCCAATTTATTGGTTCTGATCAAATCCTCTGCTTTATCCCATAAATGTTTTAATTCTTTCAGCTAAACCTAACGCAAAAATTTACGTCACAGTAGCAGATGTCACTTTCGCCAATGGACATCAGTACCTTATTTACACGTCAGTACCTCTTTAAAAAGTATTTTGTGAGTAAAAGGTAACACAAATTAACAAAATTTGTTATTTTGATTTTCTTTAGAGTGAGCATAACGTGCCCTCTCTCCCCCCCTTTGTTGTACTCGTTACTGAAAATGTGTTGATGTTCTAATATTATGCTATAAGACATTTTCATGTTCTGGGCACTACTAGCACATCAGCAACTTTTTCAAAATTATATTCTTAATAATAGTCAACAACAATTAAATAAATTAGTTGCTCTTATGGTGGGCATACCGAGCCCTCACCCCATACACACACAACCCCGGTGTGGTAATTTCTTCCAGGCTGTGAGATGAGAGAGAGGAAGAAGAACAAAATAGCTTCATCGCGAGGATACGGGTAATACCTTAGCAGCTTGAAACGCACAGAGACTGCAGAAGAGCTACGGAAAATCATATGTGGAAGAACCACTGTACCAAATTGGCCGGACAGTCCTGTCTCAGCCACCGGGCAGTCGACCATTCGGTAGAACTCTCTTAGGAAGGCAGTCCAAGAAAGGCAAAGAAGAAGGTAGATACGGCACCTCACACAGTGACTGCAGCAGAATGACGGTTGGCCAGTCGCCTCCAGCCGCCACCGCCATCACCACCGCCGCCGCCGCCGCCGCCGTGGCCATAAATCGCCTACTGTGTGGGGGTGGAGGTGGGGGCGGACGCTCGTCTGGGCTGCCGCCGACTTTTATTAAAACTGTCCGTCGCGTTGCGCCGCGCAGCGCAGCGCCTAGCCGCCTTCCTTCCGGCCGGCCCGCGGCCGCCACTCAGTGAATAACACGGACGGCGCGCCACGCCACGGGAGAGGACGCGACGGCCGCTTGTGATGAATGTGACAGCGCGGGCGCAGACACGATTTACTGCGCTGCCGGCCGCGCTAATATCGCAGCGCTCGCTGCAGCGGCGGGGTTTATTTCCAGTGCACACCACTCCACCGAGCCCACCTGTCTGTCACGCGCATTTATATTGTAAATATTTAGGGACTCGACTCTAATAAAGACCGCACCCAAAATTTCACGAGCTGTATGCGCGCGTTAGTGGCGGCCCTTTCATTACACACTGTCAGTTACAGGAAGGCAAGCGAACAGGTAGCCAGTTATATATATAGTCAGCACGGATTCAGAAAATGTCGTTCTTGTGAACACAGCTAGCTCTTTATACTCATGAAGTAATAAGTGCTATCGACAGGGGATGCCAAATTGATTCCATATTTTTAGATTTCCAGAAGCCTTTCGACACCGTTCCTCACAAGCGTCTTCCAATCAAACTGCATTCCTATGGAGTATCGCCTCAGTTGTGCCAATGGATTCCTGATTTCCTGTAAGAAATGTCACAGTTCGTAGTAATAGACGGAAAGTCATCGAGTAAAATAGAAGTGATATCCGGTGTTCCCCAAGGAAGTGTTATAGGCCCTCTATTGTTCCTGATCTATATTAACGACATAGGAGACAATCTGAGTAGCCGTCTTAGATTGTTTGCAGATGATGCTGTCATTTACAGTCTCGTAAAGTCATCAGATGATCAAAACGACTTGTAAAATGATTTAGATAAGAAATCTGTATGGTGCGAAAAGTGGCAATTGACCCTGAATAAGGAAAATTGTGAAGATATTCACATGACTACTAAAAGAAATCAGCTAAATTTTGATTACGCGGCAAGTCACACAAATCTGAGGGCTGTAAGTGCAACTAAATACTTAGGGATTACAATTACAAATAACCTAAACTGGAACGATAACATAGATATATTGTGGGTACAGCAAACCAAAGACTGCGATTCATTGGCAGAACACATAGATGGTGCAACAGGTCTACTAAAGAGACAGCTTACACCACGCTTGTCCGCCCTATTTTGGGGTATTACTGTGCGGTGTGGCATCCACACCACATCAGGTGGGACTCACAGATGACATCGAAAAGTACAAAGAACGGTAGCTCGTTTTGCATTATCACGATGTATGGGAGATAGTGTCACAGACATGATACGTGAACAGGAGTGGCAATCATTAAAACAAAGGCAATTTTCGTTGCGACGGGATCTTCTCATGAAATTTCAATCATCAGCTTTCTCCTCCGATTGCGAAAACATTCTGTTGGCACCCACCTACAAAGGGAGAAAGATGATCACGATAAGAGAAATCAGGGCTCGCACAGAAAAATGTAAGTGCTCGTTGTTACCGCTTGTCGTTCGAGAGTGGAACGGTAGAGAGACAGCATGAAGGTGGTTCATTGAACCTTCTGCCAAGCACATTATTGTGAATAGCAGAGTAGTCACGTAGATGCACACGTACATGTAGATGTAGATGTATTAAAATCGTTTGCTTGTTGTGTAGTGAGGCTACCTCAAAGTTGGGAGAACCCCATCGAAATGTTTTCCGATGTCGTTCAGGGATATTTTCTGAGTACTGAGGTAATGAGAGCCCGTGGTCTCCAATGGCTCGTTACATAGTAATAATCTAATTATAAGTTAATAAATAAGTGAATGCCAGCTGCCACTGTTGCAGTGTTAATACCGTAAGAGTGGCGAAAATTCCTGTAACGTACAGTCGGCCGCGGTTTCCGTGCGGTTCTAGGCGCTTCAGTCCGGAATCCCGCGACTGTTACGGTCGCAGATTCGAATCCTGCCTTGGGCATGGATGTGTGTTATGTCCTTAGGAAAGTTAGGTTTAAGTAGTTCTAAGTTCTAGGGGACTGATGACCTTAGCTGTTAAGTTCCATAGTGCTCAGAGACATTTGAACCATTTTTGTAAAGTACAACACAAACACAGGGAAATATGAGCTATGCAGAAGTGACTGACGTGGTTACTAGTGCTGCGAGACAATTTCTTCGCGGCACCGTTTTGAGGCTATTCCATTGTACTCAGCCAACATATACACGGGGCGAATGTCGCTCAGATTCTCAAATCAGAAAACATATCCACTCTATCTCACCCGCTGTTGACGTGCAACTAACACTGCTGGGAAAACAAACCCGAAACAGAATGAACCATTACTAAATGCAAGCTGGAAGAGGAAGAATTAAGTAGGCAACGACAAATACCATAAGTACCATTAACCAATGGAACAAGTCCGTCTCAGATAAGTCACAGAAAGATTACTGTAGGAATCAGCACTGTTTTTGAGACATTCTTAATGCAGCACTGATTAAAGTATAAACATGAGTAAGAAATCAAATTAAATTCTGTCACTAGGTAACGTGGCACCAGAGGCCAGAGATAAGAAAACAGAGAAAGAGGTCGTTATAAAACCTATTCCGAATGTATTACCGATTAACCTCTCTAAAACAATAGGTAGAGCCAGCTGGTGTGGCCGAGCAGTTCCAAAGACTTCAGTCTGGAACCGCGCGACCGCTACGGTCGCAGGTTCGAATCCTGCCTCGGGCATGGATGTGTGTGATGTTCTTAGCTTAGTTCGGTTTAAGTAGTTCTAATTTTTATGGTACTGAAGACCTCAGATGTTAAGTCCAATAGCGCTCAGAGCCACAGTAGGTAGAGGTAAGGTTCATTTTGTACACAACAATGTTCCTTCCTGCCGTAGGCTCCTTTAGCTGTGCTTGTTTTGTGGTGTTCACTCCCAGGTATGATTTGATAAGACAATTGTCGCTAATCCCATGCATATGTCTTGATCTTTGCACAAGAACGTTCACCCAACTGAACTCATTTATTGCTTTCGCCTGACCCCAGTCTCCCCCAGCACATTTATCTTCCTTACTAAAATAACTATTTTTGCCGCAAGAGATTTCCTATATACCTACCACTTCCCTAAATCAAGTTTCGCCACAAATTTCTCTTCTGTACAGGTGGATTCAACACCTAGTCACCAGCTATCCGAAAATCCCAAATGATCATCAGCATTACTGGTTAGCACAATACGTTAAAATGTTCTACTCTGTATACATTCATATACATCTGTATCTTTATCTACATGGGTACTCTGCAGATCACACTCAAGTGCCCGTCAGAGGGTTCATCAAACCACCTTCAAAATAGAATGAGATTTTCACTCTGCAGCGGAGGGTGCGCTGATATGAAACTTCCTGGCAGATTTAAACTGTGTGCCCGACCCGGGACCTTTGCCTTTCGCGGGCAAGTGCTCTACCAACTTAGCTACCGAAGCACGACTCACGCCCGGTACTCACAGCTTTACTTCTGCCAGTACCTCGTCTCCTACCTTCCAAACTTTACAGAAGCTCTCCTGCGAACCTTGCAGGACTAGCACTCCTGAAAGAAAGGATATTGCGGAGATATGGCTTAGACACAGCTTGGGGGATGTTTCCAGAATGAGATTTTCACTCTGCAGCGGAGTGTAAAGTTTGGAAGGTAGGAGACGAGGTACCGGCAGAAGTAAAGTTGTGAGTACCGGCCGTGAGTCGTGCTTCGGTAGCTCAGTTGGTGGAGCACTTGCCCGCGAAAGGCAAAGGTCCCGAGTTCGAGTCTCGATCGGGCACACAGTTTTAATCTGCCTGGAAGTTTCACCTTCAAAATAATTCTCTGTTGTTCGATCCTCGAACATAGCGTGGAAAAATCGAGGACCTATGTTTTTCTGTGCGAGATTTGATTTTGCTTATTTTATTGTGATGATCGTTTGTCACTATGTATGTCGGCGTCAACAAAATATTTTCGGATTCGTGAGAAAATCCAGCCGCAACGAGAAACACCTTTCAAAATGGTTCAAGAGTCTCTAAGCACTATGGGACTTAACATCTGATGTCATCACTCCCCTAGACTTAGAACTACTTAAAACTAACTAACCTAATGACACACCCAACCATGCCCGAAGCAGGATTCGAACCCGTGACCACAGCAGCAGCCCTGTTCCGGACTGAAGCGCCTAGAACCGCTCGTCCACAGCGGCCGGCGAAACACCTTTGTTTTAGTGATGTCCACCGCAAATCCCGTATCATGTCCGTGACACTCTCCCCCTAAAATCTCTGTAATACAAAACGTGCTGCTCTTGTTTGAGCCTTCTCGATGTGCTCGGTTAATTCTGTCTGGTCTGGCTCCCACACCGCGCAGCATTACTCCAAACGAGGACGGAGTAGAATAGTGCAGCAGTCTCCTTAGTAGGTGTGTTGCATCCTCTAAGTGTTCTGCCCATAAATCTCAGTCTTTGGTTCGCCTTCCCAGGAATACTTTCCATGTGATAGTTCAAAAATATGTTCAAATGTGTGTGAAATCTTTTGGAACTGAACTGCTAAGGTCATCAGTCCCTAAGCCTACACACTACTTAACCTAAATTATCCTAAGGACAAACACACACACCCATGCCCGAGGAAGGACTCGAACCTCCGCCAGGATCACTCGCGCAGTCCATGACTTCAGCGTCTTAGACCGCTCGTGTGATATTTCAAATGTAGATTGTTAATAATAGTAATTCTTAGGTCAAATTTTGCCACACTATCCTAACGATCCTAAAGGAAACGTTCTTCATACATTTTACATTGATCTCTGCGGTTATTTCACGCGGTGTTGCTTGTCTGTTAGCACTGAAATCTCTACACAAACGCCGTTGCTCTCAGTCGTTACGTGAAGGCTGTCGGCCACTGCGTTGTCCGTGGTGAGAGGCAAGGTCTGAAATTTGATATTATCGGCCCACTCTTGACACTGTGGATCTCGGAATAGCGAGTTCCCTGACGATTTTGAAATGGTGAAACCTTCCAGTCGAATAAATAAAAGAAAGAATTTAACTTAATGCGTTTAGACGATAACCTTCCCGTCTAGAATAAAATAATTTAACTTACGTTCCATCTACTGGAAGAAAGGAAAAGAATTAAACTTTTTGTGCCTTGCAGCTTTCCTGTCTGGACTTCCTTTTGACAACGTGCCTGATCTGATAGTCTTTAGCGTACACTATTTTGTACGCCTTGAGCCTTTATCGGTAACAATATTAATGTGACTGATCCAAAGGAGATTATTTCGACGTGAACGCACAAGCTTACGCCCTGGTCCTTTGTACCGGTTGTCTATACAGTGAACCGGAAAACATACTTATATATTTTCCTTACCTTTTATTTTACTGGGTCGCCTCTGGATAACGTCATCTCACTGTATGTTTGAATATACTCATCAGATCTATTGTTGATAATTATTTGGGTTGGCATTACTAGGATTGCATATACGTAAGCAAAACTGTACTTATTATTCATTTGCTTTTTTGATTGAAGTTACTGGTGCCAAATTCAATGTCATTATTAAGTAAAAAAAATTGCGAAAACTCAGCAAAAGTTAAATCTTGTGGTTACTGGGTTCAATGAAAATAATACGATATTGACTGAGATAAACTGATCTTTTCTGAAAATGATTGAATACAAATTTTTAGCTCTTTATAATGATTCAATTTATAAAACTTTAGTTTGGGGATCGTTTACATAAAATAGATTAAAAAATATAACAAGGAACTTACAATATGCAGTTAGCGCTTAAATACCTTTGATGTATTCAAGACGTCAATTTTTAATAATTCATAAATAAGTACGAATTATATAATTATAGTATTCTTCAAGTGATATATAGCTGGTGGTGAACAGGCATACCGCTGTGTCTCTACACACAAATTCACTGCACAAAGGTTGACTCCGCAGTGTTCTATCGACAATGTTGCGCGCTTCTCGCCGCGCTCCCCATGTATCAGTGCGCGGGCTCCCCCACCAACAAAGAACTTAGTGCAGATACTTTACGGTAACTATCGATATGCGACGATATGAAATAAATTTAAAAAAAACATTTTTCTTAACATTTTCCTTGCACACTATAATTTGATTTTCTATTGACATATTTCAATGGAATGTGCCGTGCATGGCTGGTCCCGGCGGAGGTTCGAGTCCTCCCTCGGGCATGTGTGTCTGTGTGTGTGTTTGTCCTTAGGATAATTTAGGCTAATTAGTGTGTAATCTTAGGGACTGATGACCTTAGTAATTAAGTCCCATAAGGTTTAACACACATTTGAACATTTGTCCCATGCATCTAGCTACAATTGTCATTGTGCGTTCAATGTCTGTTAACTCCCGTTGTGCGGTGATAATCACGTGGCAAACCGTTTTACATGAATCAGCTGGGTACGAAAGACAGCTCCACCGATGCACTGCCCTTTTACATCTCGAGTAGGCGATGCTTCCGCCATCTGTATATGTGCACATCCCTATCCCATGAATTTCGTCTCCTTAGCTTACTTCCTCCGTTGCCACTGTTCTGGTTTCAGCTCAAATCACAAGCGACTGCCAGTCGACCCAAGGCGGAAGCTGGTCTCGTCGCTGTTCAGTTTTTCTCTCTAAGTTTTAGCTACCTACTTTATTACACTACTAAAACTTTGATTGGTGTTTAGCGTCCCGTTGACGACATACTATCAAAGGCCGGCTGAATGGGCAACAGATGGACAACACCAACTCTCACTTCTATTTGTCAGTACCCTAAGAGACACCCCTGAAGAAATTTTTGTCTGTGAAATGCCGACTGACACATTCATTTGTGCATGTTCATTATTGTGAAACCTGCAGTTACGTTGAAAGCGGCCCTGTGGAATGGAGGAGGTAACGATTAGTTACAGGTCATACGAATGTCAATGCACAGTCTCTTCGAGCAGTTCATCGACGGTCGCTAGGACGATGAATCACCAAAAGATTTAAAAAAGACGAGATCTTACATATTTTTACGAAGGTTTATAGAAAAAATTTATATATTTTTATGCCCTCATTGCTGACACCAAACTGCTTCATATTCATGGTACACCTTTTACAATTTTGGACAACGAATAATATCCTGTGCAGCATTTAACATGGAGTCCGGGAACGTATATCTTGTTGAACGCTGCTCTGCCTGTTCCTCCACCAGGGCTTGAGGGCAGTGGTTCTTCATACACATTCGATTTACGTATTGCACTATTACGCAGTGAAGTGGCGCATTATCTTAACGATCATTCTGACGAGCAGTATGTGGAATGGTGAGTAAAATTCTGGTCATTCCAGTACTTAATTACATGGTCAGTAGAATTTCGTGACATAAGATAGAAGGCTATTGACGCCGCGCATTAGAATTATTGAGACTGAAGAAGAAGGAGGGACGGGGTGATAGGCCATATATTAAGACATCAGGAAATAAATTCCATGTTTCTAGAGGAAGCTGTACAGCTTAAAAACTTTAGAGGAAAACACCGATTAGGGTACATCCAGAACATAATTGAGGGCGTTGATTGCAAGTGGTGCTTTGAGTTGAAGAGGTTGGCACAGAAGAGGAATTCGTGGTGTGCTCCATTAAACCCGTGAGAATACAGATCACAAAAGAGAAGAAAAGAGAAGAATGACTATAGAGGCTAAAAATTAATTTAGTAACTTCAGTAATGAGTGGATGGACTAATTTGCATATAAGTTTTAGGGTTGGGGCTATGGCGGCGGAGAGGTAATAAATAGAGAAACAAGACTAGGTTTGAAGACTTTTCTCTCTGATTTTAGCTAATTGTATTAAAAATTTACTTATTATAGTCTAGATGACGATTTTCGTTAAACCCATGTCGTAGTAGGAACCCCAACACACCAGCGAACGTCTGAGGTGGCTGTTAGTAGACGCAACTGCCTGAAAAAGGTCAGGCAGATACTTACATAATTGCTGAAATAGGCGCAGTTATGACTCTTAAAGAAGGTAGTGTCACATTGCTCTGTCAAATGTTTTCCTTGGAAGCCAGGGGTTTACACTGCACCTAAAGCGATCAGTTGCTGTGACTAGCTCACAGTTTAGACCAACGTGAAGAAGTTGACATGTGCTGCCGCTGTAGATATAGTCAGCCTCCCAGCCATATGAACTAGCGGTTTATGTAATATTTCGAACAGCTTTCCAGATTGCTGATCCCTCAGAAGATTAAGAGAAGTTGCCAGTTTTGAACTAGGAAGCCGAAAGCATCTTACCGGTCTTCTGTTACTACAACCTTAGTAATAAATACTGTGATGATATTTCGTAAGAACGGCCAGAACCAGGTCCTTGAGTCATCTATTTTACCATTCAGGTAACGTCAGAAGCTGTACTGTAGACGGGGTGCCATTATACGTAACCTTTCTCTAGATCGTTTTCGTTTTCTCGTGATATTGAGATTTTATCTTCATCTACATCTACATATACATCTACATGGCTACATTGCAAATCACAGTTAAGTGCCTTGCAGAAGTTTCATCGAACCACATTCACTATAATTCTCTATTACTCCACTTTCGAACAGCGCACGAAAAAGACTATCAACTATATTTTTCCGTGCGAGATCTGGTGTGCCTTATTTTATTACGATGATGGTTACTCCCTATGTAGATCGGTGTTAGCAAAATATTTTCTCATTCGTAGGAGATGACTGGTGATTGAAATGTCATGAGAAGTCCCAGCCTCTACGACAAACATGTTTGTTTTAATGATGTCCATCCGAAGTCCTGCATCATGCCCGTGACACTCTGTTCCCTATTTCGCGCTAATAATATGTAACCTGCTTCTCCTATTTGGACTTTCTCGATGTACTTCGTTAATACTATCCATTAATGATCCCCATACTATGCAGCAGTAATCCAAGAAAGGACGAAGAAGCATAGCGTAGGCGGCCACCTTATAGATCTGTTGCATCTTCTAAGAGTTCTGCTAATAAAACGCAGTCTTTGGTTTGCCTTCCACCCACCGTTATGTATGTGTTCTTCCCAATTTAAGTTGTTCATAATAGCAATTCCTAGATATTTAGGTGATTTTACGGCCTTTACAATTGATTGATTTTTGTGTAACTAATGTTTAACGGATTCCTTTTAGCAGTCATATGGATGACCTCCAACATTTCTTCCCAGAAGGTGAATTGTCAATTTTCTCACTATAGAAATACCTTTTATAATCTTTTTGCGACTTTTTCTTATCTTCCGGTGACTTTACCAGACGATAAAGGATAGCATAATATCCAAATGTTTTGTCTGTGACTTTTGTACTGTTGAGTGAGCGGTGAGTGAAAGTCCAAAAACCTGTACACTTAGAACAGTTTAAACAAATTGTTTCACTTATTTCAGTGCTAACACATCAAATGATTGAGTGTCTTGTATGAGTAATTACGAGATTGATTCAATATATATATTTGTTTCTGTCTGTTTACGAACTTTAATTACATAACTCTGTAACAGCCTCACATATCCGTAATTTCAATTACTAGCTTAATCATATTCATAGCGACGTTAAATAGGATCAACCTTTCTAATGTCCTGCAGATTTATATTTATTGGGTCTCTAAACCTTATTAAGTTCCTTAGGGGTACCAATAAAACCATTCATGACCAAATAACATAATTTTGCAGAAAATTTGGAAAGTGTTTTGTATTTATTAGTATTTTCATATTCTGCCAAGAATCCGCAAAATATTCAGTTAACACTCACGAGCCCTGTTTTAATTACGCCTGCAAATACGATAGGAAGCTGGTGCGTGGCTAATGTGACAGGAAGATGTGCTACGATGCCCATTTAGGCCAGTGCAGACGTCACCAGAGGGGGATTCTACAACATACACAGAAATCTCTAGTCGTTGGGTGTAGTTACGATGCTATTATTCAAATCGCGTAATCGATGAAATGGGTGGAGCACGGACTGCGCATCTAACAAGCACGGTCCTTTCGTGTCTTACAAGCTGGTCACTAGCGGACAAAGAATATCTACATCTACGTCTAGATGACTACTCTGTAGCTCACAATTAAATGCCTAGCAGAGGGTTCATCGAACCACTTTCACACTATTCCTCTACGGTTCCGCACTCTAACGGCCCGCGTCAAAACTAAAACTTAAATCCTTCTGTGCGATCTCTGATTTCCCCTACTTCATTACAATTATCGTTTTTACGTATATAGATGGATACAAAAAAAAAACACTTTAGCATTCGGAAGAGAATTTTGAAATGTCGTGGAAATATCTCACTGCAGCGAAAAACGCCTTTGCTTTAATGATTGTCAACCCAGCTCGTGTAACATTTCTGTAACACTGTCTTCCATATTTCGCGATAAAACAGAACGAGCTGCCCTCCTTTGAACTTTTTTGTTGTTCTCCAACGATCTTACATGTGAAGAATCCCGCACTGCACAGCGGTATTCCACGAGAGGACCGATTAGCTTAGTGTACGCAGTGTCTTGCATCTTGTAGGTGTTTTTTCCCACAGCATTATGTATGTTGAAACTTCCTGGTAGATTAATACTGTGTGCTGGATCGAGACATGAAATCGCGATCTTTGCTTTTCGTGGGCAAGTGCTCTACCGACTCAACTATTCAAGGACGACTGATGACACGTCCTCACAGCTTTAATTCCGCCAGTTTCGCCTAGTTTTGCTTTAAAGCAAAAGTTTGGAAGGTGGGAGGCGAGGTACTGCCTGAATTACAGCTTTGCGGATGGGTCGTGGGCCGCGTTTGGATAGCATGAGAGGTGGCATGAGCCCCCTCTCATATTTCTATCTTACGATTCTCCTCTCTAAGTGCATGCGGTGGGAAGTCGCTATTCCTTCACACGCGGACTTCCCACGCAGCGTCTCTCGTCACCCGGGTGGTCCGGTGACAGGCGGGTTAAGCCGACGTGTGTGAGGCAGTCGAGTGAATGCTTTGCAGACGCCGACATTGTCAAGAGACACGCCCGCTGGGGTGTGAAGTAGCGGCTGGGCTAGAGGTTCCGTTACTTTGGAGAAACTTAGCGAAAACACTTTCTGGCGGGCTACCAGCGAGGCGTGGGAATGACTTGTGTACCCAGGCAGTTGTGGCGGGAAAATTCCCGCACTTTCTGCAAAATAGTAACGGTGATTGGTTTGCTCAGGGCATAGCGCCGTGACGTAGCAAAATCAGCACAGAAATTGGCGCCAAGAATCTCCATTGGTGGAATGGTAGTGCTCTGGCAATGGAGTGGAATTTCCGCCGGTTTTCGGGTTGCTGATTGGAACGTAACCACGGCCACTGTCGTGGGGGCGGGAATGTTGTGTGTTCGGCCTGTACGGGTGCTATAAGTAGTCGTCAGTCGCCCTTCGGTCGAGGACGTCGAAGCAACCAGCCCTCGCCTGCGGTACGCCAGATCGTGTTCTGGGAGATAAGAAGACCGTTTGGTAATGTACGTCCGCAGCACCGGCAGATAGGGATTCTCCTAGGTGACAATCAGAGCTCAGCAGAGCGCGCCTCTTCATCCTTTTCTAACTTTGTTCTGTTTCGAGTAGCAGCAATTACTGTTGGGTTAGCTGTGTGTCTCTCTTGAGATTTGAGTGGAAAGGAATTGGCTCCACATACCACTTCGTCTTAAACCTCACGATCTAAGTTAGGGACAACTTCACCTTTATAGTGTTTGTATGAATCTCCAATTTTAGCCAATTTGATGTACACTCCTGGAAATGGAAAAAAGAACACATTGACACCGGTGTGTCAGACCCACCATACTTGCTCCGGACACTGCGAGAGGGCTGTACAAGCAATGATCACACGCACGGCACAGCGGACACACCAGGAACCGCGGTGTTGGCCGTCGAATGGCGCTAGCTGCGCAGCATTTGTGCACCGCCGCCGTCAGTGTCAGCCAGTTTGCCGTGGCATACGGAGCTCCATCGCAGTCTTTAACACTGGTAGCATGCCGCGACAGCGTGGACGTGACCCGTATGTGCAGTTGATGGACTTTGAGCGAGGGCGTATAGTGGGCATGCGGGAGGCCGGGTGGACGTACCGCCGAATTGCTCAACACGTGGGGCGTGAGGTCTCCACAGTACATCGATGTTGTCGCCAGTGGTCGGCGGAAGGTGCACGTGCCCGTCGACCTGGGACCGGACCGCAGCGACGCACGGATGCACGCCAAGACCGTAGGATCCTACGCAGTGCCTTAGGGGACCGCACCGCCACTTCCCAGCAAATTAGGGACACTGTTGCTCCTGGGGTATCGGCGAGGACCATTCGCAACCGTCTCCATGAAGCTGGGCTACGGTCCCGCACACCGTTAGGCCGTCTTCCGCTCACGCCCCAACATCGTGCAGCCCGCCTCCAGTGGTGTCGCGACAGGCGTGAATGGAGGGACGAATGGAGACGTGTCGTCTTCAGCGATGAGAGTCGCTTCTGCCTTGGTGCCAATGATGGTCGTATGCGTGTTTGGCGCCGTGCAGGTGAGCGCCACAATCAGGACTGCATACGACCGAGGCACACAGGGCCAACACCCGGCATCATGGTGTGGGGAGCGATCTCCTACACTGGCCGTACACCACTGGTGATCGTCGAGGGGACACTGAATAGTGCACGGTACATCCAAACCGTCATCGAACCCATCGTTCTACCATTCCTAGACCGGCAAGGGAACTTGCTGTTCCAACAGGACAATGCACGTCCGCTTGTATCCCGTGCCACCCAACGTGCTCTAGAAGGTGTAAGTCAACTACCCTGGCCAGCAAGATCTCCGGATCTGTCCCCCATTGAGCATGTTTGGGACTGGATGAAGCGTCGTCTCACGCGGTCTGCACGTCCAGCACGAACGCTGGTCCAACTGAGGCGCCAGGTGGAAATGGCATGGCAAGCCGTTCCACAGGACTACATCCAGCATCTCTACGATCGTCTCCATGGGAGAATAGCAGCCTGCATTGCTGCGAAAGGTGGATATACACTGTACTAGTGCCGACATTGTGCATGCTCTGTTGCCTGTGTCATGTGCCTGTGGTTCTGTCAGTGTGATCATGTGATGTATCTGACCCCAGGGATGTGTCAATAAAGTTTCCCCTTCCTGGGACAATGAATTCACGGTGTTCTTATTTCAATTTCCAGGAGTGTATTATATTTCCTGTGTTTCTTTTACTATTCAGTGTTTAGTCTTAATAAATCATATTGTTATTTTGGACAGAACTTTCATTCTGTTAATCGATAGAGCAACCCTATCATTCCTCACTATGCTAATGAAACCTTTGTTTATTTAACTTATTTATAAAATTAAATTATTGCAGGTGCCAAACTCTCTTCTACTCCACTGGCAGGGTTGATTAGAGTCAGTTCGCGTATTTTTTTTATCCTTGTGCAACAGCAACAGTCGGAGTTAGAATAGGGGGGGCTTAGAGCATGATTTACATATGTGGATTCTAGTAGAATTTAGTGATAAATACACTGCTAGCCCCGGCACCTCGCAAGCTCAGTCGGTAGAGCATTTATCCGCGAAAGGTGGAGGTCCCGTGTTCGAGTCTCGGTCCGGACCACAGTCTTGATCTGCCAGAAAGTTTCATATCAGTGCACACTCCGCTGAATAGTTAAAATTTTATCCTGGAAATTATCTGTGTTGTTCGTAAATGAAATTCGTGGGTATTTCGTTGAACTGGTAGTCTCTAGATTTGTGTCATTTATCGTGTGCGTGAAATTTAGCGCATTCCTTTTAGTATTCATGCGCGTGACCTCACACTTTTCATTATTTGGGGTCAATTTCCACTTTTTGCATCATACAGACATCTTGTCTAAGCCATTTGGCAAGTGGTTTTGGATACTCTGACGATTTTATTAGAAGGCAAATTACAGTACCATCTGCAAATGAAGCAGTATAATGGGGCTGCTCAGACTGTCGCCTGTGTCTTTTAAACAGATGAGGTACAGTACAGGGCAGTGGTATCTGGGGACAGTGACGACAACATCGACTTCTCTTTCGGAGGAACGGCCAGGAGAGCGCATTGCCGCAGCCACTGCCGCCTCGACCGCCACCACAGCCTGCTAAACTGGTTAGTGGAGCGGCCAGCTTGCTTACTTGCCAAGTGCGTATCGAGTTACAAAACCAATTCCGCCGTAATGGGCAATCCAGGCGGCCCATAAGAGAATCCTCGCTTTTCAACTCCATTAGAAGTTGGCTGCTATCTCGCCGGCCCTGTCTTCCCTTCAGCGCCGTGGCGACGCACGCTTTTCTTTTTCTGCCCGTGCTAGAGGGGCAGTATAGGCGGCGGTAATGGCTGCAGAAGTATTTCGGAGGGCGAAGACGTCCTGCAAGGGAAGCACGGCTTTCGAGATAACTCTAACTTCAGCTAAGTGTCCCACATTCTTCACTCTTCGATGAAATTCATTTACTGCAACCAAATGAAATTCGCCCACATTTGGACATTTTATTGTAAATGTAAGATCAGCTGACGAGGTTAACAGTTGCTAAAGCAGCTGTTATTTATGTTTATAAGCTTTAAGTATCCGTCTACCAAAGGGGAGGGCATATCCCATAGTTTCACAGACTTCGTGACAGTTTGTAAGTTCACTATGAGTAACCCATGTTTTAAAGACCGTGAGCACTAGCCCTACACCACACGACCGTTTTCAATGTCATTTTTATTAATAACTACTCTTGAAACTTCTTTGTTTGGTAAATGTTTCACTTAAATTGCAATTACTGAGAAGGTGAAAGTTCTATTTTTTATTTTAATTGCTTAGTGCAACTGAACCTTCTGTAATTACAGAGTGGAATTGCTTAATGCAACTGCTGAACCATCTAAAACTGCTGAATGAAACAGAACTACTGTCTCATTACTGGTCTTCATCGTTTCATTTCTGACCTACAGAATTATTCCCTGACAAATACAGCTGAAAAGTATTCTATTCATTTATGACCCACAATATGCAACGATAACGCATTCTGACTATTACTTAACACAAAAAAATGACCCTGAATTAGAAGAAATCTTAACAATAAGCCCTAAATTTCATAAGTCACTTACCTCACAGAAAATCTTCATTACACGAACTACAGCGATACAGCGAGCACGAATACAACCAACTAAATAAGAGATTCTAACTACTGTAGGCTCTAATTACTTGTATGTATGAGGTTAGCAAAGGAAAGATTTTGTTGCAGAGCAAACAATGTGTGTAGCACATTTTACCTTAACTGCACCACGAGATCTGACAAGAGCCCAAGAGATCGTCATCTTACCTGCTGACAAAGGAAACGCTACTGTTCTCCTCTCACGCACAGAATATAACAGCAAGATGCACAAACTGCTCTACGATCCTGCATACAGTAAATTAAAAAGTGATCCAACGGGTAGGATCCAGAGTAAGACTTTGCAACTCATCAGGAAGAACTCGATCCCAGCGCAAGTCGCTAAGGGTTTACGTCAACAAGGAGCAGTTCCTCCTAGACTCTATGGCCTACCTACGATCCATAAGAATGGGGTGCCTCTGCGCCCTATCGTGAGCGACATTGGAGCACCTATTTATTTTGTTACCAAATACCTGACGTCACTATTGGGACCTCTCGTAGGCAAGTGCGACCATCATATTCGCAACTCTGAGGATTTCATAAGTCGCTTGAAAACTCTTAGACTGAAATCATCGCATCTCTTAGTAAGTTTCGATGTTGTGTCTTTATTTACAAAGGTGCCCTTGCAGGACTCTGTAGAGCTCATTAGTAACAAGTTTGAGGAGGACATAGTGGCACTATTTAAACATGTGCTTACTTCAACATACTTCTTATTTCAAGACCAATATTTTGAACAAGTGGACGGTGTCGCCATGGGGAGCCCTCTTTCTCCTGTGGTGGCCAATTATTTTATGGAGGACTTTGAAGATAAAGCACTACAGTCAGCCACTCTCAAACCCTCTTGTTTTCTGCGGTATGTTGACGATACGTTTGTGGTGTGGCCACATGGACTGGATACTCTACCTACGTTTCTTCAACATTTAAATTCGCTCCATCCGAATATTAACTTCACTATGGAAGTGGAAAAAGGTGGCACTCTACCTTTTCTGGATGTTTTGGTACGAAGGAAAGCAGATGGAACCTTGGGACACAGCGTATACCGCAAGCCAACGCAAACAGATCTATATTTGCAGGCCACAAGCTGCCATCATCCAACACAATGCGGTAGTGCATTACGTACGTTAGTTCATAGAGCGCTTGTGGTATCTGACTCTGAAAGCCTGCCGAGTGAGATGCAAAATTTGAAGACAGTCTTCCGTCGAAACGGTTATTCTGAGAGACAAATACGTAATGCATTCAGGCCCTAGCGAGTACAATCTATGGAGCGAAATGAAGATACGAAGACACCCGTCACCTTGGCCTTCTAGCCGTACTTTGGTGCCATGTCGTCAAGAATCGGAAGAGTCCTCGAAAGATATGAGATCAAGTGTGTTTTCCGACCATCTGCAAAACTGAGGAACCTGTCAGGTTCGGTTAAGGATGATCTCGGTCTGAGGAAACGTGGTGTGCACAAGATTACTTGTCAGTATGGGGCGGCATATATAGGTCAGACATGTCGCACAGTACACGAACGTTGCAATGAACATCAGCGTCAGACACGCCTACGCCAACCGGAGAAGTCAGCAATTGCAGAACACTGTCTGAACACAGGACATCACATGATTTATGAAAATACGGAAGTTTTATCCCCAGCATCCTCTTTCTGGGATTGCGTCATTAAGGAGGCAATACAAATCCTTACAGCTGATAACCTCATCAACAGGGATGCGGGATTTCAATTGAGTACAGCGTGGAACCCTGCATTGGCTGCTGTTAAATCACGACGAGAAAGCAAAGAGCTTTCGATAATAGACCCGTCATAATTTTGGCAGTATGTTAGTAAACACAGCGTCAGCGCAAGCGCAGAACGGCCGCTCTGCGACTCCCGGCAGAGGGCGTTTGAGTCTGGCGCGATCTATCTGCAAATTTTTGCGCATGCGTGGTTTCCGCTCCTGCGCAATCTTCACGCGCGTGATCTATATACAGCGGCGTCGACATGCGGATCTTGTCGGTCATACCCAGCCCCCAGCGAGGTTCAACCACCTGATGATGTCGGACAGTTGCTCCGAAGAAATACTGTGGGATTTGCACAACGTCATCCGGCGGCACTCCAGTGAAGACTATTTACAACACATCCGCCGGGAAAGCCTGAAGAGTCACATGTGACAACCAGTTCGAAAAATCACATAATCGTCAACAATTCCAGTACCCACATTAAATCTCCATGATGCACACACATCCAAACCGTCCGCTCCCGCTAATATTGAAAACCTCCAACACTGCTAATTATTAACCTCTAACCCTTATCATTGCTGACTACTCACTCCCAACTGCCATCACTGCTGGCTCTGCACTTCAAAATGCGAGTCCGACCAGCCACAGAGTCATTTATAGAGGGCGCACAGCGCTGTCAGAGTTTTTAATGTAGTCTATAGCGCTGCAAACATACAAACACATGAACAGGCTACTTACATAGCCCCGTTGCCCCCTAAAAGAAATTTACAAAGGGTTTTGTGCAGTGTCCTAGACAAAATTGTTAATTTTGATTTGTATTAACAATGTCAAATAGATCAGATGCACACAATTAGTAATATAATGTTCGTCAATAAAGCAAAAATTTTCCTCACAATCCGTAAAGACAGTCCTAATCATTCATCAGAGTTTTATGCTCACAGTGTGAGCAGTAAAAGAAAATGCACAGATAAATAATGGACCCCCATGCAGACTTGAAGAAGTAGTGTTGTCCTCCCAATGGAAACACAGTGCTGAATCTTGACATGAAGACATGAAGATTGATAACGGGCCACAACAGAGCAAACCCACAGCAGAGTCAGTCAACGTCTTGAAGAATATTGGTAGAATTGGTAGGTCACCAGAGAGCCGACCCACAGTATTCCATGTACAGATTATGGTAGTAATGGGCCACCAAAGGTGCTGACCCACAGTAGTCCTTGTAGAAATTATAGTAGTAATGGGCCACCAAAGCTGCAGACCACCTGTTGTCCTTGTAGAGATGGCCAGCAGCCATCAGTTGCGACTGTGCAGGTGCAGAATCACAACTGAAGAGTCTTCATGATAATACAGCAAGTACATGAACCACCACTTGTGCATTAACTAATCTTTTTTTTCAGTATCCTTAGAACCGGCTATGCTGTTAACCATCCCTTGGTGAATTATCAACACATGCGCAAGCACTAACACATTAATATAACCTCTGACGTTTTATACATATGACCAACAGATAATGTATGCAGTAAAATAAATACCTACTATTTACTTAACATGCAGAACTAGTGTCTATAAAATTTAAATTTTACAGCATACAAATTCAATAACAAATGTAAAGAAAACATCATTACTGTAAAGAACATGATAGTACAGATAAAATTTGTGGTAATACAAGCTTTACAAAAGAATAGAAATAATCATATACATGAGTGTTACAGGAATTATGACATAAGTAAATAAAAGAAAACTGAGAATATCTTTAGAAACATTAAAAGGACATATGAGCATTGAAAGAAAACAAAACAGAATAAATAATGCCTGAACATCTTTCCAAAGTACAAATTAGGTTAGATTTGTGGATAACAGCATTCCTCATCATAGTGAACGCAGATTAGTATCAGAAGGAAAAAAAATTCCACCAAATTTATGTTAGCAGATAAACATACAGACAGGAAGAGCACCAACACGTAAGGGTACACGTAAGTGCATAGCAGAATGACACGAAAGGACAGGACAGGGTCTGTTTCCAATGAGACATTTGGTACTGCAGTACTTGTGGTGAGCATTTTATACCTCATTTACATTACCTTAATTAAGTCCTTAATACTGATTCCTCTATAACTTTCAGCCTAAACTATTACATTTCCAACCAAAACATCATTTATCTCTATTACTTAAACGTTTGTTCCCACAAAAAAGAATCCTTTTTATCTATATTTATAGCTTTGTATGCTTCTTACTTCATCATTTGTTTCCAAGAAAATCCTACCTAACAAAATAACTGTTCCCCATTATACCATACATTTTGGCCAAACCTTTTTCTTATAGCTTCTCAATGCGTTTCTTCCACACTCATCATAACACATTTTCTTGTATAGCATAGCTCCTCTTAATCTAACTTAAATCTACTGAGCTCATATTCAAGCTAGAGAACGAGGCAATGCAGCAGCACTAACATTAACACAAAGAAGAAAGACAAAAAATGCAAAGTGGCAACGATAGCTGCAGCATATTTAAATTATCAAAGTAAATGCAACATTACAACTAATACGAGGGTTAGTCAAATGGAAACGTTAAATTTGTAGTAACAAATCGAAATTTCCCACCGTTATCCTGTAAGTTGGTAAGCGTGCTACAAATAGCGTGCTGAATGGTCTGTAGATGGTAGCATAGTGCAGATGCACACATACCGTCGCAGTGTCAGTTTAAAGATTAATCATGAGTCACCACACCACACTGTGCATGATGTGTTCCAGTTTCACAAAGTGTCTGCAAGATGAGTGCCACGGTAGCTGACTCCTGAAATGAGAGAACGACATGTTGATGCTTGTGAAGAACATCTCGGGCGCTTAGAACGAGAAGGTGGTGGCTTCCTTGCAAAAATCGTTAATGGGGACAAAACCTGGGTTCACTTCCACCAACCTGAAACGAAGAGTGCGAGCAAGGAATGGCACCATTGCTCATCACCGAAACCAAAGAACTTTCGAACCGAGCCATCAGCAGGGAAGGTTACGCTGACTCTCTTTTGGGACCAAAAAGGCGTCATTTTTTAGCATTACATGTCTAGAGGGACCACTGTCACCAGTGCATCACACAGATCTCCTAAAAATTCATTTTCAGCCTGCAATTAAATCAAAGCGAAGCGAAATGCTGTCAACAGGCGTCCTTATGCAACATGACAATGCAAGGACCAACACTGCTCGTACAACAGTTGCAACAATCACAGACCTTCATTTTGAGTGTCTTCCTCATCCACCAGACTCACCAGACCTTGCCCCAAGTGATTTCCATATGTTGGAACCACTCAAAGACGCAATGGGAGGAAAGAACTTCCGTTCTGATGAAGAGGTACGCCACACGGTGCATGAGTGGTTGTGCGAAATACCAAAAGAATATTTTTCTAAAGTAATGTATGCACTTTGCAAACGCTGGAGGACTTGCATTGAGCGTGGGGGAGACTATGTTGAAAAGTGATACAGCTTTGTACCACTTCTGCACAATGAAAAATATTTTTAAAAAATATTTAAGGTTTTCATTTGACTCACCCTCGTATAAGGCAATATGCAGCAAACACTCACTGACATTGTTGTAACACTGCACTCCTTTCCCAGGTGCGTCTTTTCAGGCGTGCATGGTGGCCTTACTTCATTTTGATGGTGACAATGAGCGACAGCATCGAAAAGTTCGGGAGGAGGAGTTCTTGCAACTGAGGACATTCGGCGAATGATCTAGTCTGCCCATTCCCCGGACTTAAATCCCATTGAGCACGTGTGGGATGCCTTGAGGAGATACGTTTCAGCACGTCCACATGCCCCAACGACCATCAAATAGCCGTCAGCCACAGTTGTGATGGAATGGAACGCCCTATGACAAGAACTATTTACCTACCTCGTCACCAACATGGGAGCACGTCACAGAGATTGTATTGAGGTCAGTGGTGGTCACAAACTCTAATAACAATCATGATCCACCTTTTTTAATATCGATGGGACCTTCGTAAATCACGGTGACTTCACAGTAATTATTGTCTTTGAATAAAACTGATATTTCTCTTCGTCGAACTGCGAATTACCTTCGGCCACAGTGTAGAGTCTACTGTAGCACTCCTTCTTATGTATGATCCAAGTTTCATCGAGGTATGATAGTTGGCAGTGACACATATTGCGAACGTTACTTTCGTTCTTAATTAGTGCTCACCACTGTTCGAACAGAATGTTAACAGGCTGCATAAGATCATTCGTCATGTAAGAACAACAAAGTAACGGTGTAACTACGTTCGTGGGCGTCGAGATGTATCGAAAGTCTAGTGGCAAGCTGGAACCCAAGATCTATTGGAAACCTACTCACATCAACCGGGTACCTACAAGCGGAGTCTCACTATCTTGGACATCAGGAGGATTCTGTCAAACACACGCCGGCCGACCGACCCCTTCAAATCAGTGATCGGAATAATCAGACATAAATTACTAGCGCTAACCTACAGTCATTCCTTTATTATGTCCAGTTCCTACCGATCTCCATACCTAGTACTATTATCAGATCCTCCTAAATGAAAAATCACAGTAAATAGTTAAAATGCCCCTCAAGAAACCATATTTACAAAATATTTTTCGGTGTGATACGGAACATACGATGTGAATTCATCTATAAAATACAGGCAATTACTCCTCTAGCGCTGTCTTAAAATTCGTTTACCCTGGTAGGTGAGTCATATAATAAAACTACCGGCAGTGCAATGATTTAAAAAGACGAAAACAGCGGCCAAAAGTAGCAAGAATGCCCCAAATACAAAGAGAACTTCTGCTATTTCTTAAAGAAACAGTCAAAATACAGGATATCTAATAATAAAAATCGTATAAAGTTTGAAATTTAAAAAGAAAAATGATGAAAAAAGATTGAAACTTCTTCAGCTTCGAAGGAAGCATAACACATCAAAACTGTTGTACTCCCATCCGTTTGCTGTACACGGTGCGTACAGGTATAAAACAGGGATCTGACCATGAAGATTCTAATCAATTACCTGCTATTTATAAAAATAGACTTATTTACTGGAAACCAAAATTAGGTATATTCAGAACATATGAAGCGTCCATTGAGAAAAGTGGAACACATGCGGAGTAGACGACCTGACACGTGCACATGTGGGGTTTCTTACGATACAGTAAACCTCCCGCAGGCCCGATAAGGTGCGCTCTATACCGACAGAGGATAGCACTCGTCATAGTAGATTTCTGAAAGAAAATGATGATATACTATTAGTTAAATGCAAAGAGCATCAATGGAAAGTCACCAGAATTAGTCGCCTTTACAACCGATAACAATAACTGAATAATGCGAGGCACAGAAATCTGGCTGAAATAAGATGGTAATGGAGAAAACATGCTCATAGAAGACTTTTATAGTCCTCCTACCTCAGCAGTAATGGTAGCAGAACAGTTGAGAATATTTTGGGTAAATTTTCTTATGTTATTATAGTTTTAGGTAGCGATTTCAACTTAGGAGCTATAGACTCGCCTCATTATTACTGAGAGTTTGGGCAGTGAATCGTATGAAACTATTCTAAGTGATTATCTTGAGCTGTTAATCAAAGAACAGACTCGTGACGGTAACAAGTTAGATCATATGATGACAAACAGAACATACCTTTTCGAATCAGCCTAGAACAGGGAATCGGTGATTATATGGCCGTCGCAGCATTATTCAATATGGCTGTAAGTAGCAGTACAAAGAAGGGTAGGAAGATCTTTCAGTTTAGCAAGAGCGACAAGAAACAGATTTCAGCTTACCTGAGCTGTCAGCACGAAAATTTCATCTCTAGCGCTCTTGTTGTTGTGGTTGTGTGGTCTTCAGTCCTGAGACTGGTTTGATGCAGATCTCCATGATACTCTATCCTGTGCAAGCTTCTTCATCTCCCAGTACTTGCTGCAACCTACATCCTTCTGAATCTGCATAGTGTATTCATCTCTTGGTCTCCCTCCACAATTTTTATCCTCCACGCTGCCCTCAAATGCTAAATTTGTGATCCCTTGATGCCTCAGAACATGTCCTACCAACCGGTCCCTTCTTCTAATCAAGTTGTGCCACATACTCCTCTTCTCCCCAATTCTCTTCAGTCCCTCCGCATTACTTATGTGACCTACCCACCTAATCTTCAGCATTCTTCTGTACCACCACATTTCTAAGGCCTCTATTATCTTCTTGTCCAAACTATTTATCGCCCATGATTCACTTCCTTAAATGGCTACACTCTATACAAATACTATCAGAAACGACTACCTGACACTTAAATCTATACTCGATGTTAACAAATTTCTCTTCTTCAGAAACGCTTTCCTTGCCATTGCCAGTCTACATTTTATATCCTCTCTACTTCGACCATCATCAGTTATTTTGCTCCCCAAATAGCAAAACTCCTTCACTACTTTATGTGTCTCATTTCCTAATCTAATTCTCTCATCATCACTTGATTTAATTCGCCTACATTCGTTTATCCTCGTTTTGCTTTTGTTGATGTTCATCTTATATCCTCCTTTCAAGACACTGTCCATTCCGTTCAGCTTTCTCTAAGTCTACAAATGCTACAAACGTAGGTTTGCTTTTCTTAAATCTTTCTTCTAAGATAAGTCGTAAGGCCAGTATTACGTCATGTTTTCCAACATTTCTACGGAATCCAAACTGATCTACCCCGAGGTCGGCTCCTACCAATTTTTTCATTCGTCTATAAAGAATTCGCGTTAGTATTTTGCAGCTGCGACTTAGTAAACTGATAGTTCGGTAATCTTCACATCTGTCAACACCTGCTTTCTTTGGGAATGGAATTATTATATTTTTCTTGAAGTCTGAGGGTATTTCGCCTCTCTCATACATCTTGCTCACCAGATGGTAGAGTTTTGTCAGGACTGGCTCTTCCAAGGCTCTCAGTAGTTCTAATGGAACAACAATGGTTCTGAGCACTATGGGACTCAACTGCTTAGGTCATTAGTCCCCTAGTACTTAGAACTAGTTAAACCTAACTAACCTAATGACATCACAAACATCCATGCCCAAGGCAGGATTCGAACCTGCGACCGTAGCGGTCTCGCGGGTCCAGGCTGCAGCGCCTTTAACCGCACGGCCACTTCGGCCGGCAGTAGTTCTAATGAAATGTTGTCTACTCACGGGGCCTTGTTTCGACTCAGGTCTTGCAGTGCTCTGTCAAACTCTTCACGCAGTACCATGTCTCCCATTTCGTCTTCATCTACATCCTCTTCCATTTCTATAAAATTGTCCTCAAGTACATCGCCTTTGTATAGACCCTCTATACACTCCTTCCACCTTTCTGCTTTTCCTTCTTTGCTTAGAACTGGGTTTCCATCTGAGCTCATAATATTCATACCAGTGGTTCTCTTTTCTCCAAAGGTCTCTTTAACTTTCCTGTAGCCAGTATCTATCTTACCACTAGGGAGATAGGCCTCAACATACTTACATTTGTCCTCTAGCCATCCCTGCTTAGCCATTTTGCACTTCCTGTCAATCTGATTTTTAAGACGTTTGTATTCCTTTTTGCCTGCTCCAATTACAGCATTTTTATATTTTCTCGTTTCATCAATTAAATTCAATATTTCTTCTGTTACCCAAGGACTTCTAGTAGCCCTCGTCTTTTTACCTACTTGATCCTCTGATGCCTTCACTACTTCCTCCTTCAGAGCTACCCATTCTTCTTCTACTGTATTTCTTTCCCGCATTCCTGTCACTTGTTCCCTTATGCTCTCCCTGAAACTCTGTAAAACCACTGGTTTAGTCAGTTTATCCAGGTCCCATCTCATTGTTGCAGTTTCTTCAGTTTTAATCTACACTTTATAACCAATAGATTCTGGTCAGAGTCCACATCTGCCCTGGAAATGCCTTACAATTTAAAAACTGTTTCCTAAATCTCTTTCTTACCATTATACACTCCTGGAAATGGAAAAAAGAACACATTGACACCGGTGTGTCAGACCCACCATACTTGCTCCAGACACTGCGAGAGGGCTGTACAAGCAATGATCACACGCACGGCACAGCGGACACACCAGGAACCGCGGTGTTGGCCGTCGAATGGCGCTAGCTGCGAAGCATTTGTGCACCGCCGCCGTCAGTGTCAGCCAGTTTGCCGTGGCATACGGAGCTCCATCGCAGTCTTTAACACTGGTAGCATGCCGTGACAGCGTGGACGTGAACCGTATGTGCAGTTGACGGACTTTGAGCGAGGGCGTATAGTGGGCATGCGGGAGGCCGGGTGGACGTACCGCCGAATTGCTCAACACGTGGGGCGTGAGGTCTCCACAGTACATCGATGTTGTCGCCAGTGGTCGGCGGAAGGTGCACGTGCCCGTCGACCTGGGACCGGACCGCAGCGACGCACGGATGCACGCCAAGACCGTAGGATCCTACGCAGTGCCGTAGGGGACCGCACCGCCACTTCCCAGCAAATTAGGGACACTGTTGCTCCTGGGGTATCGGCGAGGACCATTCGCAACCGTCTCCATGAAGCTGGTCTACGGTCCCGCACACCGTTAGGCCGTCTTCCACTAACGCCCCAACATCGTGCAGCCCGCCTCCAGTGGTGTCGCGACAGGCGTGAATGGAGGGACGAATGGAGACGTGTCGTCTTCAGCGATGAGAGTCGCTTCTGCCTTGGTGCCAATGATGGTCGTATGCGTGTTTGGCGCCGTGCAGGTGAGCGCCACAAACAGGACTGCATACGACCGAGGCACACAGGGCCAACACCCGGCATCATGGTGTGGGGAGCGATCTCCTACACTGGCCGTACACCACTGGTGATCGTCGAGGGGACACTGAATAGTGCACGGTACATCCAAACCGTCATCGAACCCATCGTTCTACCATTCCTAGACCGGCAAGGGAACTTGCTGTTCCAACAGGACAATGCACGTCCGCATGTATCCCGTGCCACCCAACGTGCTCTAGAAGGTGTAAGTCAACTACCCTGGCCAGCAAGATCTCCGGATGTGTCCCCCATTGAACATGTTTGGGACTGGATGAAGCGTCGTCTCACACGGTCTGCACGTCCAGCACGAACGCTGGTCCAACTGAGGCGCCAGGTGGAAATGGCATGGCAAGCCGTTCCACAGGACTACATCCAGCATCTCTACGATCGTCTCCATGGGAGAATAGCAGCCTGCATTGCTGCGAAAGGTGGATATACACTGTACTCGTGCCGACATTGTGCATGCTCTGTTGCCTGTGTCTATGTGCCTGTGGTTCTGTCAGTGTGATCATGTGATGTATCTGAACCCAGGAATGTGTCAATAAAGTTTCCCCTTCCTGGGACAATGAATTCACGATGTTCTTATTTCAATTTCCAGGAGTGTATAATCTATCTGATACCTTCTAGTATCTCCAGGATTCTTCCATGTATACAACCGTCTTTTATGATTCTTGAATCAAGTGTTAGCTATGATTAAGTTATGCTCTGTGCAAAATTCGACCAGACGGCTTCATCTTTCATTTCTTACCCTCAATCCATACTCACCTACTATGTTTCCTTCTCTCCCTTCTCCTACTCTCGAATTCCAGTCACCTATGACTGTTAAACTTTTGTCTCCCTTCACAACAAGAATAATTTCTTTTATCTCATCATACATTTCATCAATTTCTTCGTCATCTGCAGAGCTAGTTGGCTTATAAACTTGTACTAGTCTACTGTAGTACAGTGGTTAGACACTGGACTCGCATTCGGGAGGACGACGGTTAAATCCCGCGTCCGGCCATACTGATTTAGGTTTTCCGTGATTACCCTACATCGCTCCAGGCAAATGCCGGGATGGTTCCTTCGAAAGGGCACGGCCGACTTACTTCCCCATCCTTCTCTAATCCGATTACACCGATGACCTCGCTGTCTGGTCTCCTTCCCCAAAACAACGAACCAACCATCTACTGTAGTAGGCGTGGGCTCCGTGTCTATCTTGCCCACAATAATGCGTTCGCTATGCTTTTTGTAGTAGTTTACTCGTACTCCTCGCCGGCCGAAGTGGCCGTGCGGTTCTAGGCGCTCCAGTCTGGAGCCGCGAGACCGCTACTGTCGCAGACTCGAATCCTGCCTCGGGCATGGATGTGTGTGATGTCCTTAGGTTAGTTAGGTTTAAGTAGTTCTAAGTTCTAGGGGACTAATGACCACAGAATTTGAGTCCCATAGTGCTCAGAGCCAGTTTAACCCGTACTCCAATTTTTTATTAACCCACTCCCGCATTACCCCTATTTGATTTAGTATTTATAACCCTGTATTCACCTGACCAAAAGTCTTGTGCCTCATGCCACCGAACGTCACTAATTCCCACTATATCTAACTTTATACTATCCATTTCCCTTTTTAAATTTTCTAATCTACCTGCCGTATTAAGGGATCTTACATTCCACGCTCCGATCCGTAGAACGCCAGTTTTGTTTTTCCTGATAACGACGCCCTCCTGAGTAGTCCCCGCCCGGAGATCCGAATGGGGGACTATTTTACCTTCGGAATATTTTACCCAAGAGGACACCATCATCATTTAACCATACAGTAAAGCTGCGTGCCCTCGGTAAAAATTACGGCTGTAGATTCCCGCCGGCCGAAGTGGCCGTGCGGTTCTAGGCGCTCCAGTCTGGAGCCGCGAGACCGCTACTGTCGCAGACTCGAATCCTGCCTCGGGCATGGATGTTTGTGATGTCCTTAAGTTAGTTAGGTTTAACTAGTTCTAAGTTCTAGGGGACTAATGACTTCAGAAGTTGAGTCCCATAGTGCTCAGAGCCATTTGAACCATTTGTAGTTTCCCCTTGCTTTCAGCCGTTCGCAGTACCAGCACAGCATGGCCGGTTTGGTTAGTTTTACAAGGCCAGATCAGTCAATCATTCAGACTGCTGCCCCTGCAACTACTGAAAAGGCTGCCCCCCCTCTTGAGGAACGACACGTTTGTCTTCCCTCTCAACAGATACCTCTCCGTTGTGGTTGCACCTACGGTAAGGCCATCTGTATCGCTGAGGCGCACAAGCGTCGCCACCAACTGCAAGGTCCATGGTTCATGGGGGGGGGGGGGGGGTCCCTAGCGCTGACAATGTTAAACATCAATGGACGAAGTCCAAGAGCTTTGTTCAACATGGCTGACACTGGTATTTGACGAGCAAACTTATGATGGATGGCAGAGACACACCCTGCTTCGACAACCCTGTTAGAAATCTGCTATGAAAGTAAAGAGAGCTTCACTGCAAATTTAAACGCAAACAAACCTTCACAGACAAAGGGAAACTAAAGGACGCCAAAATTAGCGTAAGAAGGTGAAAGCATGAAGTATCCATCGAGTCAGAAAGTAAAATTCTGTCAACTTGACGAAGAATTCTAGAAAGTTATGGTTTTATGTTAAATCAGAATACGGATCGATGCCGTCTGTCTAGACAGTCAGTGACCACAATGGCGCAGTAAAGGACGACACAGAAACGACTGAAATAGTAAACGTCTATACTCAAAACTGTTACACAGTCGATGATCGCACCGTAGTTCTCCTATAAATCGTCGCACGAAGGAAAAAGTCGCAGATATCGAAATAAAAGGCCAAAGGATAAAGAAGCAACTGAAATCACTCAACAACGAAAGACTACTGTATCTGACAGGATACCATTTTTATTCTAAATAGAGTACCTGATAGAATTTTCCCCTCTGCTAGCAACGTTGTACCGAAGGCCTCTGGAGGAGCGAAGTACTCCCAATGATTTTTAGAGAGCACAGGTCATTTTCGTTTTTAGAACGGCCTGTCGAACACACGCGCAATACTATATCGGATTATACCTTTAACACCCATCTGTTGTAGTATTTTGGAACATATTTTGTACAAGCTTATTATGAGGTTTCGGAAGACCAGAATCATTCCGTGTGGCAATCACTTTTGATTCCGAAAACAACGATCGTGTTAAACCCAGCTCCATTCGTCCACGAGACCCTTAAAGGAGTAAAGACACACTCCCAAGTGGAAGCCATGTTCCTTGACTTTTGGAAGGCATTCGATACAGTTCATCAACTCTGCCTAGTAAACAAAATACGTGTGGAGGAATATCAGACCATATGCGTCATTGGACTGAAGAGTTTCTAGCAAACAAAGCACAGCACAGCATGTCATTCATTACTTTACACGGCCTAGTAGATAACGGCGGAAGTCCCATGAAGCTCTCCGTGCATGATGCTGTTTTATAGAGAACATCAGTGCGCTAGAAAGTTGTAGCGAAATTGCAGGAAGAGCTGTTGAGGATCGATGCTCAGTTCAAGGAGTGTAAATTGACTCTCATCATTAACGACGTATTGCGGATACATAAAGAAAAAACCCCTTTATTGTACGATTACAGGATTGTAAAATAATCACTGGACGTAGTAGCTTTTATACCATATCTAGCAGTATGCGTTCGGAGCAATATGAAATGGAATGACCACGTTACATGAACAGCGCGTACGGCAGAGGCCATACTGGGATTGATCGTGAGAATCCTCTGGAAATGTAGTCCATCAACAAAGGAAGTAGCTTACTAATTCTGGTTGCCCAGTATTTGAACTTTTCTCGGCTGTCTCGGATCAGTAACAGGTAGAACGCGTTGAGGAAACAGAGGTGGTCCAAAGAAGAGCAGGGAGTTCCGTTATATATTTACTCGGAAAGCGACACGGAGATGCTCATCCAACAGCAGTGTTATACGCTGCAAGAGGGGCATCCTGCACGGCGAAATTTTTTGCTGTTAAAAATTCAGAGTTTCTAAAACAGTCAGCCTATGTATGGTTTCCTCCTATCTTACATGAAAGTCAAAAAGATAAAATTAAATAAGATTTCACGGAGACTTAACAACAATCATTCTTCCCGCGATCCATTCGAGGCGGGAACTGAATAGAAGGAAGTGACGCTGGTGCACAAAATACCCTCCGCTATAGAGCATAAATTGGCTTGCAGAGTATAGAGGTAAATGCAGATGCAGAGCAATGTGGCTGTGTAATGTGCTGTCACCTAGACGCTCCTTGGTCTCATTTCCAGTTTCCTGCTTATTCAAGCAGTGTCCATGTGTAGGACGGAGCTGTCAGCGGCGACATATCGCTCTACGTTCACGCCGTGTCGCAGTTCACCAACCTGCCACGGCTGTAATAACCACTCCTCGTACGCAACGTGCAGTAGCGAGGTGATACGTCCACAGGCCTCTGAATCGGCAGAAGAACACTTATTCAAACAATAGCATCATGATGCGAATATCGAGCTATTGCGTTATCTGATTCCAATAGCTATGCCTTAAGTTTGATGTAACTGTAAGTGCTGGGCACACACTACACCCGTAAACAGTAAGCGGAGGGCACTGGAAACATTATCGTACTACTGGTATCATCTGAAAATCAATTTCTACGTTAATCATTGAAATATATTTAACAATGGAGTATCTTAACACTGTCGATTTACGGATAGTAACTGTACAAAGTCATTTCGTGACGATGGTAAGAAATTTCTGGGATGATGGATGAGGGTAACCGGATGAATTTGAAGTATTCGTCCCTGGTCTTGAAACGGACGAGTAGACAGCTGTAAGCGAAAATCTTCCTGATATCCTGCAGATAGAATAGCTAAGTCTCAGGATAAAATTAAAACCATATGGTCAGTCGTAAAGGAAGTGGCTGGTCTGCAGAGACAGGTCGAGGATATAGAATCAGTGCGTAGTGGGAATGTCCGTGTTACTGATAAGTCGCATATATGTGCAGTATTGAATAATCACTTTCTGAATATAGCAGGTGAACTAAATAGAAACCTAGTCCCAAAAGGGAATCTTATAGCGCTCTTAGAAAAAAGTGTTCCGAGACTGCTACCTGAAATGCACCTCCATGATACTGACAAGAGGGAGATTGAGTTAATAGTTAAATCACTAAAGACCAAGAACTCTCATGGATATGACGGGGTATCTAGCAGAATATTGAAGTATTGTTCTATGTGTGTTAGCCCAGTACTTAGCCATATCTGTAACATTTCCTTTAGGAGTGGTCCGTTTCCTGACCGATTAAAGTACTCTGTAGTGAAGCCACTTTATACTCGTAAAAAGGGAGACATTGATAATGTTGACAATTTTAGACCTATTTCTATGCCATCGGCGTTTGCTAAAGTTATCGAGAAGGTTGTATATACAAGGTTACTAGAGCATTTACATTCACATAATTTGCTGTCATATGTTCAGTTTGGTTTTAGAAATGGTTTAACAACTGAAAATGCTATATTCTCTTTTCTCTGCGAGGTTTTGGACGGATTAAATAAAAGGTTGCGAACGCTAGGTGTTTTTTTTTTATTTAACGAAGGCTTTTGACTGTGTTAACCACAAAATATTACTGCAGAAGTTGGACCATTATGGAGTAAGGGGAGTAGCTTACAATTGGTTCGCCTCTTACTTTAAGAACAGAAAGCAGAAGGTAAATCTCCGCAATATTGAGAGTGGTAGTGATGTTCAGTCCCGATGGGGCACTGTTAAGTGGGGCGGTGCTGGGGCCACTGCTGTTTCTTATTAATATAAATGATATGCCTTCTTGTATTACAGGTGATTCAAAAATATTTCTGTTTGCTGATGACACCAGCTTGATAGTGAAGGATCTTGTGTGTAATATTGAAACAGTATCAAATAACGTAGTTCATGAAATAAGTTCGTGGCTTTTGGAAAATAATTTGATGCTAAATCACAGTAAGACTCAGTTTTTACAGTTTCTAACTCAGAATTCTACAAGAACCGATATTTTGATCAAACAGAATGGGCATATTGTAAGCGAGACGGAACAGTTCAAATTCCTAGGCGTTTGGATAGATAGTAAGCTGTTGTGGAAAGCTCATGTCCAGGATCTTGTTCAGAAACTAAATGCTGCTTTATTTACCATTAGAACAGTATCTGAAATAAGTGACACTTCAACAGGTAAAGTAGTCTACTTTACATATTTTCATACGCTTATGTCGTATGGTATTATTTTTTGGGGTAATTCTTCTGATTCAAAAAGGGTATTTTTGGCTCAAAAACGGGCTGTTCGAGCTACATGTGGTGTAAGTTTGAGAACCTCTTGTCGACCCCTATTCAGTAGTCTGGGAATTCTGACATTGCCCTCACAATATATATTTTCTTTAATGTCGTTTGTTGTTAGCAATATTAGCCTATTCCCAAGAGTTAGCAGCTTTCATTCAGTTAATACTAGGCAGAAATGCAATCTGCATGTGGAATGCACTCCCTTGACTCTTGTGCAGGAAGGAGTGCAGTATTATGCTGCATCCATTTTCAATGAGCTACCATAAGAACTCAAAAATCTTAGCAGTAGCCCAAACTCTTTTAAGTCTAAACTAAAGAGTTTCCTCGTGGCTCACTTGTACTCTGTCGAGGAGCTCCTGGAAGAGTTAAAAAATTAAGCAAATTCCAGTGTTACATTATTGATTTTCTTTATTTAAACTTACGACTTGTCACCTGAATATGTTTTTTTATATTTCGTTTTATTTGTTTCTAATATCGTGTTATAATTTCATGTATTGACTCGTTCCATGACCATGGAGACTTCTCCTTAATTTGGTCCCACGGAACAAATAAATAAATAAATAAATAAATAAATAAATATCTGACAACGTACCTCTTCTACTGCAAGGTCTTTGCTTTCCATATATTGCGAGGAGATGGAGTGGATCTAATCAGGAAAGAAAAGTCGAGTAAGTATGGGCTCTAAAGGGAAAACCTTAAGACCTATGAGCGCTTGTTCAGTAGAAGCTATGTGTTTCACAACACCAATACCTGCAAGTGCTTATAACTCTAAAGGTGTGACCTTTTGAGCCCTTGTTTATTGGACATGGTTGTCTTGCTTTCGCCCATACGACCACCTCCCAAGATATGAAGAGAAAAGGTCTGACGGTAAAAGAGGTTCAATCTCGGAGGTGTCCTCAGGTCGTGATCTAGTAACTAGCGTTACTGCCTCTGGATCACGAGGTCCCGGGTTCGACTCCCCGCCAGGTTGGGGATTTTTGTCTGCCCGGGATTGGGTGTTTCTGTTGTCCCCATCATACCATCATCATCATCATTCGGGACAGTGGATAAATTGGAGTGAAAAACTTGGACTGAGTGAAAAATTAGGGCTTTGTATGGGCGCTGATGCCCGATCAGTTGAGCGCCCAACAAAACCAAACATCGACTCTCGGAGGTATCAAAACGATTTTCGATTAGAGCTTTTGACTCAGTAGTTTCCTAGCAGTGTCCCATACTTGAAATCGATACATTTACCCTTCACCATCATTCATGTAAGCTCAGCGTGTGTAGCTTATGTCATGAAAGCCAGAGTGACGATAAGGGCTAGGAATGGGGGGAGGGGGGGGAAGGGGAGGGGCAGGCGTCCTCAAAGGAAGGATTCGTGTAACAGGAGTAGGGAAAGAAAAATTAATAACATTGGCAGATATAGTCAAGCATCAAAAGTAGTTGGTCTGGAGGGACGGAATGGTGAAGGGGTGATGAGAATAATATCGAGTTCAGAAAGTTGTGAATTACAAAGGTACGGTAACTAGTAGTAAGAAATAATCCTCCTGTTTTTTTCGCTCTCCCTTCCGTCTAAGTCAAGCTCATATAGTTTAATTTTTTTTACATCTGCATTTCCTTTATTCTGGCTTTTCATTGCTTTATGTAAGCCAAACGTTCCATTCTTTCGTGTCTCGCAGCTGTGATCCTATCCCGCGAAATCTAGCTCGCGAGCGCGTCCTGCGTCAACACGCTCTTCTCAGGCGCAGCGTGCGATGCGAATTGGACGAATGCTGCCACGTGTATGGACTAGGACTGATTCTCTGCTCAGCCCTGCAAACCTGTAGGAATCGAACTGCTATGAGAGAGAGATATTCTCCCTATTTATTATATTTTCAACCACATTAATTTGATTTAATCAAATAAACTTTTTCTCATTTAAACCAAACCTTAGATTCGACCACTGAATTTGAACACAACAACGAGAACAGGACTACTATTCAACATTAGCGGGTCAATACACACAAAAGATACCCATATAAATTCCCATCGAAATAAATTTTATTTAACAGCTTCATTTAAACCTCACCATCTTCTCCAACGTATACTGTTGTCTAGCTACCTATTTGACTCCAAGACCTAATTTTAGGTATCTACCTGTTAATATACTTCGCAAGAGTTATATGGTAACACTTCCCTACATGGCTGGAATCCTCAACCCTTATTCCACCCACAACTACCGAAATGTGCTTCCGGATCCTCCCAAATTTCTTTATTTGAATGACCACTAAGGATCAGCTTCCAGTGAAATCTGAAATACTACGAAAACAACACCTCCCCATGATCCACAACTTGCCTATATTTCCCTAGAATCGTCGATTTTATGAAATCCAGACCTCTCCGCAAAACTCTGTAACATATAGTTCCTTCAGCCAGTCTGAATGTGGAGCAGAATGGAGGCATTTTCACTGACCATTATTACTACCTCTTATACCGCTTCTGTAAGTTGGTGCTTCCGGGAAGCACTTTTAGAAACCTACCTGTAATTCGCTGTTTCTTTAAATAACGAAACTTCGAAGTATAAACAAGTGCTTAAAATGTCTGATTACTTTACAACTGAGTTAATGTGTCAAATATCGGACTTAAAGCTTGTAAGTGAGTAACAGCTTAGGAAAAGTTTAAAATTATTATTAAAGTGTTCAGGATGTTACTAATTGTTGTAATTACGAAATACTGGATAAGTATAGGCTGGGCAACTTGCGTTCACCTGTAAACAAAAACCAGATTTACATTCACATCAGTGTTTATGACCCCATATCTTCTGAACAATGGGTCGTAGAGTGATTTAATTTTGCAGGTACATTCAATGATTTGTGTAGATGCTGTCGGCGAACCTTGCTCCAGATTGAGGTCGTCGTAAAGAAGTGAAAGTAAGTTAAAACATCTTGCCTGATGCTGAAGTTTGCAGCGAAAATGTAGTAAGCGATACAGATTCTTGCTTTCATCATTTTGTGGGATGTGCCAGTGAGAAAAAGTTTCGTAGAGGTTTGAAATAATGTGTAAAGTTTGTTGGAAGCAGCTAATTGCTCTCATTCTAAAATATTGCATAAATATACTCCAGGTATTTGCATGCTGTCAGTCAGATAGAGACACTCTCCCCACCTGTAATACTTGTCTTACCGAGTTAAGGTTTCTTACATTATATTTTACGTTGTAGTAAGTAGATTACTGCAGCAGTTGAAATTGAAACATGAAAAGAAAATTATTGTTTCGCTGAAAGCCGTTACATAGGCAACTTTCAACTGACGTTGGATTCCGGGATGGATCTGCCAGAGATGTTGGGAAACACCTGCCGCCACTAAGAAAATACTCTCTTTAAAATCAGACAAGTAGACCACCACCATTTAGGAGGATTAGGAAAGAACAGCCCATCATCTACATTCCAAACAAAAACGGTTTTCTCCCTGAAAGAGGGAACTGGCCGATGTGACTACAATAACAAACAGAACGACCAAGAAATGACATAATACATAGCCCCCTCCCCATTTTATAGCTGCAGATTAAATTAACCTCCAGTTATAATCGAAATATTGAAGTTGTAGATCTTGTGTGACACGTTAGAACAATGGTTAGCTGAAAGTATTTACAAAGGCAACATATACCTATTGGAAACAGTGTTTGAGAATGTGAACGTGATATACTGCACAAAATTACACAATTCATTAAAATACTGTAACCACATTAAATAACTTAAGAAAAAGCTAATTAAAATTTTGTGGGACACGTGAAAGTTGCAATATGCCGCGATTCACGTCTCAGAGCAAAAGAAGACGTAACGCAGATTAATATAGTACAACTGTTGTCTACAGCTCTTCACTATAGCTCTCTATAGCTGTTCTTTACTTCTAAATCGTAGTTTGCAAATTCGAAAAATACGGGTCCGCCAGACAGTTTATACAACCCTCTGGGCGAGGCAGTGGGCACTGATCAATGTTCGACCGTGAATTATTAACCGTGGACCTAGAATCACCACAGATAAGTAACAATTCATTCGGTGTCTTTAAATGACTACCATAAGCGTTGCACATGAGCTGGTGGAATTGATGGAGATTACGCTTTGGTCGTGAAGCCGTGTGAGTTCCTCCTGAAGAGCCTGACAAACACCAAATGGGGATCTTCGAAAAATGTGAGTACTAAAGACACCAAAAAAATGAGATTCTTGAAGTTAAGGGGAGCCGGAACAATCCATCTCCTCCATGTTAATTTTAGCAAATAGAAGGAACATTTTTTCTAAAATCATTAAACATATTGCTCTGAAATTAGGACTACATGTTGAGTGAATATTTCTCTACAAAGTTATAATGCCATGTTAAGAAATATTTATTGGTTTTTGTTTTACAATTTTTTTAAACAGATGCTTATTTTTCTGTCTAAAATTTTCCAATTTTTCTTCTATAACTCATTAATTATGCAATATGTTTTTACAATTAGGTATGAAAATGAAGGGAAAGAGGTAAACAATATTGTGCCTAAATTTCACTGATATACTGTTAGCAGCTTTTGATAAAACGTTCCTCAAAGATGAAAATTTTAAAGTTACGGGAAATGGCTTCCAAAGTCATTAATACATTGCTGTCCCATATGATGGATTATCAGCATCCTCTTCTTTTCCCATTTCTAGTTACCTTTTCAATGGTCTTTTCTTCCCTTTTGCTGCATGTTGTAGGCTTTTGTCTCTTCTTCCTGCACCTCAGTCTTTCTTCATCAATTAGGCGCATTGTGGAAATGGTGTTGTGTCCTGGTTGGAAACCTAAATGTTTCAGCTCATCACATTTGATAATGTTTCCTTCATTTTATGTTGCCGCTGCAGCATACACTCCAAAATGCATTGTTTTTATCTGTCCAAACACTCTTTTGGGAATCCAGATCCAAGTTAAGTTATTTGCTCTTTCATTTGGATTTTGTGTTTTCCCGTTTAAACACTTTTCCAATAAACTTGGCAGTGATAAATCTCTGAATATGGGCTTAATAACATCAATTACAGCATTTGGCAAACTGTTTTTATGGGCATATTCCTTTCCTGATTGGTACTTACACCACGAGTCATCACCTGTGGGGAACAGTGCATGTTGTGGGTGCCATTTGTTGATGTAGTATCTAAACAGAATGCCCTTACTGCTCTCCTTATATGCTCAGTGCTTCTTGTATTTTGCGCAATTGCACACCCATAATACCTCTGCAATCTATGAATTGCGTCATCTGTCAGTCTTCCTCCTCCTCCAAGGGTCTTACCATCACCAGGCTTCTGGGATCCTAATGTCTGCTTTAGTTTGCGCAAGCGAGCCCCCATGCGCTTCTGCACATGTCCAATGCACTCCTGTATGTTAATGTGAATTTCATTGCCATAAGTTTTGAGTTCCTCTACAGCTTTATATCCCTTAGAATCACCACCTCCTAGATAGTGTATCGTACGTTATACAACTTCTATGATCTGGAAAAAGTTGCTTTCACTACCTCTACTTCCATCGCTCCACTCGAGCTGTGAACGTTTGCTTCATAACTTTCACTATGTTCGTCCTTCGTATTGCCCTTACATCTACAATGTTTTAAGAAAATATCAACATCAATTAATTTGCAACTGTCTCCACCGGCAACTGTCACAACTCTATTTAGAGATTTATGACCTCTACGTTACCATGATCCATCTAAAGCAACAGTTAAATCTTTACAATTCCCATTATCTGTCACAAATCTTTCAACTGCTTCCTTCATTGTTGCTCGAACAATATTTTCAGCAGAGGATCCTACCAAATCATTATAAAATCCAAACTTGGTTGGTGGTTTTGGCAAGTTCACAATTCCACATAACATTGTCCCTGCAGCACTGCCCTTGCTAATGCAACGCAATTCATACACTAGCCTAACATTTACATCATACACCTTCTTTCCACTGTTACCACTACGAGAAAGACTGTTAGAATTAGAAAACGAAATTTCTGCAGCACATTTATTACACTTCAATAACATTTTTACATGCCAAACCAACGTGTGAAGTTATTTTCAATTTCAGTCCTCTTTCTTTGCAAACTTGGCACAATACGTTATGTTTCAAAATATTAGAGAGCAAGGAAATGTTAATTATTTCATTCACATCATTACTTTCACTTTCATAGTTTTAAATTTTTTTGCTGTCACAATATTTCTTGCTGGAAGAAGTTCTATCACATTCATTTGGAGTAGTCGGGGAAGCAGTATCAGCAGCGTCTCCCTTCTAAAGAACAAGACATTTCTTCTTCCACTCATTGTGCCTTTTCTTAAACACTCGATTGCTAAAACAGGGCACATTGATATCCATAAACCAAATACGTAAAGCAGGTACGAGCAAAATTCGTCAAATACGCAAATTTGAACAGGTAAACAACACAAAGCAAACTCCACAAGTCAACACCCACGGTATAGCGTTTATGTTTACCGATATGAACAGTCACTTGTCACAGAGATAAATCCATACAACGTTGGAAAACAAAACACTGTCTAATTCCGCAAAGATAGCCTGCCTGCAGCCAGAGAGCAGCGCCGTCAGAGGTGACACACCAAGTCGCTACAACCGTTTACGCTGCGCGTCAACTTAGCAGCGATAAAAAACACACATGGAATTCACTTAGAAGGGTGAAACTTGATTTGTTTTATTCAGAAAACACCACATAATTTTATAATGAAAAAACCAAAAAACGTTAATTTTCTCATTTTCATCGTTCTGGCTCTCCTTAACTGAGCTCCCCAGCATCAGTTCGAAAATGTCAAATGACATGCACATTATGTCAGTATCTGAGAAAGGTACTGTGGCTGAGAATAAATTAACTTAATCCTCTATTCTGAAGCCAAAGCTGGTAACTGTGCCTCATCCGAATATATTAGTAGTAATGGTGGTGGGGGTGGTGGTGGCAAGTTCCTATGAGACCAAACTGCTGAGGTCATCGGTCCCTTGGCTTACGCACTACTAAAACTAACTTATGCTAAATTACGCTAAGGACAAACACACACAAACACACACACACACACACACACACACGCACGCACACACACACTCACCCATAACCGAGGGAGGACTCGAACCTCCGACGAAGGCAGACTTAGTAGCAGTAGGGAAGTGCACGACTAAGAAGGCTCTTACGCGTTGAACATTTCTGTGCTTAGCTCCCAGTGACAGTTCTCCGAGCAAAGGGGTGGACCTGCACCAGTAAGACAGAACAAGGCGCCGCGCTCATCAGCATGGAGATGAACTGAGCCGGCTGTGCGTTATCTCGCTGATTAAGGACACTACCACGCCGGAATCTACCTGGAACTCCGCGGGCTGTTAATGCGCATGAATGGCAAAAACAATCCTATAACGTTCGAATAAAGCATTAGCAGATTTCTGCTTGACAGTCTCATCGAATGAGTATCCTGGCGTAACTCTGTAAAGCGATATAAAATATAATGAGGACATCAGGTTGGAAGTAGGGAAGGCGAATGCTTGACTTCCTTCTACTGGGAGAATTTTGGGAAAAGATGAGAGAGAGAATAGGCCTCAAGTGGAGTCGTTTCTCACTCTTTGCGAGTGGGACAGGAAAGGAGATGACTAGTAGTGGTACGTAGTTTCCTGCGCTATGCACCGTACGGTGGCTTACGGAGTAAGTACGTCGATGTGTATGTGTCTGTAGGCGTAGAATAACGAGCATATGCTAAGACTATGTAAGTAAATGTGAAATAACTACATTGAATAAGATTTCAGAAAGACATTTACGAATATCTCTAAAATCAGAAATACTAACTACTATACACAAAGTCGTGCAAAAAGAAAGATATCTTAGCCTGTGAGAGGAAGTACCTTAAGTGAAGCTCATTTATGTCACCATACATAATAGTCTCAACCATAGACTAAAACATACAATAAATTTCTGGACCAGAAAACTTTCCGTCTTTCTATGTTACGTAATCTCTGAAATCAATATGTGCACTTCTAATTACGTCTGGTCTATACGTAACCGAAAACGGACCGTACGCTTTTTGAGGTAGTTACTCTCTTAGCAAAGACATGTAAAAATAAGTGAATGTATCAAATCGAGAGAAGAAAGTATCTAATATTTTTCTGAATATAATTCGGTAAGCACATTCTTGGCATAGACACTTCGCCATCAGTAAGACGCCAAGGTATCGCACCAAATATTGCAGATTTTATGCCATTTTGCTAAACATATGAATAAAATATTGACCCCGCTTTCAAACATTTGTTCTCACACACGTATCAATGACAGAATCATTTTACTCTATAACTGCTCTGCTTTCTTGCCGTCACTTTTTATGCGGTGCGTATTTCATCCAGCAGGGCAGCAGGCGTGGATTGGAAAGAAGCGTCTAGCGCATTGGAGCTCGAAAATGCCCTCTGGGAGGTTTGAGATGTGCATCTTGTGATTCGTTCTATCGATGGTGCACTATGAGATTTCTGTCTTCCTCCAAGTTCGTCTGCGCTTCGCAACCTTTTTCAGTCGCGAACTCCACCTCACATAGGGCAATTCCGTGACAATATTACAAACTTTAAGGTAACATGGAGAAGAGTAAATGTATGAATCTGAGGTAAGGGACCCTAGTCTGGAAACGAATATGTCGAAAGCTACAGTCGAAAATCTTCCTTACACCGTGGCAGTGGACTACTTCCAGTGCTGGCTGTTTGCTGTTTATATTTTGCGAGGAGGTAGTATGGACCAAACCAAGAAAAAAAAGTGTCCATTAAACATGGGCTCTAAAATACATGCCTTAGAAAATGTGAACACATTTTTACCAAAAGTGATGTCTTTCACAGTAGCAAATACGAACAAACGCTCCCAAACTCTTATGGTATGCACTTTAGAGCTGGTATTTACCGGATATTATTTCATATTGGGGCCCATGCTACCCGCCTCTCAGTGTTATGAAAGCAAAGACTTTTGAGTAGAAGAGGTCCACAGATAAAGGTACCAGATCTGTTTTCGAGTATGACACTCGACTCGTCGTTTCGGGATCAGAGTCCCTTACCTCAAGTTGATACTTTTACTCCATCGCCCTTAAGGAATGTGAGATAATCACGCAATGACTCTGTATATCGCTTACGTCATTGTCACGCAAAACTTCGAGCAAGTTGCAGTGGTTCTCGCGTCTGCGAGTGCAGTCGGTAACTCTCGCTAGCCTCACTCACCAGCAGTTGTGCTCATTACACAGATTTATTTTTATTTTCTCTGCCCCACTACGTTCCCGAAAATATTTTGAAACTGTATTCTCTACTATCTGCGTTTCCGCGTTTCCTTTTTCTGCTTCTCTTACGACGTGTAAAGTTCCCATCAAGGCTCCCACCCTTGACAAACGAAGAGTAATTTTATCCTCGGCAACCTTCGTTTTATCTTCCGAACACGTAACGCGTTTTCAGTTTCTACACTACTGACTTTTGATGCGAGAGGAAAGACCACATCCAGTGTTTCCGTCCATAATACGTCCCCATTTCTCCTTACGAGGCAGATGCAGAAGTGTAAGTCCATTTTCTTAAATGAAGAAACCGCACAACAACTGTTCAGTCACATTAAGCAACTGTTGTCCTGTTTCTTCATTTTACAAAACGGAACATTCTCATTCCTCTGACCACTTTGCAAAAGATCATGAGAGACCTAGACATTTCTTCCGACTAATAATGCTGAAAACACCTGTTGGATCTTCTGCGGTGAGGGAAATCTAGTTGATGACAGGTGTATACTATCAGATAGGGTCAGTACTTAGGGTCCAGTCGGCTGTGCTTTACTTGTTTCAGAATCGGCTTTTGTCTCTTTTAGTTCAGCTGAGTCGTATGCCTTACTTTGTATACCACCTTTCTGACCGAAACTTAATTGCTCCCTGGAAACACAGTTAGATAGTAGGCCTTCTCCACATGCTTCTGCACATCGCCCTTTCTATGTAATAATATCTACTCCAGGCTCAAATTCACAAATAGTGTCATGTAAATGATAATCTTAATTTCTTTAAATTGTCACTTTCCCCAGAAGAATGTGATTTACATCTTTAACTCTTTTTTTTCTGCCATACATATCACGTTCATGGTGCACACCTTTTAATTCAGTACGTCGTTCAGAATCTCATTCACTGTTCCTATAATTTTTTAATGCCGTGAGTATGTAATTCGCATCGTCTGGAAATTATCTTAGAGCGTTAGGTTTCAGAAATGGCTTCAAAATAACCGCCTTTCCTTAAGGCTCCTCCATTTGCTGCGGACTGAAATTGCTGACAGCCATGTCCCTTCTGTCATTCTCGCTAAACTGTGTCAGAAAATGAATCAGTTAAAATCTCCCCACTACTTACTTAATACTGTCGTGGTTTCCAAAAAAAAAAAAAAAAAAAAAAAAATTCTGTGGAACATCATACATCATATGCAGACGGCTGTGAGAGATGTAATAGGGCGGCGTTTTTCAATAGCTATCACCGTTCATCTCTTTCATGAAAATTGGATCGAACTCTATTCTCCCCATTCCAAGATTGTCTGAAATAACTAGTTGTGTCTTTTTACCAATACATACATCGTTTTGAAACATTGCTCTACTACACTGCACAGTAATTGTTTTTTCTTTAATGTTTTGTATTTATCGTGACAGATATCCCCCAGCAGACTTAATGTGGTAAACATTACAGTATGATTCATCGAAACACTTCTGAAATTTTATGTTTACAATTTGTGACCGGTAATTCATGCTTTTCACTGTTACAGTAATAACACTGTTTTGTTACCCAGCTGTTACACATTCTTTAATATTTCCATTCCTGATAAAATCACTTTATAAACAGAATCGTTTCTTTGTAAACCTAGGTTCACACTGTTGTGTTCTGTGTTTGTACACGAAGGCAAACACGAAGAAAAGCCAGTTTAGTAACGCTGACAGCTATGTAACGAAACACTTTACATAGAAGAAAATGGAACATATCTTTATCGCTCTCTCCACTGCTGTGACTGGAGTAAGCACACATAGAACAGTAGGAAAATTATCCTGACATGGGTCGCCACAATGAAAGTTATGCTGGCATGGAATGCCACAATGAAAGTTGACCTGTGAGGTGGCTCTATAAATTGATTGAGAAAGTATGTAAAATTTAGTTTACTGACAAAATTTATTTTTCAAAAGAAAAAAAGCAGACATAAATTACAGTTATTAATTGAATACTGTAAACGACTAACAGTTTGGTGGACAAGGGTTCTAGGTGGCAGAAGTGTATCAAGCACTCTGGCCCTAAAAATGTAGATAACGGAATCTGAATTGATCTGGCGATGAGCAGACTTTGAGTGATAATTTACAGAAGTTTCTCACAAAAGGTGCAGCTGAGAGTAAGTCGAGATTAAGATCTGTACGCCCTGACAAGGCCGGAGCAGCAGTACGTTACCCTTTCTGCTTCATGCAGCGATATAAATTGCAGCTGGCGAGAAGTGCGAGGCAGTGGCAAGACGTGGAGGCGGCACCTGTGAATCGACGGCGGCCACGAAAGAAATGTAAACACGATCTAGTGATCAGGCAGACAGAAAGCAATTCACTCTCTGATAGAGCCCTGAAATCACGATAGATTTCAGTGTGTGACACACCCGTTCGCTGGTCGTACCAAGGACCCATTTGGCTCACTTATACGACAGAGCGCACAAGGATACCACACGTTGAGACTGGTAAACCAAAAACAAATAAATGTGCCCTTGGCAAACGAGTAGTCCGAGAAGTTTGAAGTCACCCTGTCGGTACAGTAAGAACTTTACCACAGGCTCTCCAGTCTAACTGTTTGCAAGTGAAGCCAGTCTTAGGTCAGGTCCCAAGCACCAACCACACATGTAAGAGCTTCGACCAGAAGATGCTTCCAGACTGAAGTCCAGAACCAGAGTGATCTGCACCTCTCCAGCAGAGGAAAAGAAAAATATCCATTTTCCCACAAAGTGCACTAACAACAACGCCATCTTGAGCCAATCACAGGGCGCTAGAAGCGCTAAATCTCCTCACCCACATGACTGCACAAACTCATGTCAAACCAGGGCAAGAGCGAAGAAACCTACATCTCAAAAAAAAAAAAAAATGCCAATTACTGGCAGAGGGGAAGGATGGTTTTCTCCTAAGTCATGTATCTTCCCATGGCAACAAGTGAACAGATGCAGTCTTAAAGATCTTTATCTAAATCGCCTGTGCCTTGGAGCATGTTAGACCTAGCTGGGATGTGTATTAAAGATTCTATCTTTAAACGTTTCTCAGACGCTGGAATTTCTTATACAACCGAGACGGCCGACGGAAGTGGGTCATAGGCTTATTTGCAGTATCAGCGAACACGAAAACTTGTGCATTTTTATTATGCATGGCTCTGCACACAGTGCCCAGTTTACGACTCCACTGTATAGACACATCCCTTCAGACCGTTACCCCCAGTCCAGCCTTCTGCTGGCGCCATGGCAGGTAACTTGACATTGTTCTGCTGGAGACCTGACTCGACCAAGAGTTGTTCTGTCTGCCCTGTAAGGTTTCGGGCCTGTCCAGCAAGATTTACTGAGAGATGGGACCACTGCACATTGATTTCAACTTCCAACATGCCGTTCATACGAGCTAAGAACCATAAAAATACCTCGTGCTTTTAGCGCCATACCAGGCTCCATCAACATCAGCTCAGTCCGTTATCTATCTACAGTCTCGCTCAAGGCTTGTAAGGTTGTAACAAAATCTTTAATAATTTTCCGGATACGAAAAATAGGTGAGAGAGTAGCTTGTCCTTTCTCAAGTATATGCACATACAACTATTGATATACAATAAACAGCTCAGGCACATAGCTGTATAGCACGACGTGTCTGAATACCGAAGTCTAAAATATCTGCCTACAGTTACAACACCAGTGTTGTCAGGACACAAGTCAACACACTCTCTAAGCACAATTCTTTGAACAGCTCGTAAGAGAGATGAAGTGTCGACTCAGTACTGGGGACATGGAAGCGAAACAAGCCGAAACTCATAGAGAACTCAACTCTGGATGGCGTGGTTCTAACCTCGTCCGGATTCGTGGTGCCTATGATACTACTTAGATGTATAGAATCTTTGCTATGGTTGACTTCGGTGCAGCGCTACTGACGATGCTACATGCATGAAATCATGGAACTGCTTTGGTTAGTCAAACATTTTTCGCACCTCACCTATTATTAACACCGGTCAACTGATAATTTTTTCATACTGAGAGTGTATTACTAATGCTAATGGAAGACAGTTGTTACCTTTCGTTGTCAAAATACTTGTAAAATTAATTTTAACGATGGACAGTTAAAATCTCCCCCCAAAACAGCTAACCATCATTACAGATTTTAGCATTCCACAGCACTAATAGGGGAAAAAATAAAAACGAGTTGAGACATGCACTTCCGTATGCAGCTTGTGATGATATGATGCTCCCAAGGGACTGTGCGAGCAACCCCTCACCGATTTGATTCACAGTGACAGGCTGTGTAGAGCACTACTAGGATTTCTACATCTGTATTACAATCAGCTTAACAGCTCATGCATAAGTTTTGCTGATAAGAATAATATACAGAAGAATGGAAAACAGATGGCTAACGGTTTCGCTTGAGAAAAGGTAAAGGCATTAGAGCTCAGATTTTGCATTTGACAATGGAAGAAGGAGTGCAGAAAAGACAAGTCATGCTCCTAGGATTACGTTTACAATGATATAAGATGTTTAAAATTCTGAGAAAAATAGAAGTAAGTTATAAGGAAAAAGGAGCTACATACAGTTTGTAGAAGAACCAATATGGAACAATAAGCCTTGAATACCAAGAATGAAGTGCTCAGCTTAAAAAGGGGGTACGTCAGGGTTACAGTCTTTCATCCCTATTGATCAGTCTACACATCGAAGAAGCAATGACAGAAATAAAAGTATGTTTGAATACTGCGATTATCCTTCAGGGTGAAAGGATGTCAACGATAAGATTCGCTAATGATTCTGCTGTTCTCAGTGAAAATGAAACGGGGGATCTTCTGAATGGAATGAACAGGCTAATGAGCACATAATGTTAACTAGACATAGATCGAGGAAAACAAAGATAATGAGATAGCACATATGAAAATAACAAGGAGTTTCACATCAGAATTCGAGATCACGAAGTACAGGATGATTATAATAAAAGTTAAACATTCAAAACTCTGTAGAAGTAGCACCACTGGTCAGAATGACGTCAAATGGCAACGGAATGTAATCGAAGAAGGTGGGGAACATACGGCAGAAGAAAAAAAATAGTGTGAAAATTGATCAATAGATGGCGCTGTATGTGTCAGAATGCGTAAAGTAAAACACCTGTCTTGCGAACGACCCCTGAAGTTGGTATAACGAAGTCGGGTATACAGCTTATCCTTCTATCGCGTCTGCGACGTTCGCCATGAGTGTCTCAATGCAGGATCGCGCTTTGCTTGTAAAGTTGTATTATGAGAATGGTGACTGTGCTCACGTCGCTCTGCAGAAGTCTCAGACACTGAAGGGTTTGAAAAAAGGCGTTGGTCCAATGGCTGCCGTAGGTATGGAGAAAATAATTCGAAAATTCGAAAAGACAGGTTCTTTTGGTGTGCAACCTGGTAGAGGGAGGAAACGAATTGATTCCTCAGTGGAAGCAGTGGCCACAGCAATGCAGGAGGAGATGAGTGGTGGTGTGCAAATTTGTAGTGCACGGAGAATAGACAAACATTGGACATACTCGTGAGCACGGTGCGTAAAATCCTACGAATCATCCTTCTTTGCTATCTGAGACGTGCACCACTCGTGTTCGTGCCATCAACTGGAGATATACCTTCACAAAATCAGTCTCTGTTAAATGAACAAACAGATTTCGCAAGCTATAGTTATTTCACTAATTCTAAAGTTATTTCTTGCATATGTCCATTGTTTAATAGTTATATCTTTAGCACTACGAATAAATTCATCTTTGACAACACCATGTACAAAAACATCTGTGAAGTACAAATGTGCCTCTCGGATGAAGTGACATGTATTAAAACGACGGAGAAAAGAATGTTTGCCGGTGCTAAAACGTTAAAAATGCTTCCCTTGGATTATGTGGAAAGTTTACACTGTACCTATTCCACTATTTTGCAGATATTTTCCTCGTTCGACTTACGAAATTCATAACCTAATATTAAAGCTTTTCGTGACAGGAATATGCATTTCACCTCATTAAACAGAACAAATAATAAGTGTATTAAGGCGTATTACACCTGACGATAGACCCACATGGTCCGAAATGCATCGTGTAGTTAATAAAGTACGTAAAAGTTGTGACTGAAAGCGTCGTTTAATTCATACCTCCTATGTGTGAAGTGCCTCTCGTCTTTGTGTGAGAGTTTTGTTAGTACCATTTCCCGTTATACTTACCCTATGTTAGTCTGGCATTGCATCTGATCATCACTCAAACTAGCTCCCTTCACACAACACTTAATATTTACATATTTTCTTTGCCTAACACCTGTCTACTTTAGCTCTAAGCGCTCTCTACTGTAAGATTACAAACACACCACATATACTCCTCCTGTTCTTAGTACTTTCGGAGGCGTTGTCACCAAACGAAATAGTGGTCTAAAGCTCCACGCCCATTCGTCTGGCCGTCCGCGGTGGCCGAGCGGTTCTAGGCGCTTCATTTCTCAACCACGCGACTGCTACGGTCGCAGGTTCGAGTCTTGCCTCGGGCATGGATGTGTGTGATGTCCTTAGGTTAGTTAGGTTTAAGTAGTTCTAAGTTCTAGGGGACTGATGACCTCAGATGTTATGTCCCATAGTGCTCAGAGCCATTTGAACGATTCGTCTGCATAGATGATCTGTCTCATGACAACTACTCCTGGGTTCATCCATTTGAAACTTATAAATGTCATTATTTCTCATGTACGTGTTGCTTAACACATTACAAATATGCTGCCAATCGTCGTCTTGTGGGATCACCGCTGTAATAAAATACATAAAGGTACATTAGTTCTCCAATGTGTGCTGATCTCCATCTTCACTAATGCTTCTTCTTAATATTGCCTTTCTTTCCTTGAGCCTGAGGTACGCCGTACGACCGTGACTCGCACTGTATGTGCTCACACATCATAATATACATTTCACCCATGGCGCTCTCAATGTGACAGCAAATTATGAAAACCTCGAGAAACTCTTTTTTCTTTCGCCGGACAACCGATGGCTCAGAATGTCAGCAGAATTAGCATTTTCACACACTTAATGTGTGGGCTGCTTATACCACGCTGAACATAATCGAGACAAACGTGCGCAGTGGTATGGCCACATTCACGTCACTTTGAAACAGTGGAAAGCAACATACAGCCAACTCTTGGGCAAAGCACAAGATATCGCGGAAAAGGGAAGAAGTAATCTCGCAGATCATAGCGCTATTACAGAAGACACTGTTACGAGAATTACACAGCTGAATTAGATGTTTATAATGCGGCCGTTTCTTCACTAATATTCTTCTCTCCTTGCAGCGCGATAATAGACAACGACAGAGTGGTCCAAAGACGTAACGGCCATTTTCTACATAGGTAAAACGCTGGTTCGACGGCTAGCTTAGTTCATTAACGTCCTTGGGTTGTCATGCCGCAAGAAATTGTTAGTTTATATGAGGAGATGTCACTTACGACGGATTTCATTTCAGTACCGAGTTTCATTTTCAACATGGCAGTGAACACGTTGATTCAATGATGTAACAACCAGGCAACTCATTCGATCACGTTCCACAAGGAGTCAGACCATAAGCCAATACATGATAAATACATCAAACACAGAAATTCAGTAAACGGATACTCTATACTACACTACACAGTATCACCTAGAATTTTCTAATCCATTAAGTTTTATGTAGAAACTGATTCTTTACTCTGACCTAAATGTACTACCATATACACCTATCCTACATATGGTTTCACTTAACAGATATGGTGAATACCAAGACATTTCCTTGATTTCAAGATCTCGACTGTGGTCCCCTGTTTGCTGATGCTGTAATTATTGTTGTACGAGGTGCATTCAAGTTCTAAGGCCTCCGATTTTTTTTTCTAATTAACTACTCACCCGAAATCGATGAAACTGGCGTTACTTCTCGACGAAATCGCCCTGCAGACGTACACATTTTTCACAATACTGACGCCTTCTTTAGGAGTCTGTTTTGACCACTGGAAAATCGCTGAGGCAATAGCAGCACGGCTGGTGAATGTGCGGCCACGGAAAGTGTCTTCCATTGTTGGAAAAAGCCAAAAGTCGCTAGGAGCCTGGTCAGGTGAGTAGGGAGCATTAGGAATCACTTCAAAGTTGTTATCATGAAGAAACTGTTGCGTAACATTAGCTCGATGTGCGGGTGCGTTGTCTTGGTGAAACAGCACACGCGAAGCCCTTCCCGGAAGCTTTTGTTGCGGTGCAGGAAGGAATTTGTTTTTAAAAACGTTTTCGTAGGATGCACCTGTTACCGTAGTGCTCTTTGGAACGCAATGGGTAAGGGTTACGCCCTCGCTGTCCCAGAACATGGACACCATCATTTTTTCTGCACTGGCGGTTACCCGAAATTTTTTTGGTGGCAGTGAATCTGTGTGCTACCATTGAGCTGACTGGCGCTTTGTTTCTGGATTGAAAAAATGGCATCCACGTCTCATCCATTGTCACAACCGACGAAAAGAAAGTCCCATTCATGCTGTCGTTGCGCGTCAACATTGCATGGCAACATGCCACACGGGCAGCCATGTGGTCGTCCGTCAGCATTCGTGGCACCCACCTGGATGACACTTTTCGCATTTTCAGGTCGTCATGCAGGATTGTGTGCACAGAACCCACAGAAATGCCAATTCTGAAGGCGATCTGTTCAACAGTCATTCGGCGATCCCCCAAAACAATTCTCTCCACTTTCTCGATCATGTCGTCAGACCGGCTTGTGCAAGCCCGAGGTTGTTTCGGTTTGTTGTCACACGATGTTCTGCCTTCATTAAACTGTCGCCACCACGAACGCACTTTCCACACATCCATAACTCCATCACCACATGTCTCCTTCAACTGTCGATGAATTTCAATTGGTTTTACACCACGCAAATTCAGAAAACGAATGATTGCACCCTGTTCAAGTAAGGAAAACGTCGCTATTTTAAGTATTTAAAACAGTTCTCATTCTCGCCGCTGGCGGTAAAATTCCATCTGCCGTAAGGTGCTGCCATCTCTGGGACGTATTGACAATGAACGCGGCCTCATTTTAAAACAATGTGGATGTTTCTATCTCTTTCCAGCCCGGAGAAAAAAAATCGGAGGCCTTAGAACTTGAATGCACCTCGTAATTGCGTCGTCTACCTCCATTCCCTCACAGTGGCTGTTATTCTCTAGGTAGTTTGACCTGGTGTCCTTGTGAACGATATTTTCCCACATTTCTTCTGGAGTCGTTGCTTTGTCGCAAACCTTGCCAATTGCGGTCATTGTTTCCTTTCCCGTAGCTTCCGTTTTCAGTAGCGATTACATAATTTAATTGAGGTAGTGAGGTCTTGAATGATTCAGTGGAATAATTGCACCGTCTGACAAGCAGTTGTAGCTAGTGCAGAGGTAATTTTATGTAGCTCTTCATCATAATTTCCTTGGGGGCATACAGTTGACCCAAAAACCAATTCTTCTTAACTAGCGACTCAAGAACTTAACCGGACTATGGAATCCTGATGCTTCTAGGTCTTTACTCAACATAATCTCCTGCTTAATTTTATCTTACGTCTCCTGCGACCAAAAGGTATTCAGAATCACGTCCTTGAAATCATTGTATGAGCGATAATACTCTGCAACACTGTGGGTATGTTCCACGGTGGACCCCTCTAAAAATCCACAGATAAATTCCAGACTTTCTATCAGTGTCCACTAGTCTTGTAGCACTTCATCGTACTAAGCTATCCCACTTTTTGGATGTAAGGTATTGTTAGTTTATTCGCACACTTGGATATTTTGAGTGGATAAGAAATGTTTGTGGTCGAATGATCCGACATTTCCTGCGAACGAATTTTTCCTCATTTCAGTAGCATGTGTCCCCAAAAACCGGTGTCAGTACGGACTTTGTGCATCGTTGAGGCCTCCTAGTGTGTCGTCAGATTCACGGAGTATTGTTTCCGTTCGCCAAGGACGTACACATTAATGTTCGAGTTCGGTTTCTGCCATACTTTGCATCACCAATGGCGTGCGCTCTGTCGTGCGCCCTATGACGTCTGATATGTTCTCCTACGGCATTCACCTTTGTGCGGGTGACGTAGCCTCGTATTGCTTATCAAAATGTAATACATGCTCCTCTCTCCTACCATGATCATGAGGGAGTACTGTCGTATCAGACTGTGATTCTAACTCCACAATCCGCTCACGTTCTTGCTGGATGTCGTTTGCTAGCTTGTTTTGCTGTGAGGTGATCTGTGTCTGCTCTTCTTTGACATCTGATATTTCTGACTGTTTGTTCGGTATCTATTCGATGCGCTCTATGTTCTGGCTAATTTTTGCTCTATTACCTGGACGGTATTTTTTGCCTCTTTTTGGAGTGTGGCAAGAAACATTTTGGTTTTGCACATTTCGGTTTTGGCCTGTTTTACTTATTCCTTAGCTAAAAAAGCGGCCTTGTGTGCGCTTTGGGCTACTAATCTTGCCACCCTGGCATCGCCTCATGCCTCTCCTGCGACCTTTCGCGTTTCTATTAATGTTTTCTTGATGTTTTCTACCTCTTCATTAATACCAACGACTTCCTTCTTATCCTGCTATATGCTTTGAACAAGCCGTTCAACTACGATCCTTGGCTCCTTCGTCTCCATAGTGAGTAATTCCTACATCTCTTTCATCTCGTTTGAGGTTAATTCCTTCAACTCCTTCGTGGCTCTCTCTGCCTCTTGACTCTTTCTCCCTCCTACCCATCTCTTCCTCTCTGCTTCCTGTATGGATAACATGAGGGCCTTGAGATCCTCCGCTAGTACCTCTAGGAATAGACGAACGCGATTCCATCGCTCCGTGATGCTTTGTTCGTGAGTATGGTCTGTCAAGCTCACTAATGGTATGTCTTTCCGTGCCTGCAGTGCCAACATGGCGCTATGCCACGGTTTAATCTTCGCTCTCGTTGCGTGACAGAATTACCCGGTCACAATCGGAAAATTCTCTGTTCGATATATCCACAAAGTCAGCTACTACATTCGACTGAGAATTCTCCGTTACTTTGTCTTTAGCAAACCTACATGTCTGGTGATGATCCATTTGCAATGCGATTAGTATAATCTCATTACTCTGGATAAAGCGTGCCTTGCTTCTAATAAGAATGCGTTCAGCTTCCTACTCTAGAGAGATTTCAATTGCTATTCGCAATGCTACACAGTTACATTTTGAAATTTGCTCTGACGAGCCACCAGTTCTGAATCCATGACACCGTACATCAAATAAAAGCAAACCTAATCTATGATAACGAGCCTCAAATAATCTGTCTTCGCACGAGTTAACACAACGCCATTCTACATCAGGAAGTCACAACAACAAATGAATGAAAATAAAAACGAACAACACACAAGTACTTATAAGTCATCAATGCATTTAGCGTTAGCAATTCTTAGGGTTATGCGAATATAGTACACCTCAGCGCAATAAATGATTTTAACACGGGAAAATAGAAAGTTTGTTCTGGAAATCGCATCTGACGCTCACTGAAGATGCCATCAATTGATGATCCCAGGCAGCGGTCGCCAAATTGCAAGACTACACTCTTCTTGTGGTTTGATATGAAGGACTACAGGCGACTGCTAGTTTACACCCTGACGGCAATCCCTTTAACTTGTAAACTTTCCACTTGTCTACTTGGCCATGGGTCCGATAAAATAAATCTACCCTCTGACAACGGTCTCTATCGCTAGACTGCATTGGAGGTTATCACTTTTATTAGAGTCCTAAATAAAAATTGAGTACTGAGTGAAATGAATAAAACTAGACTCTGTTACTATATTAATTGGCGACGGGTGAATAATGTACCTACACGGGGTTCGTCTTTTATAAAAATGGCAAGAGTTTATTAATCATAAAATAGGACAAACAACACAAGTTAAGCGAGTGATATATAAATCATGAGCTGTTGGCAACACAAATTGAAGCAACAAGTAATTGGCTCTCTACGGAGTGGCGTTTGGTTGGCACAGACTAGGAATTATCTGTGTAATCTATTTACCTTGGCTCAAAACATTGATAACGCAGTGTGACATTATCTAATGCTTAATAGACTTTGAGTAATTTGTTCTACACAGAAGTTACAATATTTTGGTGCAGATGCTGTAGAACGAATGACCAGACTGTGATTATGTTTGCCGTAACAAGCCGTATCAGGAATGTTATACGCATTTCTCGATACACAGCGCTGTCGCAGCTTTTGGTCGTGGTGAGAGTATTGGCAGAGTAGTGATGTGCGGCGCATGTAATTCGCTATTGCGGGCGAGAAATTCTCGAAAGGAGTCCTGAAATCTCGACACGTTCCAGCGTGTGAACTTCTGTCCACCAGTCGTACCGTGAACAAATTTGATGACTTATATGGCAGTGTGCACAAAGAGATGAAAAGTCAATGCAGGATACTGAGAGAAATAAGATTGACCTTGGCACAACGAGTTTCCTGAGATGACTGAGGTCCAAACTGTCAATACAGTTCACCATAGGCCTCCAGTCAAGACCAGTGCCAGCGAAAAGTCATTCTCAGGTTGAATGCCCAATTTTCCGCCCACACATGACGAAAGACAACAGCAGAATTCCCTCTCCTTACAGGAGTTGGGAATCTCAAGGCCCCCACAACTCCACGCCTCACCTTTTCATAAAAACTCAGTATAGTCGAAAATTGTATCAACACAATAGCCTCACTTGGGTATTGCGCAATCACAAGACTCAAGAACGCCAACTCTTCACGCTAGCTCGTCTGCTCAACTCCCAACCAATCACAACCAAAGCTAATAATATTATTTTACGTCACTCGTAAAGATCGGAGCCGGGAGGGGAAGGTGTTACACTGCTGAAATGTGGTTCCCATGGCCACTTTAGGTAGTGTGTTTTGAGAGTTTTTAGTTAGGCCTATAGTGAAGAACACATTTATCACACAGGTAATGATCTTCACCTGCTTAACGATACAGCATTAGCTAAACTTAGAGAAGTACTTTTGTGTCCCAACGTACCATTTCAGAGCCACCATAAATGTAGCATTCCATCCTAAGACTCTTCTGAAGGCCCAAGGCATCCCAAAAATCTCGGCAAGAGTAAGGACAACACCATTCCACGGCTCCGTCTACTGTGAAGCAAGGCAGTTAATGGAAGAGGCCTTACCCACTGAAATTCCACCCCCTCTCCATCTGAAATTAGGAAGATAATAAACTCTCTCAAGAATAAAAGCTCACATGGAATTGATGGCATTTCCAGCAGGATAATAAAAGCTTGTTCCCAAGAAATAAGTGGGATTCTTAGCCACATATGTAATAGCTCTCTGAAGCAGGGTATTTTTCCAGATAGACTGAAGTATGCCATTGTTAAACCACTGCACAAAGAATGGAATACGTCTGATGTCAACAACTACCACCCAGTCTCTCTTCTGACTGTCTTATCCAAAATTCTTGAAAAAGTAATTTATTGTAGAGTAGCTTCACACCTTTTGTAAAAATAAAGTACTGACAAAATGTCAGTTTGGTTTCCAGAAGGGTTTTTCAACGGAAGATGCTATATATACTTTCACTAATGAAATATTAACAGCTCTGAGTATCCGAAAGTCACCCGTTGGGATTTTTTGTGATCTATCAAAGGCTTTTGATTGTGTAAATCATGGAATACTTGTAGATAAGCTCAAGTACTGTGGTATGAATGGGACAGTGCTCAAATGGTTTAAATCATACCTAACTGGAAGAGTGCAGAAAGTTGAAATAAACAGTTCACATAATACACAAAAAAACTGGTGATTTCTCAAACTGGGGAACAATCAAGAATTAGGGGCCGCAAGGTTCGGTCTTGGGTCCTCTGCTGTTCTTAATATATATTAATCACTTGCCATTCTATATTCACGAAGATGCAAAGCTGGTACTTTTTGCCGATGATACAAGTATAGCTATCACACCCGACAGACAAGAATTAACTGGTGAAATTGTAAACGATGTTTTTCAGAAAATCATTAAGTGGTTCTCTGCAAATGAGCTCTCATTAAACTTTGACAAAACACAGTATATAGAGTTCCACATAGTAAATGGAATGACCCCATTAATAAATATAGACTTCGATCAGAAATCGGTAGCTAAGGTAGAATATTCAAAATTTCTAGGTGTTTGCATTGATGAGGGGTTGAACTGGAAAAAACACTGAGGATCTGCTGAAACGTTAGAGTTCAGCTACTTATGCTATTAGGGTCATTGCAAATTTTGGCGATATACATCTGAGTAAATTAGCTTACCACGCCTATTTTCTTTCTCTGCTTTCGTATGGCATCATATTCTGGGGTAACTCATCATTGAGTAAAAGAGTGTTCGTTGCACAAAAGCGTGTAATCAGAATAATTGCTGGAGCTCATCCAAGATCATCCTGCTGACACTTATTTAAGGAGCTAGAAATCTTCAGTGTAGCCTCACAAAATATATATTCACTTACGAAATTTCTTACTAACAATCCGAACGAATTCAAAAGTAATAGCAGTGTTCATGGCTACAACAATAGGAGAAAGGATGATCTTCACTATTCAAGGTTAAATCTGACTTTGGCTCGGAAGAGGGCAAATTATGCTGCCACAAAAGCCTTTGGTTACTTACCTAAAAGCATCAAAAGTCTGACAGATAGCCATATAGAATTTAAAAGGAAATTAAAACAATTTCTTAATGGCAACTCCTTCTACTCATTAGATGAATTTTTGGATATAGTAAGTGGGTAATTTCCCAACCCACAAAAAAGTTAAAAATATTGAGTGTCATGTAAATTTTTTTCTAATGTAATATCTTGTATAGACACCTTATATTAACCTGACACGTTCCACATCATTACGAAGTGTCGTACTCATGATCTATGGAACAAGTACTAATCTAATGTAATCTAATCTGTCCGGTCCAAGACGAACATGGAATTTCCCAGATTTTATCAACTCCAGCTGTATAAACAAAATGCATTTACGAACTGTCGAAACGCCTTGGCCAGGCGACTTACTATCTCTCCTACACCTCTGTCGCTGCTGTGGCCAGAAACGCCTAGCGGGTAGATCCAGGTCTGCTGTTTTCGCCTCGTCGGCCGAGAGCATTGTCTGCACATGGGTGCGAGAAATTCTCGTGACCAGCATTCGTTCCCAGGTAAGTGCTTTATGTCCCTCTTTCTAACAGCTGCACATAACTTCCAAGCCCCTGATGTCCACAGTATGATTTACTGTTAAATAACGAAACTGCAGAAGGTAGTGAGACAGGGGCGTAGCCTATCTGCTATCTTATTCAGTCTGTATATTGAGGGAGCAGTAAAGCAAACAAAAGGAAAATTGTGAATAGGAATTCAAATCCATGGAGAATAAATAAAAACTTTGAGGTTTAGCGATGACATTGTAGTTCTGCCAGCGAAAGCAAAGGACCTGGAAGAGCAGTGAACGGAATGAACAATGTCTTGAAAGAAGGGCATAAAATGAACATCAACAAAAGCAGAACGAGGATAGTGGAATGTAGTCGAATTAAATCAGGTGATGTTGAGGGAATTAGATTAGGAAATGAGAACTTAAATAGTGGATGAGATATGCTATTTGGGGGCAAAGTAACTGATGATGGTCGAGGTAGAGAGCTGGCCGTTGTGACCGAGCGGTTCTAGGCGCTTCAGTCTGGAACCGCGCTGCTGCTCCGGTCGCAGATTCGAGACCTGCCTCGGGCATGGATGTGTGTTATGTCCTTAGGTTAGTTAGGTTAAAGTAGTTCTAAGTCTAGGGGACTGATTACCTCAGATGTTAAGTCCCATAGTGCTTTGAGCCATTTGAAGCATTTTTCGAAGTAGAGAGGATATAAAATGTAGACTGATAATAGCAAGGCAAGCGTTTCTTAAACAGAGAGATTTGTTAACATAGAGTACAGATTTAAGTGTGAGGAAGTCCTTTCTGAACGTATTTGTATGGGGTGTAGCCATGTATGCAAGTGAAACATGGACGATAAATAGTTTGGACAAGAAGCGAATAGAAGCTTCCGAAATGTGGTGCTAGACAAGAATGCTGAAAATTATATGGGTAGATCACGTAACTAAAGAGGAGGTACTGAATAGAAGGGATCGGTTAGTAGGACACGTTCTGAGGCACCAAGGGATCATCAATTCAGTATTAGAGGAAAGCGCGGAGGGTAATGATTGTAGAGAGCTGCATCAAACCAGTCTCTGGACTGAAGACCATCACAATAACAGCAACGAAACTGCCTGCCCCTTCTTTACTCCAAAAAGACTATTCAGAGGAGAGCTGTCTTAATGATCCCGCTTGTGTTAACACTGTACATGGTCCCATTAATGCCTGCTCATGATGGTTAAGTTCCTGTAGTCCCACAGAAAATGATGTCTTTGGTGTAATAACATCAAAGAATAACCTTGTAGCTTACACATGTTGTTGGGGCTAAGGAGGTCCGTTGATAAAGACCGGGCAAAATATCTCACGAAATAAGCATCAAACGAAAAAACAACAAAGAACGAAACTCGTCTAGCTTGAAGGGGAAACCAGATGGCGCTATGGTTGGCCCGATAGATGGCGCTTCCATAGGTCAAACGGATATCAACTGCGTTTTTCAAAATAGAAACCCCCTATTTTTTATTACATATTCGTGTAGTACGTTAAGAAATATGAATGTTTTAGTTGGATCACATTTTTCGCTTTGTGATACATGGCGCTGTAATAGTCACAAACGTATAAGTACGTGATATCACTTAATATTCCGCCAGTGTGGACGGTATTTGCTTCGTGATACATTACCCGTGTAAAAATGGACCGTTTACCAATTGCGGAAAAGGTCGATATCGTATTGATGTATGGCTAATGTGATCAGAATGCCCACCGGGCGTGTGCTATGTATGCTGCTCGGTATCCTGGACGACATCATCCAAGTGTCGTGACCGTTCGCCGGATAGTTACGTTATTTAAGGGCACAGGAAGTGTTCAGCTACATGTGAAACGTCAACCACGACCTGCAACAAATGATAATGCCCAAGTAGGTGTTTTAGCTGCTGTTGCGGCTAATCCGCACATCAAAAGCAGACAAATTGCGCGAGAATGGGGAATCTCGAAAATGTCGGTGTTGAGAATGCTACATCAACATCGATTGCACCCGTACCACATTTCTATGCACTAGAAATTGCATGGCGACGACTTGGAACGTCGTGCACAGTTCTGACACTGGGCACAAGAGAAATTACCGGACGATGACAGATTTTTTGCACGCGTTCTATTTAGCGACGAAGCGTCATTCACCAACAGTGGTAACGTAAACCGGCATAATATGCGCTACAGGGCAACGGTAAATCTACGATGGTTGCGACAAGTGGAACATCAGCGACTTTGGCGGGTTAATGCTTCGTGCGGCATTATGGGATTTAGGATAATTGGCCCCAATTTTATCGCTAGCAATCTAAATGGTGCAATATGTGCTGATTTCCTACGTAATAGGCTACCGATGTTACTACTAGATGTTTCACTGCGTGACAAAATGGCGATGTACTTCGAACATGATGGATGTCCGGCACATAGATCGCGTGCGGATTAAGCGGTATTGAATAGCATATTTCATGACAGGTGGATTGCTCGTCGAAGAACCATACCATGGCCCGCATGTTCACTTGATCTGACGTCACCGGATTTCTTTCTGTGGGGAAAGTTGAAGGATATTTGCTATCGTGATCCACCGACAACGCCGGACAACATGCGTCAACGCATTGTCAATGCATGTGCGAACATTACGGAAGGCGAACTACTCGCTGTTGAGAGGAATGTCGTTACACGTATTGCCAAATGCGTTGAGGTTGACGGACATCATTTTGAGCATTTATTGCATTAATGTGGTATTTACAGGTAATCACGCTGTAACAGTATGCGTTCTCTGAAATTATAGCTTCACAAAGCTAAATCAATCACATTGGAACAACCGAAATAAAATGTAATAGTAATCTGAAGATGACAGCGTGATTCTGTCACAACTAGTAAATGGAATGAAAATCTTAAAATCAAGTATGTATAGAAAAGCTTTAAATATGTAAGTAACTGTCGCTGTCATGTGTTTTCTGAGGGAAACTACTTCTGTATTTACTTTTATGCATTGTATGGTGTTCTCCAAGTATTCTTGGGAAAACTATGAAATATGTTTGGGGTTAGTGATTGTTTTCCATTTGAAAAATGTTTGTATTTGTAATTATATAAGGAACCCTCGATGCCGTATTTCAGTCACTATTCTCCTGCATGTAGAACGGATGAAACAGAAATCCACTGATAAAATTTATGAGATTGTTCAATGATATTTTCTGCGTAATGTTATTTTAGCGCCATGTGGTCTCCAATAGTTCGCTACACTGTATTTCCAGTTAACTTGATGTTAACCCCTATTTATATTTGTATCTTTATTATACTGTAAATACCTGCGCAGTCGTGGAAATGTCGACGGTAAGCACTGTGTGTCTTGTTTAGAAATGAACTAGTTCCATTCACCGCCAGAACTTGTTGCTGATAACAACTGCCAACTTACTCGCCATCCCGATAGAAAATGTACGCCGACGCGCAGCTCGTGCATGTGTTCACTGAATGCAATGGAAGTATTGTACAACGAAGCTATGTTGAGCTGTCCCCACACCGACGTTTTCCCACCGATGGTTGTTGCTTGACTCTGTGTTTGGTTTTCATATTTCGGTCATTGTGCATTAAATTCTGTTTCACTGTTTCGAAGCTTTTTTCACTGAAAGAAAGGTAACTAGAGTAACAAATCTCATAAGTCATAATTATAAAGGGCATTCAGTGAGTAATGAAACACATTTAGTTTGTAAAAAGCAGGTTGGTTTAATTCTGGGATTCCAGTACACCAAGTCCGCAGCTCGTGGTCGTGCGGTAGCGTTCTCGCTTCCCACGCCCGGGTTCCCGGGTTCGATTCCCGGCGGGGTCAGGGATTTTCTCTGCCTCGTGATGACTGGATGTTGTGTGATGTCCTTAGGTTAGTTAGGTTTAAGTAGTTCTAAGTTCTAGGGGACTGATGACCATAGATGTTAAGTCCCATAGTGCTCAGAGCCATTTGAACCATTTGGACCAGTACACCATATTATTCCCCTACTCTTTTGGCTACAAAACACTGTTTTTCAATATAATCTCTATTCAATGCCACAGCCTTACGCCACGTTACTTGAAGGGCATGCGCGTATGGTACCACTCTACTGGTCGACGTCGGAGTCAAAGTGGTGCTACATCAATAACCTCTTCATCATCAACGAACTGCTTCCCGCAGAGTGCATCCTTCTTTGAGCCAAACAGATGAAGTCGGAATGTACGAGACTGGTTGGTTGATTTGGTTAAAGGGACGAAACAGCAAGATCATCGGTCCCATCGGATCAGGGAAGGATGGGGAAGGAAGTCGGCTATGCCCTTTGCGAGATCCGACGGTAGGGCGGAGGAGGAAGAAAAGTGATTCAAATAGCTCTGAGCAGTATGGGACTTAACATCTGAGGGCATCAGTCCTCTAGAACTTAGAACTACTTAAACCTAACTAACCTAAGGGCATCACACACATCCATGCCCGAGGCAGGATTCGAACCTGCGACCGTAGCGGTCGCGCGGTTCCAGACTGAAGCGCCTAGAACCGCTCGGCCACCCCGGCCGGCCATCTGGTAGTGAAATACATGTACCACTGCTGTTGTTACTACGATTTTAGGGCAGGCAGGTTTCAGCGGTCGTAGTATGGAAATGTCAAGTAGAGACGGGCTCTAAAATGCATACCTTAAGAGCTGTGACCATTTGTTGAATAGAAGAGATGTGTTTCACACTAGCGAAGATGAACAACTGCTCATAGCTCCTCAGGTATGGATTTTAGAACCCATGTTTACTTGACACTTTTCCTTGTATTGGTCCACTCTACCTCTGAAGGTTACATATTCTACATTCTCAGCAACAACAATACCTGTACTCGGGAAACTTCCTGGCAGATTAAAACTGTATGCCAGACCATGACTCGAACTCGGGACCTTTGCCTTTCGCGGGCAAGTGCTCTACCAACTGAGCTACCCAAGCACGACTCACGACCCGTCCTCACATCTTTACTTCCGCCAGTATCGCAGGAGAGCATCTGTAAAGTTTGGAAGGTAGGGTACGAGATACTGAAGCAAGTAAAGCTGTGAGGTCGGGGGTGTGAGTCGTGCTTGGGTAGCTGAGATGGTAGAGCAATTGCCCGCGAAAGGCAAAGGTCCCGAGCTCGAGTCTCGGTCCGGCACAGAGTTTAAATCTGCCAGGAAGTTTCATATCAGCGCACACTCCGCTGCAGAGTGAAAATCTCCTTCTGAATACCTGTACACGTATTCCACAGTCAGAGGCGTCAGAATGGTTTTCGCTTGTAACTCCCGACTCATTCGTTTCCGAGCCAGAGATCCTTAGCTCAAACAGATACATTTATCCTTCTCCACCATCCTTGAAAATCTGCAGCATCATCACGTAATCACGCTTTGTATAGACATTTATAGGCGCCGGCGGACTTAGCTTTGACGCTCTGTAGCGTCGATGGGTAACATTTCCTGTGTAAATCCTCTGTACAACCTCTAGAAGTGTGTAACATGAATTGTGAAACACCCTGTAGACATGAAGATGGCTGTAAATCATTTTTTAGACCGTTAACGTCAAAAATAAAGCTAGCGATTTAAATTCAGTCGATAGAAATGACAAAAGAATAATGTATCATTTATTATTCTGGATATTTCCTACTATAGCACTGTCATACAGGAAACCTGCAGTATATTAGTGCCTTCTAGAAAATCCGGAGTATCTGTAGTGCCGTGAAGTGGACAGAGTGGGGCGCGCAAGACTAAGCGGCAGGAAGGCATCCCTCTGGAGTGGAGCGGCGCCCCCCTTTCCACCGACCTCCCCCCGCAACCCCTCTCCCCCCACCACCACAACCATCCCTCTGTTGGCTGCTGAGGGGCCCGACCACTTGTTCCGCACGCTCCTCCGGAAAGAGAACGCCGCGGCGCGGTTTTTCCGCTCAGGAGAAGGAAAAATGCGGCGCTCGCTACCGCGGCCGGAAGTTTTCTCTCAAGAAGAGAATGAAGTGGTCTCTCCCCCGGGTCTTCTCGGCCGCGCTCGTCGACTGCTTGGAAAATAAAGTGGGGCCGCTCTTTAAACAAAAGCGTTTTGTCTTACACCTTTCTGGACTTATTTGTTTAGTACTGCGGTGGGTTTTAATGAAAACATAAACATATAAAAGTACCAACAGCAAAATATCAGAGAGAGCAGGAGCCCAGCACAAGCTCTTCTTCCTCTCGTACAATGTTTATCCTCATTCGGGAGACTGTTCACCCAGTGTGGTCGGACGGTTAGGGGAAGGAAACAAATGTGTTTTAAGCGGTACCAAAAGCTGTCGTATATGCTACAACGCAATTCCTAGCTTATTACGTATGCGTTGAATATCTTGAAGTTCTACACACGATAAAATGGCAACAAAAAGGGATTTGTCAGAATTCCACTTTTTGTATAACATTACTTCATTTTTCTGTTCCTCATCTAAACGTCTTTCGACATCTGTCAGTTTCAGTGGCTCTCATTTTCCAGCTTTATAAATACAATTCTTCCTTCGGTGTTGTTTTGTCGTTTAACGCAGAAAAATTAGACATGTAAATTTTTTTTACGTTGATAGCTCGCCTGATCGCAGACATAAAAAGGGAAGCCAACCAGGACTTTTCTACAGTATTTCTGCAGAATTAAAAACAGGTCCACTAAGGACGAAACACAGGTTTCATACAGGGTTTGAGTAAGCAAATGGGAATAGAAACGCAGTGGGTTTCTCAGACACGGAAATTTTTAAAAACCAGAAACAATTATAGATAATCGTCGGCAACAATGAAGCTTCCATCACAAGAGACTAGGAAACCAGCAGAGAACAGAAATGAAGTAAACCACAAGGGAAGAAATCTTTGGTCTCTTACGAGATACGAAAAATGTGAAGAGAAAGGATGATATGTCGAAGAGAAAGTAAAATTGTTGCAGCACAACCGATTTGCAAAAATTTCTTTTTTTGGAAATGTCATCATCTACATTTTCTCAATGAACAAAAATTGTTATTGAATCGCATTGTTATATTTCCCGATTTACTTCGTGAAAACGCACGATCTGTTTCGAAGACGTACTATTATTTCATAACAATCAATGTCTTTCACAGACGTAATCTTATAAAGGTAAATTACATAATGCTGTTATTGTGTTATGGATGGCACAGTTGGATTTCAAGTAAATTATACAGTAATTCCCTCTATTGCATTAACTTTTGCTTCTAAATCAGCCTCGACGCTCGAGGCCCTGAAAAAGACTTTGTGATACTTTAGTCACACCAGGACTGTGCGTGTACAGCTTGTTTGGTCCCAATTGAGCCTCTTTATTAATGTGCGCTATAATTTGGCTGCAATGCTTCTAAAACCGAATATCAACTTATTAACATTACTGTTTCCAGAATTTTTTTGGATATGGTATTACTGTTCTCTGGTAGTCCATAGTTACGAAAGTACTGCTTGTTTTGTCCCTGTGTAACACGTTAAAGAAGTCACAACCACGGCTGCCACAAAACTGTACATGAGGACATTGTATCTTGTAAAACACGTCATCACCTCTTATTGAAAGAGAAAAATAATTCACCGTGTGGATCATATCACGTAAGCCTCAATGCCACCCGCTCACATTTGTTAAGCACTTTAAGAATGTAGTAGAGACAACATGCGATCGAGTCATAGACGCTTGCAGACTTCATCAGGTAGTTTATTCTAATGTAACATATCCCCCCTGAATACGTATAAAATTACTAAACCACATCTGAAGTTTTTGGCGTTACGGTCGTCTACATATTCTACAGTTGTAGTTTGGGAAGGACTATGACTTCATTCTGTGGAAGACATAGCTGTATGAGGACAATGGAACGTATGTAACACAGAATGGCTGAAGAACTGTATGTAAAAAACTGAATATTTTATTAAATTAAAATTTCGGTCTTAAGAGGAATTATAATCGATAGAAGATACTACTGTTTAATGGTATTGTACGTAACACAGTCAAACGTCGAGAAGCTTTGTGAACAAAACTAGAGCTGTCCTAATGTGTCAGTATCGTTTGCAAGGTGCACTACACCATGTGACGTCACGCCAGCAGGTGCTCGAGTCGCGCATTGAGCTGGCAGAGCTGTTCAGCGGCCTGGCATCGGCCCGGAGTTGTTGGCAGAAGTTGGTGGTCGTGCACCTGCACCTGCGAACTCTTACTCGGAACACTCCGCCACCCAGCTGAGGCAAAGCACGCGCCCACTCCACTCATACGTGGGGGAGCACCATCACCATTAGCTGTAAATCTTCATGTGAATAGAAAGGGAACTAAATTAATTCTGCACCTCCTCTGTACATTATACGCACGAGTGACTCTGTCAGTGAAAATATTAACGTTCCATTTACTCTCTGCAGCGCAAACAAGGTGAAGGAGTATAAAGAAACAGTGCCGTCAAAGTGTCGACAATTTATTCAGTTCATCAGTGTACACTTGGTGATTAGCTCCTGTAAACCGCATCACACTTCACAGCACTTTGATGTAGCTTCACTATGTAATTAAAGGACAAAAACTAGAGAGAACTCCGCGCCGCACTGTGATTCTACACTTCATAGGAAACAAAAAACAAAAAACGAACTAACTGAGCACTTAGGTAGTTGGCCTGATTTTAAGAACCCAGAAGTAGTGGTTAATATTAATATAAGCGTCACCTCATTCAACGTTTAGACGAAACGTGATCATCTTGTGTGTTGTAGTCAACCCATTTTTACTATAGTGTGGAAGGGCAGACGGTGAATAAACCTATTCTTCTGCAATAATAGAGGGTGATATTTCCCACCGTGTATGGACTTATCGATGAGAGGATACGGGAAGTAAGGTCAAATGAACTTGTGTCCTTAAATGCATGGTTTCCATGCTAGAGACCATTTCATACTTTGTTACAGAGGCTGCGGTATAATACACGCTGTAATCTGTAGTTACCAATTGCACTGTTTCCCCCTAAAGAGTGGTACTGTGCCTCATCCGTCATGGTCTAGCGCTCTCTCCTGCCACTGTTATTGGTAATGTTGTGTCCGATTCCCTTCTCTTGCTGACTCACCTTGTAGTGGATGTGATACAGCTTTGTACACAACGGTTCAATGTTCGAATTTAGTGTTTACCGACATGTCGTTCATTTAGGAAAGGCAAATGGCAACGAGCGTAGAGCACAAGGTTGTGTCAGGAGACCTATGCCAGCTGACGACATCCACAGCGTGCAATGTTTGCAACACTGTTTCCCCGTTTGTATGAGACAGGATCATTTCAAGAAGCATGAAATCATGAAGGACGTGCCGGAAATATTCGGACAGCAGACTTGGAGGGAAATGTGATTAACACTGTGGAAGGCGACCACCGTTTAAGTACCAGGCCGCTGGACCGCCAGTACAGAGTACGCCAGACGATTGTGTGGAACATTCTCTATGACAGTTGTTACTACCCTTATCACTTACAGCGTATGTAGGGCTTACTAGCAACAGACTGTCCACATCGGGAGCAGTTTTGTCAATGTCACCTTTACGCGGAGTAGGGTCCCGTGGTCTAGGGGTAGCGTCTTTGACTCATAATCGAAACGTCTTCGGTCCTGGGTTCGATCTCCGCCACTGCCTAAATTTTGATAAATAATCAGTATTGGCGGCCGAAGACTTCCGGCATAAGAAGTCAGCCTCATTCTGCCAACGGCCTTGTCAAAGAGGGTGGAGGAGCGGATAGAGGTTCAGCGCACTCTCTTGGCCTAGGGGTGGGAAATTGCCCCTAAAGGCGGAAGAATCAGCAATGATGAACGACATGAGGATGCAGAAGGCAATGGAAACCACTGCATTAAAGACACGTAACGTGTATCCACAGGACATGTGGCCTGTAATTGAAGAAGTGTCATGATGATCTCTCCATTGGCAAAAGATTCCGGAATAGCCCCCATTCGGATCTCCGAGAGGGGACTGCCAAGGGAGAGGTTACCATGAGAAAAAGATTGAATAATCAACCAAAGGATAACGTTCTACGAGTCGGGGCGTGAAATGTCAGAAGCTTGAACGTGGTAGAGAAACTAGAAAATCTGAAAAGGGAAATCCAAAGGCTCAATCTAGATATAGTAGCGGTCAGTGAAGTGAAGTGGAAGTAAGACAAGGATTTCTGGTTAGATGAGTATCGGATAATATCAACAGCAGCAGAAAATGGTATAACAGGTGTAGGATTCGTTATGAATAGGAAGGTAGGGCAGAGGGTGTGTTACTGTGAATAGTTCAGTGACCGGGTTGTTCTAATCAGAATCGACAGCAGACCAACACCGACAACGATAGTTCAGGTATACATGCCGAAGTCGCAAGCTGAAGATGAACAGGTAGAGAAAGTGTATGAGGATATTGAAAGGGTAATGCAGTATGTAAAGGGGGACAAAAATCTAGTAGTCATGGGGGACTGGAATGCAGTTGTGGGGGAAGGACTAGAAGAAAAGGTTACAGGAGAATATGGGCTTGGGACAAGGAATGAAAGGGGAGAAAGACTAATTGAGTTCTGTAACAAGTTTCAGCTAGTAATAGCGAATACCCTGTTCAAGAATCACAAGAGGAGGAGGTATACTTGGAAACGGCCGGGAGATACGGGAAGATTTCAATTAGATTACATCATGGTCAGACAGAGATTCCGAAATCAGATACTGGACTGTAAGGCGTACCCAGGAGCAGATATAGACTCAGATCACAATATGGTAGTGATGAAGAGTAGGCTGAAGTTCAAGACATTAGTCAGGAAGAATCAATACGCAAAGAAGTGGGATACGGAAGTACTAAGAAATGACGAGATACGTTTGAAGTTCTCTAACGCTATAGATACAGCAATAAGGAATAGCGCAGTAGGCAGTACAGTTGAAGAGGAATGGACATCTCTAAAAAGGGCCATTACAGAAGTTGGGAAGAAAAACATAGGTACAAAGAAGGTAGCTGCGAAGAAACCATGGGTAACAGAAGAAATACTTCAGTTGATTGATGAAAGGAGGAAGTACAAAAATGTTACGGGAAAATCAGGAATACAGAAATACAAGTCGCTGAGGAATGAAATAAATAGGAAGTGCAGGGAAGCTAAGACGAAATGGCTGCAGGAAAAATGTGAAGACATCGAAAAAGGTATGATTGTCGGAAGGACAGACTCAGCATACAGGAAAGTCAAAACAACCTTTGGTGACATTAAAAGCAACGGTGGTAACATTAAGAGTGCAACGGGAATTCCGTTGTTAAATGCAGAGGAGAGAGCAGATAGGTGGAAAGAATACATTGAAAGCCTCTATGAGGGCGAAGATTTTTCTGATGTGATAGAAGAATAAACAGGAGTCGATTTAGAAGATATAGGGGATCCAGTATTAAAATCGGAATTTAAAAGAGCTTTGGAGGACTTACGGTCAAATAAGGCAGAAGGTATAGATAACATTCCATCAGAATTTCTAAAATCATTGGGGGAAGTGGCAACAAAACGACTATTCATGTTGGTGTGTAGAATATATGAGTCTGGCGACATACCATCTGACTTTCGGAGAAGCATCATCCACACAATTCCGAAGACAGCAAGAGCTGACAAGTGCGAGAATTATCGCACATTCAGCTTAACAGCTCATGTATCGAAGCTGCTTACAAGAATAATATTCAGAAGAATGGAAAAGAAAATTGAGAATGCGCTAGGTGACGATCAGTTTGGCTTTAGGAAAAGTAAAGGGACGAGAGAGGCAATTCTGGCGTTACGGCTAATAATGGAAGCAAGGCTAAAGAAAAATCAAGACACTTTCATAGGATTTGTCGACCTGGAAAAAGCATTCGACAATATAAAATGGTGCAAGCTGTTCGAGATTCTGAAAAATGTAGGGGTAAGCTATAGGGAGAGACGGGTCATATACAATATGTACAACAACCAAGAGGGAATAATAAGAGTGGACGATCAAGAACAAAGTGCTCGTATTAAGAAGGGTGTAAGACAAGGCTGTAGCCTTTCGCCCCTACTCTTCAATCTGTACATCGAGCAAGCAATGATGGAAATGAAAAGAAAGGTTCAGGAGTGGAATTAAAATACATGGTGAAAGGGTATCAATGATACGATTCGCTGATGACATTGCCATCCTGAGTGAAAGTGAAGAAGAATTAAATGATCTGCTGAACGGAATGAACAGACTAATGAGTACACAGTATGGTTTGAGAGTAAATCGGAGAAAGACGAAGGTAATGAGAAGTAGTAGAAATGAGAACAGCGAGAAACTTAACATCAGGATTTATGGTCACCAAGTCAATGAAGTTAAGGAATCCTGCTACCTAGGCAGTAAAATAACCAATGACGGACGGTGCAAGGAGGACTTCAAAAGCAGACTCGCTATGGCAAAAAAGGCATTTCTGGCCAAGAGAAGTCTACTAATATCAAATACCGGCCTTAATTTGAGGAAGAATTCTCTGAGGATGTACGTCTGGAGTACAGCATTGTATGGTAGTGAAACATGGACTGTGGGAAAACCGGAACAGAAGAGAATCGAAGCATTTGAGATGTGGTGCTATAGACGAATGTTGAAAATTAGGTGGACTGATAAGGTAAGGAATGAGGAGGTTCTATGCAGAATCGGAGAGGAAAGGAATATGTGGAAAACACTGATAAGGAGAAGGGACAGGATGATAGGACATCTGCTAAGACATGAGGGAATGACTTCCATGGTACTAGAGGGAGCTGCAGAGGGCAAAAACTGTAGAGGAAGACAGAGATTGGAATACGTTAAGCAAATAATTGAGGACGTAGGTTGTAAGTGCTACTCTGCGATGAAGAGGTTAGCACAGGAAAGGAATTCGTGGCGGGCCGCATCAAACCAGTCAGTAGACTGATGACAAGAAAAAAAGGGTCTTCGGCTTTCATAACTGTCATCTGCGGTATGGTGACAGCGAATCATCAGCATCGATGCAGCCTGAATGTGTGGGCCGGTATAAATGGCGACCGTATTTTGTGACCAGTCTTACTACCAAGTCGCCTAAAGGCCGAAACTATCGATGTTTCTTGAGGGTGACTTTGCCTCCCCTGCTGGAGGATGTGCCTGTGATGTTTAGAAGGGTTGCGTGTTAGCTACATGAGGGTTCTCCAGCCCACTTCGCCGTTAATCTCCGGAAGCATGTCAATAGTGTCTTCCGTTGTCTATGGAACGACGAGGAGGTCCAGTTGCATGGCCTGCTCATTCTCCAGATCTCAACCAGTTCGATTTCTGGTTATGAGGCCATCTCAATAGTATCGTGTATGCAGAGCCCATCCCAGATGTGGAGACACTGGATCAGCGTATTCATGCTGTCTTTGAAATTGTTCGGATGGCCGATATGAACGTGTGAGACAGAACATGCTACGGCGCGTACACGCATTAGTTGAAGCACATGGAAACCATTTTCAACACATACTGTAACCGTGGCTGCTTGTTACAGTACGTAATAAACCGCAATCTCTGTAACTATGTTACGATTGAGTAAATGGTCTGTAGCACGGAAACCATGCATTTCCGGACATAAGTTCGTTATTGTTGTTGTGGTCTTCAATCAAGAGACTAGTTTGATGAAGATCTCCAAGCTACCCTATCCTGTGCAAGCCTCTTCATCTTCGAGTAACTACTGCAGCCTACATACTTCTGAATCTGCTTAGTGTATTCATCTCTTTGTCTCCATCTACGATTTTTACCATTCACGCTTCCATCCAATAGGAAATTTTTGATCCCTGGATGCCTCAGAACGTGTCCTCATCAAACGATTCCTTTGTTTAGGCAGGTTGAGCCACAAATTCGTCTTCTCCCCTATTCTGTTCTCTACCTCCTCCTTAGTTACATAATCTTCAGCATTCTTCTGTAGCACATCATATCGAAAGCTTCTATTCTCTTCCTGTCTAAACTATTTATTGTCCATGTTTCACTTCCATATGTGGCTACACTCCACAAAAATACTTTCAGAAAAGATTTCGTGACACTTAAATCTGTACTGTATGTAAACAAATTTATCTTCTTCGGAAACAGTATCCTTGCCATTGCAAACCTACTTCGACACGTAAACATAACACGATCTTATTTTGCGAAGATGCTTTCTATGTTTACGTGTGCTTCAAAACACCTCACCATGATGCCGAGAATAAAAGGCTTGCCGCACAAAAACGTAAGTAAAAACGAATATATCGCGACAAACTAAATTACGTTTAGAGCTTAAAATGATAGGTTACCTCCCAACAAAATTTCTCATCAACATCCTTTGGTTGCAGATGACAAGCTACCTGTAGTAAATAACAAACAAGTGGTCCTGAAAAGCCATGTAAACCGAGTGTGAAGGTACTAACAAAAAGAAAATAGTTGTTGTTTGAACTAAATAGTCAAATAATTTTGTAATAATTTAGTAAAGATGTTCACATTACACATTAAATAAAACAGAAACCTTCTATTGATGGCGCAGAGGTGCTGAAACATGTTTGGGAACTTGGAAAAAACGGTGTTTTACATAACTGGTGGACCTTACATGCAACAATTTTAACTGCAAACCCGGTAAACACGAGGAGCTGCAATACAAATGCAAATGATGTTGATATCAGTAACGTGTTTTCGTAACTGCTGCCTTCCTTTTTGCTTTCTGTCTTGGTGTACGGCCTTTCGATTTAACTATGTAGGCCAAAGACGTTTTCCGATAATACGTTTTGTAATTTGCTGCCATTTTTTGGATGTCGGTGTGGTCGCGTTTTTGGCTTTCTGTAACTGATGTTGAGGAAATCAGTAGATTCATATAGTTCAAGTCATACTATCAGTACCATGTTATCATAACTGCTGTCTTTCATTTCGCTTTCTACATTGGTATATGGCTTTTCTGTTGACCTATATGGATTAATTTTTTTCGGTGTGTTTTGTTTGTTGCTGCGATTTTTGTCTTCTTGCATAGGTACTGCTTTTTGGCTTTCTGCATTGGTATCTGTTATTGGCTTCATGTATTGTTATCAGAATTTTCAGTGGACTTTTGTATAAGTGAAGTCAGGCTCAACTGTCGCCTGTTACACACCAGCAGAGCAGAAACTTACGTATTCAGCTTTTTCTGTTTGTTACCAGTATTATATTTATCAAGTTCTCTCTATTTAAGAGATGTAATCTCACGTTTTGTAAGTGTAATTGTAAAATCAGGCGGACTTTAGTTCAGTATTATTCCTTTGTTTGTTTTGAATAGCCAGTAACTCTTTGTTTCGGTTTCGAAAATGAGTTAGTCAGGTTCCAACTGTCACGTGTTACGCACCTGCAGAGCACCAAGATACGAATTTAGCTTTTCCTGTGTTTCCTTAGTACTATATCGGTCGTATTCCAACTGCAGCGTCTTATACACTTGCAGAGAACAAGTTGCGAATTTAGCTTCTTCTGTGTTTAGTTGGGCTGTGATGGGTAGGACGTGTGCAAACTGTGTACGGACGCAGGAGGAGGTGGCCGCAGATCGCGCACACCTGAAGGCGCTTCAGGTTATGGTCAGCCATCTTTAGGGTGCTGCCTCGGGCTGCTGCGGTGGCGAAGAGTCTGGCGTACTGCGTGGAACACCTAATGTGTCGCTTGTTTCTCCCATGGGCTCTTCTGTCGACGCTCCTTCCAGTGTACCAGACGCGGTAAACCTGCCCTCACCACAGGGTAAGTTTCGGATGGCAACAGGCTCAAGTCGCTCGAGGCGGAGGGCCAAAGCGTAGGATGGCTGTCTGTCTTCACCCATTCACCCTGCGAGTGACCAGGTGACTGCTCATTTAGGAAGATCCGAGCAGGTTTACAGGGGCAGGGGTCCATTAGTTTTTGGGAGTTCCAGTGTTAGGCGTGTCTTGGAGCGTCTTAGGGAAATAGCGTTCAGGTCCGGAGAGAAGGCCAATGTGCAGTCGGTATTTCTGAAAAGGAATTTCATGTAAGATGTGGAGGAGGCCTAGCCCGTGGCCATCGAGCAAACAGGTGCAGTCATATGCGAGTAATCGCTCACCTTGACACCTACGACACCTGCCGCTTGGGTTCTAAGCCATCCATGCTACATACAGGCATCTGGAGGAAGTGGTGAAGTCTGCTGGCCTCGTGCACCCGGTGCAATCAGAACTTGCAGTTTGCAGCATTGTTCCCAAAGTTAGTTGGAATCCTTTGATTTGAAGTTGAGAATGGTGGTCTTGGTTGCAAAATTCTGAATTATGCTCATGCGATACCGGGTGGAGAGTTGTGGGACTCCCCTTGATGGGTCAGAGGTGCACTACACAAAGGAAGCAGCTACCTGGATAGTAGAGAACGTGTGGGAGCCCAATTTTCATTATTTTTTTTTATCTTTTAGGATAGCGGGTAGTCTGTGGAACTCTTCATAATTTTATCGCTGAATTGTCGAGGCATTCGTAAATAAATTCCCGAATTTACTATCTTCGAGAATATTTCACCCCCTCAAATTATTCTCTGGACCGAAAGCTGGCTGAAACCCGACAAAGTCATATATGACTTAAACGAGTCATGGAACGTATATCGGAAAGACAGATTAGACCCTTTGGGGGAGGGGTTTTCATTGCAGTTGACAAAAATATTGTCTCTATAGAGGTTGAATTTGAGAGTGACAGTGAAGTTATATGGACGCATATAACAGATCTTGGTGAAATCGAATTAGTTTCTGGATGTTTTTACTAAGCACCCGATTCCGCTGTCGCAGTTTTAGTCATTGAAAAAAATACTTTTGAACACGTTTTTCGGAAACTGTCCTGAGCAACTAGTTCGACAGCCCACATTTAAAGGAAATTCAAATCAAGTTTAGTTACAAACACGCCTGACTTCATCGAGGGTGTCACATACAGAGACAGGGATACGTGATCGTAATGTCATCTTAGGGAAAATGGTTACTAACGTTTCAAAATCAATCAAGAAATCTAGGAGGCTATTTTTGCGACAAACAGCAAGTAAGCTGTTGTTAGTAATCCACTCCGACAGTGGACATCATACAGGTCCAGTGTGATGGACGTAGAGAGGATAAAGTCTAAACGGATTGTAAATCATGATACGGAGAAGAATATGCCTAACGAGTGAATTTAGGATGGTCAAAACCAACCGTGGTCGTGTAAGAAAATTCTTAGGAAGCAAAGACTGATGCTCTTTCAGTTCAAAAGAGACCTCCTAAAAGACGACAGGCTGAAGTTAATAGATATTCGTGCCCCTGCAGAAATACTGACGGGCGGAGCATCCAACAGCTACCACGGTCATACCTTAGCGAAAGATCTGGCAGGAAACCAAGAAAATTCTTTTCCTGTGTAAAATCGTTAAGCGGGCCGAAGGTTTCTACGTCGTTCATCAGTTTTCTGTAGCAGTAGAAGACAGCAGAAGGAAGTTGAAGTTTGAAAGCTGGCGTTTAAGAAGTCTTTCACGCAGTAGAATCGTAAAAAGACATACTATTGTTTATCAATCGCGCTGCCTTTCATGTGGAGGACACCCCTGGTCTAGAGAAACATCTGAAAGAGTTCAAAGCTAAGAAGTCGCCAGGTCCGCATGGAAACCCATTTCGGTTTTACAAAGAGTTCACATTGGCATTGTGCCCTTCTTAGCCTAAATATATCGCTAATCTTTCTCCCAGTTTGATGTTCCAAACGACTTCAAAAAAGCGCAGGTAACTCCTGTATATAACAGGGGTAAAAGCACGGATCCTAAAATTACTGACCAATATTCTTTACATCAAGCTACTTCCGAATTCTTGAACACATTCTCAGTTTTAATATAATAAATCTAGAAAACCTTCTATCCATAACTCAGCACGGTTTAGAAAGCATCACTCTTGCAAAATTCATGACATAGGACGAACTGCGGATAAAAGGCAACAGGCAGATTTCGAATTCCTCGATTTCCGAAAAGCGTGTGACACGGTGCCCCACTGCATACTGTTGACGAAGCTGAGAGCATACAGAGTGGGTTCCCAGATATGTGGCTCGAATAGTTTTAAGTAACAGAACCCACTACGTTATTCTCGACGGCGAGTGTTCATCACACCCAAGGATATCGTCAGGTGTGCACCAGGCAAGTGTGATAGTACCGTTATTGTTCTCTATATACGTAAATGATGTGAAGGGTGAGCAGCCATTTGCAGCTGTTCCTTGAATATCCTGCGTTATAGAGGAAGGTGTCGACGTTGAGTGACTGTAGGAGGATACAAGATGACTTAAACAAAATTTCCAGCCGGTATGATTAATGGCAACTACTTCTAACTGTAGAACAATGTAAGTTAATGCAGGTGGATGGGAAAAAAACTGTAACTGTGGAATACAGCATTAAACGTTTGCTACGTGAGACAGTCACGCCTGTTAACTATCTAGGCGTAACGTTGCAGAGCAATAAGGAAATGAACTAGAGTGTAAGGACTGCAGTACCGAAAGCGAATGGTCGACAACGGCTTATTTGGAGAATTTTAAGAAAATATGGTTTATCTGCAAAGGATAATGCGTTTAGGATACTAGTCCGACTCATTTTTGAGTGCTGGTAGGGTGTTTGGCAGCCCGTTCTTGTGGCAGTAAAGGAAGACATCGAAGAAGTTCTGAGGCGGACTACTAGAGTTTATACTGCTAGGTTCGACCAACACGCAAGTATTGAGTAGATGCTTAGGACCTCCAGTCGGAGTGCATGGAGGAAATGTGATTTTCTTTCTGAGAAAAACTATTGGGAGAATTTAGAGAATCGGCATTTGAAGCTGATTGCATGACAACGCCACTGTCTCCAACGTTCGTTTCGCCTAAGAACCACAATGATAAGAGAAATTACGGCTCGTAAGATAGTATATAATAAAGTCGTTTCTCCCTCGATGCTTGCGAGTGGAACAGGAAAAGGAATGAATAATAGTGGTATAAGGTACGTTCGGCGACGCACCATACAGTGGTTTGCCAAGTATGTATATAGATATGTTGTTGTTGTTCTTGTGGTCTTCAATCCTAAGATTGGTTTGATGCAGCTCTCGATGCTACTCTATCCTGTGCCAAGTTTCTTCATCTACCAGTACCTACTGCAGCCTACATCCTTCTGAATCTGCTTAGTGTACTTATCTCTTGGTCACCCTCAACGATTTTTACCCTCCACGCTGCCCTCCAGTACCAAATTGGTGATCCCTTGATGCCTCAGAACATGTCCTACCAACCGATCGCTTCTTCTAGTCAGGTTGTGCCACAAACTCCTCGTCTCTCCAATTCTGTTTAATACCTCCTCATTAATTATGTGATCTACCCATCTAATCTTCAGCATTCTTCTGTAGCAACACATTTCTAAAGCTTCTATTCTCTTCTTGTCCAAACTATTTATCGTCCATGCTTCACTTCCATACATGGCTAAACTCCATACAAATACTTTCAGAAACGACTTCCTGACACTTAAATCTATACTCGATGTTAACAAATTTCTCTTCTTCAGAAACAGTTTCCTTGCCATTGCCAGTCTACATTTTATATCCTCTCTACTTCGACCATCATCAGTTATTATGCTCCCCAAATAGCAAAACACCATTACTACATTCAGTGTCTCATTTCCTAACCTAATTCCCTCAGCATCACCCGACTTAATTCGACTACATTCCGTTATCCTCGTTTTGCTTTTGTTGATGTTCATCTTATACCCTCCTTTCAAGACACTGTCCATTCCGTTCAACTGCTCTTCCAAGTCCTTTGCTGTCTCTGACAGAATTACAATGTCATCGGCAAACCTCAAAGTTTTTATTTCTTCTCCATGGATTTTAATACCTACTCCGAACTTTTCTTTTGTTTCCTTTACTGGTTGCTAGATATACAGATTGAATAGCATCGGGGAGAGGCTACAACCCTGTCTCACTCCCTTCCCAATCACTGCTTCCCTTTCATACCCCTCGACTCTAATAAGTGCCATCTGGTTTCTGTACAAATTGTAAATAGCCTTTCGCTCCCTGTATTTTACCCCTGCCACCTTCAGAATTTGAAAGAGAGTATTCCAGTCAACATTATCAAACGCCTTCTCTAAGTCTTCAAATGCTAGGAACGTATGTTTGCGTTTCCTTAATGTAGCTTCTAAGATAAGTCGTAGCGTCAGTATTGCCTCACGTGTTCCATCATTTCTACGGAATCCAAACTGATCTTCCCCGAGGCCAGCTTCTACCAGTTTTTCCATTCGTCTGTAAACAATTCGTGTTAGTATTTTGCAGCTGTGACTTATTAAACTGACCGGTAATTTTCAAATCTGTCAACACCTGCTTTCTTTGGGATTAGAATTACTACATTCTTCTTGAAGTCTGAGGGAATTTCGCCTGTCTCATATATCTTACTCACCAGATGATAGAGTTATGTTAGGCCTGGCTCCCCCAAGGCTATCAGCAGTTCTAATGGAATTTTGTCTACTCCCGGGGCTTTGTTTCGACTTAGGTCTTTCAGTGCTCTGTCAAACTCTTCACGCAGTATCATATCTCCCATTTCATCTTCATCTACCTCCTCTTCCATTTCCATAATATTGTCTTCAAGAACATCGCCCCTGTATAGACCCTCTATATACTCCTTCCACCTTTCTGCTTTCCCTTCTTTGCTTAGAAGTGGGTTTCCATCTGAGCTCTTGATATTCATGCGAGTTGTTCTCTTTTCTCCAAAGTTCTCTTTAATTTTCCTGTAGGCAGTATCTATCTTACCCCTCTTGAGATAAGCCTTTACTACTTTACATTTGTCCTCTAGCCATCCCTGCTTAGCCATTTTGCACTTCCTGTAGATCTCATTTTTGAGACGTTTGTATTCCTTTTTACCAGCTTCACTTACTGCATTTTTGTATTTTCTCCTTTCATCAAGTAAATTCTGTATCTCTTCTGTTACCCAAGGATTTCTACTAGCCCGCGTCTTTTATACCTACTTGATCCTCTGCTGCCTTCACTATTTCATTCCTCAAAGCTACCCACTCTTCTTCTACTGTGTTTCTTTCCCCCCTTCCTGTCAATTGTTCACTTATGCTCTCCCTGAAACTCTCTACAACCTCTGGTTCTTTCAGTTTATCCAGGTCCCATCTCCTTAAATTCTCACCTTTTTGCAATTTCTTCAGTTTTAATCTATAGTTCATAACCAATAGATTGTGGTCAGGGTCCACATCTGCCTCTGGAAATGTCTTACAATTTAAAATCTGGTTCCTAAATCGCTGTCTTACCATTATATAATCTATATGAAACCTTTTAGAATCTCCAGGGTTCTTCCATGTATACAACCTTCTTTCATGATTCTTGAACCAAGTGTTAGCTATGATTAAGTTATGCTCTGTGCAAAATTCTACCAGGCGGCTTCCTCTTTCATTTCTTAGCCCCAATCCATATTCACCTACTACGTTTCCTTCTCTTCCTTTTCCACTGTGGAATTCCAGTCACCCATGACTATTAAATTTTCGTCTCCCTTCACTACCTGAATAATTTCTTTTATCTCATCATACATTTATTCAATTCCTCATCTGCAGAGTTAGTTGGCATATAAACTTGTACTACTGTAATAGGTACTGGCTTCGTGTCTATCTTGGCCACAACAATGCGTTCACTATGCTGTTTGTAGTAGCTTACCCGCACTCCTATTTTCCTATTCATTATTAAAGTTACTCCTGCAGTACCCCTATTTGATTTTGTATTTATGATCCTGTATACGCCTGACCAAAAGTCTTGTTCCTCCTGCCACCCCGGTGTGGTCGTGCGGTTCTAAGCGCTTCAGTTTGGAACCGCGTGACCGCTACGGTCGCAGGTTCGAATCCTGCCTCGGGCATGGATGTGTGTGATGTCCTTAGGTTAGTTAGGTTTAAGTAGTTATAAGTTCTAGGGGACTGATGACCTCAGTAGTTAAGTCCCATAGTGCTCAGAGCCATTTGAACCTCCTGCCACCGAACTTCACTAATTCCCACTATATCTAACTGTAACCTATCCATTTCCCTTTTTAAATTTTCTAACCTACCTGCCCGATTAAGGGATCTGACATTCCACGCTCCGATCCGTAGAACGCCAGTTTTCTTTCTCCTGATAACGACGTCCTCTTGAGTAGTCCCCGCCCGGAGATCCGAATGGGGGACTATTTTACCTCCGGAATATTTTACCCAAGAGGACGCCATCATCATTTAATCATACAGTAAAGCTGCATACCCTCGGTAAAAATTACGACTGTAGTTCCCCCTTGCTTTGAGCCGTTCGCAGTACAAAAACAGCAAGGCCGCTTTGGTTAGTGTTACAGGGCCAGAGCAGTCAATCAACCAGACTGTTGCCCCTGCAACTACTGAAAAGGCTGCTGCCCCTCTTCAGGAACCACACGTTTGTCTGGCCTCTCAACAGATACCCCTCCGTTGTGGTTGCACCTACGGTACGGCTATCTGTATCGATGAGGCACGCAAGCCTTCCCACCAACGGCAAGGTCCATGGTTCATGAGGGGGGGGGGGGGTTATGTAGATATAGAAGCGGTAATTTCAACATCAGTTACAGTTGGCTCCATTAATTTTGTATCTTCCTCCCTGTTTACCCCCAACCGTTTTTCGTGCTTTATTGGTTGTTTTGGTTTGTCTATTCTACTATTTTATTTTGTCGTTGTTATTTTAGAATTTAATCTGTCTCCGCCCAAACAACAAATTTCTCGTGGTTGTCCCGTTAGGTTCAATATTTGTTATTAATAATTTGTACGATTCCGTAATTGATGCGATGGGAAAGGATGATTTGCAACATCATTGTCACCATTTTGCAATTACTTTTGTGTGGCATGTTGGGTATATGTGAGCTTCTTGACCAAAATTAAATTTACTATCCATGTTTTCATTTACTTTCCAAGAATATTCGATTTACCTACTATCTGAAGCAGTGCAAAATCCAGACGATTGCCCAACTTGTTCCTTTCTTTAGCCAACATATCTGAAGTAACTGCCACACATTGCTGTGGTTGAAAGGGAAGGCATGTAGGTGGACTCTTTCACAAGCCCCTTCTATCTCCAGAAAAAAAGTACACGAACCACTAAATCAAGTGACGTGGAGAAAAATGTTGCAATGCAGTGACATCGTCCAGTGGTTTTACCTGGAGAAGCTGCAGCGCCGTATTCTCCACGAGTATCACGCCGCACAGTTTTATCTGAACTGCATCTGTAGCCATGGAGAGCTCACAATAATTCGTTGCTGTGCTATCGCCCTTGTGACCCGACATGCATCTGGTAATGAACTTACAGCTAGCAGTAAGGCCTCAGTATACAAGCAAAAGTTAGAAATTTACGAAAAGTTCCTACCTACTTTAATGTGTAAGAAATAGGCTGAACGTATCTGATGCATAAAAGTTTTCATGCATCTGGGAGAAAGGTGCAAACAGTCAAGGAATTAATAAAAGGACGAAAAAAGATTTATTCCTCTTCGTCTTTCCGTTCGATGATTTAACATTTAGTACAGTTTCAGCTCAATCACATTATATTTTCCAAGGTATTCGCAGAGGTCGTCTCCCTATAACTCGGTACTCCTATGTCATCTACAGATTTCTGTAGGTTTCCATTTGTTTTGTTCGTTCGTACCTTCTCTCAGTCCTTACAGTTCGCCGTGGTATCCCTTATGAGTCTAAGTGTTCTGTCAGCCTTAGTATATCCTACGAAATGTCTGGAAACCCCACATCCCTTGTTTCTAAATGTGACAACGAAGACTCACTACTACTCAGCAAATCTGTCACTGGCATTGTTGTGTAAAAATCGTTTGTCTCTTCTTTCTTGCTCTATCCTTGTGTGAACTTTGGATAAAGAGAAACGTATGTTGGTACCTGTGTGTCTTATTAAATTCATTACTTCTACCGATTCCGATGCTGCAACCCCAGGCATTAAATATACCGGCCGGCTCTATTAGATGGCTATTAAGGGACGTTTTAGCTCTTATTAACTCTCTTAATTAAAAACCTATTGTTTTTATTAAATGAGATACGAATTATCTCTTAGTACCAATTGGAGAGCGTATTCGTTATCCTGTAACACAGCGAGATATTTAGCAAATAACGAAGTGTTGAGAAACGTTCTCTAAAACTTGAGCAGTATTTGGAGCTAACAGCTACACCATGAGAAATCCGACATTAAAGCACTTGCATGTTACAATCCCCCTATCATAACTGCTAATGAACTACAGTGGTTCTAGATGTGAGCAAAGATTTTTTTATACGTTCAGTGCACAACGCGTGTCAGGTAACACGGTTGCGTCATCATCCTATAATTTCTTTGTGTTCACAGTATCAAATGTTGTAGTACAGAAAGCAAATACAAATTTTGATTACAAGCAGAATTCTCTCATAATCTTAATCCATACAAAACTACTTTCCTAAATTTGAATTGTTCACCAGTTATCAAACACTCACTGGTTGCTTGAGTTCTGTCGTTGTTTGTTGTATATATTTTGTTCCCGGAATTCAATAGATTCTTTCGTTAATTTTATTGCGTTTTCCCAAATCGCGAGTCTAGGTTTAAAATCCGAGGAAAAAATTTCTATCCGCCAAATCAATTTTTAAAAGGTGGTGGAAAGTTTAGCATTCCTCTATATAATTGAAGTTTCTACTCTAGGAACTATTTTACTCTTATTTTTGTAAGGCTAGGTCTTATTCCCCTAATGTTATGACATATCCACTGTTGATTCTTGGTGGCTATGCCCTTAGTCTGTTCGGTCTTCATCAGTCCATAACGTTTATGGTTCTTGTGCAAATAATATAAAACAATGGTGAAGTTCAATGTCTTTTGTTTAAAGAATGGAAAGAAAAACAAGCCTCACAACAATCTCTAAGATGTCAACCGGGAGGCATACTTGGACAGCTAATTTTTAGGCCTCTGGTCCTCAAAGACAATTCCTCGGGATATTTCGTTATAAATGCCGTCATAGATTGCAAAAATTTTACTAACTAGGTAATTAAATTCGGTCATTACTTAATTCGTGTCATTGTGTATATAGATGTTACAGTCACGTTAAGAGTATTTCCATCTACAATCATCTATTTTGTGTCCTTTAGCAGGTTTGCCAGACGTATGCTCAGGCTCTTCCTCGGAATAGGAGGAAGAAGCGATGGTAGCATCAAAATCTGCAACTACGTTTACTGATTTAGAGTTTGTTGGTTCACTAATATTTTGAAAATTTATGGTGACGACGTTACATAAAATCTCGTGCGTATGGCTATGGATACAACCTTCATCAGCTGGGTTGGGCAATATGAAGTCCTGGTCGTCACTTTGATTTAGAAGATTCAGCAGCTCATCGTTTGTAAACAAATGGTAACGACGGGTCATTTTATTAGGTAAAACGGGACCACATCACACAAACTAGGTAAAGTTATGACTCTAGTGACTCGAAAAAGAATTGAGGATTCAATAACTCGTAGTGCTAATTTCCAATATTCCAACAGTTAGAACACATACTTGCGCAACATTTATCTCCGACTCGCTGGCCGGGTATTAGACGTTACACATATTCACACGATTGTAGCAGGGAACCGTTGTAAGTATGTTTCATTTCAGGTCGTGTATATACGCCTGGAGCATTGGAACGGTTAGCGTATAAATACGTCTGGAGCAGTGGAAAGATTAACACAGCAGAGTTGATACAAGAAGTTAACACATGAATAGTAGAAGTGCAGTAAGAGTAATTATTATGAAGGAAAGGCAAAATGACAATAAGACCAAGTAGTTTCAGCTTAGGTCTAAATTTCTTTTTTCAGTTGCAAAAGCTCAGCAGTTAACATTAATTATTATCAGCAGATGATGTACTAAAATACCAGCTGTAAATCAGAAGACAGAGATAAGAACCACAGCATTTGATTCTTCTTATTTTACCTTTTCTCTTATATTTATGTTAATGTGTGGCAACGTGGTCTAAATGTCTGCGCAGCGCGTATCTACGTGGGATGTGTGTGCCAGCCAGGTACTTACCTTGGTGGATGTGGGAAACCACCTACAGGTCGCATTCCGGTTGGCCGACTCACCAGACTTCGTCGTTAATAAGCAAGGCGCTTTACATTCGGTCAGGCTCGCTTCCCTGTATATTGTGAAAGGGGTGCTGTAAAATGCTCAGATTTTCTGGAGTGTGGCACCACATCGTGCGTAATTAAGTTACATATTTATGTTAACACTTTGTGGTTATAATAACAAAAATTTCCAAACCATACTCATTACACACAAAATGTTTTGTTCGACAAAAAAATTTAAGGACTCCCAATTAATATGGTGGAATATAATTCAAAAGAAACAACAAGAATTCAAGTTGTGAGGATTGCTGATGAAGAGTGTATGCAGTCAAAATTTCGTTTAACAATTTATATGTTAATAGCGTTATCGGTAACGCGGCTTTATGCCAGGCTTCAGATGGGTACAGTTGTTTTGTTACAGTATCAGAACTGCCAACGTGGGCATAATGGCATGATACCTATAGCGCTCTCCATAAACATTCGTTCGTTGCATAACAGCAAAAGAGTCAATATGATACTGCGTAGGTAAAATACAACCGTATTTTGCTCAAAGGAGAATTTTTCAAAACGTGTTCCTATACCAGCTCCAATGAAGAAATGCTCCTTCGGTCGTCGCTCCATGTAAAGCGACCCATGTTTAGTGGACCGAAGTAATAGCCTTAACCGGCTGTCAGGTTACTGTCGGGAGGTTGACGGCCGTCTTAGTTGCTTAGGGCGGCAGCAGCGCGGCTTAATGTGCGGGCTCTCAGCCTGGCGTACCTGTAGCACGAGCCGTGAGCTGGCGCGGCGTTACTTACCCTAGGGATTGTTTGCGGCTGTTCGCCGGTGCCACGTTGATGAGATATTAAAGGCTGCGATGCGGGCCCCAGCCGGTGCGCGCTCCGCCTTATCAAGTCCGTAGGGTCGCCCGCAGCCTAAAGCGCCCGCGCCACGGCCTCTCATTCCGCGGTAGTGTGACACGGTGGAACGATTCCACGCCTCGCAATAAAGCGCACCTGCTCCCTCTCCGCTAAAACTGTTTACTCACCACAACAGACTCCCAATAAACTATGCAGTCACAATCTAGTACTAGCAGTTTTAACCTTGGACAAGTTCACGTCAAGCTGTGACTGACTTTGTCTGCCACAAACTACACAGCGTGTAATCAGCGATAAACGATGTAGGTAATAATCTGTACAGTGTTGTTCAACTCTGCTACAAATAATTTCAACGCTCGGGATAGCCGTTCGGTCCAAGGCGTCTTGTCACGGTTCGCACGGACGCCCCCGGTGGAGGTTCGAGTGATCCCTCGTGCACGGGTGTGTGTCCTGTCCTTAACGTAAGCTACTTTAAGTTAGTTTAATTAGTGTGTAAGCCTAGGGACCGATGACCTCAGCAGTCTTGTTCCATAGTCCTTAACATTAATTTTCAATTTACAAATAACATCGAAAACTGATTTGGCTGGCTTACTTGAAAATTTTATGCGATACTTTAAAAACATTCACACAGTCCAGGGCTATCAATTTTTTTAAACGGTGGTGTACAGATTTTATGTTAAAACCGAATGCTAGAAGGAAAATGAGCTGTGAGAAAGTACTACTTCTATTTCATTCTTACAGACAGTTTCAACTACGAGAGGAGGGTATATAAATCGTGTTTCTTTCTACCATGTATTATATTCTTTTCGTTTCGTTACTTTTCAAGTAAGTATTGTAAACACAACATCGTGCCATCTTGGATTCTTCCTCGCCGTCGGTTTTACCGACAGCAGGAAAGTTGTGTTTGCGTTTCTTTTTAGGATTGTGGTTACAGTACTTTAAGGGGATCTCTGAATCGCCCGAAACTTTGTAATCCGAACCACTGACAGATGAAAACTATATTATACACTGTGACTGACGCTACTGTCGCCAGAGATACAACAGCTGGAGAACTCTATCCCGTATACCAGTGATACCATCCAATTTACTCATTCATTTTAAGCGAGGTTAGATTGAGAAGGGGGGAGGAGAAGGGAAAAATAAACGGGAGAGAGGAGTTTTGAATGTATATGAAAGTCCCACACATACCTAGCAACGTAAAAGCATTGCTGTACTAGCTACTGATTTTGTATGATTTGTACATCATTAACATTTTTGCTGTAATGCAAACGCATTCAATATATCCAGTAAATATGTTATATTCCATGTAACGTATGTTTAAATGTGTGTGAAATCTTATGGGACTTAAGTGCTAAGGTCATCAGTCCCTAAGCTTACACACTACTTAACCTAAATTATCCTAAGGACAAACACACACAATCATGCCCGAGGGAGGACCCGAACCTCCATCGGGACCAGCCGCACAGTCTATGACTGCAGCGACCCTAGACCGCTCGGCTAATCCCGCGCGGCCATGTAACGTAGACTATGCGTAATTTACATGTAAAAGGAAACGATAACAACTTACATAAAACGTATTTAAGTTCCACAATAATATTTATTAGTTCGTTAAGAACCGGCTTTCGTCTTCTTAGACCATCTTTACATAACTTAATACGAAACAGATAGTCCAAATTTCAGCGGGAAGACACAGCAGTACAAATATTGCCGTAGAAAAGCTTGTGAAATTTCATGAGTATATCGATACAAGCGTAATGTAATATCAAAGCAGACTGAACAAATACATTACAGTATATTCTAATATTAACTATATAAGTGTATAAGCCGAAAATTTTCTACAAGTGAGTGATAGCTGAGGCTACTATATTATATTGATAAATTGGTGAATGTGACAGAGTGAATAAAAGGGTGATTGGGGGGGGGGTGGAGGGGGGGGAGGAGGAGGAAGAGAGAGGTCTGTCGAATTTGGATATAGAACTGTTATAACAAACTTATTTAATAGTGAGATAAATAATAACTGGCTGCCTCTATAATAAAGGTGACTAATGGAACTGTATTTGGTCCTTAAGGACCAGGTCAGGATTACTTGAGTGGTGTTTATTAATCACCAGAATTTCAAATAATGTTTGTTTCAGCCTTTAGTTCCTGTATGACGAACATCACGTTTCACATCGTATGAATGCTATTCATTCACAGCATATTCAGCAATTGTGTAATCTTCCTTTTTCACTCTCCAACTCCTTTCGTGCTCAGTCAGTCTAGCAGGTATAAGCCTACCTGACCGACCTATGCATAATTTGACGAACAGATTACAGGAAATTCTATAAATTCCACTCTGTTCTAAAGGTCGGACCTTATCTTTACTGTCGAACTGAAAATGGGCAACAGTATTCCTAGTGTTAAAATCTGGAGCATATTTCTTGTATTTTAGTTTTCTGGTAAGAATCTGCGATGTCCTACACACATGTAGCATGGAGGACCGTTTGTTATCAGTGTGGTTCTGTGCTGTGTGAGGTGGATAAAGGAGCGTTGATATCGTCTGTCTCATCTTTCTGCAGATTATGTTGTGAATAAGTGTAGGGGTATAACCGTTGCTGTATGCTATTTTTTTCATTATTTTCAATTAATTTTCTAAACCCGATGTGATTTGTGGAATAGGTAGTAGGCGGTGCACCATGGAGTGGAAGGCTACATGTCTGTGTGTCATGGGATGCTGGGACCTGTCTGGTATTATTGTGTCTTCTGAGGTTACTTTCCTGTATACCTTCAATAAATGCTGTTGCTTACTGATGTCAATGGTGAGGTGTAAGAAGTTGATAATGCCTCCTAGCAACTCCGCTGTAGAATTGATTTTACTGTGGTGTGGATTCAAATGTTGAAAAATTTTTTTAATTGTCTGATGGTACCTGTCCAAAAGCGCAGTACATCATCCACATACCTAGTAAAACATGGTATTATATTAAGAAATTATACGCTATTTATGTAGAAAAGTTAGCTCAGAATTATCCATGAACATTTCAGCTAATGAGGGACTCTGTGGGGACCCCAATGCTAACCCATCTAACTGTCCAGAGCCTGCTGAAATTGGAAATAATTTGCTTCAAGTTTCTTTCAGTTGCCGCCCTTATATTCTCTGTTTTCATTGTATTTGTTTTCGTTTTACAATATCCTTCTGTTAAAATTTCCAATTGCGAGACAAGTTTTACACTAGTAGGAATGGGTACGTCTTTTGATTTTTTTCACTAAGCCAACTGAATTCCGTATTCCAAATTTTGTTTCAAATTTAGTATTTGTTTTAATCAGTGAATCTAACTCTTTCGCTAATTTATGGCAATGTGCTGGAACTGAAGACACTATTGATCATATTGTAACATCTTCTTTGTGAAGCTAAGGTAAATAACCTAGGCGCCATTGGGTTAGTGTTTGTCAGGTTGCTGCCATCGCTATCACTGAATATGGATTTGCAGGTTTTAATAAGGTTCCTCACTTCTATGGCATATCTTATTGTGAGATCATTAGCCAGCTCAGGGAACACCACAGGGATTAGGAATGTGAACATTTTTTAGTAAATTCTGACTTATTAAGTAACAGGAAACTGTTGCCGTTGTCACCTTTGGTTTCAATCACATCTTGAGAAGACAGTTTTTTCTTTAATATACACAACACTCTTTGCTCTCCCCAACTGCGGTTGAACACACCCGTATTTAAAGTTTCCAATTAAAGAGCTAACAGGTATTTCAAAATAGTTAAAGAAATACATAAGCAATCGTTTTGCACTACGCTAAATGACACATACTCAGCAAAAAGTAGAGACAGAAGATAACAGCAATCCTTTATCCACCTCAGAGTGCACAAAATTTGCAGTGAGCACACTGTGGTCGGTTGGTGTCAATTTTGTAGGTGTGTCTGCCATGAATATTTCTTAATTGAGCCAATAGTTTTGGGCGGTCCTGGCCATACTGTTAAAACAGACGAGAGCTGCTTCGTCAGGAGAAACTACCTTCGAGGTCATACGGTGGGGGAGCAATGGGTCTTTGGTGTTTATGACGTTGAGATAAAGCAAATCCATTCCACAAATTCATTGAGCATGTTCGAAAAATCTATCGTAATGCTGCAAATTAACTTGAGGTAGCTGTTTTTATCTAATCTGTGACTCGAGTTTTAATTTATATCTGTGCAAAATAAACAAATATGATGTTTTGAGAAAATTTGGTTATTAATTCCATCTTTTTGGCAAAAAAATGTTTTTGAAATTCCGTGCATAGATATGCAATACATCATTTTTGATAAAACAATTTTTTGAAACAGTTAATTGATTTTTTTTGCATCCATATGAAAATAAGTACTTTTTGGTGACAAGCGCATCAGATATGACTGTAACTCACAATTTAAGTAATAATTTTTTTTTTCGTATTCCGTGCATATATCTTATATCTTATATCTTCGAAATACGTGTTTCCTTCAAAAATAGGTACTTTTCTCGTGATCAGCGCATGTACCCCCTAAATTGCATAAGTGCCCACAAGACATTTTGTAAATTAGTTGAAGTAGTTTGCCGGCCGGTGTGGCCGATTCGTTCAAGGCGCTTCAGTCTGGAACCGCGTGACCGCTACTGTCGCAGGTTCGAATCCTGCCTCAGGCATGGATTTGTGTGATGTCCTCAGGTTAGTTAAATTTAAGTAGTTCTAAGTCCTAGGGGATTGATGACGTCAGATGTTAAGTTCCATATTGCTCAGAGCCATTTGAATCATTTTTGAAGTAGTTTACTGAAACAGTAATTTCATTTTTCCGTTGTATTTTTCACAAGAAACAATTTTTTTTTCAGAAATGCTATTTATGTCTAGCAGTGTGGTATGAAACCGTAGCACCTTTAGGAGCACAATCCAGATCGCTGTTATTCCCATATATCGCTGTAAAAGTGTTACTTTTGTTTGACGAAGCAGTAGCACTAACAGCATTCCTATGATTAGTTGGTTTCATGTAGTCTTTAATGTCACTCTTCCCTCCACAAGAAACACGTTATTGTTACTGCTATTAAACTAATAGATGAGACAAACCAAACAGAGATAAAATGATCAAAAACATGTAGACGAGTTAATTCGCACACTTAAACAACAAAAACATGTCGCTACAGTTGAGTTGCTAAATGACTAACAAGTGAAAAATAGTGCTGGAACCGTTAACCTCATGTCCCCACTAACGTCAGGAGTTATTCCAAGGTCGACTGAGAAAGGCACGGCCGTAAGAACGCAGTGTCGAACATATAGATCTAAGATTGAAAAATAAATCCCAATCGATCAACACCAGACATTACTCTGGACACTATCCCAGAGAGCACTAGAAACGGAGACTGTCTGGGATACCCTGGGAGTGTGGAAATCCAAACTACAAAGGCTTATTAGTGAAGTCTACGGTGGATGACGACACACTAAAGTGACAATGGGAATTAACTATATTTTCCTAAATTAACTCATTTGAAAGGTAGCTCATCGCCATCTACCCGTCTTCCTGTGGACCACCAAACATCGAACGTACTATGGCTCCGGCGAAATTCAACTTCCACAGAAGATATACCTCCATCGAACAAAAAAGAACATTTGCCTGATGGTAGCCACGTTTAGACACACCAGTGACTACTTTACATCAGAACAAAATATTACATATGTACCCCTGCGTAATATCGTGTAGGGTCCCCCGCTAGCACACAGAAGTGCCACAACGTGACGAAGCATGGACTCGACTAATGTCTGAAGTTGTGCTGGAGGGAATTGTCATTATGAATCCTGCAGGGCTGTCCATAAATCTGTAAGAACACGAGGGTGTGAAGGTGTCGCACTGCTCTCCTGGAATTGCCCAATATACATGAATAGATGTAGGTGATCAGGCAGAATGTTCACGTACATGTCACCTTTCACACTCGTATCTAAAAGTAAAAGGGGTCCCATATCACCCCAACTGCACACCCCCACACCATTACAGAACCTCCATCAGCTTGAACAGTCCGCTGATGACATGCAGGGTCCATGGATTCATGAGGTTGTCTCCAAACCCGTGCACATCTATCCGCTCGATACAATTTGAAACGAGACTCGTCCGTCGAGGCAATATGTTTCCAGTCATCAACAATCTAATGCTGAGGCCGACGGGCCCTGGCGAGGCGCAAACCTTTGAGTCGTGCAGTCATCAACGGTACACGAGTGGACCTTTGGCTCTGAAAGCCCATGTCGATAAAGTTTCGCCGAATGGTTCGCACGCTCATACTTGTTGACTGACCAGCGTTGAAATCTCTAGCAATTTTCGAAAGGGTTCACGCTGAACGATTCTCTTCAGTCGTCGCTGGTCCCGTACTTGCAGGATCTTTTCTCTGCCGCAGCGATGTCGGAGATCTGATGTTTTACCGAATTCCTGATATGTAAGATACACTCGTGAAATGGCCGTACGGGAAAATCCCGACTCCATCGCTACCTCGGAGATGCTGTGTCCCATCGCCCGTGCGTCGACTGTAGGACCACGTTCAAACTCAATTAAATCTTGATAATTTGCCATTGTAGCAACAGTAAACGATTTAAAATTGCGCCAGACACTTGTTGTCTTACACAGGCGTTGGCGACCGCAAGCGCCGTATTCTGTCTGTTTACATATCTCTGTATTTGGATACGCATTCCTATACCAGTTCCTTTGGCGCTTCATTGTAGTATACTTCATTTGAGAATAAGACTTTATAGTGCTGAAATCAAATGTATTATATTAGAACAAGAAAAATAAACCCGAATATACGAGGGTAATTAGGAAAGTAAGGAACGATCGGTCGCAAAATGGAAACCGCAGCGAAAATCCGATGAAGTTCTGCACAGGTGTATAGGGCAGTGTCTCTAGTATGTGCGTCGATCACGTTACGTCGTTGTTTTTAGTTCTGAGCACACAAGGAGAACATAAAGGTACATAGAAAAATAGTGTCTCCCGCCAAGTGCGAGGACCTCGTGAGAGATTTCGCCTGAAGTTATGCAGCCAACGTTATACTACTGTCGTGCGGTTTCCTCTTCAAGACAATTCACAGTTGCATTCTGCAGGGGCAATGAAGCGAGCTCCTGCATCGTTTTCATTTCGAAATGCTTAATTACCCTCAATAAAGCCCGTAATTTTCTCCCTCTGAGTTTCATTTCTGCTCGCATGAACCGCTGGCTATGAAGACAACATTTTGGCACAGACAATGAGCTATAGGCCAGTGTAGAGAATTGGCGGAAAGTACTGGCGGCTGCCTTGTATTACGAAGGTATTGGAAAGTTGGTACAACGGTACGACAAACGTCTAGTTGGGATCAGCAACTATGGAGATAAGTATCTTGAAGTTGTAACTAACTGTTGCAAATGAAACAGTTTTGATTCTTCACTGTGGTTTCCATTTCGCGACCTATCATTCCTTACCTTCCAAAAAGCCCTCGTATATGGCTTTACATTGAAACTTAAAATTGTATCGCAGTCAGCTGATGTTGTTTCCGCACTTAATTCAAGCTCTGAACCCAAACTACACAGTACCAATTGGTTTTTGGATGGATGTATATTTTATCGGGTGGTGATGGCCTGGGAATAAATTTTACTGTTGTTGTCCGCCACTTCCGACTAATGTTTGTCTAGGTGATTGTCTCATCGGGTAGTGATGTCCTGAAAATATGTGTTGCCATTCTGGTCCGCTAGTTCCGACTAATGTTACGGAGAAGCTTCCCTAGAACAAACTGATGTTTTGTATGCGCGTTTTATTTACCGTATCATGTCGCCAACCCTTCAAGGAACGGAAGATGTGATAATCGCATGGGGCAGACATTTGAGTGTCTCCCACTTCATAGGCTAATTTCTACATTTCTACATGCTCCATCACACAGCAAAACATATGTTTTATCAAACGGGTACCTTCAACGAGCAGTGTCAATATGATGATTGGCTGAATTCACAGGGAGATTTTGCGTGATTGGTATTACATGTTGAAATAATAGTATTAGTTGAATGTCTGAATCGTACCATCAACTTTCTCTGATTTACCGCAGATTACGTATTAATAATCGCATACATTTGTTGAGGGAATTTATCACACTTATCAGTCAGTCACATTGATAGCCTACTGATACCTCACAATACTGATTATTCTCATGCACCATGCTGCGACTTCTGCTGATGTTCGAACAAGATATGATGGGCGTCCGGTCCCAGGTGAGTGCGGCGCTGCACATCAAAGACACGCTAGACGTAATCGTGCAGTCCATCACGGACTCTGTGACGGCCGCGGTCATGGACAAACTGCAAGAGTCTGTCGGGTGCAACAGCACCGAAATCCAGTCTCTTAAAAAGTCCCTGGCCGCACAAGAGAAAAAAGCCGCCGACCTAGAAGCTAAACTGTCTGCGGCCACCGATGAAATTGAGCAGTATCAGCGAAGGAACAGCTTGCGCTTGTCCGGGGTAGCTGAAAACGATCGTGAAAACACCGACGACCTGGCCATTAGCCTCGTGCGTGAAAAACTTTGCGAGGCCGATATTGACAGAAGCCACCGTGTTGGGCGCAGGATACCAGGTGCCATGAAACCCAGGCCCATAATAATTAAATTTGTGTCATACCGGAAAAGAGCTGAAGTGTTTGCTCAGAAAAGAAAACTCGCCAAGAGTGGGGTCACCCTGAGGGTTCAAAAATGGTTCAAATGGCTCTGAGCACTATGGGACTTAACTGCTGAGGTCATCAGTCCCCTAGAACTTAGAACTACTTAAACCTAACTAACCTAAGGACATCACACACATCCATGCCCGAGGCAGGATTCGAACCTGCGACCGTAGCAGTCGCGCGGTTCCGGACTGCGCGCCTAGAACCGCTAGACCACCGCGGCCGGCTTACCCTGAGGGAAGATCTGACGCGCGAAAGACTAAAAGTTTTGAACACTGCGATTACACAGTTCGGCCTTCAAAATGTATGGACCCAGGATGGCAGGATCATAGTCAAGACGGAAGGAGGGAGGAAAACGGTGACGAACATGTCCGAACTGAAAGACTGAGCGAAATCTCACGAGACACAAAGTCTCATATCGTACTCTGTCTAATATAAGTTAATTTTTATTCTTTCTTTTCATTTTTATACGTAAATATTGCTTCGTTATTTCTATAAGTACCATAAGTACTCTATTTAAAATCAGTCAATTGTTTCACATAAATATTGCTTCTTTATTTGTCTATCATAAGTGCTCATGTATATGCTTATTGTCAGTCAAACGGGAATTAACATTCTAAATTAACGGGAATCTCCTTAAAACCGGCTTTCTATATCTGTTATTTTTATCCTCGTCACTACCACTACTACTACTATTATCTTTCCATCTTTCTTTTCGCTCCCTTCTCCGATACCTCCAGCTTGTCTTTCACCTTAAGCCCACAGACGCTTGAGTCAGTCACGACCTTGGACACACCTGTAAATACGTCTTCCCCCGCAAAATCCAGCTTTTGTCCCTCTTCCGGCCAGCAGGTAAACGGAGCGCGCTCGGTCCTACAGGTGGCCACAATGGGACGGACCGGTTCCGGCGGCGGGCTCTTTGTGGCCCACGCGAACGCTCAGTCGCTAACGGCTCACTTCGTCCAGTTCTGTGACCTGTTCTGCCAATCGCTGGTCCATATTATCCTCGTCTCTAAAACTTGGTTGAAACCAAACATTTCTTCCGACGCTATCCGAATCACTGGTTACTCTCTCCTAAGGGCAGATCGTGAAACACGACGCGGGGGTGGTGTGGGTGCCTATGTTCGCTCTGATCTGAGACCTACTATACTATGCACATGGGATGCAAAGGGCAAAGGAGAAGCAGAATTCTTGTTTTTCGAAATAAATACATCAAATCAGAAACTGCTATTTGGAGTAATCTATAAGCCTCCAAACGTCGATGCTATGTCCTCCTTTCAGTCTGCTCTGTCCTCGCTCGTGACACTGTATGAACACACAATCATTATGGGCGACACAAACATCGACTTACAGTTAAAATCTCCCTCTGCAGAGAAACTAAGGAGACTGTTCCACTCCAATGATATGAGTTTAACACCGCTGGACCCAACTCATCACACGCCACACAGCCATACACTCATAGATATAATAGCAACAAAGCAACCAGATAAAATAATTCGCGCCAATCAGACATCCGCTCCGGGACTCTCTGCTCATGACGTGATATTCTTAAATTACTCAGTGCATACTACCAAAGAAAAACCTCACCTGGTAACCTACAGAAACCTAAAAAATGTTAACCATGACGCTCTTCAAAAGGATTGCTCAGACATCCCTTGGCATGATATAAGCAATGAACCGACTCTAGACGGAAAAAATCGGGAATTATGTCGCAAAAGTATTGCACTGTATGATAAACATGCTCCTCAACGCACTGTCAAGGTAGAGAGAGCTCCCGCTCCGTGGCTCACCACTGCATTACCCCAGTTAATGAATAAACGTGATGCTGCACATAGGGCCTTCAAGCGTAACCCAACTCCCGAGGCGTACGAAGCTTATAGGAAACTCCGAAATAGAACCAAGCTAAGCGTGAGGAATGCCAAAATCAGACATGCCCGCTCTGTCGTATGCGGCATATCAAAACCTGCTGCACTGTGGAAAAAGCTGCGCAGTTTCGGTATAGGGAAGCGAAGATCTGACGCTGTTTATCAAGCGTCTGCAGAAGAATTAAATGATTTCTTCTCAACAGCTGTAAACTGCCACGCAGCGACAAATTACCAGCCCCAAGATATCAATCTCTCGAGAGACAAGTTTTTCCTAAAACATGTCACTACCAGCACAGTACACAAGGCAATTATGAGAATCTCTTCCGAGGCATTAGGAAATGATGGAGTGAGCATTGGCATGATTAAGAACGTCGTAGACACTATTACTCCAGTTATCACAGACATCTTCAACCTGTCTCTTGCCAGTAGTACATATCCTACTCAGTGGAAGCAAAGTTTAATTCAACCTATACCCAAGACTGACAACCCTAAGTCGCCAGGTGACTACAGGCCGTTCAGAATACTACCTGCAATATCTAAAGCCCTAGAATACATCGTCCATGAACAGCTGACCGATTACCTCAAAACTCATAACATCCACGACAAATATCAGTCAAGCTTTCGAAAGCACCATAGTACAGTAACTACATTAATCAAAGTAACTGATGACATTAAACACGCTATGGACAGACGTGAAGCTACCATCCTAACGCTGCTTGACTTTAGCAAGGCTTTTGATACAGTTGACTTTGAGATATTACTAATTAAAATGAAGGAGCTGAATTTCTCAAACAGCGCAATACACTGGTTCGACAGCTACCTCAAAAACAGAAGTCAACAAGTCATTTGTGGGTCGGAAAAGTCATCATGGAAAAACGTGCGCTCTGGAGTTCCCCAAGGCTCCATCCTTGGTCCATTACTCTTCTCACATTAACGATATTTCTTCAGTGATTCACTCCTGCAACTACCATCTATATGCCGACGACATCCAACTGTAAATAAGTGCAAGCCCCAAGAACATTGCTGACGCAGTAGCGAGTATGAACGCAGATCTTTGCTCTGTTTCTCGATGGGCACAGAACCTAGGTCTGAAACTAAACCCCCAAGAAATCACAGGTCATACTTATATCTCATCCCAAGTTAATCAGTTGGTACTTTCGCGAAACAGTCCCTCAAATACTCCTCAATGGTACCCAACTACCATACCAAAAACAGTAAAAGACCTTGGAATAATCTTGGATGAACACCTAAACTGGGAAGAAAAAACAGTCAGCTTGCCGGAAATCGCTCTCCTCCATACATGCAATTCAAAAATTTAGAAAAATATTTCCAACCCATGTTAAACAAAAATTAGTCCAAACACTAGTCTTGCCTAATCTTTATTACTGTGATGTAGTTCAACACGGCACAAATAGTGAAAATTCGAGACGCCTCGAGCTAGTGATGAATGCTTGCGTTAGATACGTGTGCAATATACGGTTGTATTATCATATCAGTCCTTCATACTCCCGGCTAGGTTGGATACGCCCACATAATGCACGCGATCTCCACACGATGTGCTTACTTCATCGATTTCTTAGCCACTGGTGCCCCCAATACTTATCTTCTCACATTAAACACCTATCATCATTCCACAACCGCAATACCAGATCGGATACGTCTAGCATCTTGGCTGTACCTTTACATAAGACAAAATCTTTCTCCGTGTCATTCTCCATCTCAGCCGTACGACTATGGAACGCGCTACCCTGTGATCTGCGTCTTATCCAGAACCACTCAACATTCAAGAGGGAACTCAAGACTTACATATTAGGGACGGTATAGCCACCATTGTTGTGCCCCTCTCATCTCTTTCTTTCTCCTCTCCATCATAGCTTAAAATTTTACCATTCTATTTCTCTTCCTCTAACCTACTACCTCTTCTATATCTCTTTCACCCCATTATATCGTCTTATGTCTCTGCTAGATGAGAATAACTCACAAGCTGCAAGAATATATAACGAGAAAATTCCCAAATAGCAATAGGACTGACATTCATAAAAGAAAAATGTGTTTTCTTTCATATACATAGTCATCACTATTATTATTATTATTCATGATTGTTATAATTATTTTTTATTGTTATAATTATCATTGTACTACTTTTATAATGTCTATTTTTTTTCTTTAACATTAATACTGTATAACATGTTATATGTCCTTAATGTTCTGTAGAAACTGAAATTAGTTGAATCTGAGTATGCCTGGTTAGGTGTAAGAGAGGGCCTGAAGGCCCTAATCTTGCCAGGTAAAATAAATGCATAAATAAATAAATAAAATAAAATTGAAAGAACATCTTCGAGGGCTTCAGTTTGACAGCGATGAAGCGGTGAGCCTGTGGCTCCCACAACAAAGTAAAACATACTGCGGTGACGGTATCAACAAATTGGTCTCTGGTTGGGTGAAACATGTTCATCGCCAGAGGAACTATGGTCAGAAAGAAGTATGTAGACATGAAGAATAAATGTCTAGAATGTTAATAAACGTTGTATTACTTGAAAAGTTTTAAGGGGTTTCACATGAGAATCTTGGAGGCATTAATTTTCTGTACACCCTCATACGTACTATGTTTCTGTGAAAGCACCTGTTTTCGTTTTCAGCATCAACACTAAAACAATTATGTCGCTTCTCAGCTATTCATTTGAGACTAGCGGTCGTATGCCACATCATCGAAATCCAGCTTTTGTCCCTCTTCCGGCCAGCAGGTAAATGGAGCGCGCTCGGTCCTACAGGCGGCCACAATGGGACGGACCGGTTCCGGCGGCGGGCTCTTTGTGGCCCACGCGAACGCTCAGTCGCTAACGGCTCACTTCGTCCAGTTCTGTGACCTGTTCTGCCAATCGCTGGTCCATATTATCCTCGTCTCTGAAACTTGGTTGAAACCAAACATTTCTTCCGACGCTATCCGAATCACTGGTTACTCTCTCCTAAGGGCAGATCGTGAAACACGACGCGGGGGTGGTGTGGGTGCCTATGTTCGCTCTGATCTGAGACCTACTATACTATGCACATCGGATGCAAAGGGCAAAGGAGAAGCAGAGTTCTTGTTTTTCGAAATAAATACATCAAATCAGAAACTGCTATTTGGAGTATATAAGCCTCCAAACGTCGATGCTATGTCCTCCTTTCAGTCTGCCCTGTCCTCGCTCGTGACACTGTATGAACACACAATCATTATGGGCGACACAAACATCGACTTACAGTTAAAATCTCCCTCTGCAGAGAAACTAAGGAGACTGTTCCACTCCAATGATATGAGTTTAACACCGCTGGACCCAACTCATCACACGCCACACAGCCATACACTCATAGATATAATAGCAACAAAGCAACCAGATAAAATAATTCGCGCCAATCAGACATCCGCTCCGGGACTCTCTGCTCATGACGTGATATTCTTAAATTACTCAGTGCATACTACCAAAGAAAAACCTCACCTGGTAACCTACAGAAACCTAAAAAATGTTAACCATGACGCTCTTCAAAAGGATTGCTCAGACATCCCTTGGCATGATATAAGCAATGAACCGACTCTAGACGGAAAAAATCGGGAATTATGTCGCAAAAGTATTGCACTGTATGATAAACATGCTCCTCAACGCACTGTCAAGGTAGAGAGAGCTCCCGCTCCGTGGCTCACCACTGCATTACCCCAGTTAATGAATAAACGTGATGCTGCACATAGGGCCTTCAAGCGTAACCCAACTCCCGAGGCGTACGAAGCTTATAGGAAACTCCGAAATAGAACCAAGCTAAGCGTGAGGAATGCCAAAATCAGACATGCCCGCTCTGTCGTATGCGGCATATCAAAACCTGCTGCACTGTGGAAAAAGCTGCGCAGTTTCGGTATAGGGAAGCGAAGATCTGACGCTGTTTATCAAGCGTCTGCAGAAGAATTAAATGATTTCTTCTCAACAGCTGTAAACTGCCACGCAGCGACAAATTACCAGCCCCAAGATATCAATCTCTCGAGAGACAAGTTTTTCCTAAAACATGTCACTACCAGCACAGTACACAAGGCAATTATGAGAATCTCTTCCGAGGCATTAGGAAATGATGGAGTGAGCATTGGCATGATTAAGAACGTCGTAGACACTATTACTCCAGTTATCACAGACATCTTCAACCTGTCTCTTGCCAGTAGTACATATCCTACTGAGTGGAAGCAAAGTTTAATTCAACCTATACCCAAGACTGACAACCCTAAGTCGCCAGGTGACTACAGGCCGTTCAGAATACTACCTGCAATATCTAAAGCCCTAGAATACATCGTCCATGAACAGCTGACGGATTACCTCAAAACTCATAACATCCACGACAAATATCAGTCAAGCTTTCGAAAGCACCATAGTACAGCAACTACATTAATCAAAGTAACTGATGACATTAAACACGCTATGGACAGACGTGAAGCTACCATCCTAACGCTGCTTGACTTTAGCAAGGCTTTTGATACAGTTGACTTTGAGATATTACTAATTAAAATGAAGGAGCTGAATTTCTCAAACAGCGCAATACACTGGTTCGACAGCTACCTCAAAAACAGAAGTCAACAAGTCATTTGTGGGTCGGAAAAGTCATCATGGAAAAACGTGCGCTCTGGAGTTCCCCAAGGCTCCATCCTTGGTCCATTACTCTTCTCACATTAATGATATTTCTTCAGTGATTCACTCCTGCAACTACCATCTATATGCCGACGACATCCAACTGTAAATAAGTGCAAGCCCCAAGAACATTGCTGACGCAGTAGCGAGTATGAACGCAGATCTTTGCTCTGTTTCTCGATGGGCACAGAACCTAGGTCTGAAACTAAACCCCCAAGAAATCCCAGGTCATACTTATATCTCATCCCAAGTTAATCAGTCGGTACTTTCGCGAAACAGTCCCTCAAATACTCCTCAATGGTACCCAACTACCATACCAAAAACAGTAAAAGACCTTGGAATAATCTTGGATGAACACCTAAACTGGGAAGAAAAAACAGTCAGCTTGCCGGAAATCGCTCTCCTCCATACATGCAATTCAAAAATTTAGAAAAATATTTCCAACCCATGTTAAACAAAAATTAGTCCAAACACTAGTCTTGCCTAATCTTTATTACTGTGGTGTAGTTCAACACGGCACAAATAGTGAAAATTCGAGACGCCTCGAGCTAGTGATGAATGCTTGCGTTAGATACGTGTGCAATATACGGTTGTATTATCATATCAGTCCTTCATACTCCCGGCTAGGTTGGATACGCCCACATAATGCACGCGATCTCCACACGATGTGCTTACTTCATCGATTTCTTAGCCACTGGTGCCCCCAATACTTATCTTCTCACATTAAACACCTATCATCATTCCACAACCGCAATACCAGATCGGATACGTCTAGCATCTTGGCTGTACCTTTACATAAGACAAAATCTTTCTCCGTGTCATTCTCCATCTCAGCCGTACGACTATGGAACGCGCTACCCTGTGATCTGCGTCTTATCCAGAACCACTCAATATTCAAGAGGGAACTCAAGACTTACATATTAGGGACGGTATAGCCACCATTGTTGTGCCCCTCTCATCTCTTTCTTTCTCCTCTCCATCATAGCTTCGAATTTTACCATTCTATTTCTCTTCCTCTAACCTTGAAAGGGTACAGTACCGCCCAACATTGAAAATAGGTACGAAATTCTTGTCAGAGCAACACATTTTTTGTGTAAAAGTAACTCAATTTCAATTAATACAGCGAAGCCGGATACCAGTGTGGGAAAGAATGACTATTTATTTAATTGATCACATGTGCACTCCCTCAAAATAAATCCCTACATCCAGTTTGGTGAGATCTGTGAAATGAATAAATGTATGGTCGTCTGCTAACCACAGATAGTGAATGGGAATGTAGGATCATCTTTGAGTCGATCCTTTGGCTACCTTTGGTGAGACCAAAGAGATGAAAATTTTACCAGAGCTTTGGGCATCTGAAATGTGGCTGACCAATAAGGTAGCAAGGTGCTTCTCCCACTTCGAGAGAGGTGCGAGAGAACCGGAAGACGGCCATGTTTCAGACTCGGCACTCTGGCGCTGAACCTTCTGCTGTAAAGACCTGTTTTTTTGTTGTGCTCCGTAATGAAAGTGTGGAGGCATGGTATGGATGTGGAATATTTAAGAGTAGTTAGAACTAATCATTTCTCTTTCCCAGGAACTTTTGTGGGGAAAATTACAAAGTGAGGCAGGTAATTTTAAGGGGATTGTAGTAAACCAACGGTCACAATATGCCCACGTGTAGTTATAAGTTGAGATACTAGCGTGTGTACAATAAGCTGAAATATTGAAGAATTAATAGCGTGTGTACAATAAGCTGAAATATTTAAGAAATAGCGTGTGTATCATAAGTTGAAGTATTTAAGAAATATCATTCCGTGTGACGCTAAATTTAAACTCTGAGAGAGAATCAAGGTGAGTCGGCCGTTTTTCCAGCATCGCCACTTGGCTTGCATTGCACAGGAAGACGTGCGTTTATCTCCAGAGTTCACAGTAGGAAAGTAGAATTACAAAGTGGGGCAGTGTCGTGTGAAACTGGGATAGATATTGATTGAAGTGGGAAAGCGGAAAGTGATGATGTTGTAACAGTTCTTTGTGTTGTATCTCATATTGTTGTGTTGTATATGTCATGTAATTTGGGTATGTGTGTTTTGCATGGGGGTAGCAAGGTAGTTTCGAAAGATTTGTGGGTATGCCTGTTCCTTCTGTATCGCTCGATCTGGAGGAAAGTTTCGTGAGGATGATTGTGAGAGACGAAGTGTGAGGTATAATAAAAGATCCACCATCCGATCCAGGGAGTGCACTGTTGCGGTAAATAGATTACGAGACCATAGTATAGAGATTCACTAACGTAAAGCCATGCCCACTGGGCGGAATTTCTCATGTGATTTTGTTGTAGGTTGTAGAATTTGTGTGTTTAGGAATAAATCAGATAGTGAAAAGAAAGAGATTGGTGGCCTTTTTCATTAAATTGTATGTTGTCATAATATCCCGAATTTATATAAAAGCCGTTAAATCAAAGACAAAAAGTAAATGTGGTATTGCCAATGCGTAGTGTGCAGTCAGAGTTCTATAAATCACTGATTGTCAGATGCATGTTTCCATTGCGTATTATTCATGCAGGAGGATAATTTGTAACTAAATAGTAAGATACGAGAATTCATGTTGCTCGATAAATTAAGGAAGAATCCACTCGCTTGGCAAACCACTCATCTTGCAGGCCTGACTGCTTGATGCCACAGTATGAGAAAGGCAAGTGGGTGCCTCTCATAATTTCGACCCTGCCAGGATTATTTTATTGGTTAGGATATTTTGTTGCCAGGATTCCGTTTTTGTCACGATAATTTTGTTGCCAGGATCATTTTTGTTAGGATATTTTGTTGTTAGGGTTTGCTGTTAAATTTTTTTTTATGGAATGTATTGTGATAGCGCTAAGAAGTAAAATTTTTTTTCTGTTTGCAATTTCTTTCTGGATTGGTGAGGATCTTTTATTTGTTTTATGTAATTAATTTTGGTATCACACAAGGCTAGAAGATCGTTTTATAATTTTTTTTTTGCGTAATGTCCGTAGTAACTAGTCGCAGGCTAAAAGTATAGTCACCATGGAGAATAACGATTCTGGCGTGAACGTAGCAGTGCAGCAGGAAGTAGCTGTGGACCATGGGTTAATGAGGGAGAAAGACAAACACTCCGAAGAGGCCGTATTGTTCAGTGGACTGCTGCAAGGGGATCCTTTATGCGGCGGGCTTTGTCCACAAATGCGGGCTTTTCCTGACGACGCGGGCGAGCAGGGACTCGGTCAGGTAGAGAATGAAAATGCAGCTACCCTTAGCGAAGCTACGGTCTCTCAGGCGCACGAGGTGAGCGCGTCGAAAGTTGCAAATGACGATATGATGCTACAGTTGTTACAGAGTTTGGTGAGAGATAATAAGGAGAGAGATAGGGAGGCTAAGGAGAGAGATAGGGAGGCTAAGGAGAGAGATAGGGAGGCTAAGGAGAGAGATAGGGAGACTAAGGAAAGATTGGAAGCAAATACAAAAAAATTGGAAGCAATGGATAGGGAGAATAAGGAAAGATTGGAAGTGATGGATAGAGATAATAAGGAGAGAGATAGGGAGAGAGATAGGGAGGCTAAGGAGAGAGATAGGGAGACTAAGGAAAGATTGGAAGCAAATAAGGAAAGGTTGGAGGCGTTGGATAAGGGAAATAAAGAGGCAATGAGGAAGCTACACACAGTTATCGGTGAGCGTCTGTCCGCAGTTAATAATCGGTTAGATGAGGGGGAGAAGAATCTGGGTGCGGTGAAGCAAGTATGTGATGCCGTGAAAGAAAAAACCAATAATTTGGAGGTACGAGTAAGTGCAATAGAGAGCGATATTACGGAACGTGGGGACGTATTGCCGGATGAGCGGATCAAAGAGATAGTGGAGGACTTACTTGCAGATAAACAAGGGGCATTAGACAGCGTGGAAGCTCAAGTCACACGGCAGGAAATGGCGCTAAATAAACACAGGGATGAAATTGCGGAGGTAGTGGTCAGAATGAATACGATTAGCGCAGATGTAGAAAAGATCAGTATAAGAGGCGAAACAGGCTCTGACAGTACGCAGCGATAGGTTTATGCCGATCAGGAGGAGATACAATCACTATTACAGTTTAAAGAGGCACAATTAGAAACAAATAGGAAACATAGAGAAGAATTAGCACAGTTGCAATTAGCGTGCAGAAGCGAAGGTGACACACCACCAGGTAGACTGCAGAGGGAGAGTGAGAAAAATTCAAAAAACGAAAATAGGCAGAAAGAGGAAGACGAACTCAGAGAGCTAGAAGAACGATTGTGTCGGATAAAACAGGTGGCAAACCCAACTGGGTATAGTCCAAGGTCGGAAAACATAAGTGCGGAAGAAGAATGTAGGAGGCACTTCGTGTCGGTACAAACGTACACTTGTTTTCCGGATCCTGATAATTACCAACATCCATGCCTGTGGCTGTCTCAATTTCAAGATTCATTACCTTCATCGTGGGGACCGCTCCTCAAAATGAAGTTTGTGTGTAACCATTTGAGGGACGAGGCTAGAGCGAAAATGCAGGAAGTTATTAAAGACTGTAGTAGCTACAAGATGTTTTGTGACAAATTTTTAAATGAATTCTGGTCGAAAAGTAAGCAGGACCAGGTTAAGCAAAGCATATTGATGATGCCAAACTGTAACGAAGGTGGTATAAGAGATCCAGTGTCGTGCTATCAGGAAATGCTGAGACGAAACAGGTATTTGGATGTGTCATACGAAACTGGGGAGCTCATTAGGATCTGTATAACGAAGTTGCCAGTGAGATTGCGCAGAGATATAGTGATAGCAGGCAGAGGCATAGACGATTCCGCGTCATTTCAGCACTTGTTACAGGAACTGGGTAATGAGAGCAACATTGTGAACGGCGACATGAATCATAGGTCAGACGGGGTTGAGGATAGGAACGGTAGAAACTATCAGACCGACAGGAGAGCATGGAAGCAGAGGAATGACGGAAATGGAAGATGGCGAGGAAATAGGGGGCAGAATTCATGGGGATATCGACCAGAAAACCGGGAAAATAGAAGATGGGACAGAGATGGAAGAAGAAGGGAAAATGAAAATGATGGGCGAAGAGAGGATAGGCAGTTATTGGGTTCACGACAGGACAATCCTTGTCACAATGACGGAGGGACAAGAAGGTGACTACTTGATAGACGGGTACAAACCAGGACTAGTAATGATGTAAATATTAGGTATATCGATTACGGAAAACTAAGGGAGAATCTGTTAGAGGAGGTAGGAGATGTTGGGAGTGAAGTCCACCCAATAATTAGCGTAGAAATAAATAATATAATCGTACCTTGTGTCATCGACACAGGCAGTGTAATGAGTGTTTTGAGGGAAGATGTGTTTAAGTGTTGTAGTCTTACAAAACCATGGCCAACGTTGCCATTGCAAAGGACAACAGTGAGAGGGGCAATTACAGGAAAGGGAATTGAGGTGAAGTTACAAGCGCAGGTAGACTTTGTGTGCCAGACGAAGAGGTTTAGTACAGTGTTCATGATTGTGTCATCTCTGACTGTTGAAGGGATATTAGGCGTTAATTTTTTTGAACCAATATAAAGCAGTCGTTAACATGAGGAATGGTTCGATTGAGTTGAAACGAGATTCGGAGGAAATTACATTAAGATTCGACGATTGCTTACAGGGTAAAGATAACGCACACCTAGCATTATGTCTGGCGGTAAAGTCCGGTAAACAGGCACAGAATAAGGGGTTCGAACAAGAGAAGAAGGAAATTCATAAATGTTTGGAGGAGGAGATCAGGGAGAAAACCTGGCATTTACGAGGGACCACGGTCTACGGGGAATTGCAGAAAATTTTATACGAGAATAGAAAGGTATTTAAACATGCTGCGGGTACAATAAGAAATTTTGTATATAGATTCAAGGTCAAGCCACATAAACAATTTAGGGCCCAAGTGTACCCGATACCTGTTGTGTACAAAGAAAGAGTGGAAGCTGAGATCGAAAGCATGCTACAACAATTGATTATCGAACCAGCATCCAGTCCGTACAACAACCCTTTAGTGTGTGTTGAAAAAAAGGATGGGTCAATTAGATTAGTTTTGGACGCAAGAAGGATTAATAAGATAATAGAGCCAGAGACAGATCGGCCGCTGACACTAGACGAACTGCTACAAAAGTTCCACGGGATCAGAGTTCTCAGCTCAGTTGATTTGAGAATGAGTTTCTGGCAGGTGGAGTTAGACAGGGGGTGTAGAAAATACACTGCCTTCTTGTGCTACGGGAAATCGTATCAATTCCGGAAGCTACCATTTGGGTTAAATGTATCATCCGCGGCATTTATCAGAGCGCTAAATACTGTCATTCCTAATGAAATAAAAGATAAGGTAACACAGTACGTGGATGATGTCCTGATAGCCGAAAGAAACTGGGAAGACCACAATAGAACGTTAGGCATACTGCTCGGTGCACTGGAGAGACATGGGGTGACCGTGAATTTGGGAAAATCAGAATTTGGACGAAAAGAAATCGAGTTTCTAGGTCACATAGTGACGCCAGAGGGAATAAGACCAAATCCAGACAAACTCGAAGCAATCAGAGATTTTCCGGTGCCAAGAACAAAACGTCAGCTACGGGGTTATTTAGGATTAATCAATTTTTATAGGAGGTTCATTAAGATTGGGGGTGCAGCGACACCTAGACTATGTCAGCTGACTGGAAAGAAAACGGTGTGGAATTGGGACCCTGTCGCACAGGAAGAGTATGAGGCATTAAAGAAGGCACTGCTATCGGCACCTCTTCTCGGGCATCCAGACCTAGGGAAAGAGTTTTGTATGGCCACGGACAGCTCCCGTAGTGGACTTGGGGTAACATTGTTCCAAGAGCAAGAGCAAGGAGGAGAAGTAATACAGCAACCTATTGCATTTGCGAGCCGAGTGCTTAGCAAAGCTGAGAGAAATTACACGGTAACTGAGCTTGAAGCTTTGGCAATAGTATGGGGTTTTAGTAAGTTTAGATACTATTTGTATGGAAGGCATACTAAAATCTATACTGACCACAAGTCACTACAGTTTCTGATGTCGGCCAAACTTAACCATAGACGACTCGCTAGGTGGGCACTCTATTTACAGGAGTTTCAGTTTTCGGTCATGTATATTCCTGGGCCACAGAATATAGTGGCAGATGCGTTGTCAAGGAATCCAGTAGGTCACGGTCAATGCTTTGATGAGGAGGTAAACGAAAACAGATATGATATATTGTATATGCAGGGCGTGCCGTTCGAGAAATACATAGGGGCGGTACTCACAAATATCGCGAAAGAGCAGGATAAAGACGCGTCATGGAGAATGGTGATGGACAGAGTTAGAGCGAACTTAGATGCCAATATAGCGCGCTTTTATACAATTCAAAACGGGGTCCTTTTCTACCGTAGAAATCCGAACACACAAGACTGGGTGTTGTGTATACCAAATGAAATAATCAACAAGTTGATCTGGTACACGCACCTAAGTTACGGGCATTACGGAGCAAGGAAATGCTGTAAGAAGTTAAGGGAATCAGTTTATTTCATTAGTATGGAGAGGAGGATCAAGAACGTGCTTGGTAGTTGCAAATTGTGCCAGAAGGCAAAATCGTTAACTATCTCATGCAAAGCACCGCTTTTTCCGATAGTGCCAGGTAGACTGAGGGAATTCGGAGCAACAGATTTGTTTGGCCCGCTACCTAGGTCAGTGCAGGGATATAGATATGTTTTAGTAGCAGTGGAATTGGTGTCAAAGTATGTGACTTTTACCGCATTGAAACGTGCGACGGGAAGGACAGTAGCAACAGCGATCGTTAAAAACTTTTTGCGAAAAGTAGGGACTGTAGAAAAGTTCATTGCTGACAATGGACCGCAATATAGATCCAGACAATGGCTAACCACACTGAAGAGAAGAAGGATAAAACCGGTGTTCATATCCCGATACCATGCTGCAAGTAACCCCAGTGAAAGAGTAGTAAAAGAACTGGGAAAATTGTGTAAGATCTATTGCCATAGGCAACATAGAAGTTGGAGTATTTTTCTCAAGGATTTTCAGGACATCCTCAATGAGCTACAACATGGAGCAACTGGTTTATCACCAATTACGGTACTAAAGAATGAACCACCACCAGATCGAGTCAGGGAGCTGGTAGATTTTCCACGATCAGGAAAGCAGAGGCACACAGAAATTGTCAAGGTTGCGATAGAGCGAATTAAGAAAGCAGCTAAGGATAGGCAGGAGAAGCAGAAAGGAAAGATCCGTAAGATCGAATTGGCAGTAGGAGACAAGGTTCTAATAAAAACTCATCGATTATCGAAGAAGCACAGATTCCTAACTAGCAAGTTTTTTACTGTGTATAGTGGACCATTCAGAGTGAGGCGGATTGTCCATGAAAATGCTGTACTGATTGAGACGATCAAGGGAAAACAATCTCGTGGGCTTCATCACATTTCTAACATCAAATTATGGAAAAGTTAAGGATAGATCTAAGGAAATTTATGGTAGATAGTCAGTGTATTTATTTGTGATGTGCAACGTTGTGCAGGGTCAAATCGAACATAAGAATTTTCAGGCGGGATGTCAGGAAGTGTGACGGAATAGACTGGTCGAATGAGTCATGAACAGGAGTCGACAGAGTGGTGTATGTACGTATTTTTTGTCATATGAATGAGGATCAAGCAGAAACGACGTGATGATTAATGAGTGAATAAAGATGGTAGGTAGAGAAGCGACGTGATAAATAGTAGTGGGTAAAGGTGAGGTGTAAGGAAAGAAGCGACGTGAAGCAGTGTGATTAATAAAGAGAGATTCGACGTGATGAAACAGTGGTAAATAAAGGTTAGTAGAATTGAATAATGTGGAGATGTCTTAGATGTATGTTACAGAGAGGCCTGTGTATGCTGCAGTAGAGATTGATGCCAATGGCGAAGGAAGACCAGGAAATGATGGAGTAATGGACGGACGGAGAGCCGAAATACGAATGAAGAGATGAGGACAACTGCACAATGTGAAAGGACGTAAAGAGAGTATGAGACCCAGATGGTGAACGTTGTGAAATACTGACGTAAGATGTAATATAAGTGTAGATCTAATTCTTACCATAAAATATGCTATTTGGCAAAAATAATATTTTTTGTTGTTGTTGAAGCCTGGTACCAGTATAACTAATCAAAACGGTTCCAATAATGTGTACAGTTATTTTGCAGGTTGATTAATTTGTGTATTTTTTGTTCTTAGATGAAATGTCGCAATTCTAAGTTGGTGTTCAGCAGAATGAAAGCGAATGCGGAGGTAAGCCGATGGAGAGAGGTGCCAGAGTGAAAGGACGAATTCGGAGACTGGAATGCTATCTCCGAAACAGCTTCATGTGTTATGTGGTTGAGTATATGGGAGCAAAGGTATGGTATGTTGTAGTGAGTGTGGTGGTGTTAAGGTTAGCTGACTTCTAGACCTATTCTGTTAGTGTATCAATGGATTGAATGAGAGGGAAAATGTGATGTCTGGTGAGTGAGAGTCGTAGAGTAGTGTGATCAATGCACACACTCCTGTAAAGGGGATGCTACCGATCCATAACTAAAACATTATTGTGTTTTATTGTTTGTTGGGATGAACCTCGATGTCAGGTCAGGATCTGTCATACGTGTCCTAGAAACGTTGCTATATATAATGAAATGTAAAATATGTGAAGAGATACTGATTTCAGTCTGTCACAAGCACAAAGGTGCATTATATGTTGTAGATTTAGAGTCACCAGTTCCTAAAATGTTTATTGTGTTAGGATGTTAAAGTAGTTTAATATTTAATAACCTGTGGTAGGTAATTGAGAGTTGTGTAGATTATTTTCTCATTTTTTTGTTAGAACACTTTCAAGGGGTTTTAATTTCAGTCTGTCACAAGCACAAAGGTTCATTGTATATTGTAGCTTGAGAATCAACAGTTTCTAATATTTTCACTGTGATAGGATGTTAGAGTAGTTTACTATTTTGTATTGTAATTATGAGTTGTATAGATTGTTTCTTATTCATTTTGTTCTTTATTTTACACCTTCATGTTTTGTATGAGGGACGACAGGTACAATGAATATCACGAGTGTGGGCTGTCTATAGAAAAGGGATAGATAAATGTATGTTGTCTGTGTAGAAAACTAGGGTGTATAATTTTATGCTCTTTTTATAACAAAGGTTCTTTTATTACCAATGTATCTAATAGATCATACATGTAATCAATGAGTATTTAAATAATGTAAGAATATCCTTTTGTCTGTAATGTTGCGAGATGCACGGAAGATCTGGCTAATTGGGTGTCGTAACGCCCATACCGCTAACGGGCCGAGCTGACGTCGCCATGGCGACAGGCGACACAGCCGCGGCACTCCCCACTCCACTGTCGGACGAGGTACACTCCACGCGCCCGCTACAGCAGGTCAACGGCCTGGGGCGACACGCACGCATCACTGGCCATTCATGAGTTCCACCACCCTTACGACTGGGGAAAGAATCCCGCGGAGGCAACAGCGGGTGGTTTCTTCTGCTCAACGGCGCGCGCAGCGACGCTACTGCAGAATGGACGAGGCGCGGCAGAGCCCGGCGAGCATTTGTTACCAGCAACTATTACCTAGTACTGGACTGTGGAGCCGTGAAACAAGATGACTGCGACTTTCCATAATGTGGAAAGTGAAGGACTGGTGTTTCCACGTTGTGAGTGGTGGAAAAGATTTTGTCTTTAGCAGACAGGACGATCGTTTTGTTTTGTCTTGACCACTGAATGGTGGGATCCATAAACTTTTGACAATGACTTGTTAAGTGTGCTTTGTGAATTGCATGTGGGACACTTGGTATACTTAGAGGACAGTTGTCGTTTGGTGAACAATTATTGTATGAAGGCAAGAAATTAGAGTGGGACATTGACATTGGCGTCTGTAGTAGGAGACATTTCTTGAATTGGCGCGGGAATAAGTGCTGTTTGTTGAAACTTACGACTTTTAATTACACCATTAACTGAAAGGACAGAACCGTGGGTAATAGTAGTTGTAGGGCCATTTTTTGGACGTACAGATTCGTGTGGATGGTACTCTGAGAGTGACTATGACATTTGTGTTTCATGAGAGATACAGTTTACTGTTCAGTGCGTGTTCAAAATGCCGAATTGAGTGACTCAAAGACTTTTGTCCGGGTAACCATGGGAGAGCTTTGACACCGAGACAGTGGTTCTAGGAAAACTATCAGCAACCTTTTGACCCCAAGAAAATCACAGAATGAAATGTTTCCGTGTGACTTGCAAGATAGGGAATAATGTATTTGTAATTGTGTAAATGTTTTTTTATATGTTTCATTCCTGAAGGGACAGCAAGCGTAATTGTATTTTATTAATACTTGTGTTTAGAATAGTTAGTGTTTTTTTTTGTTTGTTCTGGGTTATCAAGTTCACGTAGCATGTTTATTAGAATATTTGGTACAATGATGCTTTAATTATAAGCCAGTGGCGTAATACTAACGTAGCGGTTCATGTAGCATTGATCAGTAAGATTGTCACAGGGGACAAGAGTTTGCATTGCACAACAAATATCGGAATTAACTGATGTATTTTGATGTCGTGCATAGTAATAATCTTGTTGGTGTTTTGACTGAAGCCACTTATTTTTATTATCACAGTGGTGATATTTCACATTAAAGTGTAACGAAGGCTAGTCGAAATGAAAGTTCTTGTCGTCTATATGTGTGACAACAGAGAAATGAACAGTAGAGTAAGATAAGAGAGCTACTGGTAGATTCAAGCACTTATTGCTAACTATTTATTGCGAGTATTGATCAAAGTTGATGGACTGACTAGCTCAGCAGCAGGTATTTGTACTGATGGATATAGGATAAGGTTAAACTCACTGTCGAGTAGCTGTGGCAATTGTTTAGGTGATGATAGTTAATGAGGTATGACATGATGTCTTAGACGAACTTTATTACGTAACCAGTATGTAACTCGTGGTATATTTCATTGTTTTTCTTCTCAGTTTTTATTTCTCTGAAGGTTTGAGGTATATTTTAGAGTAATGGTATGGAGCCTGACATTCTATGTGTAACTAGTGTACCAATTTTTTTTTCTTTTGTTGATTTTGTTTTGTATTTAGACTTTGCTGTGTAAGGGTTTTTACAGCGCAATTTATGAATGTCAGATTACCTGCTCTGTGTTTGGACGGTGAGCTATTTAAAATTTCATGAGTACAATTAGTATTTTTTTTATTTGTTTTAGAATTATTGAAATTTGGATTACTCATAAAAATAACGAAGATCCCAGTAACTAAAGCAAATTTTTATCTCAATATTATTTTTTTCATTTCTATGATGTGATGTTTTATTTGTCATGTGGATTGTTATATATTTGTATGTGTACGTTACTCCGGATTGTGGAGAGTACAATAATGCAACAACTGTCAATAATTTGGTCGTCTATTTGAGGTCACCAGGGGCTAAGGTCTCCTCCTGGTTATTTTGATGAATTGCTGCGACAGTTTTCTTAAAAAAATGTTCGGAACTACCCTCGCATTGCAAGGATAGTACCGTGCCATTTTTCTCTGCATGGGTAGCCGGTGGTGAAAGGGTACAGTACCGCCCAACATTGAAAATAGGTACGAAATTCTTGTCAGAACAACACATTTTTTGTGTAAAAGTTACTCAATTTCAATTAATACAGCGAAGCCGGATACCAGTGTGGGAAAGAATGACAATTTATTTATTTAATTGATCACATGTGCACTCCCTCAAAATAAATCCGTACATCCAGTTTGGTGAGATCTGTGAAATGAATAAATGTATGGTCGTCTGCTAACCACAGATAGTGAATGGGAATATATGATCATCTTTGAGTCGATCCTTTGGCTACCTTTGGTGAGACCAAAGAGATGAAAATTTTACCAGAGCTTTGGGCGTCTGAAATGTGGCTGACCAATAAGGTAGCAAGGTGCTTCTCCCACTTCGAGAGAGGTGCGAGAGAACCGGAAGACGGCCATGTTTCAGACTCGGCACTCTGGCGCTGAACCTTCTGCTGTAAAGACCTGTTTTTTTGTTGTGCTCCGTAATGAAAGTGTGGAGGCATGGTATGGATGTGGAATATTTAAGAGTAGTTAGAACTAATCATTTCTCTTTCCCAGGAACTTTTGTGGGGAAAATTACAAAGTGAGGCAGGTAATTTTAAGGGGATTGTAGTAAACCAACGGTCACAATGAGCCCACGTGTAGTTATAAGTTGAGATACTAGCGTGTGTACAATAAGCTGAAATATTGAAGAATTAATAGCGTGTGTACAATAAGCTGAAATATTGAAGAAATAGCGTGTGTATCATAAGTTGAAGTATTTAAGAAATATCATTCCGTGTGACGCTAAATTTAAACTCTGAGAGAGAATCAAGGTGAGTCGGCCGTTTTTCCAGCAACGCCACTTGGCTTGCATTGCACAGGAAGACGTGCGTTTATCTCCAGAGTTCACAGTAGGAAAGTAGAATTACAAAGTGGGGCAGTGTCGTGTGAAACTGGGATAGATATTGATTGAAGTGGGAAAGCGGAAAGTGATGATGTTGTAACAGTTCTTTGTGTTGTATCTCATATTGTTGTGTTGTATATGTCATGTAATTTGGGTATGTGTGTTTTGCATGGGGGTAGCAAGGTAGTTTCGAAAGATTTGTGGGTATGCCTGTTCCTTCTGTATCGCTCGATCTGGAGGAAAGTTTCGTGAGGATGATTGTGAGAGACGAAGTGTGAGGTATAATAAAAGATCCACCATCCGATCCAGGGAGTGCACTGTTGCGGTAAATAGATTACGAGACCATAGTATAGAGATTCACTAACGTAAAGCCATGCCCACTGGGCGGAATTTCTCATGTGATTTTGTTGTAGGTTGTAGAATTTGTGTGTTTAGGAATAAATCAGATAGTGAAAAGAAAGAGATTGGTGGCCTTTTTCATTAAATTGTATGTTGTCATAATATCCCGAATTTATATAAAAGCCGTTAAATCAAAGACAAAAAGTAAATGTGGTATTGCCAATGCGTAGTGTGCAGTCAGAGTTCTATAAATCACTGATAGTCAGATGCGTGTTTCCGTTGCGTATTATTCATGCAGGAGGATAATTTGTAACTAAATAGTAAGATACGAGAATTCATGTTGCTCGATAAATTAAGGAAGAATCCACTCGCTTGGCAAACCACTCATCTTGCAGGCCTGACTGCTTGATGCCACAGTATGAGAAAGGCAAGTGGGTGCCTCTCAACCTACTACCTCTTCTATATCTCTTTCACCCCATTATATCGTCTTATGTCTCTGCTAGATGAGAATAACTCACAAGCTGCAAGAATATATAACGAGAAAATTCCCAAATAGCAATAGGATTGACATTCATAAAAGAAAAATATGTTTTCTTTCATATACATAGTCATCACTATTATTATTATTATTCATGATTGTTATAATTATTTTTTTATTGTTATAATTATCATTGTACTACTTTTATAATCTCTATTTTTTTTCTTTAACATTAATACTGTATAACATGTTATATGTCCTTAATGTTCTGTAGAAACTGAAATTAGTTGAATCTGAGTATGCCTGGTTAGGTGTAAGAGAGGGCCTGAAGGCCCTAATCTTGCCAGGTAAAATAAATGCATAAATAAATAAATAAAATAAAATTGAAAGAACATCTTCGAGGGCTTCAGTTTGACAGCGATGAAGCGGTGAGCCTGTGGCTCCCACAACAAAGTAAAACATACTGCGGTGACGGTATCAACAAATTGGTCTCTGGTTGGGTGAAACATGTTCATCGCCAGAGGAACTATGGTCAGAAAGAAGTATGTAGACATGAAGAATAAATGTCTAGAATGTTAATAAACGTTGTATTACTTGAAAAGTTTTAAGGGGTTTCACATGAGAATCTTGGAGGCATTAATTTTCTGTACACCCTCATACGTACTATGTTTCTGTGAAAGCACCTGTTTTCGTTTTCAGCATCAACACTAAAACAATTATGTCGCTTCTCAGCTATTCATTTGAGACTAGCGGTCGTAAGCCATATCATCGACTATCTGCTCTATATACTCACATCTAGGTCGGCCCATATGATTCCATCCCTGTGCCATCCTGCAAATACTTTATACAGCAAAGACTCACGTCGTATTATGTGCCAAGCTACCGTTCACTGTATTCTCTAGTACACCATTTTTTTTCGTTGACTTGTTCCAGGACACTCTTATCACTTACCTGCTCGATTTGCTAGATCGCCGACGGTCTTATGTAGCAATACATTTCCAAGGCTTTAAATCATTCCACTTCTATCTTTCCACTTGTCCATGTTTCGCACCCTTACAGGCTCGCCCTTCAAACATTCGGATACTTACGGATGGGTGATAATAACTGTTTCTTTGAGAAAAAAGACTTTTCGCCTTATCAGCCATTGCTACTATGTCTTTCTTGTATCTTCCTTCAATAGATATTCCCCCAGTGAGATAACAGATGTATTTCAACTGTTAAGAAGTCTTTCATTTGCGTATGTGTAGAGAGTCGAAAGACGTATCATTAACTTAGTTAAAGGTAGGAGTTTTGAAGTAATAAATTTAGTTAAAATGTGAAGGAATACTGGGTCCCAGAAGTCGCGTGTGTGTCACATCTGGCTGCGCGTTTCAGCGCTACGATACTGTGGCGTAATAGCGTCGGTGGAGCGCCGAGTTCAGAAAGCCGAAGGAGAAAACTGTGTCAACGACCAGATCGCCGCACAGCAGTTCGCCGCACGCCAGGGTGTCGACATCGAAGGCGGTCATAGGGCCAGTCACGCCAGCCGAGCGACAACAGAATATTCCACCAACCCACCGAGGAAGAACAGCACACATCAGCGGCAAAAAGCCGTATTTAAGGATCGGCAGCCAGCTCGTCAACATCGTCCAACGTTTGGCGTTGTAGTAACACAGAACCTGTGTCACTTAGAGCCACCAACAGTTCGGAGTCCTCACTGACATCGGAATCATCGTAATAGGCACGTCGTAATGCAGGTCTTGGCCTAGGAGGCGCCAGAGTGCCGCCGCCGCCGTTGCTATCGGACGCCATCAACAGGAACACACCTGCCATGGATCATCGCTTCGGGTGCTTTGCGGTAATGCGCTGTCGCTATTGTCCAGGAGGGACGCTGCCGCCACGAACGCCGTGACCAGGGCAGCAGCCGTGGACCCTGGCTTACCGAGGCCACACAGCCGCTGCCTGGGAGTCCACTGAGACAGGCCACTGACTTATTCAGCTGCCACGTCCCCCTCCCCCCCCCCCCCCCAACCATCAGCATATAGCATAACAGAGGCCTGTGGCGCGTGGTTCCAGTAAGTCCGTGCAAGGCCGGAGCACCGCTGTCGAGGCAGCAGATTCCAGTCACGCCAGTGCAGCTTCAGACGCAGCAGCGGACGCACGTCTGACGTCCACCGGCCACCCTTTATGCCGCGAAGAATATTATGAGTGGAAGCACAACTCGCCCAGAGGGCCCACAAACAATGTACTGCTTTTGATTAATAAATGGTTATTCTGTCATCAGGAGCCGTCTGTGGACACATGCTCACCATCCTGTTCCCCACGTCCAGCAGAGAACAGACGTTCGAATCTGGCGATAGGCGTTGGAGTCCCGTGCCTGCTAATACTGTCCATTTACACTGGTATCAGATGTGGCCGTCTACATATGTGCATAGCAATGCATTCAGCTACAATATTTTCCATTCTGCTACGAATGAATATCACTCATATTATAGGAAATGCAAAGTGCTCCATAGAGGAAGCAAAGACAGAAAACTAACATTACATCTACATCTACATCTATACTCCGCGAGCCACCTTACGGTGTGTGGCGGAGAGTACTTATTGTACCACTATCTGATCCCCCCTTCCCTGTTCCATTCACGAATTGTGCGTGGGAAGAACGACTGCTTGTAAGTCTCCGTATTTGCTCTAATTTCTCGGATCTTTTCGTTGTGATCATTACGCGAGATATATGTGGGCGGTAGTAATATGTTGCCCATCTCTTCCCGGAATGTGCTCTCTCGTAATTTCGATAATAAACCTCTCCGTATTGCGTAACGCCTTTCTTGAAGTGTCCGCCACTGGAGCTTGTTCAGCATCTCCGTAACGCTCTCGCGCTGACTAAATGTCCCCATGACGAATCGCGCTGCTTTTCGCTGGATCATGTCTATCTCTTCTATTAATCCAACCTGGTAAGGGTCCCATACTGATGAGCAATACTCAAGAATCGGACCAACAAGCGTTTTGTAAGCTACTTCTTTCGTCGATGAGTCACATTTTCTTAGAATTCTTCCTATGAATCTCAACCTGGCGCCTGCTTTTCCCACTATTTGTTTTATGTGATCATTCCACTTCGGATCGCTCCGGATAGTAACTCCTAAGTATTTTACGGTCGTTACCGCTTCCAATGATTTACCACCTATGGCATAATCGTACTGGAATGGATTTCTGCCCCTATGTATGCGCATTATATTACATTTATCTACGTTTAGGGAAAGCTGCCAGCTGTCGCACCATTCATTAATCCTCTGCAGGTCTTCCTGGAGTACGTACGAGTCTTCTGATGTTGCTACTTTCTTGTAGACAACCGTGTCATCTGCAAATAGCCTCACGGAGCTACCGATGTTGTCAACTAAGTCATTTATGTATATTGTAAACAATAAAGGTCCTATCACGCTTCCTTGCGGTACTCCCGAAATTACCTCTACATCTGCAGATTTTGAACCGTTAAGAATGACATGTTGTGTTCTTTCTTCTAGGAAATCCTGAATCCAATCACAAACCTGGTCCGATATTCCGTAAGCTCGTATTTTTTTCACTAAACGTAAGTGCGGAACCGTGTCAAATGCCTTCCTGAAGTCCAGGAATACGGCATCAATCTGCTCGCCAGTGTCTACGGCACTGTGAATTTCTTAGCACTTCATTACTCGAAATTCTGGGTCGGCCTGAGTGGCCGAGCGGTTTAGGCGCTTTAATCTGGAACTGCGCGATCGTTACGGTCGCACGTTCGAATCCTGCCTCGGGCATGGATGTGTGTGATGTCCTTAGGTTAGTTAGGTTTAAGTAGTTCTAACTTCTAGGGGACTGATGACAGAGGTTAAGTCCCATAGTGCTAAGAGTCATTGATTGATATCGAAATTCTGGCTGTTATTGAACACCAACCAAAGAATCCTGACCTGGATCTCAGTGACCAAACACTGTTCCATTACTCACCTTACTAAACTAGCAAGAAAAAGTAATTTTTGTTACCATTGTGTAATAAACGTTTTATAACCAGTCCACATCCATATTCCATAGATTTTTTCCTCCACGCCCTCCCCACTTTATTTCGGCCTGTTCCATTACGGCCGGCCGCGGTGGTCTAGCGGTTCTGGGCGCTGAGTCCGGATCCGCGCGACTGTTACGGTCGCAGGTTCGAATCCTGCCTCAGGCATGGATGTGTGTGATGTCCTTAGGTTAGTTAGGTTTAAGTAGTTCTAAGTTCTAGGGGACTGATGACCATAGATGTTAAGTCCCATAGTGCTCAGAGCCATTTGAACCATTTTTGTTCCATAACATTTACCAGTTTGCCCATATGAAATCGCAGCCTATGCCATTACTCACTTGTACAACAGATTTGGAGAACACATCCATACAGTTTTAATTTTTTTTTTAATTTACTGTAACATAAGATTTACTTGTTTAGAATTTCTTTGGTTATTACACCATGCTTGTGTTTGGTATCGATATAGCCTAAAATGTCATATCTTTATACACCTCAATCTTCGTACAGCTATGAACTCGAGCTAAAATCATGTGGACTGCCTGACGGTGGTCTAAGAAACCGAAAGTAGGTTCATAACCAACTATTGAATAAATATTTTCGTGGAACGTTAGTGCTGTATATTCAAGTTTTTAACGTATTCGATTTCATGAAGCACACGACTTAATTTCTGCTCACTTTACGGGACTATGTCTACATCATAAGTAAATCATATCGTACTAATTTTCTGTGCCTGGCATGCAAATACATCATCTAAATAATACTGTGTGTGTATTGCTGATTTATCCACGTACAATCAGTGTCGACTAAATATTAGTCATTTCCTTCAATGAAATTGGCCGATTTGGAGCTCTGTGGATGGCTTGGAACTGTTAGCAAAGATCATGTGACCTTTCTTCGCTGACGTACATCGCGGCTGTTAAGTGATGTGTTTGTGGCAGTCAATAGTATGGAAACAATGCAGTAATGTAGACTCGTATGGCATGAATGGCTGGGAGACATCCAAGGGCAGGTTCAGTTGCCTGAATTGACAAGGAAAGTAGGGTTAATGTGGAAATGCGCACATGACTGCACTGTGAATGAAGCTGCTTAGTTTGTAAGTGTCCAATGTTTCTATGAGGAAAGGTGTACCATTCGCAACCATATTACAAGGTATAAGAAGAGCGGTCATAAAACGATCGACAGGAACTGGAGTCGGTTTTTAAATACACGGTAGTTGCTGATTCCAATGGATCAACCAATTTTTCGAAGAAATATTACACAGGGACATGAAATGGATATTTTGTGCCGTGTACCTCACAAAACCCTTTGTTCATAGCTGTACCTAATGCTGCACGTCTTCGATCGGCCATTAACAACAGAAAATGGACTGTACCTGACCCTGGAGGCATGTAGTGTGTTCAAATGAGACACGATATTGCTTGTCTTCAAAGGATGCTAGGAATAGAGTGCATCAAAAGCTTTATGAGGCTTTTAACTAGCAGTCTGTAGCGGGCGTAATTCGGGTTAGAGGCGGTTCTCTTGAATTTTCAGGGTAGTCTTTGCAATTTGACGAATAGTGACTCATACAGTTTGATGTGAACACGAACCGGGGTATTTATTAGAATAAACCTCGTGACCATATATACGCCATTCTTGAATTCCTTGTTCAGTTAACAATGTGGCATTTCAGCTGGCCCACAACAACACATTATCTCCACCCCACACAAACTGAAGGATTGTTTAAAACGTTTCGGTTTGTGGGCGTTGCTGCAGCGTAAATGCAGTATAGCGCGACTCCGATGCGGGTACATAAGCATGGACATGTAGGCAAGTTATTAATGTGGCATTCATCTCTTTCCTACGTGCGTGAGGTAAGTGCGGAAACGTGAACTATCACGACGTTATTACCAAAAGCGTCCAAATAGGGCCAAGCAGCTGGTATTCTTTCCTTGGGTGCCGAAGACATATACTGGTAGACATAAAAAGTGTATGTTGTAGCATATGTGTACAAAACGACCATTGTGGAGTGATGCGCCAAGATCCGTGCTGATTGTTGCTTCGTGATAACGCACGTTCTCATGTCGCAAATGTAAGGCAGAAGCTACGCCAACTCAAGTGGGGGGCATTCGAACACTCATCCTATAGTCCTGATCTCATCCCATACTACTGTCACGCATTCCAGCGCTTGAAAAACGCCCTGACGAGTCGACGATTACTGTCCTGTGTAGCACGTAGTTACGGACGTCTTCATATAGCTGGACGCAGCGTTTTACCAAACAGGTATCTTCAAACTGGTGCGACAGTTGGATGATTGCCTCAATGCTCACGTTGATTTTAACATGATTGGTGTAACGATTGTGGACCGTACATTTTGATAACTCACTGTAGCCACATGGTAACATTTTAGCTACTGGTAGCTACGTCTAATACTCAATGATTGGCTTCAGCTGGATATTGTGTACATGAAGAAGCTTATGGACTCTCATTTCCGCTGAATCGAGACCTATATAAAGACTAAGAACGGCAATACACGATATTATCGTGATGGCTCCTTGTAGAGAGTAATATCACGTCCGGTGTTAACACAATTAAAGACCACATTACCCAAATGTTTTCGAGATTGTGACTGATCAGTGCTTCTGACCTATCGATTATAAATTTTTACCGAAAGCAGAATACTAACGTGTTTACAAATTGGGGTAAACTAAAAATCACACTTGCAACTGCTACCATATGAGACTGTAGTTGAGCAGTTAGTATATCCATGAGATCTCAACAGGATCTGACCTTGGTGAGCTTTACAGTCAACAGACCACTCCCCATTAAATCATTGTGAAGCATTAAGATAAATTTCACACAGCGCAAATAAATAAGCATCTGAACTTAAACATCGGTGGCCCACTTGCACAAGAAAAATGGGAACCATAACCCGCAGAGATATAATGAGAAAGGGGTTTCACCAAATTCTGAAAAGAATCGAAAGGTCAATATGAAAACTTGATTAATACAAAAATGCATTAATTGGATGTTAATAGATAAATCAACTAACAAAAGTCCAGTGAGGTTCACAGGAAATGTTAAAGACATGTGGTGTGGCCATGGTACAGGAGGTGGAACTGGAAATGAAATGTGTATTCCTCAAGAATCTGCCATGATTAACCAGCTCTGCTCGTTCTCTCTCAAAAGGGGGACAAAAAGAGCAACTTCTCTCCAACTCAGAGAGTGGTTTTACATTTTAGCCAATAACAAGGACTGCTCACATACAGCCGTGAGTCTTTCTCCCAAATACGACACACTTTTTTTGTGAAGTTCAGCCGACTGTTCTCCGTCTGAATGCATTGTCTTTCCCATCCCCACAGATACGTATCCTTTTTGATAGCATTCTTTCCTAGACTTCTCACAATGACAGTTGACGGCCTGGTGAAAGTCACCTGCAGCGTTCAGTATGTCTCTTATCTGCAAGTGGGGTATTGTCTCTTTCAATGCAACTGCACCCAGCGTAGCAGTCCTGAGAGCCGGCTTTCCACCTAGAAACAACTTTACGACACGCCAGCCACTGGACGGCTGCATCCCTCCTTTCCACAGTCTGCCAATGGACCCCAATTCCAGAGAATTCTTAGAAGAGATATGGAATTGATAAGATCTATTTAGTTATGTTTTCATTAGTGTTTGTTTAATTAGCATTCGGATTTTCATGCACTCATTCATTTTGTATTTATGTTGGTAGTTTAACATTGGACAGGAACCTGTTTAGTAGGTTACAGAGCAGCTTTCAACAAACTTCCCACAATACTCTGCACGGTTTTAAAGGTGATTTTGATGTGTTTGTGTTGAGGCTTGTCCATAGCACCTTAAAGAAATTCTACTTGAGCTCCAGGTTCTAGTTTTTCATTTTGTTTATTGCTCACTGGTTTGATGTGCTTTGTGCCGCGAATGATGGAAATGATTAGGTTATTCTGTTTTTAAAGCCAAAACTTTGTTTTAAAATCACTTTCACATCCAGGCATAAGCCTGCACCTGACAACTCACTTGCTAGCGTCAAGATTATATGTACACAATGGAGAACAACCTTATAATATTCCATTCGCTAGCGCTGTTTACTTTTACAACGTTCAAAGAAAATGGTATTGGGCTGAAATTCTCGGTCATAGATGGATGGCCTCTTGATCAAATTCCCTTTTGCTGAAAATCACTTGATTACTTACTGATACAACATTCCATCTTACTATATTATAGTTGCAAGTATTTCTCAGTGTCTGTTCTTCAGACGTGCCCAAAATAACAGACACCACGTATGTTATTAAGTCTGCCATGGCCATTGATTGGTTCAGTGCAGATTAACACCAAGTACGAACACTTACGGGAATCGGCGAGATATCATGACTAATGAGGCTAATGAGAAAGGGCAATACATCGGTCGTGCGTGTGCAATTTGAGAATTTGGGTCTGACGGGAGGCGAGATGGGGTAGTTGGTTTAGATCTGATGACCACTGTGTCCAGAAGGCGTAGTGCTTGGCGCATCTGCCTAGTAAGCAAGGGACTGGGTTCGAATGCTACTACACAACTAGTTTTCAACTTGGCGCCTTTGATATAAATTAATTCCCAGTGGTAACTAATGTCTTTAATTCCTGTGGGTCTGGACAAATACACTCACAAAAACTTATACAGGGTGTTACAAAAAGGTACGGCCAAACTTTCAGGAAACATTCTACACACATAAAGAAAGAAAATATGTTATGTGGACATGTGTCCGGAAACGCTTACTTTCCATGTTAGAGCTCATTTTATTACTTCTCTTCAAATCACATTAATCATGGAATGGAAACACACAGCAACAGAACGTACCAATGTGACTTCAAACACTTTGTTAAAGGAAATGGTCAAAATGTCCTCCGTTAGCGACGATACATGCATCCACCCTCCGTCGCATGGAATCCCTGATGCGCTGATGCAGCCCTGGGGAATGGCGTATTGTATCACAGCCGTCCACAATAGGAGCACGAAGAGTCTCTACATTTGGTACCAGGGTTGCGTAGACAAGAGCTTTCAAATGCCCCCATAAATGAAAGTCGAGAGGGTTGAGGTCAGGAGAGCGTGGAGGCCATGGAATTGGCCCGCCTCTACATATCCATCGGTCACCGAATCTGTTGTTGAGAAGCGTACGAACACTTTGATTGAAATGTGCAGGAGCTCCATCGTGCATGAACCACATGTTGTGTCGTACTTGTAAAGGCACATGATCTAGCAGCACAGGTAGAGTATCCCATATGAAATAATGATAACGTGCTCCATTGAGCTTAGGTGGAAGAACATGGGGCCCAATCAAAGAGTCTCATGTCAACACAAGCAACGAAGTCAGCATTATCTTCCTTCAATTGGGCGAACTGGTGGTGAATCGAGGAAGTACAGTACATACTGACGAAACTAAAATGAGCTCTAACATGGAAATTAAGCGTTTCCGGACACATATCCACATAACATCTTTTCTTTATTTGTGTGTGAGGAATGTTTCCTGAAAGTTTGGCCGTATCTTTTTGTAAAACCCTGGTCCCTGAAGACAAATAATAGACTAACAAATAGACGCATTTCACTGTTTTGAAACAAACTCATTCTTTTAAACACATGCATAGTTTTGACTGAAAGTTGGCCCAAGAAATGTAACGATTTCGGAGGATTTAATGTTAGTTAAAATTTACTGCTCTTTTCGTAAAAGCGCGTTACGATTTGAGATCATGTATTCATATTTCCACTGGTTGATTAGCTACATGTCTATTTTTTGGTTAAGGCCTGTGTCATACTAGTATTGTTCCTGTACATAGCCTGCTTATAGTAACCAATTAGATCACTCGTGTCTCCAGTAAGAATTGATGCTTCGGTGAGTTGTCTACTAATCTTCATCCTAATACAAAACAAATGGAATAGAATATTTTTATGTCTGGTAAGTGGATGCAATCATAATTTGGTTACTGGTACTTGTAGATCGTCTTATGTGTACCAACACGTAAATTTTCTAGGTGTTGCTATAAATTATGTTGCTTCTTACTGACATGATGTCTACTTGTGTGGGCATCCCAATGGTGAAGCCCATTATAGATCAGTACAGACCCCACACTAGTTATAAAATGTTCTATATCGACTAAGAGCCTGTCTAACATTCAAAGTATGGCCCTTGATACTGAACGCAGTCAGTTAGCGTGTTCCTGAAGGGGTCAGCAAATAGCGGTGTGTCTTCATTGAGAATGCAGGCCACTGATTGCTGATTAACGTCACAGGTACACCCTCGTTTGTACTCAGCTGTGAACCGAAGTGCTGGTTCTGGCAGCCAGCTGTGGAGCTGTGACATGGCATGTGCCGCCAAGGGCGAATTTTTTTGAAAACCACAGACCATGCTGCCGAAGACCTGCGAGGTAAGGCCCGGACCCTTGTGTGATCACACCACTAGGTGACCCGAAGTCGCCTCCAACTACAGCTGTTGACGCAGGCGGTCTATAAAAGCATCCGATTATCATTTTTTATTTAACTTCAACCATGTTAACTGATATTCGGAATCCATGATAACCTATCCTATAATTAGTTAAAAGAGTTCATTCCATTTTAACTGTTCTGTATGCATACTCCCAGATATTTAATGGATAAGATTGTTTCAAGGAATTTTACGGTAAATTAACACACTAATGGGAATTTCTACAATATATTCCTTTTTTTTTTTTTTTTACTTTGTGGTTCAACTGTAAATTGTAACACAAAGCGTTCATTTTCTACAGGTCTTCCTGCATTTCGCTACTGTTTTTTACTGCAGGTACTTCTTTATATTCAATAGCAACATCTGCGGGCAGCCACATAGTGCTTCCTATCTTTCGGCTACTGTCACGGGCTACATTCATATGAGCCTGAAGCGAATTCAGTTTATTACTGACTGTGCACATAGTATCTCCTATTCACCCCTCATCTCTCCAATGCACTAAATGATGACCAACTATGATCTTCTAACGACAATGCGATTGTTCTTATTCTCCGACGTCAATAAGACTATTCGTGCAACAGAAGCCATCGGAACAATAAACAGATACGTTCACATATTAACAGAATCTTCCCACTAATATTGTAGAACAAAAGCAAATTCGTGCTTTTCATTTATTAGATACGTTCACTTTTGGCCGAAAAGAGATTTTACTGCGAAGTTTGAAAGTTGCTCTACAGTGTATTGCAAGAATGAGACCCACCTAATCGGACCAATACAGAATAACTTAGGTAGTGGACTTGCGGACAAAGGCTGTTTGGGTCAAGGACCACGTATGTCCAGTCGTCTGATTCCAGCATGTAAATGCATCCAGGAGGTTCACTGTTTTTGATGTTACACAAGATCTATTTTTAGACATCTTGTTCAACCCAAAAATTATTCTTCGGCCTAAAATTAGTAGTGTCATAAATGACAAGCTTACTGTTTCAAATTACAGGTCCTCTCAGTACTTCACTGCACACAAGCATGTAGCTGGCTGTAGTGTATCCTTATCACAATTTGTCTGTCGCGATATCGTCTTTCAGAAAGTCTCAGCCACAATGTCTTTTCCTAATCAGAAGCTTTATACACTCCTGGAAATTGAAATAAGAACACCGTGAATTCATTGTCCCAGGAAGGGGAAACTTTATTGTCACATTCCTGGGGTCAGATACATCACATGATCACACTGACAGAACCACAGGCACATAGACACAGGCAACAGAGCATGCACAATGTCGGCACTAGTACAGTGTATAGCCACCTTTCGCAGCAATGCAGGCTGCTATTCTCCCATGGAGACGATCGTAGAGATGCTGGATGTAGTCCTGTGGAACGGCTTGCCATGCCATTTCCACCTGGCGCCTCAGTTGGACCAGCGTTCGTGCTGGACGTGCAGACCGCGTGAGACGACGCTTCATCCAGTCCCAAACATGCTCAATGGGGGACAGATCCGGAGATCTTGCTGGCCAGGGTAGTTGACTTACACCTTCTAGAGCACGTTGGGTGGCACGGGATACATGCGGACGTGCATTGTCCTGTTGGAACAGCAAGTTCCCTTGCCGGTCTAGGAATGGTAGAACGATGGGTTCGATGACGGTTTGGATGTACCGTGCACTATTCAGTGTCCCCTCGACGATCACCAGTGGTGTACGGCCAGTGTAGGAGATCGCTCCCCACACCATGATGCCGGGTGTTGGCCCTGTGTGCCTCGGTCGTATGCAGTCCTGATTGTGGCGCTCACCTGCACGGCGCCAAACACGCATACGACCATCATTGGCACCAAGGCAGAAGCGACTCTCACCGCTGAAGACGACACGTCTCCATTCGTCCCTCCATTCACGCCTGTCGCGACACCACTGGAGGCGGGCTGCACGATGTTGGGGCGTGAGCGGAAGACGGCCTAACGGTGTGCGGGACCGTAGCCCAACTTCATGGAGACGGTTGCGAATGGTCCTCGCCGATACCCCAGGAGCAACAGTGTCCCTAATTTGCTGGGAAGTGGCGGTGCGGTCCCCTACGGCACTGCGTAGGATCCTACGGTCTTGGCGTGCATCCGTGCGTCGCTGCGGTCCGGTCCCAGGTCGACGGGCACGTGCACCTTCCGCCGACCACTGGCGACAACATCGATGTACTGTGGAGACCTCACGCCCCACGTGTTGAGCAATTCGGCGGTACGTCCACCCGGCCTCCCGCATGCCCACTATACGCCCTCGCTCAAAGTCCGTCAACTGCACATACGGTTCACGTCCACGCTGTCACGGCACGCTACCAGTGTTAAAGACTGCGATGGAGCTCCGTATGCCACGGCAAACTGGCTGACACTGACGGCGGCGGTGCACAAATGCTGCGCAGCTAGCGCCATTCGACGGCCAACACCGCGGTTCCTGGTGTGTCCGCTGTGCCGTGCGTGTAATCATTGCTTGTACAGCCCTCTCGCAGTGTCCGGAGCAAGTATGGTGGGTCTGACACACCGGTGTCAATGTGTTCTTCTTTCCATTTCCAGGAGTGTAAAATGCCATTGCCCGTTAAATGGAAGAAATTTAAAGGTGTTATAAACCTTGCCAAGAAATCTGTGCCAGCGCCAGAGATCGAATTCTATGGTAAGATGATCTGAGACAAAACTATTTATGGTTCCTACGTCCAGATCACCAGAAGGAGATACACAATGAATTTCTTATTAATCTCGGACACCTATCACTTTCATTAGGCCATCCATAGTATTCAAAGAATAAAATTGTTTAGTGCAACGGCGATGAAAGTGCAATTGTTTGAAATTGAATAAATAACTTACTAAATGCTTGTTACAATACGTGATAAGCTACTGGAATGTGATGGTGCCCTAAATACAGGTGAGAAAAAGTGAAGACCGACTGATGAAATTTTACAGTTTGTGGAAAGTTATATTTTTATTCGAAAGTACAAGTATCCAAACGTGTCTAATGTGGCTATTGCACCAGTGGAATGCATGGAAGAAGGCCTCCATGTTTTCGATGGTGTTTCGCACAAAACTTGTATTATGAAAAGGGATACTGTCTGTTGCAGTCAATTTATGGGACTTTTAGAAATTGAAATGCAGCTGTAAATTAACTTCGTTAGCATGTTATATATATATATATATATATATATATATATATATATATATATATATATATATATATATATATATAATGGTATCTGTTGCTTGTGCGCCACAAGTGTGGCAGAGGGCGTAGTGTCGTTTAACTGGCTAGGGCTTTTCCATTCTTTATAAGTTTACAAATGAGTAGGCACCCGAATCACTTCCACATCCTTGTTCTACTAGTCAAGCTGAGGTGCGTGACTGAAACGAATGGATGTGAGTTTTCGTGAGAGTAGCCAGTAGGTGCCTGCTCATGTAGTTTCATCCGCTCCTTCAGTTTTGCCAACAGATTTAGAGGAAGTAGAAAGGCATGTCTAGCCTGGTCATCAGCTCTGTTGAAATAGCACATAAAAGACATTGGTTGAAAGGTAAGACGTTGGCCTCTTTGACCCCACCACAGGGTGGTGGAAGTGGCAGACTGGGGCTGAAAGGGGACGGGGTTACTGTTCTGCTAGAGCCTGGTGAGTATAGGGTGACACGTAGGCAGCCCAAACATGGAGATAATTGACTTGTTTAGTGTATTCATTTCTGTCATTTTTATTTCAGTTCTTTTGGCATTCAGGAGTAATTACATTAAGTATGTTGTTTATTTATTTGTACCAAGATCCATTACAATCTCTACAATACCACATATAATCATGGTAGTTGTCACTGGAATAATTTCGTGTAGAGGTTTAGTATAAATCTCGAGCTTTTGGCTAAAAATACTTTCTTTTTATGTGAGCTAGGCTCGATGTGTAGGGCAGAACCCAGAGACTTTGACCTCCCAGAACAATAATTTAACGGATTCATTCTCAGCGTATAGAGTACATTTATTAAAGAAGGTTACGAGAGGCATGAGACTGAATTTTAGATCGTTCATGAGTTTTTTTAACTTTAATATCGGGGGATTTTTGCAACCACATTACCATGTGGTCGATGCCAGAGTCTAAGCCAACTACAGCAAACGTGAGCACTTTCAGCTAGTGATTACTGTGTGAAATGCATTCCGAAATTCTATTCAGTTTTTCTGTCGTAAATCGATGACTTTTCACTGCGTGAATTTCGTTTTGTCGAAGCTATAATCGGGGCTTTTCTGTGTATGCTTTTTGCCATGAGCGACCACGTGTTGATAATCCTACGTTATAAATTATGTCACATCTCTAGCCAATATACTCTTGCTAAGTAGCCATTATGTTTTGTGGTAGTTTTCGGGGTGTAGTAATGCGGCGTTTATTTTCGTGTGTTGTGGTATGAGCGAATGTACGAGCGCTAGATTTTCCGTTTCCTGTCCGCCATTAACTTTCCGATTTAGTAGACTGATGGGCTTCATTGAGTCTTCGTGTAAGGCAGACGACCACACCAACCTTATATTTTCACTGCTATTGTCTTGTCTGTACTTGATCCACATTCAATCAAGTTGCCTAATAAATCATTTGGACCAAGTGTTGAAAAATAATTCACGATATCTATATTGCAGCCACAACCCCTTTCCCCAGGTTTGTTTTTGAATGAATGAATTGAAAATGTCTCCTTCGGTATCTTATTAAATGTAAGTTCTACATCTACATCTACATTTATACTCCGCAAGCCACCCAACGGTGTGTGGCGGAGGGCACTTTACGTGCCACTGTCATTACCTCCCTTTCCTGTTCCAGTCGCGTATGGTTCGCGGGAAGAACGACTGTCTGAAAGCCTCCGTGCGCGTTCTAATCTCTCTGATTTTACATTCGTGATCTCCTCGGGAGGTATAAGTAGGGGGAAGCAATATATTCGATACCTCATCCAGAAACGCACCCTCTCGAAACCTGGCGAGCAAGCTACACCGCGATGCAGAGCGCCTCTCTTGCAGAGTCTGCCACTTGAGTTTATTAAACATCTCCGTAACGCTATCACGGTTACCAAATAACCCTGTGACGAAACGCGCCGCTCTTCTTTGGATCTTCTCTATCTACTCCGTCAACCCGATCTGGTACAGATCCCACACTGATGAGCAATACTCAAGTATATGTGGAACGAGTGTTTTGTAAGCCACCTCCTTTGTTGATGGACAACATTTTCTAAGCACTCTCCCAATGAATCTCAACCTGGTACCCGCCTTACCAACAATTAATTTTATATGATCATTCCACTTCAAATCGTTCCGCACGCATACTCCCAGATATTTTACAGAAGTAACTGCTACCAGTTGCGCCTTGTTTTTAAATGATTATAAAATGTAATCATTGAGCGGGCCTGCTGTTAAATCTTAAAGAAAAGGAGCTCTCTCTAAACTTAAGTAGCTATTTTAATGTACCATCCACTTGCACATTTTTTAATAGTAACATATAGGTTTCAGAACGATTTGGAATTTCATGTGTTCCTCTACGGCTGTTACCCTCTCCAGCTTCCTTTAGAATAGTGGAGGTTATTCCCTCATGTATTAAGAGATGTCCTATTATCCTGTCCCTTCCCCTAGTCAGTGTTCCCCATATATTCGTTTCCTCGCCGATTCTGTCAATAACCTCCTCATTCCTTACCTTGCCAGTTAAGCTAATTTTCAACATCCTTCTGTAGCAATACATCTCAAATGCTTCTATTCTCTTCCGTTCAGGTTTCCCCACAGCTTGTTTCACTATCTTACAATGCTGTGCTCCAAACATACATTCTCAGAAATTTCTTCCTCAAATTAAGGCGTATGTTTGATCTCAGTAAACTTGTTTTGGTAAGGAATGCCCTTTTTTCTCGTACTAGTCTGCTTTTTATTTTCTTCTTAGTCGGTCTATCACGGGTTTTATTGCTTCCTAAGTAGCAAAATTCGTTAACTTCGTCTACTTCATGATTCCCTCATAAGTTTCTCATTGTCCTCATTTCTGCTAATTGTCGATAGATTCGTTTCCCTTCGATTTACTGTCAATCAATGTTATATACTCATTAGACTGTTCATTGCCTTCAACAGACATGTAATTCTTGTTCACTTCCAGGCAGCGTAGAAATGTCATCAGTGAATCTTAACCGTGATATCCTTTCATCTTGAGCCGGCCGTGTGGCCGAGCAGTTTTAGGCGCTTCAGTCTGGAACCGCGCTGGTGCTACGGTAGCATGTTCGAATCCTGCCATGGGCATGGGTGTGTGTGATGTCCTTGGGTTTAAGTAGTCCTTAGTCTTGGGGACTGATGACGTCAGATGTTAAAGTCCCGTAGTGCTTAGAGCGATTTGAACCATTTTTTCGTCCTGAATTGTAATCCCTGTCTCGAACGTTTCATTTATTTCCCTCAGGTAATTCAAGCAGGAGTGAAGGTTTATTCAGCATCCACGTACAATCACGTAACAGCCATAAGCAGTGTGTTCTGTCCTTGAAATGGCTAGAGCAGGGGGGGGGGAAGGGGAAGGCAGAGAGGACACACGGGCACATCAGGCCAGCCAGGGCGGCGAGAAAATCCGGGGTTGGCAGCACTTAGCTGCAGACAAAAGCCTGCAGGCCGGGCGGCGCTGCAGGTCAGCTGCTAATTGCCAACTGAACAGAGCCGGCGCCCGCGCGCGGCTTAGACCGCAGCCCGGCTCCGGGAGGCCGCTTAACTGGCTGAGCTGCAACCCTTTTCAGCGCCTGCACCCGGCGAACCGGCCCGGCTTTATTTGCCTTCGTCGCAAAACGGGCGCCCAGTCACTCGCTTAACGAGCATCATTAGGACTCTCACGTTGCTGCATTGCCGTGTCGGAGTAGGAGGTCAGCTGTTGTCGAGTGCGTACCTAACTTTATATCACTTGTACTTGCCATATAACAACATCTCATCATCATCCAAAACCGCTGAAGTTGTGGGTCCTCCTGTGAAGGTTGCCCCTACTAGCCTAACCGGCGAGTTGCAGCATAATAGAAATTGTTACGAAAGATCGTAGAAGCAGATGGGTGTCACTGCTTTTAAAGAAAGTTTTCTTTCGTCACCCTTCTATGTCGATGTATTCATTAACGGAAAAAATTAGCATCACCAAAAAATTGATTAATGTACAGAAAGGAAATTTCTGGAATACATTTGTCGAGGTGAGCTACTTAAGTGAATAACATTCTAAGATAAAATGGTTCAAATGGCTCTGAACACTATGGGACTTAGTATCTGAGGTAATCAGTCCCCTAGACTTAGAACCACTTAAATCTAACTAACCTAAGGACATCACACACATCCATGCCCGAGGCAGGATTCGAACCTGTGACCTTTAGCAGCAGCGCGGTTCCGGACTGTAGCGCCTGGAAAAGCTCGGCCACAGCTTTGGTGTGACGTCATAAGCGAGTGACTGTGTGTGAGATCGCTCTCTAAGTTTTTTATATATTTTTAGGTTTCAGATCCATATTTTAACGGTTTTTGTGATAATATTTACTATATAAGTGACTTATTAGTGATTTCTTCATTCACCTCAGCCTTTCTTGTGTTGTGACCTGATATTTCTGAGTGTTTCGTATCGAGCAACGTAACCTCTTACCTGTGTTTACATTCCTCGCTGACCAGTTGCAGCTTCAGCAGCTCAAAAAATGGTTCAAATGGCTCTGAGCACTATGGGACTCAACTGCTGTGGTTATCAGTCCCCTAGAACTTAGAACTACTTAAACCTAACTAACCTAAGGACATCACACACATCCATGCCCGAGGCAGGATTCGAACCTGCGACCGTAGCGGTCGCGCGGTTCCAGACTGTAGCGCCTTTAACCGCTTGGCCACCCCGGCCGGCAGTCTTTTGTTATATTCACATTTGTTGTTTATTAATACTGATAATAACAGTAGTTACTTCCCTTGTAGAGTAAGTTTGTGATTATTGTAGTCAGGTTTTTAACATCTTCTTATTGTAGTAGCGGAACTTAGAAAAAGTAAAATTTTACCATGAGTGAGAAGTGTGGGCTTTGCCGTAGGTTCGTGAGTAGTGGATTGCGGTGTGAGACTTGTTCGAAGTATTTTCACTGGGGGGAATGCAGTGGGGCAGCCTGTGGGCATTCTGGTGAGATCCTCTCCTGGAACTGCAGGTTATGTAGCAAGAGTATGTTAATAGAGGAGCAGGAGTGTAAGATCTGTGCGCTTCAGGTGCAGTTGAAAGAAAACGCACAGGAGGAGCTAGATAGGATGAGGAGGGAGAAGGGGGTTGGGGAATGGGAGCTGGCTGTTGGCAAGAGATCTGCTAGGAGAAGAAGATTTTCAGATAGTTTTACTATTGGTGTTTACAATAGATATGACCAACTGTCAGAGTCTACTGGAGAGGGATCTCTAGTAGCTGTAGATGTAGGAAGTATGCAGCAGACCTCAGTAGTTACGGTGGCTAGAACAGTTGCAAAGTCGAAGAGGAAGAAGAAGGTTCTGCTGTTAGGTAGTTCTCATGGCAGAGGTGTAGGCCAGCAGTTGCAGGAGGTGCTGGGGAGTGAGTACCAGGTCACCAGCATTGTGAAGCCTAATGCAGGATTGGCTCAGGTGACTGTTAACATACGGGGGTTATGTAGGGATTTTACTAAAGAGGATCAGGTAGTGATGGTGGGGCTGGTAATAGTATTGATAGGGATGGGGAGTATGACATAGATGGTGACCTGGAAAAGATAGTCACTCAGACTGGCAACACGAATGTGCATTTCGTGTAACTGTTTCAGCGTCACGATCGGCCTCATCTTAATACAGCCGTCAGGCGTAATAACATGAGACTTGGGGGTGCGCTGATGACAGAAAGCATGGGTCACCTTTCAGTGGTGTCGGTGGAGTCTATCAGCAGGACGGGTTTCACTAGACATGGCCTGCACCTCAACAGGTATGGGAAGGGGAGGTTAGCAAAGCTTATAGGTGACAGCATAGGTGGGGTTGGTGGGATCACTCACGGGAAAATTCCTGCAGTTGTGGGTGTTAGAGCTGCACCTTTTTTAGATTGAAATCAGCTGATACGTATTCCTGCTTAAGGGAAGTCTCTCTAACAAAGGAACCACTTTTGACAAAGCTTAGGTATCCGAGTAATGAGGGAATTAGTATATTTCATCAAAATATACAAGGTATTAGAGATAAAGTTAGTGAATTGCTTATAGATGTTGACTCTGAAATTATAGGTGTATCTGAACACTTCATAAATAAGGAGATAATTCAGAGGCTTCCTTTACCAGGATACAGGTTGGCTGGTAGCTTTTCGAGGAGCTCATTGCGGTGTGGGGGGTAGCCATGTATGTGAAAAACGGCATCCCATTTGAGTCAATTGATGTTTCAAAGTACTGCACTGAAAAGGTGTTTGAATGTTGTGCAGGTGTGGTTAAATTTAATGGAGCTAAACTTCTGACTGTTGTTATTTATAGATCCCCAGACTCCGATTTCACAACATTTTTGCTAAAGCTAGAGGAGGTTCTTGGTTCACTTTATAGGAAATACAAAAAGTTAGTTATATGTGGTGACTTCAATATTAATTGTATAAGTGACTGTGCAAGGAAGAGGATGCTGGTAGACCTCCTTAATTCATATAATCTTATGCAAACCGTATTCTTTCCAACGAGAGTGCAAGGGAACAGTAGCACAACCATAGACAACATTTTTGTTCTTTCCTCATTACCAGAAGGGCATTCTGTTAGCAAAAAGGTGAATGGCCTTGCAGATCATGATGCACAAATTTTAACTTTAAAAGATTTTTGTGCTGCAACACGTGTTAAATATAGTCATCAGCTGTGTAGGAAAGCTGATCCAGTTGCTGTAGAGACCTTTGTAAACCTTATCAAGGAACAAGAGTGGCAAGATGTTTATAGCGCTGATACATTAGACGATAAATATAATGCTTTTCTCAAGACTTTTCTCGTGCTCTTTGAAAGTTTCTTTCCGTTAGAACGTTCAAAACAGGGTACTAGCACAAACAGGCAGCCTAGGTGGCTGGCTAGAGGGATAAGAATATCCTGTAGAACAAAGTGGAAATTATATCAAAACGTTAGAAACAGTCACAATCTAAATGCAGCAGCCCATTACAAACAGTATTGCAAGGTGCTTAAAAATGTTATTAGGAAGGCAAAAAGTATGTGGTACGCAGATAGAGTAGCTAAGTCTCAGGATAAAATTAAAACCATATGGTCAGTCGTAAAGGAAGTGGCTGGTCTGCAGAGACAGGTCGAGGATATAGAATCAGTGCGTAGTAGGAATGTCCGTGTTACTGATAAGTCGCATATATGTACAGTATTTAATAATCACTTTCTGACTATAGCAGGTGAACTAAATAGAAACCTAGTCCCAACGGGGAATCATATAGCGCTCTTAGAAAAAAGTGTTCCGAGACTGTTACCTGAAATGCTCCTCCATGATACTGACAAGAGGGAGATTGAGTTAATAATTAAATCACTAATGACCAAGAACTCTCATGGATATGACGGGGTATCTAGCAAAATACTGAAGTATTGTTCTATGTATGTTAGCCCAGTACTTAGCCATAACTGCAACTTTTCCTTTAGGAGTGGTCGGTTTTCTGACCGATTAAAGTACTCGGTAGTGAAGCCACTTTATAAAAAGGGAGACAGGGATAATATTGACAATTATAGACCTATTTCTATGCCATCGGCGTTTGCTAAAGTTATCGAGAAGGTTGTATATACAAGGTTACTGGAGCATTTAAATTCACATAATTTGCTGTCAAATGTTCAGTTTGGTTTTAGAAATGGTTTAACAACTGAAAATGCTATATTCTCTTTTCTCTGTGAGGTTTCGGACGGATTAAATAAAAGGTTGCGAACGCTAGGTGTTTTTTTTTATTTAACGAAGGCTTTTGACTGTGTTGGCCACAAAATATTACTGCAGAAGTTGGACCGTTATGGAGTAAGGGGAGTAGATTACAGTTGGTTCGCCTCTTACTTTAAGAACAGAAAGCAGTATGTAATTATCCGTAATACTGAGAGTGGTAGTGATGTTCAGTCCCAATGGGGCACTGTTAAGTGGGGCGTTCCCCAAGGGTCGGTGCTGGGGCCACTGCTGTTTCTTATTTATATAGATCATATGCCTTCCAATCTTACAGGTGATTCAAAAATATTTCTGTTTGCTGATGACACCAGCTTGATAGTCAAGGATCTTGTGTGTAATATTGAAACAGTAACAAATAATGTAGTTCTTGAAATAAGTTCGTGGCTTGTGAAAAATAATTTGATGCTAAATCACAGTAAGACTCGGTTTTTACAGTTTCTAACTCACAATTCAACAAGAACCGATATTTTGATCAGACAGAAAGGGCATATAATAAGCGAGACGGAACAGTTCAAGTTCCTAGGCGTTCGGATAGATAGTAAGCTGTTGAGGAAAGCCCATGTCCAGGAGCTTGTTCAGAAACTAAATGCTGCTTTATTTACCATTAGAACAGTATCTGATATAAGTGACACTTCAACACGAAAAGTAGTCTACTTCGCATATTTTCATACGCTTATGTCGTATGGTATTATTTTTTGGGGTAATTCTTCTGATTCAAAAAGGGTATTTTTGGCTCGAAAACGGGCTGTTCGAGCTATATGTGGTGTAAGTTCGAGAACCTCTTGTCGACCCCTATTCAATAGTCTGGGAATTCTGACATTGCCCTCACAGTATATATTTTCTTTAATGTCGTTTGTTGTTAGCAATATTAGCCTATTCCAAAGAGTTAGCAGCTTTCATTCAGTTAATACTTGGCAGAAATCCAATCTGCATGTGGAATACACTTCCTTGACTCTTTTGCAGAAAGGAGTGCAGTATTCTGCTGCATCCATTTTGAATAAGCTACCACAAGAACTCAAAAATCTTGGCAATAGCCCAAACTCTTTTAAGTCTAAACTGAAGAGTTTCCTCATGGCTCACTCCTTCTATTCTGTCGAGGAGCTCCTGGAAGAGCTAAAAAATTAAGCAAATTCCAGTATTACATTGTTGATTTTCTTTATTTAAACTTACGACTTGTCACCTGAATATGTTTTTTTTATATTTCATTTTATCTGTTTCTAATATCGTGTTATAGTTTCATGTATTGACTCGTTCCATGACCATGGAGACTTCTCCTTAATTTGGTCCCAAGGAACTATAAATAAATAAATAAATAAAATAAAAAACTGCCGACCATTTTAAGATAATAGATTAATGTAAGAGTGAGATAAGCAATTGGAAATGTGAAATGATGGTTCATTAATAACCGGCGTAACCACCAGGATGTTAAATGCAAGCATGCAAATGTGCAAGCACTGTGATGTACGTGTGCCAGATGTCAGTACAGGATCTGTTAATGCTGGTTTTGAACGACGCAGTAGCAGTCGATGTCCCATATGTCCTCGATTACAGAGATCTGGTGATCATGCAGGCCAAGGCGACATGCCGACATGCCGTAGAGCATGTTGGGTTCAACAGCGGCACGTGGCCGAGCGTTATCCTCTTTGAAAACAGCCTTTCGAATGCTGTTCATGAATGGCAGCACAACAGATCGAATCACCAGACTGACGTACAGATTCCTAGTGAGGGTATGTGGGATAACCACAAGAGTCCTCCTGATGTCATACAAAATCGCACCAGGACCATAACTCGACTTGTTGGTCCAGTGTATCTAGCTCGAAATCTGGTTGGCTGCAGGTCCTCACCTGGCCTCCTGTTAACCAACACACGGCCATCACTGGCACGGAGGCAGAACCAGCTTTCACCAGGAATCACAACAGATCTCCACCCTGCCCTCCAATGAGCTCTCACTTGACACCACTCAAGTAGGAAATGACGGTGGTTTGGAGTCAGTGGAATGTACGGTATAGGGTATCTGTCTGCGAGCAGTCCTTTAAGTAACTGATTTGCAGATTTCGTTGTATCACTGCGGTGCTAAGTACTGCTCTAATAGAACCACACGCCGAACAAGGTGGCCTTCCTTCTCAGTAGACCCCATGGCCGTCCGGACCCGACACATATCCGTGACGACAGCTGCCAGCAGTCATGTACAGTGGCTACATTCCTCCCAAGACATTCTTCAGTATTGGAGAAGGACATCCAACTTCTGCCGCGCGGTGTAACCGTGCGGTCTGGGGCGCCTTGTCACGGTCCGTGCGGCTGCCTCCGTCGGAGGTTCGAGTCCTCCCTCGGGCTGGGTATGTGTGTTGTCCATAGCGTAAGTTAATTTAGGTTAGATTAAGTAGTGTGTAGGCTTAGGGACCGATGACCTCAGTAGTTTGGTCCCATAAGGCATTACCACAAATTTCCAAATTTTCCATCCAACTTCTCGCAGTCCCATTACATGACCAAGTTCAAACTCAGTGAGGCGATGGTAACTGCATCTTTGTCAGCTTAAAGGCATTGTGGACTTAAACTTACCACATCCCATATCAAAGGCATCTAATGGTCGCAACCCTTACAGAGTGTATTTAAAATAAGGGAAACTCTTATGAGACTGATGCTTAATGCGAACAGACGTCATCATTCAAGTGTAGGAACACGCCTTTGAACTTCACTTTATGTCGCACTACTCCTTTGTGTTGCGATTATTTTCGTCTGTGTAGGTGACTATATTTATTTTCTTACATTATCTGTGCCCTCAAAAGGACGTCATACGGCCCTGCAGTGCATGAAAATATGTGAAAAATGCTAGAAACCATGACATATGAAGACGCAATGAATATATGGGTCAACCTAACATGAGAAGGCGTAGTGAAAGGCAATGCCTCCGAATTTTGTACATGAAAATTCTTAAGGATTTTTAAAGAAAACAAACGTTATTAACATTCTACATTTACATAAGTCATGTTTACACATTTTCAGCCCTCTGAACTGGAAGGTTCCAATTTGTAGCGTGTGTAAGTGGTTGCGACACTTGTGAGGAGCGACAGTTGTGAGGAGCGACATTTGTGAGGAGACCCGGCCGAACAGGTAGCGGGCGGTCTACAGGGTCACCAAACAGGTAGCGCACCGCAGTTCAGTACTGCATCGTCACATCACTGCAGTCACACAGGAGTGCAAAACGATCGCTGCAACAAATCAGGCAAAAAGCATGGGATCTACACAAGATCCGATCGATGCTGCAGGAATATTTCTGCAAGAACATCATTTGGTAATGAATGAGGGGAGCAAATTTTTACTTGCAGGTGACGACAGAGGATCAAATGATAGAGTATTGGTGTTCAACAGCGAAAGGGGAAAATCCTGTTTAAGAGACTGCAATTCGTTCTTTGTCGTTCAAAAGCTCCAGCAAGCAATTTTGACAGTTATTTATTGTTCAAGCCGATATTTCTAGTTCTGAGGAGGAAACAAACACAGCTCCAACCGTGTACGCCTTGCTACCCAATAAAAAGCGAGAAACGTACGATCGCTTTTTAACAGCTGTTGAGAGCAACATACCTGGATGGAATCCTACAGCTATCATGATGGATTTTGAAGCTGCAATCATCCAATCAGTGACACATTTGTTTCCTGATTCAAAGATTAATGACTGCAGCTACCATTTCAACCAGTGCTTCTGGGGGCAAGTGCAGAATTGCGGCCTTGTTGCTGCCTACAAGGAAAACGAAGAAATTCGTTTCCATATAAGATTGTGTTCCGCTTTGGCTCACATTACCGTGGACATGTTAGATGATGGGTGGCCATGCATTCAGGAGAGCACGCCAGATAATGAAAAACTGCAGGATTTTTACTACTGTTTTGTTGAACAATGGCTGCATAATGAAGACATGCCAAAAGATATATGGATCTGCGCAGGAAGGCGTCACCGCACCAACAATGTTTCAGAAGGATGGAATCGGAAGATGAATACATTAATTTCGAAGGTTAACCCAAATTTTTACTCCTTAGTAAAAATTCTCAGAGAAGACGCTGAATATCATGGCCACCGACTAGTTTTAAGTCTTGGTGGGAAAAGAAGAAAGAAGTCCGCAATTAAGACAGATGAGATAGTTTCTAAGACCCTAACAAGACTCCAAGTTGACGGCAATATATAATCATTTCTTACTTGCATGGCTTATGCACAGAAATTACAATGAAAAGGAAATGGTTGAAGCTACAGCAACACTTGTAAATATTAAAAAGGGGTTCAGTTCACGCCGATAGCCCTATTGTAAAAATTGTAAATAAATAATCTTCCTGCAAATATTGTAAATAAATATAATGCGTGACGAAGACAGACTACCTCCTCGTGGTTTTCCCTGGAAATGACACAAAGTCGGCTAAATGTCTCTTGCAAATTGTAAAAGATTCACTAATGAAGTCTGGAAAGTCATAGCTTTTCTAACAATCACAATCAGCATTTTTGTGTGGAGAATTTTAGAAACAATGTCTGTTTGAGTGGACGATGAATACATCTTGTTTCAATACATAAATTGCATTCCTTAACGCTAATTGCTAGCAGGACTCACATTAGACCTCAGTACACTTTCCTGCGTGGTACGGAAAAATTGAGGTTTATTTGGAAATATTTAAAGAAAAAGTTTCTACCGAGAACCAAATTCTTTAGTTGGCTCCTCTTAAATATGGTAAAAGGTTGCCACTCCTATCATATCAAATATTGGGTGAGAGGTTGAAAGATGGAAAACATTTACGGTTTCTATAGTTTCTGTAAAATACATCGTTAAGTACGAAGTTGAGCGAAAATTATGCCCTATGTAAGATTAATGAAAACAAAAATTCCAATGAGAAAGGTCTTGCGCATAACTATGCTGCAACTAATGGTTGACATGATATCGTGGCGGCAAAATTAGCTCCAATTACTGATTTGACTAAGGCTACTCTTCCTTGCCCAAGAAAATTCTGAAATAACGTAACCTGGCAGCACTGGAGGAGTGTGAATGTCCCTCGGCAGCTGCCCGGGCCGGCACAAGCCGAGCGCTCAGTCACACCAAGCGGCAGCAGGTAGTCGCCGAGCAGGTAGTGGCCGTGCCTCAGCTTCCCGGATTTCTCACAAGTGTCCGCACATTCCAGTTTCTCACAAGAGTCGCTTCTCACAAGTGTCTACAACTCGTGTGTAATGGCGGAGCGTAACGTAATTATGTCGGTGCTTGAGAAACAGCATGTTCTAATCGAGTTTCGAATTCGAAGAGTTCGTCCATATACTAAGCATCCTCACCTTGAGCATGGCAATACCTGAGCACAAGTGAGCGCTACGACATCGGCAACAACCCCGTGCCTTCGTTTCACCGTCATCGCTCGTGCTACATGCAGTCCCGACTTGGACACATTCCATTTTCATCTGTTTCGAAGTCTAAAGAACAGCTTCGAAGACTTCACTTTAATGGCGATGAGGCGATGGAAGCAGAGACGAGATTTCTGCTCTGCCAACTATGTCAAGCATTGTACAGCGATAACATTAACAAACTGGTATCTCGTTGGGAGAAATTTGTTTATCACCAGAGTTACTATATTTAGAAACAGATATGAGGAAATGATGAATGAAAGTATTGAATGTAAATAACGTTAGTTTCATTTAAACAACTGTAAGAGTTTTCACATAAGAACTTCGGAAGCATTACTTTTCAGAACGCCGTCGCATGGTCCTCCTTCCGCTATATGAACACTGAGTGAAGGGACGAAACACTTACAAGCAGACACCGTTCTTTCACTCTACGTCCAAATATAGCACTCGCCTTATAACAAATGTAGTCATCGGAAGATAGTTACTCAAAACCAGTTACGGTGATTAAATTTTAAGGCTTTCGTAAAATATTATCCGCTGCATGTGATTCCCCTCATTAGTTGTTAACGAAACATCACACAGAAACGCCCATCACCGTTAAAATGACATTGTCGATAATGAATTTTCTGGCCGTCAATTTCTGATTCATGATACTACACGCTGCTTCCACTCCCTCCGATGCTGTATTATATTTCGGTTGTCAGGAAAATCAAAACAAACGTTGCTTCCGGTTTTTTTATGGAACCGAGTAGAAAAAAAAACTGATGAAAAATTGTTGCCTGATTACCTAGTATATACAAGAAAACGAAAACAAAAACCATTCATTGGGGATTCGTTCTCACGCATGACGGAAAGCGGGTCATTGAAACTCATTCAAACAAAATACATCATCTATCATAATAGATAAACATAGCGGATTCTGCAGTATATTAGTGATGCTGTTATGACAACGGCACGATCAGGAAGTAACCTGTGGAAGATATGGTGTAATGTGATGCGCATGAACCATTCCATTACCTCCGTAACGTTGCACGACATTTGGACGGTGATTACAGCGATTAGCCAGCTTGTAGAGTAGCCATTATACTCACAGGACATCAACCAATTGGGCTTTATCGTGGGGAAATAGCAAAACTAGGTTTACGGCACTGGAGTGAACAGCGAGATAAATTAATCGTGCGCTCCACAGGGAGCGTGATGCACCCGAAATTTCAATGCTATGCCGTTGCGAATCGTCTTGAAATGGGTCGAATAACGTGTACGTAAAAATAATTAGCGTGAGGTGTGTGAGAAATATATTCAACGTTAGTCTTTTACTTTTTGTGGCTCTTCTACTTTTCCACTACGTCTGACAGGCGTTTATAATGTTGGACGGAGGCCATATTTCTCTTACACCCATTATCACCCGATCGTACACCGAGAAGCGAAAGATATTTTCTATACCAAATTCATTCTACCGCCCCCCATTTTTCCATTAATCTGTCCCACTATATGCTATGAAATGTATCGGTACCACTCAGAATCCGCCAGAGTTTCATTGAGTTTATCATTTCCGTCACCGGGCAGGCGTTGGCCGACCTAATATAATTGACTCGTACCGCAACACGACAAGGTAGGCTCTCCGCAATATAATGTGCATTTCTTTTAGCTTCTACTGTCGGAGATTGTTGAGGAAAACAACACATATATGACTAAGAGTGCTGCTCTTCTTTGATGATCCGTTATTTCCCTTTCACCCAACTTCATAATGGTTCAAAGATGACGAACAATTCTCAAGAATAGATCCAAAAATGGTTTCACGAGCAAACGCCTTTGTGTTTTTGAGTTATTCACATTAATCTCATTCTGGGATCTGCTATTCGTACGGTTTGGTTTATTTGACTGTGACAAAGCTACTCATTGTAACTCATACTTGACAGTTGTGAATGAACTACGGTGGCTGGTTACACATCGTGTATTATACCATTATATGTATTTAAGAGTCTTACTTTAAAGTTTTTGTGTTAAGGGCACCTTGTTAATCTTGAATGCGAACTTTGACCATTTTCAAGATGTACTACCTCGCCACAGTTGTCCAACGACGCGGCTCCCCAGATGTATTTTGCCAACATCCTGACAGAACGAGAACGAAGAGTGTTGTTAGTCACATAGATTACTAAATGATACAAAACGAAAGAGACTGAATAGGGGGAACAGTTGTAGTGACATATTAGTGAGTGACTTTTCTGCATTGAGGTGTGTCTGTAGGCTGTAACAACTTCTATTAACTTTTATTAAAAAAATTCACTAAGTAAACGAGATGAATAAAATTTTCAAACCAATAAAGAAAATGAAGCAATTAAAGATAAATGTAAAACACTCCTTCAAGCTAAATCTATCAAATTATCAGGTTCACTTTCTTTCAATGGTTGGACAGGGTTTATGTTCGTCTGGTCTATTTTGTTTGTCTGATATTGTTTATGAACGTTTCATGAGAAACGGCGAACGTAGTAGCAGTGAATGAACACTCCATCTGTAGTTAAATCTGTGGAGCTCGTATGCAGCCCAACGTTCGAGGGGCAGACAAATGAAAATCGGAAATCAACCACAGCAGGACCATGGACTTGGTCCATTCGAAAGTAATCACCGCACACGTTACGACATTTATCCCACCGGGAGGCGACATGATCTATTCCTGTTTCATAGAACGCGGACGGCCGCTAACGGATCCAAAACCTCACTCTCCCATACACTTCCTCGTCCTACTTAATCCGACATCCATGCATGTCTTTCTTCAGGTCTTCAAAGATGTGAAAATCACAGCATGAGAAAAATCTGAGCTCTAAGGAGGATGTTGCAGTGTTTTCCAACCAAATCACTGAAATCGGAATGGCAATGTGGGGATGGGCGTTATCATGCAACAGGATCATTCCGTCCGACAGCATTACGACAGATCGAGGGCAAACCGAAAAGTCAACAGTGGAAACATCTCTCATCTCCATGCCCAAGAAACTCAAAGCTGTTCACACAAGTCCGGTAAAGTCACAATGGCCTCCTCCGACTGCAGGAGCCTCCTGCTCATCGTCGTCCTCGAAGGTGGAACCACCATCAGAGCGCAGCGCTACGGCGCTATGGAGACATCTTGCGGAAACTGCTGTGTACCATAAAGTCAAAACGCACAGGAATGCTACTGGACGGAATCGTTGCACAATAACGACCGCTCCCCCTTTGCCAATCGGACGAATGCTACGCTTCAGAGGTTTGGTTGGGTACCGCTGCAATATCTTTCGTGCAGCTCGGATCTTAAACCGAGTGATTATTACATCTTTGGCGATCTGAAGAAAGATATGTTTGGACGTCGGTTGCAATCGAGTGAAGAAGTGCAAGAGTTCTACGAGAGAGGAATTGATCATTCCGTCTCTCAGTGGGATATATGTCTTAACGCGCATTGTGATTACTTTTGAATGGCACCATTCCATGGTCCTGATGTGCTGGGTTTTCGGTTTTATTTGACTACCCCCCATTCATGTGTTACATATGTTTCTTGTAAGGATAGTATGTAGTCGCGTGGGACCCAGATAGCTCCTATGGCGAAGGTAACAGCTATCTGCTTATAATCTTTTCTAACTGTGCAAAACTGATACACGTCCTCTGCCCGTCATTGAGAAGAAGACTGTCAAATCGTAGAAAAACGGTTGCGTGTCGAACACTAATGGTCTTCAACATGTGGTTCATTAACAATGAGAGCGGAGTCCTTTCTGCTTTTTTAATGTACACGTCTGCATCGTTAATACATACGATCATATGGTACTTTTTAAATATGTTAAGTGCTGCTCTTCTTTCTGAGATGTCACGCCATCAGCAGGAACCTATTAGTCTTTTTTTGTTGGAAATTTCCTATTTAATTCTGTATATTTTTCTATGTTCCACTAGCAATTTGCTTTAAGTTATTTCTCTACTGCTGCCACCTTGAAAAGTGCGCGAGACAATTGAACACTTAAATTTTTCCTTGCGTGCTATGATTTCTCTGATTTTATTACGATGATCTTTCCTCCATTCGTAGGGGGACACCTACAAAATATTTTCGCATTCGGAGGAGAAAATTGCTAAGTGTAATTTCGTGGAAAGATCTGGCCGCAGAGAAAAAATTACTGTATTGCTTTATGTATGGAAGGAGTCTGTCCTTCCGATCACCTATGTGTGAAAGAACAAGCACCATCCACATACACAGCAATACATTCCAGACGGCGTAACGGTATTTCAGTGCAGATGCACAGCAGTATCCTAACCTTGGGGGAATAAAGTTAGACTGAGAGCGAGTGGATAAATAGATAGAGGGTGCTAGCGTGCGGCAAATGGAGGTTTGTGTCGGACAGACGGCGTGCTTGGATAGGTGAGGTAGTTAAGGCTACGGCCTCCGTAAAGCTGAAATCTGGATTCGACTCTCGGTCTGGCATGAATTAAATTTCATCTGTGACTGTTCGGTGCGCTCAATTACCCAATGCAACTAAATATCACATATATATTTTGCTTTACTTTTTAGTATCATGTGTAACCTCACTTCATTCAACACCCTGAAAACGTATCAAGTGCACATGGCACACGGTTCTAATCTGCCAGGAAGTTACTGTTTCACGAGTTTTGCAGTCATGAGATGAGCAGCGTAATTCTTTGGTTTCAAAATACTTCCTTAATTTGTTAGATACAAAGACAGAACCCAAATGGTGAAATAATGTTACAGATATTACACCTCGGTAACTGTCTCTGCGCCCCGCAGGAGTATTCTCAACACCGAACGAATATTACAATATACGACTTGTTTAGCTTGGGATATTACCCATTGAGAGTAAGTTTTTCAAATTACCTGTCGCATACTTTCCTTGTGATGACTATCTTGGTTCAAATGGCTCTGAGCACTATGGGACTCAACTGCTGTGGTCATAAGTCCCCTAGAACTTAGAACTAGTTAAACCTAACTAACCTAAGGACAGCACACAACACCCAGCCATCACGAGGCAGAGAAAATCCCTGACCCCGCCGGGAATCGAACCCGGGAACCCGGGCGTGGGAAGCGAGAACGCTAGATGACTATCTTATCACAGGGAACAAGGTGCTCCAAGTAACACGTCTGTAAGGATATCACAAGTATGCAGATCACTGCATTCCGTGATGCCTGTATTAGAAGTAAGAAAATGTCACACGTTCCAAGAGACAAATGTCAGTTATCAGCAGAGAAATTTACAAAGTGTATCTTCATGTTTTCGCGGAGTAAAAACTGTTCCATAAAATTTTGGGCGTACAGCCGCATTTCATACATCGGGCAGACGACACGTACAGTCCAGCAGAGATGTACAGAGCACCGCAGGTGGCAGAGCACTGTACTGACACTGGGTACTCTATGGTGTACGATAATGTCGAAATATTAGCCTCGACTTCATCTTTCACGGACTCAGCAGTGAAAGAAGGAATTGATATTCGGTTGACGACGAATTGAATTAATAGAGATAGCTGCTTCAGCTTGGACAAATCATGGAATCCGGCAAATTTCATAATTAAATCAGAAAGACGTCGCGACGGTGCAGCTCTCCGTAACACATCTGTATCACCGTGTAGATCGACTGCGCAGCCATAGATTTAATTTCCATGCATATGTTACATCTCTTTGCCGCCTATGAAAGTCTTTGGAGCCTTGTGTATCTTTGGCCGCATACGCAGTGGTTCGGTTCTCAAATTTAAAAGGATGGAGCAAGTGCTCGAGCGCTAGTCACCTCGGTTCACCCTGAAGATCGCTGGACGGTATTCAGCCGAAATATTATAAGAAGCTGAATTTATGCTGCTGCACGCCAGAAATTTTATGGAGCAATTTACAAAGTATCTCGTTTTTCGTGAAATACTTGTATTTAAAAAATTAAGAAAGTATTTTGAAACCAAAAAATTGTGCTGCTCATCTCATAACTGCAAAACTGGTGAAACAATAACTTCCTTGGAGATTAGAACGGTTTGCGTCTGCTACACCGTTCTAATCTGCCAGGAAGTTACTGTTTCATCAGTTTTTTAATCATGACATGAGCAGCATAACTCTTCGGTTTCAAAATACTTCCTTGACTTTTAGTTACAAATACAATACAGAGAATCGAACTTAGGACTTTTTCAACTCGCGAACAAGTGTTACGCCACCACGACTCACGATCCTTCATCACAGTTTTACTTCCACCAATACCCCATCTCCAACCTTCTACACTTCACAGACACTCTACTACAACTTTCATAGGTAAAATTTTATGAAGTTTGGAAGGTACTAGATGAGGTGCTGACGGAAGTACAGCTGTGAGGAAGTGTCGTGAGTCATTCTTGGGTAGCTTAGTCGGTTGAATACTTAACCTCGAAGGACAGAGTCCCCTAGTTCGAGCCCCACTCTGGCACACTGTTTCACTCTCCCAGGAAGTTTAATATGAGTGCTCATGGCGCATCAGAGTGAAAAATTCATTCTGCGGGTGTCCTCCACGCTGTGATTAAGCCATGACTCCACAATACCCTTTTTTCCAGGCGTGTTAGTCGTGCAAGTTTAGCAAGAAAAATTCTGTGAATGTAGAGGATGAGAAACTTCCTTGAGTAGCTCAGTCAATAGAAGCGTAAGGCCGAGGTCACAGGTTCGAATTCCAATGCGACACAAACTTTTAAACTGCCGGAAAGCTTCAGTGAAACTGTAGTCAACAAAAATCATTTCTAACATTTATTTACAAAAGAACAGCAAAACATACACTCCTGGAAATGGAAAAAAGAACACATTGACACCGGTGTGTCAGACCCACCATACTTGCTCCGGACACTGCGAGAGGGCTGTACAAGCCGCGGTGTTGGCCGTCGAATGGCGCTAGCTGCGCAGCATTTGTGCACCACCGCCGTCAGTGTCAGCCAGTTTGCCGTGGCATACGGAGCTCCATCGCAGTCTTTAACACTGGTAGCATGCCGCGACAGCGTGGACGTGAACCGTATGTGCAGTTGACGGACTTTGAGGGAGGGCGTATAGTGGGCATGCGGGAGGCCGGGTGGACGTACCGCCGAATTGCTCAACACGTGGGGCGTGAGGTCTCCACAGTACATCGATGTTGTCGCCAGTGGTCGGCGGAAGGTGCACGTGCCCGTCGACCTGGGACCGGGCCGCAGCGACGCACGGATGCACGCCAAGACCGTAGGATCCTACGCAGTGCCGTAGGGGACCGCACCGCCGCTTCCCAGCAAATTAGGGACACTGTTGCTCCTGGGGTATCGGCGAGGACCATTCGCAACCGTCTCCATGAAGCTGGGCTACGGTCCCGCACACCGTTAGGCCGTCTTCCGCTCACGCCCCAACATCGTGCAGCCCGCCTCCAGTGGTGTCGCGACAGGCGTGAATGGAGGGACGAATGGAGACGTGTCGTCTTCAGCGATGAGAGTCGCTTCTGCCTTGGGGCCAATGATGGTCGTATGCGTGTTTGGCGCCGTGCAGGTGAGCGCCACAATCAGGACTCCATACGACCGAGGCACACAGGGCCAACACCCAGCATCATGGTGTGGGGAGCGATCTCCTACACTGGCCGTACACCACTGGTGATCGTCGAGGGGACACTGAATAGTGCACGGTACATCCAAACTGTCATCGAACCCATCGTTCTACCATTCCTAGACCGGCAAGGGAACTTGCTGTTCCAACAGGACAATGCACGTCCGCATGTATCCCGTGCCACCCAACGTGCTCTAGAAGGTGTAAGTCAACTACCCTGGCCAGCAAGATCTCCGGATCTGTCCCCCATTGAGCATGTTTGGGACTGGATGAAGCGTCGTCTCACGCGGTCTGTACGTCCAGCACGAACGCTGGTCCAACTGAGGCGCCAGGTGGAAATGGCATGGCAAGCCGTTCCACAGGACTACATCCAGCATCTCTACGATCGTCTCCATGGGAGAATAGCAGCCTGCATTGCTGCGAAAGGTGGATATACACTGTACTAGTGCCGGCATTGTGCATGCTCTGTTGCCTGTGTCTGTGTGCCTGTGGTCCTGTCAGTGTGATCATGTGATGTATCTGACCCCAGGAATGTGTCAATAAAGTTTCCCCTTCCTGGGACAATGAATTCACGGTGTTCTTATTTCAATTTCCAGGAGTGTATGTTTCAGCATTGACTTCAGTTTTTTACACAACTTCATTCTTGAGGTCAGATGTTACAAAATTTACTGGAAATCTGTCTGTGCTGTTGACTAAGGAATGTCAACGTCGTTAACAGGAAATCGGAAAACGTTGCTGCTCCTTCTGACGAAGTACGGCATGCTATACATCAATCATGGCGTTTTTTCCTTTTGATTACTCTGACATTTGTTTTCATTCTTTCGTTTATGCGTAATAATTAAAAAAATAACTATATGAGTCGAGTAAATATGAGACAGTTTGATCGTATTACATTCTGAGATCATATACCCCTGCTTTGACAAAAACGTTCCAGCAGCATCATTTCAAATCAAAGAAGTCCGATGCATGCATTGGAATTACATGAACTGAGTTCATAGCGCTAGCTGAATCAACAATGATGTTAACACTTGCCTTGCCTTGCTTACTTCTCATAGTTTAGCAAATATCCGTTTTATAATATTTTTGAACCCTAAATTACCTCCTTACGAAGATATTCTACCGATACAGGCAAATGCTTACAAACACTTGCTTACTACATAATCTATTCATCAACTACGTGGAGGAGACCTTGACACGCTACTGTTTGAACACCAAGGAGAAAAACTGCTTGGCACAAAAAATTGTACCTCATCTAGTGACGAATATTTGACATTTCCTTCATGATTTGGCACAAGTCCTGGTGCAAACAAAAAGCAACAAGGCCACAGTGTTATTGAACACGGAAAACGATTTAGGTGTAAAAATGGAATTTACAACATTTTACACTGTCACTCGTCAGTTGACACCAATAAAATGAAAGAAGGAACCACTGCATCAAAGATATTTAGAACGTATTCCTCCTCAGTGCTAATGTAGCACCGTTTCCCTTTTTAACTTACCTTATAGTAAAGATGAACAGAAGTATTCTTGCGTGAGTAGTTGTGTCTGTGAAGTCTGGGTTTCAAGTTCATTTTTTAAGTTAAATTGTAATGTGTTACTCGTATACTTTTTTCACTTAGTACAAAATGGAGCCAGAAATAAGAAGCTACACTCAGAGCACAATTAATATGTGGAAAGAATTCTGCTCCGACGCTACTTGTTCTTGTCACCAATGTTGAGTACATAAATCAGAGTCAAAGAACAGGATTTGAAAGTGTACGGACACCATTAGATCGACCAGTAATTCTATGTCGGGTTTCTGGAGTACTTGCAATTACAAAGCAATTTGTGCAGAGTAGTAGATCGTTTTTATCAGTTCGCATACTTACAAATTTTATATTTCTTGTGGCACTATCCACAACTGTGAAAGATATCAGGTGCCATTGAAGGAACTGTGCTGTAAACTGAACAACCTACAGAAGTTTTCAGTTGAAAGGAAAGTCCGCGTATGGCATGTCGGTTGAGCTTACCTATAGGATACTATAAATTCGATTTCTAGTGACGTACAGCTTTTAAGGAAATGATGGTGTCCCACGAACGGAAACCTCTTATTAAACGCATACTAATAGAGGTAACCCAACCAACCATAAAATATGGATACCACACCACACGCAGATATATCCTAGCGAGGAGGGCTCATGTATCTATAACAGAAGAAAATGGTCACTATAACAATCAGGTTCATTACCGTAAAGCATCAGCACATGCAATGAATAATCCACTCAAGATAAGCAAATGAACATTTCGTCAGTGGACAAGGCATTATAACTGTCTATCGCTGGTATATGTGGATGAGCCAAATAAATGGATAATTATGAGAATAATTAGTAGATACTGCCAATGATTGCAATAACAGTTAGTACATTAAAGAAAGAATACGGACAAACAAGTGGTAGGACCATAAAAGTACATAATAGACGCAACTAGCTGGCTGCGAAATCTTACAGTTGTGCAGCTAGTCCCTGATGGGAGTTATTATTACATCCATACCATACTGCTGATTGCAACGCCGGCCCATTCTTACCACACTCATACTGCAGAGGGGTGTACGTAAGTCGCAGTGACAGTCCAACTCGGCCTCTGTATTCAGAACCAATTTGGAGGCATCATTCTCTCTGACTCCAAGTCTCATCTGACTACAAGTGTGTACCTAGACTTGGATAGCCCATACGCAAATGTTTACTCTGCCTTCAAATAGCAGCAAGTGTTCTCTGTCTAAATGCTGTGGAACTTCGGTGGTTCAGCCAAAGCAGGAATCTTGCCAGGCACTTGTAGCAGACATTGCAAATTCCGCCCGGCAATAATTTTGTAGAAAGGTTAAACGTACTCCTACTCTTGCTAATGAACAATGCTGTGTCATGCAGAGGAGGCCAGGAAATTTCTCTCTCTCTGTGGTACTATTCTGAAACTGAAATATAAAAAAGTTTTCACATAAAAAGTGTACACTCTACACAAACAAACACTGTGAACCAATCAAAAAGCCTGTTACATAGATCTGAATTGACCGTTTTTCAGTGGGATGGCTGCTAAGACAAATGGCGTTTCCCATGCCGCAGCAACTCTGGAAGGCTGCACCAGGTTAATATTTTTATTCTTCTAAGAGGATTCTTCGCACTACTTTTTGGCAGCTAGTATGCAGCTTTGGCAGCAGGAATGGATAAACGGAATTTTGACCTTGGCTACATGTGATGAAATTCGGCCCTCAGCTCTTAACATGTTTGTCACTTCCTGTTCCTTTAAGTAAAGTATCTCAATACAGTCAGCTTGGAAGTTTTCAACTCTGCTGAAGAACAACAAGCCCCTCACTGTAATAAAAGAAGAGAGAAGAAGAAGCAGTTACCTCGACAGCCACTGGTAGCACTGATCACCGTCTGCAGCTATGATGTGCCTTAAAACACTAACTACGTTGACCAAATAGATGAGTATATAATATCCTATCTTGAAATATCTTGCGCGACTCTTTTGCGAAGAAGCCGGAACATAAAATTACCTTCCTTTGCAAATGAAATGGATATTGTGGAGTGGTGCTAAGATTCATTTGTAGAAAAACGCCATCAAGTACATTTTAACTCTGTGGTGGTACTATTTTTACTTTCTTGTTACGCATGCTCATCATGTGATGACTATTATGCCATGGGTGACTATGTTCAATCTGGTACCAAGGTAAAGTATATAAATATACACAACCACAGTTTAGTACAAGCCATCATATAAATCAATCGAATATAGTGGTGAAATTGAATATTTATTTGAGGAAACGTGTTTTACGAAGAATATCTGTTGTTAAAATACTACACACACACACACACACAATTGCAATGAATAAAGGCTGTACCCTGATAGACATACACATACACTGAGATGACTTGTTGCCAAAATTATTCAAGTCCATATCATTCATTTATATTTAGTCTATTATCCCATTTACGCTTCTTGTATTACACCAGCAAATCGTTCACTCTATTAAACCATAGCATACTAGGTGGTATATTTCCCTGTGCAACAAGAATGACGGTAACGCAAGACATGATTGATAAATCACAACTACATAGGATATTACATAGAACACTAAGAATAACATTTATAGAAACACGTGTACAGTGCATTACACTGAATAACTATGGAATGATAATTATAGAAACACATGTTAAAAAGGAACAAGGCAAAACATTTTACACTGGTGTAATTGCATATTTCTTGAAAACTCTTAAAAGTACATATAAAACACGTGAAATACATTAATGATTGCTAAACATATCAATAACTTCTCATATACAGTTACTTGTGTTACTCTGTAATTAAGGTATGCAAATCTCGGTAAATGTGTGTAGTAATTGCAGCTTCAGTTTAGATAAATATTACAAATCCGCAATTACTCTCAAGTCATGAGACTGCTGATTGCGTGCATTAGATCTAATGCGAGAGTACCAAATTACAAACACGACACATCGAATCCAAACAAACTAGCAGCGCCATCGACTGATTGAATGTGCAAAAGTTGATTAAACGATGGTTGAGCCTACTAACCAGTCTTTATAATACAGTTCCTGAAATGAAGAAATAACACGCAAAACAAAAAATAGCAATCACTTCACTGTTCTGGGTAACGCACTGACTGCTCCTCACATTGACTGTTTCCGAGAAAGGTTTGTTTTTATGGAAGTTTCGGCACACGATAAAGCACGGGAATGAAAAGGCTAGTGTTTATAGTTTCAGAAGGTATTCTTGTTGCAGCGCAGCATGATGCACAAGTCCAAATCTGCAGCTTGATACACCTTCATTGAAATTAATGTGCTAAGTAACACAAATATTATTTCTGTAGCCTGCTCCTTACAATAATCAGTCGTTTCTCACAATGCTAACAGTGTCCAACACAGTAAGGTTTATGAGGTCACTGCTCTAAGGATAGAACAGTCTTCAATTACTTCATGAGCAACAGCTGGTGTTGACGAGGCACAATGTGAGGTTGTGGAAGCGTGACAAAAATTTACAAATTTCTTCCACACAAGCAATGAAGAAACGTGACGTCATCTGCTGCAGTATTCTGCATGTGTCTGAGTTCCATGACTAGTGACTGAAATTTATAATGAAACAAGAGATCATGACCTTTTATAGGTCCGTAATATTGACAATTTCAGCACGACACAGAGGGTGCCTCAAAGTCTGTGTGAAGTTCCTGATACAGATCTCACACACAGGTCTACTAATAACTCCGACCGACTAACAGACTGCGTGGCAGTTTGTGTTGTGGATGCTGGTTGGATGCCGTCTGTAACGCTGCCTCATGGTCTGAAGAACGGTTCTTGTGTCGGCTGTCGTAAGTGTGTTAGACTTGCCGTAAGTCTTGGCGACTGTGTCTCCTGTGGGTGCTGTGTGTCGTCGCTCGTGGGGATGAAGCTGAAACGTGCCAGTAGGACTGTGGCACGTAACAGCTGGCCACACCAAGGCTGGGACCGGTGAATCCCACGGACAGGAGTCGATCAGCAGGCTGTTGCTCTCCACGGCTCGCCAGTCGGTGAAGGCTGTGATGCTTTCACCAGTCTGCGGTATCTTTGGTCAGGCATTCACCTCATCTTCATGAGTTGCCGGTAAGGGCCTGTGGCAGCATTACATAATGACATTTGAATGGTTCAAATGGCTCTAAGCACTATGGGAGGTCATCAGTCCCCTAGACTTAGAACTACTTAAACCTAACTAACCTAAGTACATCACACACATCCACGCCCGAGGCAGGATTCGAACCTGCGACCGTAGCAGCAGCGCGGTTCAGGACTAAAGCACCTAAAACCGCTCGGTTACAGCGGCCGGCTGACATTCGACACATCACAATAAAGTTCAAATACAATCCTTATATACTGTAACCAAATTAACAGCAAATAATCATCTCGACCACAGTTGTTAATTGTAACTACACTCCTGGAAATTGAAATAAGAACACCGTGAATTCATTGTCCCAGGAAGGGGAAACTTTATTGACACATTCCTGGGGTCAGATACATCACATGATCACACTGACAGAACCACAGGCACATAGACACAGGCAACAGAGCATGCACAATGTCGGCACTGGTACAGTGTATATCCACCTTTCGCAGCAATGCAGGCTGCTATTCTCCCATGGAGACGATCGTAGAGATGCTGGATGTAGTCCTGTGGAACGGCTTGCCATGCCATTTCCACCTGGCGCCTCAGTTGGACCAGCGTTCGTGCTGGACGTGCAGACCGCGTGAGACGACGCTTCATCCAGTCCCAAACATGCTCAATGGGGGACAGATCCGGAGATCTTGCTGGCCAGGGTAGTTGACTTACACCTTCTAGAGCACGTTGGGTGGCACGGGATACATGCGGACGTGCATTGTCCTGTTGGAACAGCAAGTTCCCTTGCCGGTCTAGGAATGGTAGAACGATGGGTTCGATGACAGTTTGGATGTACCGTGCACTATTCAGTGTCCCCTCGACGATCACCAGTGGTGTACGGCCAGTGTAGGAGATCGCTCCCCACACCATGATGCTGGGTGTTGGCCCTGTGTGCCTCGGTCGTATGGAGTCCTGATTGTGGCGCTCACCTGCACGGCGCCAAACACGCATACGACCATCATTGGCCCCAAGGCAGAAGCGACTCTCATCGCTGAAGACGACACGTCTCCATTTGTCCCTCCATTCACGCCTGTCGCGACACCACTGGAGGCGGGCTGCACGATGTTGGGGCGTGAGCGGAAGACGGCCTAACGGTGTGCGGGACCGTAGCCCAGCTTCATGGAGACGGTTGCGAATGGTCCTCGCCGATACCCCAGGAGCAACAGTGTCCCTAATTTGCTGGGAAGTGGCGGTGCGGTCTCCTACGGCACTGCGTAGGATCCTACGGTCTTGGCGTGCATCCGTGCGTCGCTGCGGTCCGGTCCCAGGTCGACGGGCACGTGCACCTTCCGCCGACCACTGGCGACAACATCGATGTACTGTGGAGACCTCACGCCCCACGTGTTGAGCAATTCGGCGGTACGTCCACCCGGCCTCCCGCATGCCCACTATACGCCCTCGCTCAAAGTCCGTCAACTGCACATACGGTTCACGTCCACGCTGTCGCGGCATGCTACCAGTGTTAAAGACTGCGATGGAGCTCCGTATGCCACGGCAATCTGGCTGACACTGACGGCGGTGGTGCACAAATGCTGCGCAGCTAGCGCCATTCGACGGCCAACACCGCGGTTCCTGGTGTGTCCGCTGTGCCGTGCGTGTGATCATTGCTTGTACAGCCCTCTCGCAGTGTCCGGAGCAAGTATGGTGGGTCTGACACACCGGTGTCAATGTGTTCTTTTTTCCATTTCCAGGAGTGTATCAATTACGGCTCTAGTCCCTCAAATAATTAAATAATTAACTAAATACTGGCGCTCCTAGGCCTCAAAAACTAGAAAATTATTTATGAATTGTTAACAAACGTTACTGCTGTGTTCCATGGCCTTATAAAATAGAAGTAATTACGTTCAGTCTCCTGGGCACCTTAATCATTCAAAGAAAGCACCTATTGTGCAAAAATACAAACATGATTTTTCCAAATTTCAAATATCATGAAGGATTACAAATTAGCATCGTCGATATCACTTAGTGGTCATACAGCTAACTTATATCCCACGCAGCTATTTTGAGCACGCATGTCACATAAGATAGTGGCGTACCCTGCAGTGAACTACTGCGATTTTACTGTATGTGTTCATACTCCCTGATTCTTATAATGGGCCTTCCTCTCTCCCTACGATAGTGTCCTCCAGTAAGATTCTCTTTAATCTACAGCTCATAGAACAGTTCTGAGACAAACAAGGCTGAACGAGCATTACAAATGTTCGATGACTTGATAAAACCTGAGGCTTTGTCATGGTATTCGTTATATTTGCTAAATATTTACCTATTCTAGTGGCCATACCTGTATTAATGACCCGATGTTGCCTCAATTTTTACATTAAGATGTTCATCAAATCATTGCATCACTCAGCTGTATTCGTATTGCTATAAAACTCTTACAACATAAAGTTTACCTCCACCAAATGGCTGAGGCATCCCCTCACAACAGCACAAACAAAATTCGCAACAAATCCTGCGTCTTCCGTTGCGGGAACTCACTTTCCATTAGATGATGTGGCGTGTTACTAGTACAATCTTTGCTTCACAACCGTCCAGTACCTCACACTGCTGTCGTATTTGATCACAACTACAACAAAAATCCTCGTAAGTTTGGCGCTACAGCATGTCCGTCAAAACATAACATCCTCGACGCTCCATAGCTGCCGGTAATCATCGCTCAGTGTCTCTCGTTACTGACATGAAATATTAGCTATAACAGGCTAAATCATCCGTATAAGGCAAATGTATCCAACATCTCGTCCATGTACCCTTTATCGTAATCTTTCAAAACTGCCACAAATGCCTATATATATACTTCACTTATCGCGAATGGACCCAGAAGGATCACGCAAAGCTTTCTGACGTCGTTTCTTCTATACTTCTTTCATTCGTTCTCCATGTTTTCTTTTTCTTTCTTCTGTCCATTTTGTTCCTGGTCTCTTTAGTGCTTCCTTCTCCGACAATACATTCCACTTTTCCACCTTATTTCTAAAAGTTTTTCTATCTGTGACATCTTTAAGTTCAATATTTGCTTTTTGTAAATCTAATTTTACTTGGCTAATCCATGGTGTTGTTGATTTGACTTTTTCTATGTAAGTGAGAATTCTGTTGGTGAGTCGTGTGGGGGGAAGTCTAGTGACATGTCCATAAAATTTTAATCTTCGCCTTCTTATGTCTGCTGCCAGGTTTGATATAGTTTCTGTGGTTCTTCTTGATTGTATCCGGTATCCTTCTTCTGTTAATTTTGGACCTAAAATCTTTCTCATAATTTTTCGTTCTTCTTTTAGTATTTTTTCTAAATCACATTTTGTGTGGAGTGTGAGCGTTTCACTAGCATGTAGTGCTGCTGGCTTAATTACTGCGCAGTAGTGTCTGATTTTTGTGTTCGAGGACATGCATTTTTTATTGTATATTTCATGTGTCATACCATATGCTCTCTTCATTTTCTGTTGTCTGATCTTCTGTGCAACTTTCTCTCCTCCGGTTAGCTCCAAAATTTCACCTAGGTATTTAAAATGTTTTACTCTATTTATTTTTCCATATTTTGTGTTCAAACTGTGTATATGGAATTTTGTACAGAAAAATTCTGTCTTTTGAAACGAAATTTGTAAACCTACTTTATCCGCGCATTCCTTAAGGATCTCTATTTGTTTGGTGGCGATTTCTTCATCATCTGCAAGTATGGCCAAATCGTCTGCGAATGCTAAACAAGATATCTCCACGTTGTCTTTGGTTCTACCAAGATGGATTGGTTTCCAGTAAGATTGATGTTTTAATTCTTTTTCCCATTCCTTAATGACTTTATCCAGGACTATATTAAACAAAAGTGGAGATAGCCCGTCACCTTGACGTACTCCAGTTTTAATGAGAAAAGGTTCAGAGATGTCTCCTCTGAATTTAACTTTAGATACAGTGTCTGTCAGTGATTCTTTGATAAGCCTTAGTGTTTTGGAGTCAAGTCCAAGTTGCTCTAAAATGTTAAACAAAGATTGCCGGTCAATTGAGTCATAGGCTTTCTTAAAATCTACAAATGTACAAATTATGGGGGCATTTCTAATTGCTTTGTGTTTTAATATTGTCTTTAAATTAAATATTTGTTCTATGCATGAGCGACCGGGGCGGAAGCCTGCTTGATAATCACCAATTTGGCATTCCAGCTGCTCTTGTGTTCTTTTCAGCAGGCATGTTGAGAGAATTTTGTAGGTGACTTGTAAAAGTGAGATTCCCCTGTAGTTATTGACATTTGTTCTGTCTCCTTTTTTATGTAACGGGTGAATAATGGCACATTTCCACTCCTCTGGTAATTTTTCTGTTTCCCATATTTTTGTTATTATTTTTGTGAGCTCTTGCAACGTCTTTGGTCCTAGGTTTTTTAATAGCTCTGCAACAATGCCATCTTCGCCAGATGTTCTATTATTTTTTAAGTTTTTAATGTGACATTTGATTTCTTCCTGTGTTGGTGGTAATGAATCCGGTTGAGCGTTGGCACAGATTTCTTTGGGAAACCTTAAACTAGGTTCTGGGCAATTTAGTAGGTTAGAAAAATATTGAGCCAATACTTGACAGTTTTCCAGGTTTGTTAGGGCTAATTTACCATCTGGTTTTCTGAAACATAAATTTTGAGGGATATATCCTCGTATTTTATCTGCGAAAGTTCTGTAGAAGTCTCTTGTATTATAGTTTTGGAAATTTTCTTCTGTGGCATCCAGTTGTGCCTTTGTGTACTTCCTTTTTGCTTGCCTAATAGATTTTGAAACCTGTTTTCTAACCTCGTTAAATAAATGTAGACTTTCTTGTGATTTTTTACTGTTATATTCTTGAAATGCCTTTTTTCTCCTTTCCAATGCATTTTCACAGTCCGAATCCCACCAAGGGTGTTTGAATATCTTTTTCAAGGGAATAGTTTCCTTAGCTATTCGCGTGATTTTAGAATGAAATTCTTCCCATGTGTTTGCCTTTTCCTTCTCCCATTCATCTTTTACTTTAGATTCTTTAATCTTCTTGGTGTCATATTTCTGTATTTCTGTTTTTTTCTGATGACTTCTTCGTGCTGTAAACTTGATTTTAATTCTAGTTAGGTAATGGTCTGAATCAATGTTTGCTCCTCTGCATACTTGGACGTCGTAAATTTCTTTTTGTACTGGGTATGAAATCGCCACATGATCTATTTGAAACTCGCCAATTTGTTGTATAGGAGATCTCCATGTCTTTTTTCTTGGACATTTTCTTAGAGATGTTGACATTACCTTCAGGTTATTCTGCTTACATAGTTCGACGAGCCTTGTGCCATTTTTATTGTTAAATTTATGTGCAGGATATTTGCCTACGGTTTTTTGGTGGATTTTCTCTCTACCCATTTGGGCATTAAAATCGCCGAGTAGAACTTTTGTATCATCTTTTGGAATCCTGGCCATTATATTCTCCAAATTTTCCCAGAACTTTTCTGTTTCTATGGGGTTTTTCTTGTTGTCTCCGTTTGTGGGAGCATGAACATTAACCATTGTGTATGTTTTGTTGGCACATTGTAAGCGCATCGTCATTATCCTATTATTTACGGGAGTAACTTCCTTGATGGAGCTGAGCACGCTCTTGTGTATGATAAACGCCATCCCGAGATGGGGGGCTCCTCTTCCGATTCGTTTATCCGTCTTGCTCTTAAAGATGCGATAGTTGCCATAATCTGATGTTTCTTCATCTGTAAAACGTGTCTCCTGTAAAGCTAGTATTACTATCTTTTGCTTTTCAAGTTCTGTTGTAAGGTTTAGAAGTTTTCCTGGTTGGATTAATGTATTTATGTTAAAGGTTCCAATGTATGTAGGTGTTTTAAGTGGAAGTTTGCCAGAGAGCTCCGACTTTCTCTGATGTAATCGTGTAAGTCCAGGTTCCCCAGAATCCGAATTCCTGGTTGCCATCTGTTGATGGGTGGATTGGTTACCACCTGGGGTAATGTTGTTATTAATTGCACGAGTCATACTTGCTTGTAATCAAGTTGGTGCAGTGTTTCCACCGGGTGTTTAGAACCAGGGATTGTTAGTTCCTGGAGCATTATGACCAGCCGCACATTGTGTGAACAGACGCTGACCAGGATGCCGATGGTTCCCACTTCAGACGCGTCCTGGATTTGGGTGTTGACGGTGCTTATTGTAATGGCGGCACTTACTCGCCATGACACAGCAACGTCTTCGGGTTCTGTGGTTTTTGAATGAGTGTGACCCTTGCCAAAAGTCACACTCCCACACCCTCGTGATGCTGCCGCCTCGGTCCGGGACTGCTTATTTGGGTTTCCCCTTATTCGCAGCTGTCCACCATATCTGATGGATCGTTCGCTATCCGCCACCTGCGACCCGCCCTGTACCTGAGGCTCGGATAGGGTATAATCTTCCTTGCTCACTCACGGCTATGAAACCGATTGCTGTGTATTCAACTAACCTCTTGAGCAGTGAAACGTGTCGCCGACATTCAATCTGCGACTGCTGAAGGTCTCTCTCTCACCAAAGTTATTGTGAAAAATTTTGTTTACTCTGAACGATCCACAGCTTACGTAAAAGAATTATGACTAATATATCCGATGTTACGTGACCTTCTAGTTTTCAATAACGCAACATCGTCCACAAACTCCCTCCATCTCTTTAAGTTCTACTGATAGTTTGTGGAAACTCATTATCCATCTGGAACAAGACGCTTATCTTGCGCATACACATATATGCCTACATTCCAGTTATTAACTACTTATAGTCTAATGACTATTTTTCTGGTTGGCATCTAACTGTGTGCCCCATGGCTGATCCTCTTCATCGTTTTTCCAAAGTTCCACCGGTTTCTTCTCCGTTCCCGTCAACAGAAGCGCCAAACCTCTTGGGATTGCAACACACCCTTATTCTTTTGGCTTATGTCTAAGTTCCCCGCTTACACATTCAAATTCATCTCCACCAGAGTTGTCTTCTTCCGATAATATAAAAGTATCATTTATCCACTCTTTAGTGTGAAGAGACACATCTAATGCTTTCCCAGCCTTGCCTGACGTATTGAACTTATTTGTATATAATTTCTTTGGTCTCTGACTCGCACAAGCAAAAGCCTTCCCAGTCGTCATCGTCCTTATCGTATTCTTCGGATTGGTTCTCTGACTAGTGCGGCAATCGACTGTGTCGTTAGAACTCCTGATGACATGTAGTTCTGTCTCTCCTCCTCCTGTTCCTAATTCTTCATCACCTACTTTCATTAATTTAACGCTTTCGCCTTGTTGCAATGTATTTCCTTCAGTAGTAGCCTTCCTCCCTTCCTTCCTTCCTTCCTTCCATTCCTGTTTCGTCTTCCCGTACTTCCATCACTCTAAATCTTTGGTTTCATACTAACGTATTTCCTTCACTAATTATAATGATGCCCGGCATTTGAAAACTCTCCTTGCTCAAATTTCCCTCACTGTCCTTGAAATTTAATTGATTCCTTTCTTGTTTGAAAACACTTCTGCAGACCTCTGCTTGTAGTTCACCACCTACTTTTAGAACTTGATAAACTCGAGACCGAGAACTGCCTTTACAGTCACGTTCCGTGTGATCAGAAAGTCTGCACTTTGCATGTAAGTCAGTTCTAAATTGCTCCTTCACTTCCTCGCTTTCCCGAGTATTTGCTCCGTCTGTTCTCACCCCTTGCTTCTTAAACGTAGGCCACTTCTCCAAATGGCACCTGTCACATAGCCCTTAGAGAGAATTAGGAATTTACTTCCCGAATCTAAAATATACGGCGCAGATACGTTTCGGAACTTCACATCTAGCAATGGGTATGCAATGTCTTCTGTTCTCTTATCTAAGTAAGTGACACCACGGATAAATTTTTCCTGAAAGCTTCGTAAACGTTCGATAAGGGTCATGACAGTTGACTTTCGTCCCGTAGCGAAATTGGAGCCTCTGCTGCAAGTTAATCTCTACTCTCAGTCTTTTCCTCTTCATTCCCTCGTGGATTCATTTGTGAGCCTGGGCCACATACTTCAGCGATTTCCACACACCCTGATCTTGATCATCACGTCCTCTGTGTTCTTGCCTATAGCCTCCACTATACTTTTCACTATACGATCCGCGCAGAAATTATGCTGATTGTTTCTGTTCCACTGGTTGTCCTTTTCGGGGGCCGATGCCTCTCCCGCCAGTTCACATTCGATGGCCCAAGCTGTGGTGGTCCGAAGTTTTTTTGTAAAAGGTGCACTGGTTCTCTGACATCGGTTCCACGATAGTAGCCAAGCTCGTCCAGCAAGTGCAAGAATGTGCCCGCCTCACCCATACCATGACCAGCTAACGTAATGTCTTTGAAGTCGGTTTGACAATTTGGTTTGGCTTATCCGTATGAGTTGCTTTGGTTCTAACAGTGCGTCAGTGAAATGGTTTCCCAGTAAAATAAGGCGTCGGACTTCGAAACTGTGAACCAGCATGTGGCTCCATCTTTAAAATGCCTGTTTTTATATTCTTCTGTTTCTCATTCACCAAAAACTCGTGCAAGGACGCCTCTTTAAAACTCCCCGTATGTTCTGCACTTTCCCGCGATCATCTGCATAGTTGTGGCTTAGACATCCTGTAGAAGTGCGTAAATAAACTGGATTTTGTAACCGGCTAACCCACGTCTTGGAAAACCGTTTTGGAACTGTTCAATCCAAATTTTGAGATGTAAACTATTAAATCTACTGGGTAACAGAGCATACTGCTGAACGGAAATGAAATGGTTTGGTTTGGTTGTTTGGGGAAGGAGACCAGACAGCGTGGTCATCGGTCTCATCGGATTAGGGAAGGATGGGGAAGGAAGTCGGCCGTGCCCTTTCAGAGGAACCATCCCGGCATTTGCCTGGAGTGATTTAGGGAAATCACGGAAAACCTAAATCCGGATGGCCAGACGCGGGATTGAACCGTCGTCCTCCCGAATGCGAGTCCGGAAATGAAATGCTTTCTTCTTCCATCCTCATCCACGTCCTGACAATTTATTCCTACACACACACACACACCTGGGATAACCGAGCGAGGTGGCGCAGTGGTAGCTCACTGGACTCGCATTCGGGAGGACGACGGTTCAATCCCGTCTCCAGCCATCCTGATTTAGGTTTTCCGTGATTTCCCTAAATCGTTTCAGGCAAATGCCGGGATGGTTCCTTTGAAAGGGCACGGCCAATTTCCTTCCCAATCCTTCCCTAACCCGAGCTTGCGATCCGTCTCTAATGACCTCGTTGTCGACGGGACGTTAAACACTAACCACCACCACCACCACCACCACCACACACACCTGCTTCAATGTTTACAGAAGGGCCTGTAGCATCTCTTTATATGCGATAGAGGCTGTCCTCTGATTCACCTACTTCCTCGTCTTCCTTGCACCTATCTTATTTGCTTATTAATAACAGGCCATTCCGCATATCGTTTGCTCATCCACTATTTCATTGTCTATCGTTGAAAAATTTTACCAAAGCTTCAAGACTGTGACGGTTGATGTACGCTTGATTTTGTTCGAACTGAAACAGAACTTTTATTTCTTCTTAATATTATAAATTAACCTCTACGGCGCTATTAGAACTCGCGACGACAATTCCCTTACCTGCTACTAGAGAAACGTCATCCGTAACCACATCTCTCCACTTTTTCATATTGTCAACGTCCTTTAGCAATTCAAAGATATTTTCACTTCGTGAGTTGACGTACCTAATTTATTTTCGCTTTTGCCAACTTACTGTATCGTTCCCTACTGATTTCTTAAATACTTCCCCGGTGCTTTTGTATAATGCGTAAATGTCCTATGCACACCCTTGTACATGTCCCGTTAACAGTTGTTTTAATCTCTTAAAATTATCACTATGTTCCTTGAACTGTTGAACATTTTTAAAATACGCATCATACACTGAAGCGCCAAATAAACTAGTATAGGCAAGTGTATTCAAATACAGATATATGTAAACAGGAAGAATATGGCGCTGCGATCGGCAACACCTACATAAGACAACAAGTGTTTAGAGCACTTGCTACATCGGTTGCTGCTGCTACAATTAAAGGTTATCAAGATTTAAGCAAGACTGAACGTGGTGTTATAGACGGCGCACGAGCGATGGGACACAGCACATCCGAGGCAGCGATGAAATGGGGATTTTCCCGCACGACCATTTCACGAGTGTACTGTGAGCATCAAATCACTGACATCGCTGCAGCTCGAAAAGGACCCTGCAAGAACGGGACCAACCACGACTGAAGAGAATCGTTAAACGTGACAGAAGTGCAACTCTTCCGCAAACTGCTGCGGATTTCAATGCGGGGTCATCAACAATTGTCAACGTGCTAACCATTCAACGAAACACGACCGATATTGGCTTTCTGAATTGAATTCCACCAGGACAGTGCGACATCCCACACACCCAGAATTGCTACAGAGTGGCTCCAGGAACGCTCTCCTGCGTTTAAACACTTCTACTGGCCACCAAACATCCCAGACATGAACATTATTCAGCATATCTGGGATGCGTTACAACGTGGTGTTCAGAAGTGATCTTCACCCCTCGTTTTCTTACGGATTTATGGCCAGCCCTGCAGGGGTCATGGCGTCAGTTCCCTCTATTCCCTCGACATTAGTCGAGTCCATGCCACGTCGTGTTGCGGCACTTCAGCTACACAATATTAGGCAGGTTACCAGTTTCTTTGGCTCTTCAGTGCACTGTTCGTCTAGCTTTCTGAAATTTTCGCCTTCCTTTACTAAAACTGCTTCTGCTCCTATATGCTGTTTCTCGTTGTCTAATGCAATTACGATAAAAAATGATGTAGATCAAAGGGTGCGGTGAAGACAAATTTGGTGTGCAGTCGACAACATTGTGTCTCACGTTTCGCAGCCGGCGTTTACGGAATAATTCTTACAAGCTTTTCTGTACGTTGCTTGCTGCCCTATTCGTCTATTGTGATGTCTTCATATACTTCCATGATTTTCCATCATCTCCCAATTGTGCGAACAGCCTTGTTCGGCCTCCTCGTCTAGTTGGCAGTTAACTGAGTGACTCGCTTCTGCCATATAAACGGTGCTTGATACCTCTAAGTCACGTGCACGGGCAGTAACCAAATAGAGGCATAAAAAATTTAACCGCTTCCCCCTAACAACCAGTTTCCTGACCTACACGCCACCAAAAAGAATTAAATCCCAGTTAAATAATAAAAGTAAGTTCCTCAAAACTGCAATGACGAAAAAATCAGGACTATGATAGACTTCAGCTCACAACGTTTCCGGGATAAGTTAGTGACAATCCCAGCACTTACCAGTATTTTAAATTCTATGCCTTCTTTCATCATCAAGTGTTCTTCGTCATTTTTTACGTTAAAACTCGATTAAGTAAAAGAAAATTTGAGTACGAAAATCACAAGATCGTGGGATTTAGGAAATTATCCTGTACGGAAGGCGCCAGCGTCCTGTGTGAGGTGTTTCTTGAGCTGTTTACCATACGTCTAGGATGCTATAATTCCGATCTCTGGGAAGCTACGGAGTAGGGAAGCACGCCATAAGATCGCTCTGCTCTTAAGGAAATGATAGTATCGCGCTGACGTAACCGTCTTATTGAACGGTAATTAACAAGAGGTCGCCCAGCCAAGCAGTAAAATACGGTACCACACCACGCAGGGATATTTTAATTGGTGGAGTAGTCATCTATCCATAACTGTAAGAAATGGTTACTGTAATCAAGTTTGTCAACTTAAAACATCAACACATGAATTACCCACTGAGCTTTTTAAAAGAACACTTAATAAGTGCACAGAGGATTATAATTCTGAAATGCATCTATGGTGCTGGTGGGTGAGCATGATAAAAACATAATTAAGAAAATAATTCGCGTATATGACCAATGACTGTGATACTAGGGCATTTAAGAGAGAACATGGGAAGATACATGAATACCAGTAAGATCGCCAAAGTTCATGATAGAAGAAGCTACCTGGCAGTTAAATATTAGAACTGTGCAACTGTCTCTGATGGAAGTTAACATTGTGTCCCTACCGAATCAGTGATTGCAACTCCGGTCCATTCTTACCACACTCATACATCAGGAAGGTGGATGACGTCCGGAGTAACTGCTGGAAATTCAGAGTCCAGCTCGGCCTCTTTACTCAGTACGCACATTTACACATGCTTCTCCATGACACAAGGTCTCGTCTGGCTGCAAATGTTTACTCTTCGGCCCACCGGCGGTAGGAGTTCTCTTTGACTTTTCATCTGCAAATGTTTATTTTCCATTGCATGGCTGTTCTCTATGTTAAAGCTATGAAACTTGGCTGCTTCGTCAGAGAGGAATCGCGCCAGCTAGTAGTGGGAGACACTGAGGTCTTTAAATTTTTTGAAAAACCTTAAAGGAACTCGTACTACTGCGGATTATGTAATTAACCGATAGTGCTGAGGCCCATGGAAGAAGCCAAGAAAGCTCTTCGACTTCATGGTACGATTCTGAAGATGGTAAATAAAAGAGATTGTACGTAGACACACATGAGAAAGCACGCACTCTTCATAAATAAGTACTATGAACTAATGCGAAAGTCTGTTACAACGATCTCAAATGACCGTTTCTCCGTGCAGTGGCTACTAAGGCAAATGACATTTCTCGTACTTCAGTGTCTCTAGAAGGCTGCGCCTGGCTTACATTCTTACCATTCCAAAGGAATCTTAGAACAATACTGTTATTTGGCGGACAGCTGGCTCTGTGTACCACTTAGAGTGCGGGGATGGGCGAATCGAATTCCGCTCTCGGCAAACTGCGCTGACTGTCGGCCCTCAGCTCTGGAACATTTATATCTCTCTCTCCCTGTCCGTTTAAGTAAACTCCTATCTCATTGCAGCCGGATTGGAAGCTTTCAACTCTGCTGGAAAATAACAAACACCTCAAAATAATAAGAAAATGGAAAAGAAGAAGCAATTAGCTGAGCAGTCATTGGTAGTATTGAATACTGCCTGCAACTACGATGCAGCTTGAACAATTGACTAGAGTGATAAAATGAATGGGTATATAGTATCATAAAATACGCTGCGTGACACATCTGAGCGAAATCTATCGCTTAATATATGTCTTGCAATAAAATCACTAGCAACTGACAACTTCCTACTGTAACGTACTCTGTGATGATTCCTATTCAGCTAAACTTAATTTACTTAGGTACTTTTGATAGCCTTATCTTCGAGCCAATGTTGATTGGCTCACTTTTTTGCTATGACAAGCCATTATAATCATAAACCACGAAGCGTTTGTACTCGTACCAGTGTAACTGGCATAGTCCAACAAAAATAAGAAGTTCGGAATTATTACAATAACAACTTTTGTCATTAAAAAATCAAGATGCACTAAAATGGTGCAGTCTACATATGAAGAGCTAAGTTACAGCTAGGTACAGATGGCAATGTTTACAGATGGATGGTTGTAGCAGTATATGCAAACTTCCCTCGCGAATCCAACTATTAGTAAAAGCCTTAGCACTACCTCAACAGGTGCTGCTGAGATTACCTTTCGCAAATACTCATAAAAACGCGGTAAGTTGCTCGACATGTGTACCAGAGTGAAAATGACGTAATGCGGACATGGAATCTGTTCCAATTGACAGGTGGCGATGAGATCTTATATCGCATTGACCGTCCACTGAGCCGTGCTGGCCTATGTGAGGGTATGTGCGCGATCCTACTGGCGTCACTTGTGCACACATTCCATCGATTCTGGCCATAGTCGTACCATTTTTACTTGGTTTTCTCATCCATCTGGGGCTGTGTGGTAGTGAGCGGAGTGTGGGACGCGGAGCTTGATGGGTGTTCCGGAGTAATAGGCGTCCTGGTGATTGCAGCACGTCCAAACCGTTCACCGTTGGGCCATGGCGATCCGCTTTTTCCTGCAGCGTTGCATTTTGCTAACGCTGAGTTTAGCGGGCAAGGAGCCGCGCTCGTCGCGTGCAATCATATTACGAAGTGCATAAGTCAACTGTGGTGTGCTAAACACGCCGATATGTATTAAACAGCTTCTTGACAGCTACGAGAGGAGGGCAGTATTGTCCGGTGCCTACCTGGACTCCTGAATCTACTGGTGTCCTTAGCATTTATTAGAAATTATGGATGAAGACTTCAGTAGGTTCTGTACTGAAGGATTGTTAATTCTGCCCCAGTGTGAGCTGGCCAGGAATTCGGTTCCTTTATATCTTTTGGGGCTGTTTGTGTGTCAACGTGAAGGTTTTCGTAAGTGTCAAGGTAGTTTTTGTAATATTAATCTGCTACATGAAATCGTTGTTAACATTGATTATTTGATACTACTGATTGTAATTTCAGATTGTTGTAGACCTTACTGTCCTCCCACGGTCGAGATGTGGGATTTGGCCTGTAAGTAAAGTTGTCTGCGTTCCGCCTATAGGTACGAACGCGTGTGTCACGTGTGTGTGTGTGTGTGTGTGTGTGTGTGTGTGTGTGTGTGTGTTGAGGAGATTTTCGGGTTATAGTTGTACATTTTAACCAGCCATAATTCATTTGGATCGTGTTCCAATTACAATTAGTTCTTAAGAGGCCCCAGTAAAGACACACCTTGACTTATTTAATCCTGTTTGAATTATTACGTAATTCTTCTTTTAAATGAATTTGTACACGTTTCTTGTTATTGCTAGGAAGGTTAACTTGCAATGTTTATGAGCGAGCCGGTTCTATACTGAAGTTTTAATAGTTGTTTTTCTTGAAAATAATCCTTAATGTTCGTATAAGTGTCGCTGTGTTTGCTAATTTCTATCAAACTTTTTTGCTGTTTGTTGTTTGGTATATGCTGACAGTCTTCCATCGGCGCTGCGATGCGCTCTTCGAAACAGCAATTTTTTTACCACGGCTCATCTCGGATCTGTTTGTGTTAGGGTAATCGCAGAAAAAACGATGGAACGCAACCTGGTAATATAGAATGCCTCCAACAGTCTTTCCCACAAGTGTAAAAAGGTGATTGTGGACTAATGTTATGGAGTACAGCTTTCGTGGCTGTTTAGGGCTATCTCATTGCTCTGCGCAACACGGACGATGTTCTGTAGCCAATAGTGGAACCGTATAGTCAACATCTTGGTGACAGCTTCACCTTGATGTATGACAACTTGGGTGCTGTCCTCGTGAACACGCCCCTTCAGCACGCTGGGATCACCAGACTGATGTGGCGTGGTCGGTCGCTTCCCAGGATATGAACGCAATGGAATATGAGTATGGCTGATTAAAACGAGATGTTTATTTCCTTGACTCATCGACGGTATACGACGAAGGAATAGAGCTTGCTTCCAACCAAGGTGACGTTCTTCAAGGTGTTGGTGTCCCTCAGGAGCGGGAGCGTTGTGAAGACGCCCCCCCCCCCCTCAGCCCGTGGGAAACGTACAAATTTACAGCTACACAAACTTTTTTAATTTTTTAACGTACATGATCTGGCCACATAGCAAATAAATATATGTCTCACGTCCCATTTTATTTACTGTGCTCTGAATTTCGAAGTGATGGGGTGATTCATGTATTTTCTCCGTGTGTGTTAGTGGAAACCTTATCAAAATACCTACTGTAGTTCGTAAAATTAGTCCGAACACACAGACAGAAACCATGACGGAGGACTTCAGTTTATAATACGAGTGGATTTCTCACCATATACTAACAATAACTTGGCGCAGAATTAATGTTAGAGGTGCCCGTATGGCAGACACCAAAGGTTAATGTAAGTCATACTGCGGCCTCGCGGTAGTAATGTCTTTTCTTCTAAAACTCATAGAAGCTGTGTGCACCAGCTGCATAAAACATGTTGTAACAGTATGCGGACATCCTTCGATTACCGGCCCTTGTTTGCATACGTAACAGTATTGCCTTTCCTTCACCTATTACGTACTAAAGATTTTCGTTAACAACGGAAACGAGAGCAACATCGTTTGATTACGTCAGCGTTGCTTTTCTCGATGGCACTTTTATAGGTGTCCTACTTTTTTCACACGCTTAGTTGCTTCTGTATAGACGAGATGTAACTATGACGGAAGATCTCACCATTTCTTACGCCACTATTAACAAGAAATTGTTTTCCATCCTTCCTTCTTGTACTGCTGACACTATTGTTTGTCTGATAAGTAATTGTTGGAATGTATTTATCGTATATACGCATTAATATGTGAAGCACCATTTCTTGAAAGCGGCATGATGTAACGATGTTGTTATACATCATCTGCGTTCTAACGTCATTCTTTAGTAAGTAGTGAACCCAGACATGATGTGCAGCAAGCTACTAGTCAGAACTGCTTTACATAACATCGATCGACTTCCGCAGATGCTATAAAGGCTGATAATGATCTACGTATCAGTTGGGGGGTTATCCGCTCCAACAATGCACTTCAAGATAAGTGAGTAATCAGTACAGTTGAGTCCTTGTAAAAGGAGGAAATTCTGTTCCAGTATGTCTCCATTGTCAGGGCATTTAATTGTTGGAGAATTATTCGAATTATATCTGACGCAAACGCCAAAGCTACAATGTACAATCGGCCATGTACTGTGCAGCGACTTGCTGAGTACTTACGAAGATGTAAATGTGGAAAACAAATTTAGGATGTAACTGAATATTCAATGGTACTTCATATGATATAATGATGAACATTTTGGTGTGTCACAAATCCTTTGTGCTGGTGAAATACGGCTGCCAATCCTCAAATGAACCAAGGTAATGAAATTTTTCTTTCTGTAAATTAAAGTCAGTACTATCAGTTCGACCTCTAAATCTAATATCTGTTCGGCGAATGACAATAATGCACCGGTTAATCTAATGGTCCGTCTAAGTGTCATACGCATGCCAGTCACCTTGAGCGATACGTGAACCAATATAACATTGTAGTTTCCGATTTAGGTATCTCAGAGAAACGAAATTCCAGTTTAAGAGAATGAAAAATTTCACGTTTTAGTGTTATGACTATATTCCTACATTTACTACCATAAAGTCAATAACGTTCAGCATAAAATACGCAATTTGTTGACAGATATGTAGCCATATCTCAGAATGGACGGTAATGCTTCCAAGGTGATATGTGTTTCTCTACTCTTGAGAATAGTTAATTATCAGACACTGATTGAACACAAATGTAGAATTTTGCAGATAAATGTTTTTGATAGATGACAAAAAAGGCACACCTCCGTGTTTTAAAATCATTAGTATTCAGTTTTAGGCGTACATGTTTCGATACTTCTGTTTTAAATAAACTAATGTAAAGAAATGGCTCTCCAAAAATTCAATGATTTCCCTTATTTATGACATCTAATAACTCATCATTCATTGGAACAAGCCCATATTCCATTTAGTAATTGCGGATGTACGGTATAACATTTGTAGAGCTACCTGAAATTAAATGTCTCTTGGTTAGTTTATATATTTTCCTTTTACTGAACAGTCAATATGTTTTTGGCTTGAACTGTACCGAGAAGTCTTTAAGCTGCAGAGAAAGCTGTTGCATGCTTAATCCCTTGTGGGCGCGTGGAGCTGCGGGGACCAAGTTGAGAAAGGTTGTTACGAGGCATCTGTTTAACACCCGCGAACCTTCCAGGCGACTCATTAAATTAACGCAAATTAAGTTTTACCATAATTACATCCGCGCCCCTCAGGAAAACTAATCGATGTTCATTAATGGATTAACCAAGTCTAGGCACTCAAGTCGAAAGCGGTGTGGGTCCCCAGACAGAAAAGTAAAGGCACGTTACTAAAGGCACGTTGCAGAAAATGGTGTAAAAAGTAACATTTGACACTCAAAAAGCTCTAAAAGAATTTCTCTCTACTTCTTCATCGAGTTTTCAGATGCTCATATTATCTACGTTAAGCCGATAAAGCTGAGATGCCGCCAGTGGCGGACTGACTTCAACTTTCACAATATTTAAATTCTTTAAGTACGTTTCATAATTACTGCCGAATGTTTCGCAGAGTACTCTACGATGATTATCTCTACTTCATGCCTTATCAACGGTAAGGGCACTCACTCGCACTTAAAAACCGACTCCTGTTACCACTCAGTATCTGGGCCGTGCAGTATTTTACACAAAAGTTACGATTTTGTTAAATGAAGTTTCTTCTTGTTTGGTCAAAAAACAAAACAAAAGCAAAAAAAAACTTTATGATAACGAGGCTGAAACTACTCAACAGGTTATTACCATCTTGCAAAAAATTCCCCATCTATAGATGTGTCTGTATTTGCGAAATGGCAGCTGTAACTGTTTCGACGTAAGTGTAGGTGACGACTATAGTTTGAACTGAAACGAAGCATACCACATAATGTCAGCCATGAAAACGATCAACGTGATCATCATCAGACTACGACATCGATACATCCATTCTCAAGTTTATTCATTCTTTGTTAAGAAGGGTATGAAGGATTCAGTCATCACTTAAAACAAAGTAAAGACTAATGGTATGAGTGCCTGGGAGCCCCTAAGTCAGTTTCAGCCACTTATAAGGGAGAGGTGTTTTCTGTCCTTCGTGAAGTGTGGGCGCTGTGTGTTTTTGTTTAAGTGTAACTGTTAAGCGTAGGTGACTGTAATTGGTGGGCATGTGGTGTCACGTATGCGTTCGATGATTCTGAGAAAAGGGAGACGGTAATGCCATCACATACTATAACGCAATGGCGTAATTCAACTACTAATTGGGATTTTCACCATCAATGTAATGCGAGGAGTGAGGGGTCATTCTATTAAGAGAGACAGGTTACAATATTATGCAACAATTATAGTATCAGCAGTACTTGGGAAATATATACCGTACACTTGTGTTTGAAGGGATCACGTCTGATGTTGATCTTCGGCAGCTTGGAATGGAATGAAAGAGAAAATTAGAAAATCTGCTCATAGCCTGATAAATACCGGGCTGGTGCTACATCCGATAACATTTCCCGTTTCCGTCAGTGAGTAAACGGCTGTAGGCGGCTCATCTTTCCGCGTACTGCGAACGACTTTATGAACCTCTTCTGGTGGTATTTTGGAACTGTCATTAATCTCATTGTCAACGCTCAAACCGTCCTTCGTATATTTGTATAATTTTTATCTATTTTTAGTGACTCTGCCGTCTTTAATTTTAGGTGACTATGTACGAAGATTGCTCTAATGTTTGCTTCTTTTCCACTTAATCTTATTGTATTGAATTATCTCTCGTATCAAATTTCCATTGTTCCATTCGACACGTCTCGAAAACAATCCTCAGTAACTTTTATAAATTTAGTATATTTTACCAGGTTCCTACCATAATTTGGTTAAATTAGTCGCCTAGATCCATTTAGGATTTAGTTTCTTTGGCTTTCCTCTACCCTGCTGTGACCATTTCTCCTTGCCTAAGTACTTTCGTAGAATATCTGCTTCTTTGCGAATGTCTTCATACTCTTCCATTTTATAGTATTCTGAAATTGATGCTTAGTTTGATCTTGGGGTAGCTGAAAAAGTGTCATGATGATCTCTCCATCAACAAAAGATTCCAGACTAGGCCCTTATACGGATCTCGGGAGGGTACTGCCAAGGGGGAAATGACGTTGAGAGAAAGGTGGAATAGGGTAATATTCTTCGAGTCGGATTGTGGAATGTCAGAATTCTGAACAGGGTAGACAAGGTAGAATATCGGGAAAATGAAATGCTAAGGCTGAATATGGATGTAGTGCGGGACGTTAAAGCGAAACGTAAATCGACAGAATTTCTGGTCGAACATATAAAGGGCGACACCAGCAGCAAAAAATGGCACAACAGGAGTTAATAACAGGAACTTAGGACCGGGAATGGATTACTGTCAACAGTTCAGCGATAGAATTGTTCTCGTCGGAATCGACAACAAACCAACACCTACATAAACAGTTCAGGTGTAGACGTCCACGTCTCAAGTGGAGGATGAAGAGATGGAATCAAAGAAAGAATTGCTGCAGGATATCGGATTGCTAGTGACAAGAGCAATCAGAGATGATGAAGTGACAATCTGCCAGGGACTAGGTAGGTAACTGCAAAGGAACTTTGGATAACAGAGACCATTCCTCAGCAAGTACAACAAGATTCAGCGGAAGATAGTAATTCAGAAGAGATTTTTCATCTCCCAATACGTACTGTACTACCCTTTCGATAACCTCGGATGCCCTCTCCATCTGAAACGAATGTGAAATGGCTGCACGTGAAAAATCTGAAGAAATCGAAAAGTGAATGATCACCGAAATGGCTGGCTCAATTTACATAATCATCGAAACGACCTTCGCTGAAATTAAAAGCGGGAAATAGTACAAAGAAGGACTTTATGAGGTTGATGAATTGTCTCAAGACTTGATACAATAAGAAATTGCAGTCGATATGGAAGACATAGGGGAACCAGTATTAGAGTCACAATTTAAAACATTTTAGGAATACCTGAGCTTAATTGAGACGGATGGGTTATATAACACAGCACTGGAATTTCTAAAATCATTGAGGGAAGTGACAAAAAACGACTATTCAAGATGGTGTGTAGAACGTATGACACTGACTACGACGTCACCTCAGTCAGAGGAAGAGCTCATCCACTGAATTAACAAGACAGCGAGAATAATAAGTGAGAGAACACACAATTAGCTTAACAGCTCGCACATCTACGTTGCTGACAAGAATAACGCAAAGAAGATTGATGCTGATGCCGATTAGTTTGGCACTAGCAAAGGTAAACGCACCAGAGAGGCAGTTATGACCTAACGGTTAATATTGAAAACAAGACTGGAGAAAGATTAAGATACATTCATAGGCTTAGTCGACCTGGAAAAAGCATTCCAAAATGTGTAATGGCGCAAGATGATCAAAATTCTGAGAAAAACAGGAGTAAGGTATAGAGAAAGACTGGTAAGAAACAATATGTCCTACAACAAAGAGGGAACAATAAGATTGGATAACCAAGAAAGAAATGTTGGGATTTAAAAGTGTGTAAGGCAGCGATGCAGTCGCTCGCCTCGGATGTTCAATCTGTGTATCGAAGAAGTAACGACGGCAATAAAAGAAAGGTTCAACACTGGGATTTAAATCTGGAGTGACAGAATATCAATGAAAAGTTTCGCACATGACATTACTATTCTTAGTAAAGGTGAAGAAAAATTAAAAGATATTTTGAACGAAATACACACTATCAAGAGGAAAAATTTGGGATTGAGTTTAAACTGAATAAACAGAAAAGAGAGAAACGTCATATCATATTTGGTGATCACGAAGTAGACCTAACTAAGGAATCCTGCGCATTACGGATCGAGATTTAGAGGTCTCTTCTATCCAATGATTTGTGTCACTTTTTCTGCTGTTTTGTAATTTGTAATGAAAAAGGAACTCCCCTAGTATTATATCTACCCTAAAAGTAAAACTCATCTAAAATTTTGGTAGTAAAATAATTGATCTTTTAAACTGTTTCAGAATCTAATACAAAACATTAAAAGTGAAGGTAACAGAATGCTGCTGCAATGAAATTCTGGAGTAACTGAAACCATAAAGTTTTTACCGGTCCCAGAATCATGTATAATATTACACCCATTGAGTCCTAACCGACTAGTAATATTCACCAAACAATAAAAAGGCCCAGAATGGCATTAGAAAGTAAAGTTTCACGAATACTGCCATGTAAATGAAAGCCATGCAACACAGATTTATTAGATTCAAAGTTTTGACGCAGTCTGAAGATGTGGCTAATGGAAACGGATCTACCCTCTTCCGTTGGGCTGTAGCGACCTAAACTAATGGCGGACACTACACGACGCACGTATTTCTTTATTACATTCCAATAAGCAACGCAAATTCTGACATAATTTGCATAAACATACAAGAGTACCGTTCAGAAACACTGCAAGTACACGTTTAGGTAACAAAAGACGAAAAAAACAAGAACTGCAAATTAATTTGGGCCACTGCACATAAATAATCGGCGCACCAATGCTACAAAACTGAAGTCAGTGTCGAAAGGCAAGGTATGTCCAGAAATGTAATATTCTTTATAGAAAGATATTAAATAAAGAAGTTAATTTTTGTAGTGAGTTTCTCGGAATTATTTAAAGCTTTATTCAGACTGCTTCGTGTTTCAGATACATGAAAGGTATGATAACAACGAGAAGTTACATAAATAAGTTCAAAACAAAATAACGTTTCACCATCAAATTCATTGTGACATTTGTTCGTGAGGTAAGAGCTTCCTGTTAGTTATAAAGTCGGATAAGTAATCACATAACTGATGAAATCGACGTGTCATCGTCCTACGCTAGCGAGCCATGTACCAAGAGATACACTCTTAATAATTGCTCTTACGACTGCCCTCTTGATGAAGGCCACTCGCCTTTTGATATAGAAGGGAAGTGCCATACTTACTGTCTCTTCGTAGCTTGTCAGGGATGTAGACCAGACGTGCTTCATCCAGCAAATATGTGATATTTACCGACGTCACAACGCTTTTTATTCATTCCTCGCCACAGCTTAAGGCGAGAAGCGCTTTATGTGTCACAGTCCTCGATGTCCCTCAGAAACTGTTCACCTGTCAAGCACATCATTTCACATTATAACTTACTGATTATTACTTCGTGAGTATTTAGTCCTATGGAGCAAGTTAATTCTTGTACCACATTGACACAGCCCGTGATTTTGCATAGAAAGCATTCTACTTGCTGTAACTGTGTCTTCCTTCCCCTAACGATAGCCTACACATTATCAGATTATGACACAGTAAGTTATAATGAAACCATTATTAGCTGGATGTTCATTATTTTTACAGTTGACTATCTCAGCGAAAACCGTCCACTTGGCAAACATTCTATTCCACTACCCACACATCATATTTTTCGAGTTCAAAGACGACGGTCCACGACGTGAGACTGCTATAATATGTCTGTATTTTAAATTTTGCAGTCTACGATACATACCGAAAAAGTTCATGTCGTAAACACCGGAAGGAGTCCACTAAACGACCACGTGATTCCGCTGATTAAACGTCATATTTTCAGCTTCATGTATTTGAGGGGATAGTCCACGATACGAAGCACTATATTATGTTAGGTTCTTAGCTTTATCGTCCGAGGCAAATATGGAGACCGTACGCTTTATACCAGACAAAACAAGGATGTCAAAACAGCCGACATGAACACGTACACTATTCCTGAGTTCGGGCTAGTCACGACAGTCAGTCTCCCACTTGCCTCCAGGCACCTTTGCTACTCACGTTGTTTCATATATTAATATTTCGATATGTATTTAATGCTCGATTTCCCTTTTGTTCAAATCTTCAAGTGAAATTACAGTTTTATAATATTATGTTCGCACAAATGAATTATACCTCATGGTAATAGGTGGGTAAGTTATACGACATCAGGAAAATGGAAAATAACAATCTCATAAACAGAAATTACAGAACATACATAGGAACAAAATTACAAAACCTAAACTACTTAAATTCTCTCGTAAGTACAAACAAAGAAACACATCGTACGGTAGTACTATCTTCACAAGTTCTCTTGCAGACGTCTTCCAAAACCCTGGAGATAGTTACGAATAGCCCTGTATTATGTGTTCATTACTTTCCGGTAGTTTCAGCATATAGAAATTACCTTTCTTCGAATTCCACAAATCCATCTTAGAAGTCTCTAAGTTTTATGCATTTAACTGTTTAGCAAAACGTCATTTGAATGCTGAAGTAGCTGAGCCTACTCCACAATCTGAAGCCTTTGGCCGAATTCCATTTCTCCGCAACTCCAGATGTTATTTCACTATGGCGGGAATAAAACCGCTAGAGGTTTGTCACCTGCTAACAATACGTCCGGAGGCTTCACCGACGATATACAAGGCTTACAGCAGCCGACGTCTTTTACATGAGAAGTAACCAAAGATAAGACTCGGAAGATGAAAGCTCACATCTGCCTCTGCCAAGCCTTGCGTGTTGCTAATTCGGGATCAGCGTGTTATAAACCTGTCGTGATTAACTGCCACCTGGGGTCTCATGTCAGTGCCGTTATTTAGTAGACTATCCCTGTGTGACGCCAATAACACCTTTAATCCGGAAGGGAGCAGGCTGATTCTGCATGTCGCCTCTAGTGTAGGTCGTAGGTCGATCTGACATTTATCCCCAGAAAGCAATGCATTAAAACTGTTGCCTTGTTCGATCCAAAGTCTGCGCAGCCTGAATACGTGGTCCAGAAATTGGGCTCAGCCATGGACGGTTTACTTTCCCCCTACTATGACGTAATTAATGGATCTTATCACACTTCGTTTTGATAGAAGCACATTTATTATTGGAACTTTAAACGTCAACTGGAATCATACCGTTCCGCAATTGTCAGTTTTTGTTCTGAGTAATAGAAGAGAGAAATTAGAATAATTCTGGAAAATATAGTGCGAACTCCAAAATCGATAAACTAAACATAAAAATAAAATCTCATACAAGGAGTAGCGTATTATTAATACACTTATAACATCACTTAGTTCATAAACAAAAGTGGTTGCTGCTGTGATAAATGAAAGCAAGACATATAACATCCTACCACAAACTTACTTAATAAACTCATGCTACTGACACAAAGAACTAAGAAAATGTACAGTGCGATACTCTACGTGTTCTGGCCAACATATACGTTAGTTGTGTACATGGAATCGTTGGTCAAGCATGGTAATCATAAGCTCAATGCTTTCCTTGCTCTCTCCCTCCCTTCTTGTCTCTTCCAAGTGAATCTCTGTTTCTCGTAATGTGCACGTCATCTTTTAGACATTTCAGCTCTTGCGTCACATCCAGGTTCTGGTACCATCAGAAGCAGGAACACAATTAAAGGGATCACTCAACAACTCCAAAAGCAGACTTTTAATATTTTTTAATTTTCATGCATTTGTTTATTTATTCATTTATTCAGTAATCAGTCTTCTCACTGGCCTGACATGGCCCGCCACCAATTACTCTCCTGCGCCTACCTTTTCATCTCAGTAAATCAATTGCAACTTACGTCCTCAATAATTTGCTGGATGTTTTCCCATCTCTGTCTTCCTCAGCTAAATCTTGTTCCATAGAATTATTCTCTGATGACTTGACAGATGTTCTATCATGCAGTACCCTCTGGTCGGTGTCTTCCATTCATTCATTTTCTCACCGATTCTGCGGAGATCCTCTTCATTTGTAATTTTATGAGTGCGCCTGATTTTCAAAATTGTTCTGTAGCACCACAGCTGAGCTGCCTAGTGTGTTCCGTTTCGGTTTCCCCACGGACTGTGTTTCGCCGAGCGACATGGCCCAGTAGTTAGCACACTGGACTCGCACTCTGGACGACGACAATTCCAACCCTGATTTAGGTTTCCCGTGGTTTCCCTAAATCGCTTCAGCCAGATGCTGGGGTGGTTGCCCCGAAAGGGCACGGCCGATTTCCTCCCCGTTCTTCCCTAAGGACCTCCCTGGTTGTTCCCCTCCCCGAACTCAATCAACCTGCCGATCTGTTTCACTACCAACAGAATGCTGTAGTCCAGACGAACATGATCAGAAATTTATTCCTCGGATCTTATCTTGGCCAGGAGTTCCTTTTCTTACCACTCTTAGTCCGTTTATGTCGACCTTGCTCCATCGATTATACACTCCTGGAAATTGAAATAAGAACACCGTGAATTCATTGTCCCAGGAAGGGGAAACTTTATTGACACATTCCTGGGGTCAGATACATCACATGATCACACTGACAGAACCACAGGCACATAGACACAGGCAACAGAGCATGCACATTGTCGGCACTAGTACAGTGTATATCCACCTTTCGCAGCAATGCAGGCTGCTATTCTCCCATGGAGACGATCGTAGAGATGCTGGATGTAGTCCTGTGGAACGGCTTGCCATGCCATTTCCACCTGGCGCCTCAGTTGGACCAGCGTTCGTGCTGGACGTGCAGACCGCGTGAGACGACGCTTCATCCAGTCCCAAACATGCTCAATGGGGGACAGATCCGGAGATCTTGCTGGCCAGGGTAGTTGACTTACACCTTCTAGAGCACGTTGGGTGGCACGGGATACATGCGGACGTGCATTGTCCTGGTGGAACAGCAAGTTCCCTTGCCGGTCTAGGAATGGTAGAACGATGGGTTCGATGACGGTTTGGATGTACCGTGCACTATTCAGTGTCCCCTCGACGATCACCAGTGGTGTACGGCCAGTGTAGGAGATCGCTCCCCACACCATGATGCCGGGTGTTGGCCCTGTGTGCCTCGGTCGTATGCAGTCCTGATTGTGGCGCTCACATGCACGGCGCCAACCACGCATACGACCATCATTGGCACCAAGGCAGAAGCGACTCTCATCGCTGAAGACGACACGTCTCCATTCGTCCCTCCATTCACGCCTGTCGCGACACCACTGGAGGCGGGCTGCACGATGTCGGGGCGTGAGCGGACGACGGCCTAACGGTGTGCGGGACCGTAGCCCAGCTTCATGGAGACGGTTGCGAATGGTCCTCGCCGATACCCCAGGAGCAACAGTGTCCCTAATTTGCTGGGAAGTGGCGGTGCGGTCCCCTACGGCACTGCGTAGGATCCTACGGTCTTGGCGTGCATCCGTGCGTCGCTGCGGTCCGGTCCCAGGTCGACGGGCACGTGCACCTTCCGCCGACCACTGGCGACAACATCGATGTACTGTGGAGACCTCACGCCCCACGTGTTGAGCAATTCGGCGGTACGTCCACCCGGCCTCCCGCATGCCCACTATACGCCCTCGCTCAAAGTCCGTCAACTGCACATACGGTTCACGTCCACGCTGTCGCGGCATGCTACCAGTGTTAAAGACTGCGATGGAGCTCCGTATGCCACGGCAAACTGGCTGACACTGACGGCGGCGGTGCACAAATGCTGCGCAGCTAGCGCCATTCGACGGCCAACACCGCGATTCCTGGTGTGTCCGCTGTGCCGCGCGTGTGATCATTGCTTGTGCAGCCCTCTCGCAGTGTTCGGAGCAAGTATGATGGGTCTGACACACCGGTGTCAATGTGTTCTTTTTTCCATTTCCAGGAGTGTAGGTTACTTTGCTGCCTGGTAAGCAAAATTCATTTACGTCGTAATTCCCAATTCTGAAGTTAAGTTTCTTGCTGTTCTCATTTCTGCTATTTCTCATTACTTTCGTCCTTCTTCGGTTTACTTTCAGCCCATAATCTTTACACATTAGACTATTCAACTTCTTCTCTTTTACTGAGGACAGTAATGTCATTAGCGAACCGTGTCATTGATATCCTTTCAACTTGAATGACAATCCCACTCATGACCCTTTCTTTTCTTTCTGTCTTTGCTTCTTCGATGTATATAGAGCGTTCGGAAATTTTCATTACAGACGTATAGGACTTGCGGTGGGGAGTGGGTAGATGATATTTTGAACTGGAATCAATGTCATAAAATGTACCGTTTCCGTGCTACAATCATTTGACAACATGTTCATGAAGCGACGTCTTCTACAGCTAATTGATTAGGCGTGACCTAGTAGATCATTTGTTTTACGGTTCCACTCATTAACAGTCACAGAAATTGATCTATACTCGTTTAAGGATTCTCTTCAACCGGATGCAGTACGGCCTCTTCCAGTTCAGGTGTGCGGCGTCCACTTGGAACACCACAGTCAAGCCTGCTAACTGTGAAGACACCCCTTTCCCGAAACCGTTGCATAATTGTGGCGAAAAGGGTATGCGAAGGACGTTCTTTGTATTATTGTTCGATCTTGATAAAGACGATGATCAGCTCGTCTATTACAGCAATCATCGCCATTTAGAACTGTCTTTTCGGTGTATTCTGCGAACATGTTTTCAGTCACGTTGTTCTAACATTCACACACACGTGAATGAGGCTCGAACCAGGCCAGAGAGTTAGGACAGACGTCAAATAATATCAGCCGATTAGACGTGACCAACCCCCACCATGGCTATACCTACCTAGCAAAGATGATTTCACACGGCTGTAGCAAGGGAACCCTATGTTCTGTCGGTCCCCGGCACGAATCCGCCCGGCGTATTAGTGTCGAGGTCCGGTTTGCCGGCCAGCCTGTAGATGTCTTTTAAGGCGGTTTTCCATCTGCTTCGGCGAATGTGGGTTGGTTCCCCTTATTCCGCCTCAGTTACACCGTGTCAGCGATTGCTGCGCAAACACCGTTTCCACGTACGCGTATACCATAATTACTCTACCACTCAAACATCTGGCATTATACTCATCTGGTATGAGACGTTCCCAACTGGGGGTCGAATCGCACAATAACACTGGGTCCGTTGTGGGGCAGCGGTGGGGTGGGTGGAGCGCTGTGACCTGTTCTGGGGTCATGAACTACTGAGGGCTACTGTGGGACGAAGCCTCTCTGTCGTTTCTAGGAACCAGGTTTAATACAAGACAATACAACCTATGTTTCCGGACGTGGGTCCCTATTTAAAATATTATGTAGTCACTAGTATCTACAAGTCCTGTACGTTTGTAACCGGAATTTCCGAACACACTGTACATTGAATAATTGAGGCGAAAGACTACATCCCTGTCTTACACTCTTTTGAATCCGAGATTTCGTTCTTGCTCTTTCAGTCTTCTTGTTCCTTCTTGGTTCTTGTACATATTGTATGTTACACGACGTTTCCTATAGTTTACCCTTATTTATCTCACAATTTCAAACATCTTGCACCGTTTTACACTGTCGAAGTCTTTTTCCAGGTCGACAGTCATACGAACATTTCTGGATTTTTCTTCGATCTTTCTTCCATTACCAGCTGCAACGTAACTGACTCTCATGTATATCTTATCTATAGCCAAACTCTTGTCTCCTGTATATTATTCTTGTCAGCAACTTAGATGCCTCAGCTGCTATGCTGACTTTGCGACGATTCTCGCAGTTATCCGCTCTCACAGTCTTCTGAATTATGTAGATTCTTTTCCGAAAATCTGCTGTTATGTTGCTTATCTCGTTGAATGAGTAATCGTACTCCAAGGTAGTATTAGCATTGTTGCCACTTCCTCCAATCATTTTAGAAAATCCAATGGAAGGATATCTATCCACTCTGCCTTCTTTGATATTTAGACGTCAAAAGCTATTTTAGATTCCGATTCTAATATTGGCTAAACTAACTCTTCTCTCCCGTCCCCCGTTTCTTTTTACATTTCCGTATCGAACATGTTCTTCCCCTTATAGAGACCTTCAGCGTACTGTATGCTTACGACAGTCATTTCCCTTTAGACTTCTTCACATTTTTCATGCAACCAATTCGGCTTAGCTTCCCTACACTTCCTATAAATTTCATTCCTAAATGACTTGTATTTTTGTAGGGCTGAGTTCTCTTACACTTTTATACTTCCTTCGTCCGTCGATTGACTGAATAATTTCTTCTTTTACCCATGGTTCCTTCAGCTACGTTCTGTGAAACTATGTTTCTCTTTCTCAATTCTGTGGACACCAGTTTTAGAGACCTCTATTCCTCTTCAACTGAATTTCATACAGATCTGTTCAGTGTCGCATCATCTACAGCCTCAGAGTATTAATTAACTTCTTAGTATTTCCGTATCCCACTTCTTTGCACACTGATCCTCCCTAAATATTCTCTTCAATTTCAGCCTGCGCTTCATCATTACTAAATTGTGATCTGAGCCTACATCTGCTCATTAGTACGCCTTGCAATCCTATATGTCATTTCGTGGTCTCTGTCTATGATATAATTTAATTGGAATCTTCCAATATATGATGTCTTTCCCAAGTAGGACTCCTATTGTAATTCTTAATCAGAGTTTTTGCTATTACTAACTCAAATTTACTGTAGAACTCAATATTTCTCCTCTCTCTTTCTCCTCTCTCATTCCTACTATCAGTTCCATGTTCTACCGTAACTCTTTCTTCTGCCCCTCCGCCTACAACAACATCTCAATCCTCCACGACAACTTGATTTTCATCTCCATTTACTTACTGAATTAGCCGTTCAATATCCACATACACATTATCTCTGTCTGCATGCGACTTCGGCATTTATACCTGTCGTTGTTGGTTTGCTGTCGATTCCGATGAGAACAACTTTATCTGTGAAATGTTCACAGTAACTCACTCTCTGTACTATCTTTCTGTTTATAAGGATTCCTACTCTCTTTACACCATGTTCTGCCTATGTTATTACCCCAAATTCGTATTATCATAAAACCTTGTCTTCCTTCTATTTCACTTCACTGACGCTCACAGCATCTAGAGTCAGCCGCTTCCAGTTTTCTAGCTTTCCTGCCACGTAAAAACTTCTGAAATTTCACGACCCGACTAAAAGAACATTATCCTTTTTCAGCAATTCAAACTTTTTATCGTGGTCTCTGCCCTCTTGGCAGTCTCTTCCCAGAAATCAGAATGGGGAAGTGTCCGGAATCCTTTTCGAATGGATTTATCATAGCTGATTATTCGATCTTGTAGAGGCAGTTTCCCACCCCAAATGGCAATACAGTGCCCTGAAACTCAGCCAGTTCCTTTGCCGTCTCAGACAAGGCAGTTGGCAGAACGAGGGTGACTTCTAAGCCCGATGCCCTCGGCCGCCTTTGCTCACTGTTGTCACAGTTTTTATTCAAAATTCAAGCGATAGCGGATGCGAAGACGGGGCCCAGGACATTGCTAGTCACAGATGATACCCCTTTTTTAAAAATTATTTTTGATCTCATTTTGTTCGTTGCTGTTGTTCAGGCGGACGTCCCATGACACCTGTTCACTTTCATCGTTGAACCGTTCACTCAGTTGTTTTTATTACAGACAGCAGCTGATCCTCTGACCGAACATGCTGAGCTTCAGTGCTGGCGAACCTCTAGACCAAGAATGCAGTCCACATGCAGTTGACGCAGAGCTTCGAAATGCGTAAAAGCCGTAGCTGGCTTTCCAAATCGCGGAAGCAACCTCCTTCTTTCCAATTTTATAATAATGCCCACGTCTGAAATGAGCGTTCCTGCAGATAAGCAGGCTGTTCTCCCGCTTGATAATCAGAGCGACAAATACATAACATAAGAAATAGCTGAATTTGTAAGATGGGAGTTCTCCCAAATTTCGGAGTACATACAGGATATTCGGAAATTACCGTCACAAACCTCTACGACTTGTAGAGAGGAGTGAGTAACTGATATTTTGTGAATGACCCCATCTCCGGAAACGTACCGTTTCTGTTCTACTACTGTTTCAGTTCAGACGTGTAACGTAACTTGTAACGCTACTTGTATATGGCGCAGGTCGAGGTAACGGATGAGCTAGCAGTAGGCTGTCTCACGAACGTTTTCCGCAACATAGCACGCCATCACACAAATTTTTGCCGAAATTATGTATTGGTTCCGACAAACCAGCACCTTCGCTTTGAGGAAGCAGGACTTCGGTGCTCCAAGGTAACGCCACACTCTCGAATTTGAAGATGTTCTGCATCGCGTTGAAGGAAACCCGTCAACGAGTACTCTAACAACTAAAGTGTTTCATTATGTTTCCTTGCGTATTGTTCCATAATAATTGTACTGCTTCACACCTAATCCAATTCCTCAAGCAGACGTTATATATATATATATATATATATATATATATATATATATATATATATATATATATATATATTGAAACCGACATAGAATGGGAACGTTTCTGGACATGGTTTCCTATTCAAAATATTATGTACGAACTCCCGGACGTCGGTTTCTATTCAAAATATTATGTACTAACTCCCTCTACAAGTCCTGGAAGTTTGTAACTAGAATTTCCGAACTCCCTGTATGTGTATCCTGCCTGATGCTTGATAACGCGGTTTCTCACTCCTGAGTAGCTGTTGTATGTCAGTCATTTGTAACATGTGTAAAGTGCTGAGGAGAATGCGGCAGCAACCGCAGTGGTTCCGCTTCATCCCGTGAGAAAAAAACAAATCTGATTTATTTTAGATGATCAAATTTTGCAGTGGTGTGCCGTAGAAACCAAGTGTTGCCGTGTCGTTTTGAAACACGACTGTCAAATATCACTTCATTATTTCGTTCCAGCTCTGTTACGATTACTCAATAATTTATTGTGCCAGCGATTTCTCGCAGGAAGTGAGTGAGGCTGGGTGCCCAGCAGTTCACCGCTGAGTCTGCAGATGGCTTTCATTGTGTCTCAAAAGCGGGGAACGTCCATCGCCGTGGTGGCGACTAGTTTTGAAGATTTAAGTCCTGGTTCCAGAACTCAACAAGGAAGAATAGGATTTTACATCCCATCCCCATCAAGGTTATTAGAGCCAAACTGTTATTGTCGTCAGCTGCTGGATGCGCCGGATGTTACAGCATATCCCTGTGGGTGCTGGAGTGTGAACTTTGCCTTTCTGTCTGCACAGAAAAGCTGATGCCTGTCGTCGTGAGCCGGGCGTGAGAAAATTCGTAGCTTTCCCACCAAAAATTACAAACTATCCAATAAAAGTAGCGAGCCTGCCACTAGGTGAGGACATTGCTGACCAATAGAGAGAGACTGTTCACAACCATTATGAAGCTAATTAAAATACACAGTTTCCGTAACGGTTCAGTGAGATGTTTCGGTTGCAGTTCCCTGTTCTTGTGTGGTCGAAAGCACATTATTATTTGCCAGACTGGCAGCAGGGTTCATTTTCCCCTTCAACTCGAGCACGAAAAACGGACTGTTGGATTGGAAAGAACTTGAGTTCTTTGCAGTTGCCGACCGGCTTTCGTATTGTCTGACCTGGCGTCCACTTGTTTTCCTTAGTAGATTTAAGTTTCGCTCAGGCTGTAAGGTAATTCACATTCTCAGCAGCACATATTTAACTAACTTCGTTGTACACTCAATTTGTAATGGTTAATAGGTTTCTCACTTACCTTAAAATTAAGAATTTACTAGGTTTGTTAGTCTTATTCGTTTCCCTTCCACATAGTCATAGTCTACTGTCATTTTACTTCAGTTTACCAACTTTCTGTAATATTATTGTTATGTTAATTATTACCTTGATCATAAAAATATAACTCTGTATCTCAGCCTTCGCCGCGCAGTGTTGTCGTGAGGTCTCGGGCGCATTGCCACGGTTCGCACCTCTCCCCTTGTCGGAGATTCGAGTCATCCCTTGGGAATGTGTGTGTATGTGTGTGTTGTCCTTCGCGTAAGATTAAGGAGTGTGTAACCCTAGGGACCGATGACCTCAGCAGTTTGGTCCCATAGCACATAACACAAATTTTCTTCTCAGTCTTCACTTACAGTTTGAGGCCATAAAATTCCTACAGATTCCGCACTTTTAGGCGACTCTTAACACAATCATTACTGCTGTCTCTCCTCTAAGACACACTACGTGAGCTGGCAGTTTTCTTGCAAACTGAAAGAATAATCACACAATTTTCATTTACTTTAGAGGCATGCATAATTTTAAATAACATACATTATAAATTAAGATTGTGGTTGCTTATATAACTTGTCGCATGTGTTGCCCCTCTGGAGAAACTTTTACATTTGCTTACAAAATTTCAATTAGAAGTAAGAACAAAATCTGTGTGTGGTTTTATGGCAAAAATGATTACGTGTGATTTACACATAATTTACTTCAAATCCGTAAACTTGAAAACATTGTGGTACATAAAGTTCAACATTGCAGTCTCTGGACCACTACCTGGTTCCTTTCCTTATCCACTTCTTTGTTTTTTGGAAATTTGTGGTAAGGTCTTATGGGACCATACTTCTGAGGTCGGCGGTCGCTAAGCTTACGCACTACTTAATCTAACTTAAAGTAACTTACGCTGAAGACAACACACACACACACACACACACACACACACACAAATACCCGAGGGAGGACGCGAACCTCCGACGGGGGAGCCGCGTGGACCGTGTAATGCGCTTATTTGTTTCTTTCTTTCCTTCTTCAGAACAAACTTCACAGTAATACGTCGAGTGTGCATTGCTGGCCGTGAGTGATACATTTTCTCGAGTATGGTGACCAGAATTTCTGTCTAGGCTAGTATTTGTGTCAGTTTCAATGATCTATTGTCTCCTCGTCCAGCTAATAAATCCTTGGTCAGTTGCATTTACATTCCAGTACAGATACATTTTCCTTAGTGGCACCATTCTACAAAATAAAACCATTCATAATTCCATTTACATTAAGCATTAGGCACTAGGAAAACATGAAGGAAAAGGTTTTTTTTTTCAAATACGTCATTGTTTTCCTTGCGAATCGGTGTAGCTGTAAAGCTTTCTGACCTTCTACACAAATCTTGTTAATGTTATAACCTATGACAGTGTCTGAAGTTTTTGTTCCTATAAAATCTCCATTTCAACCTACGTAAACGTGACATCTTGGGTTGTCGGGTGTTCTGCCGGATATCAGCGCCGTACTTGCACGATATTTCGGTCACGTAGCTCGTAACCTTCATCAGGTGCGACCTCAGACTGCTCCTCGAGTCTTTCCTGAAAAAAATTTCATGGTGTTTCAGATTCCTTGTTTTGAACCTTTTTGGTGGGGCACTTTCTGGTCTTCATGACAGTTCCGACATCTAGAGTCTGCAGTTCCTACAAAGTATTCAGTATTCAGTAAAGCCACAATTTAAATCGACTACTGATGCATATAACTGACAAAATATGAAATACTGTGGGTATCCTAAGGCCGACAGTAGCGTAGCGTGAGGGAAAATGTATTTCAGCCGGTGGAATAGCTGTGCCCGTACGGGATACAGATGCAGACCACACGGACAATAAATGCGAACTCGTACGGCGTACGGCATAGTGCTGGTCGTGTAAAATAATAAACATAGCCAGATGCGTTTTTAGGACGTTGTTTCATTGTGATGGGTTTCCCTTGTATGCAGTGGCAAACCACTGAACTCCTACAGAGGTGTAATGAGTGTCTGATGCTCGCAAGTTTTATAGCAGGTTTGATTTGTGCACGTGGTCTGAGTAGAATTTCGACCTCTTCCAGATCTATTGCAGCGGTATTTATTCATATCAGTTTTCTCATGTGATTCTTGAAGGAACATTGGCATACTTTACGTTATATTTCTACACACGTATAAACATTAGCTTATTTTCTGTTTTTGCTGGTAGCCCCACAAACCTTACATCACTCCATGACAGAGGCTGAATGTTCATGACAGAATACATTAGGCACGCTCAACAGCTTATTTTTAGTCTGATAAATGAGCATATAAGGAAATGTCGTAATGAGTGTTCTGATGTTCTATCCTACTCTGCATTGAGAGAACGCAGTTATGATAACCGCACTGGCGATAACTGGGAGACTAGCGTAACAAAACATACCATTCTGCAGGAAAATGACAGCGGTGACGGCGAAATGAACGAATGACTAACACTAACACAGAGCGTATCAAAGTCGTCTGAGGCCTATATAACAGACCAGGAAGGAATCTATATCATAAACGTAAAACACTCAAGATCAAAATTAGTACTCAATGGCGCGTAACTGAAGAGAGAGATAGATTGTCAGTACCTGGGGTGCAGTATTTTAACGGTAAACACTCGTCAGAAAGCCGTGCAACCTCACGTGCTCGTTGAGGCTGCTGCCCCTCATGCGGTACAAGCCACAGCTGTCGCCTGTAGCTTGAGTTTCTCTGTCGTGTTCTTCTTCTCCATACTGATCTGGGAGGGAAAGAAAACCACCATCAGATACTAAAGCCCTCCACCTATTAATCAGAAGGTGGGGCCGAAAATGGCATGGCCTACGGTGACTTCACTGACGAAGGGAGAGCCAGATTCTCGCGAAGGGCTCCCGCGCTCGGTACCCAAAGCTATCGGCTGGTTTGGTGTGTGTCCTGGCTGACCAATGCAGTTTGGGCGCAGCTTGGACAATCCTACAGGAGAATGGGCACTGGATGTGGCAGAGGTGGGAGTAAAATGTCTGTCTCCATGGGCACCGCAGGTCAAAAACATTAAACCACTGTAATCTGCAAGATGTCTGCGGAGTGAGATCGAGGTGTTTTATTCGTCCGCTAAAAGAACTTATTTAAGAGGAAATAGTGTCAAATTGAAATTTCCTTTGTTTCCCATACTTGCTGTAGTTTCCGTTCTTGTCACACAACTGAATATTAACGTCCCAGCAGAGCTTGTTCTTGAAGAAACTTCATGTTATCTGAAGTCCCCATAATCGCGACATAACCCGAAATTTTGCGTGACATAAACACAAAAAATTATATTCTAGTTTTCTCGATAGTGCAAAATTCGTTAAAAAAAGTAGCTACTAGTTTTTCAGTGTCTGGTGTCGCAATAAAAATGCAATTAAACGTTCCTAAATCGTAATTAACTAACACATTTCGTGTTGTTCACTAGTTGGATTGGCGCCATCTATGCCAAAATTTTCCTAGTTTTAAACGTTTAAAAACCTGACCAACCACGCCTGATAACAGAAGTTCTCTAAAAGCAAAGAGCTTTTGTGAAGTGGGGAGGGTAGGAGACGTGGTATTGGCAGAACTGAAGCTGTGAGGAGGGGGCGTGAGTCGTGCTTGTGTAGTTCACTTGGAAGAGCACTTGCCCGCGAAAGTCTAAGATCCCGAGTCTCGGTCCAGCCCACAGTTTTAACCTACCAGGAAGTATCAAATCAGCGCACACTCAGCTGCAGAGTGAAAATCTCATTCTGTATGGGTGATGTTTTTCCGAAAGTCATGTGGTATGTCGCGAGTCCCATACATCCTATACGCCAAGGTAAATAATCGTTTTGTTGCCACTTCCCCCAATGATTTTAGGAATTCTGATGGAATGTGATCTACCTATTCTGCATTATTTGATCTTAAAACTTCCAAAGATTTTTTACATTATGATTCTAATATTGGATCCCCTATCTCTTCCTTATCGACTCCTATTTCTTTTTCTATCACATTAGACAAATCATCCCTCTTATAGAGGCCTTCAGTGTACTCTTTCCACCTATCGGCACTCTCCTCTGAATTTAACAGTGGAATTACTATTGAACTCATAATTTCATTGAAGGTTATTTGACTTTTCTATATCCTGAGTCAGTCCTCCAGAGAATAATTTCTTCCTCGGTTTCTGCACATTTCTCATGCAGCAATTTCGTCTTACTTCCCAGCACTTAATGCTTATTTCATTCCTTAGAGAATTCTATTTCTGTGTTCCTGAATTTCCCTGAACATTTTTGTACTTCCTTCTTTCATCCATCAGCTGAAGTCTTTCTTCTGTTAACCATGGTTTCTTCGAATTTACCATCTTGGTACCTAAGTTTTTTTTTTCCAACTTGTGATGTACATTCCTCTTCAACTGGACTGTCTGTTGAGCTATTCTTTACTGCAGTGTCTATAGCCTCAGAGAACCTCAATCGTTTCTCTTCATTTCTTAGGATTTCGTTATCCGATTTCTTTAGATGCTGATTCTTCCTGAGTGTTAAATTACAACCTACTCTACGTCACTGCTAAATTGGAATCGTGTCTATATGTGCTGCAGGGTACACTTTAAAATCCAGTATATGATTTCTGCATCTCTGTCTGACCGTGATGCAATCTAACAGAAATCTTCCAGTTCCTGCCTCTTGGTTATTTCCATAAATGATGGAAAGGATTTATGTCGGGAGATCTGGGTGACCAAATTATTTCACAATTTGCGAGTATTGTGAATGAGTAATTAGAGTTGGTTCTGTTTCTAGAGACTCTTTCTCAGTTCACTCGTTGCCAGTCTCCTTGAAAGAATGGTATTGACATGTGATCGCCGGTAGGCGCAGTAAAAGAAGATTCAGAATTAGTTACTTATTTCCATAACAATACGGATAGCGTCTTGACTCGTGGTTGGCGCAATCTGTCAATGTGCTTTTAGGAATCGCGTCGTAATCAGCCATCAGGCCGCTCAAAGCAGCTGACACGGCACACATCTTTCCAGCAGGCTGTTGCACTTGCGTTTCACCTCTTGCGGTTGCCCCGGCGCTGGGTGTATAGCGACGCCTTAGCAGTGGGTGACTGCGTACAGTGTATTAAACTTACACACGACGACTTTGGAGGTGCTCCTTCCTCTCGCCCTCACCACTCCTCTTCGAACCGTCGTACTGCAATGCCGATTACCGTGTAGCCATGAAGTTCGACGTTATGGGCCTGCCGTCCACGTAGGCCCTAATCAGTCCACCGGAATATCAGGAACGCTGGTGTTCTGATCCTGGTGGGAAGAAAATACCTCAAAGTCCTCCCATCTGCGACAGAGGCAAGCTGTTGGTAGAATTCTGCGATGGGTGACTATGACGAGGTAGTCATCTCTCCCAGTAGCGACTATTGTTGTCCGTAGCGTGCAGGAAATCTACAACAGACGTGTGCCAGACGTCACTTCGCAGCAATCAGAGAATCGAATGCTAACTTCTGACCGACTACCTTACTAGGTAAAATACTGGTATGTTTACGTAGCGAAGTAGTGGTTAATGTTGACCCGACGTCATTCGTCATGATCGCAAAGGACTTGCTATGACGAAGGTCCCAGCAGTTTTCCTTAACGAGTTTCTTATAGCGTAGAACTAGTTCGTAAAAGCTCTTGGTATCATTTGTCGCATTCGCCCTAGGCTTTCTTTCATCACGAAGGTGGCATGAACCCTATGGCTGCTCTCACCTATTACATTCTGCTGAAGTCTGATGCCTGGCTCGCTGACCTTGTCTCGGCGGTGAAATGCTTACATTGCGGCCACCCTATGTCAACAGTGCCGTATGTCGAGAGGTCTCTGAAAATTTTACCCTTTTTTCTGTCCTACACAAGGTGGGCAAGCAGCTGTCTAGAATGTTCTTCAAACCAATAGCGAACAGTTGTGGCTTAGTAGCCCATCGAATTGTCATCCATAAAAGTTCCATCGTTGTTCGGAAATAAAATGGTTCAAATGGCTCTGAGCACTATGAGACTTAACTGCTGAGGTCATCAGTTGCCTAGAACTTAGAACTACTTAAACCTAACTTATATAAGGACACCACACACATCAATGCCCGAGGCAGGATTCAAATCTGCGACCGTAGCGGTTGCGCGGTTCCAGACTGTAGCGCCTAGGAACCGCTCGGCCACTCCGGCCGGCCTTGCTTTGGAACATGAAGTACATGGATGGATGCTAATGGTCTCCACGTAGACGGATATAACCATTTCCAACCAACGATCGATTCAGTTGGAACAGAGGACCCAGTCCTTTCCGTGTAAACACAGCCTACACCATTATAGTGCAACCATCAGCTTGCACAGTGCCTTGTTGACAACTTGACAACTTGGGCCCATTGCTTCGCGGGGTCTGAGGCACACTCAGACCCGATCATCAGCTCTTACCGACTGAAATCAGGGCTTACCTGACCAGGTCAAGGTTTTGCCGTCGTCTAGAGTCCAATCGATATGGTCACGCGTCCAGGAGAGTCGCTGCAGGCGATGTCTTGCTGTTAGCAAAGACATTCGCTTTGGTCGTCTGCTGCCATAGCTCTCTAACGCAAAATTTTGCTGCAGTTTCCTAACAGATACGTTCCTCGTACGTAATATTGCTTTCTGCGGTTATTGTGCGCAGTGTTGCTTGTTTGTTGAACTGACTAACGCTAACGCCTCTGCTCAGTCGTTTAGTGAAGGAAGTCGGCCACAGTGTTTTCCGTGGTGAAAGGTGACGTCAAAAACTCTAGTATTATTTACACACTCTTGAAACCATTGATCTCGGAATATTGAGTTTCCTACCGATTTCTGGAATGTCACACGCGTCTAGCTTCAGTTACCATTCCGTGACCAAAGACTATTAATTCCCGTCGTGCCGGCCGTTGTGACCCTTCGGTTCTAGGCACTTCAGTCGGGGACCGCGTTGCTGCCACGGTCGCAGGTTCGAATCCAGCCTCGGGAATGGATGTGTGTGATGTCCTTAGGTTAGTTAGGTTTAAGTAGTTCCAAGTCTAGGGGACTGATGACCTCAGATGTTAAGTCCCAGAATGCTTAGAGCCATTTTTGAATTCCCGTTGTGCGGATATAATCACGTCTGAAACCTTTTCATATTAATCACCAGAGTACAAAAGACAGCTAAGCCAATCAACTGCCCTTATATATCTTGTGTAGGCGATTATACCGACATATGTATATGTGAATAGCGCTATCCCACGACTTCTGTCTCATCAGTGTAGTCAGTCAGCAAACCATAATTATCAGAAATGTCAAACTACAAGGCTCTGAGAGTGAAGGTAGTTTTCCACCACTTTGTATAATATGCAGCTAGAAGGGAGTTAGAGCGTACTTTGACGTTCAGGGTCAGTTACTTTACTTGCCTCGTCGAAACAAGCGAACAAGTTAGTGGGAGGCGAGCAAACGGCAGATGCCAATAACTGTTGCTTTCGCAGAAACTTTAATCGCTGTGTCTGCTGTTGCTGGTGGAATTCCCACTGAAATTCTCGCTGTTGTCATTGCTACAGTTATTGTTGTTGTTGTTGTTGCAAGTGCTGCTTCCACAACTTTAAACTCGGAACTCATGTATTACTGCAACAGTTGACTGTGAGGAAGTTATCGTCACCACTACATCTACATCTACATCTATACTCCGCGAGCCACCTTACGGTGTGTGGCGGAGGGTACTTATTGTACCACTATCTGATCCCCCCTTCCCTGTTCCATTCACGAATTGTGCGTGGGAAGAACGACTGTTTGTAAGTCTCCGTATTTGCTCTGATTTCTCGGATCTTTTCGTTGTGATCATTACGCGAGATATATGTGGGCGGTAGTAATAAGTTGCCCATCTCTTCCCGGAATGTGCTCTCTCGTAATTTCGATAATAAACCTCTCCGTATTGCGTAACGCCTTTCTTGAAGTGTCCGCCACTGGAGCTTGTTCAGCATCTCCGTAACGCTCTCGCGCTGACTAAATGTCCCCATGACGAATCGCGCTGCTTTTCGCTGGATCATGTCTATCTCTTCTATTAATCCAACCTGGTAAGGGTCCCATACTGATGAGCAATACTCAAGAATCGGACGAACAAGCGTTTTGTAAGCTACTTCTTTCGTCGATGAGTCACATTTTCTTAGAATTCTTCCTATGAATCTCAACCTGGCGCCTGCTTTTCCCACTATTTGTTTTATGTGATCATTCCACTTCAGGTCGCTCCGGATAGTAACTCCTAAGTATTTTACGGTCGTTACCGCTTCCAATGATTTACCACCTATGGCATAATCGTACTGGAATGGATTTCTGCCCCTATGTATGCGCATTATATTACATTTATCTACGTTTAGGGAAAGCTGCCAGCTGTCGCACCATTCATTAATCCTCTGCAGGTCTTCCTGGAGTACGTACGAGTCTTCTGATGTTGCTACTTTCTTGTAGACAACCGTGTCATCTGCAAATAGCCTCACGGAGCTACCGATGTTGTCAACTAAGTCATTTATGTATATTGTAAACAATAAAGGTCCTATCACGCTTCCTTGCGGTACTCCCGAAATTACCTCTACATCTGCAGATTTTGAACCGTTAAGAATGACATGTTGTGTTCTTTCTTCTAGGAAATCCTGAATCCAATCACAAACCTGGTCCGATATTCCGTAAGCTCGTATTTTTTTCACTAAACGTAAGTGCGGAACCGTATCAAATGCCTTCCTGAAGTCCAGGAATACGGCACCAATCTGCTCGCCAGTGTCTACGGCACTGTGAATTTCTTGGACAAATAGGGCGAGCTGAGTTTCACATGATCTCTGTTTGCGGAATCCATGTTGGTTATGATGAAGGAGATTTGTATTATCTAAGAACGTCATAATACGAGAACATAAAACATGTTCCATTATTCTACAACAGATTGACGTAAGCGAAATAGGCGTATAATTATTCGCATCTGATTTATGACCCTTCTTGAAAATGGGAACGACCTGCGCTTTCTTCCAGTCGCTAGGTACTTTACGTTCTTCCAGAGATCTACGATAAATTGCTGATAGAAAGGGGGCAAGTTCTTTAGCATAATCACTGTAGAATCTTACGGGTATCTCGTCTGGTCCGGATGCTTTTCCGCTACTAAGTGATAGCAGTTGTTTTTCAATTCCGATATCGTTTATTTCAATATTTTCCATTTTGGCGTCCGTGCGACGGCTGAAGTCAGGGACCGTGTTACGATTTTCCGCAGTGAAACAGTTTCGGAACACTGAATTCAGTATTTCTGCCTTTCTTCGGTCGTCCTCTGTTTCGGTGCCATCGTGGTCAACGAGTGACTGAATAGGGGATTTAGATCCGCTTACCGATTTTACATATGACCAAAACTTTTTAGGGTTCTTGTTTAGATTCTTTACCAATGTTTTATGTTCGAATTCGTTGAATGCTTCTCTCATTGCTCTCTTTACGCTCTTTTTCGCTTCGTTCAGCTTTTCCTTATCAGATATGATTCGACTACTCTTAAACCTATGATGAAGCTTTCTTTGTTTCCGTAGTACCTTTCGTACATGATTGTTATACCACGGTGGATCTTTCCCCTCGCTTTGGACCTTAGTCGGTACGAACTTATCTAAGGCGTACTGGACGATGTTTCTGAATTTTTCCATTTTTGTTCCACATCCTCTTCCTCAGAAATGAACGTTTGATGGTGGTCACTCAGATATTCTGCGATTTGTGCCCTATCACTCTTGTTAAGCAAATATATTTTCCTTCCTTTCTTGGCATTTCTTATTACACTTGTAGTCATTGTTGCAACCACTGACTTATGATCACTGATACCCTCTTCTACATTCACGGAGTCGAAAAGTTCCGGTCTATTTGTTGCTATGAGGTCTAAAACGTTAGCTTCACGAGTTGGTTCTCTAACTATCTGCTCGAAGTAATTCTCGGACAAGGCAGTCAGGATAATGTCACAAGAGTCTCTGTCCCTGGCTCCAGTTCTGATTGTGTGACTATCCCATTCTATACCTGGTAGATTGAAGTCTCCCCCTATTACAATAGTATGATCACGAAACTTCTTCACGACGTTCTGCAGGTTCTCTCTGAGGCGCTCAACTACTACGGTTGCTGATGCAGGTGGTCTATAGAAGCATCCGACTATCATATCTGACCCACCTTTGATACTTAACTTAACCCAGATTATTTCACATTCGCATTCGCTAATAACTTCACTGGATATTATTGAATTCTTTACTGCTATAAATACTCCTCCACCATTGGCGTTTATCCTATCCTTGCGGTATATATTCCATTCTGTGTCTAGGATTTCGTTACTGCTCACTTCCGGTTTTAACCAACTTTCCGTTCCTAATACTATATGCGCACTATTTCCTTCAATAAGCGATACTAATTCAGGAACCTTGCCCTGGATACTCCTGCAGTTTACCAATATTACGTTAACTTTTCCTGTTTTTGGTCTCTGAGGACGGACGTTCTTTATCAACGATGATGATGTTCTCTCTGGTAAGCCGTCAGGTATTTTATCGTTTCGCCCAAGGGGGGGTCCCTCTAACCTAAAAAACCCCCGTGTGCACGCCACACGTACTCTGCTACCCTAGTAGCTGCTTCCGGTGTGTAGTGCACGCCTGACCTGTCTAGGGGGGCCCTACAGTTCTCCACCCAATAACGGAGGTCGATGAATTTGCAACCATTATAGTCGCAGAGTCGTCTGAGCCTCTGGTTTAGACCCTCCACACGGCTCCAAACCAGAGGACCGCGATCGACTCTGGGCACTATGCTGCAGATATTAAGCTCAGCTTGCACTCCGGGTGCGATGCTGGTTGTCTTCACCAAATCAGCCAGCCGCCGGAAGGAACCAAGGATGGCCTCAGAACCCAAGCGGCAGGCGTCATTCGTTCCGACATGTGCTACTATCTGCAGCCGGTCACACCCAGTGCGTTCAATAGCTGCCGGAAGGGCCTCCTCCACATTACGGACGAGACCCCCCGGCAAGCACACCGAGTGCACACTGGCATTCTTCCCCGACCTACCCGCTATTTTCCTGAGGGGCTCCATAACCCGCCTAACGTTGGAGCTCCCTATAACTAATAGGCCCGCCCTCTGTGACTGTCGGGACCTTGCCGGAGAATCGGCCACTGGCCCAACAGGCGAGGCATCCTGTGGTGGCTCGGAAACGATGTCATCACCACTAGGAAGCAGCCCGTACCTGTTGGAAAGGGGTAAGGCAGCTGCCACGCGGCCAGATCCCACCTTCGCCCTTCGGCCAGGCACGCGCGAGCCCACCACTGTCCGCCATTCACCCTGGAGTGATGGCTGACCGGTAAGATGCTCACTGCCGGAAGACGCAGCGACATCAGGGGTTCCATGTGATTCCAAGGCCACCGAAGTAGGCATAGGTCTCACCACAGTTGCCCCAACGCCACTACGAGCCGACGCCTGCGCCTCGAGCTCGATTTTTTTTTATTTCGAGTCAAAAACATTACAACAATATTTACAATATACACAATATAACAAATCAGGTCAAATCATAAAAGAACAAACTAAACGGTATTAGCCCAAAATTGTGCAACGGCAGCAGCATTGTCTGAAACATCAACAAGCTCTTGTGTGGAACATGATACAGGACATCTAGGACAGTTAATTAAATGTTTGGTTGTCTGTTCTTCTCCGCAGTCACACAAGGTGGAAGATTCCTTCATAAAGCCCCATTTAAACAGATTGTCCTTAGTTCGTCCGACGCCACTCCTGAGCCGATTTAGAGACTTCCACACTGTCCAGACTTGATTTCCACCAGGAGGAAGGGTCTCGGAAGGAGTCATCCAATCATTACTGTCAGATTTTGCTGTCCACTGAGATAGTCTGGCTGCTCCAGTCCGACCGGTGAGGGGTGTAGTAGTTCTCATGAAGCTCCTCCTAGATTTGAGTCTACTAATTGGTGGCTGGTATCCATGTAGCAGGTGATCGGTGTTATGATCTGCTTTATGTCTCTCAAGTTTGGCTGCGACTTCACGCCTTATGTCTGGAGGAGCAATACCTGCTAGTTTATGGAGTTTATCAATAGGTGTAGCTTTGAGGCATCCCGTTACTGTCCTGCAGGTTTCGTTCAGGGCCACATCAACCTGCTTTGCATGAGATGACTTGTACCATACAGGACATGCGTATTCAGCTGCGGAATAACACAAGGCCAAGGCTGATGTTCTTAGTAGTTTGGGATCTGCACCCCAAACGCTGCCAGTGAGCTTCCGCAGGATGTTGTTACGAGCAGCAACTTTCTGCTTAGTGTTAGTGCAGTGTTTTCTGTAGGTCAACGTTCGATCTAAGGTGACACCCAGATATTTGGGGTAGAAACAATGTTCAAGCTCTTGATCTTCCCAAAACACTGTAAGTTTTCTATAGGCCTCTCGATTGCGTAGGTGGAAGGCACAAACTTGAGTTTTAGCAGGGTTCGGTCTTAAGTTATTGACTCTGTAGTACTCAGATAGGTCCTTGAGAGCAACAGTAAGCTGGTTTTCTACTGTGTCAAAATCTCTGGCTTGTGTGACTAAGGCAAGATCATCTGCATAGATGAAACTCTTTGTAAGAGAAGGTTGAGGCTGGTCATTTGTAAATATATTGAACAATATGGGGGAAAGGACACTACCCTGAGGCAAGCCATTCCTTTGACTTCTCCATCTACTCTTTCTTCCTTGGAACTCCACATAGAATCGCCGGTTTTCCAAAAGTGTCTGCACAGTTCTGGTGAAATTAATGTCTCTAGTGATGTAGTAGACTTTGTGCAATAATTGTCGATGTTGAATGGTGTCATATGCTGCTGTGAGATCCACGAAGACAGCCCCGGAAATGTATCCTTTTTCATATCCCTCTTCAATATGTTCAGTCAGATTAAGGACTTGTGCTGTACAATTCTTTCCAGGTCGGAAACCTGCTTGTTGAGGTATGAGTTGTTTTTCAACAATGGGAGTGAGTCTATTTAGCAACATTCTTTCATAGATTTTATACAAATGGCAAAGGAGCTCGATGAGCCTAACAGACAAAGCCTCCACCTGCCCCCGAAGAGTGGCCAATTCTCCTTGCGTCCGCTCACAACAACCACAGTCCCTACACATGACTATGTTTACCCTACTCTATACGGTGACAAATTCCCAAGATAATCTTCTGATGAGCTACTCTGATAATCAAGAAACACTCACTGAAATACGAGACGCGAAAAGTACGCTAGGTTTTCCCAGAAAAACTATTTAAAAGCTAAGCGCAGCAAATAAGTACAAAATAAATTTCTCTCCTAACGATCAAGAACTGTTAGTTTCTATGCAGAGCAGATAAACACTCTTCTGTCCTAGTAAGTGAATGAAGAACGCATTTGCGAAAACTCGAGCTTCCTGTAGCGTAGTGGCAGGCGGAACTAAACAGGCCGTTTTCGAGGTAAATCACTGCTGGGTTCATATACTGAACGAATAACCAAAACAAGTTCGTTGCGTAACGAGTCTCTTAAACGTGCGCAACAATCCAACGAGCAATCCGAATCACAAATGTAAATCAGGGAAGAAAGAAACGTTAGTACAGAATGGCGCCTAACTGATGACTTCAGTGAATAGCGAAAGACTGGCTAGCCGTAGCTGGGTTGCAGTATTTAGCGCAAACAGTCTTCAGAGGTTGGCGCCACCTCATGGTCTTTCTGGAGCTACTGCATCTCCCACGGGCGCTAGCCGCTACTTTCAAGCGGAGCCCGAGTTTCTGTAACCTTTGCTCCCTACTCGGACTAGGTGAGGGATTGGAATCACCATCCGAGACTACATCTGCTGACTGGACATCGAGTGCCATTCTTAAATGATTACAAACAGCACTACGAACCCACTCATGCAAATCTCACTTGTTATCGGTCTCCAAACTCATTCTCAAGCGCCTTTCCAGTAAGTACATTAAATAGACGTTGTGGGATAAGGAGTTCTTGGGGACTCTGTGTGCTATAATCACTGCCGCAAAGGATGCTGCAGCGTCGAGATCACCAAGAAATTACTAGTATCCATCAGATTTGGAAGAAACATGCAAATGGCCAGTGAGTCAACATTTAGAGCGTCATTTATGGAGGTAATGCTTCGTAACTGCCTTAAAACCCTATGAATTATAGTTTCTCTAAAACTTTTCAGTGTGAATAGAGCCCGTTATATTGTTGTGAATGTCTTATGGTTATGCTAATTACTTTAACTGCTGCTGTTTCAAATAGCAGGATAGTATTTCGTACTTAGTTCTGTAGTACTATCTTTCTAGTCGTATATGCATGTATGTATTTTCAGCCTATTTCGAGTCTGGGGATTGCCTTTAAGCGTAGCTACTGTCAGCGTTACTACTATCAACAAAATTGACCAGCCTGCAATATATGGAGCCAATACTGTTCCAAAAATTACGATCGGCCATATTTTTGACAACAATTATTTGGTTAGCTGTCCCCGCCGGCTACGTGATAGTTTGAATAAAATGCAACAATATATCGTGAATAAGACTCCATCGTCCCATTATCGGAAAGGAGAAGATGTTAAGACTGGAAACTGGAAGTCAGAGGATGTGCCCCGAAGCTCTGCCCTGACCGTATGAACGCAGATGGCATTGGATAAGTGTATGCTGAATGACCAAAACACGGAGGGGTTGTGGTGGCCAGAAGAGTGAGCATAGACATTCCAAATAGGGGCATACACAAATTTCGACACTAAATCGTTTAAAGAATCGATAGTATGTGATCTGAAGCTTTCACAGCGAATCGGATGTTTGTATCGCTTTCGGTTGCAGTCGTCCACAAAATATAATGTTTCTAAAGCACGCCTCGCCGTCATCCTTAAGTAACACCCGCAGAATGAGGATGTTTCTTACATCGCGCGTTCCTTACAGTCTTATCACTCCATAACCCTCTCCTCACAACCAGAGCGTGTGGGATGTAGCACAACCAACTGTCACAATGTTGGCAGACATCCCACCATCACTTCAGCCGACGCATTTTACAAAAAATGGTTCAAATGGCTCTGAGCACTATGGGACTCAACATCTGTGGTCATAAGTCCCCTAGAACTTAGAACTACTTAAACCTAACTAACCTAAGGACATCACACACATCCATGCCCGAGGCAGGATTCGAACCTGCGACCGTAGCGGTCACGCGGTTCCAGACTGAAGCGCCTTTAACCGCACGCCACACCGGCCGGCGCATTTTATAGCCATGGGAAAAGAGTGGGGAGGATGTGACTACGAAGGAGGTGCGTTGCAGTAAAGACGTTCTGCTATATCCGCGATCAACGGACTGAAGCGACTCTCCAGGCGTAAGAGAAACTAGGTTTACTTCATGTAAACACAATATCCTTTCCAGTGGTGGTGAACACCTAGTTAAGAAACCACGATGGGTGTGAAAACCGAAATATATCAAGAAATAATAATTCCTTGGTAAATGGAAAAAATGAATACAAAGTAACTTATGTAGGAAGCCCATTTCTAATAATAAAAATCATTAACACATTAACTAGTTAGTTCTGAGAGAAGGCCAGTACTGGAAAATACTTAAACCAATAGAAATTGTTTTATCCATGTTGGATATAGTGAACGCCGCGGCCGTTAATGAAAGTTGGTGAATGTCACAACCAGCCACAAGTGTAGAAATGAGCCTTACGACTGTGAAAGTAATCCCAGAGAGTGGCAAGTAGATACATTACTGTTTCTGGAGTTGAACACCGATCACTGATAGAGTCTCCGTGGGTGAGATGAATTAGAGATCGGTGTAACAAAAGTTAACAAACAATTGTAATACAAGTTTAAACTGTTCATACGGCCTCGTAAGCCATACGTTGACTGGTAATGTTTTGGAGCATGGTCGTTCTTCCTGGTGGAGGGCTGCCACTAGTAGTAATCCATAAATTTGGAATAGTTGTCATTCGCGTCCCCTGGCCCAACTGCTTAATCGGCGCAGAATACCATCTGTGGTCTGTCAGTGATTAACTAATTTGTGTAAGTCGTGACCTCTATCGGCGCAGCTGACGCCTACTAGCGAGAATCAACTTGACCATGTTTCTGTTTGATGGCCAATAGAATGGCGCCTACTCTGTCTACGAGTCGCCTGACGGATCTGTCGTGCAGGTGACCGGTGTGGATAGCGCTGGTCCGAGATGTATTAAATTCTACTGGTATCACTTGAAAATTAAGGCGAGGGACACTGTTGAAATATCATGTTTCGTAAACGACTGCAAACGGCTAGACAGCAATGAGCAATGGAGTACAGAGAGAGACTGTGACTGCTGTACGCTGATGTGAACTGAGTTGGTGACACTGCTCTCAGCTGAAGGCTGTCTCAACTTCAGTTGCACAGTTTGAGGCTGCAATAGAAGCACATCACTGTTGTGAGCCGCCCGTGGGGATCCACTTCCTGGGGGCCTCCCTGGTTGGTCAGACAAACAGGTACTAGGTGCTGCCTGTGACTGACGTACTAGGTGCTGCCTGTGACTGACACCGTCCCTCAACTAGATTCATTTACTTGCCGCGTGTAAGGGGAAACTTGTCAGCCCACAACATCCCAGCAATCACAGCGGGTGGAAATATTGGTATGTATGGGGTGATATGGGGCCCCTTAGGTACATGGCTACCGAGGAGGGGAAGAAAGCCACCGTGCTCTCCATTTGCACACTGTGTAAGTAGGCTGTTTAGGTTTTTTTATTGGTAACGCCACCTCTGTATGAAAATCACTGGCTGTGCTGTGTACAGTCTGTGGCTGCTTTGCATTGTTGTAATACTCGCCATTGTAGTGTTAGGCAGCTGGCTGGGAACAGCGCGTAGCGTTGCGCAGTTGGAGGTGAGCCGCCAGCAGTGGTGGATGTGGGGAGAGAGATGGCGGAGTTTTGAAATTTGCCTTGAACTGCTGTATATATTATGACTATTGAGGTAAATACATTGGTTGTTCTCTATCAAAATCTTTCATGTGCTAACTATGCCTATCAGTAGTTAGTGCCTTCAGTACTTTGAATCTTTTATTTAGCTGGCAGTAGTGGCGCTCGCTGTATTGCAGTAGCTTGAGTAGCGAAGATTTTTGTGAGGTAAGTGATTTGTGAAAGGTGTAGTTTAATGTTAGTCAGGGCCCATTCTTTTGTAGGGAATTTTGAAAGTCAGATTGCGTTGCGCTAACAAAATATTGTGTGTCAGTTTAAGCACAGTCGTGTAAAATTGTTTAAAAGGGGACATTTCATATGTTGACCCTTAGCCGAGGATACCTCACTGGAATCTTCTGATTTTTTCTTGTAGTTTGTGTAATTAGTGTAGCTTTTGTTTATTGCTAGCGCGTAATCATAGAGAGAATTTCCTTTGTAGTTGTAGTTTTTCATTGTTGTACAGTAAAACAGTTTTGGCATGCATGTAGATTTGCACCAAGTATTTCGCAGCTGCGCTTGAAATTAACTAGATACTATTTTCAGTGCTATGTTAATGTTCTCTTATTTTTGCTCTTCAAATTGTGTTTTTCTATGTTGTCGTGTGAAATACTGTGACAATAATGGCGTGTGAAAAACGTAATACTAGGCTCCAAAGTAAACTGAGAAATGACAGTGAAAATGAAAGCAGTGTGTTAGCGCCACCGAGTAATGAATTAACTGATGTTCAAAGTAGTAATTTGGTAATTGTGCATAGGGAAATGGAGCGGGCGGCAAACAATGGCGTGGACAGTGAAACAATTAGTGAAGAGGGAAGCATTATCGATCGATCGGTCGGCAACAGCTCGCCTCAGGAATCCGAAATGACAGGACACAATTTTGCAAATACTATAGATTCAGGTTTTGCGTCCTCACCGTTTTCTCAAATGAGTCAAAACACATTTTCCGCTTGTCAAAATGTGAATGTTGCCGGTGCAAATTCACTGCCGAAAAGCACTGAGGAACATGTTTCAGACACCAGTGCATTGTTATTACAGTTAATGCAACAAATGGGACAAAGGCTACAAAAGTTAGACACAACGCTTGAACAAAATCAGAAACAAATGGAACAAAATCAGAGTCAAACACAGCAAAAGCTTCAAAAGTTAGACACAGTGGAACAAAATCTTAAAAAGTTAGACACAATGGAACATCACCAGAGACAAACACAGCAACAGTTAGACGCAATGGGACAAAATCTTCAAAAGTTAGACACCACACTTGAACAAACACGTGAAGATTTAACTAGTGAGTTACATAACATTGAATCGAAATGTCAAATAGTCTGTAATGACGTAAAAACACAAATTTGTGAGCATTTTCAACCCATTTTTTTGCGGCATGAAAATGCATTACAGAATCACGAAGCAGCCATAAAAGAACTGCAAACTATTGTTCATGAAAATCATGAGACCTTGCAAGCTAAATTTGACTCAGTTGCATCTACCGATTCGGTTACGCAACTTGCAAAATCTCAGGAAAACTTAAAGGACACAGTAGATACTCTGAAACTTTGTTCAGAAAAACACACTGAGGAAATAAGTACACTACCGGAGAAAGTAGCCGGACTTTCGGATCAGTTCACTAATTTATCTACGAAGGTAGATGATAATCTGAATGACACAAAACCGGTAGTCTTTAATGACACAGAAGAGAGCGAACAAATTAGGAAACTGAAACAAAATCTGAATCAACACCAAAGAGAAATCCGGGAAGTACAAGATCAGCTGACACAGGTAATACAAGAATTACGTATTTTAGAGGACACTCGCGCCCCAATACGGGATGAGGGACTTAGAAATACGGAAAAGCCGCAAAATAATAACACAGGGCATTTCGAAAGTTATGAAAGAAATTGGCAATGTGCACCGAATTTTGAGATGGAACGGCCGACACGACCTAACAATGACCGATATGCGACTCGCCGACATGATGATTTTGACTATAAGCTGTTCATTACTACACGTAAATTCAAAACATTTAAGAATTCTGGCAACGACATTCATCCACAAGCATGGCTCCATCAAGCATGTTTTCCTCCCAACTGGTCGTTAGAACACAGATTAGAATTTATGTGTGGCTACTTAGAGAATGAACCAGCTGTAAGAATGCGATCGGTCATTCACGATTGCCACAGTGAAGGAGAATTTTACCATGCCTTCCTCTCAGCATATTGGTCTCAAGCCACACAAGACCGAGTAAAACATGGCATCATAATGATGAATCATTTCGAACAATCTGAATTCTCCAGTCTTGTGAAATATTTTGAAGACATGTTGCACAAGAATCAGTACCTGTCAAACCCATGCAGCCCCTCAGAACTCATCCGCATTTGCTTAATCAAATTACCTGAACATTTACGACATATTATTTTAGCAGGACGTTGCAAAGAAGACATTGAGGCTTTTCAGGGACTGTTACAAGAACTGGAAATTGACACTGACAATCGGGGAACGCGGAAACAGGAGCACAACAATTACAGGTCACATCTGTCACAATTCCGTGATGAAAGAAATAATAACTGGACACGACAAGGCTATTCTCGCAACACATATCGTGACCAAAACAGACACCACCCGTATGACAACCGTTGGCAGAGTAGTAATAATTACAGGGAAAGATCACCTCTCCGCGGTAGTGACTATCACAGAGACAATCAGAGAAACAGACAATTTGGGAACCAAAATAATTATTATCAAGGGAGACAGAATAACTTTAGACGCAAGGTCCAGCGCGCAGTTACGATTCAGGGAGAAATTCTCCACCACGTGACCGACAAGAAAGAAACTATGGCATCTACCGATATGACGACAGACGATATGATCGTAACGACAGACCTGAATTGCATCAGAACTGGCGGGATTCAAACAGAGCGGGGCCCTCTCGAGGAGGTGAATTTGTAGAAGTTAGGTCTCCAAATCCCAATAACGACGTGCGCCAACAAAGAGACAATAGGCAATGACTCACACCGCTGGCTGCCACAAAACGTACTTATGAAACTGACGACGCAACTGCCGTAGCTAGTAATTACGTAAAAATGGAAGACATTAGGGACATCTTACTCCAGGAACACGACGTAAAAAAAAAACAACATTGCATATCCTGTGATTCACATTACTGTAAATGACGTAAAATTTACGGCAGTACTTGACTCTGGCAGTCCCATCTCAGTAATTAGTGAAACAGCTTTTAGGAAATGCAACAAATCGAACGATTGCCCCACACTTCCGTTACGTAAGATTAAATTACAAGGTGCAATCTTTGGAAAAAGTGTAGATGTACGCCAACAAACCAATTTAGAATTCTTTTGCCAAAGCCACAGCTTTTCTATGAACTTTCTTATTGTTCCATTATTGTCGACGGAAATTATATTGGGAGTAGACTTTTTGAATGAATACAAAGCAATCTTAAACTTTCATGATGCTGAAATAAGTTTAGAGAAAGAAGGTAAGTCAATAGCTTTGAAATTTGAAGATTGGCTCTCAAACCATGACGAAGAAATTAATCGGCTTTACCTCCTGTTAGACAACAGTTCGGAATTTTCGACGGAACTTGATACTAACAATCACTCTGCAAGTACTGACAGGGGTGATATCGACGACGCATTTGATACTAATGAGTTAATTCAGAATAAAATTCAAACAATTGAGAATTGTAATGACACTGATGGGCAGGACCTTTTTGAGATTTTACAAGTACATTCCACAGTTTTTACTCATAAAACAGGAACAATCAAGGGATTTCAATACCAATTTCGTGTTCGTGAGCATACTAAATTTTGTGTTAGACCATACGTAATTCCGGCGCATTATAGGGACCGTGTTAGAACAGAAGTACAATCTATGCTTGACGAGGGCATTATTGAGCCTGCAGTAAGCTCATACAACAATCCATTACATGTTGTTGAGAAGAAAAATGGATCGATCAGGCTTGTCTTAGATTCGAGACAAATCAATACTATCATTATTCCTGAAACAGACAGGCTGCAAACGTTGGAAGAACTTCTTCAAAATTTTAATGGTGTAAACGTGTTGTCTTCCATTGATCTCAGATCCAGCTTTTATCAGATCGAACTTCATCCAGAAAGTAGAAAATACACAGCTTTCCTTTGCTTCGGCGTTTGTTATCAGTTTCGGAAACTTCCTTTTGGTTTGAATATTTCTTCTGCAGCATTCATTCGCGGGCTAAATTCCATATTACCTGAGTTCTTAAAACGTCACATCACCTTATATGTGGACGATATTCTAATAGCAGAAGCTTCATGGGAACAACACAATCGCATCCTCAACAGCGTGTTACATATTTTCGCAGAATCTGGAATTACAGTTAACTTGGAAAAGTCTGAATTCGGTAGGTCAAAGGTGAGGTTTTTGGGACATATTATTTCTTCTGAAGGCATTCAGCCGGATCCTGAAAAGTTAGAAGCAATCAGAGCCATTCCAGTTCCATCCACAAAAAAACAAGTCCGCAGTTTTCTAGGTCGCGTAAATTTTTACCGTCGTTTTCTGAATATGCAAATTCTTGTTACACCAAAACTTTGTTCTCTCACTGGAAAAAATACTATTTGGAACTGGGACGAAGAAGCACAGTTGGAATTCAATTCTTTGAAAGAATCTCTACTTAACGCGCCAATACTAGCTCATCCAGATCTGTCACAAGATTTCTGCCTTAGCACGGATTCTTCTAAAGTCGGACTTGGTGCCCATTTATTTCAAGAAGCCATAGAAAATGACACTACTGTTCAGAAAACCATTGCTTTTGCAAGCCGAGTGCTAACAAAATCTGAAAAAAATTATTCCGTTACTGAATTAGAAGCTTTAGCTATCGTTTGGGCATTTAACAAATTCCGTTTCTTTCTTTCTGGTAAGCACGTAAAAGTATGCAGTGATCATCGTGCATTACAATTTCTTATGTCTTCAAAATTAAATCATGACAGGTTAAAACGTTGGGCATTGTTTCTGCAAGAATTCCGCTTCACAATAGTCTACATTCCCGGCAAGGAGAACATTGTTGCGGACGCACTGTCACGCGCACCAGCTGGGCTTGAGAGAAGTAACATAGAAGGTAACCTCGAGAAAAACTTCAGTATTCTTTACATTCAGAAAGTCGCCTTTGAAAACTTCATCACCACATCTTTAAAGGACATTGCTCATGAACAAGATAAAGATCCGATTTGGAAAGACATCAAAAGCAAATGGCATGAAAAGACACACACACAGATTCGGCATTATTATCTGGTTAGAAACAACATATTATTCAAACGCTGCACTGTTGATGACAAGCTATGGGTACTTTGCATTCCAGACGATTTTGTTAATAAGCTCATTTGGTACATTCATTTCAGCTACGCACTTTTTGGTCCACGAAAATTTTATCATATTCTTCGAACGACTTGTTATTTTAACAATATGGAAAAGAGAATTCGAAGAGTCTTGTCTATTTGTAAACTTTGTCAAAAGGCGAAACCATCTACTATCTCACATCGTGCTCCGTTGTTTCCTATCATTCCTTCTAAATTAAAAGAATTTGCTGCAGTTGATCTATTGGGACCCCTTGTCAGAACATCGAATGGATTTTCGTACGTTCTAGTCGCTGTTGAACTTACTTACAAATTTGTTTCTTTCAATCCGTTACGTAAAGCCACTGGACGATCTGTATCCAACGCCTTTGTTAAAAATTTCTTACGTGAAGTTGGCCACGTTGCTAAAGTCAGTTCAGATAACGGACCGCAATTCAGATCTGCTGTTTGGTCACGCATGCTTCGCAACCATAAAATCAAACCTGTTTTTATTTCATTGTACTCATCACATTGTAACCCCTCCGAACGGATTATGAAAGAAATCAATAAGCTTTGCAGACTTTATTGTCGCAGAAAGCATCAGCATTGGGACAGATATTTACAGTTATTTCAAAACGTGCTGAATGAAATGCCTCATGATTCCACTGCTTTACCACCTACTCTTGTACTAAAGAATGAAGAACCACCGAACAGAATCAGAGAGCTTGTACCTTTCCCGAATACACGTAAACTTCGACACAAAGATATAATTGATTTGGCTTTTAAAAATATAAAATCTGCAGCAGACAAAAGGAGAAAACTACACGGTAAAGCAAATGCAAAGAAATTGTATATTGGTCAGGAAGTTCTCATTAAATCTCATTCATTGTCACATAAGAAGAAACACTTGAGTCACAAATTCTTTCTAGTTTACAATGGACCTCACAGAATCCGACGTATACCACATGATAATTGTGTTGAAGTTGAAACTCTGCGTACTAGGAAGAGTAAAGGTTTACACCACATTTCACATGTAAAACCGTTTATTGAAAAATAATCTGCTTTTTAACTTTGTCTTTGCCATATAACTTTTCACTTTACATTACTAGTATGCTTTGTAAGATTTAAGAAACTGTTAACATGCAACAATGTTTGAAGTTAAATATCCAGTCAAGAACCAAAAGAACTTATTAGAGAACTTATTTAAACAGAAATTACGAATGCATTGTTATTGGGAACAGACGACACAGTGTTATTGTGTGTGTGCATTCTTGCTTGTTTGTTGCACGATTACGTAACGACTATAAGGCTCACATACTTAGAACATTTACCGGTACTGCTAATGAGATTCTAATGCAACATTTTGGTTTACTTGAAAATACATTCTGGATTTAAAGTACTTTCAGTGAGATACCAGATGACATAGTGGTTAGTTTATGTGACAGCTACACGGTTTTATCACGACGCTACTAATGAGTGACACTTTACAATGTTGCTTTTGCAGTGTTTCTGTTTTATATCTGCACAGTTTTCTGCATTATTCTGGAAAGTAAAACGTGTTTTAGTAGCAACTTTTTTGGTATAGCTACAATGATACAGCCTTTTCCGTAGCACAACAATACGTTACAGCACAGTACTTTCTTCAGCGTAATAACTAAGATATCTATTCGCAAAGTATTTCATTTTGTGTATCGTGAGGTAAGTACATTGACTTCTGCAGAACTTAGCTTTCAGAGGACGATAACTACGACACTTCCACAGAATTATCTTACAGCAAGATGCACATTTAGCAATACAGGACACGCATTTGAGAGATTAATTTTGTACTTAAAACATTTATTTTTAAAGATATTTGGAGTACAATGATACAAAGGTTTTCCGTGATACATTTCATTCCATTGCTGTAATCTGTAACACCTGAGGGTATAATTACATTAATCCTCAGGGGGGTACACGCTTACTTTGTGTACCATGTGTGTGGCAACCACAAGGAACCCTAGCTAATATGGTATTTGCTTATGCAACTTTACACATCGGTACCATATTTCTCTAACACATAAATTACACAGCTATCTGATCATTTAACTAAGAGATAAACATTTTTTTTATATACATCAGTGACACATGTTTACGCAATTACACAGTTGGATAACTTCACACTTACGAAATTGTATTTTGTCTGTACTTTGTGAACTGTTCATATTTTTTCGGAACCATTGTGATACTATGAGAGCTATGAATGATGTATTTGGTATGGGATCATGATTTTTAAAGTACGTTTGAGGTAGATGACACTATTGAAATAAGCAGAGAATTTTTTTAGGTTTTGAAATTATTGCAGAGAGCGACGACGATTTTGAGATTTGACTGAGGTGTTATGATGTTATTTTTACGACAACGATGTGTATTATGCTGTTGCGGTATGTTTATGATCAATAAGATGATGCTATATAAGGAATGTGATTACGTGTTTATATGTATATGAATAATGAATAGAAGGTAGGGACTCTGACTGGTGAAAAGGGATGTTGTAAACCGAGAATCGTACTTTAAGAGTTATGAAATGTGTGTAAATGCGTGAATGTATCACAATGCCGGCGAAAATTTTTTGGACACTGTTATATTCATACGATTTTGTTTCTACAGATTTGTAACGCAAATTCTTGACCTATGAAATTTCTATATGAGACTGTCGCTGTAGCGAAAACTGCTGTCGTAAATATTTCGTTAAGAAAGGTAAGTGACTGTGAAGTAATTCGTTGTGAGCGGCCAGGTGTGTCAGACGCCTGGAGAAAAAGCCATTATTGCGAGCCCTTTTCAGTGGCACAGGTAGAAAAAAAAAGGAGGCCATTATCCTCGCTATTGACGTTCCTTTGTAGAGAGCATCGCAAAAACGACACGGTCGAACTTGAAAACATATGTTGACACTGTGGAGCTCTTAATTTATGATATTTACAGAAATGCCTAATGAAATGACGAGAAATATTTTTACATCTGCACACCTGATTATGACAAGCATCTTTCTACGAGAGTTGAGAGAATGTCTACTAACTTATGAAATGTCACATGACTATTGAATGATATTTTTATGCTTTGGTTTGCGTAATTGCTTATTTCATTTGATATCTAGTTTCTAGCTGCACTGCAGCTTTGGTTAAAATAAAATTTTATAGATGTACTAATATAAATATTTTCTGTCTACAGATCGATTAAATAATAATTTTTTCAAAAAAATGAGGGAGCACAAAAAGACATTTACCTTCACAGGAACTGCAATCATTGTTTTCTTTTCAAGTACTTGTTAATTTCTTTTGTAGAATAAATTGTGATGCATCACTCTAGTGTTAAGATGTGACATAGGTATTAGACATGGCCATTTTTAGTGTAATACTTTTTCTGCTTGAACTTTGTCATGTTTAGGTATAAGTTATGCTGTTTGCCAGGCATAGTGTTGTTGAATTTGAATTTGTGTTACTCTGCTAAGCCAGATTTATTTTTCTTGTTTGCTGCGCATTGCCTCATATTAGTTGTAATGTGAATTGCTTCGTAATTTAGATTTACTGTAGCTTGCTTTGTAAATTTCAATTTTTTTTGTCATTGCTGTTTGTGTTAATTGTTTTGTGCTGCTGCATTGCCTCGTCCCTTAGTTTAATATCTGAGCTCAGTAGATTTAAGTTAGCTTAAGAGGGGGTAGACTATATAAGAACCTAACTATGGAGAATAGGGAAAGAATGCTTTGAAAGTTATATGAAAACGATTTGGGCCTAAATGAGTATTGTACAATGAGCCATATTTATTTTGAAAGAAATATGGTTAGAATACAGAAAAGAGGTACAGATAGGACTTTTTGGGAATAATGATGAACGAAGGGAGATCTCCAAGAACAAAAAAGGTTTTGTTCGCAAAATACTGCAGTACCAAAAGTTACACTGAAAACGAACCCTGTCCTTTCCATTGTGTTATCCCCCTATGTGTTTGTGTACCCTTGTGTATTTGTTTTCTTCCTGTCTCTGTGTAGTTTCATAGAATTTTTTTCTAATACTATTCACTATGATGAGGAATACTGTTATCCTCAAATGTAATTGGTATTAATAATATGTTATTTAACTTGTAAATATGCTTAGATATTATTTATTCTGTTTTGTTTTAATGCCCATGTGTGAAGCTGATGTTTCGAAAGTTATTCTGTACTTTTATGTATCTACTTATCTCATAATTCCTGTAACATTGATGTATATGTTTATTTCTGTTCTGTTGTAAAGCCTGTACTACAAATGTTATCTGTATTGTTATGTTCTTTAATAATGTATTTTGTACCTTTGTAATTGTATTCTTATGTTGTAAATTTATAATTGTATAGACACCAGTTCATCATATTATTAACTTGTAAGTTACATTTCACTGCGCACGTTTTTGTTGGTCATAGTATATGGACAATATGTGAGAAGTAGGGACTATCAGTGTTTGCACGTGTGTTAATAATTCAGCAAGGGACTGGATAACAGCATTGTTGGTTCTAAGGACAATTCCAAAAACTTTGTGAGTGCACAAGTGGTGGTTATTGACTTGCTATATTATCCGCAAGACTCTTCAATGGTGATTGTGCACCTGCAGTCACAAGAGATGGCTGCTGGCCATCTCTACAAGGACTACAGTGGGTCTGCATCTTTGATGACCCACCGGTACCATTATCTCTACAAGGACTACAGTGGGTCTACATCTTTGATGATCCATCAATACCATTATTTCTACAAGGACTGCAGTGGGTCTGCACCTCTGGTGGCCCACCAGTACCGTAATTTCTACCAGGACTACAGTGGGTCTGCTCTGTGATGACCTACCCACTAATACTCTTCAAAACTTCGACTGACTCTGTTGTGGGTTTGCTCTGTTGTGGCCCATTACCTGTCTGCATGTCAAGAGTCAGCACTGTCTTTCTGTTGGAAGGACAACACTACTTCTTCAAGACTGCATGGAAATCCACTACTTCCGTGAGCATTTTCTTTTACTGCTCAGACTTTTAGAAAAACACTGATATTTTACTGTGATGAACGATTAGGACTGTCTTTATGGACTGTGAGAAAGTTTAGCTTTTGACCAACATTGTATCAATAAGTGTGTGCATTTGATTTCTTTGTTATTGTAATTATGAAAAATTTTATCAAATCATTATTGGCCACTGTCCAAAACAATTTGTAAAATTTTTTGTGGGGAGCATGGGGGCTATGTAAGTAGGCTGTTTAGGTTTTTTTATTGGTAACGCCACCTCTGTATGAAAATCACTGGCTGTGCTGTGTGCAGTCTGTGGCTGCTTTGCATTGTTGTAATACTCGCCATTGTAGTGTTAGGCAGCTGGCTGGGAACAGCGCGTAGCGTTGCGCAGTTGGAGGTGAGCCGCCAGCAGTGGTGGATGTGGGGAGAGAGATGGCGGAGTTTTGAAATTTGCCTTGAACTGCTACATATATTATGACTATTGAGGTAAATACATTGGTTGTTCTCTATCAAAATCTTTCATTTGCTAACTATGCCTATCAGTAGTTAGTGCCTTCAGTACTTTGAATCTTTTATTTAGCTGGCAGTAGTGGCGCTCGCTGTATTGCAGTAGCTTGAGTAGCGAAGATTTTTGTGAGGTAAGTGATTTGTGAAAGGTATAGTTTAATGTTAGTCAGGGCCCATTCTTTTGTAGGGAATTTTGAAAGTCAGATTGCGTTGCGCTAACAAAATATTGTGTGTTAGTTTAAGCACAGTCGTGTAAAATTGTTTAAAAGGGGATGTTTCAACTGGGTGGATTCATTCGAAACATACAACGGGTTCTTCCAGATGCTGTATAGCGTAAAAGGTGCAGCCAACTGCAGGTAGTACCAATAATGTGTGTCACTTTGGATCGGGAGAGATTCTCTTTGGTTTCCGGTGACTGTCAGAAGTGGTAAAAATCTGCTAGTCTTATTTGCCTTTGGATCGGAAGAGGTATAATTATTGTTTCGGGCGGCTATCTGAAGCGAAAAAGACTACCAGCCTGAGAGATGAAAGCAGAACTCAACACTTGCGGCATAGTCGACAGGACCGACCGTGGACCTGTGGTGCAGATCAAAGTGGAGGGTTTGAATCAGAGGTTCATACGGTTTTACTACGGTGTTGGTAGTAGATTTCTGCAATTGCGCCACCGGATGGTGGGGTTTCAGGTTCTGCTAAACAGTCCCACGTGACACAGAGGCGGCTCCTACTCGGAGCTGTGTGGCGTGGACTGGCAGGTTTTTTATGCTGGAGGGTCTCAGGGAAACAGAAAAAGGGCTTCTGTCACCAAGGGTGTAGGTCGAACACAGGCAGAACCGTTCTGAGTTGTAAACTGTCGTAGTTGTGTTGGGAAAGCACGAGAGTTCCAAGCGCTCAACGCATTATAGACACTGAAAGCTGGCTAAAGCCGAAATAAGTTCAGCAGAAATTTTTTCGAAGAACCTAACGATGCTCAGATAAGATAGGCTAAATACAGTTGGCCGTGCCATATTTTCTGCTGTAGGAAGCAGTTTATCTTGAAACGAATTTAAGTAGGTCGTTTCTGTCAGTATTCGTAGAGGTCATTCACCCCCCAACTGAGTTGATACAGTTGTTGAAAGAAAACTTGAGTCTAAATTCAAACACATAATCGGCTCACAGACATATAATTAATGGTGACATCAAGTTACCCTGACATGTCGGCGAAATTGTGTTAAACGCATTCTCTGAAAGTTATTTCGAGCAGCTAGTTCATGAGCTCACTCGAATAGTAAATGCTTTTGATCACTTGGCAACAAATGGTCATCAGCTTATAATTAGCATCATAACGGATACAGGAATTACTGAACACAGGGTCGTCGAAGCGAGACTGAATGCCGTAACTCTCAAATCCTCCAAAGATAAACGAAAAATGTGTGTATTTAAGAAGGCGAATCAAAGTTCGCCTGACGCCTTCCAGAGAAACAATCTCCACTCGTCCCAAATTAACGCTCTAAGTGTAGACCAAGTATGTCTTGAATTCAAAGAAATAGTACCGACAGCAGTTGAGAGATTTATACAAAAAAAAAAAAAATGGAGCTTATCTCCCTTGGTAGACAAAACGGGTCAGAACAATGTAGCAAAAACAATGAAAAAAATTGTTGTTGTTGTTGTGGTATTCAGTCCTGAGACTGGTTGGATGCAGCTCTCCATACTACTCTATCCTGTGCAAGCTTCTTCATCTCCCAGTACCTACTGCAACCTACATTCTCGTAGTGAGACTGAATGCCGTAACTCTCAAAACATCCAAAGATAAACGAAGAATGTGTGTATTTAAGAAGGCGAATCTAAGTTCGCCTGACGCCTTCCTGAGCAACAATCTCCACGCGTCCCAAATTAACGCTCTAAGTGTAGACCAAGTATGTCTTGAATCCAAAGAAATAGTACCGACAGCAGTTGAGAGATTTATACTAAAAAAAATGGAGCTCATCTCCCTTGGTAGACAAAACGGGTCAGAGCAATGTAGCAGAAACAATGAAAAAAATTGTTGTTGTTGTTGTGGTCTTCAGTCCTGAGACTGGTTTGATGCAGCTCTCCATACTACTCTATCCTGTGCAAGCTTCTTCATCTCCCAGTACCTACTGCAACCTACATCCTTCTGAATCTGCTTAGTGTATTCATCTCTTGGTCTCCCCCTACGATTTTTACCCTCCACGCTACCCTCCAATACTAAATTGGTGATCCCTTGATGCCTCAGAACATGTCCTACCAACCGATCCCTACTTCTGGTCAAGTTGTGCCACAAACTCCTCTTCTCCCCAATCCTATTCAGTACCTCCTCATTAGTTATGTGATCTACCCATCTAATCTTGAGCATTCTTCTGTAGCACCACATTTCGAAAGCTTCTATTCTCTTCTTGTCCAAACTATTTACCGTCCATGTTTCACTTCCATACATGGCTACACTCCATACAAATACTTTCAGAAATGACTTCCTGACACTTAAGTCTATACTCAATGTTAACAAATTTCTCTTCTTCAGAAACGCTTTCCTTGCCATTGCCAGTCTACATTTTATATCCTCTCTACTTCGACCATCATCAGTTATTTTGCTCCCCAAATAGCAAAACTCCTTTACTACTTTAAGTGTCTCTTTTCCTAATCTAATACCCTCAACATCACCCGACTCAATTCGACTACATTCCATTAACCTCGTTTTGCTTTTGTTCATGTTCATCTAATATCCGTCCTTCAAGACACCATCCATTCCGTTCAACTGCTCTTCCAAGTCCTTTGCCGTCTCTGACAGAATTACAATGTCATCGGCGAACCTCAAAGTTTTTATTTCTTCTCCTGGAATTTAATACCTACTCCAAACTTTTCTTTTGTTTCCTTTACTGCTTGCTCAATATACAGATTGAATAACATCGGAGAGAGGCTACAACCCTGTCTCACTCCCTTCCCAACCACTGCTTCCCTTTCATGCCCCTCGACTCTTATAACAGCCATTTGGTTTCTGTACAAATTGTAAATAGCCTTTCGCTCCCTGTATTTTACCCCTGCCACCTTTAGAATTTGAAAGACAGTATTCCAGTCAACATTGTCAAAAGCTTTCTCTAAGTCTACAAATGCTAGAAAGGTAGGTTTGTTTCCCTTAATCTAGCTTCTAAGATAAGCCGTAAGGTCAGTATTGCCTCACGTGTTCCACCATTTCTATGGAATCCAAACTGATCTTCCCCGAGGTCGGCTTCTACTAGTTTTTCCATTCGTCTGTAAAGAATTCGTGTTAGTATTTTGCAGCTGTGGCTTATTAAACTGATTGTTCGGTAATTCTCACATCTGTCAACACCTGCTTTCTTTGGGATTGGAATTATTATATTCTTCTTGAAGTCTGAGGGTATTTCACCTGTTTCATACATCTTGCTCACCAGATGGTAGAGTTTTGTCAGGACTGGCTCTCCTAAGGCCGTCAGTAGTTCCAATGGAAAGTTGTCTACTCCGGGGGCCTTGTTTAGACTCAGGTATTTCAGAGCTCTGTCAAACTCTTCACGCAGTATCGTATCTCCCATTTCATCTTCATCTACATCCTCTTCCATTTCCATAATATTGTCCTCAAGTACATCGCCCTTGTATAGACCCTCTATATACTCCTTCCACCTTTATGCTTTCCCTCCTTTGCTTAGAACTGGGTTTCCATCTGAGCTCTTGATGTTCATACAAGTGGTTCTCTTATCTCCAAAGGTCTCTTTAATTTTCCTGTAGGCAGTATCTATCTTACCCCTAGTGAGATAAGCCTTACATTTGTCCTCTGGCCATCCCTGCTTAGCCATTGTGCACTTCCTGTCGATCTCATTTTTGAGACGTTTGTATTCCTATTTGCCTGCTTCATTTACTGCATTTTTATATTTTCTCCTTTCATCAATTAAATTCACTATTTCTTCCGTTACCCAAGGATTTCTACTAGCCCTTGTCTTTTTACCTACCTGATCCTCTGCTGCCTTCACTACTTCATCCCTCAAAGCTACCCATTCTTCTTCTACTGTATTTCTTTCCCCCATTCCTGTCAATTGTTCCCTTATGCTCTCCCTGAAACTCTGTACAACCTCTGGTTCTTTCAGTTTATCCAGGTCCCATCTCCTTAAATTGCCACCTTTTTGCAGTTTCTTCAGTTTTAATCTACAGGTCATAACCAATAGATTGTGGTCAGAGTCCACATCTGCCCTTCGAAATGTCTTAAAATTTAAAATCTGATTCCTAAATCTCTGTCTTACCATTATATAATCTGTCTGATACCTTTTAGTATCTCCAGGGTTCTTCCATGTATACAACGTTCTATCATGATTCTTAAACCAAGAGTTAGCTATGATTTAGTTGTGCTCTGTGCAAAATTCTACCAGGCGGCATCCTCTTTCATTTCTTAGCCCCAATCCATATTCACCTACTACGTTTCCTTCTCTCCCTTTTCCTACACTCGAATTCCAGTCACCCATGACTATTAAATTTTCGTCTCCCTTCACTATCTGAATAATTTCTTTTATTTCATCATACATTTCTTCAATTTCTTCGTCATCTACAGAGCTAGTTGGCATATAAACTTGTACTACTGTAGCAGGTGTGGGCTTCGTATCTATTTTGGCCACAATAATGCGTTCACTAATCATCGGATTTAAAAGAACGCAAAATTCCCAACGCTGGCAATCTTTTACAGAAGCTCGAAATTTATCGCGTACTTCAATGCGAGATGCCTATAATACTTTCCACAAAGAAACATTGTCTCGAAAACTGGCAGAAAATCCAAAGACCTTCTGGTCGTATGAGCAGTATGCCAGTGGAAAGACGCAATAAATGCCTTTTCTACGCATTAGCAATGAAAATACTAGGGATGACAGTGCTGCTAAAGCAGAGTTACTAAACACAGATTTTCGAAATTCCTTCACCGTAGAATATGAAGTAAATATTCCAGAATTCGATTCAAGAGCAGTAGTGTTAGAAGTAGATATCCCCAGAGTAGTGAAACAAATTAAACCACTTAATAGAATCAAGTCTTCCAGACTCTATACCAGTTATGATCCTTTCAGAGTATGCTGATGCAATAGCTCCATACTTGACAATTATAGGCAACCGCTCTCTCTAGGACAGTTCCCTGCCAAAGAATAGAAAGTTGCCCAGCTCACACCAGTATTCAAGAATTATTCCTGGTTGAACAAGTATTCCTGGTTCGTAGGAGATATCCTGTGAAGTTTGGAAGGTAGGAGACGATGTACTGGCGGAAGTAAAGCTGTGAGGACGGGTCGTGAGTTGGCTTGGGTAGCTCAGTTGGAAAAGCACTTGGCCACATATGACAAAGGTGCCGAGTACGAATCTCGGTCCTACACTCAGTTTTAATCTGCCAGGGAATTTCATAGCACCTCCCGCTTCGCCGAAAAGTGAAAATTTCATTCTCGAAATACTGTTAACTACTGGGTGTCAAGAGCGACAACATAGAGAGGCACAACATAGTTATAACATAGCACACTTAGCGGTTATGTAACGATGATGGAACATAATCATACCGGAAGGTAAAAGAGGGAATGCGTGTGTTGAGATGAAATGTATGGTAAAGAAAGAACTTCCCACCCACATGACATAAAAAGAATGTTAGAACAATATAAGATTAGACATTGATTCGGAAAGAAATACCCCTTCACGTGTTCACAATAATTGATTTAAAGGACTTCCGCAAGGCGTTCGATACAGTCCCCCACAGTCCTTTAATGAACAAGGTAAGAGCATATGGACTATCAGACCAATTGTGTGATTGGATTCAAGAGTTCCTAGATAACAGAACGCAGAATGTCATTCTCAATGGAGAGAAGTCTTCCGAATGAAGAGTTATTTCAGGTGAGCCGCAGGGGAGTGTCATAGGACCGTTGCTATTCACAATATACATAAATGACCTTGTGGATGACATCGGAAGTTCACTGAGGCTTTTTGCGGATAATGCTGTGGTATATCGATAGGTTGTAACAATGGAAAATTGTACTGAAATGAAGGAGGATCTGCAGCGAATTGACTCATGGTGCAGGGAGTGGCAATTCAATCTCAATGTAGACAAGTGTATTGTGCTGCGCATACATATAAAGAAAGATCTCTTATCATTTAGCTACAATATAGCAGGTCAGCAACTGGAAGCAGTTAATTCCATAAATTATCTGGGAGTACGCATTAGGAGTGATTTAAAATGGAATGATCATATAAAGTTGATCGTCGGTAAAGCAGATGCCAGACTGAGATTCATTGGAAGAATCCTAAGGAAATGCAATCCGAAAACAAAGGAAGTAGGTTACAGTACGCTTGTTCGCCTACTGCTTGAATACTGATCAGCAGTGTGGGATCCGTACCAGATATGGTTGATAGAAGAGATAGAGAAGATCCAACGGAGAGTAGGGCGCTTCGTTACAGGATCATTTAGTAATCGCGAAAGCGCTACGGATATGACATATATTCTCTAGTGGAAGACTCTGCAGAAGAGACGCTCAGTAGCTCGGTACGGGCTTTTGTTGAAGTGAGGAGTCAAGCAGTATAATGCTCCCTCTTTCGTATATATCGCGAAGAGACCATGAGGGTAAAATCAGAGAGATTAGAGCCCACACAGAGGCATACCGACAATCTTTCTTTCCACGAACAATACGAGACTGGAATAGAAGGGAGAACCGATAGCGGTACTCAAGGTACCCTCCGCCACACATCGTCAGGTGGCTTGCGGAGTATGGATGTAGAAGTAGAAAGGTAACACGGGTAAGACAAATTGGGGTCGATAGCTGGAAAAATTCTTGCACTGCCTGTAGTAGCGTGGTTCTGGAGTACTAGGGGCCGAATACCCAAAGTGATTTCGTTCTCTCGTGGCGCTGGTAGAAATTATCACAAAATTATTCAGCACTTAACCGATACTTGTACGCTGGTCTCTCCAGCGTGGTTACGGCGCTCTGAGCCAGGTCGTACTCGAAGTAATGGGCGGGCGGCACACAATTTTCTTCAGTCGTCATTTGGGCAATGCGGCGAGCGCAGCGACAGGTGCCGTGAGCGTGCGCGGCGGCCGCCCGCCTGCCTCTGCTGCCTTTGTGCGCGCCACGCGCGGCCCCGCGCGGCGTTTCATTAGAGGCACTTGCTTGCCGCCGGCCACACCCCGCCCCTGCCCACCCCCTACGCAGACCTCCGCCAGCAAAAGGACACCTTGAAAACTTCAAAGCAAACGCTCTCTTCCTTTTAGCCCGCCGCCCTTCGCAACGGGCTCCTCATTACAGCAAAATCTTCCCCACGCTCGCAGCCAGAGGACTTGCTGTTTGCAGGTGCATTACTGGCGGTCTGGGGCTTTACCGGATAATATACCACTGCTCCGTGAGGTGAGTTAACGGTTCTCGAGGCAGATGGTGCCCACCTATCAGAGCGACAAAACTGGTAGCCTTGTAATTTTCAACTTTAATAACGCGTTCCGTAACGTTACCTACCAAGTGGTAACATGAAAAGAGAGCGGGAATTGTATTTGTAAGCAGGAATCTGGGATTAAGGTCGATGTAGTAGTTACACTCACTCGGTAACAATATTCTACAATAATACGTACGTGTACACTATCCGTTCGAAAGCGCAGGTTAATATGGGACGTGTCCACCCTTCACCTTTAAGAAGCTTTAACTGTGTTGTGGACACTTTTAGTTTGGTGCCTAAATGTTTGTGGAGCAATTGGAGCCCACCTTATTCAAGTCCCCAAACCAGAGAAGCTAGCAGTGTTCCAGTACTGGATGGTTCAAATGGTTCTCAGCAGTATGGGACTTAACATCTGAGGTCATCAGTCCCCTAGAACTTAGAACTACTGATACCTAACTAACCTAAAGACATCACACACACCCATGCCTGAGGCAGGATTCCAACCTGCAACCGTAGCGGTGGGGCGGTTCCAGATTGAAGCTCCTAGAGCGGCTCGGCCACAGCGGCCGGCCCTCCAGTGCTGGAATCTGGAGTGAATTCAACGTAATTTATCCCAAAATGATCTCTTGCTTTGAGGTCGGGACTCTGGGCGTGACAGTCCCTTCCAAGAATGTTTTGGTTCATACATTACAGAATTGAGTAGTGGGTGCTTATAAACAACAGGCACTTGGTTTGGGTTGGGTTGTTTTGGGGGAGGAGACCAGACAGCGAGGTCATCGGTCTCACCGGACTAGGGAAGGAAGTCGGCAGTACCCTTTCGAAGGAAGCATTCCGGTATTTGCCTGGAGCGATTTAGGTATATCACGGAAATCCTAAATCAGGACGGCCGAACACAGTATTGTACCTTCGTCCTCCCGAATGCCAGACCAATGTGCTATCCGCTGCGAATAGGGACTAAACAATATGTTGTTATTGGAAGTGAGATATGTGAGGATTGGGATTTTGAGTTTGACCTGGTAGGAAATGTGGAAGTATTTGTGTCTGGGTTCATTAATCGATAAGACTGGCCAATGTGAAATGGACATATTCCGCAGCCTAGCTCGAGCGAATGTGGTTATTGGGTCATTAACTGGTCTCGTTGGGAGTTAGAACATGTCCGGACGAACGAAGCTGGTATTGCTACGTGCTGTGTCTGAAAGCATTCTGACATATACATCGGAGTATAGATCACTGAAAGAGGGACTAAGAGGGATATCTGAGCCTATCGATTTGGATGGGTTACGGCGAAGCTTGAGAGCGACCAGCTCGGATCGACTGACGAACGAGTATGTAAGAATGGAGATGGATACAGTGGAACTAATCACGTATTGGATCGATGCTCGAGCACTGAGGTGGTATGGACACGCCCGACGGATCGACGGCAGCAGTTTTTGCTCACTGGGTCTCCACCATGGAGAAGGAGACGAGGGAGGCTGACGGCAATGTGGAGGGGATATATACAAAAGTCATGGAAAACAGAGTCTGACGGATGAAGACAGTATATTTCTGAGAGCAGGCAGATGTTGAAAAGTGTAAACGCCTGCTACAGTGGAGTATGTAGGTGCTGTCCACATGCCATTGCCCCGGAGATACTACTATATGACTGCGTGCATTGTCATGCTGATTCAATCATTGTACCCGAACTGTTACTCCACTGTAAACAGCACACTGAGCTCTAAAATATGTTTATAATATTCGACATTAAGCATTATCTTAAGCGCAATAAGGGGAACACAACCTAACAACGGAATACACCCCTTACCGAAACACCACCTCCTTCGTACTTCCACTGTTGGCACTGCTCATGACACAAGATAAGGATCTGTGTGCGTCAGCCAAATGCAAACCTTTCCATCTGATTGCCACAGAACATAGTGTGATTCATTACTCGTTTACTGTCATCCACTCTCCAGTGGCGTTGCTCTTCATACCACATGAAGCTTCGCTTAGCACTGACTACAGAAATATTCGGCTTATGAGAATCTGCTCGACCATTCTACTTCATTTATTTTACCTCCCCACCCACAATAATTATGATACTTGGGCTGCTGGCTGCCCTTTGGAACTCTCGAGTGATTTCTTACGCTGATTTCATGTGAATTTTTACAAACATCCTCCGCAATGCTCGATACTCCCTACCAGTCACTGCAGTCCAACAATAACCATGCTAGCATTGTCATCGCCACAGAAGATACGGAATCCAGTTAATTTTGGTCCGCTGCACACGAAAACGGTTGTGGATGGCAGATTATGTTCGGGGCTTGAAGATGACACCATGTGGTGTCGAAACTGGTAGCATGTTTTAAAAAGAACAAATGATGTTAGATTCAAATACAGCCGCTGGCTTTGTCGTCATTATTGAAGTGTTTTAGCTATGGTTGTTCCTTCGCGTATCCAATTCATAAACATATCACTAACAAAATGGTTCAAATGGCTCTGAACACTATGGGACTTAACTTCTAAGGTCATCAGTCCCCTAGAACTTAGAACTACTTAAATCTAACTAACCGAAGGACATCACACACATCCATGCCCGAGACAGGATTCGAACCTGCGACCATAGCGGTCACGCGGTTCCAGACTGTAGCGCCTAGAACCGTACGGCCACCCCGGCCGGCCAAATCACTAACAGTTGAGCAGTTTTAGAAGCATTGAATGCCCTTGAAAGATATATTAAAATGACATCCAGTGTTTATTGTGGTTTACAGTCCGAAGAATGGTTTGAGTCAGTTCTCCATCCTACTCCACCCAGTACAAGCCTCTTCATCTTCAAATACCCACCGCAATCTACATCTTTCTGGATCTGGTTACTATATTCATCTCCTGTTCTCCCTCTACGTCCACTACACAGTCAACTGTGGCAAGTTAAATACACCGAGATGTGTGGAACAACTCGTTAGCTGCCACGAGCAGTAGGGCAGAACTTTCCGGTAGATGCCTAGAGTTCTGAAGGTACTGACCTCCTTTGCATTTGCCTGAAATTATCTATGGAGACTATTTAACCTCATGGCCCTTCCTTGGACGAGTTATTGGATTTGCCGTGTGACAAAAAGTTTAGGGCGCGCTGCCTAAATGTAGGCACGTGTGGATCATGTTTGTGCACATGCTTGTATTTGCATACTTACTTATGCCGTGTTGAGGAGTCCTTCGGATTAAAACTGTCCATTTTAACTGGCCATCTGCCATTTAGTGCGTACCCCAATTACAGTGTCTATTAGCCTTTGTGAGGCACTAGTAAAGGCATACCTTGGCCTTTTAAATCTTGTTTGAATCATTATCTAATTCTTCTTTTAAATAACCTTGTACATACCTTCTTGTTATTGCTGGGAACGTTAACTTGCAGTGTTATGAGAGGGCCGCCCCTATACTGAAGTTTTAATTCTTGAATCTTTAATTGCCCGTTTAAGTATTACTGTGTAAGTTAATCGTTGTCAAACTTGATTTGCTTTTTGTTGCTTGGTCGTGCTGACAGCGTTGTATCGGCAGCGGTTGACGCACTGCTGTTCTGCTAGTCAGGGACAAGAACGCGTTTTCCTTCTGCTTCGGCAGCTTTCCCGTCATCGCAAGATACCTAAGTGTTGGCGGGTCACAGCGATTCTGCGGATCTCCCCTTCCAGCCGCAAGTTGAGTAGTTTGTTATTATTCTTTGGGTCTCGTGCCACGGCAGGAGTGTCGCCAGATTACGAAGTAAGTGACTCAGTATCCCTATTATGGAAAGGCTTTTGTGGGCGTGTGATGAAAGTTTTTTGGCAAACTGGGCACTGAGCCTCTTGATTTCGTAAAAAAAATTAAGGATTTAATTGCCATCATCATTTTACTTGTGTTTTAGAGGCACAGTTGTTTATTTAAGTACTTAACTTGATTCATGTGCAATCAGTGAAATACTACTGTTCCTTCGGTCTTACAAGTGGGTAGTCTTCGGACAGCTTGACCACATCTTGTTTATGTGAGAGCAGAATAACAAGGGGAGATGTATGTATTTTAATGTCATTTAGTTAATTTTCGTTGAACTTACATACTGGTCCTATTGTGGGATTAGCCACAGTTGTTATCTAGCTCCGTGGACAGAATGCCGCCGCAGGTTTATTTAATTAACGGTTTGTAATCGGGCCACAATTGCTTTGCTCATCGACGTTTTTTAGTATTATTTGTAATTGTATGTATAATGCAAATGTCCTTATATATTTTGAATTTAATTCGCAAATCTTAAATATTTTATATTTTTCGCAAAATTTTATTAATTGTCATTATGCTAATGACCGGCCTTGCCGCAGTGGATACACCGGTTCCCGTGAGAACACAGAAGTTAAGCGCCGTCGGGCGTGGTCGGCACTTGCATGGGTGACCATCCAGGCCGCCATGCTCTGTTGCCATTTTTCGGGGTGCACTCAGCCTCGAGATACTGACTGAGGAGCTACTCGACCGAATAGGAGCGGCTTTGGTCAAGAATACCATCATAACGACGAGGAGAGCGGTGTGCTGACCACCTGCCCCTCCTATCCGCATCCTCAGCTGAGGATGACACGGCGGTCGCATGATCCCGGTAGGCCGCTCTCGGCCTGACGACGGAGTATCACTAGGCTCATGATTAATTGTTATCAAATAAAAATATTTGTTTAGGAATGATAAGTGACGCATACAGTTGGGTCATCCTCCCAAGTATTTTCCTTAAATTAAACCCGACCGTTGTTCTGGATCTCACATTCATTAAACGAATTGTCATAAAACAAGTTACACCCGAACAGCTAATCCTGATTCCCACCACTTGGTGTTAATTAATTACAATACACCCCTTTCCCATTTTACAAATTTTCATCTTATGGAGAAACTGCAACAATTAATACTACTAGCAAAAGACTCGTTGCGCGTGACCGGTTACGATAGCATAAGCCGCTTAGCCAACTAAATAACACAATCGGGCACTGTGCCCTAGGCAAGACAGACAACGAACAGCTAGATCTATAACATAAGAAAACGCTATTAATACACAGAAGTGATCTCAGAAACTAAACATCGCTACATCAACCAGTAGGCAATTTACAACCAGTCGTGAACAGGGGCTTTATGGGTAAAATTATCGGCCTAGTTATAGTTAGTTCTCGTGCTCCAAACTATTTTTCAAAAGGAACAGAGAAGCGGGAGCCTTAAACATGCCACCGAATACAAAATTTGCACCTGTAACTTTCTTGTATGGTATTTCATAACAGCGCCTTTTGTAGTACGCTTAAATAACCACTAGAAATATTAATTCATGAACAAGTTTTGAACTCTGCTTCAACAGCATTTGGTTAACATCTTAACTAGGAAAGTGCCAGAGTAGCATCTCCTAACAGAGATATTACAGAATGAAATACGTGCCTGTAGCACAACAAGAAAGCAGTCAGTCAGTTTCCTTTCTATAATCTTAACGCTACGTTCAGAACTTCCAGGGCAGTGTTACAACCAAGAAAACGAGCTCCGACAAGGCACAAGATCGATACAAGTATTAATGCTGGATATAACAACTTTAACGCCCTAACAGCACAGAGCAGGAGCCCGCTAGTCAGAAGAAGAGGAGGAGGAGGAAGAGGAAGACGAGGAGATTGGTGTTCAGAGTTACGTCAAGAAAGAGGCCATTAGAGACGGATTAGGGAAAGATGGGGAAAGATAGCGGCGGTGCCGTTTCGAAGGGACCATCCCAGCAATCACCTGAAAATATTTAGGGAAGTCACGGAAAATCTAAAGCAGAATGGCCTGGCGTGTGTTTGATCGGTCGTCCTCCAGAATGCGAGTCCAGCGTGCTAACCTTTGCGCCACCTGGCTCGTGATAGATGAGGAGCAGTGAATGTCACTCACCGTTTACTATCCATTCGAGAAGCGCAGCGAGGAAGCAACTCTGCCTCTTCCCTGGACAGGCTACGGCAGACACAGACAAGCTCCGACAGCCATCGGCAGCAACCACGTCTGCTTCACTCCCCCAGCCAAACACCAGTTCCACATGAGGGAAAGCGTCAGGATGCTGTCCCACAAAGCCATGCTGCCTAAACTAACCGCTGTGACACTCAGTGCCCAATGATTGGTACCGACTGCCTCCCTGACGAACCCCGTGCCCTCTCTTTAAGCCACTGCCATCCACCCGCAGCGGTTGCTAGCAGACTTCTACACTCTCGCAGGCAGACCAGTGGGAACTGAGAATATCATCGGGAGTTACGGCTCATACCTACCTTGAGTCATCGCACCCCAGCCTTCTTATGTCAAACTACGTTTCTTTCGTGACACTGCCTAGCGAAATGGCGTATCTTGCTACAGTTGTAATATGGTGAAGTCACTATCTCCCCCTTCTTGAATTGAGCATTCCTATCTTCCATCACGGGATTTAAATCCTGGTGGTATCACCCTACGTAACACTTTCGATTTGCAAACTCACCCTCTCTTATTGACCGAGCCCTGTCCCCCGGCTATAATCCTATTTTATTTTGAAAAATATCAGATTCACGCATACGTATCTGCTGGAGGGGCTTGCCACCCACAAATGGTTCATTGTTTCCATAAAAAACATTAAAAGACGACAAAATGTCAACTGAAGTCATATGCAGCGAACGTGCGCTCTAACTTCGTTAACAAAATATTATATGTTGCTAATTTATTATGGTTATGCACTAGATTAAATATTGTCCATTCCACGACGCCACTCACTACTATAAGAACGAACAGGAAATGCGATCCGGAACCGCAGCTAAGAAACTCAACACCATGAAGAAACAAAAATACCTGCAGAACGGGATGATTCAGACACTGCCTCAACACTCTCCTGTACCTCACCAAAGCAAAAAATTGTCTCTACTGAGTTCTGGAGACCGCTGAGCCACTCACTTTCAAGAGAGTGACTCCTCGTCAATCCCAGCACTGCCTCGTGAACCCTATGGGGCGACAGCCACAGCCGTTGCAGTAACAGTTTAATTAACCTTGTTTCAGTTGTCAATGCAATCACATACAGATAGTGCTTTTATGACATGTGAGTTAAAAAAAACTGGGTGTACCAGTGATAATCATTTCACCTAATAACTATCACCTGTACATGAGGAGGGTTCAATGATAAATTATCCATTGAACTTGCCTCTTAAATTTTAAGTTGACAAACCAGAATAACTCGAAAAATATGTTGTTGTTCTTGCGGTCTTCAGTCCTGAGACTCGTTTCATGCAGCTCTCCATGCTGATCTATCCTGTGCAAGCTCCATCTTCCAGTACCTACTGCAACCTACATCCTTCTGAATCTGCTTAGTGTATTCATCTCTTGGTCTCCCTCTACGATTTTTACCCTCCACGCTGCCCTCCAATGCTAAATTTGTGAACCCTTGATGCCTCAGGACATGTCCTACCAACCGATCCCTTCTTGTAGTCAAGTTGTGCCGCAAACTTCTCTTCTCCCTAATCCAATTCAATACCTCCTCATTCATTACGTGATCTACCCAACTAATCTTCAACATTCTTCTGTAGCACCACATTTCGAAAGATTCTATTCTCTTCTTATCCAAACTATTTATTGTCCATGTTTCACTTCCATACAAGGCTACACTCCAAACAAATACTTTCAGAAACGACATCCTGGCACTTAAATCTATACTCGATGTTAACAAATTTCTCTTCTTCAAAAACGATTTCCATGCCATTGCCAGTCTACATTTTATATCCTCTCTACTAGGACCATCATCAGTTATTTTGCTCCCCAAATAGCAAAACTGCTTTACTACTTTAAGTGTGTCATTTCCTGATCTAATCCCCTCAGCATCACCCTATTTAATTTGACTACATTCCATTATCCTCGTTTTGCTTTTGTTGATGTTCATCTTATATCCTCCTTTCAAGACACTGTCCATTCCGTTCAACTGCTCTTCCAAGTCCTTTGCTGTCTCTGACAGAATTACAATGTCATCGGCGAACCTCAAAGTTTTTACTTCTTCTCCATGAATTTTAATACCTACTCCGAATTTTTCTTTTGTTCCCTTTACTGCTTGCTCAATATACAGATTGAATAACATCGGGGAGAGGCTACAACCCTGTCTCACTCCTTTCCCAACCACTGCTTCCCTTTCATGCCCCTCGACTCTTATAACTGCCATCTGCCAGCTGTGACTTATTAAACTGATAGTTCGGTAATTTTCACATCTGTCAACACCTGCTTTCTTTGGTATTGGAATTATTATATTCTTCTTGAAGTCTGTGGGTATTTCGCCTGTCTCATACATCTTGCTCACCAGATGGTAGAGTTTTGTCATGACTGGCTCTCCCAAGGCCATCAGTAGTTCTAATGGAATGTTGTCTACTCCCGTGGCCTTGTTTCGACTCAGGTCTTTCAGTGCTCTGTCAAACTCTTCACGCAGTATCTTATCTCCCATTTCATCTTCATCTACATCCTCTTCCATTTCCATAATATTGTCCTCAAGTACATCGCCCTTGTATAAACCCTCTATATACTCCTTCCACCTTTATGCCTTCCCTTCTTTGCTTAGGTCTCTTTAATTTTCCTGTAGGCAGTATCTATCTTACCCCTAGTGAGACAAGCCTCTACATCCTTACATTTTTCCTGTAGCCATCCCTGCTTAATCATTTTGCACTTTCTGTCGATCTCATTTTTTAGACGTTTGTATTCCCTTTTGCCTGCATCATTTACTGCATTTTTATATTTTCTCCTTTCATCAATTAAATTCAATATTTCTTCCGTTACCCAAGGACTTCTATTAGCCCTCGTCTTTTTATCTACTTGATCCTCTGCTGCCTTCACTACTTCATCCCTCAGAGCTACCCATTCTTCTTCTACTGTATTTCTTTCCCCCATTCCTGTCAATTGTTCCATTATGCTCTCCCTGAAACTCTCTACAACCTCTGGTTCTTTCAGTTTATCCAGGTCCTATCTCCTTAAATTCCCACCTTTTTGCAGTTTCTTCAGTTTCAATCTGCAGTTCATAACCAATAGATTGTGGTCAGAATCCACATCTGCCCCTGGAAAGGTCTTACAATTTAAAACCTGGTTCCTAAATCTCTGTCTTACCATTATATAATCTATCTGATATCTATTAGTATCTCCAGGATTCTTCCAGGTATACAACCTTCTTTTATGATTCTTGAACCAAGTGTTATGCCAATAATTATAAAATTAACTGATTATAGTGAACATTGGCACTTATTGGCCGGTTATAAACCATCAGAAGTCATCATTGAAAAGGAGAGTCAATTGTTGGCATAGCATTAACATAATTCATTTAATTGTGCCAATAATTAGTATAACTAAATGAATTATGTTAATGCTATGCCAATAATTGACTCTCCTTTTCAATGATGACTTCTGATGGTTTATAACCGGCCAATAAGTGCCAATGTTCACTATAATCAGTTAATTTTATGAACATTATTCTGTCATACTGAATATGCTTTGTAACTGGCCAAGGACTGCCACTGTTTATTGTAATACGATTACCCATGATGCCAATAATTGCTATATTCAGTTAATTTTATGAACATTATTCTGTAATACTAAATACATGGTACAGAAATGTTCAATAACTGGGCTATGAATGCCGCAAACTACTACTGTAATTCCCAATGAAGACTACTATGTGACTTAATGTCCTTCACCTTCTGAGCTAACTACCCTGAATTACTGCAATATCCATTTGTCCTGTCCATCCTCATGATCATGGAGCACTATATTTGGTTTTTGCACTAATTCTACGTTGGTGTGCCTTGTAAGAGCGTGGTGTTGACATGACATGCTGTCCACCACCGTGAGCGATGAAGACGTTATTATGGTTCCACTGTTTGGTGTACCTGATGTACTGCCAAAATGATAACATGGAATATTACTACGACATTTCAGTGTCTTGGCTACGCTGATAAATACTTCTGGGAAAAGAACTTCAGATTGTCTCACTTGGTGTTGTACTTCTGTGGAAAGATATGGACTTCCAGTGCAGCTGCGTGCAACCTAAGTGCTAAAACCATGACGCAATCCTTCCTATTCCTTTCCTAATTCTTGTAAAATGAAAAAGTCATATACAGTGCGTGTGCACTTCCTTTCATTTGTTAATAAGATCAGTTATCCTGAAATTACTAAAGACTTCTATAGTGCATGTGCACCTTATTACACTGCATGATTTGTTTGTTTGTTGTAAAAAAAAATACTAGAGAGTATTACAGTGCGTGTGCACTTTTGTCATTTCTCAATATGATTTGTACTCATTAGGTTTATTTGTCGTAAAAATATTAGAGAGTTTTACAGTGCGTGTGCACTTTATTCCATTTGTACTCATTACGTATACATTTTGTGGTTTTCTGATATGTTCTGTACTACAGTGCGTGTGCACTTTTGTCATTTATCAATATGATTTGTATTCATTGTATATAAACCTTAAAGTTGACGAGATAGAGTATACACAGATTTTCAGTGTGTATATTTCGCTTTATTCTAGACAATACACCGTATGATTGTCATTATGGTCGAATTACTACTTCTAAGATAGGAGGAAGCGCAGCATCGTCGTTTGTTTTTCATCTGTTTATTGCAGGTCAATTTCTTTAGCTATGTACAGTACTATGTACTGTTTAGCTATGACTTGGCAGAAAATCCTAAGAAATTTTGGTCTTATGTCAAAGCGGTAGGTGGATCAAAACAAAATGTCCTGACACTCTGTGACCAAATTGGTACTGAAACAGAGGATGACAGACTAAAGGCCGAAATACTAAATGTCTTTTTCCAAAGCTGTTTCACAGAGGAAGACTGCACTGTAGTTCCTTCTATAGATTGTCGCACAGATGACAAAATGTTAGATATCGAAATAGACGACAGAGGGATAGAGAAACAATTAAAATCGCTCAAAAGAGGAAAGGCCGCTGGACCTGATGGGATACGAGTTCGATTTTACACAGTGTACCCGAAGGAACTTGCCCCCCTTCTTGCAGCGGTGTACCGTAGGTCTCTAGAAGAGCGTCGAGTTCCAAAGGATTGGAAAAGCGCACAGGTCATCCCCGTTTTCAAAAAGGGACGTCGAACAGATGTGCAGAACTATAGACCTATATCTCTAACGTCGATCAGTTGTAGAATTTTGGAACACGTATTATGTTCGAGTATATTGACTTTTCTGGAGACTAGAAATCTACTCTGTAGGAATCAGCATGGGTTTCGAAAAAGACGGTCGTGTGAAACCCAGCTCGCGCTATTCGTCCACGAGACTCAGAGAGCCATAGACACGGGTTCACAGGTAGATACCGTGCTTCTTGACTTCCGCAAGGCGTTCCCCACAGTGGTTTAATGAATAAAGTAAGAGCATATGGACAATCAGACCAATTGCGTGATTGGATTGAAGAGTCCCTAGATAACAGAACGCAGCATGTCATTCTCTATGGAGAGAAGTCTTCCGAAGTAAGAGTGATTTCAGGTGTGCCGCAGGGGAGTGTCATAGGACCGTTGCTATTCATAATATACATTAATGACCTTGTGGATGACATCGGAAGTTCACTGAGGCTTTTTGCAGATGATGGTGTGGTGTATTGAGAGGTTGTAACAATTGAAAATTCTACTGAAATGCAGGAGAATCTGCAGCGAATTGACGCATGGTGCAGGGAATGGCAATTGAATCTCAGTGTAGACAAGTGCAATGTGCTGCGAATACATACAAAGATAGATTCCTTATCATTTAGCTACAACATAGCAGGTCAGCAACTGGAAGCAGTTAATTCCATAAATTATCTGGCAGGACGCATTAGGTGTGATTTAAAATGGAATGATCGTATAAAGTTGATCGTCGGTAAAGCAGATGCCAGACTGAGATTCATTGGAAGAATCCTAAGGAAATGCAATCCCAAAACAAGGAAGTAGGTTACAGTACGCTTGTTCGCCCACAGCTTGAATACTGCTCAGCGGTGTGGGATCCGTACCAGATAGGGTTGATAAAAGAGATAGAGAAGATCCAACGGAGAGCAGCGCGCTTCGTTACAGGATCATTTAGTAATCGCGAAAGCGTTACGGAGATGATAGATAAACTCCAGTGGAAGACTCTGCAGGAGAGACGCTCAGTAGCTCGGTACGGGCTTTTGTTAAAGTTTCGAGAACATACCTTCACCGAAGAGTCCAGCAGTATTATTGCTCCCTCCTACGTATATCTCGCGAAGAGACCATGAGGATAAAATCAGAGAGACTAGAGCCCACACAGAAGCATACCGGCAATCCTTCTTTCCACGAACAATACGAGACTGGAATAGAAGGGAGAACCGATAGAGGTACTCAGGGTACCCCCCGCCACACACCGTCAGGTGGCTTGCGGAGTATGGATGTAGATGTACAGTGCAGTTATTTTCAAGTATGATAACACATCGTATATATAATTGCACACGGTATCAGTTGACATTACAGATAACAATGTAAGTTAAACAGATGGTTTTAACTGATATTTGCTATCTGTAATGTGAACTGATACCGTGTATTGTCATACTTTCGACGAGTCATCACCATTTAACTATAACTGCGCTCTTGACAGCTACACAGTATCAGAAATCGATGTATCATGAACGGATTTAAAATCTTCAGCCGATGCTGCCCTCCCACCTGTCTTGGATAATATTGATAAGATCGTGAAGCACTCTGTTCCTGATTGAGACAAACCTGAATAATAACACTTCAGAGAATTACCATATCCAGATCATGGTTGAGGTCGAGATGCGTTAGTTTGTTATAAGAGATTAAAAGTATAAATAGCGGCCAAGACGGAAAATTATGGTGACTAATGATAGTGATGAGAAGTAGACGATTTTATGTCAGTTAGAACCATAGGATACAATCGTTTGCGCCGGGAAGAGATCCGCGCCATTCAATATGGCAGAATATCGTTCTTCCCCCACCACACACCCCTCCTGCAAGTCATCGTTGCCAACAGAAAGGAAACATCAAAATATTACACATTAAGAAATGTATAAGCGGTGACAGACAAGTCGCACTTTTACAGTTACAATTAACTGGTTAACAATTAACTGGTGTTTTAAACCGCATATCTTCCAAGAGCCGCTTGAAAGTGCCACGAGATTACCCCTCAGCCTAGCTTCCGCTCTACTCAGCATACCGGAGTTACAGAGAACTACCTGATTCCCTACCTTATACGGATTCAGTCATCTAACTTTGCTGTACCGACGAGCCCCCTGTTCATGGGCCGCCACATCCCTCTTATCTTGCCTAGTAACACATCTTCCAGAGAATACAAATTAGCTAATCAGGAATTACTCTTTAAGGCAGTAATTAATGCCACAGTGGTATGTTCATCGTGCCTCGTGGCATTAAAGAAGAAAATGAGACATTCCATTAGCCATAAGAATGGTGATTCTATGAGCAACATAGGCTCAAACAAAGCATAAATAATACCTTCTCTAACCACAAATACCAATGTAAATACACTGTTCAGAACACGTCATAAATATACACCGTATTACGATGATGGAAACAGGAATATTGGTCCCAAGTCAGCGCTACATGTTTGCCAACATAGAGAATGAGCACTCTCACGCCAAAAATTAGACTGCATGTTCAAATGGTTCAAATGGCTCTGAGCACTATGGGACGCAACTGCTGAGGTCATTAGTCCCCTAGAACTTAGAACTAGTTAAACCTAACTAACCTAAGGACATCACAAACATCCATGCCCGAGGCAGGATTCGAACCTGCGACCGTAGCGGTCTTGCGGTTCCAGACTGCAGCGCCTTTAACCGCACGGCCACTTCGGCCGGCGACTGCATGTAGCAAGGAACATGAAGGCCAAGGATGTTATCTTAAAAGAAGAAAATAGGGAAATATAGAATCGCTGGAACCGTAAACATTATAACGATCAGCAGAGAAAATGAAAGAGAGCGCCTTGAACGCAGAGGATTGTGTGGACCGGGGTTAGGAGAAAATCAATATTGAAGCACCAGCTCCAGAATCAATAGGTACACGATTTATAAGGCATGACAGGTAAACAAAAGAACATCACGGTTTTGTAAAGAGGTTACAAAAATGTACAAAAAAGCATTGGGCTCAATTTGATAGATAAAATACTTAAAACACAAGCGTCTTCTACAGACTTCAAAAGAACTCATAGTGAGACAAAATCACTATGGGATCGTCGGAGAACTGACTTTGAGAAATCGTTTCTGAAAACGAATAGCATGACTTCTAAGGTCTGCAGAAACAGATGACAAGAATGATACATCAGAGAATTTGACAGACTACTTGAATGTTAATTACATAATTACGCATTAAATGTTTAATAGAGATGCTTAAAGGTGAAAAATCCACCAGAAAGCGGAAAAAATCAGAAATCAGCATACAAGTAATGGATGATGCGGATGAACGATAGTCTAACTGTTTCACGTGGTGAGGTAAACAGTCCACCACATTAATGTGGCCATCAGCTATGTTCGACGTCAACGTGCAATACTTATTCACAGACTTGTGTGGCCACATTAGTAGTTGAGGGTATATAAGGAGTGTCGGGGCGACGCGGATATCACGGCTGTCGTTGTCGTAATGCGGAAACGGGGCGGTATATATGGCGCAAAAAAGGATATGACCATTGCCTTTCGTGCCAAGGGTGGAAGCGCTTCCGAAACGGCTAAGTTAGTAAACTGATGACGTTCTTCTGTGGTTAAAGAGTACCGTGCATCGCAAAACGGCGCCATGCAAAACCGGTTCCGAGGCAACGGTGGTTGACCAAGGGGCGTAGATCACAGGGTTGGACGACGGCTGTGGATACAAAATTGTTAAGGCTTCCGTGGCCACTTGTTGACAAACTGCCTATTGGCTTCTGTCTCGGGTTCTTCGGCCGACGTTCATCTAATGATTTTTCTGACGTTTCGCCAGCACGAGTGGCTGGCATTGTCAAAGCTTCACCCTCCATTGGAGGGTGAAGCTTTGACAATGCCAGCCACTCGTGCTGGCGAAACGTCAGAAAAATCATTAGATGAACGTCGGCCGAAGAACCCGAGACAGAAGCCAATAGGCAGTTTGTCGACGGCTGTGGAGTTGTGTAGGGGCGAATAGACTAGCAACGGTTGAGCAGCGGACGGGCCAGATGAACCGAGGGACTACCAACACCGCCTCCTCAATGACTGTTCATCGGAAGCTGCTGCGCCTGGGCCTCCGCAGCAGGTGCCTGGTTCATTGAGCCATGCTGACTACCGTTCTTCGGCAACAGAGGTTGCAATAAGCACGCCAACATCGCAACTGGCCGTCCACTGTGTGACGACAGGTGGCCTTTTCAAATGAATCACGGTTTATGCTCCACCGTGGCGTGCACTAATTGTCATAGACATCAGTGTTTTCTACTGGTCCGTTTGGTAACCGTAATCAAAGAACTGTACCGAAAAAAATGTTAAAATACCTGTAAGGACCTTATGTTGCCAGCATGCGTGTAAAGCAGAATGCAGTTTATGTCGCTTGTATGCTTTTGATCGTGATAGGGCATCCGTGCATTCAGATTCACATATGCACCTCTGCTCCACTACTTGCGCTATACTATTCCTGTGTTACTACAACATCATGTTCGTTAGATTATGTTAACTCATGAAATATTCGCCAGTTGGAAATACCAATATACCAGAAACAAAGTAAGCAAAATGTATCTCATCAAGTGCAGTGAATTACAAATTAATCAGAGGCAAGAACTGATTAAAATATGTGTCGTATATAAAAATCACCTCTGGTCACAAATTCTTGGGTTCGCAAGTCTTTAGATGGTAGATAATTACAATTGTTGTATAGGATTCTTAGAGCTTCTCGTGAAACAAGAGTACATGATATAAAAACCTGATATGCCCACTGTAAGTGTTCCTTTGGCTTACACTTTATGTCTTCATGTGTATCCAACAAACAATATCTGGACAAGCCCCTTCCACATTTTTATAATTTTTGTTAGCTTACACTTCTTCTCACTGACACCATCATTGACGCTAAATACTCGTTTATTATGATGTGACAGGTGAGCTATTAATGTGTTCATACAGGGTGCAACTGGCATAACCGCAGAAACTTTCATATCTCGTTCTTTAATATGTACAAAATGGGCGTGCTGGTTATTTTTTCCTCTCATCGATCAGTCTTCCCAAAAGCTGGTCACAAGCTTTTGACCTGGTGTTTTCTGCTTGATCGTAGTTACGTAACTAAGCGAACGACGCCTGCCAGTACAGAGTAACCATTTTGTGTCCACACATCCTCATTTTAACACCTGACCTGCTGCACGGGAAAATAAGCAATAATGGTTTGCTCTTGCTGTATGCCTGTAAACGTCTGACTTGTAATAGCTATCATTACTAGTCTGAAGATGGCGTAAATACTGATGCAGTATTGTTCGGTACACCGTCCTCAGTCGCCGATACAAATATCTGCATTTGTACCCAGTATAGTACTTACGTTGTCTCATAAAAGTTTCAAAGCGCTTATAGTGATTAGAGTATGCAGAATGTATTCGGAAGCATCCTGCAAACAGGTTGATATACCTTGGCAAAAGCCTAAAAATCCAAACCGCGATGTCTGTAGCAGCCAACACTCCAGATCTTCCACTTCAAGGACCACATTTCTGATATTAGAGCCATTTTAGTAACTGACCGTAATAATAAGTGCAGTGCAACTGACCTAAAAGGTTCCTACACACAACAGAATACGCTACCCAAAATATCAGTGGCCATATAAGTGGCCGCTTAAGCTAGATTCTGCGTAAGACAGTCGAAGGCCAACGCATAATTTTCTAAGCTATACATGAGGACGTCATGCTGGCAGAAGCCGGCCGCGGTGGTCTAGCGGTTCTAGGCGCTACGTCCGGAACCGCGCGAATGCTACGGTCGCAGGTTCGAATCCTGCCTCGGGCATGGATGTGTGTGATGTCCTTAGGTTAGTTAGGTTTAACTAGTTCTTAGTTCTAGGGGACTGATGACCACAGATGTTAAGTCCCATAGTGCTCAGAGCCATTTGAACCATTTTTTTTTTTTTTTTTGCTGGCAGAAACACAACTTGTCAATATGTGAAAGGTTTCGTGAAGGTTTGAAATTTGTATGACGTTTGTTGCAGTCACTAAGTACTCCCATTTTTAAATAGTTTTCGACGGCTAAAGTGCGGGAATACGACCATCGCTTTTCTTACCCCCACCCGTACCCCATTGATAGGTGCATGATTTAAACCATATACCAATTTTTTGCAGACATTAAGTGATATGTTTACGAAGCTTAGTTGAAATCGGTCTAATTCTTTAGGAGGAGATGTGGAACATACATACGTACTTGCAAGCATACGTAAATTCACTTTAACATTATTATGGATGAGGAAGAGATGTTAGCCGCAGTGCTAACAGTTTGGTTGACATACTAATCGTTTCAGTTTAGTATTTGATTCTTGTTACATATTTACTCCACGTACACTGCTCTGATCTGGGCCATAGCACTGCAATTTCCACAGGGCGAGATCGACTGCGACCCGCTCCTTGGTGCGGGCAGAGGCATTACAGGAAACGGCTTACATGACCAGAGGACAACACCGGATTGCCTTACGTAGCTGCCCGCATCTCGTGGTCGTGCGGTAGCGTTCTCGCTTCCCACGCCCGGGTTCCCGGGTTCGATTCCCGGCGGGGTCAGGGGTTTTCTGTGCCTCGTGATGGCTGGGTGTTGTGTGCTGTCCTTAGGTTAGTTAGGTTTAAGTAGTTCTAAGTTCTAGGGGACTTATGACCACAGCAGTTGAGTCCCATAGTGCTCAGAGCCATTTGAACCATTTTTGAACTTACGTAGCTGCTCCGTTCCTGCACTACTTCTGTTAGTATCCCAGAGCTATCTGTGCTGTGTTTTCGTCTTTTGGAACATTGAGTGAGATTACTTAGGCGGCTAGTGGAATACGGCCATAAATGGCGCAGCATGATCCCTGAGAGTTTCACTTAGGAGCTCAGTCTGCTGTTCCGCCGACAGCGTCAAATGCAACAGAACGTATCAAAAAAATGGTTCAAATGGCTCTGAGCACTATGGGACTCAACATCAGAGGTCATTAGTCCCCTAGAACTTAGAACTACTTACACCTAACTAACCTAAGGACATCAAACACATCCATGCCCGATGCAGGAATCGAACCTGCGACCGTAGCAGTCACGCGGTTCCTGACTGAAGTGCCTAGAACCGCACGGCCATAGCGGCCGGCCAGGACGTATCACAACACAGACGCAGCTACGCTGCGCGAACTGCCGGTAATTGCTTTAGCCAGCTCATGGGAATGTTGCTACAGTTGTTAGTTAGGTAACTGATCATTCCAGACATGCTGGAAAGTTTGCTTGATGCCGTGGGACCCAGCAACGATTAGTCGGCGACATTAAAATGTTTTGTCTGCTGGGAGAGCAAGCCAGGCAGCAGGTTTCAGTTCATTGATCGGCTTTGTTAGACTGTAGAGGAGAGGGCTGAAGAGGAGAGAGGAATTCACAAGCATTTGCTCATATTGCTCTACTCCAATAAATCCCCTCATAGGAGGAAGAGAGAGGGCAGCGAGCATTCGAGGTGAGCTGGAGAGAAGAGCGCTACCGTTCTGGCGCGAGCTTCCGAGTATGGCTAGTATTCTTCTGTGGATCTGGACGCGAGTTCTCTGGTTCCTGCCTTGGGTGTTAATTTTGCGGACTCCGATTTTGATTGGTAAGAGTACGCTGTCCATTCCACAACGCTTGGAGTGCTTGCTTCATTCACAAGAGCGTTTAACTTTTGGTTCCTGTGAATGAAACGGAAACTCAGTTGAATGTTGATCGGCTTGGCTGGGTACATTTATCCATTTCCTTTCAACATGAGTTGCATTGCAGATAAGCATGAGGCAACTATTAATTTTGTTAATGAATCGCTTAGTCTATGTACCTGATATTTTGCGTGTAATGGTAAATAATCCAAACTCCCATCCCTACACCACAGGTATTTAATTGTTCAATCTCGTTAGTGGTGGCATAGTTTCATGCTTTTTTGTGTATATGGCATTTATTCTCCGAGAGAGGACAGTGATAATCTCCTTGTGTATTATGTTATTTATTTACCTGTAATTTGGTAATAAATTATAACTCCAAACTCTACTTTTAATATAACGACGACTCTTTTTAACTTCTGTTAAATAATAATGTGCATAGGGGCACACTACACCTACTTTGCTATGGCCATCCAACGAGCTATTCAAATTTCCGTTACGTACAGTTATTAACATCACATTTGAGTCAGTGGGAGGAGAAATAATTCAAAATGATCTCCCATTCTGCATATTCAGCGATCATGGCTGAAGTTCATTTGGATCCCTTCCATAAACATCGGACCCTGTCTTAAAAGTTTAACTCCCACTGCAATACACTATGTGATCAAAAGTATTAGGACACCTCGCTGAAAATCACTTACAAGTTCGTGGCGCCCTCCATCGGTAATGCTGGAATTCAGTATGGTGTTGTCTCACCCTCAGCCTTGATGACAGCTTCCACTCTCGCAGGCATATCTTCAATCGGGTGCTGGAAAGTTTCTCGGGGAATGGCAGCCCATTCTTCACTGAATGCTGCACTGAAGAGACGTATCGATGTCGGTCGGTGAGGCCTGGCACGAACTCGGTGTTCCAAAACATCCGAGAGGTGTTCTATAGGATTCAGGTCAGGGTCTGTGCAAGCCAGCCCATTACAGGGATGTTATTGTCGTGTAACCATTCCGCCGCATACGTGCATTATGAAGAGTGCTCGATCGTTTTGAAAGATGCAGTCGACATCCCGAATTGCTCTTCAACAGTGGGAAGTAAGAAGGTGTCTAAGACATCAATGTAGGCCTGTGCTGTGATAGTGCTTAGCAAAACGACATTGGGTGTAAGGCCCCTCCATGAATAACATGACCACACCATAATAACCAACGCCCCCGAATGTTACTGTTGCTACTGCACACGCTGGCAGATGGCGTTCACCGGACATTGGCAATACCCACACCCTGCCATCGGATAGACACATTGTGTACCGTGATTCGTCACTAGACACAACGTTTTTCCAGTGTTCAATAGTCCAATGTTTACGCTCCTTACACCAAGCGAGGCGTCGTTTGGCATTTACCGGTGTGATGTGTGGCTTATGAGCAGCCGCTCGACCATGAAATCCTAGTTTTCTCGCCTCCTGCCTAACTGTCATAGGACTTGCAGTGGATCGTGATGCAGTTTGGAATTCCTGTGTGATTGTCTGGATAGATGTCTGCCTATTACACATTACGACGCTCTTCAATAGTCGGCGCTCTCTGTCAGTCAACAGACGAGGTCCGCCTGATCACTTTCGTGCTGTACGTGTCCCTTCACACTTCCACTTCACAATCATATTGGAATCAGTGGACCTATGAATATTTAGGAGTGTGGAAATCTCCCGTACAGAGGTATGAGACAAGTGACAACCAATCACCTGACCACGTTCGAAGTCCGTGAGTTCCGCAGAGCGTACCATTCTAACCTCTCACGATGTCTAATGACTACTGAGGTCACTGATGTGATGTACCTGACATTATATGGCAGCACAATGCACCCAATGTGAAAAACATATGTTTTTGGAGGTGTTCGGATACTTTTGATGACGTAGCGCATCTGATATACAAGGCGAAGACGGTAAAACGAACAATTCCGGATATAAAAGTCACTATGATAAAAGCCATATAATGTAGAACTGTTACGATTGTGACATTACACTGCCCAGAGTTTGGTAGACCGCAGCTCGGAAACAGTACGGTATAACTGTCTAGTTGTGCACTAAAAGAGTCACTTTAAAAAATAAAGCTCACTACAGCAATATTGATTTGCGTCTTCTGAATTAGGTTTCCTTCCTACACATCACATGAATTCTAGAAGAGTTCTTTCAGCAACAGTAAGATTGATTCCCCATATCAGCCGTTGTCAAATCCGAGTTGCATCACCATATCTGATGGCATCTAGGTGTACTGCTTAATAATCATCCTGATTCTTTGCAGGCATTCAGTATTTATCCTTGTTATGAAATAATACTATATTGAATGATGATTGAAAACCAAGAGAAATATAAAAGGCCCTGGATGCAAGCTGAGGAAAGCAATGGGGGAATCTCGGAGATCTGCTCATGTGATAGGACATTTCGTAAATCTTAGGGAAAAGAGCGATCTCGAGAAACTATTGTCAGGCACATTAATTAAAGCGGACTTTTGTAGGACCATACACCCAAGGACCCGAGGAAGCGTTGACTTTTAAATATTTGGTCAATAAGATTTTCAGATGTGGATAGTGTAGCTGCTGGTGTATGGGAGCACCAGTGGAGACTGGCCAGAGGTATATTGGCCTATCAAGCTGCTTAAAGTACAGTAAACACATGTATGCGAAGTGCACACGAAAATGAAAATGGGAGGCAATCTGCAAATGGAACGGTACTCAGCGCTACGTGAATGTAGCTAATGCACCCGAGGGCGAGCGTGGTCCTGGACTGCGTGTTCCCCGGCGTGCACTTTCGCCTGCCGACATAGGAAGTGGTTGCTGGTAAAAATACTGTGCACGTGTCTGGCGTTGCCAATGATGCTGCTTACATTTGTGGATTCGACAGAGTCGGCATCACTGTCACTCACTGGTGACTACTTTAGTGGTTTGTGTAAATAGTATCTAATACCATAATGAAACGTAGACAATTTATATAAGAAAATTAGGAAAGCAACTACAGTTAATGAATATATCTGGTAGATGACATAACCATGACCGACACGCTGCTTCTATCAAATTATATGACGGTCCCAACCTAAGCAAATTTCGAATTCAGGATTGTGGTAATAGAGATGACAGTGGCTGAAACATAGGTCTGTTGTATGAGAATTTTTGCAAAATGGAAACAGAAATTTTATGGACATACACAGAATCTTATAATATTGATGCTGTGGTAAAGTTCTATTTACTGACACTTTCTGAGTCCTAGCGCAGCTGGGAGAATTATTCTGTTTACAGCAAAATAACTGCATCTCCACGGAAACTGGAAAACCACGTAAGAGGAAATAGTAATACGTCTTCTCTAGTGTCCCACGCATCTGCCAAATATATTGGAATGACATACAAAATTCGTGAATTTCAGAATTTCCTGACTTTTTCTGGGTAACAAGTAATGCTGCTCCCACTGTAAACCATGGACCTTCTCGAGATGGGATAGCTTGTGTGTCACAATGATACAAACAACCATATAGTATGTGCAACAACGACAGAAGGTTATCTGTGGAGATGAAAAACAAACATTGAGGTTCCTGAAGAGGGGCAAAACGCTTTTCAGTTTCTGGGAACAATTTTCTTTTTTTTTTCCTGATTCGTTTCATGTGAGTCACCAGGAATTCCTCTCCAGCACCAACCTCTTCATCACAGAGTAGCTCTTGCACCCTAGTCCCAAATTATTTGTTCCATGTATTACATACTCTTTTATCCTCTACTGACTGCAACCTCCTCTTGTCCCACGGAAGTTACTCCCTGTTGTCTTATGTCCTTTCATCCTGTCGCTTCTTCTTGTCTTTGTTCCCCGTATGTTCCTTTCTTCGCCGGTTGAATGGAGAACTTCCACATTCTTTACATCAATCCATCTGATTTTCAATAATATTCTGTAGCAGTATATCTCAAACGCTCCGATTTTCTTCTTTTAACGTTATCCCTCAGCCCATGATTCTCTACGACTATGCTATGCTCCAAACGTACTTTCCGAGAAAGATTAGTTTGATGCAGCCCTTCACTGTAGTTATCCATATACAAACCTCCTCATCTTTGCATAGTTACTGCTACCTTCATCCATTTGAACCTGCTTACCGTGGTCAAGCCCTGGACTTCAATTCACTTAGAACACTATTCCTTAATGCTTCAGGATGTGTAGTATCAGTCAGCCTCTTCTTTCAGTTAAATTTTTCCATAATTTAATTTTCTTCCTGATTGGATTCAGTGCTTCTCCATCAACTATCGGTTGTACCCTACTCATCTGCTGAATACTTGTGTAGAGCGACGTTTCAAAAGCTACTACTCTCTTCTAATTCTTCTTTTTCAGAAAATTTCTATTTTCTTGAATATCCGAATTCGGAGCACGGTAATTTCAGCTCTAGAATGTCACCCCAGCGGATATCATCGTCATTAAGTTGTTCTGTAGAGATCCACGTGGTGAGGAAATACAACTGCTTTAGCCTCCTATTGGTTTCAGCCATTCGCACTACAAACATAGCGTTTTTGTGTGTAGATCTGTCTTTAAGCTGACCAGGTCAAATAAAATGTCATACAGCAGGTGAAGAATGACTTTATTGATCACATACTGACGCGCTTGGGAATTATTTCCATCTTCAGAGTTCCAATACCGACTGTCAACTCGTGTTACCAGCAAATCTGGTAACACTCTTGTCCTTCTGCTACATTTGGCCTTGGAACTCTGAAAATGGAAATAATTCCGAAGCGCGTCACTTTGTGATCAGTAAAGTCATTATTGAACTGCTACCTGACTTTTTATGAGACCGAGCCAGCTACGTACAATGACGAAAATGGTCTTTAGCCTCCTACGTGACATTATCACACCTTTATTAAACATACCGTTGCCATTTTGGCTAACGTTACAATGCCAGGTAAGCCAATCATCCCCTCCATGACTGCTGAGAGGCTGCTCCCCATCTTCAGCTATCACAGGTCAGTCCGTCTTTCAATGCAGTTCACTCACGCAACGGCTGTTTGCACCGCTGAGGCTAACAAGCCACCTCATTAAAGCAAGGGCTTTGGTCCGTAAATGGACAACACAACTCTGTACCAGTAATTTCCTCGTCAAGGCACAGTTTCTACTATTTAAGATAATAGCAGACTACAGATAAGTTTATTGGAAATTTGGCTCAAATGGCTCTGAGCAATATGGACCTCTAATGTCATCAGTCCCCTAGAACTTAGAACTACTTAAACCTAACTAAGCTAAGGACATCACACACGTCCATGCCCGAGGCAGGATTCGAACCTGCGACCGTAGCGGCGGGCGGTTCCAGACTGATGGCCCTAGAACCACTCAGCCACACCGGCTGGCCCGGAAATTTGGAAATTTGTGGTAAGTTCTATGGGACCAAACTGCTGAGGCCATCGGTCCCTAGTGCTACACACTACTTAATCTAATTTTAACTTACGCTAAGGGCAACACACACACACACACACACATGCCCGAGGAAGGTTGGTTGGTTGGTTTGGGGAAGGAGACCAGACAGCGAGGTCATCGGTCTCATCGGATTAGGGAAGGATGGGGAAGGAAGTCGTCCGTGCCCTTTGAAAGGAACCATCCCGGCATTTGCCTGGAGCGATTTAGGGAAATCACGGAAAACCTAAATCAGGATGGCCGGACGCGGGATTAAACCGTCGTCCTCCCGAATGCGAGTCCAGTGTCTAACCACTGCGCCACCTCGCTCGGTGCCCGAGGAAGGACTCGAACGTTCGACGGGGGGAGCCGCGCGGACCGGGGCGAGGCGCCCTAGATCGCACGGATACCCCGCGCGACATATAAGTTCATTGTTTGAATGGATAGGAATAAGGAGAAAATTCAGGTGAGTCATGAATATAAAATACATCTGCTTGTTACTGCTTCACAGAGGCGGATCGTCCCTAACAGTCCTCGGCAAGAAAGGGACTGCATTTCATACACCAGCTTACTTGGCGGTAGTGGGACATTCCTCAACCGTGTATTAATCAGACAGCGGTGTTGGGTGCTGTGGCGAGTATGTGACAAATTATTTTGGGGAAAAATACGACTGCCGGGTATAGCAGCTATTCCGCTTATTCAGTGTGGGCTCGTTGGAAGCGTCGCGCTCTACTATCGGCAGCGGAGTGCGCTGGCGCCCATTTATTACTTCCAGTTCACAGTTATGGACTCCAGCGCCTACCTTTCGGAATTAATCCAGCGACCTGGAGAGGGCGCCGGGCCGCGAACTTGGAGGCAAGCTTCGCCGAATATTACTTTATTGCCCGGCTCGCACTTTTAGTGGCGGGTCCGTTTCTCATTACCGCGGCCGTAACGATTATCTTGCCAGCGAAGAGGACCGACTCTAACTTTAATTTCAAGCTGGGTCGCATTTGGCAGCGAGCCATCTTTCACCGGTAGAATGCCGCCTCGTTCACTTCAAGTGCACCGGATATTACAACTTACCGCAGGAGCTCCTGAGCGCCGTATAAAGCCTTTGGAGGGGACCTCGGGCAATTTTAATTGCGATTTATTTGCAACTAGTCAATTCAAAATTTCTGGAAATTGGTTTAAAAATCTTACTATATGAAAGTGTTAAGCCACCGACTCAGCAAAGACGAGCTAAAGAGGCTTTCATATAAAGCACTGCGCTGGTAACCTTCCATTCCTTAACGAATCGAATTATAAAGCAGCTTTAAATGTCTAACTATAAATGAGCTAATGTGTTAGTAATTTGAAGCTAACCCACTGAGTCCCAACAATATGGGAAGATATAAAATATTACAAATTTCTAGAAAATTATCATATTATGAAATTAATGCATGGAAGCACTGGCAAAATGTAAACAATCTATTGGTTTAAGGAGATGGTTTCACTTTGGAACTACCGGAATATACACTTTTAAAGCACCCATCATTTAATGTGACACACATGAAAGCAGTTTTTCCTTTCTCCTATGCGCAATACTATATCTCGAACTTCCGTGATCTCATAATGCCTAAATCGGTAATATGGAAGCAGCCTTGGGTATGGAAACAGCGTAATAATACTAACTCAGTCTGTCTTCATATCTAGCGAAAGTACACTTCCGTTGCGGAAATTATTTCCTCGAGTAGGTACAGTAGAAAAGTATTCAGAGTTTTGTACGGAATACAGCTTTTTGCCTAACGAGGAACAACAAAGAGATTGCAACAAACGTCATGGTCAGGCAAGCGTTAAAGTTCTCCGTTCGAAATGTATTGTACATAATGTTAAAAATGGAGGTCAATAAGGAAGAAAACTTGGCCTAATACGTCAAAATCTACCATTGAAAAGAGTGTTATTATCGTTTCATAGGTGAGAATGTATGCATTAGACGCCGCTACTTCTGAAAGACAAGTTGACAACTGTGTGTGACTATTACGGATTTTGTCGCGAAGTGTGTTATGTCATTGTCACAAACGAAAGTGTCCCCGTCAGTGGTCACAACAAAACGCTACGAAACTGATAAGTCGCACTTTGCGACTCGTAAGCACTGTGAAGGAAAACGGAAGGAAAACGGAATCAAAAACATTCGAGTTTCTAGTAGGATAGAGAGATAATCGAAGAAGTTCTTTATCCCTCGCGTGTACTATCGGGAAAACGCAACTCCAGTACTCCAGATAAAGCACTTTATTTCACCTGGTACGTGACTCGTAACAGATGGGTGGAAGCTATTTCACAATATACGAAAGGAACGTATTAACCACGATTTCGTTAACCATTCTATAGTGTAGGTTTCATCCGACGATTCATTTGTCCACAGGCAAAACACGGAGCGTTTATGGAAATCCGTTTACGGAAATCCTCTTGGTCATTTTTTAAGAGAGAAGTTCGCTTAGGGGAAGAGTATGAACTCTATATATCCCATTACTTATATTTCCAATACTTACGCCTGTCAGGATAATATCTCCCGTCTGAAACTCCACATATTTCACAGAGACATTGCTTGATTTTATCCTAGCTACGGAAAACGAGGAATGTTGCCGGCTGTCTATACCACACGTAGCATTGTCCACGGAGAGGACGAGTAAAGTTCAGTAAAATTACTCCTTTCCTTTACTACATCGCTGTTACTTAAACGAGTAATATTACGCTCCCATTGGACATTTTCTTCGTTTTAGAATGCGTTCTTCGTTTCTCGTCTATGTTACCGATTGTGAGGCATTCGATAAACTATATATCGCTCGTAGTGCGCAGACGAACTCAATAAACAAGGATTCTTCCTACTTCCCCTAAATCAAATTTTAGTACTAAATGACACGCAAAAAGGGCCCTAAATTTAATGAATTTATATTTAATCACACAAATTGTAGAAATGCATGGGGCCACAGTGCTTCCATTTCGAAACCACTCATAAGAGGGGTAGCAGAACCTCAAATTTACTTACTTTAAATTTCAATTATTTCCTCGGTATGATTACTGGAAAAAAAAAGAAAATAAACATGTTACTATCTCCTACAGCTATGTAGCAATAAGGCTGCTCTCACTATTTCTTTGAATGCTGTAAGTGACAAACTACAGTGAAGTACATTCGTAGAGATACCTCATTGCACGGATTGATGTCCCCGACATGGAATAGCATCGTTAGTTTCATGCGAATGGTTCCGGAACTTCGCCACAAAATGAATACAGTGATAGTTTGAGGCAGAATCCACCTGTGCTCTAAGGGGTTGGTACATAAGTTCATAGCTTTTTTTTCATAAGTTTAATAAACAGATCACATGCAAAAGATGGGGACTTTAGTCAGTAATAATATACACTCCATAACTAATTAAAACTGTCTGCACCTTTGTCCATAACGACCACCCCTTCCCAACAACACTCGTAAGGCCAACCACTTCGCTTCCCACCTGCTAGAGGTCTTCTCCATCCCTAATGATCGCCACTTTGATTATTCCCTTTTTTCATCGCCATGAAACGCCCTGATACCTCGGTCGCTCCACTTGCTCCCAGTCTCCAGTACTTTGGGCAATTAACCCCCTCTGACATCAACACTCCAACCACAGCACAAGTCATTGAACTTATCCTCAGATCAAAACGCAATATGGCCCCTGGTGAAGACTGTGTCATCTACTGCCACCTCAAAAAATGCCCTTTCTGCTTCCTGACTGTCCTTGCCGATTTATACAACGTCATCCTCTCCACCAGCTTCTACCCGACATATGGAAGACTTCCCACATCCTCTTATTCCTCAAACCCAACCTTCTTCCGCCGCCTCTTCTTATCGTCTCATCTGCCTCACCTCTGTCTTCAGTAACGTCTTTGAATCCATCCTGGCCGGCCGAAGTGGCCGTGCGGTTAAAGGCGCTGCAGTCTGGAACCGCAAGACCGCTACGGTCGCAGGTTCGAATCCTGCCTCGGGCATGGATGTTTGTGTTGTCCTTAGGTTAGTTAGGTTTAACTAGTTCTAAGTTCTAGGGGACTAATGACCTCAGCAGTTGAGTCCCATAGTGCTCAGAGCCCTTTGAACCATTTGAATCCATCCTCTCCCGTCAGATCCATCACCATCTTAATCATCACCAGCTTCTCCCTCCTACTCAGTGTGGCTTCTGACCCTCCTTCTCCGCCAAAGACCAACTCCTTAACCTCAACCACCTTCTCTCTGTCTAACTTAACTCCTGTGACTCAGCCATTTTTGCCTCCCTCGACCTCCAAAATGCTTACAACCATATGTGGCGTCCTGTTCTCCTCTTTAAAGTCAAAACCTACGCTTCTGACAAATTTTGTCCGTTTGGTCGCTTCCTTCTTCTCATGCCATCCTTCCTATATCACCCTCCACAATACCCACTCCTGTATTTTTTATCCCACCACTGGCGTCCCCTGAGGCTCTCCCCTCTCCCTTCTCCTGTACACTGAAGATATGCCCAAGCCACCCCCACCTGTACACCTCCTCCAATACGCTGATGACACCACCTTCCAGGCCCTCTATCCAACAGTCCCAAAGCACTCTCGAAATCCACCTTGACCGGTTCACCAGTTGGTGCAAGGTGTGGCTCCTATGCATCAACCCCTCCAAGATCAGGCAGTCATCATAGGCCACACCACCCACTCCCTCCGCCTCCATGATTTCTACCTAACCATTTATGGTTGTCCCATCCAGTTCACTCCCTCCCCCCCCCTCCAAGATATTTTGCCTCACCGTTGACTATCACCTCACCTGGACCCCTCATCCCCTGACCATTCAACAGAAAACCCATACCCACCTCCACCTCCTGAAACCCCTGTCTGGCCATACATGGGGATTGCACCCTTCCACCACCTTCCACACCTACAAATCCTTCATCTGTCCTATCCTGTGTTATGCCAGCGGTGCCTGGATCTCCGTGCCCTCCTCCACTTTGTCAAGGCCCTCCAAGTCTTAGAATGCCATGCCCTCCACCTTGCCTTCCAAATCTGCCATCTGTCCCCCACATAGCTCCTGTATGACCTCATCCCCTTCACCCACTTGCTCCTTTCCACCAAAATATCCTCATCGTTTACACTGTCTGAAGGCTTGATCCCCACACTCCCTGTTCTCCTCCTTCACCTCCACCCCCCACCCATTGCTGCGCCCCTACAGCTGCACCCCTCCCTTTCTCCACCTCCACAACCTCTTTCATCAGGGCAATTTCACACACCTCCCCTCCTAGACAATGAACTTTGCCATGTTGTCTACCCTTCCTACCAACTTCAGCCTGGCGTAGTTCCCCCCATCCCCAAGGCCCTTCCCTTTCATCTCCCCTCCTTCAGAGTGGTTTTTCCTCCTTCGTCTCCACCCCTGAGTCTCTGCACCCCCTACTCGGCTGTTTCCCTCTCCTGTCCTTCTCTCCCCAGGCCCACTCAGTGCGCCTCCTGCCTGTTTCCCCTTCTCTCCCCACCTCTAGCACAATCGATTCCCCCCTCCTCTTTTCCCTTCTCCCTCATGTCTGTACCCCTGGCAGATTATCCCAGTTGGCTTTTTGTTATCAGTGTGCAATGTCAGTGTTTGGTTCAGTGCTGTACTTCAGCGACGTCAAGTGCTGTGATTTTAATCATGTGCTGGACTTGTATGTAGTGTTGCTGTCCGTGATTGTTCTATGTCATGCCACCAATCACAACTTTAATGCTCCAGCCATACTTCGCCTTGCGTTCTTTTAATCGTCGCAGTTTTTGTGTACACAACTTTTTTCGATTTTTATCTCCATTTTTACAGTCACCCCCTTTTGTACACTATCTTCCATTACGTTCCTACTTTTTTATATCTCAGTTTTGCCATATTTCTCCTTCATGTTGTTTAAAATATCTCCCTGTCATGTATGTACTGTCTCTCGGCTGAAGAACGGCGCCTATGCTGCTGCCAGAGCATCCCAGATAGGAAACTGAAATCAATCATGAAAAAAATAAACAACAGTCTGCAACGCTGGGATAACTTTTCAATTCCGCTACTGTGTAAATCACGTGGTTTTGAGGCGAAGAACTTGCCATGCCACGTTCAGGGTTCATCTTCATCTGAAAAGGAAGTCCCATGGAGGGTGTTGGATAGAGAGCAGAAAAGGTGAAAACGTGCGGCCATAAGATCAGCTGAATAAGATGAGTGCTGAAAGGCTTCCTGACACAACTCCTGTAGAGAGTTTCTTGTCCATCAGGCAGAATTCGGGGTTGCGTTATTGTGGAATAGTATCACTGAAGGTAGGTATCGTCGGTCGTTGTTCTCGGACAGCATCTCAGTTGATGACCACAAATATAGCAGTGATGGTTAAACCTCGGGGAACCAATTCCTGTTATGCCACACTGTAGCTGTCCCACAAGATGCAAAACTTTCTCTTTTGTAGATGCGCTCATGTCTTTGTACAGGGAGTTGCTGCTTTGTTTTGGACCAACTACTCCTTTCTTTTCCTTGTGTTATTTTAAATACAATATTTCTCTTAAGCAGTAATGTTACAGAATAGAAGTGGTCGGTGGCGTTCACGAGACAATTAATTACAAGCAAGTAGAGATGCACATACGACGACTCACTGATATTTGTGATTTTGGCTTACAGCATGCAGTACCCTAATATACGATGTTTGAACCTACTCCATTGTGTGCACATGTCGCATAATAGTAGAATGAGCACAGTTCAACACATTTGCCATTTCTCGAGTACAATGATATGGTTAATTGTGGATTAATGTGTTTAAACGAACATCATCAAACCCAAAAGTTCTCCATGAACGTGGAGAGTCACTTATGTCGAAATGATCTATCTTAAAAAGTGAAAACCATTTTCTTTCGTCATGTGTCTAATGGCATTTTCCTCATAAACGATACAAATGTTTCTGGTTGCCTCCACTGCTGCCACCCCTTTACTGAACTCAAACAGAAGAATATGAAGCAAATGTTTCGGTTTCTCCACTTGGAACTGCATTTCCCATGGCTCACAGCTCCACTCACTATATCCAGATGACAAAATAACTATATGTAAACCGAAATAGTCAAATAAGAACAGTGAACTACAAAAAATAAAAAAAAGAAACGGCACTCGGAATACAAAATGCAAACCACAAACGCTACGAACCTATACACCAACATAATAGTTGAATACGTAAAATACTACCAATTATTCCTTCAGTAGTATGGAATTGTTCGCCCATAGACTAATGAAAAAGTCAAAACCGACTTATGTTTAGAAAGCGTTTCAAATTACGTTTAAAATTTGTTGGCAGTAGCTAAGTGCTCTCATTTCAAACAATCGCTGAATCCGAGATACGAAATGATGAATTTACCGAAAACTAAGTTTTATAGGCCCTCTCACGAAAATGATGAGAAAAGCACATCAATACTCTTCTGAGATCAGATTCATATCTTTCTCAGGTCCATTCTAGATCTTCCATAACAAAAAAACTGTCTTTAAATATAATTCTCTGACTCTCAGTACTGAGTTGAATCCTTGATTGGAGATGGTTATCATACGAAAGCTATTCTGACTTGTACAGTAACAGATATCAGATATCTCAGTAGTTCATAACTTACTGAACAACACATTTGAAACCTCTATGTGCCCACGATATTTCTCTAAATAACAACTACTATCATCAGAGATATCATTTTCACTGACATGTTGGTTTGTGTCTCAGAAATAAAATGTAAAAAGAAGCATACAACAAATGATAAACGATTTGTACTATCCTGTATGAATCAATCGCTATGTCAAAATAACATGATGCAGCCGTGACTGGTTCAGCTGAAATTCTAGAAAAAGCGAATATTTCCTGAAATATTGCAACTGGGTATGTCTACTGAATGGAAACGTTAAAAAGCTAGGAAGCTCCCCCTTGTGCTACTGGAAGGCTTAGAACTCTCCACCAAGTCAGTAAAATCACTTTGATAATTTAATGGGAATACTAAATGCCAAAATGATGATGGTTTTCTTTAAAAAAAAATAAGTAGTTACATAGAACTGCGATGATCTGCCAATTAGAAAGTGAAATATCAATAAATACCTTATGATTAACACATAAGAAACATTAAATTACTGATTCATATTCAGTTGTTTATGTCGCCTTCTGGAATATTTCCGTAATTAACATTCTCAACGTGGATTAAATGTCAGTATGCTATTGCCTCTATTGACTACAATAATTTATATCTGTATAATGGGTAATAAATGATTTCTCCAATATCTAAATATGATAGTCATAAAATATCCCGAGTGGGGATTAATCGATAAAATGTAAACTATATATCGTTCAGAATGTTCACAAAGAACATATGAGAGAAATGCAGTGAAAAGATTTACGATGTAGGCAGTGTACAAAAAAAAGTTTCGTTCCTTGAACTATCCCTATACTTATATAGTTGTATAGGTTGTGGAGAGGACTTGGTAGATCAAATTACAAAATAGGAACCCATGTTCAGCAACGAGACTTACTGGTGTTGGTTTGTGTCTGTGCTGAGGCGCCATGACTGGTCTCATTTAAACTCTTCTGTTAGGAGAGGTAATTTAGAAGTGGAATAGCTGCTTGGATCAGATACGGGGTCTCATATTCGTGTTGTTCCTGTTGACTCTGTCAGCAGGTGGGACAATACTATGGGCGGCACTGTCACATGTGGTAAAGTACCAGTGGTTACAAGTGACAGATTAGCATTTTTTTAGGGTAGGGAGGTTAGAAACAAAAAAATGTACCGAGACAGGCTGAAAATGATATTCATGTTGTTAAAACAGGCAGCCAGAAAGCTAATTTTAATGTACGCAGTTCATGTAGACAGCCACTAATTGAAACGAGAAATACTCAATAACTGGCAGGAAAATTAGGTTCATTCAGTTGTAATTCAGCCACTGCACAAAATCAGTTATCGTTATGGCATCAGAATATCCGAGGACTGAGGGGTGAGCTTAATGAGTTACTTATTTGTGTTGAAGAATTAGAGTTGAGCAAGCCAGTTGATATAATCTGCCCCTCTGAACATCATGTGACCACTAGTATAGATATCTTAAATGTTACGGGATTCAAGTTAGCTTCTTATTTCTGTAGAGAAAATATGGAGAAATGGAGTAAAGAGGAGTTGCCATATTTGTCAGAAATGGTATTGATTTCAAAAATTTATATATTAATACATTTTGTTCAGAGCAGCACTTAGAAGCTTGTGCAACAGAAGCAGTGTTTCATAATATGTCCTTTATAATAGTAGGTATATAAACACTTCATAAAAAAACTGGACACTCTCATAGTAAAAAACAAGGAAATAGTGCTTGCTAGTGACTTTAATGTGGATTTATTGAAAAGCTGAACAATTATTGTAGTCAGTAACACTATCATTCAATTTAATTCCTACTGTGAACTTTGACACTATGATATGTAAATGGTCTGAGACTACTATTGATAATATCTTTGTAGACAAATCTTGTGAAAAAGTCATTCACAAAATTAATAGTAAATGGGGTATCTGATCATGACATGCAGCATTTTGTGTTAAATGTCGAAACTTGTCAGGATAAAAAAATCTATTAAATCTGAGTACAGGAGGGCAATAAATAAGTGGAAACTGAGAATTCAGGAAATGGCTGAAAGACATGAACTTGATACATGTTTGGCCCGCATCTCGTGGTCGTGCGGTAGCGTTCTCGCTTCCCACGCCCGGGTTCGATTCCCGGCGGGGACAGGGATTTTCTCTGCCTCGTGATGGCTGGGTGTTGTGTGCTGTCCTTAGGTTAGTTAGGTTTAAGTAGTTCTAAGTTCTAGGGGACTAATGACCACAGCAGTTGAGTCCCATAGTGCTCAGAGCCATTTTTTTGATACATGTTTTCAAAACTTCTCACTTAAATGGAAAATACAAAGCAATCATTAATGAAGTTACCTCCACTTTTGTTTTCCCTTAAGATAACTCAGATCACACAGAAGTAAAAAATAAAAAAAATAAACTGTGGATTCCGCAAAAAGTAAAGATATGATGTGGGACCAAGAGCAGACTGTATCTACTACCTAGGAACAGCTATGATGTGTGAATTGTAATGTATTAAAAAGAGTACAGCGAAATATTGAAACATGTGATCCACAAATCGAAGCAGTTTTATTATGAGAAAAAGTTAATTACATCAGTCAACAAAATAAAAACTGTATCGGATATAATGAAGACAGGGACATGTGGGACCAAAAAGGAAGAGGAACAGATAGCTCTAAAAATAAATGAGACTTTGGTAAAAAATACATGGAGTGTTGCAAACCTCTTTAACAAGTAGTTCATTTGTGTTACTGACAGCTTGGGGTTATCAGGTTCGGTTAACAGTGCAATGGAGTATGTGAGACCAGTCTTTAAAAAAAACTTCAGAAAAATGGAAATGACACTCGCATCTCCCAAAAAAGTAGCATCCATTATAAAATCCGTAAAATCTCAGTATTCCAGTGGGTATTATAATATATCAACAAACTTAATCAAAGAGTGATCATGTAAGTTGAGTTCTGTCTTAAGTTATTTGTGTAATCAATGTCTTGTCACACGAGCATTACCATACTGGTTAAAATACGCTGAAGTTAAGCCTCTTTACAAGAAAGGAAATAGCGAGATACCATCAACCGATCAGCCAATTTCACTTTTGCCAGCTTTCTCAAAAATATTATAACAGGTTGTGTTTAAGCATCTCCTTAAGCAGCTGACTGCAAATAATATATTGTCCGAGTCATCGATGGATTTCTTGATGGTTCTGATACAGACAAAGCAATTTACACTTACAATGAGTATGTACTTAATTCATTAGTTAATAAATTAGAGGCTACTGGCATTTTCCATGACCTACCAAAAGCCCTTGACTGTGTGAACCACAGCATTCTCTTAAGTAAATTAGAGTATTATGGTGTCAATGGCAATGCTATGAAATGGTTTGAGTCTTAGCTATCTAACAGGAAAGAAAGGGCGTCGTTGTGAAGTACCTGTGGAGTAGCAGTCAGTCTTGATCTGACTGGGAATTAATTACATGTGGTGTTCCTTGAGGTTCCATTTTGGGACCATTGCTTTTTTTTGTGTACATTAATGACAATTCAACTGTTACATTGCCAGATGCTAAGTTTCTTCTGTTTCAAGATGATACTGACATTGCAGTAAGTAGCAAGTTAAGTTCAGATTTAGAAATTAATAAGTGGCTGAAAGCTAATTCACTGTCATTAAACTTTGGGAAGACCCACTTTATGCAGTTCAAAACCTGTAAGAGATTTCCATCCAGCATGTGTAAACATGCGAAGCCATGCAGCTCGAAGAGGCTGACAGTATTAAATTTCTTTCATTACAACTCGATAATAAATTCAGTTGCTAAGGCATACCAGAGTAATGCTTAAGCGCCTAAACAACTCTGTATTTGACGTGAGAATATGTCTTATGTAGGGCATATAGATGTAAAATTCTTGCATACTGTGCTTACTTTCATTCTATTATGTCATATGGGATCATATTCTGAAGCATCTCATGAAACCGAGCAAAAGTTTTTAGGGTGCAAAGACATGCGATAAGAATCGTTTGTTGTGTAAATTCAAGAACATCATGTAGAAACCTGTTCAAGAAACTTTGTATACTAACCACTGTTTATCAGCATATTTATTCCTTAATGAAATTTGTTGCAAGTAATAGATCTCTATTTCCAATTAATAGCTCAATACATAGTATCAGTACTAGGAATAAGAACAATCTACACAAAGACCTAAAATGACTTACCTTGGTCAAAGAATGGGTCCAATATTCAGGAACACAAATTTTCAATAAATTGCCAGCAACCATTAAAAACTTGGTTTCAGATAAAGCACAGTTTAAACAGAGTTTGAAAGACTTTTTGATAGGCAACTCCTTCTACTCCATAGATGAATATTTTAGCAGAGACTGTTAAACCAGCTTAAGTAAAAATATCTGCTACAATTTGTTTTGAGAGCACTTGGTGACAACAGTCAAGATTAGGTATTTTGTGTATGATAAATTTATGAAAAGTACAAACCGTGTTTCATTCTGACAGCATGTTAATTCTGTAAATGTTAGCTCTTCCAGTTTACCGCATTGTGTTAACCTATTTCGACAGTCTCCTAACATATGATCAGGGTAGTAAGTATTATATTCATATCTTTTATGTTATGCTATATTTTATGACATGATCCACACCCAAGAAAATCGTCTCATTTTTTGGTTCTAGGGAACGAAATCTGAATCTAATCTAATCCAGAAACATCATCCAACGACGCTATAGAGTGTCAAAGTTCCAGGCACCGGTGCTTGTAAATGAATGCAATTGCCGAATGATTCTGTGACGATGCCACAAACTTTCCACAATGATGAAGAAGAATAAACGTATCAATCTGATTTAAGGATCCCTGTACCAGAGACGAAAGAGTCAAAAGTTATAAGCAAAAACCTATCTGATACCTCTGACAATGGAACACATGTGCAGGTACTGTTGGTGCTAAGACTGTAGGGTAGGAAACTTTCAGAGGTAGTAGTATGGATTAGCACAAAGAAAAAATGTCCAATAATCATGAGCAGTAAACTGCATACCTGAAAAGCTATGACCACTTGTTCATCTTTGCCACTGTGAAACACTATGCATTTTAGAGCCCATGTTTACTGGACACTTTATCTTGTTTTGACCCATACTACCACGCCCGAAAGCTGCCTACACTAAAATCTTACCAACACCAGTACATATATTGTATTGTCAGATGTATCAGAACAATTTTCTCTTATAACTTTCGATTAGATGGTTCCCGGTACAGCGACTCTTACTTCAAATTCGTACATTTATTCTTCTCCATCATCGTTGAAAGTTTTTATCATCTTCACTAAAGCACCCTGTACGTACATACATTTACAGCCGCCATCACCTAAAACATTGACTTTCGGTCGCGTCGTTGGATGACGTTTCTAGACATCGATTCCAACGTAAAACTTGATCTACTAATTCCCCCCTACAACCTCTAGAAGTGCGTAACATGAATTGCGAACCGCTTTGTATAATACAATGACTCGCATAGTCTTCGTTACTGGCTCAGTTGACATTTTACACTTCCATACATCACGTACTAATCACCTTAACGAACTGTTAAAGCTAAGCAACTAGGAACATTGTTCTTAGACGATGATGTTTTCTACACGAGTGCATCATCGTTGGACGATTTGTAGTTTAATGCAAGAACACTTACACGAAAAAAACGAGGGTGGATAAAGAAAAACTTTAAGTAGTGTGGGAAGGCAGAAGGAGAAAAACCATGTGAGTCTATGTCATTAATATGGCGGTTATTATCTTGGAAGAAACTAGTAAATTTCAAATGGAAAAGAGGTCACACTACATATCTGAAAACTCAACAAGAAAAACTACTTGAGCGTAGCTTTATGCTCTCTGCAGTTACGTTACGTCTTCTTACAGAACAAGGCAAATGATGATGATAACACATACAAGAATGTGTACAACGCGTTGTCCCCCTAATTCAAATTATAAAACTACCTGGCAGATTAAAAATGAGTGCCAGACCAAGACCGGAATTCTGGATCATCAACAACCCATTCCCTGAGATGTGCAAGGTGGCAGGAAATACTTCCTGTAACAACTATGGAACCAGATCGAATAATGGTGCGTTGCCTTATAAATAAACTTGTAGTACATGGTGTTACTCATGCTACAAACCTGAAGATGAAGCGATTGAAACGTCGTAACTGGTTGCCAAATAAAACAATATCAAAATAACGGCTGTTGAGACAGCAATTCAGCAGAGCCCCGCCAATCCGAACCCCGGTAATCCGAACGTTCGGTTCATCCGAACATGGAAAGTGTTAGTCTAAGTATGGAAAACTGTGCGATAAACTGCTGTACCTATACACTATTTTAATTTACACAGTACAATAAACATATATTAGAAAAATTGGCAAGAAAACATGCATAACAATGAAAGGAAAGCTGTCCAACTTACTAAAATACAGTGGACATGTTATCCCTACCTTTCAGATGACAAAAACAAACACAGTCATTGTATTTTGGCGTAATGAAGACAGTCTGTTACATGACACATAGTTGTGCCATCGTCTCATAAATATCAAATCAGCAGGTGTAGCAGTAGGCTGTTGCTCCAAATAGCGTAGCGCGAGTTCAAGGGATTCTACTGCGTCACTGTATGGTACCAGCTCTCCTTTGTCACTTCCGTCCATCACTCCACCTCTTCCCGGTCTTAAGTCACAGCATCAACTAAATCAGCCTCAGTAAGGTTCACCACACATGCTCCATCCGCTGCCATCCACTCATCTACGTCTCCTTCACTAGCTTCTTCACATCCAGGGATTGTCTGTATCATTTGTAGCAGATTTTCCTCTTCATTTGCAACTAGGTTGTCCTGAAATTCAAGACATTTCCACAGTTTTCTCCATTATTTTGTCAGAGTATTTTCTGAAATATTCTGCCATACCTCAGCAGAAAAATAAACAACATTATTCACACTGGTCTCTTTTATTTTGTCCATTAAAGGAATGCTGTCATCTTGGAACAGCATTCTTAAAAATTGTTTTCTGTAAATCAGTTTTAATGTTTGCAGTGCGTCCTGGTCCATCGGCTGTAGAAGTGGTGTAACATTCGGCGGCAAAACTTCGCCACTATTTCTCCATCACAAAATTCCTCAGTGCTGGGATGAGATGGTGCATTATCAATCAAAAGTGTTGCACGAGGGGACAAATGATTTTCCTTAGAAATATATCCAGCAGAGGGAACAAACTGGCCGTGAAACCATTCTTTGGTCAGCTTCCAACCCGTCCATGCTTTTTTCTGGTTGCGATGATATATGGGCAGGGACTTCATGTTGCAGTTTTTAAAAGCTCTGGGAATAACAGATTTGCCAATCAGCATAAAGGGTAGCTTGTGTTTACCAGCACCGTTGCTGCACGCTAATGAAGTCACAAGATCTTTGCTCATTTTAAAACCAGGAGCATGGGCACCTGCTTTTGACGTCAGGCTTTTTGTTGGCAATGCCCTAGAATTAAGGCTAGTCTCGTCGGCGTTATAAATTTGTTGGGGAGAATACTTTCTCACTCTTATCATTTTTTCAAACTCATTCAAATCACGTTTAGAAGAAAGCTTCTCTCCGGTAATTGTTAGCTGACGGATTGCATAACGTTATTTGAATCTGTCAAACCAACCTGTACTCGCACTAAAAGACTCATCACCATTCATTAACATGTTCAGGTAAACAGCCTTCTCCTGAACCAGTGCTGCACTTAAAGGAGATCCCCTTTCTCTTTCTTGTGTAAACCTAAGGAAAGGAGCTTCATCCACTTGATCATACTGGGACTGTTTCAAAGTCAGCCGATTTTCGAGTCTTTTTCCCGAAGACGTTGCACAGGGCTGTCCAAGCTTCACTCGGTTCTTCTTCCAATCACAAATGGTTGCTTTACCAACGCCCAGTTCCGTTGCCAGTTTAGATACATTCTCACCATTGTCTATCCGCTTCTAAGCATTCAGTTTTCCTTTCAGCGTTAACGTTGTGTGTTGCCGTTTACTCATGACGAAAATATGTCCACCACTACACCTGAACGAATACAATAAAACTGTTACGCGTGCCAGCGATCAGTAACTAACATAACGAACCCTTTTGCGAGCCAACTGGCAGTGCACTGACTTGACACACTACAAAGGTCTCAACAATGCACCAGAATAATGGCAGATAGTGAGATTGAGCCATTGTTCCCACACTTTTTCCCAGTTGTTACCACGATGTACCTACTTATCTGCTTGTATACTTCATTCTAGAAACTCGTCACCGTAATTCCGGCTAATCCGAACAAATCGGTAATCTGAACAAGGTCCGGTCCCAACTAGTTCGGATTAACGGGACTCTACTGTATTACATTTCATCGACCGGCCACTGTCCTAAGCTCTTGAGCGCAAGATGGAGCTGCAGTTACTAGGGAGGATTGCAATAATGAGCATGCAGCGCATTGTAAACCCTTCACATCTGTGACCGCGATCCGAGAATAAGTTATAGATTCTCTGCAACATTCTGTGTACCCCACACCACTGGTTGGAGACTGATAGCAGCTGAACAGTAGAGATATCGTCCCTTGCGTAAGCTCCAGTTAACACCACAGCACGGGCAGCTGCGTTTACAGCGCTGCCATGACCGGGAAGCATTGGCTGCTGACGTCGCTTTGTGTTCAGCGATCAGTCGCGGTTCTCCACTGCCCTGAATGACCATCGCAGGCGAGTATGACGGCGACCTGGGGAGCGTTAAGTTGTGAGGAGAGATCTGCTGTATCTTCAGGTCAGTGTTGGTAATGACCGATGGAACTCTGACGCCACAACAATAAGTCATTGTCACCTTGTTTACTGATGTGTTCCCTCTTATATTCCAGTATCGTGGCGTCGTTTTTCAACATTACAATGCTCGTACACAAATGGCACTTGTCTCCATGAACTGTCAGCATGCTGGGTGATGTACCTCTGTTGTCAGCAGGAATCCCCAAAAGTGTCCCCTCCTGAGGCAAGCTGGCACACAACTTTGTAATTGGTCTTTGATATCTGGATACTTGGAAGGGATGTAGTTCACTCCTGAACTGGTCTCACACACTGTCCTTGTCACTTTCGTCCCAATCGACTTATTGCATGCACCAAAGGCAGAGAAGGAGCAGTGACATACAGATAAGTAGGCTTAATTTATTTCAAAAACTGATATACAAGCATGCTAATACTACAGGGTATTTCCGTAAGAGGATGTCAAAACATAACAGGACTCTCGTACCGGCCCCTTATCAGTTAGAGAGTCCGCAAAAGAAACAAGCGAGGTTGGCTGCCGCCCTCCCTTCAGGAGCCCGCCAGTGAATGTAAATATCAACAGACTTTCCGCATAAACATGGCATTACTCCTTGAAAAGCCGTGTGACAGAGATCCACCAATTGGAACTAATGTGACTACGTGTAGCACTCCGCCGAATCGGTGTTATAAGCACGCCAGCAGAGACAGACCAGCTGTGTGTACCTACAGCTAGGACAGCTCCAGCCTGCAACGACGCAGGCTCTAGCCTAGTAGACTCTAGCCATAGCCTTCGGTGGAAAGTTTCATCTTGTCGGGCGTAACGCCACTTTGTAATTATGTAGCGTAGTTATAACACTTCTGTCTGCTACTGTTATACCATAACCTTAAAGTTGGAAGCAGGTCGTGAAATAACACTATCTTGTTAAAGCAACTATGGTATAAAGCGACAGAGCAGTCTTACCCTCTGAGAGGAATTTTGTTATGTTGACCGTGTTGTACCTAATGGAGGTGGCTTATCGGAAATGAAAATCAGAATTGCGTAAATATTCGAACAGTAACAAACAAACTTTTGCCTATCTGCACTGTTTAACTGATAAAGAAAACGGTCGCCAGCCTAACTAGGCAAGAGAATGATTAACATTCTCGTTCAAGAAAATAGTTATTAGTAACTCTAATGGATAAACACAACCTATACTTGGCCACACGCGAGTGCAATAGACTCTGACACATACATATGTTTACGTTAAGATTGAAGCTAACAACTGGAGCAGCACAAACTATTTGCAAAATTATAACAGATACCGAAACACACTAATACTTTCAGGGCTTGTTCAAACTGAATGGTATTTATATCATTACTATTAACATTCACTGCAGGATCATAAATTGTACGTATGTGAAGTCTCCCTCATTTAAATACTTTACTATTTAAAATGAAAGTTAATTGGAATCCACTCACAGGTTGCTTCTCATTATCATTTGAATAAAGAAATTATGGTTTTTATAATTAGTGGTCTTCCCATTACTTGTTACCCAGCATTAATACAATAGACAAACTGTGGATCCTGTTATATTATTAATATGCACTTCCTATACATACACTTAACAAACATGAATATATAAAGTTTCACAACTGCAGTTTTCCACTTTTACTACAGTGAAACACAATGTTGGCAAAATTGCAAGAAACTAACTCACCTTTTAGAATTTACTACTGACAGCAATGTGATCATTTACTAAGCAAAACTTTATAAGCCTCAGTCTTGAGAAATTTTAATTTGAAGTTGGCAACAACACATTAATAAGCAGTTTTACTTGGAAAATTATTTTCAGCAAGCCTCATTAACTTTAACTTTCTTTTTACTATGTTCAAGAGGAATCAATTAGCAAAACACTGGGCTGTAATGTACTTTCAGTAAGGACACTCGGAAATCACTTTAGTTCAAACGGAGAGGAACCTGAGAGATGTTATGATGAGGAGGAAAATGAAGGTAGGTACATAAATTCAGATATAAATTACCTTATATTTGAGCACACTAACACATCCATTAAGCTGATCCTCCACTGCACATCATTGTAGCATTCCGATGTAATGATTGCGCAATAAGGTGGCGATTGCATGTTGGCAGGTGGAATTGCAGGTAGATTTGCTGGACTCATTTCTTAGTGGCGATGATAGATACAAATTCCAGAATAGTTCCAGCTATTTATCCATCCATCCGAGGCATTGGAAAGTAGCAGAAAAGCCTCTCTCGGAACCATCACAATATGCAATTTTTACATGGCAGTGCACAGTTTGGTAGCTCGTCCCCGACTCGTATCTCGTCCCCGCCTGTTGGCTCGTCCCCGACTGACTCTTGTTCCACCTTTTCTACCTAGGCCAACCAGAATTTGCGCGCGCTACACAGTTCCGTTCCCGAGGGGAACCACACTACCTTTTACATACAGAATAACTAAGAACCCTAAGTGAGGATCAGCAGTTTACATAACAGCAACCAAATTCATTCAATAAAACAGAACATTTGCACATATTGACATTTCTACGAAAAATTATTCACACAGAAATTATAATTATATAGAGTAAGTTTCGTTCCCTCCAAATGGTACAAAGAATTTAAATGACAGATATACTACACAGCATAGAATCAAATCATGACATCAAAGTTTTAACAAAGAAAGGAGTATACAGTTTTGTGTTATCGTTCAATCAAACAATATTTACAGAAGCTTAACGATGTAATATTAAATGAAACAAAAGCAAAATAAATCAGTAGAGAATTAGGGCTATGGTGTTACATAGTATATTGGTTATTATTTCTGTTCATTGTCTTGTACACTTATCTGGTTTTTGCCGCCACAAGAATTGTTAGGTTTCTTGTTGTTCTTTCCTTTGGAAATTAGTGCACGCCGAGAGGGCCTTTAAGTTACATAGAGTGCGTTCAAGCTTGATCGTTAGTTCTTTCTTGACTACCACAGGACGCTACAAGAACATAGGGAAGTCTCCAGAGAACAATTTTACGTAGGGAAACTGGGGTCGGAGAGGCTATCTTATCGATATATGGAAGTAAACTTGTCTACCGTTTTGTCTAACATTACTGTTTTCCAGCTTATTTACAACTAACATGCGTACAAATATACGTGTACTGCGCTGTTTATTAGAAGTACATTCTTTATTTGCTCCAAGAAAACAAGAAGGAAGAGTCTGATTTATAGGAAATACTGATGCAGGTTTTGTTTACCTTACTTATCAATGAGGTGGCTCCTTTTGTTTCGTGGCAACGGCCTTGCCGCAGTGGATACACCGGTTCCCTTGAGATCACCGAAGTTAAGCGCTGTCGGCCGTGTTCGGTACTTGGATGGGTGACCATCCCGGCCGCCATGCGCTGTCTCCATTTTTCGGGGTGCACTCAGCCTCGTGATTCCAATTGAGATGATACTCGACGGAATAGTAGCTGCTTCGGTCAAGAATACCATCTCACGACCGGGAGAGCAGTGTACTGACCCCACGCCCCTCCTAACAGCATCCTCAACCGAGGATGACACGGCGGTCGGATGGTCCCGGTAGGCCACTCGTGGCCTGAAGATGGAGTGCTTTGTTGAATCGTATTTACAAGGTCCCACGACAGAACACGCTATGATACAACGACAGACCCTTTCATCACTCAGTGATATTCAGAGACCTAAGGTACAATACAATGGACCAATACTGGCAAGTTTCGCAGAACTCACTGACATGCACTTTCTGTTTCGGGAAGTACATTGCAATGCTCTCGCTGCTGAAAGGCTGTACAGGGAAGAATTTCCTAACAGGTCTGATCCGTCATGACGTGTGCTTATTTCCCTCGATCAACGAATGCTGGAGATTAGTACAATGGAAAGTAGAAACGGGGAACCTGGAAACATGAAGACCACTTGCACATACGATTTTGAAGAGCAGGTCTCCAATGGCTTGCAGCGGACCGTATTACAAACACTCGTTGTATAGTACGAGAAATAGGCGCTGCTTGTACTAGTGTGTGGCGAGTACTCCACCAATAACAACTACATCCACATCACCTACAATATGTCCACGCATCGCTTGTTACTGACCTTGCACCAAGGATCGCATTGTATCAGTGGTTGTAAACCCCTTAGGTTGTTTGATTTTCAAACAGCTGAGCAAAACTGAACGTACTCAGACATTTCTCTCTTCACTTATTCTGATCATCACTATACTGACACACAATATTTTTAGCGCAACGCAATCTGACTTTTAATAATCTCTACAAAAGAATGGCCCTGACTAACAATAACATATACCTTTCATGAATCACTTACCTCACAAAAATCTTCATTACTCGAACTAGAGCAATACAGCGAGCGCCAATACTGCCAGCTAAATAAAAGATTCTAACTACTGAAGTCACTAACTACTGATAGGCATAGCTAGCAAATGAAAGATTTTGATGGAGAACAAACAATGTATTTGCCTTAGTAGTGTTCAAAAGTCATCATATATATATATCAGTTCATGACATCCAGTCTTACAAATGTACTCTCTCTGATGGACACACGTCCAGATCATCCGCTCTCAAACTCCGCCATCTCACTCCCCACGTCCACCAATGCTGGCGGCTCACCTCCAACTGCGCAACGCTACGCGCTGTTTACAGCCAACTGCCCAACACTACTATAGCGACTATTTCAACAATGCCCACCAGCCACAGACTGCACACAGCACAGCTAGTGATTTTCATACAGAGCGCTAGGTGACGTTACCACACTTATATAGGAAGTGAGTCTGCACCTTTGATGATCCACCAGTACCATTGTTTCTACAAGGACTGCAGTGGGTCTGCACCTCTGGAGGCCCACCAATACCATAATCTCTACCAGGACGACAGTGGGTCTGCTCTGTGATGACCTACATACCAATATTCTTCAAAACGTGGACTGACTCTGCGGTAGGTTTGCTCTGTTGTGGCTCATTACCTGTCTGCATGTCAAGAGTCAGCACTGTCTTTCCGTTGGAAGGACAAAACTACTTCTTCTAGGCAGCATGGAAATCCCCTACTTCCGTGGGCATCTTCTTTTACTGATCAGACTTTGTGCAATGAAATTATACTGTGATGAATGATCAGGACTGTCTTTATGAGAACAATTTTTGGTTTTGACGAACAGTATATCAGTAAGTGTGTGCATTTGATTTCTTTGTTATTGTAATCATAAATTTTTTTTCAAATATGTATTGGCCACTACCCAAAACAATTTGTAAAATTTTTTGTGGGGAGCATGGGAACTACATAAGTAGGCTGTTTAGGTTTTTATGTTGGTAACGTCACCTAGCGCTCTGTATGAAAATCACTGGCTGTGGTGTGTGCAGTCTGTCGCTGGTGGGCATGGTTGAAACAGTCGCTATTGTAGTGTTGGGCAGTTGGCTGTTAACAGCGCGTAGCGTTGCGCAGTTGGAGGTGAGCCACCACCAGTGGTGGATGTGGGGAGTGAGATGGCGGAATTTTGAGAGCAGATGATCTGGACGTGTGTCCATCAGAGAGAGTACATTTGTAAGACTGGATGTCATGAACTGATATATATATATATATATATATATATATATATATATATATATATATATATATATATATAATGACTTTTGAACATTATTGAGGTACATAGATTGTTTGTTCTCTACCAAAATCTTTCATTTGCTAACTATGCCTATCAGTAGTTTGTGACTTCAGTAGTTAGAATCTTATTTAGCTGGCAGTATTGGCGCTCGCTGTATTGCAGTAGTTCGAGTAATGATGATTTTTGTAAGGTAAGTGGTTCATGAAAGGTATAGGTTATTGTTAGTCAGGGCCATTCTTTTGTTGAGATTATTAAAAGTCAGACTGCGTTGCGCTAAAAACATTGTGTGTAAGTTTAGTGAAGATCAGAATAAGTAAAGAGAGAAATGTCTGAGTACATTCAGTTTTGCTCAGCTGTTAGAAGATCAAATAACGTAAGGGGTTCACCAGCACAGTAATTCACTAATTTTTCTAAGGAGTCGTTTCATATGTCGACCCTTAGCCGAGGATATCTCACTGGAATCTTTTGACTTTTTTCTTGTAGTTCTTGTAATTAGTGTAGCTATTGTTTGTTGCTAGCGTGTAATTATAGAGAGAATTTTCTTTGTAGTTATAGTTTTCCATTGTTGTACAGTACAGCAGTTGTGGCATGCATGTTGATTTGTACCAAGTATTTCGCAGCTGCACTAGCAATTAACGAGATATTATTTTCAGTGCTACGTTAATGTGTTTTCTTTAGTTTGCTCTTCAAATTGTGCTTTTCTGTGTTATTGTGTGAAATATTGCGACAATAATGTCGTGTGAAAGACGCATTACTAGGCTCCAAAGTAGACTGAGAAATAACAGTGAAGACGAAAGCAGTGTGTAACGCCACCGAGTAATGAATTAACTAATGTTCAAAGTAGTAATTTGGTAATTGTGCATAGGGAAATGGAGCGGGCTGCAAATAATGGTGTAGACAGTGAAACAATTAGTGAACAATGAAGCATTATCGATCGATCGGTCGGCAACAGCTCGCCTCAGGAATCTGAAATGAAAGGACACAATCTTGCAAATACTGTAGATTGAGGTTTTGCGTCCTCACCGTTTTCTCAAGTAAGACAAGACACATTTTCTGCTTTTCAAAATGAGAATATTGCCAGTTCAAATGCACTGCCGAATAGCACTGAGGAACCTGTTTCAGACACCAGTGCATTGTTATTATAGTTAATGCAACAAATGGTACAAAGGCTAAAGAAGTTAGACAATACGCTTGAACAAAATTAGAAACAAGTGGGACAAAATCTTCAAAAGTTAGACGCAATGGAACAAAATCAAAAACATTCACAGCAACAGCTTCAAAAGTTAGACACCACGCTTGAACAAACACGTGAAGATTTAACTGCTGAGTTACTTAAAATCGAATCGAAATGTCAAAAAGTCTGTAATGACTTAAAAATACAAATTTGTGAGCATTTCCAACCTATTTTTTCGCGTCATGAAAATGCATTACAGAGTCACGAAGCAACCATAAAGTAACTGCAGGCTATTGTTCACAAAAATCACGACACCTTGCAAGCTAAAATTGACTCAGTTGCATCTACCGATTAGATTACGCAACTTGTAATAACTCAGGAAAACTTAAAGGACACAGTGGATACGTTTTCAACACAAATGGACGCACTGAAACTTGGTTCAGAAAAACACACTGAGGAAATCAGTTCATTATCGGAGAAAGTAGCCCAACTTTTGGATCAGTTCACTAACTTATCTACAAAGGTAGATGATGATGTGAATGACATAAGACCCGTAGCCTTCACTGACACAGAAGAGTATGAACAAATTAAGTAATTCAAACAAAATCAGAATCAAATTAATACGCAACATAGAAGAGAAATCCGGGAAGTACAAGATCAGTTGGCACCAGTAATACAAGAATTACATATTTCAGAGGACACTCGCGCTCCAACACGGGAAGAGGGACTTAGAAATACGGAAAAGCCACAAAATAATAAAACAGGGCATTGCGGAAATTATGAAAGAAATTGGCAAGGTGCACTGAATTTTGAGATGGAACCGCCGACACGACGTAACAGTGGCCGATATGCGACTCGCCGACAGGATGATTTTGACTATAAGCTGGTCATTACTACACGTAAATTCAAAACATTTAATAATTCTGGCAACGACATTCATCAACAAGCGTGGCTTCATCAATTCTCTCATTTATTTCCTCCCAACTGGTCATTAGAGCACAGATTAGAATTTATGTGTGGCTACTTAGAGCATGAACCAGCTGTAAGAATGCGATCGGTCATTCACGATTGTCACAGTGAAGGAGAATTTTATCATGCCTTCCTCTCAGCATATTGCTCTCAAGCTACACATGACCGAGTAAAACTTAGCATCATAATGATGAAACATTTCGAACAATCTGAATTTTCCAGTCTTCTGAAATATTTTGAAGACATGTTGCACCAGAATCAGTACCTGTCAAACCCATACAGCCCCTCAGAACTCATCTGCTCTCAAAACTCCGCCATCTCGCTCCCCACATCCACCACTCCTAGCAACTCACCTCCAACTGCGCAACGCTACACGCTGTTAACAGCCAACTGCCCAACACTACAATAGCGACTATTTCCACAATGCTCACCATCCCCAGACTGCACACAGCACAGCCAGTGATTTTCATACAGAGCGCTAGGTGACGTTACCAACATAAAAACCTAAACAGCCTACTTACACACTTGCACATACGATTTTGAAGAGCAGGTCTCCAACGGCTTGCAGCGGATCGTCTTACAAACACTCGTCGTATAGTACGAGAAATAGGCGCTGCTTATACTAGTGAGTGGTGAGTACTCCACCAATAACAACTACATCCACATCACCCACAATATGTCCACGAAGCGCTTGTTACTGACCTTGCACCAAGGATCGAATTGTATCAGTGGTAGCTTCAACCATGAATTGATTGGCCATATTTGCTCCAAATCACATGTTAACTGACGAGGACCCATTTAATCGTGCTGGTATTTTGAACGGCAGGGGTGGCCTTGTGTGGGATGAGTAAAACACTCACGCTGTAGTAAACTCACAGCATCAAGTACGTTTTGCTGTGAATACCTGGGCCGACACTGTAGGAGACAGTCTCATTGGGCCATATCTTCTACCTGGCTGTCTAAGTGGCCACATGTACTTGAGGTTCTTGCAAAGAGTTATACCTGAGTTGATGGAGAACGTATCCTTTGCTGTTCGTGAAAGGATGTGGATACACATGACAGTAGAGTGCCTCACTTCAGTGTGGGTGCCCACAACCATCTCAGTGAAGTGTTTCTTGGTCGCTGGATTGGGAGTTCCTATGCCATGGCATGCGAGGTCACCTGACCTGAAACCCCTTGACTATTTCCTAAGGTGATATGTAAAGTCACTTGTACATGAGATCCCAGTGGATATGGAGATGGAAGTAGTTGCCAGATTTGTAGATGCCTGTCATGTGATTCGAAACACACCAGGGATATTTATCATGGTGGGTCAGAATCTTGTCAACGGATTTCATACTTGCATAGAAGTTGATGGCCTTCAGTTTCAGCACATTTTGTAGGATACAGTACAAACGGTACGTTCATTCTGCTAATGAACTGTAACTAATGTAAATGAAAGAATGCACTTTAATGTGACTTTATTCATATTTTCTCGCTAAGCTTGGTTCTCTGACCCCTGGTTCCCTACCTGAAACTATGGAACGTCCTCTACGTCCCGTTAAATTCCTGCACGCTATTATAGAAGCGTCCGGCATAAATTCTCCGCAGTTATACTCTGTTGAAAGCAGCAGTACTTCCCCAGAACCTTATCATATTCCTAATTGAGAAGACCCAAAACTTTCTACTTGATATGCATTGATTAGTTATGTAAATGGCCAATAACAAAAAATTTTATAAAACCACCATGGAGGCTGTAATTCCAATTAATAAAATAAATAAATAAAAGAAATTTCTCTTAAGGGTCAGTATACATGTCTTAATACTAGTCTTTAAGCCTACATGGTTTTTGAATCTGGTTGATGAGTTACTTAATATTGTATTGATTTTATCATAAAAGATAGCATAATGATAGAAGTAATTTTAACAGTATTCTAATATCGTATAAGTGTATGCGTTTAGCTTTATATATAAACAGTGTCTGAATTTAAGTATACAACATGGATTTAGTAGTGTATAACGTCACAGGAAATACTTCAGGGCGAATTTTAGGATTGCGTGGAATTTTCAATGTCAGTGGTCATTGTGCTTTGCTCTGTCTACATTATTCTTTGACCAATGTTCATAAATTTGTGGAGAAAGCCATAAATCCATACCAACTGTAAATCAAAGAACTTCAGTAAATTTATTTATCAAATTACATATAAAATGAGACTATCTAGAGGACTGTACGTTCCAACAGATGCGTGAAGTACATCCTTTAAATTTTAGTTGAAATAATTTTGTGAGCGGACTATTTACGAACTTTAACTTTGTTTATGGACCTACTGTATATTTTCGCAATGATTATTTGGGGTAATAAACTTAATTTATGCCGCGACTGATGGTGGGAAACTGCAGTTTCGGATTTGGAGTGCTTGCTGTCGATTTTCGTAAATTAATGTACAGCTAAATGAATGTTGCTCGCACGTTTTCTGCATTAGACGCTCTGTTCGCATTTCATACATGAAATATTATTTAACTGTTTTTAGATTTGAATCGGAAATTCATACGAGACCATCATTTAATCGTATGTGAATATTATTCACTAAGCATGTGTTTGGTTTAAATTACCATCCTCTGGCTCAGTCAACATAATGAATCATACGGGATTTATCCAGTCATTTCTCTTGTTTGTATATCATTTGCTAAGTTGCCCACTCATAAAAGGGTAGAGAATCAATTACATAAAAAATGTACAGGCTTCGGAGCGTCAGGGAAAGACCGATCCCTGTGATACCGTTAAGAGCTAAGCCAACAAATTAGGTCGTAGATCGCTAACAGCGGCTAATAAAACCACCTGTGCGGATGTACTGTTACTTACAAGTCTTTCCTCGGTCCTTCCAGTCAGTTAAGAAACGGCTCGTTGGACTAATTCCTTCGCAAATTACCCTCTTCCTGCCCAAAGTCTTAAGAATTTGGCCAAATTACTACCCTGGAAGGGAGAACTGACTCAGCGCAACCATGCTTCGTCGCCTGCGATTAAAGCAGAAAAGTGAATTAAAAAGAGTAGAAATACTGTTGAGCTCTCGAAAACTGACATAAGGCCGAGAGATAGGTGTCTGACCACAGGCTCCTCCATACCAGCATCCAGTGACACCTATCGGCTTCGTGTGACATGACCGTCGGGACTTTAAGGGACTTCCGAGGCCTATTCGGACGAAGAGAAATACAGTACTAACAACATTCAGTTGAATCCTATGCTGTGCCATCCATGTAATTACACGTAAGTATGTGCATAATTTTACCATTCAATCATCCATCTTCTGACTAGGTTGGTGCGGCCCGCCACGGATTTCCTTCTTGTACCAACCCCTTCATGTCACAGCAACTCTTGCATCATTACGTCTCAACTAAGCTCATGCTCATACATTAAGGATAATTGCAGAATGTGGGGCGACACAACATGGCACTACACAAAACTGGCACTAATAGCATAGGCACATAGGGAACACACATGACGCACATCTGTAAGCCACGGTGTTGTGATAAGTTGAGAAAACCGTCCCGAAACACATGTGCTACAAAACGCCACTGTTTCCTGCGCATGAACCCCGACATCAATATGGGATATGATCACCAAGCACACATACACAGGCCGCACAACGGGTTGGCATACTCTGGACCAGGTGGTCGAGCAGCTGCTGGGGTATAGCCTCCCATTCTTGCACCAGTGCCTATCGGAGCTCCTGGAGTTTCGTAGGGGTTTGTGCAGCGATCCCAGACGTGCTCGATGGGGTTTAGGTCTGGAGGACAGGCAGGCCACTCCATTCGCCTGATATCTTCTGTTTCAAGGTACTCCCCCACGAAGGCAGCTTTGTGGGGCCGTGCCTTATCATTCATCCATCAGGAGGAAGGTGGGACCCACTGCACCCCTGGAAATGCGGACATGTGCAAAATGACGTCCCGATACATCTTACCTGTTACAGTTCCTCTGTCAAAGACATGCAGGGGTGTACGTGCACCAATCATAATCCGACCCCACACCATCAAACCACGACCTAGATATACGTCCCTTTCAATGACATTAAGTGGTTAGTATCGGGTTCCTGGCTGACATCAGATGAAAACCCGTCGGGAATCACTGTTCACACTATACCTGGAATCGTCCGTGAACATAACCTGGGACCATTGTTCCAATGACCATGTACTGTGTTGTTGACACCGGTCTTTACGGGCTCTCCTGTGACCAGGGGTCAGTGGAATGCACCTTGTAGGTCTTTTCAGTCGTCTGTAGACTGTGTTTCTGGAGACAACTATTCCAGTGGCTGCGGTAAGGTCCCGAGCAAGGTTGCCTGCAGTACTCCGTGGCCGTCTGCGATCACTGATGATGAGATAACGGTCTTCTTGTGGTGTTGTACACTGTGTAATTCCCGTACTGTATTGCCTGGACACGTTTCCTGTCTGCTGGAATCGTTGACATACACTTGAGATTACACTTTGTGGCACACAGAATGACAGTGCTACGAACTGCTGTGTTTGACCAGCCTCCAGTCGCCCTAGTATTCTACCCCTCACAACGTCATCAATATGTGTTCTTTGAGCCATTTCCAACACACAGTCACCAGTAGCACGTCTGAAGACGTCTGCACATGTACTTGCTGCGCCGTACTCTGACATGCACTAACAGATCTCTGCGTATGTGGACTGCTGCCAGCGCCACCGTGCGACGACCACAGGTCAAATGCACCCCATGGTCATACCCCGAGATGATTTAAGCCCGCAAACCGGTCACCAGAGCGTTGTTTCACCATGAATCAGCATTATCCTTAGTTTATGAGCATGGGTGTATTAATTTGATGTACTCCTACCTTTGTCTTGTTTCACATTTTCTATCCTCCACAGCTCGATGTAGTCGCACGGAAATTACTCCTTAATGTATTAATACTTGTTTCGTTGAAGTCGTCTGTAGACACCTTTCTTGCAATATATTCGATAAACACTTCATGAAGTAACGAACCTAGAGACACTCTTCTGTTAGTTAGTGTTGCTTTATCTCTGCACGGGAACTGTAAAGGTATGTCTTAAGCGAGTCGCTTAAACTCTGCAGTTAGCCAGCCAGGGTATCGAGTAGTAAGGACTGCATGACCTTTGGAACACACTTTGCTTTCCTGACTGCTGCCGTATGTATGAGGACCTCTTTAGTATAGATAGTCTTTTCTTGTAATGAAAGAAATGTGCGAACTGAAGAAATACCGTTATGGGTTATGGTGGCGTTGTTGCTTTAATGAGCTAACTTTGCAAAATTTGAAGATACGTGAATCGTCAGCTTTATTTTCTGGAGATACTTTGCAGTTGTATTTGATGAGGGCGGAGTAAGCCTTTTGTTCGTGTTCATGTTTATATTAGAGTAAGTTGGAAAAATGTCCCCTCTCTGTTTAGTCGTCTACGTCTACAATTTGCTTATGTCATAGCTTTTCCACTCATTAAATATTGCATGTGTTAATAAGAATACAGGGACATTTCAGTAGCCTTTCGGAAGCATTTAAGGGCACTTGTACATATGACATGAGAATTGTATTCTTTTCAGCACATATAGACAGGTTGTTTCGAATTCCTTGCAACAACTGAACAAGGGAGATATATCATGTCATGGGGAACTACTTTTGCCCGAGGTGAAGTAATATCTCATACTTCGCAGCGACGCTAGGTTTCCTCAGTACTGACGGAGTCCACGAACCAGGTCTGCAGCGTATTAGCATCCCCAGTATATTGAGATAGATTTTCGAGAGGGAAGTTGTGATAATATGCATCTCTAAGTGGAGAAAGATTTTTAAAAGGTAATCCGACATTTTAATTTTACTGGACCTACTGCCTTTCACATGGAGCAAATGATAGGATGATAGAGGGCACACACTACACTCAGTGTGCCTACATTTTTCCACCTCTCAAGGGCATAACCAGTCTTAAACGATGCATTGTTTCAGCGTGAAATGTCGGCGAACATTTTGTCACTAACAGAAGTTGTTATCCAAGACATGCTGAACCACCGCTACATCTTAGTCGCGAAGACCACCTGAGGTTCTTATCTTTGATTTTTATTATAATTCTCATCATTTTCTTTATCATCAACTTCGTCCTTTCAGTACTTAGACCCTTCCGCCTGTTCTGGCCTCAGTCCATCTTTTCCTCGGTAGTCTTGGTCTTTGCGGCCAGTATGTCTGTATGACACTGCCACTTGTGGAATCCTCGTAATATCCATTCTATCCAAACGGTCTTGCCACTTTTCCATGTCAGTCCAGTTTATCTCGTATTTCCAATAGTTGTAAAGGATTCCATACATTCTGGTTTCTAGTTTTATCAAGGTAAGTGTGTCCGGGTAGTGCTTAAAGAAATTCCGTTTTGTGGCTTGTTTAAGGCTGTGGTATTTCTGTCCTAATGTGCACAGTTATTTGCCGTGTAGCAAAACCGGCACTGCTATCATCTTGTGTAGCTTCATTTGTATTTTGGTCCACGCTGTGTTCAGTGTTCTTTAAATAGTTCCACACATTGCTCGACATGTTCCTAATTTGCATCCTATAGCTCTATCGTAATCAGACGAGATATCACAGACTAAATAATTAGTATCTTCAGTCTGATCAAGAATATTCTCTACCAAAATAATGTTTCGTCTTATTGGGTGTTTTCCATGGAATACCATGGTTGCTGATTCTCAGGTAGAAATTTTAAAATTATGTGCTTAACAAATACTATGTAGTAAATAAATAGCTCTTTGATAATTATCAGCAGTGTTTTGCATAATCGCTAAGACATCAGCGTATGCTAGCACATTTAAAGTAGTCCGTCCTGATTTCCCTGAGACAGGAGAGATTCTGTCCACCAATCAGCATTGTTTTAGAAAGCATCGCTCATGTGGAACTCAGCTTTCCCCTTTCTCACGTTATATCGAGCGGACATACTAGATTTTCGAAAAGCATTTGACAGTGTGTCCCACTGCAGACTGTTATCGAATGAATGAGCTTAGGAAATAAGTTCCCAGACTTGTAACGTCTTCTTGAGTAACGGAAGCAAGTACTTTGTCTCGTTACCTAGTGTTCATTAGAGGCATGGAGATCGTCAGCAGTGCACCAAGGAATTATGATGGGACCGCTGTTATCTTCTATATGCATAAATGAAAATGGTTCAAATGGCTCTGAGCACTATGGGACTCAACATCTTAGGTCATAAGTCCCCTAGAACTTAGAACTACTTAAACCTAACTAACCTAAGGACATCACACACACCCATGCCCGAGGCAGGATTCGAACCTGCGACCGTAGCAGTCCCGCGGTTCCGGACTGCAGCGCCAGAACCGCACGGCCACCGCGGCCGGCTGCATAAATGACCTACCGTATATGGTGAGCAGCAATTTGCAAATTCCTGATGATGCTGTGGTGTAGCAGAAGGTGTCGTCGTTGAGTGACTGTATATGGTACAAAATGATTTAGAATTTAGAGTTGATGTGGTGAATGGCAGCTGGCTCTAAACGTAGAATAATGTACATTACTGCAGATGATCAGGAAAAACAAAACTTTTTTTTATTTTCGAAAGCGGCATTCGTAACGTGGTGCTAGACACAGTCACGTCAAGTAAACACCTAGGCGTAAAGTTGCAAAGTGATATGAAATAGAACGGGCGTATAAGGATTGCAATAGGATAGGAGAATGGTCGACTTCGGTTTATTGGGAGAGTTTTAGGGTAGTGTGGTTCATTTGTGAACGAAACTGATTCTGGATTGTTTTGGATTCCTAACGATCCGGATTAAAGGACGACATCTAATCAGTTTAGGGGCGGATTGCGAGATTTGTTACAGGTAGGTTCAGTCTGCACACAAGGATTACAGGATACTTCGGGAGCTCAATGTGGAATCCCTGAAGGTAAGGCGAAGTTCTTTTCGAGACACATGTTTCAGAAAATTTAGAGAACCAACCTTTGAATCCGACTGCAGAACGATTATACTGAGCAAACGTATATTTCACGCAAGGACGATGAAGATAAGGTAAGAGAAATGAGGGGTTGTACAGAGACATATCGTCTGTTGTTTTTCCCTGGCTCTGTTCGCGAGCGCAACAGGAAATGAAATGATAAGTGGTGATTAACGGCACCCATCGCTACGCACCAGATGGTGGCTTGCGGAGTAGATATGTGGATGTAGAGTAGGTGTGGAATATGATTCTGGCCTTCCACTTTTCTAGGATATCATCCACATCATAGTTGAAAAGCGTGGGTGATAGGAAACACCAGCCTTAGCCCTCACTGTCGGCCGGTGTGGCTGAGCGTTTCTAGGCGCTACAGTCTGGAACCGCTCGACCGCTACGGTCGCAGGTTCGAATCCTGCCTTGGAGGTGTGTGATGTCCTTGGGTTAGTTAGGTTTAAGTAGTTCTAAGTTCTAGGGGACTGATGATCTCAGCAGTGAAGTCCCATAGTGCTCAGAGCCATTTGAACCATTTTTAGCCCTCACTTAAAAACTATATTACGCCCAATGTAATTTGATAATTTGAGTTTGAAGCATGTGCCATTATATAAACCCTCTGTACAAGTGTATGGAGCGTAATGCCGTTAGCCATTATATTCCATACTCGGTACCTTCTTACCACATCAAAGACCTTCTTTAGAACTGCAAAAGAAAAATAGGTAGGCAAATTGTATTTCCTTCTTGTTTCTGCTAGCTGTTTAATAATAAATACGTAGTCTGTACAACCTCTACCCTCTCTGAAATCATTGTTTTCATCTTGCAAGATTGACTCTACAATTGGCCTTAATCGATTATTTACTATACGAGAGTAGACTTTATAGGCTGAATTTAATATGCTTCTATCTCTGTAGTTTACGGATTTACTTCTCTCCACTTCCTTAAATACACAAAAAATAGCGGTCGTTAACCATGTAATGAGGAACCTCAATGTAAGGCAGCAGACGATGAATAGATGAAGATGACGGAAGCTGATCCTCTGGTCCTGGTTGCTTTTTAATCTTCTGGTTTTTTAATACGACCTCTAATTCTCCTAAACCACGTAAATGAATATTTTTTACAAATTCTTCTGTCCTCCCTTCACTATTAGTAGAAATATCTGCCTCAAACTTAAACCACCTACTTTTATTGTGTTCAGTCTCTTCATCATATGTCATCACATGTATTCGTGCGTTGCGTCATTTTGGTTTATTTAATGTATTTAATAATTTATAAGCGAATCCTTGTCTCCCGTATATATCGTGTACCAAATCGTTCAAGAATTCTCCCTGGCAAAGCAATCGCAACACCAAAAAGTATTTAACGTAGAATACTGAAAGTTCAAAAATACATTTATGTAGTTAACATATTTAAGTGTTTAATAATGAAAAGTCACAGGTAAATGTAAGCGTGAGATACGTGAAATTGTGGTATGTTAACTGCCGGTTTAGCCGCCACAGTGTTAAATGCAAGCATGCAAACGTATTTGTACAAGAGCCAGGTAGTTTGTGGGATGAAGTTCGAAGCCTGTTGCACTTGGTCAGTCATCACAGAGACGGTTCACGCTGTTTGTGACTGTCGCTCGACGATGTCCCAGATGTACTCGACTGGAGATAGGTCTGAAAATCGAGCAAGCCAAGGCAACATGTCGACGCTCGGTAGAGCATGTTGGTTAAAACAGCGGTATGTAGGCGAGCGTTATCCTGTTGAAAACACACCCTGGAATGCTGTTCATGAAAGGCAATACAGCAAGTCGAATCACCAGACTGATGTACAAATTTGCCGTCAGGGTACTTGGGATAACCACGAGAGTGCTCCCCAGACGATAATTCCAGGTGTGCCGCGCGGGATTAGCCGAGCGGTCTCAGGCGCTGCAATCACGGACTGTGCGGCTGGTCCCGGAGGAGGTTCGAGGCCTCCCTTGGGCATGGGTGTGTGTGATTGTCCTCAGGATAATTTAGATGAAGTAGTGTGTAAGCTTAGGGACTGATGACCGTAGCAGTTAAGTCCCATAAGATTTCACACACAACTCCAAGTGTACATCCAACGTGTCTAGTATGCTGACAGGCTGGTGGCTGGCCCTCCACTGACCTCTTTTCTAGAAACACACGGCCACACTGTCATCAAGGCGGGACCGGCTTTCATTAGAAACGCAACAGATCTCTACCCTGCCGTCGAGTGAGTTCTTACTTGGCACCACACAACTCGCAAAAGGTGGTGGTCTGGGGACAATGGAATGCACGCTTGAAGCTGGGATTGGCACGGGAGTGCTCCTGCTGCCATAGGATATCGCACCCCAGACCTTAAATCCAGGTGTAGGTCCAGTGTCTCTAACACATCGACAGCTTGGTTACAGGCTCTCAATTGGCATCCTTCTAATATACGGCCAAAGTTGGAACCGAGGCGGAACTAGCTTTCATCAGAAAACACAACAGACCTCCACCCTGCCTCGAATGAGCTCTCGCTTAATTTCAAATGGCGGTGGTTTGGGGTCAGTGGAAAGCACGCTACAGGGAATCTGACTCGGAGGTGTCCGATTTGTGACAGTTCGTTGTGTCACTGTGGAGCACAGTGCCGCCCAGATCACTGCCTCAGATCCAGTACGAGGCACCAGAGCCATACGACGAGCACGACGGTCTTGCCTGTCGGTAGTGCCACGTGGCGCTCATACCTCAGTTGTCTTCGGAATGTGCATCCTCGTCACCGCCGAAGCCAGCAATCATGTACCGTGTCTATATTCCTGCCAGGTCTTGGTGCAGTATCGCACAATGAGCATCCAGCCTCCAGCAGCCCTATTAGACTACCTCGCTCAGATTCAGAGAGGTGTTGATAATGGCACCTTTGTCGTCTTGTCATTCTTGACTAACCATCAACTCACCACGTTCAATCTTACGGGCAACTAACGCTCACGATCATAACACCGTGTGTTTCAAGCAAACCTGATTTGTATCTTCATAGTGGTGCTACTAGCGCCACACTTATGCGACTGTCGCGAAATTTGAATAGACATCATCTTTAAATTGAATAAAAACGCCTGTAAATATCTTTTTTTCGTATAGAATGTATTCGTTACCTTTAAGGCATAACTTGCGCAAAACTGTAGCATTAGTTTACTCATACTGAGTGTGAAAGGAGAAGAAAAACTCCTTAGCCAAGATCACAATAAAACACTTTATTATGGATAACTGGTTTCGATAAACTATGTTACCATCATCATATCTTCCCACATGTTAATATAAACATCTGGTGCAAACGCACACAAAATCATTCCATTAAATCTGTAGATGACATGGGCGACGAGTTAGCACGTCATAATTTTAAGTTAAAATTACTATGTACACTGATCGCCACAACATGGCATCCATATAATCACACGTCATGCCTACTAGGGCGCCACAACACTCAATGTGGCACTGAATGTGACACGGAGAAACAAGCTATTAATATCGTGGCTCATCGGTGTAAGTCCTTCATTTTAAAAAATATGTGCTGTTATTCTTTATCCGTATTTCTTCTTCGGTTCACTTACCACTACTATACTTAACTTCATTATGAACTTCAGTAGTATATTTGTAGTGACGTTCGATGTCAGTATTAATTTCCTATAAATTTCCACCACTCATCCGTGCTTCTTTTGTAGCACTGCAGTTGCTTGCAGTGGCAGAAAATTTTAAAGAGTAGATGAAAGAAGCGACACCTCCTTACCTGACAAGTTGCAAGCTACAACCTCCCATCGCCATCCACCACCACCATCCCCTTCCCACACCATTGCCCTCACCTTCCCATCTCCTCCTCCTCCATTATCCAACCAGAATTAGTGTGGAATTAAAAGCAAAGAATCAATCACAACATAGTATTTCAGGAGGCATTAAAATGAAACCCCAATTTATCATTCGAGTATGCCTCGTGGCTGAGCTCAAAAGAATTCGAACAACCTGAATTTTTGCCGTATGTTCAAAAGGATTTATACGCAAATTTACGTGAAGGTTGTATTTTGCACTCAATTCTTTACTTTTTCCTGTCCGGAGCTGTCACTTTCTCGCCCCAATACTGGGCTAAGTCAAACGCTCCACGCTTGTTCAGGTAGAGGTCGTTTAGGGAGCAACGTGCAGGACAAATTCGGAATGTTAGAAGACGTTCCATGTTTTGTATTTCTCCGCAGTCACCGTTATTATCATCAGTTTCTAATAGGCTCCATTTTATCAAACTGACTTTTATAGAGGCCGCACCAGTTAGCATTTTCCTTGACTCGTACTTTAATTCCACACCACATAGTAAATATTCTGAAGTAGAGTGCCCGACAGTGCTTCCATTCAAGTTGTTGTTGAGGAACCGATATCTTAATTTCACTCTATTTATCCATAAAGGCTACCGTGTAGTGGATGACGCTTTTCGTAAGTATTTTTAAACGGCTCATTAGGCTCATGATCTATCCCACGAAAATTGGAACTGCTGAAACCTTCAGCTTCGTGGGCCTTCTCCAGTGGAGGGCGCTTGATGCATCCTGTGACTAACTAGACGTTTCTTTAAAGCTTATGTCGATTTTCTTTGCATGCGCTGATCTAGAACAGACAGGGCATGCGTACACAGTTACGGAAAAGCAAAGTGATAAAGCGGTAGTCCTAAGCACAGAAGGTTTTGCACCCCACTTACTGTATGTTAGCTTTTTGAAGGATATTGTTCATTGCAGCTACCTTATTTTAGGTTTTTTCGCAGTGATGTCTGTATGTCAGGCAAATGTCATGCGTCCCTCAGAGGAATGTCGGTGGGTCTGTGTCCTCGAAGGTAGACCCATTCCAGTTAACATACAGCTTTCTATTTGCTACGCTTGCGTGGAGGTAGAAATGGCACACTTTCGTTTTAGTGGTTCTTCTTTGCGCTGTGATATCCAAATCGGCATCATAGAGAAAAAGTCTCTTATATTTCGATACTGACTGATCGTTCGTGTACATATCAAACGGAATGGGAGCTAGAGACTTTCTGAGCAAGGTCGTTTTCCTGCTTCTTCAATCGACTTTTTCCTCTTCTAGAGTGACGTAGGATTATCGGTTCTGCAGCAAGGATAGTACAAGTTTTGCTAGTTGATCTACCTTAGCAATACGGTAGATTTCGGGTAGTTATTTTCAGTGGTTTACTGTATCGCAGTAGGCACTTAGGTCGGCGAGAGCCAAGAACGTTTTTATTTATTTTCATATTCCTCCTCTGTGTGCTCTGTGAGTGCCAAGATCTGGCCAGTACAAGATTTTCTTGGCCTGAAGCCAGCTTGCTGCGGGATTAACTTTGAGTCAATGACGCTGTTGATCCGATTAGTGGTGGTAAGGTCTTATAGGACCAAACTGCTGAGGTCATCGGTACCTAAGCTTACACACTACTTAATCTAACTTAAACTAACGTACACTAAGGTCAACACACACACCGATGCCCGAGGGAGGACTCGAACCTCCAACGGGGGGGGAGCCACCCGGACCGAAACAAAGCGTGTCAGACAGCGTGGCTACACCACGTCGCTGCTCCGATTAGTGATCAGCCTCTCATGGAGTTTGAAGAGGTGGCACCAAAGGATATGGGGCGATAGTTGCTTGGTGAGTAATGCTTTTTTTACTGGTTCTATGAGTGCTCTTATCTCGAATTTCCTCCATAGTTTAGGAACATTAAGTATTTCTTGGCAGTTGTTAAATCGGGTTAACAGCCAATTTTTGGCATTCAATCAGAAATGCTTTACCTATTCCACTCCCACCCACCCACCCACCCACCCACCCACCCACACACACACACACACACACACACACACACACACACACACACACACACATCATCATCATCATCATCATCATCATCACTAACACCAGGCGCCTTTCCGTGGTTCATAGAGTTTGCACTCTCACTGATCTCTCTAATTATGAATGATGTTGTGACATCCTTTTCTCATGATTTTATTTTGTTTGTCTTGCCATTCGGTAGTAGTTGGTGCGTAATTTGATTGGGTGTTGCTCTAACAATTATTTTCTCTCTTTTGGCTCCCAACTGAGCTTTATGATCAGATTCGATGCAGTTTTGCTGCTACGTCGCATGTCCATCTTCTCCTAGGTTTCAACCTATATCTTTTGTCTTCTTTCACTTAGCGCTGTCGTAATAGTTGTATCACAAGCTATCGTGTCGACACTGAAAGAGTTTTTTTCAGTATAATTCTTCTCGTACGGCTATGATGTGTTTGGTAGCCTCAGAGAGCCCTGGTATTAAGTTCTGTATACAGCCTCTTTGAATGACATTATTTGGCACTGTAAGGAGAATTTTTGTAAAAAAAAAAGTGTGCAGTTTTCGTTTACTGGATTTATACAGTATTTTTAATTTCCTGGTCTAATTCCCTAGAGAAATTCGTTCATGTGGTTTTTTTTAAAGCACTCAACCTTCTTCGAAAGTGTATGTTAAAATGTCTGACTGATGAGAAGACCTGCTTTGCAATGGGCCTACGCTGAAGTCTTGTGAAAGCTCCAAATACATTTTAACACAGTTGGCTTAGTGTTGTTGCTCACAAATCATTTGTCACGGTTGTGGCCTCGTTTCCAAATTCTGCTCATGAATGACTAGGGCAGTTCTGAGTCATGTAGGGAAAGAAGATATTCAGCGGAAAGAAGATATTCACTTCCTCCATTATTTTGGCAACTAGCGATTGCCATTAGTTTCGTTGTATTCCCAGTTAAATTCACCACCTATAAATTGTGTATTTCGGTTTTTGAAGTTTTCTGGCGTAATAAGCTTATGGTTCTCATCTGCGGCATTATAAACTGATGTTACTATGAGGGTCCCGCATTAGACCCCTATGATCTCAGTGCCATTTACTGCTGTTTTCCCTGTGGAAGTTACGGCCACGTCAGGTCTAGCGCAAACTCCACAACCATAAATAGTGTGTGGAACCCTATGGCTAAATGCATCCCGTTAATTTGGGACCTTTGTGCTTGTTCATCTCTGTGCGTTTCCTGCAGACACAATGTGTTCCATTTACGCACTTGGCATAGCTGTGAAAATATGTCTTTTTGTTATCCCCACGACATACAAGCTAGCAATAGATAGAAATGGCTCTGAGATGTGTCTTTAGATTTTTCCGTTGGAGAAAGGACTGGCCGACACTCTCGTCACCAGTCTTGCAGTATTACCGTATCTAAAATACGTGCACTCTCTCTTCCTCTCTCTCTCTCTCTCTCTTTCTCTCTCTCTCTCTCTCTCTCTCTCTCTCACACACACACACATACATACATACATACACACACACACACACACACACACACGCTCGCATATGTCGAATTTTTGCCTAAAACATGATTGTGAAATGTCATATTAAATGTCTTAATGCTATTTTCATATCTATTTGTTTATAAAACACATGCTGATAAAAAAATAACATCCTTAGTTCCTGATTCTTATGACTACAGTTGGAAACCCATAATGGTCATCCAGATCAAACATTTCCAAATCTAAATTGTTTCATGGTACGTCAAGTGTTATAGTGATAGATTTATGTAAACGGTTTTATCATTTCAATCTGACGTATGTTATTTGTGACTCAGAATACGGACTGCCATCGCTTGACGTATATACAAGTTTTTCAACAATATTGCACCTTAGCAAGCATCAGTTTATCAGGGAAGAAGAAAATGTATCATGTCCTGCACTAGAAACATCTAACTGGTGTTAGTGAATGGCATTTATTACTTTTTATTACGCATGACTGGGCCTTGGCGAGCATATATACAATAAAAAAAATTTCAATGAAATTCATGCAGAATTATGGTGCCGAGACTTTCTAAAACTGTACTTCCCACAACCAGCTACTAAATGAGACCACCATCTAATAAAAAATGCAATGTAAAAACACCACAGTCACAGACAATATATCAGACTGACAAATGTTCTGGGGAAACCTGATTTGACTAAGGAAGAAGGTATTTTCACAAGATTTTGTGATACTGGCATGTATCCCATCGCTTAATATGCGTGTTTTTGCAGTACACGAAGAGAAATTCTTTCATGCTTACATAGACAAAACACGACGAAAGACGGTGGTGGAAGAAGACAGAGATGACACATTGCCAAAGGCCATGGGGTAACAAGACGTAGTTGGGTGGTAAATACACCGAAAATAAAATATTTCCTATCGAAATAAAGTTGTGTGTTACTAGCTATACTCCCGTGTTTCATAACGAAAGTTAAAGAAGGGCCTTTTCCATACCGACTCTCCTTAGTGTTCCATACCTCATTTGCTAAAAATGGAACTCATACAGAGTCACTTTCTCAATAAGTTCACTTTTCCTAGACCAAAGTCAAATATAAATTACACCTGTCGAAAGATGCAAAGCAATCCCGATATATTGTAATACACACAGAAAAATCTGTAAATCCATACGTCCCAGCGAGGTATATTCAATGTTAGTGCGTATTTGTAAAGATAATTACTGCCCTTACTTCTGTCACTGCCGTTAACTTCCAAAAGTACTATCACTAACGATTTTCTTTCTTTTATATTAAAAACCCGAACAGTGACTTGACGAAACTAACAGCACCACCTACTGGCTTCTGGTGAAGTTCGCTATCACTGAGGTAAACAACCGAACTATTAAGCTGAGCACACTTCTATAACTTTAATTACGATACACTTTTTCTTTCATGATCCGATATCGACGAAATGAAACTTTTAAGTTGTCCCAAGGTACACTCAGGATACCTGTGAAAATTCCATGAAAATTCGTCTAGCAATTTTTAAGATTAACGTCTTAACAGACAAACGGGCAGACACCATGGTTTTGCAGTTTCATTATTAGTGTTTATTTATCGATTTGCAAAACATATATAGGTTGCTTATCATATTGCACAAATGTAATTACATGATTCTGATCGTGAGCAAAAATTCGAACTTCATAGGAAAATTAAATTCCATTCTTTCTCAACATGTGGTAGACTTTGAGCACAAAATAAGCGTGGCTCTACTGTCCAGAATTAATCGTTTCGTAGAACGGCACTTTAGACGAGAACAAACAACGCAAGCAGTGTTATTCTCACGTGCATTTTCTTCAAAAACTCTTCTCTAAAGTTAAAAGTTTGGTACCAAAACATCACTTTGCATGCATAACGTGCCTTCAAATTAAATGTTTCCATATATAAATCACATGCATGCACTAGATCATGTTAGCAAGAAATTTTGTTCATCTTTTCTGAGATGCAGTAGGAATTTTTCCTACTGATGTCCTGTTAAGAATAATATAAAATATGGAGAATATGGGCAAGACTTATGGGCCAACTGGACGACTAAATACAAGATATATATGTTTAAATGTAAGAAAAGTAATATTTCCTCGTGAAAATGCACCTGCGCACAAAAGTTATTTTTTTTTTATAGTGGAAATACGAACTTACTGTTGAAACAGTCGTCGTATGATATCTCTTCCCCAGGCTGACTGAAAGAAAATGTTATGACAGCTGTAGAACTGTAGGTATCAGGGGTGGCATCCACTCATGTTGAACGAATCTAAATGACCTATTATGAAATCTAAATTCAAATATCCGTCTGAATTCGTCCACTTTCCGCCTTGCCATGATGATGACAGGATTTCTCGTGGATGTTTCCATTAGTGCCTCAAGTTAGTTACAATGGGTTAAGATTCCCGTAATAGATGGCTGATACGAATAAATCAAGAGAGTCTACAGCTGACACGCAATTGCCGAAAATTTCATGCCCTTCCCTTAGAAAGTACTTATAAATATAAAATCTAAGCAACTATATCATTGAATTGGCTGTCATTACGCAATATTTCGTTTTTGTGCAGTGCTGCAGCCTCTGCTCGTTTCCTTCTCTGCCAGTACTTTTCGCCTCGTTTTCTCACTCAGGCGCAACGAAGATCCAGGGATGAGGAGTCAATGGTGTGCTCTGCCAACGTTTTGGGCGCTCTGCAGAGCAGTAATTGTCTGGGCTTGGTTCCAGAATTGTCGCTGTGATCAGTTGGCACCAGCAGAGCGCTGTCCGTAAAACTGCAACGCTGGTACCACTGAAGCACCCCGTCACGTAGGATCGGAGTGACCTCGGACGCGAAAAACGTTTCCCGGACAGCAAGACATAGCGGCGGAAACACAGTGTCTGTAAATTGTATGTGTGTGATACAGACAGTGTCGCTGCAAAGATACTTCGACGTGACTCACCGCAGCCACATAGGAAACGCTATCTGGATCTGTGCAGAAACCCAAATCTTAACTGAAGACTTTAGCATACTAACAACGACATTATGGAATCACCACTAACGCCTTAAACATTCTCGTTCTGTTAATTCAGTTCAATCTGTTCTGAAATATATTGTTGTAAATCGCAGCATTGTTTTATAGCACTCAACTGGTTGCATAAATTACCGCTGCACTTAATAAGCTGCGAAGCTCTCAAAACATCTCTTGGATAATCTCATGTTGTTTAGTGTATATCGCCTCAATAGGGTGGGGTATGAACAATAAGAACCTTTCTTTCACAGATGATACTAAAAATAAATCGAATGCATGGTAAACAGGTCGCAGGAAACATAAGCAAGTTATTAAAAAACAACTTATTTTGGAGGTAAAACCAATAGTTCAATTTGAATACCTTCTCATCAAACTCTCAGCAGCAAAAAGTGAATTTAAGTCTCAGATGACGTTCTTAGAGCAGCCTTCTGGCTATATATTCTAAGGGAGGTAATCAAGCTATCTCTTTACGTCTACATCTACATCTACATTGTTTCTGAGCAATTCAGATTTAACTGCTCAGCAGAGGGTTCATAAAGCTGCTGCCTACAAACTATTTCTCTACCTTTCCACTCTCGAAAAGCCCGTGGGAAAAACGAACACTTAAACTTTCCCGCGTAAGCTCTGATTTCTCTTATTTTATGATGGTGAGCATTTATCCTTATGTAGGTGGGCGCCAACAAAATATTTTCACTCTGAGGAATAGTTGGCGACTGAAATCTCATGAGAAGATCCCAGTACGACGAAATCGCCTTGCTTTAATGATTGATATCCCAATTCGCGTATCATATCCGTGGTATTCTCTCCCCTATTTCCTGATAATACAAAACGAATTTCATTTACTGGACAATTTCGATGTCCTCCGTCGAACCTACCTGATGGGGATCCCACAACGCCCAGCAGTTCTCCAGGTGTAGGTGGACAAGCGTAGTGTAAGCAATTTCTTTAGCCGTACTGACCCATGTTCTAGGTGTTCTCCTAGTAAGTGGCAGACTTGGATTGGACTTCCCCGTAAAGTTACCTCTGTGAACGTTGCAGTTTAAGTCGTTAATAACTGTAATCTCTCATTATACAGTTGAATTTACAGCTTTTAGGTTCGTTTGATTTACCGTGTAACCGAAATTTAGCGGATTCCTCACAGTACTCATAGGGATGACTTCACACTTAGCGATATTTAAACTGAATTGATACTTTTCGCAACATACAGATATTTTGTCTAGATCATTTTGCAAGTGGTTTTGGTCATATGACGATTTGACACAACGGTAAGTGACTGCATTGTCATCAAACTATCTCAGACGGCTGCTCAAACTGTCTCCTAAATCGTTTGTATACGTCAGAAAGAGTAGATGGCCTCTAACACTTCCATGGGGAACACCTGATGTCACTTTTGTTATAATTAGAGAAACGTATGTACAGCTACTTCGGATGCACAAAATTTTGTCAAATGACCACGGTTTCGACTGCACTAGAGTAATCTTCATTAGAATAAAAAGTTACATGGAATACATGTAATCACACCATGGTTTAAAACATCTGAGCAAACCATGGTGTGATTACATATACTCCATGTAACCTTTTATTCTGATGAAGATTGCCCTAGTGCAGTCGAAACCGCGGTTAATTGACAAAATTTTGTTCAACCGAAGTGGCTATACATACGTTTCTGTAATTAAATAGCGTACGGTTGCTGGATCATAGCCAACAAAATGTTCCAAATTTCAAAACTTCTGTTTTACTCGAAGATACTTCGTCAATTGCTACGAATTATGTTTAATTTCTGGGCTCTCTTACTTGGCGGGTCCAGGAAGCCTTTCATGTGCTGTCACATCTTTAACAGAAAGTGTTTCGTCCGCCCCCGGTAGCTGCGTGACGGATTGTTATTCCTCTGGGACCGCATTCGATTCCCGGCTGCGTAGAGGAATTTTCTCCGCCCAGGAACTGGGTGTTGTGCTGTCCTCATCATCATCCTATCACCTTCACCGACAAGGTCGCCGAAGTGGCGTCAAATTAAAAGATCAGCACCCCCCGAACAGTCTGCCCGAAGGGAGGTCCTAGCCAGACGATTAAATTTTTTTAAAAAAAGTGTTTCCATGTAATACAACGTGTTGGATAGATAATACTCCATTCAAATTTGTTCCTTAAACGAATTTTAACATTAGTAGCTACATGCAATAAAACTGATTTCTGTATTTACTGCAGCGGATCATGTTATGTTATCATAGATTGTTAGGAAAGGCAGAGGAAACGTGACTGCTGATGTGGTACTATTTTTGGAATTGCTTATACATAGATACAAATTTCCTGTCGAGCTTTCACTGAGTACTATCACCTATGTACAGTTCTCTATAAATATACGTTATCAGTACATAACTGTAGACATCCGTTTCACTCGTCAGCACAAAATTATTTAGGTCTTTTATATCTGTATTTAAATTGGATGCTATTTGAATTGGAACGCCAGGAGTCATAACCGTTACGAACTTTTACTTTACTGTTCATACACATCACAGTAGGAACAATATGCAAATAATTTAGTAAGTGTAAAATATACAACATAGAGCTCACACCTCTGGCACCAACAAAGGCTCTAGCCCACATGGCTATCGAGTCGAACTACGATTCGATGACGTGTATGATTACTCCATGTTGTTTCAAATCTGTGCTATAATTCATCAGTCAGAGTGGCTTGCACGCGGTGACCACCTGTTTTCGACTGAAATATCTGGAAAAAGACTGGCCAGGGTAATAATAGTACGCCCTCGCTATCAATGCAGCTGAGCACAGGTCTTCACAGGCATTATGTCATTTGTAGGGCGTGGGGTGAGTTGTGGGGAAGCACTATTGATAGTTAAGAACAGCTTTCATTGACGTCAGTACGTGACCGCCCTTCCCCTTTGTCCCAGGCTGCTGCTGATGAGCGGGTAGCGGCTTCCATCCTGGCTGCGTTTTTGAAGGAAGGCCTTTGGTGAGCCAGCAGTCTTGGAAGGCCACGGCCATTGACGTCAGAGGCTTGCTACTTTCCTCAGTGCCCCGTTTGCATCACCACGATGGCGCACGAAGATGCTGGACGTGGGGATACGACTCGCTGCCCTCTGGCAGGAATCGGATGGCGGCAGGCGCGGTGGCACGAAGTCCTGCTAGAAACTCAGTCTTGACAGCAGCTGACATGGATGGCGGGTCATCAAGACTGAGGCACCAAATCACTTGAGGGACAGTCCTGGTGACAAGTGCAGCCTGGTCTGGAACTTATAGGTGCCGACTTCTCTCGCTGTCCAGCCTAGCTGTAGCGCAGTGGTGGTGCTGCCTGTTTCCAGCGACGAGGAGTGACCTGTCGCCTAGAAATGGACTTATTTATATGACTCTGACGCTCATTTTTTTTTACTAAAACCCGCACCTAGGAAGTCGCCTATAACAGGAGACTTGTCCTGGCGTGATGAATCGCCCCGTTGACTTCCATCCTGGCTACACTATAATGAGCAAGTGAAATCAGAATAATAGCAAGTATTATGAAAAACCATTTACTAAATGCAGACATTTTGAAATACAAACTAGTGGCAACTAAAACAAATTTCCATTTCCAAGACAGAAAAATCATTAAGACAGTGAGGAAACTCAGACCATTTGCAAATATAATGTTTTCAATGTAGACTGTCTTCTTACGTTTCAAGATGGTGCACGACTGACGAAGGATGGAGTATCTCACTTACCTTGAAATTCTGTAACTGACGAATTAACAATATCCTCCTGGTAGTTCAAATGGTTCAAATGGCTCTGAGCACTATCGGACTTAACATCTGAGGTCACCAGTCCATTAGAACTTGGAACTACTTAAACCTAACTAACCTAAAGACATCACACACAGCCATGCCCGAGGCAGGATTCGAACCTGTGACCGCAGCGGTCTCGCGGTTCCTGACTGTAGCGCCTAGAACCGCTCGGACACTTCGGCCGGCGCGCCCTGTAATACTACGGTTATTTATGCACGGCGTAAGATTGTACTAGGGAATTTTCTATCTTGTGTTTTACACCATTTATCACTGTGTCGTATAACATATTGTAGAAAGCTAGTATAGCCATTATTACGCATGAACAAGAAACATTGCTTAGTATGGCGTTTTCTGCATTATTTTTTCGTCTGAAACACCCCATGAACCCAGGTGGTTTTCGCGTACGTTTCTTGGTAGCCCTGCAAAGAAACGGAATAGATCAGTACAAGAACCTTCTATTAACTCACCTGTCAATGAACAGTTACTGCCGCACGGGATTAGCTGAGCGGTCCCAGGGGCTGCAGTCATGGACTGTGAGGATGGTCCCGGTGGAGGTTCGAGTCCTCCCTCATGAGTGTGTGTGTTTGTCCTTAGGATAATTTAGGTTAAGTAGAGTTTAAGCTTAGGGACTGATGACCTTAGCAGTTAAGTCTCATAAGATTTCAGACACATTTGAACATTTTTGATCAGTTACTCTAATAAAGGAACAACATTTTCGTAGCCACAATTTAATGTGAACCTGTAGTACCGCCAACCACAAGCACTGATTATGAGTGCATCAATGCGTAAAAGAGTTATGTAATTATGGCAGCTGGTTAACGAGCGTAGATAGTGTTCGCATTATTTAGATGTACATCATCTTATTGTTCTCTCTGATTTATTCTTCTTAACACAGAAAATTGACGGAATAGCATCTAGCCTCCCATAAATAGACGATATAATAAAACTTCCTGGCAGATTAACCGCCGGACCGAGACTCGAACTCGGGACCTTTGCCTTTCGCGGGCAAGTGCACTCGGTCCGGCACACAGTTTTAATCTGCCAGGAAGTTTCATATCAGAGCACACACCGCTGCAGAGTGAAAATCTCATTCTAGACGTTATAATGTCTCCACTGACATTATTTCTCCGTACGTCATAGTCAAAATATCATATAGTGATTTGTGTTCATACATTCATTCATCAGTCATGAGCACTAATATGTGAAAGCTACTCCTCAAAGGGGATAAAGAATATTACGAATGATAACGTTTTTGTCTGTCAAGAGTACATATTGTGCATTTTACTGTGTGATTTAAAAATATTTACGAACTGAGCTGTTAACAAGTTGGTAATTATTTGCAACGATTGAGAATCATGCACATACATTCCGCAAACCAAGTAACTAAATTTCGCCACACGTAGATTGTAGTGCTAAATATATCTCATGTGTTATATGCTCTGATGTTTAAGAGCGCAAGCACATTCCCCCATCACATTTCCTCTAAACATAACTGGAAGGAAAATTTCTGATCGAATGGACTGGCGATCATGAATCGCTCACCATGCACTGACTGCAGGACTGCCAGGCAGCCACGATAACAAAAGCCTTGTGAGTAGCTGCATGCATGTCTCCCGGTAACCACAAACACTTGGAGGCTTCAAGAACTGTCGCCGTGATAGCCCAGCCATCAACCGATAATTTTACATGGGGAAAACAATCATCCAGCACAAACACATGCCATGTTGCATCTTATCAAATTTCCACTTAAAAATCGAAGAATACACACAGTACACATGTCTCTTTCTGCTGCCACTGAACCAGCTTACTGGCAAGTTCGCTATTCACCCAGCCACACAGGGGGCGCTACAAGCTCCACTCCTGGGACTAATCCCCATGGGTGCAGGCAACGGCCGACCAGCTGATGAATTTCTTTGTACCCACCACACAAGACTAAGCTGCTACTTCTAGTTGGCCAGCGCCTCATGATGGATCCTGCCGCTGGCCGTGGCACACTGCAAGACAAGCAGGTGGGACTTGGGCATATAATTACTTCAGTTACACACCTAACATAAAATCTCCAGTTCAAACAATCCATTGCACACAATCCTAAATGGGGATTATATGGTCCATTCGCCGCGAATTTCTCTCAAGAAATGTTGAGTCCTTTTTCGAAGACAGAAGTAATAAGAGCATTCACACTTTCTCACATCGGTGAAGGACCACTGATTGTTGGGAAAATCTTGTACAGTAGTATGGCACATGCTACATTTCCTCTAGGTGTCTTCTCATGTGGTAAAAATTTTTGTTCCTTTCAGCTCAGTTCGTAAATTCGGTGAAACTGCTGTTTGTATGTGGGAGACGTAAATTTCGTTAAACGATCTCGCCCCAACGAAAAGAATGTCTAATTACCATACCAACTCACAAGTCATATCTGTGACAATCTAAGCCTTTCTTCCATCCATGCAGAGTCATGTTAATGGTACCAAGTCGATTGGCTAACAAATTAAATTGATCATGAGAGCCCCTTTGGATGGTGAGTAATTTCTTTGCACTTGGCAGGTAACTCAAATGGAGATCCTTGGAGGGAAGGCGATGCTGTTTACCAGGAATGCTATTGAGAACATTTCGCCTAAGGATCATGAAGATAAGATACAAGAAATTCACACTCGTACAGAGACATGTAGACTGTTTCTCTTCCTGTCACTCCATTTGCGAGTGGAATAGAAAGGGAAATGACTTATAGTGGTAAAGGATACCCTGCATCACACACCATACGATGGCTTGAAACTATGAATGTAAATGAAGATGTAAATTTACTCTACCTATTAAGATGTCAGTCTGTACAATTAGAGGCACACAGAACTCATGAAAGGATGTTGATTCTCATTGTCAACAAAACAAAAGATCGATCTCCTGGTGCTGACTGTCTCTCAGTAAAAATACACACATATACATAAATATAGTGCAATCGTGGTAAGCGCTGATAATTGTACTACATTTACAAGCAAATTTGGACTACATACCCAGAAGTGCCTATATGATTACGTGAGCACGAAAGTCACCATCTTGGAACTATATGTAAAGGGAACTTTGAAAGCAAGTGGCTTTGTAACGTAGTTTATTTCTGAGGGTGTTTTGGAGGTATATAGGTGGGCCAAACTGTTTGTTTTGCATCAGAATTGTATCCTCTGCAGAATGGAGGTACTCCCACATTCACCTCCTGAATCAGCATTGTTATGCAGTTCTGCATGTGGTATGTGTGCCATTAGGTTAGCTCAGCCTAAATATAAAATATGCTGTAAGGCTGGCATCTTTCAAAGTTTCTTCTTTAGCTGCGAAGCAACGTCCTGACTGACTAAGTGAAGCTGGGTTCTTTTGTACCAGTGACAAAGATGACAACGTGTGTTTCTATTGTGATGGAGGGTTTAAATATTGGTATGAAATGAATAACCCATAGTTTAAACCTTCTGTGTTGTTTTCCAAGTGCAGTTTTGTGCTTCTTCCGATGGGTTCAGATTTTCTGGATAATATTTGCCATAAGAGAGATGCAAAAATTACTGTTAAGTTTGCAGCTAATATTAAACCTCCATCCAATTTCCTGAAAGCAGCATCAGAACACCATGCGACTGTGCGTGCTTCTGACTATGCTCATCTGTGTAAAATCTGCTTTCAGGATGAAGAGTGAGTGGTATTCCTTCCATGGAGATATATTTCTGCTTGTGTTAATGTTGACCTCTGTTCTGTGCGTCAGAGATCTGTTTTACCTACGCAAAGAACGCTTTTGACGAATGTAATGGTGTTGTAAGAGATTATTTTATTTTAACATGTACTTTTTACACTTTGTTAACATCATTGTGACAAGGCATTAACTTTAAAATGTGTTCGCTTCTTTTTTTCTACATCAGCCTCATGTAAGTCTGCTCTTAGCGGGGTGGTTATGATTACAGTGCTATCACAACTCCTAACCTGTGTTGAAAAATCGTAATTTTTTAATTGTGAGGCATGGAACTAATATATAATACCACAGTCCTGTCAATGTATACAGTCTTCCATGGGGTTAAAAAACGTCATTTGGTCCACCAGCAGCGTACTATTGTTAAGATCTGTGTTATTAGAGTGCCATATGATCCAATAACAAGTGCTTTGCGACATTGTCTGCCCACTGAGCTAGTAGCGACCTACATTCTATATTGGAATATACTGCAGGCAGAAAAAGAAAACATAAGTGCTGCCTATGGCCACGTGTAAAATTACGTTAGTATAAGCATTACACATGAGGTGTAATCTGAATGGGTGGTCGAAGTTGCTTGGTTTCTTAATGTAGACATTATATGCTGGATGATAGAATGAAGTCATATGTCAGTAGTTTAACAGGGGCAAGTGTATGCACTCTAGAGACATTGTACCAAATACCACTGTCAGGAGCATGGTATATATTAGGAGTAATTGGTATAGATGTAGTGGGAAAAAGCATCTAAAGCAGAACTGGTTTATGTTGAAATTGACTATCAACTTGCAATATTGCAATGGCTTCTTATGGATGACTACTAGATTTTGGATTTGGATATAGAGGGTGGACTTGTGGGACTAAATGTTTGCAGAAACTTGTACATCTTCCTCAAGAAAAAAGAATACAGTTTTTAAGCTCTGATCATTATGTGTGTAAATGGAGTGTAAGACTGTGGTTTTAATAGCACTTTTGTTCATGGTGAGAGGGAGAACCACACACACATCATCAATTTACTTATTAGCACTGTCAAACGTCTGAAAACTATGCGACAGTATTTTGCAAATAATCGTTTCTTGTATGCTTTGAATTCCACATTCATTACATGCAAAACCTGTTGGAATAAGTGTACCACTTTTCGATGAACTTTCGTTTACGTTAGAATGATTGAGTGACCAAAATCACAAACGTCACATTCGCATCTTTATGGCGCCAATAGCTTGAGCAAAACAATACTACAGATCTACTCTCGATTCACTGTAATGCATGCCACTCCCTGCAGACCATTTGTGTTCACGGCTCTTTGTTGCTTTAGAAATATATCCTGTGATGGCTCTCAAGCTGTTAATTTTAATGGAACAAATCCAAGCACAATGAATATTGATGCACTAACACTTCTGCAATCCAAGCTGGGAATGCTGAGATAGAATCCGCCCCGTGTTATAAATGTCAGTTCGCTGCACCAGTTCCCCCACTCTATCTGAATGAGCCCCACTTTAGTCCCACACTATAAATTCTCAATTTCTACTGTAACTTTGGTGTCATTTTCGGCTGCTGTCCTCAAATTAACACACATAGATCGGTTTGTGGTTAAATGATATTTACTGGTGAACAGTAACATCGATCTGACAGCTCGACGCTAGATAGTCACCGTCTACCAATCATGTGAGCCCTCATGTGTTCATGTCATATGACTGAACTGCAAAGAAAAAGTACTATGCGGATGTGGTTAGACTCATATAGGTTGGTGTGCTGCATTCAAATGTGTGACGGAAAAAACATTACATATTTCTCACGGAAAGATAAGGGCAGATTAGCGTATATGTGGAAGTAAGCAGGCAATATTTTACTCAAACAGCGTATGAGACTAGGATAGATGGGTAATCGATAACATTGGTGTAATGTATCCTCCAATATACACTGTACTGCTCCTTGCAGTGTATTTGTTTTAGATGTGGGATGTTCGTAGGTCATGGAGTCACCTGCAAATAGATGGGAAGACCTGTGGTGGAACTGGTAGTTGACGTGAATGGAACTGAATCTACTGAAAATTAATATATCTTGCTATTAGGAGTGTTAACTGCCATATAAAGCCAAGTAGTAAGCATCTGGGGATGAGCTGAAGTAGAAAGCATGTGTCGGGCATTTATTCATTTGCTGGAATCTTCAGGAAAGCAACCCAAGCGCTAAGAACTTATAATTCACTAAGCAAAAGCAAAAGGATAAGTCAGCCCAAATTCATCACCATGGATTTTTAAGAAGGGTGTGATCTATTCCCTAAAGGGTGATGCTGTAAGAGGCAATTAACTGCAGATCCAGTCGGTATGTGAGCTAGAGACTGTTGGATTATAATTCGGATTGAGGTGTAAGAGTTATTATGATGACTGCTGTTGCTGGAGGAAACATTGACATTGGTTGAAAATTTGGAGTTGTAAATTCTGGTAAAGAATGATTTTTAACTTGGAGATCAGATGCTACTAAGTACAATTTCAAAAGCCTGTTTATATTTAATTCATACCAGGGATATAATCCTTGGCTTTTGTTCCTACAGTAATGTCTTACAGTGGCTTTCAGTTTTTATAAGAATTCTACCACGTGCTTTCTTTTAATATCATACTTTACAATCTTATGATCATCTGTTCTTTTATCTTTTATTCCTCTCCCAGATACAATTCCTTTCACAATGGTATTTAATCTTGTTTCTCCAATACCAAAGAGTTCCCGATAGAATGCAGCACCTAAAAAATTTTTCTCACCCCATCCCCCCCCCCCCCCCCAATCCCGATTTCACCCTGCAATTTACTGAAACCCATGTTAGCATGTGATAGTTGCTTACTTAACTTCGTGGAATAATAATTTTTTTTTGTTTTGATTAGCACGTTGGAACATTAACTGCAGGTGTTCCAGAGTCTGTTGGATCATTTACTCTTTAGACTCGGTACAAAGATACACTTCATGAACAAGAAAAATTTTAATGAAAAATAGTTCGAATCTGTATAAAATCCCAATCTTACGTGATATTTCACTGTGACAACTATTGGTTTTACTTTGGCACTCCTCGAATGCACCGACGCTTGGACTGTTTACATCCAGAAGATATGATAATTTTTGATCTTTTTGTTTTCTATTTGGTGTAGAGCAGCAATTAAAACAATCCTCTGTATGTTAGCAGTGAGGCTCAAAATTCACTAAATGATGATCTTTATCACGATATCTAGGACAAAAAGAATCATAAAGTGCTATTTATTGTGGCATTATTTGCTGATGAATGTTACGGAAACAAATTTTATTTTTCTAATAAGAACGTATAAATAGAAGATTTACCTGACTTCTGCTTCCACTTCTCTTTTTAATTTCTTCTTCATTATTTTTCTTACTCCACGATCTTCGCGCTTCTCCCTCAAACTCAGACTTTCCTCAAATCCACTGAATACAGTACACACACAAGAGAACAAATTACTGGTGTTATGCAGTACTAACAATAACGATTTCCTAAAACGATGTCAAATACTACCAGAAGGCAACAGTGGCGACTAAAACTTAGAACAGCAAGCATTGACACAAGTTAAAGTCGACAGTACTGCCAAAGTAGATGAATCAAAGGCAAACAGAAACTTAAATGGTGGACATTATACATTCTGACTCATTACATCAAGTAGACAACATACGATTTGTTTTAACCGCTCATTTGCAACATACTTTTTCGGTGTTACGGTATACAGATAGAAGCAATCTGATTGCTGGGGCATGTAGAGCACATAAAATACCACCGGAAACTATATCAAACTCAATTTTGTCCAGAGGTGGGCAATGTACGTATTGATTGGTTGCTCCTAAATAGTAGGCATCTTTGATTAACCGAGGGATGGTTCGTGGAAATACATGATAGTCTAGAAGAGGATCCCCTGTATAAAATAAATATAGATTCCGTGACTAAGAGGAACAATAGTCGAGAAGAAGAAAAATACGCAGCATAGAACCTATTTAGATACTCAAATCTGATAATAAGTTGGTTTCAAACAGTAAAGAAAGAAAAAAAGTACCAGTAGGTATTGTCTTTCTTCTGTTGGTATCAGTTTAAGTGGGTCACCTAGAAATTCTCTTTTGTCCGAAATTATCGCTCGATTTTCAAGTATCTTAATAAGTGAAATTTACAATTCAGTCGTATTTAATGTTGGAGCAACAGCGTACATCATGGCTCCTGGAATACTCTTTCGAAATTGTTATAATTGTTTTCATGCTAATAAGCAGTTTTCACTGGTACAGAAATATACGTGCGTGCCCCCAGGTCCTCGGATATTGTAGAGGACACAGCGTAATGTCGTTCGACGTAAAATTCCTATTATTTGAACACTGAATTCGTCAGCCCTCAAGGGAGATTATTTGCATCGGATTTCGCAAAAACAGGTGCGGGTTCGGCTGCGCCGTCACGCCTGATTAAAATTTCAATAAGTCCAACCCGCCACAGGGTGAGGCCAGGGAAAGCACACGGACTGTCGGAGCTGTCTATCGGCGCTGATTTTTGTCCGGGCGTTCCCTCTGTTCGAGAAATTACTGTGTTCCCAACAACGTGGTGAATGCGATTAACGGAGAACCTCGTGGTGAAATTAAAATGTTTCTACTGTAATGAGAAATGCCATTTCCCGTTGGAAACTCATCAGCCAATAGGCAGCAAATTTCTCACGTCATCGATTCAGTAACAATGGCGGCAGTTCCCTGCAGGTTTCAAAAATTGGTGGTTGCTTAAATGCCTCATTGGTGTAGGGGCTCTGCCGTTGCTAAATTTATCTGTGTAAATGTATAAATTATGCTGTCAAAAAAATATATGCCCTGAAGAGCTTTAAAAGTATGCTACGTCCCAAGTTGCCGACGCCCTCACAACACAACACTGTATACTGAAAATATGTAACACATCTCTGCACCTGAAGCATGAACATTTATTCTGAGAGATTTTCTGTATAGATCCTCCTCCTTATTTTTACTTTAAAGTAGAATTTATCGTTAGCGATATTGGTATGAAACGATTTGAAGCTCAGAACACTTACACAGGTCTCGTTTTGTTTCTGCGATACCGTACTAGAGTTATCCCGCCAGGAATTCCAAGAGCCATGGAAAAAAAATTGTTGATTACCACTCTGGGAATAAGTCATTTCCCCGTTCCATGGTCATGAATAAAGTTACAATGCCTTTGGCACTGTATCATTCCGAGTGAATGGGTGCATCAGGTAGCATGACGTTACGTCAGTGCCGCTACCGTTTTGTGGTATCATCTCGACAGAAGTCACTTCGGAAAAACAATACGTAAATACTTGGTATTAAATTTACGTAGTTACGCTGCCTGACAAAAGATGGTGCGTCTGCAACACATATATTAAGAAATATCAGGAATTTCGCGTTACCTCGGCGATCATGTAACGAAATAGAGTAATCGATGTCGCGATATATGAGTCCTTGCTAATACTGACTTGTTGGTCACTAAGGAACAATATGAAATTAATTACCGCCATTTTAAAATGTCTCTCGTCCTTAGATTCTCTTACACTACACTCGTCTTTATACAGAGGTATTCGTACGATATGCAGTAACAGAAACACTTACGAGTTAACATATAATATCATGTACCGCGTTCGCATCGCATTCCTCCGAGATTAGAAAATATGCCAACTGAAAGACATGATGGTCTTTAATGAGACTCCAAACTAATCAGAAAGATATGATACGTCGCGTATTAGACATTACCTGGAAAAGGAGTTACATGAGATGTAGCAAATCATTAAGACCCAACGTCAAATCATTCAGGTGCATTAACTTTACCTCCTGTGCGTATTCTACCATGTAAGGGAATTTTCTTTTCTAATATTTTCAAAATCTGTACAACTAACTCTTAATCTTCTTCGTCTTCGATTTTCTACATAACAACTTTATGAATATTTTGCTAGCGAAATTTTATAATGAAATAACAACGAGATGCCAAAAATTATGTAGGAGATATATATTTAGTACCATACTCACCTAATTGAAAGTTTTTAAAGTTCGTGATGGAGGTATGTTCTCCCTTTCGAACTAAGTGAAAGACCGTTTGTGTTTTGCCATGTATATTTCCCTCCTTTCATTTGTGAAGCTTTTTCAATGCCGATTTTCAATGTTTCTAATGCTTTTGTGTGGTACTGGAGATGTGTTTACCCGGTCCCCATACTCCAGATTAGGAGTGTTGCTATTTTTAAAAATTTCGGGACTCCCATATATGGATACTTAAAAAAAAGGTCTTTATAGGCTGTGGACGTATCGAAAAAATTATCGATAAAACGACGGTAAAACATCGACGTACTGGCTATAAAAATGTCTACTGCACATTGTAAATATACTGCTTGCTTTGGTAGTGTATATTGAGTATTGGTTTGTACATTAACAAGCCAGCAACCTGCCTATCCCCCTTAGAGCATGAACTGAAAGGAAAACGATGTACATTCATGCTTGGCGATAATCACTTTGCTAACAATGGTAACTGCATGTAAGTGGCATGTTAAAAGGTGTCCGATGGGTCGTCGTTCGGTTTCATCACACACCGGATTTGTCCGTGCCACTTCGTGTTGATTTCCCGCTTTTTTTTTTATTCATTTCAGCGAACACCAGCGATCTAGCAGTTGTAGTGTCAAAATGCCGTGGTGAAGCTAAACGTTGCAGTTTCTATTGGTACCGCCGAGACCAATTACGTCAGCATTTTCTCTCACACATCTCCGCTAGCTGCAAAGACCAGTAATGTGATTTAGAGTTCTGTTCATAATTTTCAGCAACCATTTTTAAAGAGTTTCGGTGTTTTTTAACGCAAATCGTGTGGTATTTCTTCACATTGGGAATCACGTTATTCCATATATATATTTGGAAAAATATCGAAATATCGATATTTTATCAACAGCTCTACTCCAGATGGACGATTTCTCACGTATTTCTCACAGCACTTCACGTGCGCTTTTCATTATGTGTTGAACCATGGCTCATTAGAGCCTGCAGGCTACTGGTTTAACAAAGTTCCATTATTATTACTATTTTCATGCAAATCTTACGTTCTGCACCAGCCGTAACAACTACACGGTCCAGCGCGACCATGCGTACTGTTTTCCAGCTATGATCTTTGGCTGTAATAACTCACAGGTTCCGACAAGAAAAGGATTGTATGTCACTAAAGGTAAGCTTACCACATCATTAAATTTAGCAGAAAAAAAGGTTTTCATTTTCTTGTCACCTATGCGAGGTACCACTCCTTTGTCAGAAATTTAACTTTCAAACATTTATCCAGGACACATTGGTGCACAAAAATTGGGATATAATACCCTGGCGACTCACGTAAGGGACCAGTATCTGATGTAAATTTGTGTACTAAATTTTATTGTCAATACAGTGTTACCAGTTTCATTGCGTCTGATGTGTCATGAGAGCAATAGACAATGAGAGAAGATTGGAAGAATCACATAATTCTGGAAAGTAGCTATTGTAACGCGAATTGCAAGATATTTATAAGTACAGATAAATTAACCAAAAACATTGTAGACAGCAGTCTTTGTTGCTACGTAACACAAAAGCTTAGGGCTACATTGTTTATTCTCCTTTGCCCATGCTAGTAGTAGATCCCGCTAAACAAGTGTAATGACCCAACGCCCAATTCTCTTCGACATTTTAAAAGCTTTGTATTCATTAGTTTTGACGATAGTTAAATTGGTTTGTACAAGATAGCTGATTTTACATCCCGTGGCGCAGCATGGCGCGCCGATAATCGGTTCTTTCAGGATGTTAGTACCGTCTGTCGCGAAAGTTCATTTCAGCAATATTATTGATTGTGTGCTGATATTAAAACAAAAATACATAATTTTACATACGTAATTTCAGTAACTTTATGTTACGTTAAAAATAGGGAATCCCTCAGAACTGGAAACTGAAACATGCGTTGAGACAGAATTAAATGCCCGCAATGTTGAATTCGTTGATGTGATCATTGAAAACATCGAGGCTTTAGTTCGCGGGACATAGAACGCTATGAGCGAGAAAAATAATCCTTCACAAGATCTATATACCGCATTCTGTCGTTAGAGGCACTGATGAAATCAAGGACGAACAATCCGCTATCAAATAAATTGAAATGTTAACTCAGTGAACGAAATTTAGACTAGTTGTAATGAGACGACATCTAAGCAAAATAAAATGTTTACTACTCTGGATGATGTTGTCAAAAGGAACTGGGTCCTACGAAACGCTGACTAACCATAATGGAAGATTAGATTTAGAGCTCGCACATGTAGTACAATGGTGTGCAGCTGATTTATTGCTTCAGAAAGACGATTCGGATGAAATAGTTAAAAACCATCTGAAATTGTGTTGAGTAAAGATTTACCAGAGTGTTGTGATAGTACCATGTCGAACGTCAGTAGCAAACAATACACACACACGAGTTATCTGTTGTTAAGCACACTACCTGTGTTATTAGAAGAAGTTATGAGAGTATCAGTTCCACACTACATGGCGGAACGTATACAGGGTGTTACAACAAGGTACGGCCAAACTTTCAGGAAACATTCCTCACACACAAAGAAAGAAAATATGTTATGTGGACATGTGTCCGGAAGCGCTTAATTTCCATGTTAGAGCTCATTTTATGACTTCTCTTCAAATCACATTAATCATGAATGGAAACACACAGCAACAGAACGTACCAGTGTGACTTCAAACACTTTGTTACAGGAAATATTCAAAATGTCCTCCGTTAGCCAGGATACATGCATCCACCCTCCGTCGCGTGGAATCCCTGATGCGCTGATGCAGCTCTGGAGAATGGCGTATTGTATCACAGCCGTCCACAAAACGAGCACGAAGAGTCTCTACATTTGGTACCGGGGTTGCGTAGACAAGAGCTTTCAAATGCCCCCATAAATGAAAGTCAAGAGGGTTGAGGTTAGGAGAGCGTGGAGGCCATGGAATTGGTCCGCCTCTACCAATCCATCGGTCACCGAATCTGTTGTTGAGAAGCGTACGAACACTTTGACTGAAATGTGCAGGAGCTCCATCGTGCATGAGCCACATGTTGTGTCGTACTTGTAAAGGCGCATGTTCTAGCATCACAGGTAGAGTATCCCGTATGAAATCATGATAACGTGCTCCATTGAGCATAGGAGGAAGAAACTAAAATGAGCTCTAACATGGAAATCAAGCGTTTCCGGACACATGTCCACATAACATCTTTTCTTTATTTGTGTGTGAGGAAAGTTTCCTGAAAGTTTGACCGTACCTTTTTGTAACACCATTTATAAACGAAACAAGTCATTCGTATCTTTCCTAATCATGTATTTTAAGGCGCTGGGGGTAACTCGTTCGTTACAGTCAGTCTTTTTATGTGAATATCTTTTAGAAAACAAACAATAACAGCAACAGGAATGGCGCGACGCAGTTCTCTCCTCCGGGCGGGCTGTTTTATCGTCACGGTGGATCAAGAGACTGTCGCGTCTATCCTGTACCTCAACAGCGACGCCTCCGCCACGTTGTGCTTGGCAGGCCCGAAGCGGTCCACCATATTATAATTGGAAGAGAGTATTACAGATATCACCCAGGTTACTATAGCACAGGATGTTGCAACAGCAGAATAATAACAATAACAATCGGTCTAAGCGAAAAATGAGAAACCGCAATCATCCAAAACCTAAGACGCAAGGAGGTCTTGCACAAAACCGTTCAACTGATTGGAAGTGGCTAACACAATCCCGTCGTAAATATTACTGAGATGGAAAAAGAGTATCGCCCAACAACGTCGATATCGAAAAATTAAACTCGGCGGCATTAAATGTCGGTCGTGAGATGGAGTGGAGGCAAAGTAAGTACTTCCGTAAATCATTGAGTATATAACTATGACAAGGACATTAGGAGTGTCTGAAGCACAAGTGCCGTGACTGTGGCAAAGAAGTATTTTAAGCTTACTGTTTTGCAACTGTGCATGACCTCTTTCTATAATAATGTCATTCTTCCGACTAGGAGAGGTATTTTCGAGCACTAAAGATAAACTTCGCGCAAGTCACTGAATTTGCCCGCAAAACTGTTACCTTTTCTTGTCGCCTAACTGATGCGTCTCTCCTTTGCCAGAAATTCAACTTTCAGATATTTAACCTATGAAGTACGTATTGTGACATGAGATGGGGATACATTATAGAAACGAGAAATCAGGGCTCATATTAAAAATGGCAAACTAAGAACCTGCGTGCCTTATCATTTAATCCGGAAATTATCTTTTATTCAATAATATTCGAGAGAATTAAATTCATGGTGTGCCACTTGATATGGCATGAGCATAGTATTAATCGTAAAGTATGTTATAGATACCCCACTTACCATTCGGACTTCCGGTGACAGGGCCATTTGTTAATTCAATTTTATACAGGCTGTTTAAGATGTGATGTTTAGGGATGTGAAAGGAATGATAATTTGAAACAAAAAAGTCAAGTAAACATGGGCTGTAAAACTCATCCCCTAAGAGCTATGAGCATGTCTTGATCTATGGCAGTGTGAAACAAATCTCTTCTACTGCAAGCTCTTTGTTTTCCTTATTTTGGGAAATTGTAGTATGGACCAAAATAAGAAAAAAATGCCTAGTGAACATCTGCTCTAAGAATCATACCTTAAGAGCTAGGAGCACTTGTTCATTTTTGCTGCTTTGAAACACAACACTCCTAATGAACAAGTGCTCGTAACTTTTAAGTTATGCATTTTAAACCATATGTTCAATGGACATGTTTTTCTTGTTTTGGTCCATAGTAACACTTCCCAAAATATGGAAAATAACGAGCTTGCAGCAGAAGAAATCTGTTTCACAGTATAGAACATCAATAAATGCTCACAGCTCTTAAAGTATGCATTTTAGACCCCATGTTTTCTTGATCTTTTTGTTTCGAATGGTCCTTTCTGTCATATCCCTGAATTTTGACCATCCGTTCTCAATCACCCAGTGTATGGTAATGTAATTGTTTGTTATGTTTCGTGTTTTCCTGAGCGGATAAACGCTAAAAAAGATAACCAATAAAAATTAAATGCACCGAGACACAAGGAAATGATCGTTCCTGCACCAAAAAAAATGCAAGTTAAAATTTTCATGAATTTTTACTAACCTTGCTGCGTCATGTTTTAAGGTTTTAGAATATTAAGTATACAAAGTAATATGACAAGAGTTTTCCTTCAATGTTATTCTCTCTGTCATAATGCAATACAATGATCAGCGAGTACATTATGACCACCAACCAACTATTGATATGAACCCGTCCAGGCGATAGCAGTGTCGCCTGGCGAGGGATGACTGCTCGTCATACAGACACGCAGTGAATGTAGCATTGGTGCGCCTGCGTCGCAAAACAGGACAGGGGGCGAACTATGGCGGAACTAACAACGGACTTTAATTCTGAGCCCAGTACAAGTGCCTCTGAATCCACAGTGCACCGAAAACTTCTACCGATGGTCCTCTGCAGCCGACGACACATGCATGTGCCAAATGTTAACACCACGGCATCGACATCTACGACTGAAACGGCCACGTGACCATCGGCACTGGACGTTGGCGCAGTGGCAGAGCGTTGCATGGTCTGATGAATCCCGATACCTTTTACATTGTGCTGATAATAGGGCGCGGATCTGTCGTCTTCCAGGGGAACGGGTCCTTGATACCAGTACTACAGGACAGAGACAAGCAGGCAGCGGCTCCATTACGATCTAGCGAACATTCTCTTGGGTCTCCACTGTTGTCCGTGCCAAAGGAGGACGAAACGACTATTAGGTAAGTGGTCATAATGCTCCTGCTAATCAGTATATATCTGCACAAACTGAAGATAAAAACCTTTGCAAGCTGACAACTAACAAAACGTAATGATGACAATATAATAATAAAATAAATTAAAATTTTTGATAACTATTCATATGGAAGGAGAGGCTTCTACCTGTTAATGGAAAGACACCCCTCCCCATTTAACCTTCCTTTTCGCCTCTTTCCTCTCCTCGGATAGTCGTAAATACATGCGGTAATATTGTAATTTGATTTAATCTGATTAATAATTCACTATTTGCAATGGTATCTACAATCAATGTAGTATGCTATAGATGTACTTTATATTTTCTACTATGGAAAAGGTGTTTCAGGAAAGACAACGTTGCTCGAAAGCCATCAGACCATCATAATCAGTGGTGGCCAGTAATTCGGTCCACGAGCCATGCTCGAGAACGAGTGCTATAGTGCTAGACCTGGTTGGCACATTATCCCTACCACCACACTACGCTGTGTGACTCTGAAGAGGGGGAAATGAGGGAAACAGCGTACGCGCCGCATTTGAAAGGCAGTGCAGTCGCACTTCATAAAACTTGGTTTTATATTTAACGTTTCTCAACAATTTACATCAAATACAAAACTAATTAATTTTAAGGTTTATTTAATTATTTCAGGAGTGTGGAGATATAATTTTTCAGATACAAACTGTCAGCATACGGACCATGGATATTCGCACTAGTGTTGCGACGTAATTGTGACTTAATTTCGTGATCAGAAGAAACGTTTTTAACACACATTGTTGAATGAGACATTGTAGCACTTTTGCACCCTAATTACAGAAAAGTGGAAAGCCTACTTCAGGAAAGCAGTGTAGATGTCCTAGACAGTTTTAACGTTAAAGGAATTTCTATTTAAAGCGGGAATAGCCATACAGGTAAAACAGTTAGATCAGCAGAGGCAAAGAGGTCCTTTCATCTGAAAAAGCAAACGATCCCGAAAACAGCTAGAAAAATGTAAAATTTGCAATGTTCTCAAAACGGTTGGGAAACTATCTTCGTAATCCTTTCACGGCCACGATGAATTCTTCAAACCTCGCGTTTTCTTTTCCGCCAACGAGCTTAGGGAAGTGGACTGTCTTCGTCAGAATGTGTCTCTTCAGCAACGCAATTTTCTTTTTAAATGCATCCCTAGCAAATCAGAAAGAAGTTTTCTTGCACAGTCTGACCTAGGACAGTGTACACTTATGTGCTCTTAGAATGTGAAGCCTACAGGCCATTCCGGATATTCTAATTTTCGTTCCTGCACTCCGTTTTCCTTCATAAATTTAATGACAGCGAGTTTTAAACAAAACAAAAAAATCGTACCAGGCATGATATTTGAAAAAATGTTCAAATGTTTGTGAATTGTAAGGGACCAAACTGCTTAGGTCATCGGTTCCTAGACTTCAACTAACTTGTGCTAAGAACAACACACACAAACACACCCATGCCCGAGGAAGGACTCGAATCTGCGGCGGGAGGGGCATCCAAATCCGTCACATGACGCCTGAACTTCGCGGCCACTCCGTGCGGAAAGCCGGCTGCCGTTTGACTTAACCATCGTACTTTGCAGTAATACATGAAATCTTCATACTTTTCTTTCAGTCACTTTGAAAAGTGGTGCAGCTGACAATGGAATAATGAGTGCGAGTTCAGAAATTCAACTATTCGATCCACCAATTTCTTCACGTGCCAGCAAATTTAGCACAAACTGCTCTTTGACTTACGGAACAATGAATCCCATCTGTAGCTTTTTGCTCTTTCGTTGCAACTATGTCTTTAAATTCATTCTGCATGGTATTGTAATGACGTTTCTATGCATTACCTGTCGCTTATGCGAATTGAGAATTCTCATCCACCTCTTCTGTCATCCCCATTCATTTTAGAAGACAGACGAGAGATCGCTAGGCTGCCTGTTTTTGTGTAAACAGTCTCTGGACCTGTGAGCGTCCTTCACACTGCGAACAAATTGCCAAGGGTAAACAGCGCTGACAGCACGATTCTGTGGAGTTCAGAGATCTCTGAAGGCCGAAAACTGCCGCACGGCAGCGTTAAATAAATTGTCGCGGTGTTCCGGGTACTTCCGAGAGGGACCGAGCGAAGCCTAGTGGCAGGCCGGGCCTTGGTACGCCAACCACACCCGAGGTTTGGCACATCGTGGCCGGCGTACCATTTACCGTTCATTTCGTTTATCGAACAATGGCACTAAAATGCTGTTGGGAACTGGTGTTGAGTGGGAAAGTGCTGAGCCATTATGAATTTATCGAAGTTTCTAAAAAAACACTTACGAATTTATTTTTAAGAAGCAAAAATCCAAGAAGAACACTAAAAAATTGCCTCCAGAACAGAAAAGACTAATTTTCAATAACAGAACTGATAGCAAACACCTGAAAACGGCAACACTATAAAATCACTTCCATTTAGTAAAGATACATTTACATTACAAACAGCAAAACAGTTGACGAAATGAATATGTCACAAAAATCAACCAGCAGCTATTCCCAGTAATTATCAAAACGCCATTGCCTTCGATGTAGCCAAATTGACTGAAAAATGTGGTTCAAATTTATGATGATGGAGGCAGTGGCACAGGCAACGCTAGTAGCAGTAATTACTACTCCTCCACTAATACAGGACGGTGGTTGCCGCTACCACAGTACTAGAAACTGTAATCAAAAATTTCAGTTGTGGCACACAGGCATCTTTAACTAGACCACAGTTAACAAGAGATACCATCACCTATCCAGTAACAGAGACTACTCGTTAATTATTAGTATAAATTAAACATACCACAAATGCAGAAATGCACGAAAGTTACGCAGGAAACTAACTTGACTATAGGCATGAGTAACGGGATACGGAGCCAAAATTGCCACCACACGACACCAAGTGACGTGCCCACTAATCGGGTGCTCACCGTGACCTCTCGTAAAATCCAGCGCCCATTGATCAACGCTTGATTAGAGAGCGCTGAAAGAAGGATGTAACGAAGATTACTCGTACTCGGAAACCCATAGGTATCATTCAGCAGACACCACCGGGTCTAATGCTTGCAAAGGGCAACCACAATGGACACGAACTGCTTGCAACTTCAATAGCAGATGACGCTCCGAATACCGTGCATCCTGCCGAAGTTGCTTTTAATGAATAATGTTCACGGCTGCGCGCAACACCCAGCCCCGCCAAACCTGCAGTGAGCAAAGGTACCACTCTCGCCAACGGACAGACGCTTGGCTTCTAGAACACGCCGCCTCACTTGCGCTACTTGCCGCCCGTGTTACACTCTCCTCGTCTCCAGGTCGCCGCAGCCCTTAACTACCGTCTCCTCTGACCTGCCCTCTACCGGCGACAGTAACGCTCCATACTCTCTTGTGGCCAGAGGGATTCCATATCCACGGGAATTACGTGAAATTAAAATCGGATCCACAGCACTGGTACATTCTGGAGAGGTGCATCACTTCGGTAATGGAAGTAACTTTCACAGTCTTAATAGAGTCAAAAACACCAGTAAATATCAAATGCATACATAACTTTGGCTAGGATGAGCAAGTGGGTGTGAAGCCGTAGTCTCTAATCCTGTGAGGTTAGGATGACTGTTCTGTATAATCTGAAAGCTGACAAATACTCGTTGCTGTCAAAAGTTTAACTGAACATAGCTAATACGAAGTCTCAATAGCAAACTAGCCCACTCGGTAGTAGAAGCGATATTTCCAGGTCGTCTAGTCTTGTTGAAATGGGGCGAAATAAAGACGGCAATCGCTGAGCTCCAGAGGGCGCTGTGGTCGTCGTAGTTAGTCTTCTCTCGTAGTGCCAACTTACGAGAGCGTGCACCTACGTTGTGGCATCGTAGCCATCGACGCCACACGTTCAGCAACAATAACGGAATGATGCACTCATCAAACAGCAAATAGGCGGCTGTTTTATTTTTTCCGGAAAACGAGTCAACAGTTAACAGAGTAATTATTAATTTGGTGTGTAGACTTAAGGTTAAATCATCATGCATCGCATTTGTAATTTGTGTTTCTAACGGCAAAACGTTTACTTCTGCACTGGATATCGTTCAGCAGATTTATTTCTCTTATAATAATGGTTCAAATGGCTCTGAGCACTATGCGACTTAACTTCTGAGATCATCAGTCGCCTATAATTTAGAACTAATTAAACCTAACTAACCTAAGGACATCACACACATCCATTCCCGAGGCAGGATTCGAACCTGCGACCGTTGCGGTCGCGCGGTTCCAGACTGAAGCGCCTACAACCGCTCGGCCACATCGGCCGGCGTGCAGGCCGTAGTTTACAGCTAATTTACGTTTTTTCCCATACGGTTCAGTAAAATTTTCACCCTGTATGTGTGCGAAATAAATATAAGCTCATCATCCGCCAAAATAGTGCTAATTATTAGCAGTTAATTTAAGAGAAACGACATGGACGTATGTTAAATCGGCCCCTTGAACGAATATGACAAGGGCCACATTAGTTTGTGAGAGCCACTCAGAGTTCCACTAGGGAATTGTTCCGTATGACATAGCAAAACACACATAATTGCATTATTGCAGATGTAAGCACTTATAACGGTCATATTGTCCAAAAATGTTTGATAGTAATTTTTAATCAAAGTTCAATTTTTTTATGTAGTGACACAACGCAGTGTTTTGCAGTTAGTCACTCAGTGAGTTCATAAGACAGAAGAGAAGACATGAATGACAGTCTGCAGTAGGTACTTAGGAGTATTTTATAGTCACTCCATGGTGGCACTTCTACCCGGTCTACAATGCCCAACCCAAATAAAAAATCTTGCACCATTGGCTAGTGTCTGTGACTTTCATATATTAGGGTCACGGTGTGTTAGTCAAAAGTTCATTTTATTTCATTACGGTACGGTGAGTAATGATCCATTTTATAAGCGAAGGATGTCAGGACCAGGCTGATATTGCGGAAGTTAATGTCCACAGGATTTCACCTACCAAAGCGAGGGCACAGGCGATACCATTCCACTGTGTTAAGATCCATCTTCGTAGCCAGGCTCTGGTTTGGTCATCGGCCAGAACAGTATGCAGGAAAGATCAGTTTGATTCTTCCGTAATCCCAAGGTTACCTTAATCAGCTTGTCAGATTTGAAGTGAGTGAAACAGTGTTAGCGTAGAGTTATAATACCCTCGGCATGCCGCGCACAAGACGTAGTTAGTTAAAGATAGTTCAGTTATACAGGGATAATATTTTACATAAGAAAAAGAAGTTCATACATATTTACAAATACATTTGTCATGTAGATAATGGATTTGAATTAAATGTAAGATGTACTTAAGATTATTATGATTAGAGCGTGTATTCGCTGTTTTACATTGTCACATTTACTGAGCCATGTCACGACCAAAAATAGTCGTGTCACGCTTTAGATGAAGTCTTCGCTTAAGCTAGGCGAAACTGGTCTGGGCCAGGGAGCAAGGAAAGTGGCTCTGCATTTGTTCTTAGCGAACGTGAAGGATGGAGGCAGGTCTGGGTTCAGCGTCTTTGCTGAGTTGGCTGTGCCTCACCGGCAGTAACGCGTCCGGAGACCGTCACTGAGTCTGGGAGTACGAGCCATGTGTTGTGAACGCGAGGAAGTCTATCTCGATCGGACTTGGATTACTCTTGCCTTCCCAGTGGAGTTCACAGCAGTCTTCCTCCGTGGCTTCTTGCTGTCAACTATGGCTTCCTAGAGGCTGTCACCATTACGGCCGCTGCACGGTTCTGCCGTTTGAGCATCGCCACAGCCTCTGGTTATTAGAAGAGGGAATTTTAAAGTTCTCTTTGATGATTTGCTAGCTGCTTAGCCTTCTCTAACTTTTGAGGAATACATAAAGTTAGCACGTCCGTCAGTTCGTTGCTGTTCTGAGTGGTTTGAGTGCCGGATTACCTTGCGCATTTTAGCCGGTGTTATCTTGCGTTGAGCTGAAATTAACTCTGTCGAAGCCCGGTACTCCTCTCAGTTTATCGATTGATAAGCCTGCATAATTTGCCCTTAAGGAACCCTTAACTGATAAAGGGTGCTAATATTGGTAAGTTGTTCTCGCTGATTAAGCAGGATCTAGTAACTATAGAATTCTTTCCTCTCGTTGGGGTGCTATTGAAATTTTGCTCTAATAAATTATTTTCATAAGCGGTTTTTGATATATTTCCTGTGTGTGTTGTGGATTGAAAAGTTGTTGCCATTTTGAAGAAAATGATTCGGTTATTTGGGTCTGCTACAAACGTAATTTTAAAGGGGCTATTGGCTAGTGCATAATCCTATGATTTAAACTTAAGTGGAAACTAAAGAAAGCCTTGAGCCTTATAATCAATATGTGATTTCTATTTCTTGAATTTCCATTGGCACTTCTATTTAAAGAAGCATGGACTTTAAAGGATTTTTATTGTGTTTGCAGAAGAGGCAGCTCCCAGTTGTAAGGCCACCAGAAATTTTTTAGTGACATCGGGCTGGTACCCCTAATCCGGAGGATTTTCTTATTATCTGCTTACTTCAAATTTTGCTGTTGTGACTGAAATTTTCATGTTAGTTGTAAATTTTGTCATGAATTAATTTGATTACGTCATTGGTACTTATAAACGTTACAGAATTTCTGTTTAACTTGTGAAATTGTAAACGGTTACAAAATTTCTGTTTAATTTTTAAATTTTCGAAGGTAGCAAACTTTCTGTTCACTTTGTTTTATTTGCTAGCTTTAGGGCAAGAATAGAAGGGCACAAAGGAAGGTAGTTATTTCCTTGGAATTTAAAATTACATCCTTAACTGATTAAAATTAATGTTCATGTTTAGCTTAATTGTTTTCTTAATCCAGTCTGTTGTAAGGTAATAAAAAATTGTGATGCTATTAATAAATGCCTATGTAATCGTTAACATTGATGTTCAGTCACTTGAGGCCCGATCCTTCTTTCCAAATCAGCCAAAACGCAAGTAGCACGTTACAACCACGAATCAGTTCATACACTCCTGATTAGAATTTCCTAAACGGTTTGACATGCACAGTGCGATCGTCCGCGCTAAAGATAAATTTCTTACATCGTCTTATTCATAATTTAAGTCAATAATGATGGCTGGCAAAGCCACCGACACTCAGGGCTGACGTCACACCACGCAGAGCGATTATCTCAAGTTCAGTACGTGGTTGGTTGTTGTTTGACGGATGCGTGGAGTTCCTCTGTGAGTGCTCATGAAGTATTTGACGAGGTGCTACAGCTCATACGTATTCCACCTCCACACAACACCAGAAGCGTCTGACGAGACACTAAGTACATCACAAGGTGAGCTCAGCGCAGACCCAGTGCACACGCCTACATCACGATTTGTTGTCCACAACAATATGTTTCAATACTATGCTATTTTACTGCACATAATATGCGTCCATCACTCTTCTACCACCTATAGTATTAAATATTACGGTATTTCCTTGAAGCTGTACTTCAACATAGCACCGTTTATTATAATACTTTTCACAGTTCTGATCTCGCAGTTTTCCTCCCCAGATTCCGAGATTTCCGAATATAATATTTTTGGTGAATTGTTAACAAATTTACTATGCACACCTCTTTTCATAAGAATATTTTCCATTGGTTTATACATGCCCTTTTCACTGTCAGTTCTTAGATTCCTATAAAAGAACGTGGCCTGATTCATCTGTGATGATTTGTGGAAAGTATCATACTTACTCAGAGAGGACAACAGGGTCTGTCACAGACTAAAAAATTCAGTCTCTATACAGAGTGTCGCTGTAGCAGAAAACAAAATATGAAGAAAAACTGGAAAGTAATAAAACAAACGCTCAAAGCAGAGCAGAATGTGTAATCACACGTATAGCTCTATGGAAATCAAAGTAGATTACTCATTCAAAGCTTACTTAATATCTCATCCTAATATTTACGCAACTTTGATATGAATCGTACCGATAATATTCTGCACACATACCAATTACGGAGGTCAGAACACCTCCCTCTTTGTCTTGAGTTTGCGGGCTTTGAAGAGACAAAGGTAATGATTGGGTGGTGGTGTGGCCCTCAACTACCTACCCTCATACTCAGAGTTGAAATATTAAAAGTTTTGGCTAGTTTCGTTGTTTAGGGGTTGGGATACGTAGTTGCCACATTACAGGCCAAATACTGCTGAGTCTACAGTATACGATAAGAATACAAACATGAATCGAATGGTCGTAGGTTTCTATCACTCGGCAATTGCGAATTATGAATGTAACATATAAATTTATAAATGATATATTGCAATCCAATAAAATCTGCAGGTACTATCTTAACGACTTTAAATGATGAGTACGATAGTAGAGCTAGTTTTGAGAATGTGGTATATTTCTACAAAACACTTATTAGTGTCTATGATGCAGCAAGTAAATAAAATGTAAGTTGAATAACAGGTAAACAACGGATTCCGGCAGCACGTAATTGGTTATAAACAACAACACAGCTCTCGAGATATTCACTTCTAAGTGCACACTACGTCTTCACTGTAGAAGCCACGGAAATCTCACAAGTGCACAAGTCGGCACTCTCAAGTATTTCTATCCTCCACGACCATGCGCAAACTGCTCCACTCTCCAAGTCTTTCCGCCGACTCCGCGTCCGTAGAGCCTTCGCGTCCAGCACTTCCCGTGTCCTGTGCCACACCGTCAAGAACTGCCCCCGTGTCCTCTCTTGAAACGCTCCTCCTCCCCCACTTCCATACAATCTCACCATTAACAGCGCTGTCACTGGCTAGAGCGCTCCCTCCATGTCTCCAAGCCAACGTACACTCACAAACATATTTAAGCACATACGAATACTGGATTTACATTTAAATACTTGAAATTAAATAAATATTCCTACGGCTGGACCATAAATACCTTCTAACACACATTATTAAATACATAAACAAATTAAATATACATACATCACAGTAGCCTAATGTCTCTGTGCTTCCTATAACACACTAAATAATTAACCAATTTCTTTATGGATCGCATATATCGGATATAAACAAAGACATGGATGAATAAATATGTTTATAAGCATACTGCTACAGTGTTCTCGTGTAACTGTGGAGTACTTATGGCCTGACGCGATCGATAGTAATCGGCCACTTTGACCTACAATAACTCATGTACTATCCAGGTTACATATCTGTAGTTTATACCAATTTAGGTTTAGACTAACAGCTTTCTATGGACCTATCGATCGACGAAATAGGATGAAGCGTTTAAATTTGGGAAATTCGTTTCTGGGTGTACTGTATAATTAACCGTCAGATACTAAATTTTAAACTAATGAAGGTATTGAAAATCTGATTACACCATCAGAATCGTTGTGCAAATAATGATAATGTACATGTTTCTCTTTGAGGTATCATGATTCACGTAGCTACTGTTAATTTCTATACGAACTGTGAAATGTCTGCCATTAAGGTTTCACAAAGTCTGCCATCTTTGGCCCTCCCGGCGCCCAGCATCACCAGGGAAATCCCAGCCACGTGCTCGATGTGCTCGATGGGCCACACACTCCGGCCGTTGCGGATACTAACGAACTCGGCCCGGCCGTGCGGCTCGAGCAGTGGCCGCCAACTCTGAACTTACAAGGGAACCTCCCCATCGCACCCCCCTCAGATTTAGTTATAAATTGGCACAGTGGACGATGGCAGTCAAGGAGTGCCGTAGGTTCAAGTCGTCCCTCGGGTGAAAAGTTTAATTTTTTATTTTTCAGTTTGTGACAAACTCTTATGTTATCATCACTTTTTTGGGAGTGATTATCACATCCACAAGGAAACCTAAATCGGGCAAGGTAGAAGAATCTTTTTACCCATTCGCTAAGTGTACGAGTTAGGTGGGTCGACAACATATTCCTGTCGTGTGACGCACATGCCGTCACCAGTGTCGTATAGAATATAGCAGACGTGTTTTCCTGTGGAGGAATCGGTTGACCTATGACCTTGCGATCAAATGTTTTCGGTTCCCATTGGAGAGGCACGTCCTTTCGTCTACTAATCGCACGGTTTTGTGGTGCGGTCGCCAAACACAGACACTAAACTTATTACAGTGAACAGAGACGTCAATGAACGATGTTACTAATTTATTTCATAGTTCCGCACAACTTCTTTCTGTTTTCTCGATTGATCTGTGTTCAGTTTTTCAAGGCCTATCCACTGTGCCAACTTATAACTAAATCTGAGGGGGGTGCGATGGGGAGGTTCCCTTGTTAGAATATATTCAGGGCGCCACAACTCGCCCGTTACCTCACAAGTTTAAGGTAGTGATATTCAAGCTACAATTCCTTTTTCTAATATTTACATACTCATATACAAATGGGTAAAGATTATAATAGTCAAGGCAGCATCGTGGATGGTAAAGTGTTTCTCCTCCAACTTAGTGTTAAGAAACCAATGTTGCTTTCAGCTGAATATCTATTTTCAGTCCTATCATTATCATCTTTATGATAAGCAAGAATATAGCTCACCAGATGTGGTATTCGTACAATCCTATAAGGACCAGTATGAGAAGTTACCACTTACTACACTACTGGCCATTAAAATTGCTACACCACGAAGATGACGTGCTACAGACGCGAAATTTACCCGACATTAAAAAGATGCTGTGATATGCAAATGATTAGCTTTTCAGATCATTCACACAAGGTTGGCGCCGGTGGCGACACCTACAACGTGCTGACATGAGGAGAGTTTCCAACCGATTTTTCATACACAAACAGCGGTTGACCGGCGTTGCCTGGCGAAAGGTTGTTGTGATGCCCCGTGTAAGGAGGAGAACCCTGAATACCTATCCTCAAGGGGGCGTTCATTGTGAATGCAACTTCGCTAAAGCATATTACTAGTAATGAAAGTAACACATAAATCCTGGTTCTTAAAAAACTTAGCCAAATCATAAGAGAGGCTTCTGATGAACGGGATCTTCACAAATTTGGACCTCGAAAACCACGAGATTGGGAGATCTCTGTGCTCAGTTAGTGATAGTTTTTCTTTATATAGCTTACCAACCAGCACAAGACTATAGACATTATTCACAGCGATGCGTTCCAAATTCACTAGCTCTATATCTATGGAAGAAAGGCTGAATGATATCTCACTAACACTGTACACATGGATTTGCAAAAATCGGCGTACACTGATGAGGTTGGCGGGCGGAAGCATGGAATATTGAATCGCTAATAGTAGGTTGACGATAGATGTTATACGACAACAAGCTGTAGTCGCAAGGCTAAGTATTTAAGCGTCCTATTACGGTTCATCGCTTCGTGCGTAAATACTGTCTTTTCGTGCAAGGTATTAAATTCTTCAGCTAGCAACGTCATGCCAGACATAAGATCGCTGGAGACAATAAAAATGTCATCTACGTACCGGCGATAAAATGGTACCTGTTCAGAGAGACTAGTGTTTCGTCTTAAATATTTAATCTCAAGATGACTGACAACAATATCCGCTAGACAGCCTGCTTAACCGTGGCCCATGGAAAGACCATCTTTCTATTTGGAATACTGGCTGTAGAAAGTGAAGTAATTGTGGGACTTTACCACCCTAAGTGAGGTCATTAATCCTGCCATGTCAGCTGCTGTCCGACGCCGATGTTTGAGGAAATTTCTCTGTGTGTTTAGGATCGTTTATCCAGAGTTTCGTTTGTATACAAATTTTTAATATACAAGGGCAGCAAACAGTAATCTAGTGGGAACGTTTTGCCTTAAGCTATACAAAGAAAAAAACCATCCGTAGCTGAGCACATAGGTATCCCAGTCTCGCTTATTTCGAGGTCCAAATTTTTGAAAGTCTTGGATGTCTTAAGACAAGTGGGCACCAGTCTGCTACACTAGAAAATTTGAGAATACTACACCTTGCTGAGAAGGAGAAAATGTTTAATCTCCTCGAGGAGAAATAAAATGTTAATCGTCCCTATACCGATAAAGACAAGTTGATGAACGATCAACCGATTACGAGAACCTAGTCATATTATAATACAATGTCTCCAGTGTTTGAAAAGTTGCTACGATTATACCTTCATTTTGTCGACAATCCAGCTGTTAACTTCTATGTTTTGTTGTGTTCGAGCTCGGAGAGTTCTATTATAAACGGGGCTTATTAGTGACGCTATTTTAGCATATGTGACTTTACCATTTTTCAATATCCTGCAACACATATTTCTATTCCAATGACTAGAAATAGGTCTTTGCCATGGGTCTGCAATGCTTACGACTGCCCTTGTTCTTGATATCTTGATGTTTAGGTTGTTTTTGTATACATACGCTGTCATAGCACTTTAAAACTTAGTTCTTTTACTCCATATGATAATTTTTGTGACATATTTTCACTTTCTGTTTTGCCATCATCTTACATAATTGTTCCATTTTGTACAGAGGTACCTTATTGTACTTTTGGTTTCATGGGGTACCACTGGTTTGCTTATGTGCAACTTAAGTTATTGGATTTACAGAGTTTTTGTATTTTGTAAATACGACTTAAGCCAATCGTGCGCACCACCTGGCACCTCTTGCCATACTTGTTCTGTCATAGCTATATTTGTGTGGTCGCCAAAAATGCGTTGTGCTGCCTGCTGCACGTGGCTCATACCGAGTTTAATTTGTAAGCATGGTCATATTTTATACTACTGTGGTCGAATTAGCGGGTTTTTCAAGGTAATATGCGATGTTCAGTGATATTTTTCAGCCACTTTTCTATACCTTCTTTAACTAAAATCATCTTACATTTTATATGTCTTATGATAAACGTATTACATATCCAGTTACTGTTGAAAACATTTTCCATTTTATGTGGCTTGATGATGGATGGGTTTTACATTCAGCTACATTTACGTATGGTTCTATTACATTCAGTTCATTTTACCTGTGCCTCTGCTTCTATTAGTTACTAATTAAGTACCCTATTGCCTTATAAGATACGTTCACTAAGTGATGTTATTCGCTAAAGACTAAAAAGCAGTGGCTCCTATCGTCATGAAAAAAGTGTCATTATATTCAAACATGCCACACTGCTATCCAAGGACATATCTAATTTTACTTGTCACGCTTGGAAAACATTCCTACGATTATATGGCACTAACCACGACTCGCACTCTTTCATCCAAAAGGAAATCCATGCGAATATTTTTAGAGGGTTCAGTAGGTATTTTAGGACATATGAACAAAGTCATAAAACAAAATGGGCCGAATACTTGGACTTTTCTGAACATGTGGTAAACAATCTTCCCGTGCATAAGATACAATTTACAGCAGCTGATCTGATAAGCATATATAGTGAGAAGAATGAATGGAGAAATCAACTACCCAGAGTACGCAGAGAAGATTATTCCTGGTGACAAAGGCAAGGAAACAGTTAATTACTTTCACACAACAGGCAGGCTTACATAAATTACAATATGATAGGAAACTACGGCAGATACAGACATGTCAAGTAGAAAACTACGTGAAAAACACACATCAAGTCATCACTTCTGCAAAGAAGGTACACTACTGGCCATTAAAATTGCTACACCAAGAAGAAATGCAGATGATAGACGGGTATTCATTGGACAAATGTATTATACTAGAACTGACATGTGATTACATTTTCACGCAATTTGGGTGCATAGATGCTGAGAAATCAGTAACCAGAACAACCACCCCTGGCCGTAATAACGGCCTCGATACGCCTGGGTGTTGAGTCAAACAGAGCTTGGATGGCGTGTACAGGTACAGCTGCCCATGCAGCTTCAACACGATACCACAGTTCATCGATAGTAGTGACTGGCGTATTGTGACGAGCCAGTTGCTCGGCCGCCATTGACCAGACGTTTCCAGTTGTTGAGAGATCTGGAGAATGTGCTGGCCAGGGCAGCAGTCCAACATTTTCTGTATCCAGAGAGGCCCCGTACAGGACCTGCAACGTGTGGTCGTGCATTATCCTGCCGAAATGTAGGGTTTCGCAGAGATCGAATGGAGGGTAGAGCCACTTGTCGAAAGACATCTGAAATGTAACGTCCACTGTTAAAAGTTCCATCAATGCGAACAAGACGTGACCGAGATGTGTAACCAATGGCACCCTGTACAATCACGTCGGGTGATACGCCAGTATGGCGATGACGAATACACGCTTCCAATGTGCGTTCACCGCGATGTCGCCAAACACGGATTCGACCATCATGAAGCTGTAAACAGAACCTGGATTCATCCGAAAAAATGACGTTTTACCATTCGTGCACCCAGGTTCGTCGTTGAGTACACCATCGCAGGCGCTCCTGTCTGTGATGCAGCGTCAAGGGTAACCGCAGGCATGGTCTCCAGGCTGATAGTCAATGCTGCTGCAAACGTCTTCGAACTGTTCGTGCAGTGTGTAATAAATTAACTACATTCACAAATTTGCTTTTAGGTAAGAAACAGAGTCAAATGTGTGACTCTGCACTGCAGTATTTCGTCATTTTCGGCACATAGGTTATGGCTACAGCTAGTGATATTTAATGCTGAGACAGTTTAACATTACTTTAAAAGGATCTACGCTTTGTTATGCATACTGCAATTCAAGCTTATTTTTAATAGAGATTTCAAAATTAATTAGAGAAGAACTTTATACATTGTCCGAGTACATTTCAGCAACAACTTGCATGTTACTCAGTAACATGGCCAATCAAGTTATATACAATATGGCGTTGACCCATTTAAAAGCAGTCCACCTCCCCTTTAAATGTGGATGCAATAATTCGACTTCTGAAAACTGTAAACTGCTACAGCAATGGATAGTTTCAAAAAAAGTGGTTCAAATGGCTCTAAGCACTATGGGGCTTAACATCTAAGGTCATCAGTCCCCTGAACTTAGAACTATTGAAACCTAACTAACCTAAGGAAATCACACATATCCATGCGCGAGACAGGATTCGAACCAGCGATCGTAGCAGACTGAAGCTCCTAGAACCGCAAGGCCACACCGGCCGGCGGACAGTTTCATGCAGTAATCGATTGTTAACATTATTGTGTCGCCATTACAGTTTATGTCATATATTGAAGTTAGACATTTCCCTTTACGGTCTGCCAAATGACTTTATCGATAGAAGATATAATTGAAATTGTGAAAGTATATGCGAAAAAGTGTTCGATTTATGAGACTTGCAAATCTTTAGGGGTCAATTATCCGGGTACATTACTACCAGCAAAGAGGGCAATATAGAGTGTGTATAAAAGCTGGCAAATCTACAGATCTATGCTAAATGTAAAACTACAAAGAATTCCTACAGTTTGCACTCGAGAAGTTACTGCACACATTCGTAGACGAATTATTCAGAGCCCAAAGAAATCTACACGTAAACTGGACGAACAGGCGCTTGTAAGTAGGAGGAGTTGCCACCATATATAGAAATGTCTTAATTTGAAGCCCTATCGTGTGAGGTTATGCAGCAATTACAGGAAATGACAGTCAGAAACGTGTAGATTACTGCACGTGGCTTTTGAATAACATCAGCTATGGTTTGCTAGATATTTCACATTACATCATGAGTGAGAAGAGAATGGTTTCCTCTTTCCGGTCATGTGAACTGAAAGACTACATGATACTGGGCAAAGAAGAACCCTAACGTCTTTTGTCAGCAGCCACTCCATGGTGAGAAACTTGGCGTTTGGTGCAGCGTAACAGGAACGGGCGTCATGTAACCGACATATTTTGATAATGCCGTCAACATGGTTGCGTATATAGAAATTTTTAATACACTTTGCGCTCAAATCACTGAAAATGAAAGACAATACTGCTTCTTCCAGCAAGACTGGGCAACATGCCATGCGTCTAACGTTACCTGGGTATCCTGGAACGAGGCCGTGATGTCTTCACTGAGGACCGAACTGTCAGCAAACATTTATGGCCACAACGTTCGCCGGATCTAGCAAGATGTGGTTTATTCCCTATGGTGACACTTGAACGGCAGGTTCTATGAAGCAAATTCACACCCAGTATAGGCACTGGAAGACAACATCAGCAGTGAAGTTACGGCCGTCGATATCCGAGCTTCAGCTCATTTGCAGTATGCATAACAAAGCATAGATCGTTTTAAAGTAATGTTAAACTGCCTCAGCATTAAATATCGTTAGCTAAGCCATAACACATTTGACTCTGTTTCTTACCTAAAAGCAAATCGTTGAATGCTGTTCAACTGTTACACAGATTGATTGTGGCCCTGGCTTCCATCGTTACTAATCAGTTGCATAAAATTATCCTTAGACGCTCACAGCTGTGTATTGATGTTGCAGAGGGTCACATTCAACAACCTATATGAATGTCCTTTCCACTGAATTTTTCATTGCAAATGAATGGTAAGTCCATTTAAGTTCTTCATATCAGTAATTTCGCTGCATTTGTGTCGTACTTACACCGGCTATTTTCATCTGCGCTACGCTGTATAATTTGGCGCTAACCCGCACACACTCCCCCTCCCACACTCGAAGGTATACACTCCTGGAAATGGAAAAAAGAACACATTGACACCGGTGTGTCAGACCCACCATACTTGCTCCGGACACTGCGAGAGGGCTGTACAAGCAATGATCACACGCACGGCACAGCGGACACACCAGGAACCGCGGTGTTGGCCGTCGAATGGCGCTAGCTGCGCAGCATTTGTGCACCGCCGCCGTCAGTGTCAGCCAGTTTGCCGTGGCATACGGAGCTCCATCGCAGTCTTAACACTGATAGCATGCCGCGACAGCGTGGACGTGAACCGTATGTGCAGTTGACGGACTTTGAGCGAGGGCGTATAGTGGGCATGCGGGAGGCCGGGTGGACGTACCGCCGAATTGCTCAACACGTGGGGCGTGAGGTCTCCACAGTACATCGATGTTGTCGCCAGTGGTCGGCGGAAGGTGCACGTGCCCGTCGACCTGGGACCGGACCGCAGCGACGCACGGATGCACGCCAAGACCGTAGGATCCTACGCAGTGCCGTAGGGGACCGCACCGCCACTTCCCAGCAAATTAGGGACACTGTTGCTCCTGGGGTATCGGCGAGGACCATTCGCAACCGTCTCCATGAAGCTGGGCTACGGTCCCGCACACCGTTAGGCCGTCTTCCGCTCACGCCCCAACATCGTGCAGCCCGCCTCCAGTGGTGTCGCGACAGGCGTGAATGGAGGGACGAATGGAGACGTGTCGTCTTCAGCGATGAAAGTCGCTTCTGCCTTGGTGCCAATGATGGTCGTATGCGTGTTTGGCGCCGTGCAGGTGAGCGCCACAATCAGGACTGCATACGACCGAGGCACACAGGGCCAACACCCGGCATCATGGTGTGGGGAGCGATCTCCTACACTGGCCGTACACCACTGGTGATCGTCGAGGGGACACTGAATAGTGCACGGTACATCCAAACCGTCATCGAACCCATCGTTCTACCATTCCTAGACCGGCAAGGGAACTTGCTGTTCCAACAGGACAATGCACGTCCGCATGTATCCCGTGCCACCCAACGTGCTTTAGAAGGTGTAAGTCAACTACCCTGGCCAGCAAGATCTCCGGATCTGTCCCATATTGAGCATGTTTGGGACTGGATGAAGCGTCGTCTCACGCGGTCTGCACGTCCGGCACGAACGCTGGTCCAACTGAGGCGCCAGGTGGAAATGGCATGGCAAGCCTTTCCACAGGACTACATCCAGCATCTCTACGATCGTCTCCATGGGAGAATAGCAGCCCGCATTGCTGCGAAAGGTGGATATACACTGTACTAGTGCCGACATTGTGCATGCTCTGTTGCCTGTGTCTATGTGCCTGTGGTTCTGTCAGTGTGATCATGTGATGTATCTGACCCCAGGAATGTGTCAATAAAGTTTCCCCTTCCTGGGACAATGTATTCACGGTGTTCTTATTTCAATTTCCAGGAGTGTATTAGTTGTTGCCATTCTTTGACTGCTCGTGAAACCTTCAAAGAAACTAAATCTGATGACCAAGAAAATGGGTTGCTTTCGCTACTAATTCTGATGTACTTTGTGTACACATTGTTCTCTAGGGACTCCTCTGACAGCCCAAGCGGCAGCTAATGTTGATTGGGCCTAGGCCGGCCCTTCTGGGCTAGGTGCGAAGGGCTGCTGGCAGCTAAAAATACTTATGATAATGTATTGGAAGCAAGAAGACTGGTAAAATTCAACGATCATGAAAACAATCCAAGGAGACATATCGTATTTGAGAATACAGCACAATGTGAATCAGTTTCAACCCTACACCATTGTAGATCGACGTCGGGCTTAGAGAAAACAGTGGTAACGAATGGCTTTATGAAATGACGTGTACCAGACACCAACATAGATGATGTAGGAAAACCTGTTCTACGATATGATCAAGATAGTAAAATAAGATGTGGCATAAGCTACATAAATCAAAATTAAATACAATTGTTCCAAGGAAATGCTTACACCTGTACAGCAAGGCATATTAATGCGAGACCAAAATATTAGTTCACATTTAAAAAGTCATACCAGAGCGCTAATGTTTGTCACGTCAACATGGTTTAAGCCACGTAATAAAAATTAAGTTACACCTGCAAAGTGGCAGTTATCGTAATTAAGGAATCTAATACACAAGATGGAGGATTAGAGCTATTTTTCAAGTATAATGTAGGTATCACTATTGCATGTGTGGTGTCTGTTCTTTTGCACATGTCAGAAAGAACAGACACCACACATATGACACTAATATGTAAGCTTTGACGGCAGTTCATGACATCTTCAATGAGGATTCTCCATAGCTCCGACGTCTTGCGATAACAATGCGAAATGCGGCAAGCAAAGAGGAAAATGGACGGATGGGCTCTACGGTAGTAGTGTGCGACAAGTTGGGAATTTGGACTGCAACCTAAGCGTGCTGGGATATTAGAAACGTTTAAGGCCATCGTTCGAGTGAAGACCAAAATTCCGGTTTGAATTTCGGTCCCGCACAAATTTTCACTTGTCGTCATTGAATTGTTTGTTTCTCCTATTGCGGCTGACGTTGGTATTTCTGTCTTATCACATTCATGATGGGGCACCATTATGTCAGCTACACTACGCTTCTCTGTCTTGGTGTTCTAGTTTACACGAATCGAAGAATAAAGATTGGCCAGTAATATACAATTCAAGAACCTTAACGACGTTTCCACAATATTACGTCGTAAACTGTTCTTAACGCTAAATACATTTTTTGATATAATATTCGTATCAATGACAACATGCCTTTCTTTCTGTCTCTGCATCTTGCTCCTATTTTCTTTTTCCGCAGTGATCATGTGCGAATTTCCACTATATTCCTTCAACTCTGGTAACGAGCCAAAATATTAATCTCTTTACGAATTTTACACAAGATCTATACTACGTGACAAAAAATGGTGTGTCACTGGACTCACATTCGGGAGGACGACGGTTCAATCCCGCGTCAGGCCATTCTGATTTAGGTTTTCCGTGATTTCCCTAAATTGCTCCAGGCAAATGCCGGGATGGTTCCTAATCCGATGAGACCGGTGACCCCGCTGTTTGGTCTCTTCCCCCTAAACAACCCAAAAAATGGTGTGGAGGAAGGAAACGAAAGGGAAGCCATAGTTGAGAAGGGAGTGACAAAGGGTTGTAGCCTATCCATGACTTTATTCAGTTTCTGCTTCGAGAAATTTGTGAAGGAAAAAACAAGGAATATTTGGAAACGAAATTAAAGTTCACGAAGAAGAAAAATTATTCCGGTCTGAAAATATCACTGCAATTCTGTTAGAGATTTCTAACGACTCGAAGAGCAGTTGGACGGAATGATGGCGTCCTGAAAGGAAATAATCAGATGAATATCAACAAAAATGAATCAAGCACAGTGGAATATCGTTGAAATAAATCAGGAATTAGATTAATATATGAAGTATTAAAAGTAGTTATGAGATTTGTGTTTAGACAGTAGAACAACTGATGGCTACTGAAGTTAGGAATATATAAAATTCAGATCGAGAATAGCAAGAAAGGTATTTGTGAAAAACAGAAAATTGTAAACATTTAGTATAAATTTTACTGTTCAAAATTTTTTCTGAATATGTTCATATAGAGTGTAGCCTTGTATGGAAGTGAACCAGGGACAAAAAGCATTTAAAACAAGGAGACCGAAATATTTGGTACCTGGTTCTGTAGAAGAATGTTGAGGATCAGATGGGTACATCGAATAAAATATGTTTAGGTACTGAAGACAATTTGCAAAAAAATTCTTTGAAAACGTTACTGAGATCGCTTCATAGGACACATCTTGAGGCATCAAGCAATCGTCAATTTCATAAGGAAGGAAGTGTCAGGGGAAAAAGTGTAGAGGGCAACCAAGGCTTGTTCATTCGGATGTAGGCTGTGGTAGTTACGAAGAGGTAAATAGGCCTGCACAGGACAAATTGGCACAGAGAGCTGCGTCAATCCAAACTTCGGACCGAAGACCACAATAAAAACAACAACGACAGCAGTACTTTGAAATGATTTATGCTAATAATTTAAGCCCTTTATTAAATACCCGTAGTTTTTCTTCGCAGGTTATCTTGTCTGCCTGCTATAATGAGGTGCCATGTGTAAAAGATCTTTTCACATATTTTTGTTGCTTCTCAGGCCAATACTTCCGTAAGGTTTATTATGCAAATACTTGATTTCACATTTTTATGATACGTCTGAAGTACACTTACAACTATCTCCGTTTCATAAAGCTCATATGTCTCTAAGTTTATTCATTTCTGGCCAGTCTTTGGTGAAACTATTTTTCAGCCTATTAATAGATGCTATAGGAAGTTAATTCTCCTTAGGATCATTGCCTAATTTTAAAAAAGCTTTTTTTGCTTTTAGGTATACCGTGTGGTTTCATTACCACCCAATTCCACTGTACATTCTCCTCCAAAATATCCATAAGGCCTAAATTTCCTGAAGTAATATTAACCAACCCCGTAACTTCCTCTCCGCAACTATTTGCGTGATCAGTGATCATATGGCGATAAAAATATTTAATTTTATATTTTCTTTTCTTGTACTTATTTGCCTGGACCTCTAGATTTTTATCCAGGTTCACGAATTTCTCAGTTACTGCTGAGTCTGACTCACCTTCTCATTTAATTCTTCGATAGCCGTATCGAGCGCATTTTTTTAATGATCTAATATATCTTTCTTCTCCCCCTATTTCCACAAAAGGGATTTTACCATCTACTTTTGTTTCCAGATATTTTTTTAAATCATTAATACGTTCCTATATTTTCTTATCAAGCTTCCTCATTTTCTTCAGTAAGAGCTCATTTTAACGTATCTCTTCGTGTGTCTGTTTTTTTCTGTGTTTTACCCTCTTACTTCTTCGCACACTAAGGTTGCTTTTTCAACTCAGTATTGTCCACAGAAACTAACTCTCTGATTATTTGCACAGAATTTTGTTCTAATGACTTCCACTGTTAGATATTTTCTAGTACATGTTTCATTTTCGAATCTTCTACTTAGACACCCTACAACTAGATTCTTTGTGCTGCTTTATTTCCAACTTAGATATATTTGCCGCTGAAATTGTACTTAATTTGTCAGTAATTGCCTGGATCTCGCTACCAAAACTGCAATTTTGGGACTGTTGTACTATTATTAGTGTAGTCGTATTACGGCACAGTTAATATGAGTAAATTCATTGACTTTATTATGCTAGTTCAATTTTCTTTCATGTTACAATCGTCTTCTCCAGTGCAAAGCTCTCAAACGGTCTATAAAGTACTGCACTAATTAAAATTTATATCGATAATTACCTTAACATGCAGTTCGCATCACAAAAGAGAAACCGTCTAAATGTAACGCCAATCTGCCTCGAAATTAAGTGTCATAAGCTGTTGCTACTACTTATTTGTGGAACATTCCAATTACTGCAGTGCGGCAACACAGATTTGATTCTATTTCTGAACCAGAGAGCTAATTACTGAGTGCAGTGAAGCTGTTATCTGGACTGGCTGTAGCCCCGAGTCCCATGGGTAATCACACAACAAGACACAATAATCGTGTAAAACTATCCTCCCAAAAACAATGCACAAAAAAGCATAGAAAATGGCGCAAACAAATTTAGTTATACATCTCTCACCAAACCGTTGTTTTAATGGACAGAATACCTTGTAATACCAATCTCAAACGCCAATCTACTCACAACGCAGTAGTATGAGAGCAAATGTTTCCGTAAGAGTAAGACCAAAAATAGAGAATTACATTCACCCTTATATTAGCATCAGCACCATCACTTTGTTTTCATATGTTCTCAATCGTACTATATTGATTATTAATGATTAGAGCAGTAAGACTAAAAATAGAGAATTACATTCACTCTAAGATTTGCGTGAGTATCATCACTTTGTTTTCATATGTTCTCATACTACATTGATTGTTACTGATTATGAGAGTACCATCTTCAGTAGTGAAATGTGATGAGGAAGAAAAATCAATCATTATTCCTGTGAACAAGTTGCCAGGTGCGATACAACTCCACCTTTTGGTACAATTTGAAGCTAGTAACTATGGTAACAGGTTTTGAATAATTCTTCATAAGGTACAATACTAAAACAGCGATGACTCATGATTCTAATAGTATAATACAAGACAAAGCAACAGATTTGAAAACAGTACAACATACTGCTTACTGACAAAAATTATTCTCAGTTGCTGAGTGTATACAGAGGGACCAATCTGCAAAACTGAAAGTGACGTAATTGAATTATAGGAGTTCTTCATCATGGTACTGTAGCTGTTGTCCACGCCTACAGTTTTGACAATGAGCAAATCCACGGTTTTTTAATCGCATCTTCTGCACTCAGGTAATCCTCTTGACATTGCCCATTATGAGATGCTCTGAACGCCATCACACATCGACTGATAGAAAGCCACCTTACTAATGACCAATGTCCGCCTTACCCTCACTGGCAACCAACAGCTATTTTAAAACTACTAAAAATCCCTAATGATAACAAGAAAAATAAGTGTTATTTACAGCGGTATTTCTAAATAAAAGCTTTCATTGCGTCACTATGCTTCCACAACAAGTGACCCCACATGTATAAATATCGAACAATATCTTAATATGGTAATTTATAAAAATTAATCTTATGTGTTTCAATGCAACACGAACGGTCGAAAGACAACACTACATACTTGTCAATCAGATTAGGTTTTAATTTCGAGTGCCCTCGCGCTCCCTGCTAGGTGGCCACAAGGCCGCAGGTTGGGTACATCCGCTGTCTGGCCTAGCGTTTGTGAAGATAGCCTAGTACCCTACTCCGATGAATTTTTTTAACTTTTTCTTTCTTTTTTTGTTGTTTGTTTCACATCAGACCGAAATGCAGTAGTGCAGGTTCTGTGGATCTCTCCATGTACGCTCTGTAACGACGCTCTACAGCACTGCAATTTTCATTTTCTGCTAAGACAGAAGAAAAGAAAAACAATGCACCACGAAGGAATCTGTACGTGTGATGTACATACAAAACCAAACAAATTACAACAGCTTCAGGAAAACTGGATGCTTTGCTCAAGAGAAAGAGCTTTACAAATCGAGCATGTAAATAAAGCTTTGGTCCACCTCTGACCCATATGCTAGTAATTATTCGGCTTGACATTTATTTATAGAATATTTTGATGTCCTCTTGAGTGAGATCGGGACAAATTCTGTCCAACTGACATCTTAGATACCAAGCCGATGCGAGGCTCCTGCATATAAGCTCCAAAGGTTCTCAGTTGAGGATGGACGCGGTGACCATGCTGCCCAAGGTAGGTTCTGGCGAGCACGGAAACAAGCAGCTGAGAGACTCGCCGTGTGCGAGTGGCCGTCATCTTGCTGAAATATAATACCTGACTGGTTTCCAATTTAGGGCAATAAAAAGGGGCGTAGAATGTGTATGACGTACCGCTATGCTGTAAGGGTGACGCGGATGACAGCCAAAGGTGTCCTGCTATGAAGAAAATGGCATCCCAGACAGTCACTCCTCACTATAGGGGCGTATGGAAGGTGATAGTAAGTTTGCTATTCCATCGCAATCCGGGATGTCTAGAAACCCTTCTTCAGCCGTTAATTTCATTTAGTGAGGTAGAACTGCCTTCAGTGATGAATCTCTCATTGAACTGTAGCCTGATGGCCAGCAGAGATGGATCTGGTGACATGTCGGACAATGGTGGGGTACCGGCCTGACTGTCGCCCGACTGACGGCTCGACAAGTAGTAGTGTTGGTCTGCGATTCCATTCATTTTCATAGCTGGACCCCTTTGGTTGTCATCCGTGGTACTCAAACTGCACAGTCGGTTCTCGACGATATTCTCCGCTCCGTTTTATTGCCCATTATGGAAAGCCATTGAGTGCTGACATTTCGGAAAGATAGAGACTTCCCAAACACGCTGAACGTTTCTACTAGTTGTCTTCTTGATTGCTAAGCCCTATACTAGCCAGCAAAGTCGCCGGATCTATCCGGGTCTTTCCCCAGTGTACACAGATCGGATCATTATGGGCCGGACCCTCCACCCATATTGAGGTTTTGACCACCTACCGCGCCAGCTGGACAAAATTTGGTTCGATATGATCAATCAGGGGAACATGCTTCAACTCAATCCCAAGCTTAATAACTGCTTGAATGAGAACCAGATAGGGATCAATAAGTTATTGACTTGCTCCATTTGTAAACCTCTTTCTGCTGAATAAATGATAAAAATTTCTGAAGTTGTAATTATTTGTTTGCCTGCGCCTTTACATCACATCTACGGATTTCCATCCCATTCAAATAAATCCATTGTGTGATGTCGATTTTTTTCTTAGAGTGTATTCCTACATGCATAAAACTCTAATTTTTTGAAACATTGTACTGTACGTAATACTTGGGGAGAGAGCCTGATTATTATTGTGTGCGAGTGAGGGCATAGCATGTTTATAGAAGTAGCTTTCGACTGTTTTCTCGATTTGCTATGCGAACTGTTTACGATACATATCGCGAGATTTGAAGTTAAAATATAAATTCATGAAAGTGCTTCCTGTAGCGGACTATTGTTCCACAAACTAACGTGAAAATTACGATGTACGTGCAGCGGAGTAACGTGTTTGCTGAGTGGATTGTATTACGTATGTAGCGTGGAGTGTGAAACTGATGGACGTACATGTCAAGAGATTTTCACTGTAAACTGTTATATCAGGTTATACTAACTGAAAGCTACGGGATAGAAAAAGTGAAGAGGCAGGTTTACCAAGTGGACTGCTTTTGAAGTATAGCGCCTACTGTGAAATTAAATTACAAATATGCTTCTTGACATACCAATAATTCACACAGTTATTGAAAAGCTATGCTATTCCGACAGTGTAGTTACGGATTTCCTGAGTGGACTGTTTGGACGCTAAGCACGTGCTATAAACTATAAATAAAAGCGTGGAGCACGTTTAGTCTACAGCGCCGACTACAGATACTTCGATCAACGAGGAGGCGGTAAATAACTCACTCACTCGCTATACAAGTGGCTAATTTCAAGAGGACCACTACAGCGGCAGTGCTTGTTAAGGATTACTCATCACGTTTAAGTGCCGCCAACGTGAGACGGCGACACGCCGTGTCGCACAGCTTTGTGTTTCTTCATCGGTTTTTATGACGGTTAAATATAATTTCAAAAATAAGTAATTAACACTTTCTCCTGGTGTTACTATTACAACTTTCGCTGTTGCCACGATCTCACAAAATTTAAATCCTAGGCAGTAATGCAAGCATTCAGTAATTTAGATAGTTTAAATTAAGACTCGTTTCATTTATTAAACAATTTTCTGCAGCAAGGCATTATATATACTTTCGACATCGCTTTAACTCGTGTAGAATTTACATGCGCTACAGGCCTACATTCGTCTGTAGTGATAAAGAGTTTTACTTTTATTGTTGTCTACCCATGTTTCATATAGCATAACACATTTTTAATACTGATAGTACAATACGCATGTCATTATTATGTCCGCCAGTAAGCCAGTTGTCTACGACTGATCAGGAAAGAGTGTGTGGCTTTTGTTGATGAAGCATTTAGACAGTGTGAAAACTTTAAATGTAACATATGCGTGTTGCTAGTCGTTTTTTAAGTCTAGAAGTCGTCATGCTATGGTATTCAAGGACTACGGCTGGACCGTGCTTACCTGTTTGGATGAATAATAGTTCAAATGGCTCTGAGCTCTATGGAACTTAACATCTGAGGTCATCAGTCCCCTAGAACTTATAACTACTTAAACCTAACTAACCTAAGGACGTCACATACGTCCATGCCCGAGGCAGGATTCGAACCTGCGACCGTAGTGGTCACGCAGTTCCAGACTGAAGCGTCTACAGCCGCTCAGCCACACCGGCCGGCTGAATATTAGTAACTGTGTCAGTCGAATTGAGAGTAACATTATGTAGATTCTGGAAACAGTCAAAATATTTTTTAGTTATTCCAAGGTGACATACTATTTATCCAATACTTAGGTAAATAAAGACGTATCAGATATCGTCCATTTAATAGTTATTTGGTAAAATTTTTCAGTTTGAAAGATAAATTATTTTTGTTAAGAAATTCGGTAGTTTCTGGTAGAAAAAATATTAGGGACGTTACTGTTTCGTTGAACACTGCCGGACCCGACAAGCAATTTCGTCACCAAGGATGCTCTGATGCTACTAGCTGCTGTTACGCGGCTGGCACCGAGCCAGCACTCTGCCGTCATGTCGTCACTCATACCCTGTGAGACACGGGTCACACCACGACAACTACCACTGTGTTGCTGCATGGAAGGTTGGTCAGTAAATAATGGACAAGTGGCTACCCCATTACTGACTACATGACCACCGCAGTACTGGAGAACCCAATCCACACATGCGGCATTGATGTCAGAGGTGGCTGCAAGGCAAAACAGGTCAGTAGCACCCTATAATTACCTGCTGAAAACGCTTCTCTTTACACAAAACTATAGTGTTGATAATGATTGTATGGGTATACAGAACGCCTTTTACTTGTCATACAGAATGACTGCTCTGTCCAGATGTGAAAAAATGAGACTATTCAATCACTAGACTAAGACAAAAAAAGACGCACCTCGAAAGAATAGCCCAGATGAGACGGAAATCGGTAGATGTGATACACATATAAACAAAAATTGGGTGATTTATTCAAGAGAAACAGCTTCACAATCTCAGAAAGTCGGTAAAGCGTTGGTCCACCTCCGGCCCTTGTGCAAGCAGTTATTGGGCTTGGCTTAGATGGACGGATGGTAGTAGCTGCCCGCCTGACGGATGTCGTGCCAAATTCTGTCCAGCTGGTAATTTAAATCATCAGTATATTGAGCTGTTTGAAGGGAGTCGTCGATAATGCTCCAAATGTTCTGTACTGGAAAGAGATCCGGCGACCTGGCTGGCCAATGTAGGGTTGGGCAAGCACGAAGACAAGATGTAGAAACTCTCGCCGGGTGCAGGTGGGCATTATGTTTCTGAAATGAAAGCCCAGAATTGCTTGCCAGGAAGTGCTACAAAACAAGGTCCACAACGTCTTCGACATATCGTTCTACTGTCAAGAGGCCGCGGATGACGACTGAAGGGGCCCTGTGATAAAAATAAATGTCAGCCCAGTTCATTACTACAGGATGTCGTGGCACAGGTCGGCGAGAATCAGGATGGTATCCCACTGCTTCCGGGGCGCCTCCAGACTTGTCATCACTGGACACGGGACTGTCGATTAGGTCTGATTTCTTATCTGCTGACGGTCGGAGAAATGTGTCGTAGACACATAGATCAGACTAGGGTTTAGTAACTAAAACCTAGGAAATCATTCTTCAGGTCTCATTCAAACGAGCAGCACCACAGACGTAGTGGGAGTGGACCACCAGACTAATGCATAAGTTCAAAATCTCCGAATCGATGTAAAAACTAATTAGCCTCCTCAAATTCCCCAGCAAGCAGAGACAACAATCTACGTCGAAGTTAAATCACTCCGATTCAAATTAAAAGACCCGTTACTGACTGAGCGATCAAAGAAATTTTAGTTGTTGGACAAGAAGCATCGTTATGTCGCCAGAAGTATAGGCGTGGCTACAGTGGTGGAGCAGAATGTAGCTGGAGTCATAATAACGGAAACGAACAGGAACAACTAAGAGATTGTATTGCCATGAGGAATAAAGATTACTAAAATATCGGGCATAATCAAAAGCGGTGTAACACTAAATCCAAAAGAGACATCGGACGTGAACTAAAGTACAGGATTTGGTAGAACATAAAACATTTGACAACTGATGAGCAGAAGGTGTTAGCTAAAGTTTTGCTGTCGTACACACAACATTTCCGAGAACATTTAAATTTATTTGCCAACCATTTAGTTGAGCATCCTACTCGTATCGCAAACGCACCACCGACCACTCAGAAACTTTATCGAATACCTTAGAGCCAAAAAAAGTTGGTAGAAGGAGTGGTTAAAGAACAAACAGTAATTTTGAAACCAAGATATCCCGCAGATACACCACGGTTTCTGGAGAACCACAGTTCCGTTTTTTCTTTGATTACCGAGCTCTGAATGCAGTAACATCATCAGCCCTTTGCCGCTTAACGAGCTTCGTAGAAACTCCGGATTACTTGGACAGATGTGAAATTTTTCGGTTCTGATCTGACATGTGAATGTCTTCAGCTGATAGTGTATCCAGATGAACAAACAATAATTTCTTGTGTTACTGCAGATTTCGTATGACATTTGGACTTCACAGTGCACCAGCTACGTCACTTCACCTGATGAAATCAGTTTTCCGAAGGCCCACACCAGCGTAAAATGTTATATACCCCGACGACGCAATAATTTCCGGTGAAGACGTGAAGCAGCACAACACGAGACTTCAGAGAGTTTTAGAGCGCGTAAGAAGCGCTAATATGTATTTATCAATAGAATAAAGATAATTTTCCACAAAGCCAAGTGAAAGCGTCTTCCCTGATCCAAAATTAACTGAAGCTACAAGAAATTTCCTGAACGCTTGAAAGGGACATACCATTGCTGGGATTAGCGAATTTCCACAGACATTCCTAATTGCCGGTTATGGAAATATAGCACATCCAGTGACGCAACTTCTGAAAAAAGGAGGAAGTTAAAACCACTCTAACCACATCTCCGGTGTTACCCTATGCAGCTTTGAGCAACCTCTTCATTCTTTCAGACACTGTAAGCTAGGACGAGTTCCGCATGCGGCTGTATCAAGACGGTGTGCAAGCGCGGTATGGATGATGGGCTCTGGGAGGACATGCTCCATAATCTCTCCTTACAGCGGCGAACACTTCAGCATACAACATGCACAGTAACGATTGCCAACCTGAAAAGGTGCTGGGATTTTCAGACTAGAGCTGGCTTTGTGACTGGTAGGCACATATAAATTCTTCGGTTCTTACATGGTATTTCCATTACTGCTCTGGTCTATTTCCATGCGGTGGATTCCGGCTCTGTTTCTGCTAAGAAAGTAGTTCACAGAGGTGCACCTGCTGTGAGAGCGTTATGGCAGTCATTATCGACATATAATGTAACTTAATCGTGAGCTTACATGTGCTGTGCCTCATCTTAACTGGTTTTAGTTGTGCCATTGCAAATGAACCTATTACTTACAGGAATAAACCCCGACAGTCCTGTGAGATCTGCCGCCCCGTGATTTACTCGTCGACGAAAACTGGTTCAGTGTCTGATGTATAGAAACCTGGTACCAACTGCAGTATGACGATATGTTGAATTTATGCGTGCGTTTTATTTCACATTCCAAAGGGAGTACAAACAGTAACTAGTGCTCTCATGTGATATAATGTAATCTATAAATATGGCTCCCCTAGGTTGGATCTTGCAGAAGATTTCACATTAATTTGAACTGGCTGCGGTGGCCGATGGATGTCGTACAGTTTTTTAATTATTGTGTCTTTTGTGGATACGTATTGTCAGTGGGGGTGAATTTATTTTACGACATCAGTCGAAAATAAACTCATCGGGTCGGGTCTCTAGGTATTACTTGGTACTCAGTTAAGATAGGTGGGACTGGGCCAAAGGAACTGTGTAGTTCACCGGGTTTCTGAAATAAAGAAATAAAGTACTGAATTACGCTGTTGGTTCATTGAAAAGGGCAACACCGGTTCCTTGCTTAAATTTCAGGTGGCTTTTTAAGCTTGTACAAATTCTTCCTATTGAATGAAGGTTTTCAAGAAAAGTCTACCTATCTTCGTCGGCGATTCGTCTTCTGTTTTGGTATCTAAAGTGTAAATCTTGTTGCTGGAATTCCGTGAAATACTAGTTTTGAATTAATTGAAAGCTGAGATATGAAGAACTTTTAAGAGAAGGTATTTAGCTGTTTAATGCAATTTACTTAACGGTCATTTTAAACAATTCAGTACTTCCCTTACGAGTGCTTAAGTTAATAATCAAGTGGGCCAAATGTACCAGCATGGACCTTACAAAAGCTGTTCGTGTGAAATGAATTGTGAAATGGGCTCGGCAGGATACCACTACTAGATCCTCGCATCCTAACCATATGGTAATTTTTCGGAGTTTGCTATTGGCGCTATTTTGTCTGAAGAAATTGAAGGCGATGAACACCAAGTACAATTTGCTGCCAGACAGTTAAAGCAGAATGTATTACACCACCATAGAAAAGGAACTTAACGTCTTCGTCATTGATACACCACACAGTAGATGTTTCTTGACAGGAAGAGTGATTATAGACAATGCTGCACCAAAATGGTTTTAGAGTTCTTAAACCTGAAGTTCCAGTTTAACACGGTGGGCATAAAATCTAATTGGGTTCCAGTATAAGTTTATCCGTCGAACCGATGAACAACAGGTGAATGCTGAATGATGAGTCGAAAGCTTCATGTTACGCGTAACTATAAGTCGGGAGGAAAATCACCAGTAAAGGGAACCGACTGTTTGTTCTCGATAGCATTAGAGAACAAATCATGACGGAACTACATAATCCTTTATTTCAGGATAGATATACTGGTGGCCAAACGGTAAAACTGACGTTTCTCAGCCGGTTACACAATGTGATTCCCGCAACGTATGGAATAATTTGGAAAGGATTAAAGCACCATTTTGAGAATTTCTCGTGATCAGTAAATACTACAAAAGGAGGATTGGATGTTACTGGACCGTTAAGTAAGACTAAGGACATTTGACCATGTTAGACCATTTTTACAGATATCTACATCTATATCCACACGACCTCTCTGCTCTTCGCCATTAAGTGAGTTTTAGGGGATTCATCAAACCACATTCCGCTCTTTAAAAGACTGCGAGGAAAATGAAGACTTATTACTTTCCTTGCGAGTACTGATTTATTATACTACAATGATCATGTAGTAGGGCACCAAGAAGATATTTTCGCATTTGGGACAAAAATGTTTGGTTTACATTTCGTGAACTGATATTGCTACAAAGAAAAATATCTTTGTTTTACTGGTTGCCACCCCAACTCGAAGATCTTATCCGTGACACTTCTCACCTGGTTCGCGATAATACAGTTTGAGGTGTCCTGCTTTGAATATTTTTGATGCCCTTGTGAATAAAATCTGATACGGATACCATGATGTGCAGCAGTACTCCAAAAGAGAACGGACAAGCTTACTGCAGGCAGACTGTTTAGTGGATCTGTTACGTGTTCTGATGGTTTGCCAGTAAAACTTAGTCATTGGTTCGGTTTTCACACGACAATATCAGTGTGATCGCTCCACTATAAGTTTTTTTGTAACTGCAATTACTAAGTTTTTAGCTGAATTGCCTACCTTTCATTTCCATGATTTATGACGTAACGAAGAGTTAACGGATTCCTTTTAGTACTCATGTGGTTGACCTCACACTTTTCTTCAGTTAGAGTCAGTTACCAGATGCTGCACCATACAGGTATCTTGTCGAAATCATTTTCAGTACCTGATCAAAAAACCACGACTATAACAAAAGTGCTTTTTAAAAGAGTGAATTCCAAAGTCTGGAGCATCAGAAGGCATAATAAGTGACCAATGACCGAACTTTATGAGTTAACTGCTTAATCAGACATGTCGGCTGATGCAGATAACGTAGCTACGAACTAACCAGCACACTGTGAAGGAAAAGGCTTTTACGAGCAAGTCCATAGAACAATCTGGAAGATGGTTAGGACCTGGATGAGCAACGAAATGTTTTTCTGCTGCATGTCGTAAATGCCGACAACTCAAAAATTCACGAGTCAACTGACCTGTCTGTATGAAGCAGCAAAAAGTTTCAAATGGCTCTCAGCACTATGGGATTTAACATCTGCGGTCATCAGTCCCTTAGAGCTTAGAACAACTTAAACCTAACTAACCTAAGAACATCACACACATTCATGCCCGAGGCAGGATTCGAACCTGCGACCGTAGCGGTCGCGCGGTTCCACGCTCAAGCGCCTAGAACCGCTCTGCAACATCGGCCGGTGCAGCAACCAGGAGGAGGATCCATTCACCCGTAGTGTTCACTGGATCAACTGATGATGTCCTCAGTAAACACGTAAATAAATCAGTTCACAAACTAAAGGGGGCATGAAGGGGAGTGAAATAGCGAAATCAACGATTTTTTCTTCAAAAAGCTAAACAAACACGATCGCCAAGCAGTCACGCCACACTATCGCGTTGGCTATCTTGTCTACCTGAGCACCGTAGTGCTGAAGAAGAGTCAGGTCAGAAAGTATGAGAAGTTTTCGGAAGGCCATACCCAAACCTGTAGCGGTTGCTGCCAGTCGCTCTTACTCCGTAGCCGCCTTTCCTTTCGAATGCCATTCATGTCAATAGTGCAAAGCTTTTTCTGAGTAGACTGACTGAGGAACCGAAATACGACGACGATAATCGAGAGCGGAGCACACCAATTTCTAAACCCAGGAAGCGAGCATCACAAGGTCGCAGTACAGAGTTCAGGAGCAAGGCGCCACCACTCAGCGAACGAACCAGTCCCAGACATCGGTACAAATTCTTTAGATGCTGTGTAGTGTGAATGAATGCAAGGCGTGGGTCTGTTTTCAGCCAAGTATATGTGTGAATGTGTTGTGGAGATACAGAGTTAGCAGCGCGGAGTCACCGCGCTGTTTGAGGCGTCATATCACGGACTGCGTGGCCCCACTTGCCGGAGGTTCGAGTCCACCCTCGGGCATATGTATGTGTGTTGTTCTTAGCATAAGTTAGTTTAAGTAGTGTGTAGGTCTAAAGACCGATGACCTAAGCAGTCTGATCCCTTAGGAACTCACAAACATTTGAACATTTTGAGATATAGAGTTCCAACAACTTCGTAGAGTGCTCATTGATAACTGAAACGTATTCCACAGTTTACCACAAGAGAACTAATTATAAATGTTCATTGTGAATCTAATTTTTGCTACGAAATTGTGTTCCATTAATGCTGTAGTAACAGTACCACAGAAAATAGGTTGTAATTTGAAACACGATCAGACACGGTAGTTCCAACTACTAGTGCTGAACTAGTACTTAAGTACAATTTAACTATGATTCAACAGCGATTCCATTAAGAAACCAGTTGATCTAATGCACTGCGTTAAGGATAAGGATACAGTTTTGCAAATGAAATGAAATGGCTCTGAGCACTATGGGACTTAACTTCTGAGGTCATCAGTCCTCTAGAACTTAGAACTTCTTTAACCTAACTAACCTAAGGACATCACACACATCCATTCCCGAGGCAGGATTCGAACCTGCGACCGTAGCGGTCACGCGGTTCCAGACTGTAGCGCCTAGAACCGCTCGCCCATCCTGGCCGGTTCTTTTGCAAATGGAAACGTGTTGGTATAATGAGAGGATCACACCCAAAATGCAGGTAGAGTGTAAAATTTGCTAATTATTAACAAGATATTAAATGCTTCTAGAGCCTTCTGCAGAAAAAAATCTTGATTAGGCGCAAACATGCATGTCCGTAGGAACATTGCATCTTACTTCTTCACAACACTGGCACAGCAATTTTGTAAATAAACTGCTCCTAAGCTTCATTAGCGACTCGATTCGTAGCGCCACAGACATGTCTTACCATTGCTGAACTGACAATTACGACAGCAAAGGAAGCGAAGCTGCCACTGAGGTTTCGCCAGCGTCAGTAGGGAGACGCTGTATCCTTCCACCTCCTACGAGTCATCGGCGTAAAAAATACCGAATTCGGCTCACAAGTCGAGTCTAAGACTCCTCGCTGCCGAGTAGACCAACTTCTCTCCAACTCTGCCGGTGACTAATAGCCCAGCAGACTTGCTCGCTTCTCTCCTCGAATAAAACGATTTATTGACATGTAGTTAGCTCGGATTCAGAAAATATCGTTCTTGCGAAGCACAACTAGCTCTTTATACTCATGAAGCGATGAGTGCTATCGACAGTTGATGTCAAATCGATTCCATATTTTTAGATTTCCAGAAGGCTTTCGACACCGTTCGTCACATGCGTCTTCTTACCAAACTGGGTGCCTATGGAATATCACCTCAGTTGTACGACTGGACTCGTGATTTCCTGTCAGAAAGATCACAGTTCGTAGCAATAGACGGAAAGTCACCGAGTAAAACAGTCCGCACTGATAGCTGAGTGGCAATGCGCAGTTTTATAGCTGACTCGGTAGCTCAGCACGTTCGGTCAGGGAGCTGGTTGGCCTCTGTAACAAATAAACTGCCGGCCAGAAAGGCCAAGCGGTTCTAGGCACTACAGTCAGGAACCGCGCGACCACTACGGTCGCAGGTTCGAATCCTGCCTCGGGTATGGATGTGTGTGATGTCCTTAGGTTAGTTAAGTAGTTCTAAGTTCTGGGGGACTGATGACCACAGCAGTTAAGTCCCATAGTGCTCAGAGATATTTGAACAAATAAACTAAGTGGAAGGATCAACAAACTAACTTGAATGGATGTCATGTGACGTCCGTAACGACCAAACACAACGATCGACACCGATAAAAATGAAAAAAAAAAAGGAAAAGTGGTCAGCGTGACGGATTGCCGTCCTACGGGCCCGGGTTCGATTCCCGGCTGGGTCGGAAATTTTCTCCGCTCAGCGACTGGGTGTCATGTTATCCCCATCGTCATTTCATCCCCAACCGGCCGCAGGTCGCCAAGTGTGTCATCGAATGTAATAAGACCTGCACCAAGGCGGCCGGACCTGCCCCGCTAGGGACCTCCCGGCCAATGACGCCAAATGCTCGTTTCCATTTCCATCGAGTAAAACAGAAATAATATCCGGCCTTTCCCAAGGAAGTGTTATAGGCCCTCTATTGTTCCTGATGCATATTAACGACATTGGAGTCAATCTCAGTAGTCGTTTTAGATTCTTTGCAGATGATGCTGTCCTTTACCACCTTGTAAAATCATCACATGACCAAGAAGAATTCCAAAATGATTTAGGTAAGATATCTGTATGGTGCGTAAACTGGCAGTTGACCCTGAATAAAGAAAAGTGTGAAGTTATTCACATGAATATTAAAAGAAATCCGCTAAATTTCGATTACGTGATAAGTCACCCAAGTCTGAAGGCTGTAAATTCAACTAAACACTTAGGGATTACAGTTACAAGTACCCTAAATTGGAACAATCACGTAGATAATGTTGTGGGTAGAACACATAGAAGGGGCGATACAGTCTGGAACCGCGCGACCGCTACGGTCGCTGGTTCGAATCCTGGCTCGGGCATGGATATGTGTGATGTCCTTAGATTAGTTAGGTTTAAGTAGTTCTAAGTTCTAGGGGACTGATGACCTCAGAAGTTAAGTCCCATAGTGCTCAGAGCCATTGGAACCATTTGAACAAATATTAAGTCAAAATTGACTAGATTTCGACGCTACTATGAGCGTCGTCTTCAGAATTAAACTAACTGTTCTAAAACGTATTAGGTGTATAATACAGTAATAAAATTATAGTTTGTACTGACTGGAAAGAACTGCAGTACTTACAAGTCACATTTTAAAAAATCTAAGCCGGAAAGGCGACGTCATGAATAGTTGTAAATAAGATGGCGATCCGTTAAGGGCTGCTCGTACTTGAGTGAACAAGGGTTGCAACAGCCCTTAGCGGCTCGCCATCTTATTTACAACTATTCATGACGTCGCCTTTCCGGATTCGATTTTTTTAAATGTGTTTTGTAAGTACTGCATCTCTTTCCAGTCAGTACAAACTTTAACTTTATTAATGTATTATATACCTAATACGTTTTAGAACAGTTAGTTTAATTCCGAAGACGACGCTCATGGTAGCGTCGAAACCTGGTCAATTTTGACTAAATATTTGTGACCGAGGTCTTATTTGTTCTAATATAAAAGAAATCAGGGCTCGCACAGAAAAATGTACGTGCTCGTTTTCCCCGGAGTGGAAGAGTGGCTCAAAATGGCTCTGAGCACTATAGGACTCAACATCTTAGGTCATAAGTCCCCTAGAACTTAGAACTACTTAAACCTAACTAACCTAAGGACATCACACACACCCATGCCCGAGGCAGGATTCGAACCTGCGACCGTAGCAGTCCCGCGGTTCCGGACTGCAGCGCCAGAACCGCTAGACCACCGCGGCCGGCAGTGGAAGAGTGGAGACAGCTTGATGGTGGTTCATTGAATCCTCTGGCGAGCACTTCATTGTGAATGGCTGAGTAAAAAAAATGGTTCAAATGGCTCTGAGCACTATGGGACTCAACTGCTGTGGTCATAAGTCCCCTAGAACTTAGAACTACTTAAACCTAACTAACCTAAGGACTGCACACAACACCCAGCCATCACGAGGCAGAGAAAATCCCTGACCCCGCCGGGAATCGAACCCGGGAACCCGGGCGTGGGAAGCGAGAACGCTACCGCACGACCACGAGATGCGGGGTAATGGCTGAGTAATCACGTAGATGTAGATGTAAGCTTTTTCTGTGGCTCCTGACAACCCCAATAGCCAATGGAAGCGCTGGTCCAAAATTTACTGCCAGTGAAAAGCTTTTGCAATAACATTTCAGTTCGCAACTACTCAAACCGTAAGTAAAAGCCAATCAAAGACATTTCTGCGTGTAGTGAGAGCGTATCCAAATCTGTCTCCCGCCTCTGCACGGAGGTGACATCTTCCGCCCCCACAAACATACGAAAAGTATGTAGTCCTGAGTGCTCTTCGCTTTCACAAAACATAGAAAAGATGTTACCTGCTCAAAATGTTCTACAGTCACATTCCAGGGACTCACCGTTATTAACAGAGATTGTGGTCGTTGCATCTTCTGGAAAGACATTATATTGTCCAGCTCAGTCCCTCATACTATCTGCAACCGTATATCAGGAGAAAACCTTCGTCCTGGAGTCTGCAACTGTCTTGTTTCGCTAGTTGGCTCCACAATGACTGCGTCGCCCTGTTGGCCGAGGCCGACTCTTCGGCTGTATCGTCCCCTTGGTTTCCTTTCAGCACATAGGATGTGGCTCTTAACACCGCCCCGTTGACTACATCGGGGCCCACAGCTTTCCACAAAACATGCGTCCTGTATCTCCGAAGCCAGACACAGGAACTATTCAGTATGAAACGAAAGAAGTAGAGAAAACAGACTAAAGAAACAATTACAGACGAATATCGCAGTCGCACATTATCCCCACGGAATCAGTTCTAGTGAAATGATCGGATCTCAAATTAGCATTAACATAGTAAACGAATGAGGAAAATGAGAGAAGGAAGCCCATTCTCAGGATGTGAGGGAACCGCTACGAGGCACACGTTCATACGTGATGGAGCCTCCCAGCACAAGTGAACTTATCAGATCCTGAGAATAGTAGACAGAATGTGTGCAATGAAATGGGGACTATTGGCTGTGACGCGACTCTTTTTGATTTTGGCGCCAATCAGAGAGACATTATACGATTGCTGCACGTGTGTTTGACCTGGTCGCCGTGTGGACATCGGGGTGGCGCGTGCGGGGGGGGGGGGGGGGTGGGGGGGTGCGTGGTAATAATCGGGTACTTAGCGCCTTCCCTGCTTGCGCGGTGGGAGGCACGGTGGCTTCCCGTTTACGACGCCGGGGCGGCACTTGGTGGATGGAAACACGGCTAGATAGCAACGCGCAGCCAGCAGTGCCACTTCGTTGACATGCGACGAACTATTGCTTGAATGATTAAATGGAAGTTCTTGGACCAAATCGCTCCCGAGTGCGCTGTACGTCAGTAGTGATCACAAGAGGTTGCTGTGGGCTATGAAAAGTTGATGCGTAGCACCGGAATGGGAACTGGTGAGCATATGTCTCGGGGAAAATCTTGTGACTGTGTCAACATCCGCTTGTTTCTATAATGCCCCAGGCCATGTTCTAACACTTACTGCCTCCATGTTAGTTTGCTTGCCCAGTGATATGAGGTATTCATTTGAACTCTGGCAATCAGTTACGATTGGACGAGCGTGTAAGGTGGAACCAACAAGGCACAATTTCTCTCAATCATAAGGATGCCGTTTCATTGTCCACCTAGGTTCATGTGTTTCTCATTATTGAAGCATGTGGAAGTAGGGCTTTCTAAGTTTTACGTTTTATCTGATTAATTGAGTTTTATGTCAATACATATGAAAGCATTACAAAAGTCCATTTCCGTTCAAATAAGCTAGATTTTTTTAATTATATTTTTTATTTTAGTTGAAAATATTTTTTTCAAATTAAGATAAAGGCATAAATAAATAAATGACCTCAGTAGATTAGTTTGGTGCTTTAATTATTGTTAATGAAGAATTGAATTCATCTAAGGGTTACTCGTGTAGCGCACTTCTTTTTTTGAGAGAGTGAGAGAGACAGAGAGAGAGAAGATACAAAACCACTCAGAGAAATAAATGCGTTACTGTTTCACAAAAATATTTCTTTTCTTGGTAACTAGACTTTGTCATTTCCCTCTCCATGCCTTTGCTAACCAGTACTACAACTATACTGGCAAGTGACGGAAAAGATAGTAGTTTAATATAATGTCGTGCTTTATCTAAAACATAAAGATTAAGGATCATGGAAATGCATGTATTTTTCATATGTAAAAATGCCGCGTGGCATACAACGCAACCGGACCAAGTGGTTAAATGACATGAGATTTCGATGCACCCCTTGGACATTTCCAGGTGGAATGACTGCTGATGGCCTGGTGGTATGCCCTTATGTACCCTAAGTAACAGCTGTGACGTTACTGGCGCCTGTGGTGGCGCCGTTTATGGACCTACGCTGACAGCGTTCGATGTACCTGTTTGAACCTCGCGATCGCTGGGTCCTAAACCGCGCTCATTGCAGTGGCTTCCCTAAACACACAATTCCTGAAGTTGTTAATGCCAGACACGAGAGAGGTGTCGTCAAATTAGAACCAATGATGGTTTTCCAATGTATGCTCAGGTAGACGATAAAAACCTCTCACAGTTCATCAGCGTCCACTGTTTGTCCAGCGCACGACTGGTTACACTTGCAAGGTGGTTTTTAAACCACAGGTGGTCAAAGACCTATAAACCGATTAACTGATATCAGTAATTGCCGAATTTTCTACGGATGCCTGCAGCTCCTCAGCAGTCGGCATATTTCAACCGACAAGGAGTCACAGAATGGCATGCCGGCCGGAGTGGCAGTGCGGTTCTAAAAACCTCTCACAGTTCATCAGCGTCCACTGTTTGTCCAGCGCACGACTGGTTACACTTGCAAGGTGGTTTTTAAACCACAGGTGGTCAAAGACCTATAAACCGATTAACTGATATCAGTAATTGCCGAATTTTCTACGGATGCCTGCAGCTCCTCAGCAGTCGGCATATTTCAACCGACAAGGAGTCACAGAATGGCATGCCGGCCGGAGTGGCAGTGCGGTTCTAGCCGCTCCAGTCTGGAGCCGAGCGACCGCTACGGTCGCAGGTTCGAATCCTGCCTCGGGCATGGATGTGTGTGATGTCCTTAGGTTAGTTAGGCTTAATTAGTTCGAAGTTCTAGGCAACTGATAACCTCAGAAGTTAAGTCGCATAGTGCTTAGAGCCATTTGAACCATTTGAGCCACAGAATGGCAAAGTTACTTATCCTCATGTGATTACGTAGGTTTTCCCGGCGTAATAAGTCTTGAAAGTCTCTTCGGGTTTGCTGCCGGATCCTAAAATCAACTTGATATTTCGGCGATCCATCTGGCCGCCATCTTCAGGAGAATGCTCCTTCTGCTCATGAGCCCCGCTGAGAACTTATACTCCTCCTCGTCGCTCCTATTGTGACATTTAAGTGGTCAACCACCTACAAACGCCACTGTACAGATATTATAGGCGAAAGGTACCCCAGCAGAGAGGTAAGGACCCGCACATCACCTTTCCGAGGCGGCTGGGAGGATTGTGTAGACATGGTCGCCGCAACGCTCGCCGAGTGAAAAGCTTCCTCTAGGAGGCAAGAATCCATCAAGTGGAGATGCCTGTATCCACTTCTGAGTACTGGACATAACTTTTCCTGTTCCCATCTCTGTCTCCACCTGTTTCTTCTATACTATGAAACACCTTCTAATTGCACCAAAGTCAGTTCCTGATGTTGTAACAGATGTCCTGTCATCCTATCTTGTCTTCTTGCTAGTGATCTCCGTACGTTGCTTTCCTCGCCGATTCTGCGGGGAACAAGCTCATTTATTATCTAGTTTTCAGCAAGCTCCTGTAGCACCACACCTGAAACGCTTCGATTCTCTTCTTTCGCGGTTTTTCCATAGTCCATGATTCACTACCGTACAATGGCGCACTCCAGATGGATGTTCTCAGAAACTTCTCTCTCAAATAAAGGCCATTGTTTGTAGACGCCTTTTCACCTGAAATGTCCTCTTTACCTGTGATAGTCTGCTCTTCATGATCTCCTTCCTCAGTCCGTCATCTGTTATTTTCCGGAAAGTTAGCAGACTTTCTTCATTTCATCTAATTCACCGTCACCAATTGGCATAAAAAATTGGATACCCGTTAAACTTACGTCTGCTACTCGTGCTTTTTTTTTCTTTTATTTGGTTTACCTTCAATCCATATTCTATATTCGTCAACTAATATTTTTATACTTTCACTGAAGATGGCAATGTCATCAGCGAATCTTATCTACATAAACAAAATGCAAAAGTTCGTTTGGTGAAAATCGTATATTTTCTATATTTCTATAGCCATTGCTTTTAAGTTTTGACACAACTTTGTATTAGAATACGCGTGTGTTATTATATACCTACTAGAGCGCACTTGTAATTTCCACACATCAAAAAAAGTTTTGCATCAAACCGGTTCCCAGATGTCCTGAAGATAGACTTTGACTATGGATATTGTATCACAGACACAATCGCTTTGACTGTCGCTAAACCCGCCAAAAGACTTAAAAAACAATGTACGAGCAACGCCTATTACACGTATGCGGTCCGACAGTCGATCAGTTCCAGACATTCCACCAGGAAGGAGGTACACGGCTCGTGTTGTCTGTAGTTCAACCATGCCTAGACGGTCAGTACCGCCGTTCGATCGCATCCGCATTGTTGCTTTGTGACAGGGAAGGCTTTTAATAAGGGAAGTGTCCAGGCGTCTCGGAGTGAACCAAAGCGATGATGTTCCGACATGGAGGAGATACTGAGAGGCGGGAACTGTCCATGACATGGCTCACCCAGGCCTCCCAATGGCCACTACTGCAGTCGATGACCGCTACCTACGGATCATTGCTCGGAGGAACCCTGGCAGTAGCGTCACCATGTTGAGTAATGTTTTTCGTGCAGCCACAGGACGCCGTGCTACGACTCACGCTGTGCGCGATAGGCTGCATGATGCGCAACTTCACCCGACGTCCAAGGCGAAGTCCATCTTTGCAACCATGACACCATACAGCGCCGAACAGATAGAACCACCAAAATGTGGAAAGGACCGTTCAGGGTTGGCATCACATTCTCTTCGCCGACGAGTGTCGCATATACCTTTAACCAGACAATTATCGGAGACGTGTTTGGAGGCAACCCGGTCAGGCTGAACGCCTGAGATACACCGTCCAGCAAGTGCAGCAAGGTGAAGGTAGCATTATGTTGGGCCGACGTACACCGCTAGTGGTCATGGAAGGCGCAATAACGGCTGTACGATCCGTGAATGTCACCCCCCGATCGATAGTGCAACCATATCGGCAACATACTGGCGAAGTGTTCATCGTAATGGACGACAATTCGCAACCATAATGTGTACATCCTGTGAATGACTTCCTTCAGGATAACGACATCGCTCGACTAGAGTGTCCATAATGTTCCCCAGACTTGAAACCTATCGAACATGCGTGGAGTGGATTGAAAACGCTTTTTATGGACAATGTGACCCACCAACTACTTTGAGGGATCTACGCCGTATCACCGTTGAGGAGTGGGACAATCTGGACCAACAGTGCCTTGATGAACTTGTGGATGGTACGACACGACGAATACAGGCATGCATCAACGCAAGAGGACGTGCTACTATGTGTACAGCAATCTGGACCACCACCTCTGAAGTTGTCGCTGTATGGTGGTACGACATGCTATGTGTGGTTTTCATGAGCAATAAAAATGGCCGAAATGATGTTTATGTTGATCTCTATCCCAATTATCTGTACAGGTTCCGGAACTTTTGAAACCGAGGTGATATCAAACAATTTTTGACGTGTGCATAAATAAATATGTAATGATCGTTGGCTAAGCAATATGACTGTTTGTTTGTACAAAATCATCATATATTGGAAGTTCTTCACTGATTGCTTCGAAATTGTGGTACAATGTGGCATTCCAGTACGCTCGTATTATTATATACCTATGTCTAATATATACGATATACAATTAAATATGTAATATGTGAAGAGGAATCGTTATTACCTGAAAAGTAGAAACGTTCTCGACTTATTTAGTTTAAATTTTGACACACTCTAATCAACATTCAGACAAGCATTGGTTATATATTTTTAATATATGTAACAGACCAACATGAATAACATATAATAATGAAACGTTTTTAGCAAGGATGAAAGCTGTTTAATGGCTTCTCAGCTTAAGATTAGAATACCACTAGAGAATCTGAATAAGCAATACCTATAAACGAGGCTCAAAGTCAGAGAGAGAGGAGATGTAGTGGCACTGGGAGGAAATGCACACAGAAAGTGGAAAAGAGTAGATGGACAGAGAGAGAGGAGATGGAGGGAGAGAGACGGGAAAGGGAAGATGGACGTATAGAGGGGGAGGAAGCGGGAGGAGGTAGAGAGGGAAAGGGGAAGATCACAGACAAAAGTGGAAGGAGCCGATGTACTAGGAGAGGGGAGAAAGGGAGATGGCAGGAGGAAATTGAGAGGGAGGAGGGAAGAGATAGTTTACAAAGCGGAAGGAAGAGGAGGTGGACAGAGAGAGGATAAAGAGCTGGAGAGAGATAAGGGGGGAGAGGAGATTGGGATTTTTATCCAATTCCTATGCCTATTAGAGAAATGTGTTCTTTCTGTTTTCTTCCTTTTCCATTTAACCAGATTGAGCCACAACAACTCGTGGCTGGAAAAGCTAGTCATTAGTATACTTCTGCTCTGAATGTTAATCCCATTCTTTAACCCTCGTTTTATTTCCATCTGGCCCCTTCGATGTACAGATTGAGAATTAGAAGTGAAGACTGTATCCCTGTCCTTCACTCTTCTATTTCCAAAGTAACGATTTTTTTTCACAGGAACGTTTCAGTTTTAGTCTGGCAAGACATATTATATACCACACTTCCTCAGAATTTCTGCCCTTATTGGTTTGCATGGAAGCAAGTGATGTGAAGCGTTGTATTTGTTTTCAATAATTTATTTATCTGTGATAGCGTATGTGTTGTGCAGACGCACACAGTGTACAAGGGGTGCCTGCGAGTGAACAGTAGCCGTGTCGCCTGTACCGGTGAATGGAGCATCGCGGGCGTGGCCGTCGCGCACCGCCGCTGCGCAGCCGGAGCCTCGCCCCCCCCCCTCCCCCTTCCCATGCCCTCACCGTCCACCCGCGGGCCCGCTCCTCCGCCCCCGGTCGCGGCCTCCGCGCGGCGCCCCAGTGAGTGGCGGGAGAGCGCGCTGTCGGGACGTGCTCCTGCCTCGCCTGCGTCGCTCGCGGGCAGTGCCGGGTCGCGTAGTGTTAGTGCGGTGCTCGCAACACCTGCACGTCCCTGTCGGCATAGACACCTGAGCATCCAACCGGAGGACACATAGGTAAGGCACCACCCCTGGCGCATCTGTGTTCCCATCTACTTCTCTTGAACAGTCGACTGTTGGAGCTAATGGTACAGAGGTAATCAAGACCTTGTCTCTGTAAAACCTCACTGGAAATGTCGTATATAATGCTCTGAAGAATTGATAAATGCTGGTTTAGCCAGTAACATGAAGCTCCTGGAGTAATAACTGCCAGTGTACAGTACTAACGGCTTACGGTATAAATAAACGGAATAAATCCCGATATTCGTATCAAATATCGACAGTCGCTAAAAACAATCCTCCTAAGTTCTTGTATCACTGAATTTTTGCATCGGCATGCATAGAAAGTGATGGAATGCGCATCTAGTGGTGTTGCACGGAAAACACAAGCTCCTAGGAGAATGGTATTCGACAAATTGCAATGACGTGTTAACCTTGTGGAGCGCTTTAAGTTTCACGCAGTTAAGTATTATACTTAAATTTAAAAATTTCACTTGTTTAGGAATGCGAGACTTAGAAAATCATTGTGAGCCCTCATTGTAGTTCTTTTATGTTTGAAGCGACACTGTTCCCGTACGAATTGATATTTTCCCATTCATGCAGATTTCATTCTTACTTAAAATAATCATTGAATCTCTATGTACAAATGTATGACGTTACAGAATAAACAGAAAACTAGCTTCAGATCTTCGTTGCGTGCTTATATTCAGCAACTCAGTCGTGCGTTAACGCATACACTGACAGTGTTCAGTTTCATGTCAGCTTCTGTATTTACTAATACTTTCATGGCTGACGAATTATTAATTTTAATTTACACATAGGAACAATATATATTATATATGAATTGAAGCAGATCGTTAATGTTTTTATTAGAAAACCATAATCACATGGATTATTATTTTACAACATCGAGTATGTGCTCATATCATGTACTATCGAGAATGAAACTTCCACGTATTGGGTACATACTGATGTCTTTAACTTAAAGAAGTAAGTTACAGAGTTGATGGATACTCCTTTTACGAATTAAGCAGCCCGTGGTAAAAATATTACAAGCAAAAAGCCTTAACCATGGAACTTTGGTTCCTAATATTCGCCATATCGCTGTCTCCGAAAGCAACAACCTATCGCCCACCCTTGTCCCTGTATAGGCACCCACCCCCCTCCCCTTATCATGAAGATTCATATTTCCTTAAAAGGATAGTCGCAGCGTCTATGAACAATTTATTCTGTCATTAGTTTGACCTTGCTTACGTCTCGGAACGAATAACAGTACACATATCTTTCCTGCACGAAACGCATCTACCTGTGTGGCTCCGATCTAATTCATCGTAACAGCCACCTGTACCACCTGAGCGCTAATTATGACTAAATGAAAGCAGCCTAATTTCATAGAGTAAAAGTAGCAGTTGTAAGTTGCCTATGCAGTGTGTAATCTTGGCTGCTTCGTTGTTGGATCCATTGACGGACCTACTTACTGAACAACCTTGGTATTTATGGTTCCTGATTCTGATAACAAATTCAACTCACCTTTATTTAGTTAAGAAGCGATAATTATATTTATACTAAAGTTTGAATTTTTTCTCTGTTATCAGTGTTATCTAGGCTGTCATCTCAAGCTATGTACAGTCCACTCTGAGCACTGCTTATCAACGTTTATCTAAACATTCAGTACTTGTGGTGTATTATTATTTTTATTTTTTTTTTTTGCGTGAAACATTATTGAATGCGAAAAACATTACAATTACACAAAGTTAATTCTAAATTTTACTTAAGACAGTAACATAGGATAAATGGGAGGAGAACTTTTTTTTAAGTCGATATACTCTCTACACTATTGCTCTTCGAATTACTGAGTAATGTTTCGTGCAAACAGCCTCCTCTACTCAATTTGGACTAATCTCGATATGATTTTTCCCATCGTTACTGCGTATATCCTTAGCCTGAATCTCTCAGAGCCTTTATTTACATTAAATGGGGCTTGGTAGGGCAATGACATTTTCGAATAATGCGTTTTAGCTTCATTAAACAATAGCAAAAGATGACCCTTGCCACTATCCATTAAACATCAATGTCATCTGTAAAATTTGTCAAAGTCATTTTTCTGAATTTTGTACAACACATCTGGCTGGCAGGTGCTGGTCGTTACGTAGAAGGAAGTGGAACGAAGACTGAAGAAATGTTGACACATACGAACGCTCTCTTCCTCATCTTAGTAATGTCAACATTTCTGTGTATTTGTCAACAAGCCGATACTACAGATATGATAAATAGATATAATTGCAAAGCTTTGTTCATCTCGATCATGTTGATGCAGTTCGGGAAAACGACATATAAATCGTTCCAAAGCAAATGTTATCAGTTTTTTGTATGAGCACGTAGCCGGTCACGAGACATTCAGTGTCATTACCAAACATCACGTTGATTTCTATATCTGATTGCCAAATATGAGCTAAACAAAGAGTGAAGTTGAATGTGCTTCATTTTTGTGCGTTCTGATCATCAATGAGGCTCACGAAATTTGAGCGCATGTGTCCCTTATTGAACAGTGTAAATAAAGCACTCAACCTATTGATAGTCACTGAATATATTGATGCTCTAGCAGAAAGGGCATGTAGCTCAATTTGTGGCACATTATGTTTGACCGACATTTACTTAGAACTATAAAGTGCTCCTACGTATTTCAACTCAACTTAATTACCATTTTGTCACCTCTTCCTCAAGTCAAAGCTCTAGATTTATAACTGAAACATTATGGTTATAAATATCTGTTTTGTTGTTCTAAATCCCAGATATATTATTTAGTAAGTTAAGGGAGAAATATGTACAGTTGATGGAAATGTTCATAACTGGCCGTGAAATATTTAGAGTAATACTGTGCGTGACTGAAACAGTTGTGATGAAACTCTTTGCTTAGTTCATACGGGAATAGGAACCCGTCTGTTGACCTGACTCAAAAGAAACCAATCTACTCCCAATAATAAGGATCTGCATGGCTTAGTGTATTTTTAATGCATATTTGTCGACCATGAACTGTGTCCTTACGCTGTGAAAAATTTCAAAGAAAGGTCTGTCAGTTTATCGACAATAGGCGAGTTGTTACTACTGACGTGTTATTGAGTTCCCGCAAGAAAAAGGAAAAAGAAAATAACGTTCTACACGAAAAAATAGCGATTATTGCTGGAAGCATGTGCTGTTGCCCAAATAAGTCCAGTTAGTGTACGTCCCAATAAAACCCATATTAGTAGACACTTTCCTGCATTCTTTCCGTCATTGCAGAACATTTTCGGCGTGAAGTCTCCCATAAGATGAATGATAATTTCTTTGTTTTGCAGCTGTTTTCGTGAACCCGTCTGTAATAACGTGCTGCTCCTACAGTCTCACTACTTTGACAACTTTCTGGCTTATATGGGACAACACAAGGACTCGCGTCAAAGTTCGAGAGGTGTAATTCGCTAATACACGGCGCTAACAATTGCAAGCGTGATGGTTACTTTTAGTCAGGGCAGAATGTTTGGTTGACAACATAAGTCAATCAAACAACAGATGTTAAATGATCTCCGGGGCGACTACTTAGCTGAAGAATACTTGAGGAAATTTTAGAGCCAAAAGTGTATACTCACGATCTCTCTTCTGACATGGCGCGTCCACCATACGCCGAATGGCTCGGGAGATGAAATGGTCCCGTGCACCGTAACATATTTTTCCGCATTGGTTGTCAAGTGATGGATTTTGTGGAAGTACCGAGAAGACCTATAAATTTTATGGGAAAGGGGAAGTCAAATAAAAATGAAACGGATGGAAAGAAGTAAGTAAATTGTTAATCATGTCAAAAGTCTTCAGCATAATTATTAATACATTAATCCCGTTGTGAGACAAGACGGGCAGTTCCTTCGTGAAGAAATGTTTACTGTTGCTCACGGAACCAGGGTTCGTGCTCCTCCTCGTCCGCAACAATTTCCACATTTCTGGGGCCCCTGAAGAAAGGCATACGTGGCCGTCGATGTGTTTTGGTTGAAATGGTGCACTCCAGGTTACTATCATGGTTCTGTAGGAAACTGCAAACAGTTCTCCGTGAAGGCATTGACCAGCTCGTCTCACTGTTCGATAAAGTATTAACAGTTACGGCGAGTACTTTTGGAACTATAAACTGTTAACATACTTTCTTCCATCCGTATTGTCCGCCAGTTTAGCTGAGTGGTAACGTGCTTGCCTCCCATGGAAGCGGGCACAGGTTCGATCCCTCGCCGGGTTGAAGATTTTCTCCGCTCGTGTACTGGGTGCTGTGTTGTCCTCATGCTCATCATCGACGCGCATGTCTCCCACTGTAGCGTCGAATGAAATAAGACTTGCATTTGGCCGCCGAATTTCCCCGAATGGGGCGTCCCGGCCAACGATGACAAACGCTCATTTCATTTTCTATCTGTATTGTTTTCATTTGACTGGCCCTTAGGAATAAAGTGCTTGATGTTGGTCCGACCCGAAACCACTTTTGGCCAAAAAATACGTCTTCCAGACTTTTTCACTGGAATGGAAAACTCAACAGTTGCCCTGCAGACATGTTTAAATGCTGTTTAACGCTGGATAAATTTACGCGAAAAATGCCGCTTTTTCAAGTATTGGTGAAATAATACATTTTGGATTTTAGTATTTGCACGTAAGAAATAATATGGCTAAACCCACCATTACTGTATCACATGATTTAGGACCGATCACTCTGTTAGAAAATATGTTTAAATATTATCATTTCCTTTGCTTTACGTAATGTGACCGTTCAGACAATAAAAAGCCTTACTTCGTTGTTACCATTCGACGATACCAGCTGAATAAATTTATTACCGCTGCTACATTTTAGTATTTTGTAGGTATTAATTACCTCACATCTTAATTAATGATCGTATTTACAAACCTAACCTCTTACGACACTAATTAACGTTCTTTACACTATTAGACGGAATGTCGTATGATAACTAATATTTCTCTTACTTAGAACATCCTCTAATATTATATAAAAAATTTAAATTTCATATCTCCGTTTATTATTTAACACGATTTGCACTCCACTGTCACAGGTGCAGTCCGAAAAAAACCATAACATTTACCTTGTCCATACAAGAAGTACTTCAGCACAAACTGTACGTTGCAGGGTACAAACTATAATTACGTTACAAAATTCATCGGTAGTACTCCAAAATCATGAATTTAGTGCTGTGATTACATAGGAAACCACTAGGGTTTGTTATGAAGGAGAGGCTGACCGAAAATCGAATCAAGTTGCGCTAAACTGAATTAGCTCATTCTACAGGTGACAACAATGGTCCAACATAAGGTGATGTGTGATGGTGGAATTCGAATGAGATCACGTCGTTTGTGGGAAAACCGGGCCCTGATATGTAGTTATTACTCGTAATGGGGGAAAGGAGAGCAGAATTTTCACATGACAATTATTGTAATATATCATTTTCGTTATTACTCATATCAAAATACAGGGTCATTCCTAAAAAGCGGTATCCACGTCAACAGCGAATAAGGACTGCTAAACGTGCAAGTCTGTGTGGAAAAGACTCCATCTGAAGTTCATTCCCGATTAATTCACAAGTCTTCAAATTATCTTCATTTTCCATAGATAATCTATATTTAGATATTTAGCAAATTCACAAGAACAATAACCGTAAAGGCTTGCAGCAGTCAAATATTTATAGGAGATATTTTCTTATTTATCAGTTAAGGGACCAGTCATACCAATTCATAAACAAGGAAAACGGCTAGCCTGATAAAGAACTGCATGGCTTTCGCATTTCATATAAGAAACCTCGAAATCAAGGGAAACAGGAAACCCTGGTCATACACACATAAGCTTCAGTTCTGAGACGCTGAATAGGTTTGAATATATGTGTGTTTGTACCATTTGTGATGAAAAGTTAACAACAAAATTCGTTTCTATGAATTTGTTGATGTCTCGTATACATAAGCCGTAAAATAAGATATATTTTCGTTGAACATAAGCATTCAGTGAACGGTCTAAATAATAAGTGAAAGCGAAATTACGTGAAACGGCGAGTGATTCGACAACGATCAGTTACATATGTGTCGGTTACTTTTTTATGGTTTCCAGTAGAATGTTAAAATGGCGCTCTTTGTATCCTCCAGTTTAATGTTAGCTCTATATAAAACTATATTATGAGCCTTAACGTTTGTATCTGCTGCTTGTATTTGCTACAGCATATTTTGAAATTTCATAACAATATTTTGATCTCTAGAATAATTTTCCATCGTCTACGTGTCCCCTTGAACCTATATTTCCGTTTTGCTGTGAATTTCTGTTGCTTCCTTGTTAGTTCATAGCACTCAAAAGATATCACAATCTTGTAGAACACTCTCAAACTACTTCTGTATTGACCTTTTATCATTCATCCTTCTACAGCTGAGGACAATATATTTTCTTGTTTTCACTTCTTCAGAAACACGTTTCTATAATATTATGGCCCGTTGTTGCGGTTTCCAAATATTTAAATCAGCGGGTACGTAGGCTGTGTTTCACGGGCATCTATTTTTATCTTCAAGCTATGATGCTACACCTTCTGTTCAAATTCCCTCCAACACTGGTATGCAACTGTTTCTTTTCGAGACGAACAAGACCTAGTTTTCGGTTTGACATATTATTGCCCTAGCCTGTGTGTAACACAAAACGGAATCTCAAAGAATATCTACACATCACCAGTACTTCAAAACTTTTAGATGCGGTACATTGACTTATACGGTACTTCTCTAAATATACTAGATTATTCTACAGCTCTATGGTGACTGATTATAGTAAAGAGCACCATGTCAAAGCCAGTATGTTTATTTCGAATGTAGTTAGGATCATACGTGATTTGCTGATATACACTGGATTGCCAACAAGTCGTCAGCAGTAGTTGTACATCCTACTTTCTGTTATAGAGGGAGTAAATTTGCACGATACAGAGGTTACAAATAAAATTTGAAGGCGTGAGTGAGAGAACAGCAGTGTAAATAAGAGGACGTGATTTCTTTCGTTGACGAATTTGTATAGTTGCCGCGGGACACCGTTTCTCGATACTGCCGTAGAATAAATTTATTCTGTAGCGCTTCCTGTACTCGTTTGAGTTTTTAGTAGAGCTGTAAACAAGTATGCTATTATTTTTTTATTGAGATGTAGGCAGATGGGAGAATATTAGTTTGAAACATACAGGTTATTTTCCGTCCATGTGTTAGAAGTGTTGCCTACCGTTTATGTGGCGTGTGAGAACCATGCCGATGCGCAGCCATTGTAAATGCCTCTATTGTCCGTTTGCTGTGCTCATAATGACAACGCATTTCCGCAAAATAGGAATATGATTGTCAGTGCACATCAATATAACTGCCGGGATTAGCAAAGTATGTTTGAAATATTTACTCTGCAGATGCAAACAGTTTGAAACAGCGGTGATATTCGCAGCTGGTGGAAAAATTCAAAGCTGTAGCAACGTTTTACGGTAATGCTTTTCATAAACTATATGCATGAGAGGCCTCTAGGGATGTGTTATTAGAATTTTAAATACTTACATCTTTTAGTGGATAATGACTGTTTGATTTTAGTGCCCACGAACAGAAAAATAGCATGGATATAATAATTTCAATTTTGGGTGACAACAGCTGAAACAACGGAAAAAACACAGTAGCAAAAGGTGCAGAGTACTTGTATTTTGAAAATCACTTAAGAGTACAAAATTCTTGTTACCAAGGCATTTTTTACTTCTCATGACGTACGAGGGACTGTTATCAGATATTCTGACCAAAACGTTTAAAAAATTGTTGTGTTGAGGTATGAATGTTCATCCATTTCAGCTGCTAATTTAATTTGTTGTCAGTCACAAAAGACATATCATGTCTTACCTGTGGTTTTCTTATGCATTAGTGTGTCGGTTTGAAGCTTAATGCAGAAATATTTGTTTGTATCTGACGTTTACAAATGCCTCAATAACGTCGTTTTAATATTTGAAACACACTCGTGACATATAATTCATCATAACATTCAAATGAATGTTAGGTATGCTGTTTCTCGTGTAATTATCATCGCGATATAGCGTTTTGGCGACATGTTCCAAGCACATTCTCAGCATTTCCCCTTTACTCTTCACTCGATTGGGGGCCTGTGCTTAACTAATTGTGGGTGAACGTCGATCGTAGTTTTCCAGACTTTGGCATATTTATACATCACCCCTTACTGCTTTATAATAGCTTGTCTCAATAGGAACGATACGAAGAAGAAGAATAGCGTACTGGTAACTGGTAATATGACTTAAAAGGATTAACCAGTGGAAGGAAGACGCCCACAAACATTTCAACCTCTTACTATTTAAATGAACTGAACGACCGTTATGGTGCAGTTATTTGGGGACTTGGTTATTATTCAGGAAGTGTGGAGTGCAAATCGCTGCCCAGCCATTACGATTTACGTTTCTCACAACAACCTTCACCCATTCGCTGTGAATGTCCTGGTGCGTTGTCCAATAATTACATCTACCATTTGCTCTCGGATCCTTATCCATATAATCTATTTGTTGAGATTGTAGACTGTTAAATGTAAAACCACAATTCACGGTGCTATCCACGAACAAATAGTCACTTCTGCGACAATGATTAGGGAATTCTCTCTTAAAATGAATTGATCCAGAGAGACGGATTTATAATCCTGTACATGTTAAAAACAAATGCGCCGGCCGGTGTGGCCGAGCGGTTCTAAGCGCTACAGTCTGGAACCGCGCAATTGCTACGGTCGCAGGTTCGAATCCTGCCTCGGGCATGGATGTGTGTGATGTCCTTAGGTTAGTTAGGTTTAAGTAGTTCTAGGGGACTGATGACCTCAGCAGTTAGGTCCCATAGTGCTCAGAACCATTTTGAAAAACAAATTCAGTACGATTCTCTTGATATTATTGTTTGCTTCACAAATTATTAGTAGAGAATGTTTCAGTCCCTGAACTGCCATTTTGATCTGTGGATTTAAACCGTGAAACACCACTGGATGTTCATATGTATGCAAAGACTTTTGCAGAAGTTTGTAATTCCTACATTTGTTTCTTTTCATATGCTGCGATATCGGCAGAGATTATCGGTGAGCTGTTTACTTTCCGAAATTGACCAAGTGCGGGTGAGTCTCTCGTACTGAAGGTTGCTGGAAACCTAATTATGTATATACATATCTTTAGTTCATCGATATTGTGGATCGTGAATCTCAACTATTTTTGCCTATTTTCGATATAGATACGGGAATTCCAAGACCATATCAAAATATGCACAGTAGTCGCTCGGATTAGACTAGACACAGAAAAAGAAGAGAGCAGGGGACTTCAGTTAATATATGTAGATATATACGATTTAATAAAATAGTGATTATTTACTAACTAAAATAAGACTACAACTTTGCATGCAGTGATGTTCCTCTATTGAGCTTTTGACAAACGATGAATACAATATACGCTCTAATGGCGAAAAGATACTTTTTATGTGATGTAATTACTATTTAATAAATTTTAATAATTTTTACTTTACTCGTACTTTGAAACCAAATTTTCGAAATTTCATGATTCTGCCTCAACGGAAAGTACACTGTAGGTTCTGATGAGTTTGCAAGTATCAAAGTATATTACATAAATGGCCGAACTTTTGACTGAATTGACATACGAACTCAAAAATTTCGCTCCGCCTGTAGACAACAAATCTTAATATACGACATTAATTTCAACTTGATATGCAAATCTGTTCGAGAACAAAAGGAGCCTTAACACACTAGCAAACATGGATACGTACAAAAAATGACAAAATAGTTTTTCTTATAATATAACTACAAATTAACGATTTTCGGGTGTTTTCTTTACCTGTACCGTGAAACCTTACTTCTTGTGGAATTTCATGATTCTAGGCCAACGGGATGTACCTTATAGGTTTTGATGACCATGATTGGAAGTTTGAAAATATGCCACACAAATGACCGAATCTTTTTACTGAATTGACTTAATTTTTTTAAACCTCCAGGGTATCATACAATCTAGTGTGTGACCTAAATTTGAAATAGAAACGTCAATCTGTTCCAGAGAGAAAGGGATCTTAACGGACGGAGAGACAGACTGGTAAAAAACTGATGCGATATAATAACAAATTAACAATTCAAGGCTTTGTCCTTCGCTAATGCTCTGAAACAGTGCGCCTTTGCAAATTTCAGGATTTTAGATCAACGGGAAGTACCATATAGGTTTTGATGTGTGAGTTTCCGAGTGTCAAAACGTGTGACATACATGATCATATCTTTCGACTGAATTGACTCAGAATCTTAAAACTTTTACACTGCCAGGGGGCCATAGACCATAATACGTGACATTATCATGATACCTTCACTCGATCCCAAGAGAAAGGCTTCCTAATAGTCCGACAGACGATAGACAGGCAGACAGAAAGACAGACAATAAAGCGACAGGACCGACAGACAGTTATACGGACAACAGAGATATCTCACACACATCAAAAAATGTTTTGCATCATTTCCGTTCCCACAGTTCTGGATCCTGTACAGAAAATTGGATTAGAGATCAACATAAACATCATTTCCGCCATTTTTATTCCTCATGAAAACTACACTTTGCATACTGCACCACCATGCAGCGAGACCTTCAGAGGCGGTGGACCAGATTGCTGCACACACCGGTACCTCAAATACCCAGTAGCATGTACTGAACCGTAAAATTAATACTGGTACACCAAAGGTTATTAATCACAATTAATACAGAAAATGTAAAGTGGAAGTAGGTGCCAAGAAATAACTGGTGAAATTACACACAATTTTCAGTAACACACTTTATTCAAATTTGGTGCAAGACTTTACGATATTTAAAAAAAGAACCAACAATCGTTTAATGAATAAGTCATAATTTACGATAGGTAACGACTTTTAAATTATTGAATTATTGTAAAAAATTTCACGCTAGTAAAAGGCAAGTACAGGCAAGCAATTTAACGTATACAACGGGACGCTGTATAATATTTCAAGCAGTGCTAAATTACAGGTGAATTGCACTCAATTAATAAATGAATACAATTTGAATATATGGCTTCACTTTTGGGCAGACAAATTTCCCATTTGGTTACAACAGCCGTAGCTACGGCCACCCACAACACCATCACCCAGGCTCAATAAATGGCGCAGAATCTAACTTATCTACAACATATAAGGACAACCCTGTTTACAAAAGTTCTCAAAATAGAAAAACCAAGACGCATGAATCACGCACACGACACACACACACACACACACACACACACACACACACACACACACACACACACACACACGGTTAATAACAATAACATTTCCAAATTGTATAAAAAACAAATTTTACTAATTTCTGCCAGTTAACTTACGGCAAACACACCCGCTCGCAAGGTAGGACTTGCGAACCTGTACAACATTCTCCCTTCAAGACAACAATTTATACCCGTAATAAAATGGCAAACTTTTGCATGGCAAGAAAGCACACTAATAACCAACAATCTGTATAAAACACTTCAGGACGTTGAGTAAGCACCTTAAAAGGTATTGAATTGAACACACAACACTTTTTGATGACTGGAAACAATATAAAAAAATCCACAACCGCGTACATTAACAACCTTGCTTGATTATAGCCAAATACACATAAACACAAATTTACGTACGTTACAGCTTCCAGATGAGCAGGAGTTCGTTATGTAATTGACTAGTTCTTACCATCAGGCAAAAGGAATTTTTCTTCTTTCTTAGAGTACCTTTTACACGTGAGTCTAGTAATACTAGTTATGGCAGGCGAGAGAATGGATCAGGTCTTAGTGTCTTGCATTTTAGGCCATGCGGTTAAAGGCGCTGCAGTCTGGAACCGCGAGGCCGCTACGGTCGCAGGTTCGAATCCATAAACACAAATTTACGTACGTTACAGCTTCCAGATGAGCAGGAGTTCGTTATGTAATTGACTAGTTCTTACCATCAGGCAAAAGGAATTTTTCTTCTTTCTTAGAGTACCTTTTACACGTGAGTCTAGTAATACTAGTTATGGCAGGCGAGAGAATGGATCAGGTCTTAGTGTCTTGCATTTTAGGCCATGCGGTTAAAGGCGCTGCAGTCTGGAACCGCGAGGCCGCTACGGTCGCAGGTTCGAATCCTGCCTCGGGCATGGATGTTTGTGATGTCCTTAGGTTAGTTAGTTTAACTAGTTCTAAGTTCTAGGGGACTAATGACCTCAGCAGTTGAGTCCCATAGTGCTCAGAGCCATTTGAACCATTTTTTTCTTGCATTTTGAACAGTACAGACATTGGTGCCTTAGACTTTCACAGACATGGCAGAGGCTAACAGTCGAATGAACCAGTAGGTAAGCTGGGAGGGAAAATAATCAATCCGAATCACAGATTTACTCTGCCTCCCCCCCCTTTCGTCCTCAAAAGGGGACAAACGGACCACGCTTTCTAATATTACCACCTTCCCGCGGGCGGGCAGACGAGAATGAATGGCGGGAAACCCCCAAAATATACAGCTGGTATAATTAAACTTCATAAAATCTGTTCACAATCAATACTCAACTTCCGGTGCGTTACGACTCCCAGGACTGAACCAACGCAGCACCTCCAAATGCTCTGCCGAGCCGCCCGCTGCCACCCGTTTCAACGGACGCATGAATGTGCGCCGATTTTCAGAACCTCCTCGCCGGTCGGCAGCATATGGCCGAACTGTAAATTAGGTCCCTCGCGGACCCACGCTCAGGAAGATTCCTTTCGCGACGAGCAGTTAACGCCCCATACCACGGAGCCGCTGCTCGCGTCGCCTACGCTGATGCCGCGGTCTGCGTGCTGTCCCTCTAGCACCGGCAGAAGAAGTCGCTTCTTGATGCCCCGACTGCCAACTTTCCACGAAAGAGCATACAGCCACCTCTTAAGCCCACGCGCACAGCCCACTTTTCCCCTTTCCCGCTAGAGGAAGACACCGAAGCCTTCAATTGCGACAACGGCGCCACCGCCAGAAAACGGAGGGTGACTGCTTCACGCTACGCGCAGCGGCGCGCTTTTCAAACCTAACTTTACTACGGCTCATGCCCTCTTGCATTGATACATGCCTGGATTCTTCGTAGCATACTATCCACAAGTTCATCAATACACTGTTGGTAAACATTGTCCCAGTCCTCAACGGCGATTTGGAATGGATCACTCAGAGTGGTTGGTGGGTCACGTCGTCCATAAACAATCTTTCTCAATCTATCTCAGGCATGTTCGAAAGGATTCATGTCTGGAGAACATGCTGGTCACTCTAGTCGAGCGATGTCGTTGTCTTGAAGGAAGTCGTTCAGAAGATGTCCACGATGGGGTCGCGATTTGTCTTCCAAGAAGACGAATGCCTCGCCAATATGCTGCCGATATGATTGCACTATCGGTCGGACGATGGCGTTCAGGTATCGTACAGATGTTACGAAGCCTTCCATGACGACGGCATTCGTCGCCCCACATAATGCCATCCCAAAACAACAGGGATCCTCCACCTTGTTGCATTCGCTGGACAGTGTGTCTAAGGCGCTCAGCCTGACCGGGTTGCCTCCAAACGCGTCTCCGACGATTGTCTGGTGGAAGGCGTATGTGACACCC